>NW_028274812.1:129084334-130334334 GCF_037043125.1 Eumetopias jubatus | reverse complement strand
GGAATGAACATATTCAGATTCCTAACACGCATTTCCTCTGAGCACAGACATGTTCTCCAAAATGGATATGCTTTTGTTCGTTGGAGTAAAGTGTGGTTTTATTCCCAAACTACAGAACTTCACAACAGTTTTCAGAAATTTGGCCTGTATACAGTGAGCTTCTCACTTCCTCCACCCATCTAAGACCCTTCCAGTCAAATGATCTTGATTATTTGCTGTGTGCAAAATATTTCATAAGGGAACAAGCAAGCCCAGGAAGATGAGTAACATACCACACTTACCTGTAAGGCTCTTGCATAAAGAGATCAGTCAGCTACTCAAATAAGCATGATAGGAGCTGTGGTCGGACAATAAACTTTTCTGTGACCTCCCTGCATTTTGTTATTCCACATAAAAAAGGGAAACCAAACTGTCCTCTTACCTCTCTTTATAGGGGCTACAGAGATCCTGTTCATAAAGTATAAGAAATCATTGCTAGTGTGATTCATCTTCATTTACTTGAATTAACTTAATCTACATCTGCCAAGGTATCATCAGCTTGTGATACACATACACACACACACACACACACACTCACACACACAGTCCTTTGGGAAAGAATATGGAACACACCCTCCTAGCCGATTAGCTTAAAGGAGCAACGTTACTTGAGAGAATATGTTTGGTGTGTGTGACATTAATTTACATTTTGCCCTACTTTTGTTATGAAGGCTTTGCAGTGCTTTTTAAACATGATTTCGTTGTGTGCACATGCATACACATGCACCCTGCATAGAACCCTAAAATTAAATTGACTTGCTGGCTAAAGTTAGAGAAAATCCTTTTCGAGCTTCTTTCTACCACTCAATAAATTATTACAGTCTGTGCACAAAACACAAATTACATGCTTTATTAGTATGTTCTGTAGTAACCTCAAAACCACAAGTGTTTACATGTGCTGCACGCATGCACTTTGGGGCTTTTTAATAGCTGGTTGACAAGAGATTAAAGGCAGAAATATGGCATTTTATTAAAGCAAACATATCAGTATGCCTACCATGATAAAATGATCTAGTTTTCTTCAGACACAAAAGTTTCTGTTGAGTGATACCTTTGAAATTCCTTGAGGGCACCCTATTATTCACTTTCCTCAACAGACAGCAGCTGCAAATGGTCTCCAATTTTCAAAGAGTATTGCCTGGTCATTCTTTACTGTCAAAATGAAGAAGAGCATAAAAGTTAAGTCAATAAAGTAATATAAAATGCTTAATATAAAAATTCAGGAATGAATGATTAACCATTAAAAACTTACAGTAGCTATTTCATCCAGGAAAAAAAAATTAACATTTCCCCTGAAACCTATTAACACTCCCTGTAAACAATATTCTTTTTTGAAATATATGACCTTTCCTAATGCTCTCCATAGACACGGCATTTTTCTTATATCCACTTTACCTCTACTGATATGAAGTTGAATTCCTCAGGAGAGAATGTTCTGAGCTCCCTCCTCAGATATATATGGTCTTCTAAGGTATTTCCCACACGGATGTACTCATTGGTGTTGGATGCGAACTCTAACAATCTGTTGTTGCCGATTCAATCCAAAATTATAGAATGTTCCATTGGACCAGCAGGAGGCAAAACACTCTGCCTACATTGAAACCCACAGCTTCCTTAACAACCTACAAAATTTGACAAATTAATACTTATCAAAACTAGTATAAATATTTCTCTTTTCTTAATCACATCCATCCCTCACTGGTGTCTCTTTAGTACCTGTGAATGTCACAGAGGGCCATGTACAGAGAAAGAGAAAGGAAAAATGAAGGGGGGGGGAATCAGAGGGGCAGACAAATCATGAGAGACTATGGACTCTGAGAAAAAAACTGAGGGTTCTAGAGGGGAAGGGGGTAGGGGGATGGGTTAGCCTAGTGATGGGTATTAAAGAGGGCATGTACTGCATGGAGCACTGGGTGTTATATGAAAACAATGAATCATGGAACACTACATCAAAATCTAATGATGTAATGTATGGTGATTAACATAACATAATAAAATTAAATTAAAAAAAGAGAAGTGAAAAATGTTTCTCTCTATTTTTGAGGAAACTATTTGAGAGTAGGGTTTAGTTTATTCTACAACTTCTTTTCAGAATTAAATCATAAAAAAGCAAGACTCTTCAGGACTTATCCTAAAGCTAATCCCTCATGTTGTTTAGAAAAAATAACACCCTGGGTATAATGTATATAAAGAACTATTTTGATTGAAAAATTGTAAAATGTTATGGCTGGGGTCAATAAGACCACCCCTTGAGACTGCCAAATGTGTTCTACACCATGGTTCTAGAGTCAAGAAAGAAGGCACCACCACGCCATTCTGAGAAAACCATGAGAGATAAATAGGGGTGGGTCCTGGGAATTAACTCATGTTGAAGGAATTTTAAGGATTCTTGCAAATCTCTCCTTTTGCAGAATTCATTTGCTTTGATAGATATTGTGAACTGACATTTCCTATAAGTTTTATTCCAAAATATAGATGGAGATATCCAGGCCATTCCTAGGAGAAAGGAGGCATACCAAATGGGGTATCTTTATGGGTTCTTAAGCATTTGTTTAGCACCTGAGGTGCCTGGGTGACACAATTGGTTAAGCATCTGATGCTTGATTTTGGTTCAGGTCATGATCTCAGGGTTTTGAGGTGGCTCTGTGCTCAGCATTGAGTCTGCTTGAGATTCTCTCTCCCTCCCCTTACCCCTCCTGCTGTGCTTGTGCTCTCTCTCTCTCTCTCAAATAATAAGTAAATCTTTAAAAAATATATTTGCTTAGCACCTAAGAAGCATTCTACTCTTGAGGAGCATCTCAAAGAGAAAAGATGTGTGGACACAAAATGACTACAGAACATGAGCACATTCAGGTCAATAATGTTCAAATGCTTTAGGTAGATGTAGATGGTATGTGAATGTGCCCTATATTCATTTGTCCAATGTTGACATTTGCAACAACCAAAGAGTAGATTCTCTTCCTGAAATCTATGACTTAACTCACTGTCCACAATACTGCTGGGCATGACCTAGCCATCCCTACCCTGTAGCAGTAAATTACTGTCTTCCCTCCACCTCTGCTAAGTACTGGGGGTATTATCTTGTGGTAACCTCTTTTGTCAGCCATTTCCATGCAATTTTTATTTATTTTTAATGCAATTTGTAAATGATAAAATTTATTTAATTAATCATTTGTATATGCATTTGACTTGTTAAAACATTACTGAACAAGATGCATTTCTCCTGGTGGGTTTTAGTTATGAATTATATTGCAGTTTGGTTTTTTGGGCTTGTGTGTGAGTTTGTGTGTGTGTGTGTGTGCCTGTACTTGTGGCATATGTGGTACTACATAATCTGGAAGAGTAAATCCAGTTGCAGCAGTGAGGTTAAGAATGAAACTTCCAATGTCTGGATCTGAATGAAACTCAAATGTTTCTCAATAAGTCATTATAAAACTCTGATGATACTTCTCTATCTGAAACAGTGGCCCCAAGAGGTAAGGTTTTTTAGATTTTCTTTTCTTTTCTTTTCTTATTTTATTTAAGTTATGTTAGTCACCATACAATACATCATTAGTTTTTGATGTGGTGATCCATGATTCATTGTTTTTGTATAACACCCAGGCTCCATGCAGTATATGCCCTCCTTAATACCCATCACTGGGCTAACCCAGCCCCCCAGCCCCCTCCCCTCTAAAACCCTGTTTGTTTCCTTGAGTCCATAGTCTTTCATGATTCTTCTCCCCCTCTGATGTCCCCCCCTTCATTTTTCCCTTCCTTCTCCTAATGTCCTCCATGCTGTTCCTTATGTTCCACAAATAAGCGAAACCATATGATAATTGACTTTCTCTGCTTGACTTACTTCACTTAGCATCATCTCCTCCAGTCCCATCCATGTTGATGCTAAGTTGGGTATTCATCCTTTCTGATGGCTGAGTAATATTCCATTGTATATATGGACCACATCTTCTTTATCCATTCATCTGTTGAAGGGCATCTCGGCTCTTTCCACAGTTTGGCTCTTGCGGACATTGCTGCTAGGAACATTGGGGTGCATATGGCCCTTCTTTTCACTACATCTGTGTCTTTGAGTTAGATACCCAGTAGGGCAATTGCTGGGATATAGGGTAGCTCTATTTTTAATTTTTTGAGGAACCTCCACACTGTTTTCCAAACTGGCTGTGCCAACTTGCATTCCCACCAACAGTGTAAGAGGGTTCCCCTTTCTCCACAATCTCTCCAACATTTGTTGTTTCTTTCCCTGTCCATTTTTGCCATTCTAACTGGCGTAAGGTGGTATCTCAATGTGGTTTTGATTTGAATTTCCCTGATGGCTAGTGATGATGAACATTTTTTCATGTGTCTGTTAGCCATTTGTATGTCTTCATATGCCAATAAACTGAGCAATCTAGATGAAATGGATGCCTTCCTGGAAACCTATAAGCTGCCAAGACTGAAACAGGAAGAAATTGACAACCTGAATAGGCCAATAACCAGTAACGAGATTGAAGCAGTGATCAAAAACATCCCAAAAAACAAGAGTCCAGGGCCTGACGGGTTCCCTGGGGAATTCTACCAAACATTCAAAGAAATAATACCTATTCTACTGAAGCTGTTTCAAAAAATAGAAACAGAAGGAAAGCTTTCAGACTCATTCTATGAAGCCAGCATTACCTTAATCCCCAAACCAGGCAAAGACCCCAACAAAAAGGAGAATTTCAGATCAATATGGATTGCAAAATCCTGAACAAAATCCTAGCTGATGGGATCCAACAATACATTAAAAGGATCATCCACCACGACCAAGTGGGATTTATCCCCAGGATGCAAGGGGTGGTTCAACATTTGCAAATCAATCAATGTGATAGAACACATTAATAAGAGGAGAGAGAAGAACCATATGGTCCTCTCAATTGATGCAGAAAAAGCATTTGACAAAATACAGCATCCTTTCTTGATTAAAACTCTTCAGAGTATAGGGATAGAGGAAATATTCCTCAAGTTCGTAAAATCTGTCTATGAAAAACCCACAGCAAATATCATCCTCAATGGGGAAAAGGTGAGAGCCTTTCCCTTAAGGAAACATGTCAAGGATGCCTACTTTCACCACTATTGTTCAACATAGTACTAGAAGTCCTAGCAACAACAATCAGACAACAAAAAGAAATAAAATGTATTCGAATTGGCAAAGAAGAAGTCAAACTCTCTCTTTTTGCAGATGATATGATACTTTATGTGGAAAACCCAAAATAGTCCACCCCCAAATTACTAGAACTGATACAGCAATTCAGTAATGTGGCAGGATACAAAATCAATGCACAGAAATCAGTTGCTTTCATTTTTTAAAATATTTTATTTATTTATTTGACAGAGAGAGAGTGAGAGCACAAGCCGGGAGACAGAGGGAGAGGGAGAAGCAGGTTCTCTGCTGAGCAGAAGCAGATTCCTCGCTGAGCAGGGACTCAATTCCAGGACCCTGGGATCATGACCTGAGCCAAAGGCAGCCGCTTAACCAACTGAGCCACTCAGGTGCCCCCAGTTGCTTTCTTATACACTAACAATGCAACTGTAGGAAGAGAAATTAGAGAAACGATTATATTCACAATAGCACCAAAAACCATAAGATACCTCGGAATAAACCTAACCAAAGGGGTAAAGGATCTATACTCTAGGAACTACAGAACATTCATGAAAGAAATTAAAGAAGACAGAAAAAGATGGGAAAACATTCCATGCTCATTGATTGGAAGAATAAGCATTGTTAAAATGTCTATGCTACCCAGAGCAATCTAAATCTTCAATGCCATCCAAATCAAAATTCCAGTGACATTTTTCAAAGTGCTGGAACAAACAATCCTAAAATTTACGTGGAATCAGAAAAGACCCGAATCGCCAAGGAAATGTTGAAAAAGAAAAACAAAGCTGGGGGCATCACGTTGCCCGATTTCAAACTATATTAAAAAGCAGTGATCACCAAGACAGCATGGTACTGGCACAAAAACAGACATATAGACCAATGGAACAGAATAGTGAGCCCAGATATGGACCCTAAACTCTATGGCCAACTAATCTTCGACAAAGCAGGAAAAAATATGCAATGGAAAAAAAGTCTCTTCAATAAATGGTGCTGGGAAAATTGGACAGCTACATACAGAAGAATGAAACGCGACCATTCTCTAACACCATACACAAAGATAAACTCAAAATGGATGAAAGACCTCAATGTGAGACTGGAATCCATCAAAAGCCTAGAGGAGAACATAGGCAGTAACCTCTTTGACATCAGCCACAGCGACTTCTTTCAAGATACATCTCCAAAAGTTAGTGAAACAAAAGCAAAAATGAACTTTGGGACTTCATCAAGATAAAAAGCTTCTGCACAGCAAAGGAAACAGTCAACAAAACAAGGAGGCAACCCGGAGAATGGGAGAAGATATTAGCAAATGACAATACAGATAAAGGGCTGGTATCCAAGATCTGTAAAGAACTCCTCAAACTCAACACCCAAAAAACAAATGATCAAGTCAAAAAATGGGCAGAAGACATGAATAGATTTTATTTTCTCATCACTTTTATTCATTATCAAGCCAACAAACCATCATGATTCTTTTTAAATGTTGCACAGTTAATCAATAAATTTTGCAAATAATATCAATTTCTCTTTTGCATCTACCAATTCTCCTTTGTCCCTCCACAAACACCCTTTGAGAATGTCATATGTTTTTAAATACAAACATATTGTTCTTTGTTCTAGATGTTGAACACACAAAGACAAATTAAACACAGATCCTGATTTCAAAGAACTTGCAATTCAATTTGGTACACACCATTTTAGGGATAAATAAAAAACTGTGTGAGGTTAGATCCCAAATTTTGTGTATTGAGTTCCTGTTGGAAGCTACACGGCACAGTAAGTGCTGATATATGTTTCCTAATTTAATCCTTGGAAGTGAGAAGCCTATAAACTTGGCCTCTGAAAACTCTCATATTGAGAGGATAGACATTTGAAGAGAAATCTGCAAAAGAGACCACGAGTGAAGAGTCATGGGGGAAGAACAAGAGCTGAATCCTGGAACTTAAAGGTAAATAGTAAAGGATATTAAGTGCCTCAGAAAGATCAAGAATGAGCATGGCAAATCAGCAATGATTTGAGGAGAAACAAGCCATTACTTGCCATTGAGAAAGGAATGGAATGGCAACTTGAACACAGATATGTATCTTGGCTCTCTTAGGACATTTTTATTCAAATTATAACAATGAATTACAAAGAAAAACACCACGAAATAAAAAGAAGTTTTAGAGGACACATAACAGCAGAGGAGAAACTTCAAGGATATTTAGGAAGCTGTAAAGTCAATAGCTGTGTGGTAACAGACTGAAAGATCACCATCCTTTAAGAAAGGCCAACAGGGAGCAAGTTAATTTTTATTAAACAATCCAAGAATATCTCAAGAAATGGAGGCAGCTGGTACACATGAAGGCAAAGACATAGGATGAGGATTTAAAAAAAAAGAGAGAGAAAATGATTATAAGTCTATATAAATAGTAACTACAGCCCAGGTACACTCTTCCCTCTGATTCCACCAGAGAATGATGTCTTTGCCCTCCTACAGGAGATGAGATGATTACTATGAATTGGAGAAGCTCTAGGTTCACAGATATCATACACAGTGGAGCACAAGAGCAAAGCACCAAGAAGGGGAGAGTGAGTATGAGTATTAAACTATGAACCTATGCTCCCCTTCCCTTGCCCGGCTCTCAGAACCCTGGCTCTCTTCCACACCATCCTTACCCTGGCTTCACCATCAGTAGATTGGAGAATTTCTTTCCAGGAAAATTTCCCAGTCCAAGAGAAGATACTTATACAGGGTGGCATTTAAAAGCCCCCAACCAAAGACTGAGTTCCCACACAGTGAATAAGTCTACCCACTCACCACCTCACACTTCCTGTTGGTGATAACTGCATCATTTTCAAAGATGAGCAGAGAGCCAGGGATAGAAAACATTGTGTAAAGCTTCCAGCATGAAAAACAAAGATTGAAGCAAATAGAGAAAAGGAACTCAGAGAAAACAAAACCATTCCACAAAACAAGGGAAAAATAAAGGGCAAACAAACAGCAAAACAACCCTGGAATTGGTAACCTAGAAAAAGAAAATTAAGACAGTATAAGAAGATTTATGAAAAAGAGAAGGATACTATTAAACAGAAGAAATATTCATCAAACAAGAGCTCTTGGAAATTAGTACAAGAGAGTTGAAAATGTAATTTAAGGACAAGAAGATAAAATCAAAGAACTTTCTGAGAAGCATTTAAAAATGAAAGATTCTATAAGAAAGAATCAATCTAGGAGTTACAGAAATAACAAAATCAGAAGGAAGAAACTCTTCCAAGACATAATGCAAATAAATTTCTTGGAACAGAAGATAACCCCAAATATTATCAGGTTGAGGGGTCTGTGAGGTATTCAATTCATCAAATGAAAAAGAACCCAACCAAAATACATCATTCAAAAAGTTTAGGGGCACCTGGATGGCTCAGTCGGTTAAGCATCTGCCTTTGGTTCAGGTCATTATCCCGGGGTCCTGGGATTGAACCCCACATCAGGCTCCCTGCTCAGCGGGGATCCTGCTTCTCCCTCTCCCTCTGCCACTCCCCCTGCTTGTGCTCTCTGCCTCTCTCTCAAATAAATAAATAAAGTTTTTTTAAAAAGTTTAGGCCTCCAGGAAAAACGATCTTGAATGCTCACAGGTGGATTGTCTCCAAGGAAAACTTCACCATGTTGAAAGGGATGCAATAGTCCAATCAGAGAATCTGCAGGTAAGTCAATAATAAACAGAGAAAGAAAGTAAAAAAAACAATACAAAATAGAAAGTGAATGTAATGGTGTCGCTCTGCATTTCTTAACCATGAAAGTTACACCTACTGTGGTAATACTATAAAGAGTGACTCGTGAACACAAACATCATGATTGTAATATAACAGGCAGGCAAGTGGAAGAAGGGGAAGGGCTGGGGAGCCCAGGAACACTAAATTGCATTCTTCTGTGGTAAGAAATCAATAGACAATGTATAAAATAAGGAAGTCTAAAAATAGCAGTATAAAAGTGTTATTTTGAATAACAGGTTTGAATGTAGAAGAAATGTTCAGAAGAATTTCTGGGCATTAGTTTAGAGTAGGACAGGGCCATCGACTGCTGTTTTTATTTTCAAACCTTATAGTAGTAAGTGCTTTAAAAAACATGTATATATATTATTTAATTAAAAGTAAAGAATTGAGGAATGCCTGGTTGGCGCAGTTGGTTGAGTGTGGAACTCTTGGTTTTGGTTCAGTTCGTGATCTCAGGGTCGTGAGATCAAGCCCCTCTCGGCTCTGCACTTAACACTGCACTTAACAGTCTGCTTGAGACTCTCTTTCCCTCTCTCTCTGCCCCTCCCTTTGTGCTGTCTCTCTCTCTAAAATAAATAAATAAATCTTAAAAAAAAACATAAAAAATTGAAAACCCTGAATGAAGCAACGCATATGGATTCATTGATATGGTATTGTATTCAAGACGTTAAGGGATATTAAGTAAGCTATAGAAAAATACTTTAAGTACAATCTCAGTTATGTTGTTAAAATTATACATTTGGATATTTACTCGTATATGATTTTGTGTGGAAAAAGACTTAGCAGGAGCCACATGGAACTGCAGTGGCAGGAACTTAGACTGAACTCAATTTAAGTTTGAGTCCTTGAAATTTTTATATTTACAATGTCTTCAAATATTACAGGTGTGATTTTGAAATGTTTGAACAGTTGAAACTCTATTGAGATGGTATCTCAGGGTGATGGATTTTTCACTTCCTTTTTATTCTGTTTTACACTATTCCCTTTGAGTTTTTGGAAAAGATAAAACAAAAGGCAGCATGTCTAAGTATAAGACCACAGTGATTTCAACATAAAACTGTGACATGAGAGTATGTATACATATAAACAACTCCTGGAGAAAATGATTAAAAATAAACAGTCATATTAACATGGCATGACTATAAGTGATAATTTTTCATTATTTTATTGTATATCTTTTTAAGTAGGCTCCATGCCCAACACGGGGTTCAAACTCAAGACCTTGAGATCAAGACCTAAAATCAAGATCAAGTCGCTTACCAGGTGCCCCTAAGTGGTAATTTTTTTAAAAACTTACCTATATTTTGCATATGTGGCATTTACACATTGAAAACTTGACATTGGCTCTAATAAAATAAATTTAAATACATGAGGAAGAGAATCGGTAAATGTGGGGAAAAAATGAGGAGTGAGTGGGTAAAAGAACACATTCGTTTGACATTTACTCAATGCTAAGTATGTCCTGGTGGCAGGGACAGGGACAGGTACATGGTTTTCTCCACTGACTTAACACAGTGTCAAGTCTCCAATAAACATCCTTAACAAATGATTGCACCTAAGAATGAATGAACCAGGGGGGCGGAGCAAGATGGCGGAGGAGTAGGAGACCTGGATTTCGTCTGGTATCAGGAATTCAGCTGAATAGGGATCAAACCATTCTGAACACCTACGAACTCAACAGGAGATCGAAGAGGAGAGTAGCAACAACTCTGAACAGAGAAGCGACCACTTACTGGAAGGTAGGACGTTTGGAGAAGTGAATCCGAGGCGATATTCGGGAGGATAGACGGCAGGGGAGGGGGCCTCCCTCGGCCGCTTCTGGCAAGTGATAGAGTCCCGGAGCACAAAATCGGAAATTTGAGAAGTCGGCTCCACGGAGGGATGTCGCTGCAGTGGCTAAGCAGGGGGTGGAATCCTCCTGGGACAGTGTGGTCTCAGGACCCTCGGGGTAACAGAAAGACCGGGGGTGCCTGAGTGCGGCAGAGCTCCCAGGTATCGGAGCGGGGAAGCCGGCTGCAGAGACGGAGCCGAGGGGCGGGCTCTCAGCTCAGGGGGGCCATAAACTGTGATCTGCGGCCCAGTCGGGCCACTGCTCCTCCAGCAGGGACCCAACAAGCGGCAGATCCCGGGAGACTCCCCTTCCTTCCCGGGGAGGAGCGGCGCAGGAGCGCATCGCAGGGATCTGCTGGGTTTGGAGACTCCACACGGGGTCAGGTGCCAGAGATAGAAATGCTCGGTCACAGGCCGGGTGAGCACGGAGTGCGGCCAGAGACCAGGGAGACGGGAGTGACTGCTTTTCTCTGGGGGCGCACTGAGGAGCGGGGCCCCGAGTTCTCGGCTCCTCCCGGTGGAGATTGGGAGGCCACCATTTTCACCCTGGTCCTCCAAAGCTGTACCGAGAGATTGCAGGGAACAAAACCTCCTGAGAGGAAACCCGAGCAGCTTGCTTAGCCGGGACCGACAAGGGCGGGGCAATTCCGCCTCCGGCAAAGACATTTGGGAACCACGGCAACAGGCCCCTCCCCCAGAAGATCAGCAGGAACAGCCAGCAAGCCAAGACCAAGTTTACCCATCAATGAGAACTGGAGAACTCCAGTGCTAGGGGATTATGGCACATAGAATTCATGGCTTTTTTACCATGATTCTTTAGTTTTTCAAAGTTAATTTTTAACTTTTTTTTTTAATTTTTCTTTTTCCCTTTTTCAACCAACATCTTATCAATCCCTTTTTTAAAACATTTTTTATTTTTCATTTTTAGAGTCATATTTTATCCCTTCATAGTAGTTACCCTTACTTTTGGCATATATATATATATATATATATATATATATATATAAGTTGTTCTCTCTTTAAAATTTGGAGATACAGTTTCTTCTAACAGATCAAAATATATCCTAAATCACTAGTGTATGGCTTTGTTCTAGTCTCCTGCCTGATCACATTCTCTCCATTTTTTTTAAATCTTCTTCTTTTTTCAAACAACTTATCTTATCAATTCCTTATATAAAATCTTTTATAATTTTCATCTTTACAGTCATCTTCCATCCCTTCATTGTATCAACCCTTATTTTGTACATATATAAGTCTTTCTTCATTTAAATTTTTAGGAGGCACTTTTTTCTAACAGACCAAAATACGCCCAAAATCTAGTGTGTGGCACTGATTTATGCACTAGCCTGATCATATTTGATCATATTCTGGTGTTTTGTTTTGTATTGTTCTGTTTTTATTTTTATCTTTTTCTTTTTGTTTTGTGTTTTTTTTTCTCTTTCTTTTTTCTTTCTTTCCCTTTCTTTTCCCCTGGTTTCAGGTCTTTTCTGATTTCTATAGAGTATATTTGCTGGGGATGTTGTTAACCTGTTAGCATTTTGTTCTCTCGTTCATCTATTCTCCTCTGGACAAAATGACAAGACGAAAAAAATCACCGCAGCAAAAAGAACAAGAGGTAGTACCATCTGCCAGGGACCTACTCAATACGGACATTAGTATGATGTCGGACCTAGAGTTCAGAATCATGACTTTAAAGATACTAGCTGGGCTTGAAAAAAGCGTGGAAGTTATTAGAGAAACGTTTTCTGGAGAAATAAAAGAAATAAAATCTAACCAAGTTGAGATCAAAAAGGCTATTAATGAGGTGCAATAAAAAATGGAGGCACTAACTGCTAGAATAAATGAGGCAGAAGAGAGAATCAGCGATATAGAAGACCAAATGATGGAAAATAAAGAGGCTGAGAAAAAGAGAGAGAAACAGCTACAGGATCACGAGGGCAGAATTCGAGAGATAAGCGATACGATAAGATGAAACAACATTAGAATAATTGGGATCCCAAAAGAAGAAGAAAGAGAGAGAGGGGCAGAAGGTATATTGCAGCAAATTACAGCAGAGAACTTCCTTAATGTGAGGAAGGAAACAGGCATCAAAATCCAGGAGGCACAGACAACCCCTCTCAAAATCAATAAAAATAGGTCAACACCCCGACATCTAATAGTAAAACTTACGAGTCTCAGAGACAAAGAGAAAATCCTGAAAGCAGCTCAGGAGAAGAGATATGTAACCTACAATGGTAGAAATATTAGATTGGCAACAGACCTATCCACAGAGACCTGGCAGGCCAGAAAGGACTGGCATGATATCTTCAGAGCAGGAAACGAGAAAAATATGCAGCAAAGAATACTATATCCAGCTAGGCTGTCATTGAAAATTGAAGAAGAGATAAAAAGCTTCCAGGACAAAGAAAAACTAAAGGAATTTGCAAACACGAAACCAGCCCTCCAAGAAATATTGAAAGGGGTCCTCTAAGCAAAAAGAGAGCCTAAAAGCAGCATAGAAAGGAACAGAGACAATATACAGTAACAGCCACCTCACAGGCAATACAATGGCACTAAATTCATACTTTTCAATAGTTACGCTGAATGTAAATGGGCTCAATGCCCCAATCAAAAGACACAGGCTATCAGATTGGATTAAAAAACAAGACCCATCGATATGCTGTCGGCAAGAGACTCATTTTAGACCCAAAGACACCCCCAGATTGAAAGTGAGGAGGTGGAAAACCATTTACCATGCTAATGGACACCAAAAGAAAGCTGGGGTGGCAATCCTTATATCAGACAAATTAGATTTTAAAACAAAGACTGTAATAAGAGATGAAGAAGGAAACTATATCCTACTTAAAGGGTCTATCCAAAAAGAAGATCTAACAATTATAAATATCTATGCCCCTAACATGGGAGCAGCCAATTATATAAGGCAATTAATAACAAAAGCGAAGAAACACATTGACAGCAATACAATAATAGTGGGGGACTTTAACACCCCCCTGACTGAAATGAACAGATCATCAAAGCAAAAGATCAACAAGGAAATAAGACTTTAAATGAAGCACTGGACCACTGGACTTCACAGACATATTCAGAACATTCCATCCCAAAGCAACAGAATGCACATTCTTCTCTAGTGCCCATGGAACATTCTCCAGAATTGATCACATCCTAGGTCACAAATCAGGTCTCAACCGGTACCAAAGATTGGAATTATTCCCTGCATATTTTCAGACCACAATGCTTTGAAACTAAAACTCAATCACAAGAGGAAAGTCAGAAAGAACTCAAATACATGGAGGCTAAAGAACATCCTACTAAAGAATGAATGGGTCAACCAGGAAATTAAAGAAGAATTTAAAAAATTCATGGAAACCAATGAAAATGAAAACACAACTGTTCAAAATCTTTGGGATACAGCAAAGGCAGTCCTGAGAGGGAAGTAAATAGCAATACAAGAATTTCTCAAGAAACAAGAAAGGTCTCAAATACACAAGCTAACCCTACACCTAAAGGAGCTAGAGAAAGAACAGCAAAGAAAGCCTAAACCCAGCAGGAGAAGAGAAATACTAAAGATCAGAGCAGAAATCAATGAACTAGAAACCAAAAGAACAGTAGAACAGATCAACGAAACTAGGAGCTGGTTCTTTGAAAGAATTAACAAGATTGATAAACCCCTGGCCAGACTTACCAAAAAGAAAAGAGAAATGACCCAAATTAACAAAATCATGAATGAAAGAGGAGAGATCACAACCAACACCAAAGAAATACAAACAATTATAAGAGCATATTTTGACCAACTCTATGTCAGCAAATTAGATAACCTGGAAGAAAGGGTACATTCCTAGAGATGTATCAATTACCAAAAATGAACCAGGAAGAAGCAGAAAACCTGAACAGACCTATAACCACTAAGGAAACTGAGCAGTCATCAAAAATCTCCCAACAAACAAAAGCCCAGGGCGAGATGGCTTCCCAGGGGAATTCTATCAGACTTTTAAAGAAGATTTAATACCTATTTTCCTGAAACTGTTCCAAAAAATAGAAATGGAAGGAAAACTTCCAAACTCGTTTTTTGTGGCCACCATTACCTTGATCCCAAGACCAGACAAAGATCCCATCAAAAAGGAGAATTACAGACCAATATCCTTGATGAACATGGATGCAAAACTTCTCACCAAAATCCTAGCCAATAGGATCCAACAGTACATTCAAAGGATTATTCACCATGACCAGGTGGGATTTTCCCTGGGCTGCAAGGTTGGTTCAACATCCGCAAATCAATCAACGTGATACAATACATTAACAAAAGAAAAAACAAGAATCATATGATCCTCTCAATAGATGCAGAAAAAGCATTTGACAAAGTACAGCATCCTTTCTTGATCAAAACTCTTCAGAGTATAGGGATAGAGGGTACATACCTCAACATCATAAAAGCCATCTATGAAAAACCTACAGCGAATGTCATTCTCAATGGGGAAAAGCTGAGAGCTTTCCCCTAAGGTCAGGAACACAGCAGGGATGTCCACTATCACCACTGCTATTCAACATAGTAGTAGAAGTCCTAGCCACAGCAATCAGACAACAAAAAGAAATCAAAGGCATCCAAATCGGCAAAGAGGAAGTCAAACTCTCACTCTTTGCTGATGATATGATACTGTATGTGGAAAACCCAAAAGACTCCACCCCAAAACTGCTAGAACTCATACAGGAATTCAGTCAAGTAGCAGGCTATAAAATCAATGCACAGAAATCAGTGGCATTCCTATACACCAACAACAAGACAGAAGAGAGACAAATCAAGGAGTCAATCCCATTTACAATTGCACCCAAAACCATAAGATACCTAGGAATAAATTTAACCAAAGACGCAAAAGATCTGTACTCAGAAAACTATAAAATACTCATGAAAGAAATTGAAGAAGACACAAAGAAATGGAAAAACGTTCCATGCTCATGGATTCGAAGAACAAACATTGTGAAGATGTCAATGCTACCTAGAGCAATTTACACATTCAATGCAATTCCCATCAAAATACCATCCACTTTTTTCAAAGAAATGGAACAAAAATAATCCTAAAATTTGTATGGAACCAGAAGAGACCACGAATAGCCAGAGGAATATTGAAAAAGAGAAGCAAAGCTGGCGGCATTACAATTACGGACTTCCAGCTCTATTACAAAGCTGTCATCATCAAGACAGTATGGTACTGGCACAAAAACAGACACAGGGATCAGTGGAACAGAATCGAGAGCCTAGAAATGGACCTTCCACTCTATGGTCAACTCATCTTTGACAAAGCAGGAAAGAAGGTCCATTAGAAAAAAGACAGTCTCTTCAACAAATGGTGTTGGGAAAATTGGACAGTCACATGCAGAAGAATGAAACTGGACCATTTCCTTACAGCACACACAAAAATAGACTCCAAATTGTTGAAAGACCTAAACGTGAGACCGGAGTCCATCAAAATCCTAAAGGAGAACACAGGTAGCAACCTCTTCGACCTCAGCTGCAGCAATTCTTCCTAGAAACATCGCCAAAGGCAAGGGAAGCAAGGGTAAAAATGAACTATTGGGATTCCCTCAAGATAAAAAGCTTTTGCACAGCAAAAATAAACAGTCCACAAACAACCTACAGAATGGGAGAAAATATTTGCAAATGACATATCAGATAAAGGGCTAGTATCGAAAATCTATAAAAAACTTATCAAACTCTACACCCAAAGAACAAATAATCCAATCAAGAATGGGCAGAAGACATGAACAGACACTTTTCCAAAGAAGACATCCAAATGGCCAACAGACACATGAAAAAGTGCTCAACATCGCTCGGCATCAGGGAAATCCAAATCAAAACCTAAATGAGATACCACCTCACACCAGTCAGAATGGCGTAAATTAACAAGTCAGGAAACGACAGATGTTGGCGGGGATGTGGAGAAAGGGGAACCCTCCTACACTGTTGGTGGGAGTGGAAGCTCGTGCAACCACTCTGGAAAACAGTATGGAGGTTCCTCAAACAGTTGAAAATAGAGCTACCATGCGATCCAGCAATTGCACTCCTGGGTATTTACCCCAAAGATACAAATGTAGGGATCCGAAGGGGTACGTGCACCCCAATGTTTATAGCAGCAATGTCCACAATAGCCAAACTGTGGAAAGAGCCAAGATGTCCATCGACAGATGAATGGATAAAGAAGAAGTGGTATATATACACAATGGAATATTATGCAGCCATCAAAAGGAATGAGATCTTGCCATTTGCAACGACGTGAATGGAACTGGAGGGTGTTATGCTGCATGAAATAAGTCAATCAGAGAAAGACATGTATCATATGACCTCACTGATATGAGGAATTCTTAATCTCAGGAAACAAACTGAGGGTTGCTGGAGTGGTGGGGGGTGGGAGGGAGGGGGTGGCTGGGTGACAGACATTGGGTAGGGTATGTGCTATGGTGAGCGCTGTGAATTGTGCAAGACTGTTGAATCACAGATCTGTACTTCCTAAACAAATAATGCAACATATGTTAAGAAAAAAAGAAAAAGAAGATAGCAGGAGGGGAAGAATGAAGGGGAGTAAGTCAGAGGAAAAGACGAACCATGAGAGATGATGGACTCTGAAAAACAAACAGGATTCTAGAGGGGAGGAAGGTGGGGGGATGGGTTAACCTGGTGATAGGTATTAAAGAGGGCACATTCTGCATGGAGCACTAGGTGTTATGCACAAAGAATGAATCATGGAACACTACATCAAAAACCAATGATGTAATGTATGGTGTTTAACATAACAATAAAAAAATTTTTAAAAAAGAATGAATGAACCAGTAAATCAATGTGTTGTGAAACATTTTTAAATTTGGCAAGAAAAGAAAGCAGAAAAGGTATGGTGCCCATGGTAGCCATAATGTACAATCACGACAGTAATGAGCAATATCGGATCATGGAATTTTGCTTGGCTTTCAGGATCATGGAAACTGAGTATGTTTAAAGAGAGGAGGAGTTCTAGAGATGCTTGAGATACAATTGTAGATAAGGTCCTGACAGGACTTACAAAGGTGAGATCAGAGTAACAGTGAAGCATTAGCACCAGCTTGCCTTTGCTTAGAAAAGAGGGGTATGGCAGTGGCCCAGTATAAGGAGGGTAATATGTGAAGGTGATTTTGCAGGCAATTCGGAGTTTTTACTTTTGTTGTCTCAAACTTCACATAAGTAGTCACAAGCTTGTGCTTGGGAAGTGACAAAAAATGTAAAATAAAAGCTTTTAAAGGATCTCAGACATGAATGTTCAAACTCTCTTGCAAATAACTGTAAAGCTTAGCTGCCAAAAGATTCTTGAAAACAGTTACTAAATCGCAAATTTCAAAAACACTAGCATGTTTGATAACTGTAGGGCTGTCAGTTTTGAAAGAGCAAGTGAAATTGTAGTAAGTAATTTAAATATTTTGTCATAATCCCACACTTATTGCAACAAGTTAGAAAGTGAAGGATTATGAAATTTAAGTCACGCTTTACTTCTTTCATTAAACAATTGATAAAACCAGATATTCATTTTTGATTGAGCTTAAATTCTTTAGAATGTCCATATTTCCATCTATAAATTAGGTCTAGAATATGTTTAAAGCCCCATGAGCTATTAGTTTAGTTTTTGCAGCTATAACCATGACTATAAATGGACATTGTCAAAGGAATCCTTTCAATAGTCCCAAAATATGATAAGGACATTTACAACCCTTTCAACTTACAGGTGAGAAATTGACCTATGAAGACATTAAGACATATGATTTAGATGTGCATAACTTTGGAGAGAATGAGACAGCCCAATAAGATTTCTGAGTGACTGAACATTGAAATTTAATGAAATGATTATTAATATGTACTTAATGGGATATTCTTGAAGATACATATCTGAGGCATGCTTTCTGTGCTTTGAGGTCTCTAGGTATCCACACAAAATTGAGACCTGAAGATGTGGCCATTGATTAAAGTAATGAATCCCTTTAAATGAATGGATTTTATGTGAATAGAATTAAGGTCTTAATTAAAAATCAAGTAACTGAAATTTTGGACATAGGTAGTGTACATGTGGATATATTTCATTTTTATTCAAAGCAGATTCTGAGTATTTTCTTCATAAATATCTTACTTTGAATTACCTGATAATTTTAATATTTAATAGAAATTTTATAAGCTGAATTTCATTTTTAAATGATGTGGGACATATAGGGAAAAACTGGATTAATTGAAATGGCTTGTGGTAAGACATCTGTCCTATCATCTATAAATAATGCAGAGTGAAAAAAGAGAGAAGAATAAAGACTGCACCAGTTGTCAAGATTGAAAAGATAGCATGTAACAAAATCAGAAAATGATGTATTTATTTTAAAAACAGACTAAACATATATTTTAAGCATGACATCATGGTGGAAACTAAGGCTAGGTCAGCATCAAACACTGACATAACATTTCATGTCATAGAATATTTGACTTTAGAGAATATTTTGAACACTTACCAAGGACATGAACCAACTTTGAATGTCCCATGGCGAGGTGTGTGTGAATAACAATAGGACTTCGTAATTTAACTGGAAATGGATTTTAACCAGCTAGTAATATTGTGGGTCACACTCAAATGCTCTCGTATGCTGAAGTTTAGAAAGATTTAGATTTTTTTTCTCTATAGTAGGTACAGATCATAGATTCTATCTTGGACTAGTTTATCTCTCGGGTGCTTGGTAGACATTGCTGCTTTTCTGATAGATATAGAAAATGAGGTTACAAAATTGCTATACTATCACTTACTCTTAGATGGAACAGGTAAAAATCCTTAGGGAAATCGTGTTAATGGGGTATAGGTTTTCCAGAATTTGTTATATGCTTGGAAAAAGAGTAGAACACAAACTTTAGATTTGAGCAAACATCCCCATTTCATTTCTTGTAATAGCAGTGTGGTTTGGTGAGGAATTTTTGAATTTTGAAAAGCAGAGCCATAAAATTTATCTTTTAAAATAGTATTCAACTGAAAAGCAATTTATTTTCCTTAAAACATAACACATTTTTGAATATGAGTATCAAAATAAGTTGATATTGGTGTTCAATATTGAGGTTTTGATAAGGCGACTGGTTAGAGACAGTTATAAAGAGTTTCTTTTTTAGTGACCAAGACAAATCATCATCTTGTGAGGTAAGAGGATGTTCAATCTGAAATAAAATAAAGTCCACCCTGAATCCTATAAGCAATAAGGTACAGAAAGGGGGGGGGAAGGAAAGATATTTGATGAGCGAGAAAAATGAAATAAACAGAAACTAATAAAAATGGAAAACTGTAAACATTTATGACTTTCTCTTAAAACTTTATTCAAGCTCATTAATCACATTAACAACAGGTAAGGAACAAAGACAGTACTCTTGTCATCTAACATGAAGCTGCATGAGCACATCATAAGCATGTGGCAAAGTTTGCATTTTCCTCTTACAAGCCCATGGCTTAGATGGGCATTGAGCACACCACCAATCTGTTGTGACATTGTGTGTACATTGGTGTATTTAATAGTTCTAAACTGTTCTTTCCTGAAATATTCTCCTCCAGCAAAACTCTTGAACATAGAACTCCCATTCGCATTGACTTTGGAAGAAAGGCTGCCTCCTTAAATCCCTCAGTTAAGGACATACAATGAAATGCCTCGTTAAGAACCTTAATTTAAAGCAGCACACAGTTCTGTATGTCAGAGGTAATAATTACCTTCTTTAATGAGCCCAACTTTTCCCTGTGATGAGTAAGCCTCTCTCTGTCTTGTTTATACTAAGTCTGGATTTATTTCTGGCTTTCTTCAAGCGCTCTTATTTTTTTAAAAATTAACATTATGTCTGTCTTCCTGAGGTCAAATTCTGCCTACTCTATACTCAAACCATGTGCCGTTCAAGCACTGTTAAAACCAATTACCCACATATTCCAGGGACATGCGGGGGCCTAGAGAAGTCATCTAATCTATACCCCAGCTTCCAAGCAGAACGACAGATAAACTATGTCAGGTTGACAAGGGTCTACCCTATGACTTTAAATAATTTCCACATGAACTATATATATTCAAAATGTTCCAGCAATTCTAAGCAATAAAATTGAAAAGCTCTTGAACAAATTGATTTTAGAGGTGTCTATTATAACCTTAAGAATTTAAAATACATTTTTACAGTTTGGGGAGGATGTGAAGAGTGATGTTCAGACATATGTGGAACTATCTGATGACTTGTTTCGATTATAATATTAAGCATTTCTTGGTTTTCTCAGTATAGTTAGATCTTTCCCCATCTTATCAGCTAACCCTAATATTCATTTCAATTGCATGTGAATCTCATACAAAATAACTGAGAATGTCTTCAGTTTATTTTTAGCTTTTAGATGTTGAGTTTAACTCACATAATCTAATCCCTTTAGTTTACAGATAAGAAATAAAGAGACATTAAATAATTTGTCTTAAGTCATGTGATATGTATGTGGCAGAAGCAAAACATGAACCCAGGTACTCAGTATTTGGTATTTGTATCCAAAACTCTCCCATCCATTAAAATCTGTCCTTTGTTTCTGGGGGGAAAAAAGAGAGCCAATGATCCATTCTAGTGTTTGTGTGTGTGTGTGTGAGATTCATACTATCAGGTCAGGTTCACCTAAAAGAAAAGTTTAATATTTTGCAATTTGAAACTGGGAGCTGGAGCCATTCATTTCTTATTCCTTCTGCCATAGTGCCTGGTCAGACCCAGAGTCACAGAGTTTGAGAGCTGGAGAAAACCTTAGAGAGCAAGCAAATGGACATGTTATAGAATGTAAAGCAATTTTATTGGGAGTCCTACCTAACCTTGAACAACACGGGAAAAAACGAGACATAGGCATGACCACATCACACAGCAAGGCACAGGGAGTCTGTCACCAAATCACAGCACAGCTGTTTTGTCTTGTTTTGTTTTGTTTTTGACTCAAATCAGACTTCTCAGATGGGGGCCTGACATTTTATCAGCTCATTCTTGTGAAATGAAAATGAAATTGCAAAACTGGATAATAATTTGCATTAAAATGACCTCAATCCATTAGCCCACGTAGCTGGACACAGAAGATGTCAGCTTGGACTTATCTTTCTCTGTTCCTTTGGCTATTCTTCACAGTCTACCATATAGAAATTTCTACATGCAAAGAAAATTTGTTCCTTAAGCTTCGTAAATTGACACCATCCCTTCTATTATTTCCCCTGGTTCTTTCAAGTAACTATAATAATCATCTTTATTTTAAAATTTAAAATTCAAGGGCACCTGAATGGTTCAGTCAGTTAAGCGTCTGCCTTTGGCTCAGGTCATGATCCCAGGGTCCTGGGATCGAGTCCTGCACTGGACTCCCTGCTTAGTGGGGAGTCTGTTTCTCCCTTTCCCTCTGCCTGCCGCTCCCCCTGCTTGTGCTCTCTCTCTCTTTCAAATAAATGAATAAAATCTTTAAAAAAATTTAAAATTCAATACAAAAATTAGGACTATTCTAGCTCAAAAACATTTCATTTTCAAATCTGTTGAATTTACTTGCCATGGTCGAATTAAATACGGGGTGAAAATCTAATGGAAGGGGTCCTGTTTGCCAGTGTTAACCACAGATCACTAATATAACTCTATATTAAGGTTTATGAACTCTAACTAGAGGACAGGGTGTGAAGAGTTAGGACTTTATAAAGCTTCCAAAACACATAGCCAAATCTGTGACGTTGGAGTGAGGAGATCACTTCCAAATGCAATTAACATTAGAAATGTCCAGTTAGGCAATATCTTTGCCTCTACTTGCATATCATTTGTGCCTCTCAGGAAATTAAGTAACAAAATTAGCAAAGTGATAAACATTGAGTTGGACCATCACTGGCTGTCAAAAGGAAAGGGCTCTTTCAAATTTTAGGAGTTGTTCGTATTTAATTCAAGACTCAGCACCTGACTGACGTTCATCTTTGTTGTTATTTTATCGTTCAGTTCCTAGCCAATGGAAGGACAAATGAGATGATAGGAAATAATGCAGACGTGCTTTTAAGAGAACTGCGTTGAAACCCAATGTTGTTGCTTCTAATTACAACACCTTAGGAAAGTCTCTTAAGCCTTAGTTTCTTCATGAATTGGAGAGAAGTACCTAATCTATAAGATTGCTTAGAAAAACAAATCAGGTAATTGATATGAAATGGCCAACACAGGACTTGGCATGTGATAGAACCTGTTTCTGTAAGTCATGGCCCACGATGAATTTTAATAAGGGTGTTAGTATCTATAGTCTAAGTAACTGAAATGTGTATGGTCACCTTGGCTCTTCCAAAAAAGCAGGGTGTTTGTAAGTTTAAAGAAAAAAAAAAATCAAGCCTCATAATTTTGTTTCAAGCTATATAAAATCCTGCAGAAATTTTCATCTGATTTTTCAGCCTGTTGATTTGAGATGATATCCGATTGATAAATTTGGGTTATGTATTAAAATTGAGATTAAGATTAAAATATTAAAATTAAGATTAAAATATATACACCAAAGTGAAGTCCTAATCACTAAATTGAAATCATTCAACATCAACAAGTGCTTGAAATATGCATTGCAACACCTGAGTCCAGCTAGAAGAAACTTGCTTTTGGATCACCCAAAGGATTGCGATCAGTGCCAAATAAATTATTAGATAATCCCAAGCACCTGGTCTTGCATAAAAAAATGGTGGTCATCAATGTTCAAATGTGGCTCTCTAGTTTCTAAAATATATATATTCTACCAGAGAACTAAAAATAATAGTGTCAATTAAAAACGATATATACAGACCGCAGTATTTATTAAAACAATAATAAGTTTTCCAAAACATTAACCCTAGCACTTGACATCTGACAGAGGCTGTGCCCATAAGTAGTTACTTTAGAAGTTTTTAATTCCTGGGGCGCCTGAGCGGTTCAGCGGGTTAAGCATCCAACTCTTGGTTTCAGCTCAGGTCGTGATCTTATGGGTTGTTGGATCGAGCCCTATGTCAGGCTCCATGCTCAGCTTGGAGTCTGTTTGGGATTCTCTCTCTCCACTCCCCTATTCATGCATGCTTTCTCTCTCTCTCTCTCTCAAATAAATAAATAAATCTTTAAAAGAAAAAAAATTTAATTCCTCTTGGCAACCAGCTATAGAAAAAAGAGTAAAATTCATTAACTTTTAAGTTCAGCAATTAATTTAGTTAAAGCTTCCAACATATTCAGAAAGTGCAGGCTGAGGGTATCTGGATGGCTCAGTCAGTTAAGTGTCTGTCTTCAGCTCAGGTTATGATCTCGGGGTCCTGGGATGGAGCCCCACATCGGGCTCCCTGCTCAGCAGGAAACCTGCTTCTCCCTCTTCCTCTGCTCCTCCCCACCCCCCCACTTGGGTTCAATCTCTGTCTCTCTCTGAAATAAATAAATAAACTTAAAAAAGAAAGAAAGTGCAGGATGGGCAGACCTAGCATATCCATTCTCTCAAATTCATCCATATACTCAATTTATTTTCTGGAATTTGGTAACTTTACCTTCAGGTTTATATGAAAGAGCTAAAAGGCCATCAGTGGTCAATTCTATTTTGAGGTAGAAAGTATTGACAGATTTGTCCTATGTGATACAAGACGTTTCAGCAGAAAGAGAAGGAGGAAGAAAAAGAGGGAGAGAAAAACGTTTTAAAAAGCCCATGTAACTATGACAATGTCTATTGGCTCAGGCCTGGGGAAATAGACCAAAGGAACAGAACAAAGAGCTTTTGAATATTTATATGAAATATATGGCTTAGTATTCAGATATAAAAATAAAATCTTACAAACTTATAGGAAACTTAATAGAAACATTTCAACCTCTTGAGTTGTAAGTGGAATGAAAAATAAAAACACAATGATGTACCCTTTCACACTCAATATTGACAGTTGTTTCAAAGTGTTAGGGAAAAAATGTGGAGTAATTGGAAATATCTAGGAAAATTGCAGATGGTACTGCCTAGGACCAAGACTTCCACACTTAGGGAACCTTGCCCATGTGGACAAAAGAAAACATATGCAAGAACATTCACTGCGTTATTGGCTGTAATTAGAGAACAGACTCAGGATTGGGGTGGCCTGGGCTGCAATCCTGGTGCTGATACTCACCAGGTCTGTGAATTTGGGCAAGTCACTAACATCTCTGTGCTGTAGTTTGCTCATGAGTAGAACAACCTAATAGTGCCATGTGAGGACTGACTTCATACATAGTAAGCATTAAAAAGAGTCTCCCAGGGGCATCTGGTTGGCTAAGTTGATTAAGCGTCTAACTTCAGCTCAGGTCATGATCGTGGGGTCCTGGGATCAATCGAACCCCGAGTTGGGCTCCCTACTCAGTGGGGAGTCTGCTTCTCCCTCTCCTTCTGCCCCTCCCCCACTCGTGTGTGTGTGTGTGTGTGTGTGTGTGTGTGTGTGTGTGTGCGCGCGCGCACACGTGCTCTCAAATAAATAAATAAAATCTCCAAAAAAAAGTCTCCCGCGTGTGTTTATTATTTTTAATTATTGTATTTACTTAATACTTATTGTATTTACTTAACCTACCCTTGTTATTTACACATACCAGTTTACCCAAATACAGGAAAGCGAATATATTTATACACCAGAACTTCATTATTCCATGCTCCACTGGGTCACATGGATATCACTGGTCTTCTAGTCTTCAAACTCTGTTTCAGCTACAGAAAACCTTAACAAAAGCTTAAGCAGAAGCAGGTAACAGAGTCTAGAACAGACCTCATCTTTCCGAAGTCAGCACGACATGGTTAATCTACATCAGGTCACCCAGGTATCAAGCGCAAATAGAAATAAGCGCGATTAAAGAAAGCCAGATGTGCCAAATCCTAAATTTAGGAACTGGAGAGATTAAGGGATGGTTTTCACTTTTCTGAAAGGAAGTACTCTAACTTTCCAAAACCTAATAGTTCCCTTACTTAATTTAAAATATAATTTGGTTTACACATTGCATGCACACCCACATACAATTTGCCAAAAATTTTTAGAAAATGTGCCATTTGAATGAGGAGGGTTTTTTTTTTTTTGTACTTTGGACTATTTCTTTTAGAATTACAAGAAATGATAGGAAAATGTTAAATAGTAAAAATACAGACACATAGAGAATAAAAAGTAAAAGCTTCTCTTAACCACTAACCTCTTAACCTTCACTCTGATGATTTTTTATTATTTATTTTATTTTATTTTATTATGTTATGTTAGTCACCACACAATACATCATTAGTTTTTGATGTAGTGATCCACGATTCATTGTTTTCGTATAACACCCAGCAGCACTCTGATGATTTCATTCCTTGACATTACACACACGCGCACACATACACACACACACACACACACACACTCAGATACACTCTTTTATGTGCACATTGGGTTGCAATATTCATTATTTATGTATAGGGCCAATTTTCTCCTTTATTCTTTATCTTTTAATGGTATATTGGCTATCATTTTTTATAGATTGTACACAACTACAAGGTAGGGTTCTAAATCTTTATCCATGTATGTAACCAGTTATCCCAATATCATTTGTTAAATGATTTTCCCACTGTTTAAGATGCCTTTTTCACAATCATAGTATCCTTCTGGAATCCAATCTGTTCTATTGATCTATTATTCCGTTTCCATACCAAAAACCACATGATTTTATTTACTGTCATTTTATATTGTATATTGATATCTGTAGAAAAAGTTCTGCCTCATTTCTCTTTTAAAATTATTCCTGCCTAGTCCTATGCTTACTTTCCTCCATATAATCTTTATAATTTACTTATAAAGTTCCACAAAGTGTATTTTGAAGACTTAGATTGGTATTTCTTTAAATTTATTGACTTATTTGTAAAAATGGGATATTTTCAACCCAAGATATAAGAAAAAAAAGTGGATTAGAAAAAAATATAGCTTTCTTGAATATTGAATGTCAAGGACAGGAGATTTTCTAAAGATAAATAAGTAAAGGGACTCATTTTTATTGTGAAATAAGTAGGAAAGGATAAAGTGAAAAATAAAGGGGCAAACAATATAATGTATTGCAATTGAGCAGATTTGATTTCAAGGCAAGTCTCTTTTAGCCTCTCTGGACCAAAATGTTCTCATCTATTAAATAAGGAAGTTGGACAGGATGAGGTCTAAGGCCTTTTCCAGCTCTATATTCTGTGATGCTCCTACTCTAGGCAGGATGAATCAGGAGTCGAATCCACACAGAGCTAAACAGTGATGCCGGCAAAATTTGTGTTGGCTATGCTGACACATTATTCTGGGACGAGAATAAGTCTGTTGCCTCCCATACATTGGTGGATTGGTCAGCCAGCATAAAGGAAGGTGTTATTAATCTGATAGTTTACTTGGGAATATTGAGGCTCAGAGGGATTAAGTAAATTTTCCAATATCACACAGTCGGCAAGAGACAGAATGTCACTTCAGTATTAGATGTGTGATTCCAAGACTGATTTTCTTTTCCCTACATGGAGCAATCCTGATGATTGCTGAAGGAATGATTGAACAAATGGATGGAGGCATGGATAGATGGAGGGATGGATGGAGGGATAAAATAATCACATTTCAACGATGTGTTTCCTCATTTCAAAGTAGGGAAATAGACATTTGCTAAAAAAAAAAAAAAAAAAAGGTAGACCTTGTTTTAGAATTTGCTTTTTCCCCAGGACCATAAGTAGCTTTCAGAAGAACTACTTTTAAAAAAGCAGTGATAAGAATGGACATAAGCTGACTTAACCTTCTAAGTCATAAAGACATCAAAAGAAGTCGTTTTGTACCCATATCACAAAATTTGACCAGTGAGTATTATCAGTGTCTTCTATTTTCCTAATTAGTCTCTATCCTACTACTTATCTTATTTATAACACTATGAATGGTAGCGGTTGAAGAATTATTTCTTCAAAATCAATGTAGGAAAAAAAGAAATATATTAATAGAAATATTTTTAATTGTGTGTTTCATATGCCAAGTGTTGTTCTAAGACTTTGTATATATAAGCTCATTTAATCTTCATAAAAAACTTTATTTATGCTTAATTCGTAAGTGAAAAAAAAGAAAAAATAATCTAAGTCACAGAGATTAAGTAGATAAAATAGTTTGCCCTCAATCACACACATAGATAACAACAGTTTGCGTATTGAAATGTGAGATCACTAAACTGTCTCTCACCAGGTTAAAATAACAGACTTTGTGGGACATGGGTGGCTCCATCAGTTAAGCATCTCCCTTTGGCTCAGGTCATGATCCTGGGGTCCTGGGATCCAATCTTGCCTTGCTTCCCCCTCTACCCTTGCTCCTCCCCACTGCTCATGCATGTTCTTTCTCTCTCTGTCTCTCTCTCTGTCAAATAAATAAATAAAATCCTTAAAAAACAATAACAGACTTTGGGGCCACAATAACAAAAAGAAGGTGAAGGAGAATATGTCACAGTCATAGTGCATACTAAATGCTGAGGACTCCCCTATGCTCTTTAAGTATATTAACTCATAACAGCCTTTTCAAGTTCAAATTCTCTCTATGTCCTTTATATGCTCAGTGATTTGGAGGCAAAACAATTAACATATCTGATCTCAGGTTATAGACAGGGACAGTAATACACAACACAGAATCTGCATAAGGTTTAAATGAGATATTTATTTGAATACATCCAGCATGTAAGTGCTCAAAAAAGTTTGAAGTTTTTACCTTTTTATACAATGGTTTCCATGTGATTTCAGAAAATTTTAGTGTTCTCATGTAAAAAAGGAACTTCATGGGTCTGACTATTTAAGAGCACCAAAGTATTCAAATTCATCATTCAAACCAACAAAATCCAATCTTTCCACTCACATTTACCTCCTTCTTAATGGCTTTTATAGCCTCTTTCTCTCCAACACACTCAGCTAAACTAATATAAATATCAGCCCACACCTACTCTTGAAGTTCCTTTCCAAATGCAAAAAGACTTATAAATTGAAATGAAAGTGACAAAATGAAGACTATGTGACATTTACAGCAATATGATCATTAACTGATGTGAATTAGGTGCTCAACCAGGAGTCCTAGAATTTCAGAGCAGGAAGAAATTTTACTTACCTTGTACAACAGCCACATTTTGTTGTTGTTGTTTTTGAGGCGGGGGAAGGAGAGGACAGAGGGAGAGAGGGAGAGAGAGAATCTCAAGCAGACTCCACACCCAGCACATGAGCTCAAAGTGGGGCTCGATCTCACAACCCTGAGATCATGTCCTGAGCCAAAATCAAGAGTCAGATGCTTAACTGACTGAGCCACCTAGGTACCCCACAATGTCTGCATTTTGTAGACAAGAATATTAAATCTCATAGAGATGAAGTGAGTTGCCAAGGGTCACAGTGTAGCTTGGGTAGCTTGCCGAGTATCACATACCTAGTCCTGTCTACTACAAGCATTAGATGTGTTGACAAATTTACTGCCTTCTCAGAGCTACTTGGACATGAAGTATATGAAGCTTAGCTTAATGTCATCATACCATGCCCTCTGGAGCAATGATGGTATCCACTGAGCAATCAGACAGTTGTCATTGCCAAGGACAGACATTCCTTGGCCTAGAGTTGTGCTCCAGTGTAGCTTTGTAGAGTGGTGGGCTATCAGATGGTGAGTAGGTATAATATGAAGTGTTCACCTGAGCTGTGTGAAAGAGCTGAGCAGAGCAGTCTTACTACTTCTACCCAGAAGGAGGTAGACTCATTATATTTATTTTTCTTAAGTAGGTTCCATGCCCAGTGTGGAGCCCAACATGGGGCTTGAACTCAGGACCCTGAAATCAAGAGTCGGATGCTTAACCAACTGAGCCACCCAGGCACCCACAGGAGGCAAACTCATTAAAAGTTAGTTGTTCTCAGTCACAGTCATTAAGACATGTAAAAAATATATATTATCTGTCCCTCCACCTAGTCCATGGTTTGGAAAAATTTATGGACCAAACTACATCAATGAATAAGTCCTTCCCATCGCACAACGATTCACCCATGGAATAGCTCAAAGCCCCATTTGGACTTTTTCCTTTTGGGAAGTTTAAAAAAGCACCAGTTGGAATTCCTGCTCTTTGGAATACTTTAGATTAAAAATGAGGTCTAATGTTCAAAGATATTTTACTCAATTTGCACATACACATATTCAGGGAAATTACAATGAATTAAAAATCACTCTAAGATGAATTTAATGTATTTTCTGTTCTTAATTAGAATTTGAGGGATATTTGTTTATTTCTCATTGATTGTAAGAGGAGTCATTAGTAAGAAAGACTGAAGTTGAAGAATTTGATTGGTCTTTGCCCAGAATTTGTAGGTAGTAGGCAGAGCAGTCTTCGTGGGGGAGGTCCTTTAGGTATAAGGAGGATCTGGACTGATGGAGTTCAGAGAGAAGGGAAAACCGACAATTAACATGTGCTTACTACATGTAGTGAGCACTTCATAAATATTACTTCATTTAATACCTACTGAAACTCTCCTAGAAGGGATCATTACCCTTATATTAACTATGACCTTATACACTAAGAGATTTTAAAAAATATCCCCAAGGTGTAGGAAAGTGTACATGATATGCTGTTTTTTATATGTATAAATATTAAAAATGGAAGCATAAGCCAATATTTGCTTAGATTAAAAATGGAAAGATAAATCGTAATTTTTTAAGGTTATATTTATTTATTTGACAGACAGAGAGAGAGCACAAGCAGGAAGAGCAGGAGAGGGAGAAGCAGGGTCCCCGCTGAGCAGGGAGCCCAAGGCGGGGCTCAATCCAGGACCCTGGGATCATGACCTGAGCCAAAGGTAGATGCTTAACTGACTGAGCCACCCACGCACCCTAAAACAGAATTTTTTTTGAACACACCTAAAGTAGAGAGGTGGAGGGAATCAGGAGCAGAAGCTAGACCTCTTTGAAGATAGCTTGCTCTATAGAATTTATTTTGGAAACTTGTAAATAGTTTATGTAATCATAAACCAAAATTAAATATTAAAAAGCAATCCTTAATCTAAAGCCAAGTGAAACAAATGAATCTAAATATGCATCAAGCTGATATAATTAGAAAGAGGGGAAATTTTTTTAAGGAACTTGTAACACACTAATCTGACTGCATATGCTGGTAGAAAAGGCCCCATGGACAAAAGTAATTATGAAATAAACTTCGTTTTCATTAATCATAGTGTGGGTGGTAGTTTTGGTGGTATTATTCCGAGGCTATTGTGCAGGAATTATGTAATAAAGCAAATTAGTGTTTATGTTGGCTTTTGTGAAAACTAGATTTCCATCCTGAGTTGGACATGTATTATTGATGAAAGAAAGTAAAAATCCTGGAGTCTTGATGGAAATAACAGTATGAACTTATTGAGCATTTTACTTTTTTTTTTAATCTAGTGCTATCTACTGCAAATGCTTAGAAACCATTACCAACATCCTAGCAATAAGTACCATTACAGAATCTTAACACTACTTCACACAAAAAGAAACCAGTTTTTCTTGGAGAAATGACTGATGCAAAGCCTGGAAAAGAAATGTACAAAATGAGTCTGAAGCATCTCATCATAACAAAAAGCAGGAAAGCAATCAGACTTTAAGGTTGTAGCAAAAGGACTCAAGCTAACTTGAAGAGATTCCCACACTAGCCAAAGATGGGCATTTGAGATATCCAGAAGGATAATAATTGCAATCTGGTTGCAATGATTTAATCTGTTGCAAAACACATCAAATATCTTTAAATCAATGAGTTCATGATGACAAAAAAAAAAAAAAAACTAATAGCTTACTTTTCGAGGGTGATAAATTACCAATTCATTTTTTTGGAAACTAGTAACTAAAGAGAAAGAATCAAGTGTTAATCTTGCCTTCCTATACAAACATGTTCTTTGGTTTTAAAACAATTAAGATATAAAAAGAAGAAATTCAATGTTAAGCATTTCAATCAAATACAGTAAAATTTCACATATGAACTAAAATTTACACAAACCAAACAAAAGTATTATGCCTGAAATTCACATTCTATTTCAGCCTTTTAAAATTTAAGATCAAATAATTTAAAGTGGTCACGCAAAATTTCCACTTGAGAATTGAAGTAACCCATTTTGTGTATTCCTCTTTACAATGACTGTGATATTATTATTGATTTCTAATTAACACAAGACTTTGCATACCCACAGGGATTGGAGACAGAGATTGCACCCAAAGCAAGCTCTAATGAATCCAAATCCTCATTCTTGAAATGAAAACATTTAACTGAGTAGCACGTGGCAATACCAACTGTGAAACTGGACTTCTCTGAACTAACGTCCATGTAGAAGAAAATGTTTATTAAAGGAAGGTAATAAAAATGTGTTCATTTGAAGCTTACATATATATCATTCAAAGTCAACAGTAACCACAGCAATTGTTTAGAACTTGGTCCAACAGATTTTTTCCAGAGACATTACTTATAATTGGCAGCTTTTGTAATAAATAAAAAATATGCTAGCTTTAATTTTATTGTTGCTTTTAAGTCCTCTTTAGGATTCACATTACTATAGGCAATATACCTCTTATTGCTCACACCCTAGAATAGGTGACTTCCACTGTGCTGCCCCAAGTGGTATGACATTGGACCTGGTCAACTGGTGCCAACATCCCACGAGAGACAACCAGACTTTATCACCTCCTAACTGAAGGATAGAACACTGTCTAAAAGGTGTTTCTTACTAAAAAATATAAAACCTGAATCTCATCAAGACTCTAGATTCAAATACCAATTTGTAAGAAGCATAGTGTTCAGAACCTGCTATAATGTCATTACAGGACATAATCAGCAAAATCCAGACTTTGGTGAACCTCACATAACAAATGATACAGATTTTTCAACAAATTAATCACAGAGAGAGAGACAGGCAGGGAGAGACAGGGAGAGACAGCAAGAGAGACAGTGAGAAGGAAGACACTTAAGAGATACAACTAATTGCAAATAGTAATCTTATTTGAGTCTCGACTCACTCTTTAGAAACTATCTGAGACAATTCAGAAAATTTGAGCACTAACTAGATTTCTGAAGGTTATTAAAGCATAATTGGTCACCTTAAAGTGCCATAATGACATTGTTGTCATGGGCTTTTTAAAATTTATTTTATTTATTTATTTGAGAGAGAGAGAGAGAATGCGTGCATGCAAGAGTGGGGGGGGACAGGGGGAAGGGGAAGGGGAGGAAGAGGGAGAGAATCTCCATCAGACTCCGCACTGAGTTTGGAGCCTGACATGGGGCTCAGTCTCACCACCCCGAGATCATGACCTGAGCCGAAACCAAGAGTCAGATGCTTAACTGACCAAGCCACCCAGACACACCTGTTGTCATGTTTAATGAAAGAGTTCTTTTATTTCAGTAATCAATACTAGAGACAACATATATCTAGGATTTGTTTTAAAACAATCTGACAGGGAGGCAATGATGGAAATAGAGATGAAGCAAGATTGGTGATTGCTGAGGTTGAGTGTTGCATAAATTGGGGCTAGTTTTTTTAATTCTCCTTTGGTGTATATATGAAATTTTCCATAATAAAATGTTAAAAACCATTTTCCAAAAATCACAAAGCTGATAGAAGGTTTGAATGGATGGCAATATTATTTCCTTAGATGGAAAGTAGGAGAAAAGTTAAGAAAGGAGAAAAGGTCATTGTTGGAGGAAGACCCCAGACTGAACAGGAGAGAATGTGGCTGGGCCTCAGCGGGAGGACAAGCCTTGCCCTTTACACTTCTTTCTTGGGAGAAAAGGAAAGAAGAATGTGTGAGGACACTGACACAGACACGTATTTTCTGGGGAGAAAGAGGGAATGTGGGAAGCTTGAAGGCCTTGTAGGGCGGCAATTCACTAAACCTCTGTGTGAGGTAAACAAGGGGATGGGGCTGACCAGATGATCCGCAACCCCCTTTATTCCACTCTACCATGTTGGACTCTCCAATGTCAGTGACAGAGAATAGAGCTCCTACCTCTTTGAGTTTCAGACTTTCTGGTAATAATGAATTTGAAGACCAGTGATTGCTTTCGCTATAAACTACAGCATTTTGTTTCCTGCTTCTCACAATATCTAGTAAAAGTTCTCACAAATACTATCTGAGAATCATCTTTTGGTGATTGAGAGTTCCTCCACTGACCTGCCCATGATTTTTGTTTACTATCAAATAATGACTTGAATTTATTACTTTACTTGGATAGTTGATAAAGCCAGACTTCACATAATTGGGAACTCATTAAATGGAAGACCATTCTTGCCATAAATTCTAGCAAAGTCTGATGGATTTCTTTTTATGGGTAGTTGAAGCTGGTAAGGTTGGTTGTGAGGCAGAGACTTCAGCCCTAAAATGTGGCCCTTTAGCTGCAAGCATCTAAGGACAAATGAAATATAGCTCTCATGCGGCAGTATCCAAGGTGCCTGAAGCAAAGCTCACAGAGAAGATGGCCTGACCAACTAGAGAATTCTGAATTCATTTCTTTCCATCTACTGTAGCTGTGGGAAGTGCAGGAAAGGCAACATTATTTCTGCTCCACCAAAGATGTGTTTTGTAGCACTTCACCCCAGGATCCTGGAGCTGAGTACTTATAAAGACTGACATTTCCATCATACATACACTGACACATCACATTGCATCACATCTTCTGAATTGAATAGGCGAAGGAAATCAGAAAAGGTGGCCACATTCAATGATCTGAATTCTTTGGGGACAGCTCAGTGCTCTGCAAGTCAAAAGAAGGATAAATTATTACAGAAGACTTCCCAGTGCAGCTGCTTCATATTAAACACTGTCAAATAACTCCCAACTTTCTTTGATCTGAATGAATTCTATATTACTTTGGTGACCTTTAGCACATCTCTCCTTGACTCTTATCCTTTTCTATTTTATTCTGTTTCTGCCTATAAGCATTCTTTCTTCATTTTCACTATGTACTTGGAGAGAGAGACGTCAGTTATTTAGTTAGTTTTATTTTATGAATGGATAAGAACCAATTAGTGGTTTATTAATATGAAAAAAATGATAAAGACACAAGACATGAAAAAATGGCAAAAAATAGAGCCACGATGTCCCAGGCTGCTAGCATGTTCTCCCTCTGATGGTTTGTGGTTTATAAAAGATAAATCACACATAATCTGTATTTAATGACTGCTTCCACTTTTCCTAAAAGTAACAATAATAATTTTGAAGCCTTGGAAGAAAGGAATCAAAAAAATACAGAGGGAAACATTTATTATTATATTATGTACAGAGTATATAATAAAAATAAATGCAGTACTCTGTGGGAAAGAGAAGTAGAAAGGTTATAAATGGAGAAAAAGAAGAAAGAAAATGTATGAAACCAGCCAAGGAAATTAATTGGGAGTACCGAAAGCATACTTATTATATACTAAACTAATTTAAATAATTTTACTGTAATAACTATACTTAATTTGTGTATTATGGCTGCAGAATAATAAGAATAGGGTCATTTATTACATAGATGGTAAATTCCACTCTCAATTTCAAGATTTGAAATATTCTATTGTTACACCCAATATCAACTTTCTGCAATCATATGCTTGAAAATAATACAAAGTAATGAAAAAGGCATACATATCCTGTAATACTATCTTGGATCAGAAGCATACATATGAGTAAGCAAAAACTGTGCTTTGGAACTATTTTTTTTCAAACAAATTAAAAGATATAACCAATTTACAACTTTCAACAGGTTTGGAGCACCTGGGTGGCTCTGTCGATTGAGCTTCCAATTCTCGGTTTTGGCTCAGGTCATGATCTCATGGGATTGAGCCCCGCATCAGGCTCCAGGCTCAGTGGGGAGTCTGCCTGAGATTCTCCCTCTCTCCCTCTCTCTCTCTGCCCCTCTCCCCAACCCCATGTGCACATGCACGTGCACTCTCTCTCAAATAAATAAAGAAATCTTAAAAAAACTTTCAACAGGTTTGCATCTATTCTTAAATAATTCTAACAAGCTAAATAATTTTTTGGAGGGGAGAGTACAATTGTTTGAAATGAATGCAGAATAGTAATATACTTTGAACATATGCATCTATATCATCTGTGCACCAGAGTAAGTTATAAACATTACAAACCTAATTCATTTTCTTTGGCCAACTATTACAATATGATAATAAAATACGATATAACTTAGAACAGCAAATGAGTCATTTGTAGAATAGTCAGATAATACAGTTGTCTACTCAAAACCAAGCTCTGCTTTGTTCAGGAATCATAACCAAACACGTTTTCACCACTACCTTCTTATCACCTATTGAGTCCAAAACATTTAATTTAAAAGGGCTTGATTATTTGTCATATGCAGTAGGTGACATCCTAACAACATCTAAGATTCAGAGTCACTATTCTGTGAGATCATTCATCCTTCAGGATCAGCACAACTGTGCTCTGGCATGCTTGCTGGAAATCACATATAAAATTGGTGAATATCAATCCTCTGATCAAACCCAGCTCAACATATTTGATGTCCCCCCTCCTCATCACTTATTTTCCAGTTGTTTCAAATGAAAACTAAACTTACTTTACACTGAGCTTTAAGTTCTGAATAACCCATTTAGCTTATCCTTGAGATGCTGTTGAGAATTTTAATTAGTTAGTGATTATGAATCATTTTTAGGTGCTTACATGGAAGAAGCTACAGCACACCAAACTATTATTATCATTACAAAATTGTAAGTATAACATTGCATTAATTATGTTTCTACATAGACCTTAATTATAAGCATTTAACTCTGGAGATAATTTCAGTGTTGGCAGACCTTTTGATTTGTGAAATCATACAGAAGTGTTGTTGCTAGAAAATGCTGTGAAATGAAACTTACCAATGCGTGCTCTCCCTGATTTGGGATAAATTCCTAATTTCTTTTAAATCAAGACCATGTTCTGCTATAGTATGTATTTTTCAACAAGCTTCTCCCCTCCCCAAATTTCTTCTCTCAACAACTCAATGGGGTTCTGTCATAGGAAGTAACATTGGGGCTTAATTAAATCCCCTCCTTAGTTTTACATCTTTCACCACGCTATCTATGTGTTTCTCATATGTGAAATTAACAGTGTCTTTTTCTTTTGTTGTTGTTTTGGTTCTGTTTGGTTTGGTTTTGCTTTGCCTACAAATTTAATAGCATCAATACATCATTGAAATGGCTCAGAACTATTTTCATCATATAGAAATGCTGAATCAATAGTGAAACTATGTAAATCTTTTCTTCTAACTTTATTAAGATTCCTCAGTGGATTTTCATTCTAGTAGAATAAAGTGTTAGTGCAAAAGAGCTTTTATCCTTGGGACACTACCTATCTTCAACTTCTGGTGCTTTTCGGTCTCCCACTTCCCAACCTCACCTGCACATGTATATGAGCACATATGAGTACATACAGAGGCATGCGTGTGCACACACTGTGTTTCAAGAGCATTGGATGGCTTATGTTCCCTTGACTACCCATCAACTTCCTTCTCCTTAGTCTCCATTTTGGAAACCTTTTTTAATACTGTTCAAATATTACCTCCTTTACAAAAACTTCCCCAACACCCAAGGCAGAAACCATCCTTTATTCCTCTATGAGATCCACTGTACACCTCTGTTAAGCATTTATTAATTAATACTATAATCTTAATTTATGTCCTTATTGTTTCTACATCTCCCATTAATTTAAGAGGTCTTGAGGAACAAGAAAAGAAGATAAAACTAATATTTTTAAAGTATCTATCCAACCTTAAGATAAGTAGCATTTCCCTCATTTTTCCTGGTATAAACTGAGTAGCATAGAGGTGAAGTAATAACCAAGGTCATATAGCCAGTAAGTGGCAGAGTCAGAGTCTTGAATCCAAGTTCATCTCACTCCAAAGCTTATGACCTTCCATTGTATGAACAAGACTATGTCTAGTTCATTGTGAACCCCAAGTCCCTTGTACAATGCTTGGAAAATAGCACTAAATCAATAAATTAGTAGATAGATGCATAAATAAAACTCCTAGGACATGAACTGGACTACCAGATGGTAGGGATGAGCTCTCCAGGAACTAGGTCAGAATGCCATGGTGATAGCCAGGTTCCAGGGTCTGCCTTTTACCAGTCCAGCTCTGTTCTGAGTGATAGCCTTCAGGATGCCACTGTCTGCAGAAGACCCCTGCCAATGATTTGCTAGGATGGGTGGGGATTTTAACACATATGAGGTGATTATTGTTACACCATGGTCATTTTGACAGCACTCAATGCTGGATTTCCTCTTCTTCTAGAACTACATATTTTGTACTTATTCCATTATTTCATACTCTTGCTGTTGTTGGGGTTTTTTTAGGCAGTATGATGTCAGAGTGTGAAAAGAGGCTTGACCAGGGTACCTTTGGTTCATTTGTTTCTACAGACTTGATTCTCAATCTGGAGTCTATGTTACATTAATAATTTTTTACCAATAGAGGGAAAGATAGTTTAAATGAAGAATCCTCAAATTAAAACACTGCTCATCACATTACCATTTCCCTAAGAAGGCTCTACATCTTCTCAAGAATTCATTTCTTGATCTTTTCTATTAAACAAAATTATAAATCTTCTGGATGCAAATAAACTGTTGTTCAGTGTTTATCTCCTTGTTCCCAAACACGCCAAAGTCAGGCTACTCCAGTTTATGTTTTGCTTTCTCCACTTGCCTCTTTATGCATTCAAATTGACAAATGCCCTTGTACATTATTTTTAACCCACCCATATCTAATGCATCAGTATCTTGTTATGTTTCCTTTGATTTCATTGCTTGCAATGCTAGTATCAGCAGCACAGAATTGCCAAAGCACTAAGCAGCCCAATTTTTCTTTAATTTCTCAGAAAATTGACAGTTTTATGAACTGTCTCTTTACCTATGCCCCATAAACATGTCAGGCTGTGGAAAACCATTCTAATTAAATCCCAGGGGGACTGCAATGGAAGATTATAGCTTCTTGGCAGGTTATTAAAAAACAGTTGTTCATATATACACAAGTATGTGTACTGGAGCCTAACATTTGACAGAACAGTCAAGGAATTAACCCCACTAGCTGCTTCAGCTCAAACTGACTGAAAAGAAATAAGCAAAGTGAGTAGGAGAAGAAGACAGCTCCATTCAAGCTTTTACGTTTATATCCTTTGTGAGCTCCTATAGATTACCAGATAGTTTAAAAGGTGTCTGAGGTCATCACCTTCCTCAATGGATTTTATATACCTGCTAGAGAAAATTTATACAACTGTTGTCTTTCCAATGAGTAATTTTGATACCAGGATTCTCTTGGAACACTTATAATTGAGACAGTGGAAAAACAAATAAAATAGATTTTTCCCCCCTCAGAAACTCAGAACAGAAACATATAGTATATGGGATGTTGAATTTAAGGGGAAAAAAAGATAATTTTGCTCATGAAAATATTTTCCAGCATTTGCATTCCTGCCAAATGAACTATGCATTCTAACTGGATAGGTGAATATTTCAATCTAATTGGAGACAGTCATTTCTCAGATGGTTAAGTTAAAATCCAGTGTCAAGAAGGAATGGTCTGTGAAGTTCCCTATGGAATATATGATTCAAATGAATGAATATAACATTTAATTAATTAGTGAAATTGGGAATTGTGGACCCACTAAATAATGAATTCGGTTGATATATTTAAGAGTCGTGAAAATGTGATCATGAAAGTGTGTCTTCCCACTTCCCAACAAAAAACAGCTTGGTGGATAAAACATTCTGCTCCTGAGGTGAGTTGACATTTTCAGTTTCTCACAAGAACATTTCCCTTTATTCTCTTCCATGACCACAACGTGTAAAAATGTTTCTAGCAACTATACAGAAAAGGTCATGCCCATTGTCTATAGGAAAATTGAATAAAACAGTATGGCTGGCTCACTTGCAAAGCAATCATCACCATAGTCAAATCAGCCCAAAGTGCTTCTCCTAAGAATACAGAGCAGGGGATGACATCTTCTTTCTGTGGAAAACAGTATGAAGGCTCCTCAAAAAATTTTTAAAAAATACTGTATGATCTAGTAATGTCACTACTGGGTATTTAACCAAAGAAAATGAAAAACACTAATTTGAAAAGATATATGCACTTCTATTTTATTGCAGCTTTATTTACAATAACAAGATATGGAAGGAACACAAGTGTCCATCAATAGAAGAATGGATAAAGATGTGGTATATTTTTACAATGGAATATTACTCAGCCATAAAAAGAATGAGATCTTGCCATTTGAGACAACATGCGTGGGCCTAAAGGGTATAATAGTAACAGAAATAAATCAGAGCAAGGCAAATATCATATTATTTCACTTATATGTGGATATGAAAAACAAAACAAACGAACAGACAAAAAACAGACTCTTAAGTATAGAAAACAAACTGCTGGTTGCCAGAGGGGATGTGGGGCGGGGGGCGGGGGGGAAATGGGTAATACAGATAAAGGGGTTTAAGAGGTACAAACTTCCAGTTATCAAGTAAATAACTCACGGAGATGAAAAGTACAGCATAGGGAATATAGTCAATATCATTGTAAATAATGTATGGCGACAGATGTTGACTACACTTATAGTAAGCATTGAGTGATGTATAGAATTGTCAAGTCAATATGTTGTACATCTGAAACCGATATAACTTTGTATGTTAATTTTATTTTAATAAAAAAATTAAGTGCTCTTAATAAAATCACATTGTTTATTTAAAAAAAAATAACCTGGCTGTATTTCACCTGAAATCTGAAACTGTTGTCTGTCCATTCAACCAAAATAAACTGAATTTACTCATAAATCAGGTTCTAGGCATAATAAACACCATAGCATCTTAGAACTTAGAAAATAGTGTCCAACTTTTAGAAAATTAAATTGTTTTGGGTTATATTAATTGTTTGCTGGGTTGCTTTTGCCTGTCTCTCTTTCCAAACTTATTTTCTCCTGTTTCCATTTTTATATCACCCCTGTTTTCCAGAATCCTTTTCCTCTGCTTATAAACAGGTTTAACATTCCTCTAAACTCATAAAAAAAAAGCCTTTCCTTAATCCTATTTTCATCCTGAAGTCACTATCTCTTCTTTCCCTTCACTTCTTGCAGAAATACTCAATCCTGCTAAGTCTCTCTTGTCTCATCCTCTCACTTAGTGCAGACTTCCTCTCCACCACTTCCAGTATGGTGCTGATGACCCAAAGCTCCCATTGAGAAGTGACACAAAAAGACAACTAAAGAATTTCCAGTCATCCCATCTGGCAGTAATGTGTCTCAGTTCTGACATTTGTTAGCCTAACCTCTCTTGGCCTCGGGAATCTGCACATAGCTACCTTGTCTGTGGCTCTTGATCATCTGTTGATATCCTGGAACTAGCCTTTGGCTGTTGCTCATGCCTGATTCCTGGCTTTTTTATGATAAACCATTCCAGATACATCATCTCTCAGGTTTTATCTGGTGCTACAGATTTCCAGACTTCAACCTCTTAGCTCTTAACCCAAATACCACCCATTCCTGGTCATCCTCATGTTTGAAAGATATTTTACTTATATTGCACCTTTCACTGGGTTGATGAGTACACAAGTGCAAAATAAAATGACTTTTTCCCATTTCCTCTTCTATTTAATCTTTCAATTGAGTACTGCCTCCTTCTTGAAAACGCCTCATTTCTGAGTTTGCATGCTACCAAATCATCATTCTTCCTGACTCTATGAAGTCTTTTTCTTTGTCCCCTTCAACAATTCCTTATAGTCTTCATTCTCTTTAAATTACAAGGACTATGCAAGATTCTCTATTAAGGCATGTTTTTCTCTCTTTGTGCAATCTCTTAAATTAATACCTCCTTCAATGGATTTATTGCACTCTCAATAACAAAGACTGCCAATCTCTCTCTCTTTTCTCTTTTCAGCTTTAGACTTAGGTTTCCAATTGCCTTCTGGACATTTATATTTATATACCTGTTTACCTTGATATGTCCCCAGTGTTAAGGTTCTCACAAGTCCAATTGTTCTTCCTGGCTTTCCTATACCTGTTGAAAGACTATGTTTCCAGGCTCCAGATTTCATCAATGTTTTAACTCCTAATTTTTCCAAACTCCTATATTCAATCAGTAACCAAGTATTGTGGATTTTACCTCTAAAACATCTCTCACATCTATACAATCTTTCCCAATTCTACTGCAGTTTTCATGAACTTTTACTGTATTTGTTGTAATAACCTTGTAATTAATTTCTTTACAGTATTTTCTCATCTAACATACTATCTTTAAATCTGCCTTCTTAAAATTCAATCACGATCAAGTCATCCATCTGTTTAAAAATGTTAAAAGATAATGATAAGGTGATTCATCATCACCTACAGTTTTTAGAACCAATTCCTCACAACCATGCTGTCTTTAATCAAAGACCCACTCTCTACTTCTTTGGGTAGACCTACAGAAGCAACTCCTCCGTCAACAGTTATAATGCCTTTGTCTTTCCTCTGTCTCCCAGAACTTTTCCCCACTATCTCAGATTTAAAAAAAAAAAATATTGCCTATGATGATTCTAAGCTTATGGCAAGACATATTTAAGATAAGCTTGGACACCTTGTTAGGAAGGTGTAAAGCTTCCTAACAAGGAAGCTATAAAAGACTACGTGAGCCATGTTCTAGGACACAGAAACAAGATGAAGTGTCTCCAAGTGGCCAAAGATGGTGTTTCCACTAGCCAAAAAGGATCATATTTGAAATGGATTACATTACTTCAAGTATATAAAAAGTCATGAGTTTAAATTGATATTCTTAAATTTTATAAGAAAATGTTCTCCATTCTTTAAGGTCCATTTCTAATGTGAACTTATCCATATATTACTTTTTGATTCCCTCAAATGACTTGGTTAGCTTTTCCTTTTGAATCCTTATAGCATTTTGCTTTTACTACTAATATTCTATTTTTCTTAATATATATACATCTAATAATATGGACACCATATGATTCCAAAAATCCCTGTTAAAGGTCAAAATTTCATTTCAAATGTACTTAAATTTTCTTTGATTGGTAAATGACCCATTTTTCAGCCCTAAGAATTCTAGTAAGAATCAATACCTTAGAAGACCAAAAATTGTAAATAAGGTATACTATTCTTGTTTGTTTTCATCATTTTTAAAATTATTTTTACTCAATTGATTATGTAGTACTTTTTGGCCTGTTACCTCAAGTACTTTAGCAAATACAGTTATTATTTAAAAATAACATTTTTGTAACTTTTGTAAATAGATTACATCAATCAATATCAATTTTATTGCTGCTCAGTAAATTTATTTATGGGTTAGCTATATGTAAGAAACCATAATTTGATAATTATACAGAATATACAAATAATAGAGAAACTGATTTTAAATATTTTAAGAAACAAAGATTCTTATATGTAGTTTATTTTTGGAAAATTAATAGATAAAAAGTCTGGTTTATTATTATAATCCCTACAAAATTTATAAAACATTTTTTCTAGCATTTCAGTTTCCTTTGATTCTTCTTATGAAAATATAGTGTAAATTCCTATTTCTGACACCTTTGTGATTGACATTGTTATGTCATTACCAGTTAATTTGAGAAACTAAAGAAATACATCTAAAAATCCCAAATAACAGAACTTTTAACATAGGCCAAAACTAAAGTAGCACAGTGAAGTAAAGATTTAAGGTAAATTATTGGATAATTCAAGTTTTGAAAGACACTTTAATCTCAATAATCCAAACCATCTAGATCAGCACTGTCCATAGAACATTCCGTGATGATGAAAATGTTCTCTAAATCTGCACTCTCCAACACCATAGCCAATAGTCATATGTGGCTACTATCACTTGACATGTGGTTAGCATGGCTGAAGAAATTAATTTTTTATTTTATTTAATTTTAATTAACTTGTCATATGTGACTAGTGGTTACAGTTTGGACAATACAGATCTAAATCATTGTTTGCTTCCTTGACTTGTGATTATTATGAGTGTTGACATTTTCAGTAACAAACGCACACAAAGAGCACAAATAGATCATTTACAACTGAAAAATATAACTACTACTAATAATAACTATTGACCATCTATACGTTCTAAGTGCTATTCTAAGTTCTTTACATAAATTATTTGATTTAAAATTCAGAACATCCACATGACATAGGTGTCATAAATATTTAGATTTTACAAAGCAAGAAAGAACCACAGAGAAGTTAAGTAATATCCCCAATATATCATCTAGTAAATGGCAGACTCAGGATTTGAACAAAAGTGATCTGACTCCACAGCTCATGGAATTGCTTTTTTCCACACTTGCAGGTGAAAATTTGCCCAATCTCTTTAGTAATCAAAGAATCATAGGCATATTAAAATAAAACAGGATATAACTTGCCACCCACTAAATTAGCAAACATTTAAAAGACTATAGTATCCAATAGATGCCCTTACTTATTTCAGGTAGAAGAATATAATAGCTGATTAATATAATTTGGCAATAAGAACTAAGAATTATAATAATGCCCATATCTTTTATTCATTTCCATTTCTGGGAACTTATTCTGGAGTAAAAAATTAACAAGAAGAGGTAACGTCACTAAGATGGCAACCTAAGTCATTACTGACTTTGCTTCCCCTCACAAGAACAGCTAACAGTTATTCAAGAACAAGATATCACTCAGAGAATCCTAGAATATGAGAGTGAAACTGAGGCAAACACAGAGACCAAGACTGACTGATTACATCAGAAGGGTAAGAAAAGCAGCTACATGTTGACTGCATTGCCCCTCCCCGAGGCCAGCACAGCACCATGCCAAGGGGTCTTCCCTGAACCTCCACTTCCTCCAGCAGGAAGAGAGAACCCAGGAGGGACAACCAGCTCCCCCAGCATTGTGGGTTATTTTGTGGGAACCCCTATTCTAATCTTGCACCACAAGGGTACATAGGAATCTGTGGGGTTCAACCACTGGGCATCTGACTGTGATGAAAAGGGGGGAGGGTCTCGCAACAACCAGCACATGGGCCATGGCATACTAATCCATGTTCACACCTGTAGTGCCCAAGTAGTAATCCCAACCAACAGCATTGCTCATCTACAGAACCAAGTCTGCAGCCTGTTGCCCTCCAGGGCAGGTAAGCTATTTCATAGCCCCATCTACTACTGAATATAGTACCCAGTCTCAACCATCTAGTAAGCCTGACCAGAGAATCCAGGCAACCATTGAGCCCATCCTATAGCCTCACTTGGGTAGGGAACCAATCCAGCAGTCCTATCCACGTGTTCTCAGCCAGTGGCACAACCCACCATCCCTGTCCTCAGAGCTCAAACAGTTGCCCCACCCCAAAGTAGACCATAATAGTAGGCCCCACCTGCCCAAAGATATTGCCAGCAGATATACCCAGAAACTGAAACTGAGCTGACAGATGAGGACCTGTCTGCCAAAGCAAACCTATAAAGTCTATAAGAGCAAACCTGTTATTCAAGTGTGCAGATACCAACATAAGGAATCAGGGATCACAAAAAATCAGGTAAACATGAAACCACCAAAGGAAATTAATTAAGCTCCAATAACTGACTCTAATGAAAGTAAAATCAATCAATGTGAAACAAAGAATTCAGAATAATCTCCTTAAGGGAGTTTAGTGAACTACAAGAGAACACAGCAGACAATAAACAAAATTATGAAATAATGCATGAAAAAAATGAGAAGTTTGACAAGGAAATGGCAACCATAAAGAAAAAGAACAGAAATCCTAGAGTTGAAAATACAATAACTGAACTGAGAATTCAATAAAGTTTCAAAAGTAGACTTGACCAAGTACAAAAAGGGATTCAGGACTTAGAGGGTAGGACACTTGAAATTATCCAGTCAGAGGAGCAAAATGGATAAAAAGAATGAAAAAGAGTTTTAAGAGCCTATGGTATGGGAATTATAGAATGCAATGAAAAGAAACAATATTTTCATTTCTGGAAGGAGGAAAGAGAAAGGGACAGAAAGTATATTTAAATCAATAATTGTTAAAAACTTCCCAAACCTAGGAAGAGAAATGGACACCCAGATCCATGAAATCCAAAAAGTCCTAAATAGGTTGAACTCAGCTAAGATCACACCAAGGCACATTATAATTAAACTGTCAAAATCAAGACAAAGAAAGAATGTTAAGAGCAGAGAGAGAAAAGAGAGAAATTACATACAAGGGAACACCATAAGACTTGAGGCGGATTTCTCAACAGAAGCTTTTTAGCCCAGGAGGGAATGGTTAACATATTCGAAATACTGAATGAAAATAACTGTCAACCAAGAATTCTATACCCAGCAAAGCCATCCTTCAGAAAAAAAGGAGGTCCCAAACAAACAGAAGCTGAGAGAATTCATTTCCACCAGGCCTGCCTTATAAGAAATGTTAAAGGGAGTTCTTTGAGTAGAAGTAGAAGAATGCTAATGAACATCATAAAACTATAAAAAGGGTAGCATAAATATCACTTGTAAGGATAAATTTAGATTTATAGTTAGATTTTGCAATATGTAATAGTGGTGTATAACTCACAACTCTAGTTTAAAAGTTTAAAAAAATGAACATAGTAAAATGGACCATAACTTCAAAAATCTGTTATTAATTACACAATATAAAAACCATGTAAACTGTAATAGCAATAACATAAAATGTGAGAGGGAAGAAAAGTAAAAGGGTGAAGTTTATGAATTCTTTTGAAGTTAAGTTGGTATCAGTTTAAAATAGGGTATTATAGTTTAAGATGTTTTATGTAAGCCTCATGGTAACCACAAAGGAAAATCCTGTAGTATTCACACAAAAGAATACAATAAAGATGTCAAAGCATACTGATACCAAAAGACATCAAAACACAAAGAGAGCAACATAAGAAACAAGGAATGATGAATCTAAAAACAACCAGAAAACAATGAACAAATTGGCAATAGTAAGTCCTTAGCTACCAGTAATTATCTTAAACTTAAGTGAATTAAATTCTCCACAAACAGACATAGAGTGGCCGAATGGATACAAAAACAAGATCCAACAATTTGCTGCCCACCTGTGATTCACTTTAGCCTTAAAGAGACATAGAGACTGACAGTGAGGGATAGAAAAAGACATTTCAAGCAAATGGTAACTAAAAAAAAGCAGGGGTAGCTATACTTATATCAGACAAAATAGACTTTAAGTTAAAAATGGTAAAAAGAGAAAGAAGATCATTGCATAATGGTAAAGGGATCAATACATCAAAAAAGATATAACAATTATTAATACTTATGCACCCAACGATGAATTCATATTGTTAAAATGTCAATACTACCAAAAGCCATCTGTAGATTCTGAATCAGAATCTGCATTTTAACAAGACTCCAGGTGACTTCTATGCACATTAATGTTTGAGAAGCACTAATGCAGCATGCTCTAAGTAATGAACATTCTTGCTGCTTCTTGGTATCTATCTTCTAGACTATGATAACTAATCAAAGATTGAAGTCAATGCCATTAACTATCAAGGACTTATTTTCATATAGAATATTTATATAAATGAAGATTAATTCTGCCATCATTCTTGGGAACTTTACTGTATATGTAGATGATTCAAGGAACACTCTGCACTTTTAAAATCTTGACCTTCTTAACTCCAGATGTTTCCTCCAGTCCACTTTAGCACCTCACTCCATTGGCTTGACCCGAGCCCTGGGATCAATAAACAGGAGCTATAAACTCTTCACTAAAATTAGACATCTATCCTCTTTAAGTCATCCTGCAAGGAGTCGCCATAGAATTCTTCCTAAAATGCTGTAATATGTTATCATGATTGCTCCCTGTTCAACCATTCACTATTACTTCCTTTAAAGCAGCTACCAGATTGTTCAGTAATTTTTGTGTTTGCACATCTCTTTCTTCCTCCCATCTCCTGACTCATAGAGAGAAAGACAATTTCCTATCATCTCTGTGACAGAAATACTTAGCCCAGTTTCTGTCTGAAAGCAGGCACTCAGTAAATGCTGTTTGAAGAATGGACACAGTCATAAGTTTTTATCTGCTTTCAAGAACCTCTATGCTCAGCCATTTGGATTAAGTATGATTACCCTCATTTCACAAATGAGGAAACCAATATCCATGACTTACCAAAGATTAGAAATGGAATGTGTAGCAAAGCCTACATAAAAACTCTGGTTTTCTGCCTCTATTAACCATGATTTTCTCATTTCAGATTTTTTTTTCCAGTTTACAAATCTGCCTAAGTTTCAAGTCCTGCCACAGTCTGACCTATTCCTGCCTATCTGTTGGTAAGGACTGTACTCTTTCTGGTATATTCAGGTAAATCTGCCCACTGACCCACTTATATCATGCTTCTTCCCTCCTTTATTGCTTATGTTTAGAACTATTGGCATAAAGGAATACCTTAATCCTTATACAAACCCAACTCATCATTAATCCAATCTGTAAAATTCTGTTGCAATGTTACTCCATATTGCACAATTTTAGAAAATGTAGTCTTTGCTTTATATGGCTCAAATATGCATAAATTATGATTATCATGGTTTTAGTTAAATAACACCAATTTCCCCAAAACATGGTACCAATTTCAGTTACTATGGTATATTAACTGTAATTACATAAAATAAAATTTTGCTGCTAACTCTTTAGTTCACAGATATGCATGTGCATATCATGATATGCATCATGATCCATGACGAGTCCCCTCATTTCCTTCAAAGTCTGTCAGTGACTGGTCACTGTGCATCTGTCATAAGTTCACACACAGACAGCAAAGCATGTTGTCGGGTTGACTCCTTGCCTCTCAGTGATAAATCAAGTGGCATTTTGCAAAAATGAATAACCAAAAGAGGGAACTGATCAACAAAGATAAAAATGTAGGAAAAAAATGAAAAGTGGTAACATTGGGAATAAAAGTAGAATCCCATGGAAATGGAGTTAATAGAAGAAATAGCTGACCTTGGGAATATTGACACTGCTATTTTTCAAGAGATTCTAGACATGCAGCCAGAGGGATTTAGTGGTGAACTTATTGACATAAAACAAACAAAACCTCACAGATATTTTATGACATATAAAATGTAAAAGATAAAATATCAGAAGCTGATCTAAATCTAGAAAGGACCATGGTAATTTACCATGGCATAGAAAAGATGGGTGCTCCGTAGCAGAGGTTATGCTAAGACAACAATGCAAGGACAGGGCAAACTACTTTTGATACTTTTCTTTTTAATAAAGAAATAAAACATTGTTCAAAATATTTTTTAACGTTTCAGTTATAGTGTACTGTTAGTTTTACTAGTTTTTCATTTATTTACACAGTACAGAAGATCTTTCTTATAACAAAATGTTTTAATGCTATGGAAAATATTAATTTTTTCATTGATTATTAAAATCTCTTGGTATGTTCCACAAAAGAAACAATCAACAGAGTGAAAATGCAACCTACAGAATGGAAAAAATATTTGCAAAAACTACATACAAGAGGTTAAAATATCTAAGATATGTAAGGCACTGGGATGCCTGAGTGGCTCAGTCAGTTATGCATCTGCCTTCAGCTCAGGTCATGATCCCAGGGTCCTGGGATCCAGTCCTGCATCAGGCTCTCTGCTTGGTGGGGAGCCTGCTTCTCCCTCTGCCTGCTGCTCCCCATTTGTGCTCTCTCTCTGACAAATAAATAAAATCTTTAAAAAAAACAAATTAAATTAAATATATAAGTCACTCACCTAAATTGAAAACAAATGAACAACAACAACAACAAAAGCCTCAATTAAAAAATGAGATAAGTATCTGAATTGACATTTCTTAAAACACATATAGAGGGTCAACAGGTATATGAAAAGGTATTCAATGTCACTAATCTTCAGGGAAATGCAGATCAAAACTACAAGGAGATACTGCCTCACCCTTGTTAGAATGGCCATGATCAAAAAGACCAAAGACCCTATTGGTGGAAATGTGGGAGAAAGGGAACCCTTGTACTCTGTTGGTGGGAATGTAAAATTATTACCCACTGTGGAAAATAGTATGGAGGTTCCTTAAGAAAATTAAAAAGAGAACAAGCATATGACCCAACAATTCCATGTATAAGTATAACTCCTAAAGGAAATTGTGGTTGCCGGGAGTGGGAAGAATGGGGAAATGGGAAGACGTTTGTCAAATTTTCAAATTTGCAAAGTTTCAGTTATTCAAGATAAATTGGTATGATGACTACAGATAGCAAAAATGGATTGTATACTTATATTTGCTGAAAGTAAATCTTAAGTATTCTTATGACACAAACAGGTAATTATGGGGGCTGATGGATATGTTCACTAGCTTGATTGTGGTGATCATTCCAAATGTATACCTATATCAAATCATCACTCTGTGCAACTTAAATATATATATAACTTCTATTTGTCAATTTTACCTCAATAAGGCTGAAAAATAAAAAATCCAAAGATCTTTTGGCATAGTTTCAGTTTGCACAGTCATATTATGGCTCCACCTGCCAGGGAGAGTAAGGACTGCCTCTACTTGATTTTTTAAAGATTTTTTTTTAAAGATTTTATTTATTTTATTTATTTGAGACAGAGAGAGAGAGGGAAAGGGCGTGAGAGGGGAGGGGCAGAGGAGGGGGATCAAGGGGGAGGAAGAAGGACAAGCAGACTCTACGCTGAGCAGAGCCCAACCTGGGGCTCAATCTTACAACCCAGAGATCATGACCTGAGCTGAAATCAAGAGTCAGCTGCTTGACTGACTGAGCCGCCCAGGTGCCCCTCTACTTGATTTTTGATGTATGTTTGTTTTATCTCCTTCTCAGCTAAATTGTGAACTACTTGAGAATGGTGGTACTCTTTTTTTTTTATGTTATGTTAATCACCATACAGTACATCATTAGTTTTTGATGTAGTGTTCCATGATTTGTTGTTTGTGTATACTATATCATTATTTTCACTGAGGAAAAATTCACATAATATAAAATTCACCATTTTAACCATTTCAAAGTGTACAATTGAGTACATTCTAGGACATTCACCATTTTGCACAATATTATCACTATCTGGTTCAAAAACATTTGCATTTCATTTCATCCATGTTGTGTCATGTATCAGTACTTCATTCCTTTTTGTGAGTGAATGATATTCCATTATATGGATATACTTTAAATTGCTTATCCATTTAAGAAATGCTGGGTATTTTTCTCTCTATGCTTTGCCTATCATGAATAATGCTGCTATAAAAAATTGTGTATAAGTTTTTTGAATATATGTTTTCAATTTTCTTGCATACAGACCTAGAAGTGGAATTGCTAGATCATATGGTAATTCTATGTTTAACTTTTTAAGAAACCATAAAACTGTCTCCCATAGAAGCCAAACCATTTTACATTCTCACCAGCAACTTATGAGGGTACCAGTTTCTCCACATCAATGACAACACTTGTTGTTTTCACGTGTGTTTTTTTTTTAATTTTTTTATTCTAGGCAGCCTAGTGGGTATGATGTGGTATCTAATTATAGTTTTGACTGTCATTTCCTTAATAACTAATGATGGTGAACATCCTTTTGTTTGCTTGTTGGCCATTTGAATGTTCTTTGGAGAAATGTCTATTTAAGCCTTTTGCCCATTTTTAAATTGAGTTGTCTTTTCACTGTTGAGATGTAAGAGTGCTCTATATATTCTGGACAATAAATTCTTATCAGACATATGATTTGCAAATATTTTCTGCTATTCTGATGGTTGCCTTTTTTTTCTAATGATTGCTTTTTAACTTGATTGAGAGTGTCATTTGATGCACAAGAGTTTTTAATTATGATGAAGTTCAATTTATGTATTTTTTTTGTTTTGTTGCTTGTGTATTTGATGTGATATCTAAGAAACTATTGTCAGATCCAAGGTCATGGAGATGTATCCCTATTTTCTTCTAAGAGTTTTATATTTTTAGCTCTTTATTTAAATCATAGATCTACTTTTTAAAAATATTTTATTTATTTATCTGAGAGAGAGAGAGAGAGAGAGAGAGAAAACATGCACAGGGGGAAGGGCAGAGGGAGAGGGAGAAGCAGACTCCCTACTGAGCAGGGAGCCTGACACAGGGCTCAATCCCAGGTCCCTGAGATCATGACTTGAGCGGAAGGAAGACACTTAACAAGCTGAGCCATAAATCATAGATCTATTTAGAGTTAATTTTTGTAAAAGGTAGAGGATCAAAGTCCAAATTCATTCTTTAGCATGTGGATATCCTGTTGTCTCAGCATCATTTATTGAACTCATTATTCTTTCTGCACCGAGTGGTCTTGACTTCTATGTCAAAAATCAAATGGACATAGACATATGGGCTATTTACGGACGTAGTTCTATTTCATTGATCTATATGTCTATTTTTATACCAGTACAACACAGGTTTGATTACTATAATTTTATAGTGAGTTTTGAAATTGTGAAACATGAGTCCTTCAGTTTTGTTCATTTTCAAGATTACTTTGGCTCTTCTTGGTCCTTTGTAATTCCACAAGAAATTTACTGTTTGTCTATTTATGTATTAAAAAATGGAATTTTTATAGGTATTATATTGAAATATAGCCCAGTTTGGGGAGTACTACCATCTTAACCTTATTAACTCTTCCAAACCACTAACACTGGATGCATTTCCATTTTTTTTTGACTCTTTTAAAATTTCTTTCAGTAATGTTTTATAGTTTTCAGTGTCCAAATTTTGTACTTATTTAAATTTATCCCTTTTTTATGATATTGTAAGTTAAGTTGTTTTCCTAATTTTATTTTTGGATTTTTCAGTGTTAATGTATACAAACACAGCTGGTTTTTGTAACTTGATCTTATACACTGCCGCTTTTCTGAATTTGTTCATTAGCTCTAATAGTCTGGGAGGGGTTGGGGTGAATTTCTTAGGATTTCCTATATATAAGATCATGCCATCTGTGAATAGGGATAGTGTGACTTCTTCCTTTCCAACCTGGTTGGCTTCTATTTCTTTCTCTTGCCTAAATGACTTGGCTAGAACTTTCAGTAACTGTTGAATGGGAGTGGCCACAGTGGATTTCTTTGTCTTGTTCCTGATCTTTTGGGAAAATCTTTTACTCTTTCCCCATTAAGTGTGATATTAGCTGTGGGTTTTTCATAAATCCCCTTTATTATGTTTATGCAGTTCTTTTCTATTTCTAGTTTGTGAAGTGTTTTCTATCATGAAGGGGTGTTGGAGTCTATCAGGTGTTTTTTCTGCATCAATTGAGAGGACCATGAGATTATGTTCTTTCATTCTATTAATTGTGGTCTATCACACCAATTGATTTTTGTACGTGGAACTAACCAAGCATTCCTGGAATAAGTCTCACTTGATCATGTGGTATGATCCTTTTAACATGCCACCATAACCTGTTTGCTAGTATTCTGTTGAGGATTTTTGCATCTCTATTCATAAGGGATATGGGGCTGTAATTTTATTTTTCTTGTGATGTCCTTGTCTGGCTTTGGTATCAAAGTAATAGTGGCTTCATAGGGTTAAGAAGTGTTTCTCTTTTTTGTTGTTGTTATTGTCATTGTTTTTAGTAATTGCCATACCCAATGGGGGGTTCAAACTATGACCCCAAGATCAAGAGTCACATGCTCTACCAACTGAGCCAGGCAGACTCCGCTTCTGGTATTCCTTTTTGGAAGAGTTTGAGAAGGATTGATGTTAATTCTTCTTTAAACATTTAGTAGAATTCAAAAATGGTACATTTTTCAGTTTGTGTGTGTGTGCCTACGTATTTGTGTATCCTTCACTGTGCTTAGAAGGGCACTAGACACAGAAAAAAAGATACATAATGTACAGATCAACTTCAAGCCAAGAAGGAGAAGTCATTTTTTTTAAAAGGTAAGTAAAAAACTTTTTGTAAATATGTTTACTGTATACAAATACGTTTGTCTAACACCATCCCAGCCAGACCCTACAATGAATTTTCAAAAGGCTAGCAGGCAGGAGTGGTTCAGACACATACTATGGACAGAGAAAAAAGGAACGAGCTCTACTAAGTGGCTTGAAAGAAAACCTCCGAGGTAATGCACTCACTCACCTTCCAAGGAGAAACTATGTAAAAATCTATAAATGGATTAACAAGCAGAACTGTGGTTTAAGAAAACCAGATTATCTCTGCCAAAGATGACAGCCCTAAAATGCACCAAGAAAATATCCAACAATAGAAAAGAGAAATTATCTGCTGGTAAAAATTCATGATGCTGAAAGCAGACACCGCTAGCCTAATTTAATAATTGTAGGATCCCTGATGGAAGGAAGAAGCAAGATATGTTTGAATCTTTTTCAAGATTTAATTAAAACCAAAATGGCACTGATTCTTTGCCCCTCCATGATTCAAACAGTTTTACAGTGTACCAACAGTCAAGCCACGGTCAGAGGTAATGACTCACCACATTTTCAGAAGGGGATTTTAAGAATCAAAGAAATGCCGTTTAGAATTACAAGGAGTAAAGTTCCACGTGCAGCTTCCAGATCCTTCCTTGTCTGTCTCTTCACCACATGGTCCTGCAGCACTTGTGCATCCAGAGTGCCTCCTGCGAGGGCTGGCTGCTTGCCTGCCTGCCTCACAGCGAGCCCTGGCAAAACTGCAGTCACTCAGGCCTTTGCTTCTCCCTGGAAAGAGGAGCACTCTGTGCCCAGGAGGGAAACCTACAAGATCTCCCCCAGACTTCAAGGGAAGCTAAGACTCTAAGGAGTAATTCGGTCTGCTTGATATTTGGTGAGATATGACCCCCACTGTTAGATGTTTCTCTTTTGACTACCCGCTGAAAGAAAACAGAGCCACACACTAATTGCAAAATCCTTTTTTCAAAATCTTCTGATTCACATGCTGCTCTTAACCATTTGTCCTTAAGCAGGCATCAGGCAAAACATGTTAGATTTACTGGATTTAGCAGAAAACAATCTGAGAGCTACAGTCTGCTTTGTAAGACATTTTATATCACCCCAAAGAGGGGAGATAGGAAGAAAGTAGCAAGCAAAAAATGGTTTGTTAGTAGGAGAGCAAGAGCTTTACTAGATTTGGTTCAGCTTGTCAAGCTGCAGAAGTAAACATTCATGGCTTATTTGCTGTGTGGATTTCTGAGGCCCAGATTTCATACCTCTTACCTTTGGCTAAGTAAGTCAAGTTTATTGGGAGGGGATTCCCTGGCAAAGAAACTGGACAGGGACACAGGTGAAGGACTTCGGTGCCAGGTCTCTGAAAAGTGCTAACTAAAACTTCAAGTTCTGCTCCAGAAGATTAAAGGTATGAATAAAAATCATTTTCATTAAAATTCCCGTTGGATTTTATAGGTCTCTACTTTGAGTGGTAGACTTTTTAACTCTTGACCTCTATAGACAAACAAACAGATAAATAAATAACACAGAGTATGCAGATTTGGAACTGAAATGTAATCATCCAAAGAATTTTCTAAATTAGAGGAAAGGGCAACCTATACAGGGTTCAATGGAGTTGTTCAAAGTTAATCAATGCCAATTACTGGCAAGAACTTCATGAGGTCCAAGAGTTTCTCATTTATTAAATCAGATAATAATGTCAAATACCTCAAAATTTTTCTTCTGAATCAGTTGAATAGTTGTCACATTCGCTTCAAAGTTTTCACCAGTTAGCTGGTTAGGAAACCTTTTTTGGAAGTTCGCATTCTCCTTTGACCCATTCATTGGCTGCTCATTTTACTCCATTAAAAATTCTGCTTGCTGTTTGTCCGTTTTCTCCACAGTAGTACTTAACGTGTACGGATTGCATGTGGACTTACAGCATATTATTAATTGACTGGTTATGAGTGACTTGCCGATCCACTCAGGCAAGTTGTAACTTGGTGATGATCTACATATGTGTAGTGTAAGGCATACGTATGTGGACGCCCACCATCTGCCTTCCGTGGCCACTATCAACCCATTGTTGTCATATTTGGTCATTATTTGCACTTTATAGTTTATAAGACATTTTCATACACAGTGCCTAATTCTCACCATCGTTTTAGCACTACTGAAAATTTGATACATATAAATGGGAAAAATAAATTTTACTTAACAATCAGCTATCTCTTAGGCACGTATTCTTATAATTCCCAGATTAAATTCACATCTAAAATAGTTTAACTTGGGGCACCGGGGTGGCTCAGTCCAGTAAGCATCTGACTTTGGCTCAAGTCATGATCTCAGGGTCCTGGATCAAGCCCCTCATCAGCCTCAGAGCTCAGTGCAAGTTTACTTGTCTGTCTCCTTCTCCCTCGGCCTCTGCCCCTCCTCCCGCTCATGCTGTCACAAATAAATTTAAAAAATCTTTTAAAAAATATAAAATAAAATAAATAGTATAAACTAATGGTTGGGACCAAAGACTTTGGAATAAAGTAGATCTGAGTTCAAATCTTGGTTTTCCACTTCCCATTCCCAATTGGTTATTTAAACTCTTTTTGTTTCTGTCTGTCATCTGAAATATGAGGAGTGTGCCTATCCCGGGGTTACTGTAAATATTAACTGTGAAGTATCTGACACTTTTCAGTAAGTATTCATAAAGGTAGCTATTAAATAATGATATGATAATAGTAATAGCAATAGCAATAATAATGTAAATAACATCGTTGTTTTGTTGTTTTTACCTAGCCAACTGCCATACATTTTTTTAAAGACTTTATCCATTTTTGACAGAGAAACAGAGTGTGTACAAGCAGGGAAAGCAACAGGCAGAGGGAGAGGGAAAAGCAGGCTCCAGGCTCAGCAGGGAGCCCAATGTGGGGCTCGATCCCAGGACCCCGAGATCATGACCTGAGCCGAAGGCAAATGCTTAACCGCCTGAGCCACCCAGCACCCCTACCATACAGTCATTTTTGTCTCATTACATTTTCCTAAGGTGAAAAAATTAGGAAAAAAAAAAAACACATGTAAGTATCCATACCTTTGTCTAAAAAAGTAAATATGGTGGCATGGAGGCCAAGGTCAGGCTATATGGATGGGGGCTGAAGGAGTGTTTGACCCAAGGGAAAGCCATAGTAGCTAGAAGAGTAGTTTGAATGGATGAGGCAGTAGGGGGAAGGATGGATGGGAGGAAATAGCCAAGGGAGTTAGCTAACAAGAAGTATATATCAGAGGGCCACCACAGAAGGGACCCTGACCACTCCCTCATACCTTTGACTAGCTCCTGCCTCACTCTCCTCTCCAAGGTCAGTGAGGGCTGTTTTTACCCAGGTTGTACTTGTTTAAAGTTTTTACTCTTTTTTTCCATGTGTCTTGTAGCATTCTTCCCACAAAGAGTTACTCTGAAATCAGACCCAGGTCAAAATACCAGGGATTCAAAGTCTGTGCAAACTAGGTATGTGATAAGTACTCAGTTTCATACTGCTCCTTAGATGCGTCCCTTTTGTAGGCACATCTGATTTCAGCAACCCCCCACCACCACCACACACACCCCTTCCTCTAAGTATCCTGCTTGCTGATTCTCTTTTGGGATTCCAGCCTTTTTCCACTCCCAAGCCCAAACCTGAGCTAATTCTCCCAGCATGGTTAGTCCTGGAGAAATTGTTTCTATTCTCCTTGAACCCAAAGTTCATCCCCTAACTTTTGATTAAATGGTCCTTCCTGAGCGTAGTGAGCGTATGTTCCAGAGCGTGGTTCCTTCCGTGGCGTCGTGATTCAGAGGCCAGGGAGGCTAGCGGCAGTCTGTCCGGGTCGAACCTGGTGCTGCAACTTGCTGATCATGCACCTGGGGGAGGCTACCTAACCTCTCGAGTCATGAGCCTACCCCCTATGAATAGGGACAATAACAAAATCAACCTCCTGGGGTTGCCGTTAGTTAATATTTGCGGAGTGCTGAGAACAGAGCATGGCACCAGTCAAGCTCCGTTCCAGCGTCTGTTAAATTAAATATTAGGTAAACACTTGAACTCAAACTTTGTTACAGCTCTCATCTGCCACAGAAACTTCACAAATGAGCTTGTCCTCTGTCCGTGCTCCTCACGCTTTCATTCATTTTCTGATCATCTACCAATAATTCAAAATTAATAAAGAAAAAATCTAAACTCACAGAAAATTCACTTGCCGGACTTGTCATCTCAAACTTCCCGACTGCCTCGAACATCAGCATACCTCTGGGTGTTACTTCTTAGATAACGACATATACGAACAACATCTCTAAGATCTAACTCCTTCCAGTTCCAGCCAGTGAGGCCCGAACTCTCTGGTGGGTTTTCTCAGAGACTCTGGGCATGGTTTAGGGATGGGTGGATATGGGACGACAAGGAAGGCAAAGGATGGCTTGGTGGAACACTTTCAGGGCTTGAATAGACATTAGAGGAAAAGCTGATAACCACATTGACTTCTCCCACCTCTCCAAGGGTTTGGTACAAGTCAGAAGATGCTGGAAGATGCACAGGAAGAGGAGAGATTCCCCTGCTTAGTACCCAATAAACTCATTCTCTGGTGTTACTCATTTTTTGCTAAATTACTCTGACCACAATTTTACAATAGCTGAAGTAGCTTTCTAACCAGGGCATCATTTTTCCATCTCAGGCAGAGTGGAAATTTAAACAGATCAGCAGTCACTGAGGTGAAGGGAACTAAGAAATGGTCAGTAAACTGCGTCTCATCCGTATCTGTTTACAAAGTGAAAGCATCTTATAAAACCTCTTTTAGCCCTTTTGATGAGAAAATCATTCTGGCCACTTCTCTAAACATCCCCCTGTGGTCAGGCCTTCAATGTACAAATGAGGCAAAAGAAATCATCAACCTGATGGTTTCAACGACGTTGAATGGCCTCAATTCTCTGCTTCTCTTTGGCAATAGAGAATGCCACGCTATGTAGGGGAAAAGAAAGGAGATGTAAAATCAAAGATTCAAACCTGAGTTTTAGGTTCTAATCTCTTTAAGAGCCAAGACCTGGTTTCCATGTGAATATTGAATGTGCAGAGGTCCATCATGAACACATAGGTTCCTCCCTCTACTGTTCCCAGGGTCTGCATGGTGTTCTGTACACAGCAGATGTTCCATAACGTATCAGTACTGGTTGATTTGGTGCATAAATGGCAATAATGATCTGCGATCTTTGCTTGAAATGCCATGGCAGCTGTATTAATAGTTATATTGCTTATATTTTTCCCAATGATACTAAATGAAATGGCAAAAGGAGATGTGGGTTGATGAATGAACAGATAATGCAAGCATGCATGAGCACAGAGTCACCTCCTTGTGGTAATATTTAACTAGCTTAAAAGGACAACCAAATGCATAGCCCCCCCTCCACGTTTTCCATTCATACAGGTAATATTTCAGCATCTATTTTCCAGAGAAATGTAAAGGGACTCAAGAAATATTAACATGAAAATGTATCTGATGTAAGCCAGGCAGCCTATAAAAATGGTAAAAATTTATTTATATCTGTCTAATGAATGAGTCTAGCTCCATGAGTAGATCTATCCAGTTCCCATAATGTCTTTCTCTTTCCATCCATGAAGTCCATCAATCACTTTCTATCAATATTTTTCAAAGAAAGTCAGTAGGGCTTTGCCATTGGCTGAATTAATATAGGGCTATTCAATCTCTTTTTTTTCGCCAGAGCCTTACCCTCAATTCCCAGGTCAGACCTAGTTGGCTTGAAAATCTGATTTCTCCATTATCACTTTTCTGGGGTTGTCAAAATTTGTTGATGAGCCTACAACAAATACCTCATTTATATAAGTAAAGTAGATTTAATGGATTATTCTACTAAAACTCAGAGATTGAAGTACTTCCTGATATTATTCCTAATCTGTCATGTTAATATGGCATGAATAAATAATTTTTACATCAATATGGCAAATGTGTAATGATTGGGAAATTATATTGCTTACTAAAAGTGATGCTGGAATAGCAACAAGGCTGGTTAATAATAATATTTCTTTAACAATAATAATAACCCCAAATAAAAGTTTAGATGTGTTTTTTGTACAAAATTTTTTTAAAGATTTTATTTATTTATTCAACAGAGAGAGTGAGAGCGCACAAGCAGGGGGGAACAGTAGAGGGAGAGGGAGAAGCAGGCTTCCCACTGAGCAGGGAGCCTGATGCGGGGCTTGATCTCAGGACCCTGAGATCATGACCTGAGCAGAAGGCAGACGCTTAACCATCTGAGCCACCCAGGCACCCCTATATAAAATTTCAATAAAAAATTAGGTCTGTCATTAGAATGGTTTGACACATAGATAGGGATTTTCCAAATGTCAAGATATATCGTGTTTTGGAATGTACCCATAAATAAGTTTTCTAGACCTTGTTTATACACTTAGATAATACGTGTTCACTATTACCATGTGTAACACAGTAGTCACCCAAATATAATTACAAGGCAATAGGGGCACCTGGGTGGCCCAGTCAGTCAAACATCTGCCTTCAGCTCAGGTCATGATCTCAGGGTCCTGGAATCAAGCCCCACGTCAGGATCCCTGCTCAGTGGGGAGTCTGTTTGTCCCTCTCCCACTGCCCCTTACCCCCACTCATTCTCTCTCTCTTTCTCTCTTTCTCTCAAATGAATGAATAAAATCTTTAAAAAAATTACAAGACAATAAAGCTATCTTTTGTTAATTAAAGAAAGATCTTAACACTACAAATACCACTCAGAAAAGCTGAGTGAACAATGTTGTTTGTTATGCCACCAGAGTTTCTACTGTTAACTATGTTGAGCACAGGACAGTAAAAGGACTCCCCTACTAAAAACAATAAGAAAAGTCAGATAAAGCACGAGTCATAAGTTTGAAGGCATCACAAAATTCTTGAGGCAACCAGGAATTAAGGAGCCAAGGTGCTGGAGAGAAGGGAACCAGGGAAAAATGGGCCTACTTCTTTCTCTGATTTTCACTTTGGGCATTTGCTGATTCTTGGCATTGGGTGAAAAGTGAAAATCTGAGTGTAGGAGCTGGTCCAGAAGGCAAAAAGGCCAGCAAAGTGTTGTCAGTCTCAGAATAACAGAGAGACAAAATTGGAATTCAGGGTGTCCAAGGCAGCCTGGAATCTAGAAGCCAAGATCCTGGAGAAATAGGGTGGGTAAAGAAGTGACTTCTCCTTAAGGCCTTTACCAAATTCTACAGCAGTGAGGCAAGGAGATAAGAAACTAAGCTGAGGCATTCTGAAAAATCAGTTTTCAGCCGTTTTTCAGGGCTTTGGAAAGAAACATAGTAGTTCAGAACTCACCAAGGAGTTGTGGACCCTAGTAAACCCCTCTCGTAATCTCTGGAGGACTAACCCTTGGAAGCTAGGTTAGAAGGAGTCCTACCAAAACTGCAGTGTGACTCAAGGCAACTCCATTCTTGATGGATAAAGTTCCCCTTGTGTTACACAAGTTTTGATATATTACATATTTTAAAATTTATGTATCTTTTAATACTTTTTAACATGGATAGTTAGGTAATTGATTTGGTACTTTGCTAAAACACACATTTATATAAATATAAATACATAAAAACATATATAAATAGTTCTGATATAGAAACATATAAGTAAATATATATTTTATTGTACTTAGTATATTAATATATACTAAATACATGGATATAAATATTATGTTTTATATATGCATTTATGGTGATCTCCAAAGGAAAGGCTGAAATCAATTATTTGAATATTTATATTAAAAAGTAGAGAAGGGGGGGTGCCTGGGTGGCTCAGTCATTGGGCGTCTGCCTTAGGCTCAACTCATGGTCCCAGGGTCCTGAGATCAAGCCCTGCATCGGGCTCCCTGCTTCACGGGAGGCCTGCTTCTCCCTCTTCCACTCCCCCGGTTGTGTTCCCTCTCCCGCTGTGTCTCTCTTTGTCAAATAAATAAATAAAAATTTTAAAAAAGTGGAAAAGGGCACACCAAATTAAATCCAAAGAAAATAAAAACCATAAAAAAGACAGAAAGTCACGGCAAGATTGATAAAGTAAAGGAGACAAAAGAAATTCATTACCAATATCAGAAATGAAAAGAGGACATCACAACAATCATATGGATTTTTTTAATATTTAAAAGATAGGATGTTGTGAATACTTTTGTGCTAATAAGCTTGAAAATGTTGATGAAATTGGCAGATTCCTGGAAAAACACAATTAAAAAACTAACACAAGAAGAAATGGCAAATCCAGATAATCCTATATCTACAAATGAAATTGAGTCTGCTATTAATATACTTCCCAAATGGAAATATCCAGACTGAGAAGTCTTTACGTGTGAGTTTTTTCAAACATGTAAAAAGAAACAAGCCTATTTATATATAAACAGTTCCAGATAATAGAAAATGAATAAACAACACCTAGTTTGTTCAATAATAATTATGCCAGAAATAAAAAGTCAGCAAGAGATTGTGCCAAAGATCCCCTATGACTTCTACATAATAACAGTCAAATTTATTACTGAGCAGTTGCAAATACCTCTGACTGCAGGCTTTGGTCATCACTGCTTTTTTATTTTCAAATAACATGGAATAATGCTTAACGTAGGCAGAACACATGGCAACTTCTACTGTGAATATCATTTTCTTAAACAGAGTTCTTCAATTAGATGGATAATCAGTGTCTCGTATCCAAAGGACTAGTCTATTCTTCCAAGAATAGAATGCCCTCAAACAGAGCCATGGTGTAAAATGCAGAGAATTCTCCTCTCATGCCTGGAAAAATTGATGGTAAACAGGACCATGTATTACATGTACTTAGATTCCTCTTCAGCAGTGAACACAATATTTTTCACATGCTAGATGCTCAACAAATTTTCATTAATTTGTTGGGAAAAAAACACATAGTATGTAATTTTTTACTTGAACCATAATAAAACCATTCAAGCTTTTTATGCTTGCTTTTTACCATGTCTAGAAAGAGATTCCAAACTGGATGACTCACTACTGTCATCATCTATGAAGATCACAGTTAGAGAGGAAAGAAAATACTGATTTAAAAAGTCCCATGAATTCCAGAAAGTACATACCGCATCATGTAGAGCTCAAATTTGAATTCCTCTTCTCTTGGAAATGCCTGCTGGCTAATGTTTTGGTTTGGGGGCTCTAGTTCTCCAGAAAAGAGGAACTAGAAATATCAGTGATTTGACTCAACAACACAGTACTCACCTCCCCCAGATTCAGAAGCAAAGTTTTTTTTCATGAGAAAATTTCTCACACCACCGCCATGGTTGTCATCTACAAGAGTTGGTTGGGAGAAATTGTTAGGCCCTTCCGTCGTGAAACAAATCATAATGAGAGCAAGTTTTAAAATTTTCAACTGGCGGATAACTTCACGATCACTGTGTTGTCAACTAAAGTGGTCTGTGGTGAGGTGGAAAACATCAAATAAATGTTGGGAAGACAGACATAAAAGGCAGCAAGGTAAGGTGTGCTAAAACCATAGCTTGTACCAAGGTTTCCCAATTTTTCACTTTCATTTTAATACTTTATAATCCACAGTGGATGATAAGCCACCCGAAAGATGTTTTTATATATACTTATAAATGCATAGGTTCATTTTGATTCATACCTAAACCAAGGAACATATATCACCATGAAACCCTTTAATAAAAGTGACACATGAATTAAAACAAATGGCTTGATGCTGGTAAAAAAAATATATTGAGGCTTTTCACCTTTACTTTTAATGAGGGAATCAGAAGTTTTGCTCTCCCCTGGAGTTAAATACAATGGTATGTTGTATCAAATGTTTGGCACCTTTCTCTGCAGCTCTGAAGCAGTCCAAATGTAATTTGAGCTAATTCATGAAATGCACTTTGCAAAAGGATCTTTATTGCCTGCAAGATAAGTAGTCAAAATATATCAGATTTATTGATGTCCAGGGAAAATGATGTTACGGTTGTTTAGAGTGAACCTATGAGCAGAATGAATATTCAGGGAAGTGAAAGCAGGCGGCTGGTTATATGCTTTAAGAAAAATAGCAACAAACAGAAAAAGAGCAGGAAAGAAGAGCCTGCATACAGGAGAGCTATTTTAGAAGGAGCTGTTTAACACTGATTGCAATATAGATCTGAAGGCAGGCACTACAGAAACCTTTTCTATAGAAATGGGCATAATAGCGTAAGGACATGCAGTATCAGGAGTTTTGCTTTATTTCAGTTCCCTTGTTTATTAGAAAGGAACAGAAAAACAATGTCTGGAGAATTGATGAGTAATAGGCTCTTGAGCATGTTTTAATAGCCTTGTAGAATAAAGAAAGAAATCAGACTCCGTTCTCAGAGAAGATGGGAACAAAGGGGCTGCCCTGAACCTATAAGAAATCCTTCATTGTAACACAAGTGCCACTGAATTATCATTCTGGGATAAAGGGTGATGACTTTGGCACTGAGGAATGAAGCAAGAATGAGTGTATGTGATATGGGACAAACAAAGCTCTTTTCTAAGACAAAAAGGGCCTCCTGAATCGTAACTGAAGGAATTCATCAGAAGGGACATCAAGATAGCAAAAATGGTGACATGGGCTTGTAGCTTCCTAAGTTGTGAAGAAGAAAATGGCATATGCCATGCAAACCAATCCTGAAAAAGAAAAAACCACTGGAGAAGGCTCCCATTGCAAAGCAAAATATCTCTCCTTTTTGTTCCACATTAAACAATATAGGCTAATCAGAGTACTTTAACCAAGGTGGAAACTGAGGCACTGAAGGAGGTTTAAGAGGTTAAGTGATGTTCCCACTGTGGGAGACACTGCTCCATGGATCCCCTGAAGTCATGTACATGTTGCTGGGTATGGTGAGAATGCAGAACTCTGACCACTCTACCAGGGTTGCTGCACAGGACCACATTTGCTGTGAGAAGTGTTGAGGGATGAGGTAACATTGTCCCTTTAGGAGAAAGAGCTGGATAGCTTCCTACTTGCTACAAAGTTGTAGATTCACCAACCCTATGGTTCCTCTCCTGTTACATGACCTCCTGCACGTGCAGACACATATCCAGGCCCTCCTTAGCACCTCATGAAACGGGGGGGGGGAGGGGGGGGCGGTTAAGGTACAACTGGTGCAGGCATACCGATATTTACGCTTTTTACTGTGTTGTGAGTAATAAAGTCCTTTGTCTCGGACCCATGAGTCTCATGTCTTCTGCAAGTATTCATGTAATGGTAACAGCTTATGCATAGGATAAAATCAAACCGCAGGGCTGACACCCAGCAGTGGGAGAGAAGAAAATGCACCATCATGTTCTGACTTCTTTCCTTTTGTCCATTAGAAATAATGCTACATATGGAAGTCATGAGAAATCAGAGCTTTTAGTATTTGAAGGTTATAAAGGAAAGAAATAATTTAAATCAATGTGTTACCTAGATGGTTTTATACAGAATAAAGGTGAAAAGCTTCAACTAAGAAAATGTTAGTCTATAGAGTAGGTACCACTCTTCATAAATAGTAGCTTCGTTTCCATTACCCCAACCGTCTCCCACACAAAGGAAAATATTAACGTCTTACTCTTAAATTTTTTTTATTTACATTCACTCTTAAAATTTCTATTTGGATAATTTTCTGATGTGCTTTCTTTGTTTCCACAGCATCCATAGCATCCATTCCTTCATCTATGAACATTAATCTTATTAAAGTTCCCTTTCAGATTTCTCCATTGCCTGTGCTCCCAAGAGTATGAATTTTCTTATTGGTTGCATTTGGTTTTTAGCTTTCATTTGGATTTTCATTTTAGTTTATAGTTTTAGTTTCTCAGCCATGTTACTGAATCTTTTCACCTGTTTTCATGCTGGGCTTAAAGTTCCAGTTTCTTACAGAGGGCTCTGTTTCTGTCTATGAACAATGGTGGAGGTTGGCTTCCCAGAGACTACTCCACACATTAGATTTGGTGTTTTGATCCCAGTTAAGAAATAAAACAGCCCTTCCTGGTTCTATAGAGTGGCTTAAATCCCGATCTCCATAGGTATTAAAATCCCAACACTTAAGAAAAACATCCAGCCTGATACCCTTGAAATACCCAACCCAATCTATGACTCATTTCTCAGATTCTGAATTTTTTCATTTCTAGCATTTTTTTAAACCCAGCCCTATTTTCCAGAATTCCTATTTACCCTATCTGGGGGTAAAAAAGTACCCTCCCAAGTCAGCTCTGTCTGCTATGGGACAAAAGGAGGCAACGACACTATCTCTTTTTCTTAAACATCAATGTGGTTTTCACTTATAAAAGTCAGTCCACGCAACAGGGTCAGAATATATTCTAACAGCAAAATGGCAATGAGAAACATTTCCATGGACCATATTCTTAGGCAGATGTTTGTTAACATAATTTTAGAAGTTGACTTATGTGAATAATAAAGTTATCAGATAGAACCAATGGTTCATTCTCAAAGACACAAAAGTCCTACTCATGTAACATTATATGAACAGCATGTTAAGTATTTGGTGGTGAGATGTTTGGGGGTTGGTTTCTGTGTGTGTGTGGGGGGTGGATTTTGTTTTGTTTTGATTTTTGTTTTTAAGTTTTGTTTGTTTTTTTGAATCAACACCCTTTCTCCTGGGTTGTTTCTCCATAGTCAGTCTCGGTTCACTGAGATTTTTTTCATTAGAATGAGTAGGTTTTCCTCTTCATTTTTTCTTTTAGACCAAGACTAAAATTGGACTGCAGATCAAAGACCATGGCAAAAAATTCCTGACATTGGAAACTGTCTTTCCAGGCATCTATGTGCCTCATCCCCTTCTACACATTCCATATAAAGAGATTGTTTCATTTTCCACCTGGCAACGCTTAAATTGTTTTATTTTTCTTCATTAAAACCACCACGCCTCTTCATTTAACTCATGTTTTAGTATCTTGATTCAGCAGGATCATAAAAACTTTTATTTTTTGTTGTTGCAGCTTCTTTTTGCCGCAGGGAGAAGTAAAAAGAAACAAGTTAAAGAATATACAGTCAACCCTTCTTTAAAAATATATAACTAGATTTCTAAAGGAATGAAAAAATATGGTACTAGGGGGAAAACGTTGCAGTCAGATCTGTATTTAACTTGAAATAACATAACTTTTTGTGGGTGTGTTTGACATTCCCTCTTACCTGCTACAACCCCTGTGAGTCCTCAGTAAATATTAATTATGGACAATTGATAATTCCTTTCTTCTAATGGAAGCTACAGAACCAATTTTCAAGTTTTCATTTTGTGCCAGTGAGGCAAAGTGCAGCCATCAAGAAAGGTCTTTTCTGTCTTGGAATGTAAACATGATCTTCCTATGAGAAGTGAGGGTGCCTTTTTCTGGGTCCTCAAAAGGAAGCCCAATTTCTATACAAAATCAAAACCTAAAACAAACAAACAAGAAAAACTATTTTGCCTTTTTCTTTTAAGAAAAAGAATTAAACCAGATTCTGACCAACCATTTTATGTTCAGAATATACTTCTCCAATTTACAAGTTCTTCTGATGTGAAGTTCACCTTTTATTGACCATTCTGTAAGTGATTTAAATAGTTACAATCCCCTAATTAGGAGAACATAGTAGCAGTGGCAAATGCCACCAGAGGGCTTTAGTCTGTTGCCTTCTAATTCTACCCTATCAATCTGTTACTTTTGCTGTAAGTCTAACTGCTTAGTGATCAGTGAGTAACATGAGCTCATTGCCTCTGCTCACTTAAGGAATTTGTTTTGCAATGGGCATGGATGCATTTTAAAATTTGACACAAACACAAACATACATATGTGTGCATGTATATGGACAATGAAATATATATACACTGCATGAATTATATGTATAATAATTATATATATATACACACACACACACACACACACACACACTACATTTATATATGATGCTGCATATAAGGTTCTCTTATAATCTATCCAAACAGACTAAATTTGATTTAGCTCTAGAATAGAGAGAAAAGTATAGACTGAATGGGGCGCCTGGGTGGCTCAGTCGGGTAAGTGTCTGCCTTTGGCTCAGGTCATGATCTCCAGGTCCAGGGATCGAGTCCCAAATCAGGTTCCCTGCTCAGTGGGGAGTCAGCTTCTCCCTCTCCCTCTGCCTCTTCCCTTGCTTGTACTCTCTCTGTCTCTGTCTCTCTCTCAAATGAATAAGTAAAATCTTTAAAAAAAAAACTATAGACTGCATTTCCTTTATGATTTTTTTGGAAAATAAGAAGTTTCACAGAAATCATGATTTTTTTTAAAGATTTAATTTATTGACAAGTTTTCAAGAACATAACCATTTCTTCAAGCAAGATTTGCCTTTCTATTCTTCATCACAAACTGCAGACCTACTAAAGACTTCTCTTCTTCAGGTATTAACTATGTAATATTGAACATATGGTTCATTTTTATGTGAATTCATCATTCCAAGTGGAATTTGTGCTTATAATCCAAAATTTTTGGTAAGAATTTAAGTCATTCCATTTAGCCAGTCACATTTGCTCAAGTCAGAAATTTACAATAAATAACATGAACTAATATTCCCAGTTTACCAGATTAAGTGGGAAAAAGAGTAAAAAGGAGCATTGCTTGTTTGTCTGGTCATAGATAGGAACCGGGAGGACTTTGCTGGTCTGCATCCTATGAAAACTCATCACTCAGCCGGGCTTTCCCTTTCCCTGTTCATCACTCCAGCTCAAAACAAATGCCCAACTAACGAACTTTCCTCCCCAAAATAATACAAGGAAAAATTGTTAACGCCTGCAAAGAGTTTACCATGTATTACTTATTTTAAAGATTTCATTTATTCATTAGAGAGAGAGAGCACACAAGCAGGGGGAGAGGCAGAGGGAGAAGCAGGCTTCCCGCGGAGTGGGGAGCCCGATGTGGGGCTCGATCCCAGGACCCTAGAATCATGACCCGAGCCAAAGGCAGACGCTTAATGACTGAGCCACCCAGGCTCCCCACAAGGACACTTTTAGAGGTGGTGGATATGTCTTTTATCTTGACTGTGCTGACCGTTTCACAGATGTATGCATATGTCCAAATTCATCAAATGGTATACTTTAAACATGTGCATTTTCATATATCATTAAAGCTCAATGAAACTGTTTGAAAAATTAAAAAATTAAAAACTAGAAGAATTGGAATACAGTTGTGAATGTTCAGCAATTTTATCAAAATAAAACTCTGTGATCAGGGTGACTGCATAGAGTACTTTTCTAACTGTAGTTAAGCATAATGTTTCTGAAGTCTGTTTGAGGGAGAGACCCACCTCAACGTACATCAAGTGAGCCTTTGTAATCCTAGTTAGCCTCATAGCACCTCTCTCTTGAGGTTGTTGTGAGGATTAAGTAAAATAATTAGTACTGCACCTCTCCTATGCTCTAGGAGATAATAAGCTATCAATAATTGTTTGATATTTTTTATTTATACCTGAAGATGTTGTATTTGTAAGGAAGAGTGTTCTTTAAGAAAGCATGACTCACCTCATTTACTGAGTTTCTAGGATAATTCTGAATCGCTGTTTATCTAAGTTAGTAAATATCCTTGTGTAGATTATTACACACTATGCCAATTTCCCAAACTAAAGCATGCATGAGAATTCTCTAGAAGGCTTTATAAAATATGGGTACCTGGGCTCCAAACTCGGATTTCTGATTCAGTGCATCTGGGTGGGGCCAAGGATGTACATTTCTGACAACTTCCTGGGTAATGTTTAAGCTGCTGGTCCAGGGACCATACATGATATTATATATGCCATGCACAGTTGAAGATCTTTATGTATTATAAAATATTTGATTCTCAAAGTCACTCTGCAGGGTAGGCATTAATATATCCATTTATGATAGCAAAAGGGAAACCTGGAGATATAAGAGGTTGATCAAGTTTTCAGAGTTCCCCAGGGGCAGACCTGGCTTTGAACCCTGGCCTACAGAGAGCTCACTATGGTATGTACTATGTATTAAACCGCATTCCAATCTTAAATTCAGTGACAAATCTAGGCCAGTATTGGGCCCCAGTGAAATACCTACAGGATTGTGCTATTTATTTGAGTTTGCAAGTCAAAAAGAAACTGAAAATCCCAGGCTCTCTGTCATGATTAAATGTGCTATCTAAAGCCAAAAACCCATGAAGCATGTAAAAAGATAATCATTTAGCATTCGATTCTGTTTGTTTATGATGTAAGATTTTGAGTCTTAAAAAATATTTCTCCATACAGGGGCCTGTCATGAATCATTCTGAGGTTAAAATACACTCCTATCCCATTTTTATGAAATATAATTTTAATTGAAATGCAACAATAACAAGAAAGATTTGAGCCGAGGCTTGATTTTTCATGACACCTGAGTGAAAGTAAAGACATTCTGATATATCCGTCGGCATTATTAAGGTAGAACAGAATATACTTCCATCAGAATTCCTGAAATGGGCAATCTTTCATTTTCATTTTAATAGAAATGCATTTTTCACATCTTGCCTTGTTCTTCAAATCTATGTAAAATAGAAGATGTTGACGCTAATATCAAAAAAAAGAAAAGACAAGACATGTTCCCTTTCTGGGTGTCACAGCCCTGAAACCCAGCTTAGCACATGGTTGGCAACTCACAAAGTGAGAACAGGCATTCCTGTAAGAAGGCTCTCCCCAGAGATGGATCCTTATTTGCACGTACCATTTACAGCTTTGCCATGTGGGTTCAGATGAAAATGGAACTCAGCAGGGCGCCATAATTAATTGAATCAACTCAAGGCCTTTGATGAAAAACATACAAGTGGAAACTACCTAGGTTTTCAGGGCTCTGGCTCTTGTATCAACTCCACTTAAGAGAAGGGCATTCCGACAGCCCCAAAATGTGTGACCCAATTCAAGCGAATGAACACATCCAAACCAGAGGCAAACAGTGTATTTAGCATCTTTTTAGAAATGTCCTTGATTTTCTTAGCAGTATTTTCCTTGTTTCCTGGTTTTGCACATATCCTCCCACTAGATTAGCAATCACGCTGCTGTCAAAGCCAAAGCAAAGTCACAAAACTCACCAACACAAATGCAAAAAACAGTGTGATTTTCTTTCACTCAAATCTAATCTAAAAAATATATTTCTTATTATAATGAGCTAATCAATCTGCCTGTCTTTTTTTTTTTTTTTTTTGACTTTTGAATGGTATTTCTCCATTGCTGTCTGTTACATAGCTTGCACCAAAACTTTCGTTTTCCATCAAGTGGAAGGTGGATAGTTAGATATATGAACCCTGCCTGGAGAACCAAAAAGGAAGTCAGCCAGTGGAGGAAATGGGACAACATAAAAGGAAATATGGGGAACATTTTAAACCTTCTCACTTTAATTTTAGGAACAATCAAAAGCCACCAAGGATGCAAAAATGCTAGAGGACACCGTGAGCCTAGAAGAGATGCTGCATTGAAGAAGGAAGTATATGGGTGCCTAGATGTTAGCTGGAGCCCCTGGAAGCCCCCAGTGAAGCAAGATTTCTGGAGGAAAGGAAGACATGCAAGGGTGCATGCACTCAGCCGATAGTTGGTAGGCACTGGGATTATAATGGAGCTACTGCAAGAAGTATTAGCCCAGGCTTTGATGAGCTCAGATCGAATAAAAGGCAACCTACATCACCATGTAGAAATCAACATAGAGGTTCCACTATCATCATGTTTATAAAAGTAATCATTAACTATGAGCCAATGCATATTAGCTCACTTGCACATTGAGAACCTCCGTTGGGAGATATAAAGACAGATTCTGAACATGGTCAAGTCACACAGCTAATAAATAATGGAGCCAGAATTCTCTTCTTTCTCCCTCTCCCAAAGAAGACATCTAAGCCACAGGTCTTGCTAGCTGAAACTTACAGTAGTGATAATTAAGAGCAATAAGATAGGTAAGAGAGAAAAGGAGCCAGGGGACAATATTTGTGAAAGGCTTACTATGCTGTGCATTTAAAATAAAGGGCCCTTCCCATGAGGACGGGGTAGAAAGACAGGTCAAGAAAGACTCCACAAGGAAAGTCACATTTATGTTGGGTCTTCAAATGGGTACGATTTGCCTCGTGCTGTCTGTCTTCAGCCTAAGGAAACATAAGGAGGTATATGGATGTGAGCAGCCTGGATGAATGCAAGAATGCAGACTCTAGGAGCAAAGGGAAGAGTAGGGGCTGGAAAGTTTGGCCAAGAGCCGGTCTTTGACGAGTGGAGAAGAGCTTTGAGTATTTCACTGAAGTATTGGACTGTGTATAGTAGACAGAGCTTATGATGAGGGAAAGGTTAAGGGACTTCTCTCATATGTCCTACACGAAGACTAGAGTATCCACTTGGAATCCAATGAATAACTGTCAAATTGCATTGAGGACCAGGCTATTGGCTCATAAATAAAAAGATGCGTTAACTTTGTTGTGGTATTAATAATAATTAGTGGTATTTACTTAGTATCCCTCTCTCAAGTGCCAGGCATTTTGAATATGTTATTCATTATCTCTGTTCCATATAACAATCCAATAGGATTGTTATTCTTGCCTACATATACATGAAAAAAATGAATTTATAGTGGTTATGTGACCATCTAAGGTCAATGGCTAATAAGTAGCAAAGCCTAGATTTGAATGCTAGTTTCTGATTCTAATACCTATGCTCCGTCCGCTGTGCTGTACAGTTTTTCCAGGTGCACTGATGGATTTATATAAATCTATTCAAAATATTTGCCTCTCTTCTGACTCCGATCCACATTGCCTCCCCTAACCATGATGTGAACAAGCCAAGTGCAAAATGGCATTTTGGGTTGGAAAGGAAATATGTGATGGTGAACACAGTGAAGGTAATTGACCCCTATGGGGATCAGAACTATTATTTTGTTCTCAAAACAGTGAAAACGGCAACTGAAAACAGATGCAATGAGCCAGAATGTGAACTCAGAGTGAATTAAGGCAAATTCAGGAAGAGAAAGTTCAGGGGTGTTTAGAGGCAGCATGAGATAAAGGTGACAGAATGCCAGGTGACTCACACCCATCACAACATACAAAGTGATGCTCTGGTTTTGCCAAAAGAGACCATACACCTGAGTCACAATTTACAACCAAGAGGATTTGGGGACTTGAGAATAGAAAGAAACAGACTTCAATTTAAGAGAACATAAAGCCATATAAGAGGCTCAAAAAGGTTCCCAGAGAAAACTATGGGAGGCCATGTGCTTGTTAGTAAGTTACTTCTTAGGCCAAACCCTGTGCAGTCTAATACATTTGTGTGCCTAAACCCACACACTGTGGCTTCCTTTAAGTGTAAGGTAGAGAGGCAGCCTTTCAGCTAATATCAAATGATGCTTTTTGGTCCCATTGTGGAGGAAAAAGTGAGGGTTAGCATAGATTGTTGGCATATTTGAAAAAGTACGATGATATGAGAAACAACTAAAACATTTAGGAAGGCAAGAGGAAGCTTTTTATCTGGATATTTATCTATTCCTTTTGATTCTTTTCCTCTCCAGAAAGAACAGCCTAAATAAACCTGAAATAAGCAAGCCAATGAAACTCTCTGAAACTGGCTAAAGCAATAGGCCTTAAGAAACTGTCAAGCCACAATCATAACTTCGACAAATAACATGATCTGAAAGAACATTAACTTTCTTCACTATTTGTACTAACACGTTTTGCTAAAAATGTGAAAACAAAATGAAAGACCCGCAAAACAAACAAATCTGGGGAAATGTTATCTCCAAAGTTAATAATTTTTATATTACTTGGAAAGACGTTGTTTGTTTGAAATTTTACTTAAATGGAAGCACATTCTTTTAGTCCTTTTTCAAGAGGCCATACAATGCATTCTATTCTCAAGGGGTGGCTTTACTGCTTTTCAAAAAAATTGTTAATAGAGAAACATAGATGTTAAAGCTTGCAGGAAGATTAAAAGTCATCTAGGCTCACTTTTGCATTTTTGCTGATGAAAAACTCGCCCAGAGAGATAGTGATTTATATCCTGTCACACTGGCTGTTGGTGGCAGGAAAGACCCTGGGATTCACATGTACTAAATCCATGCTCCCTGCTCTATCTGCCACCCTATTTGCTAATAGTTCTAAACTTCAGAGAAACTGTACTCATGAAAGAATGCCCCTTCCCCCCAGAAGTAGGGGTACACCTATTATCAACCACTTTGGGGATAAAAAGCCAAGATCCTGACCTCCAAATAGTCACATAGTATCTGAAAAATAAAGCAGGTTATTTGTGGGAACCAGTGAGTGAAAATTATATTTATAGAAATACTATTTGGGAAATACATACTTTAAAGGATTGCTGATTTTCTAATCTTTGAGCCCAGGAAATGACTTCAAACTCCAACCAAAACCCTTTAATACAATCATGTAGCCCTAAGCCCATTACTCTAATGATCTAAGGGTGTATAGTTTCTGGTTATATGAATTAATTAATTAATCCAACTAGAAGTCTTGTTCAGTTTTTTTAATTAATTAAAAATTCAAAAGTTGATTTTTCCTATTAATTCAACTAGAAATCTTGTTCACTTTTTTAATCCTAAAAAAAAAAACAAAGGTGATTTTTCCTCTATATATCCTGATTAGAGTTTAAAAGGAAAAAAATTTAAGAATTTTAAATTTCCTTACGTAAGAATTGAAATTCCAAGTCAAAAGAAAAATCAAAAATGTCCAACAGGCTTACACAAAGCAATGAAGAAGGTTGTTATCTTTATTAAATCAGACAGTCTTGGGGTGCCTGGATGGCTCAGTCAATTGAGCATCTGCCTTCAGCTAAGGTCGTGATCTCAGGGTCTTGGGATGGAGCACTGCATCATCGAGCTCCCTGCTCAACGGGGAGTCTGCTTCTCCCTCCCCCTCTGCCCCCCAACCCTCGCTCGTGCTCCCTTTCTCTCTCTCTCTCAAATAAATAAATAAAATCTTTTAAAAATCAATCACCAATCAATCAGACAGTTTTAAGCCATGAGGCCAGCCCACTCCTCTGGCTCTGCATCCATTGCTCTCCATTCTCTATCAATAAGAGAAAACAACTATTTGAACTTTAACTGGGCTGGCCTAACAGCTTGCGTGGAGAAGAGAAGAAAGAGTGCCTAGGGTCACCATCTCTGAGGTGTTGACGATTTAATGACATCCGTTTTTTAGCTGCCATCCCCTTCAGCCAGGAATGGGAGCAGGCTAGCAGGACCCTCTGAAATAAGATCTCAACTGAGAAAAGAGGAAACAGAAAGAAGTTCTGATCCAAACTTGATGTTTCATAAGCTCATATATCTCCTCAGAAAAATAATGTGGCCCTGTTATTCAGAACCTCCTGCAGAAGAATCTCCAGATATGGAGGTATAACCATTTCCTTACCAATATCCTAAGACAGGAGAGTCCACTTTGCAATTTAATGGTTTCCTACACTACCAGTTGCTTATGATGCTTTATAAAGAATTTTTTTTTCTCAGAAAATTCATAGTTAACCCAAAAGGTGATCTGAAAGTCAGTAGCAAGAGTTCATGACCTGATACCTATGCCTCCTTGTGAGTCACCAAAAGTTCAGGTAATACAACACCTGATAAGCAGTAAACATTCTCAGGAAACATCTAAGTATCAGCCAGCCATTCAACATGTAAGCAATCTGTTTGTTTTGAATTAAAGAAAAACTTCCCTTGAGTCATTCCTCATAAACAGTGTAACAGACATTAAAGGAAACTGTGAATAATCTGCTTTGACTTGGAAAGGACATTGAGAAAAGGCCAGAGATTTTTTTTTTTCTTTAATTGAGGTTCCAAGCTGATTTGAAACAGGCCAACTGCTTTTAAACATGCATGTTAATAGACTGGTTCTTAACAATCTTGAATCAAAATAATCCAAATGGTCTACTAACTTCCTAGCAGACTCATAAACCTTTGATATCATATAGTTTAATCTGCCATTCAAAGAATGAATCTGTTAAATGGGATCAATGGACCCTCAAGCTTTTGTGTGAGTATCATGAGTAAACAGAAGCTTATTTCATCCCAAGCTAACTTGTTCTACAGTTGGTTAAATTAAACTGTCAGAAAGTTTAGAAAATTCCTTCAAATAGTAAATCAAAATATAACTCCTTATAATACCCACACATGGACCCCAGGTAAACTCTCTGGAGATTATTCTCCAAAATAGGTCTACATCTTTGACATGATAATATTTGAAGACAAGTTTCACTCTCTAAATAAATCTTTTCTTCTCTACGAACTGTGTCTTTTGAGAATACATTTGATTGTATTATTCAGAGCTTTCAATATCATATTACCCTTTCCTTGTCCTGCAATAATTTATTAAATAATGCACCAAAATATAACACAATTCTCTAAAAGTGCTTTAATCCATTAAGCCATGTAAAGGTATTTAAAAGAAGATCTGATACTTTATAAGCACTCAATAAATGTTTGCTATTCATCGGTTCTACCAGTTTTGAAATGGTCACTGCTTTAGGAATTGTGGATGGAGCAGTAAACAAAAATCCTTGCTCCTTGCAACTAATTCTTGTTTATTATTTGGCTTATTGGAACGTTGGTTCAAATAAACCCAAGATTGTTTGCAATGTAGTTTAAATGCACAAATTCAGAAATCAGAAGACCCGTATATAATTGGATATTTTTTGGTCAGGTGATCAGTCATAAACTTGAGATCATTTGCATTTCCTACTTCTTAGAATTGCTGGAAGATAAATGAGGGTAAATCTTCTAGCTGTAAATATCTAGAATAATCTGTAAAATCCTTCACTATCTGGCTATAATTATTTTCCCCGCAGATTTAAATCTCCACTTTCTACTTTTGTTTCCTAATCTCTACCTAATTTTTCCAGTATCCCATGTCTGCTTGCATGTCTCTACACCCTTGCTCGTCCCTCTCCCTAGAATACTCTTCCCCCAGTTCCTCCTCTTGAACATTTCTTGATCTTCTCCAATTCAGCTTAAAATACCAAATTATCTTCAAAGCCTTTATTAAATCTTTCTAGCCATTAGTTTCTTTATCTGGAAAATAAGGGGTTTTGATTCATCCTAAGCTTCTTTCAGCCATGACTCTATTCTATAGTTTTCTAATTCTGTAACTGTCAAGTCAAAGGGTCCTTTTTTCAGGCTTTCATTAAATGAGGACTTCCCAGATCCTGACACAAAGCTGGCAGGTGTTCTGTGCATTTCCTCATTTCACCTCACAAGAACCTGGGCTGTTGTTATTCCGTATGTTTACAAGTGAAGACGGAGACCCATTTAGCAACTTGCCCAAGATCTCAGAGCTTGGAAATGGCAGAGCCAGGAGAAGAACTCAGACGTGTGGGCTTGGAAAGATTAATCTAAACAAAACCAAACAAAATGAAAAAAACAACTTGAAAATACGAAAAAGTAAGAAGTGGTGAAGTTGGCAAGGAATTTCTTGATACTTAAACACAACTCACTGGTCAACTCCTCTGAATTAACTTTTCCTCTTGATAAACATAAGTTTGTTCACTGAACATTTTTCTCAATAGGAAGTTTCAGTTTCATATAGGTGACCACCATTTTCATGCCCAAACACTTGTCCTTTATGTTCTGTTCTCTATTTTCACATGATAAAAAGAAGTTCTGCCTATTAAAAGAAAGAGGTTTCTGCATCTTCAGGCAAATACTTTATTCTCATGCTTTTATTTCCCCTTCCTGAAAATGTACCCTTGTCACCAGTTAACCCAAGCATTGGTTAAGTAATGAATTAAAGTATATGTACGCAGGGGACGCCTGGGTGGCTCAGGTGGTTAAGCGTCTGCCTTTGACTCAGGTCATGATCCCAAGGTCCTGGGATTGAGCCTGAGTTGAGCCCTCTGCTCAACGGGGAATCTGCTTCTGCTTCTCCCTCTGCTCCCCCTCCCCCCACCCCTTGTGTGTGCACACACTTGCACATGCTCTCTCTCTCTCTCAAATACATAAATAAGATCATATATATATATATATACACAAATAATCACATTCTTTCTCTCTCCCTCTCTCTCTCTCTCTCACACATGCACACATACAAATATGAAGGCTTATATAACATTCTTTCTCCTTTTAAGCACATTGATTAAAATTACTGTTCCTATAGAAGATCCCAAATTTTCCTGCACTTCATTTGGTGTACATCCTATTTTAAGCAGATTTACCTACCTAATTTTGTTTGTTTGGGAGTTTTACTAGTAGTATTCACTATATTTTTTGTTTAATTGGAGAAATGAGAAGAAAATACTTCTGTTTGAAAATACGCCTGTACTCAACAATTATCTATAAAACAGCAATGGCTAATATTTATTGTACCAGGCTTATTATAAAGACTGGTGCCTACTATACAGTCAAATAAGAACTTCTATTATCTCCATTTTACAGTTGAGAAAAGTGGAGTTTAGCGAGGTTAAGTAATGAATATTATACCACACAAGAGCTAAAATGTAACCAGTTAGAAATTACACCTAAAGTGAAAGAGGTGTAGTTTTACATAGGTCCATGAAGCAGAAAAACATTACTAATTTTATGATACTCTGACAATGTGCCTTATTTTAATCCTGTAATTACTGCATATAGAACAAGGATCCTCACAGAATTATTGACCTCTTTTCTATTAAGTAAAATGTTGAGTAAATCAAATGTTTTTAGCTATTTCTTCCCTGCTTAAAATACAATTTCTTATTATAAAGTGTTCTAGAGGGATACAAGTTTAGGTAACTAATTATAGATAACAAATTCTTCTTCTGCTAAGGGTCTATAATAGAAAAGAAGCCCAACTCAGCTTCAACCCTCTCCTGTTTTCCAGGATTTCTTACAAATTCTAAATAGAATCCATCATTTGGTAAGCCATGGGGTATCATATCCTGACAGGTGGCCTGAGAAATTCTCCCATGTAATAGCTTGCTTTTTGGTTTGGAAATCCCCTCACTCACTGCCTCTGGTTTTTAAGAGGTTTGGGACAAAAGGAAGGAGAAAAACTTAGGTAAAAACCTGAAACAGCATTAACCTTTTGTATATATCAAAGCTGATATATACTTAGACATTTAAATACGATGAATTTCCAGAAGGAGGATGAAGGGAGGCACAAACTTCTCCAGGGGGCCCAGGAGTGCGGGACGGTTGAGTGGGGGTTTGCTAGGCTCTGTGACGATGAATTGTGCACAAACGTTCCCCACCTTGCTTCGGAGCAGGGCAATGGCCCCAGTTCAAACAAAGCAGTTACACAGCCGCACCTGTGGGTTGCCAGCACCTTCCAGGGTGGGTTCCTGGCTTCCAGACAAAACTCTGACGGAAGGTTCATTTAATAAATGCTTCCAAGTCAAAAAGCCATTTTTACTGGGCTAGTTTCAAGCAAATCACCACCAACACTTAAATTCCCCATCTCACACTGCCATCTACTGTCTAATGTCCGGTGTTCCGAAGAAAGAAGGAAGGGCACACACCAAGCTTTCAGGAGTCCTGAGCATTATGCATGGACTCTTTACGAGTCCAATTTTAATGGTAATCGAGACCGACTGTTTTTATGTTCACCAATGACACTACTTCTCACTGCGCAGAGCCATATAAAATGCACGTAGACCCATACCACGTGATTTGACCTCATGAGGGAAAGAAAAGTCATAGTCCTGATTTTTAAAAATAATCAGAACCACCAAATAACATCCAGGGACAACAGACCCAAGAGATCCTGATGGAGAATCATTGCCTTATTGTTTTAATTGTAGAAAAACAAAGCTGTCTGGAACTGACAGCACTTCGTTTGCATTAATGTGGCCCTGAAGTTTGAACCATACCAGACCTTGGCAGCTAAGGAGAGTCTCTGCAAACAAGTGGCCAGGACTAGGCAATGTTCAGATAGCCATCAAAGTCTAAGGGTGCATTGACCCTTTGCAGACTATTGATCCATTGTGGGCTTCCCTCCATCCATTTCCCCAAGACTGGGCTCTTCTACTCTTAGGTCAGGTGGTCCAAAACCAGATGCATCATTCTCTCCTTCATTAGAGGGAGTTCACAATCAGCACTGCTACAAAAAAGCGTTTTGCAGATATAACTGTATTATTCACTCACAAATCCAATCATGCCCCATCTCTTAGTGGTCATTGCTGTTGTTTATTTTGTTTGTTTTTTATAGGAGGCAATATGAAGTCACAGAACAAGTTCTGTAATAGGAGGCCAAAGAGCTAGTCTTCATCACGGCTTTGCCACTTGGCATAGGGATTCATGACCTTGGGTAAGGCACTTGATGTTTGCAAATCTCAACCTCAGTTTTACTACTTGAAAATGAAGATAACAATTATTTCCCTTTCTGCATCATAGATTGAAAGAGTATAATGTAAATAAGCTATAATAGCGATATGTTATTACGTCAATATTATAACTTGGCTTTTCATGTATATTTATCCATTCAGTTTAAGTATTACCTCAGTTCCAACCCAGAATCCAGGGCTGTGTCTTGCATCTTGGCATTTCTAAAATATTTATGGAACAATTGATTCACAGATTGATATTCCCTGGAATTTCCTAAGAAATTCCAACTATCTTTATGGAATTACTTGTGTTCTCCAGAGGGCATTCGTATTAATTTTTCAACCTTAAATAGTGTCCTAGTAAATAAAAAATAGCTCACAAAGGACAAAGTAACATGTTTTTCACTGAAAGCCTTTCTATACTTTCACTATACTTTCATTATTCTAATTTTCAAAAACCATTTAACTGTTATCAAATGTGTTTTTTGAGGAGGTACACAAAATAGAACAATACAATAACTTTATTTGCTTTGAGTTGGAAAAGAGCAAGCCTTTCCTCTTTGAAAAACCACAATTGAGCAATAAAGGAAAAGTCAGAATTTCCAGAGTGGTAAAGCTAAAATTTTTTAGGCCACCCATTACAAAGCAAACAATTATAAAAATCTTAAAGCTAACTCAGAAATACATTTTTAAAGAACTCTATATATTAAAGAACAAAAATAGCATATGTGTCTATGGTGTGTGCTGGATGTTCCAGGAAGTAACGAATCTGTGTTGGTGTATACAAATTTGTTTATTCCCATCTTGATGACAGCTACATATTCCCAGGATGTTATGGGTTAGAGTTATAGTAGAGAACCCTGAAATTGACAAAGTAAAGAAATAGCCTTAATTGGGTTCACATTCATGTCACTGACTTATCCCTATCATACTATTTGCTGAAAATATCAGCTCCTGAATTGACTCCAGATTTGGTAGTACCTGCAGATGGAGGAAATCTGCATCGGGAGAGATGGGGGAGCAGCTAGACCAGTGGTTCTCCAACTATTAGAGTATGGGCATCAGAATCTCCAGGAGAGCTTGTTAAGACACATTGCTAAGCCCACCCCTGGAGTCTCTGACTTTGTAGGTCTGGGGAGGGGCCTAGTATTTGCATTTCCATCAACTTCCCTGGGGATGACTCCTACAGCACATTTTGACAAGGTAAAGCCACTTTGGAGACCCCTGCCCATAAAAATAGGCTAAACTATGTTACCATTATTCTGAATATTTCTGAAATATCCCAGCAAAGTATTCCTTCTTTTTCCTATTTAAGTTGTGCATAGCACAACAGTTAGTCACTGTTGTTTACTTTGAACCATAAACCACACTGAAAACAATAATGACATTCAATCTGTATAGTAGAACCAAAAGGGAGAAAAAGTTAGAAACAGGTCTTTTTTTAATTTGTTTTGGCTTCCTTTCTTACTTTACTATATTTTAATTATCATTTACCTCTCTATTTCCCTTCTTAAAAAAAAAGAAATTCTTGGGGGCTGGGTGGCTCAGTCAGTTAAGCATCCAACTCTTGGTTTTGACTTGCTCATGATCTCAGGGTCATGAAATCCATCTCCAGGGCGGGCTTTGTGCTCAGCAGAGAGTCGGCTTGGGATTCTCTCTCTCCTTCTCCTGCTGCCCTTCCCACAATGCCTCCCCACCCTCTGCCCCTGGGGAAAAAAAAAAAAAAAAAGAAAGATTCTGTCTTTTATTTCTAAGGCCCTAGTACCTGGCATAATCCATCAGCATATACTAGGAGCTGAATGAAAGTTTATAGAGTAAATAAATGTTTAAGAAAAGTTAAATGCTTGAATGTGTGGATAAATGAAGTTATCAACTGAAATTCTAAGTATGCTGGAAAAATAAGCATAGATGCATCCGGGAGGAAGTTTCACACATTTTTTTGAGTACTTACTATGCATCAGGTGCTGTGGTAAGAGCTAGAGATGGAGTGATGAAAAACACAGATGCAGTTTGGATCCTCATTTAGTTTGTAGCCCTAATGGAGAAGCAATTCATTCAAGACATAATTACCGGGGTACCTGGGTGGCTCAGTGGGTTAAGTGTCCGCCTTTTGCTCAGGTCATGATCTCAGGGTCCTGGGATTGAACCACGAGTGGGGCTCCCTGCTCATCAGGGAGTCTGCTTCTCCCTCTCTCTCTGCCTCTCTCACTGCTTCTGCTCTCTCACTCACTCAAATAAATGAATAAAATCTTTTAAAAAAGACATAATTACCAATATCTAAAATAGATTGTGAAGAAGAAATGCATGGTGCGTGGAAACATGAGTATTCTAGTGCAGGTCACCATGAAATGTTTCATTGAGTTCTGAACAATAAGTGGGAATTGCTCAGACCTAAATTGAATGTGAAAATTAAAACTTGCCTATATATATATATATATATATAATAAAATATGTGCATTTATTGTACAAGTAATATTGCTAGTGGATTTTAACCCGACAGCAAGCAAACCATCTGTTTTTCCAAATCTCATCAGATCAATAGATATTACTGTTCTGCAGAAACTCTGGATTTTTGCTAATCTTATCAAAATTAAAGTATTGTAGAAAAAAAACACCCAAGTTATTAGTGAGTGATTAGTTGTGAGAAAGAGAAAAGGAATAACAGTAAAAGGAGCAGTAACGTGTTTGTTGTAACTGGTATTTATCATTTCAAATCATGTTAAAGCATGGATTATTTCAAATGCCCTACTTATATGCTCTGGATCAGATACATCTCTTGCTAAAAGTATTATAGTAAAATAAAAGCATACTGAGTTTAATTCTATCAGCACTTTGCTGGTACAACTTTAACATTTATTTAAAACCAAGCAAATGCAACTTTCAGGGAACATTTTTGGCAAAAAGGCCATTATTAAGAATAATAATGTGATAATCCACCATAAAAAGGATTTGACTTATTAGGAAAAGAAAAATTGCAGTTAGTATTGGCTTATTAAAAACCCATGTTATTCAAACAATTTTATTCTCTGGAGAGCTGGATGTTCCATTATTTCCAAATGAAAATAGTTGCTGGTTTGCACCCGGTTAATTTAAAGCTGATTTAAAAAAAGAAAAATATGTATCTGGAATTTTAAAAATTACTGTGTGCTACTATTCTGCTTTAATATCTTCTCAGATTTTTAGCAATAGTCCCATAACATATTATGTAAAAGTAAACAAGTAATTTGACTCCTCTGTGGAAGTATAGGAGCAGGAATAAATTTTAGACTCTAGTTATTTGATGATTATTCATTGGACTCTTTTTTGAACAAAGCACTTGGTTAGCCACTGGGGAATAAGGGTAACATTTAAGGTGTTAGGCAAAAGGATGCAAAAGCACATAAAGTTAGAATAAGCATTACATACTCAAGGAATTAGTATGGCCAAAAAGCAAGATTTCTGTGGGTAAGCAGTAGTTGTTGACTGGGGAAAACAGCCTGGAGAAGACATTCAAGCCCAGATCAAGGGGCATATTACCAGCTATATTTCATGGTTTGTTTTCCCCTAAGAACAGACTCTGAGACAAGGTCTTGGATACAGGTAGTTTATCTAGAGGTTGATTGCAGGATGCACAATGAGGAAGACATAAGGAAAGACAATCCAGAAAAAAATGTCTGTTAATGAGCTCGGTATGGCTATGGGCAATGGGCCTCAATCTTACATGGTATACCATGTGGAGTGGTTTAGCTTCCAGTGATCTGAGAATCATCTCACTGGATGCTGTGGAAGCCAGGATGGCTGGGACATTTATCCATTGATGCCATGCTGCATTGTCTGAGGGTTGCTCCAGAGGATTTGCTGAGCTTTGAACAAACTGTCATGGTACCAGAGAAAGCCCTCACATAGAAATAGAGAGAGATGGATCATATACCTGACATGGAAAGCCATTAGAAATTTATGACTTTCCAGAAACTGTCTGCAGCTTCAGGCAACTCAGATGGGTATAAAAGATATAGGGCGGGTTGGGTATTAATAATTCTGCGACATCATAGAATTGTTTTAATGTTAAAGGGCTTTAAGGAATGAAGGGACACAATCGGAATTGGGATTTGTCAAGTTTATTCTGGCTGTAGTGAAGTGAACGGATCAAAGCTGAGCAAGATAGGAGACAATCAGAAACCCAAACAAATAAAATAATTCTAGATAGAAAGAAGTAGAGGATTCATGAGCTATTTTGGAACCAGGATGGACAGAACATAAGAGCTGATTACTGGGATGATGAAGGATAAGGGGAAGTTAGGAATGACTCAAAGATTTCTGGCTGCTGCAGTAGAGGGACAGTGATGTTATTTATGAAAATAGGACACGCTGATCAGTTGAGTTCTTAAATTAGAAGAGCAAGATAATATATACATTTATCCCTGTCATTTATTGATATTATAACAATTTTTGAGATCCTGCTATTCTAGGCACCAGAAATTCAGCTGTGAAAAATATAGGTAATATACATATTACTTTCTTGGAACTTACATCCAGTTGGAAAAATAACAAAAACAAAGAAGCAAATAAATACAAATAAATATGACAATTTGAGATATGGATAAATGGCATAAGGACCATAAAACAGGAAGATGTGATAGAGAGTACTGAGGGTTGGTTGAGCTCCTTTGGAAAGAGTGCTCAAGAGAGATGTCTCTGGAAAGGGGACATCTGGACCAACATCTGAATAACGAGAAGAGGTGATAGGCCTAGACCTAGGAAGAAACTATTCTGGGCAAAGGGAGCCTAGGTAGAAGGAAAGCTTAGCATATTCAAGGCGAGGAAGGAGACCATATCTGTAAAGCTTAGGGAAATCAGAGAAGCATGGTACAGAGACTGAGAAGGAGTCACAGGGGCAGATCACGTAAGGACGATAGTCCATGAAAAGGAAACTGGATTTTTATTCTCAGCGTAACGAAATAATCAGTGGTTTTCAAGCAGAGGAACCATGTAATCCAATTTATGTTTGCTGAAGATCACTCTAGATGCTTTGTAAAAGATGGACTTTTAGACAGGCAAAGTGGAAGCCTTGAAGACGAGTTAATAGTGATAATTCACTCTAATATTGCTAAGGTACTGCTCTAAGTATCTTATGTGGATTAATTCATTTAATCTACACAACAACCCTGCGAAATAGGTACGATTTTATCCCTACTGTACAAATGAGAACAGACATGTTTAGTAACTTGCCCAATGTCAGGAGATATTCTGACTCCAAACCTCATGTTCTTAAAGACTGTGAACCATACCGTCAGATATGTATGTCCAGGCAAATGATGATAGAGCCAGTTGGGCAATAAGAGATTAAAATAAAAGTCAATTCAGAAAAAAAATAATAGAATAAAGTCAAATCCAATGTGAAGTTAATCTCACAAACACCTAATTTCTTCCTTAGACCTGGTAGGTATGTGTTGGTACACTGTGTTGACTTTGGAGTAGATAATTAAACTAGAAGAAATTTTGTGGATTGGAATTTTTAATTAGGGAAAGAATAGAACATTTAAAATATTATTCAACAGGTTTTGGCATGTACTACATCCACCACAATCCCGTAGGTGGAGAAAAGAGAAAAATTAATTGAATAGTGAACACAGTCATTATTCTTGAGAAATTGGGACTGGTGGGGAAATGGTGATGCAAACCAGTTAATTACAGGCAAATGATTAACAACTGGCTCTTGGAGGTAAGAAAAACCCTGATTTGTAGTGTTTACCACTTTCTGTGGTATAAAGTCTCTCACCATGTCTGATTTCAAGCTGCATATATGACATTAAACAATTCACAGAATTCCTGAAAATTTAACTGTCAGGTCTCTCAAGCCAAAGTAAACCAGCTCCAGTACTTCCAGTGCAGGTGAAGGGTGTGGCAGAAAGGTGTGGATCAATGGGGGACCTCAGACGGAAGCCTGACTCTGCCCAAGACAGTCTGCAACACTTCAGTAAGGTACTGGCATTTAAGTTGGGTCCCAAAGAAGAGAGGAGAGCTCTTGCTGTCACAGCTAATGGATGGTCCATGGCAGCCCTGGTTTACATCTTGCCTCTGCTGACTTTCAAACTGCAGTAGCAGAGCTGAGTGGTTTCAACACAGACTGTAGGGACTACAAAGCCTAAATATTTCCTGTGTGGCTCTTTATAGAAAACGTTTACCAGCCCCTCCATTAAATGGACAACTACAGAACTCAGTTATGCCTTTAATGTCATTCAGCTATGAAACCAAATCCCCCACCCTGGTCCATTTATTCTCAACCTCTCCTAGACAACTCTTTTCTAACTTCTCTTTGATCCTCAACCCTCTCACACCACCTCCTCCATCCTCACTCTCCACAGATGGCTCGGTTTGAGATTTCATTTAGAAATTGAATCGCTCAGAGAAGAACATCTACATCTACTCACAAACTAGGTTATATCAGCATATGCTTTGCTTTTCCTTCTGCTACCATGGGTGAACTATCCATGAACTCACTTAGAGCCAACCCCTCCATTTGCAGTCTAGATACCCTCTCCCTTTAGGCTCACTCAAAGTCATTGTTCTAGTAATTCTACCCTCTCTCTTTCCTGCATCACCCACTTTTCCCTCTCCACTGAATTATTTTCCTCTCCACTAAACATACAAACATGCTATTATTCCCATCTTCTAAAACCACTGTTCTCCCTCTTCCCTCTTCATCAACCAACTCTTTCTCTGATCACTTTACGGCAAAATCCTCAGAAAAAGATGTCTGTATTTTCTGTCCCTAAATTGTCTCTTCCTATTCTCTAGCACAGTCACTCACTCAAGATTTATCACTTCCTTCTCTACTCTACCAAAATGGCTCAAGGTCAATGGTAACCTCCACATTCTGAAACCAATGAATTCTCAGCATTTATCGTACTAGATGGTACAGTTAATCACTCACAATCCCTTAAAACATTTTCTTCATTTGACTTCGAATTCACCATACTCATTTGATTTTCATTTTTGTCTGCATTGAAGAGCTCATTGACAACATATATTTTCACCTTCATTGTCACATTTAGAAAGATAAGAACAGAGGTGCGTTTAATATGGAGCTTAACCCCAAGTGATGGCTAAAGGACATTGCAACACAGAACAAATATTTAGGTCCCATAATTGTTCCAGTGGATCAAAAGGGAGAGAGAATCGATCCATACTAGCAAACACAAGCATGTCACACTTGAAAGAACTTCTGTATCAGCACCCAATTCCATGTTCACATTGCAAAATGTGATTTAGCCTCAGCAGGACAGCACCATCTGCCACAATGAATCAGTCTTAGCAATTCAAGTACTATTGCTTTCATAGTATTATACAAATTTGATTTAGGGCTTTATGATTTTTGATTTATTATTTATAGTTTTTATGATTTTATAGGCATATAAGAACTATATAGGTGTGTGTGTGTGTGTGTGTGTGTGTATGAACTATAAGGAACGAAAAGTTTGTAACATTTTAGAATTTGTACAAACTTAAATTCTATTATACCGAAACTAATTCTAAGTCAATAATAGGAATCTGCTAGAATTTTTGTTAAATGATTACTTTCCCAAATTTAAGAGAAACTCTGGGCATCAGGCTGTCATTTTGTGTAATAAGCACACTTAGAATGTGATAAGAACTTAGAGTGTAATTCATTCGTTGAGTTCATATGTTTACCATTGTCCACAGGACACTAATATATAGGAAGAAACATATCTTATCACAGCCTCATATTTCATGTCCTACGTATTCCTCATGCAAACTCAGGAAAACAATTTTCATCTATCATATATATATATATAATGTTTAATATTATTTAAATTCGCCTTTATCTTCTTTTAGTAACAATTAAAATGTTCACATTCAATTGTGAGAGCCAGGATTCCAACAGCAAGCACAATTAAAATAATTGGGTATTGAACTGTCAGAAAAGCAATGTAACCAATATTAATGACACAACAAATACAAAATAAAATATAATAAAAAGCTGAACTAAATGTACTTTTGAGTTCTGTCTTTATAGAAAATAACCTTTGCAGTTCAATTTTATGGTACACTGAGATGAAATAGTTATTAAACACAAATTAAGTTGCCAAATTGGATGTTAAAAAACTCGCGTCATGATCACTCTCAGGAAGACTTCAAGGTTTTTTTAAAAATGATCTAATATGTCTAAAATACAACAATAGAAGGAATCGATAATTATTTTATGCTGGCAAGTGGCCCATTTAATCCCTTTGAATTCACTAGAAAACCTTTATTCTTTCTCTCACTTTCCTGGCATTTTACCTCTTCCTCAGTTTCCCATCTCCCTGTGCCTGTAGGGCACCCCACCCCACCGCCTGTGTCACATCAGTCACTACTGAGGTGGTTTCACTGTCAGAAGAACTGCCCTTCAATATTTCTCCTCCGTCACAAAATGTGTGACTCATACATAGTCAGTGTCAGTAGTCCCTCTGCCCTCAGTATGATGCTTCGGAGCATCCAAAAATTCCTCCCAACAGAACAAATGCACTAGATAAAACAAAATAAAGGGACTATACACCTGCTCAGTGATGACTGAGATTTATCAAATGCGGAGAAATTAAATTTGATGCTTATAGGAGCACCTGGGTAGCTCAGTCGGTTAAGTGCCTGCTTTCAGCTCAGGTCATAATCCCAAGGTCCTGGGATCCAGTCCTGCATTGGGATCCCTGCTCAGCGGGGAGCCTGCTTCTCCCTCTCCTCTCTGCTCCTGCTCTCTCTCACTATCTCTGTCATTCTATCTCCAATAAATAAATAAAAATCTCTAAAAAAATTTGCTGCTTATAATATCTAATCCATCTAGTGCTACAGATTTAACCACCTAAATACTCCTCAAGAATATACTTGTTTGCTGCTATATTATAGCCAAACTCTACACCAAACTAGCTTTATTTCTCTCCTGAAAAATTGTAATCGCACATCAACCCTGCAACCACCCCACCCATCCTCTCCCCACCTGCTATTCATTCTGTTCTTCACAGCCAGAGACTTGAAAAAACCCAATTCTGATCATATCACTCCACTGCTTAAAATGTTTTGGTGGTTTTGTGTTAATCTTAGAATAAGGACCGACCTCCTCCACATGACCTTCAAGTCTCCGTCTCCTGACATTTTTGTTCATGTTCTATCACCCTCCCTCTCACCCTAGGTCCTCCTGCCTCTGTATCTAATTTTCTTTTCTTCAAACCTGCCTTGCAGCTTCCTACCGCTGGGTCTTGGCACTGTTTTGTCAGTCCAGTGAGTTCTTCCCCCCTTTTCTTTACTTAATGACTTCCTACTCATCTTCCACATGTCGATTCAAAATCAAGTCCTTGGTACAACTCAAATAGTATCAAGAAGACAAAGTGCAGTAAATATCTATTGAATGGCTGACTAAATTTAGCAACACCAAACAGAAGAGGAAAATACAAGAACTGAAATGTACCTTTATCCACACTCAGAGATTTTCACTAGAGACCATTTAGGAAGGGAAGGTATAAGGAGGCAACTAGACAGCGTTTAGTACCGGGAAAGGAAGAGAGAAGATGCATGAACCAAAGGCATGCCAGATGCACAGGCCAATGTGGCTGGACATGTGGTTTTGCTGCACTACAATTACATGCTTTATAATTAGGCATCAGCGTACTCCCAAGTTAAAGGAACTCAAAGAAAAAAGCCCTTCTTGGCTTTATACCACATAAACATAGTGATGTATGAAGATCGCTTGTCTTTTGACTGGAGCAGTGTTGTTTACAGACTGGACCCAGAGCCACCTATGGCCAGAAGTGGGGCATCTGTCTAATGAGTTAACATAGCATGCCTTGATGCTTGGCATCCCTCTGCTACTCCCAGCCCCACGTCTTAACACCACCATTACCACCAGTGTTCCTGAAGCTCTTGGTGAGCAAAATAGCCTACCTGCCTTCAAAGGGCCATTTATAAAGCTGGAAATCTGGGGCGCCTGGGTGGCTCAGTTGGTTGAGCGACTGCCTTCGGCTCAGGTCATGATCCTGGAGTCCTGGGATCGGGTCCCACATCGGGCTCCCTGCTCAGCGGGGAGTCTGCTTCTCCCTCTGACCCTCTTCCCTCTCGTGCTCTCCGTCTCTCATTCTCTCTCTCTCAAATAAATAAATAAATAAATAAATAAATAAATCTTTAAAAAAAAAAGCTGGAAATCTGGAAAGATCATCTTCAAGGCTGCTATCTTTCAAGAAAAAAGGGGGAGGAAGCAAGGATATGATTATGCATCAACATTTCTGTTCTTTTTTTCTTTTCCAGTTGAAATAGTAAACCCTAGAAATTATCAAGTGAAATAGTCTTGCTTTACAGATTAAAAAAACTGGGTTCAGAGAGCTGCCTTACCCACATACACAACTCGGATCCCCGAACTGTTCAGTCCGATGATTTTCTTGTGAAGACAGAATGTCAGCTGGTCAGACAGAATGTCTGCCACCCATTAATGTTTAAAGATTTAACCATTTCTGTTCACAAATTGAATACCCAAATGCAGTTTTCTTTTACAGTTCAATCTCATTTTTATCTAATATCTCTTCGATTCCTTTGTTTCCTTCTTTTAAAATTATGACTGCTTTGCCATATATTTTTGCCACCAAGGGTGCATTTTCCATTTTACGCCATGCACGATATCCTTATCTGAGAGAGAGTTCCCCAGTTTTGCACTTTAGCTTGAAAACTTGCCTTTAATAAATAAATACAGTAGAAGTGAACTGGCCAAAATAATACTGGACCATTTTCTTGTTTGTCTAAATGCAACAAGAGGATACTATATAATAATAAATCTAGCCCTTCTAAAGGCAGTACAATTTCTTCAACAGCATGTAATATCCTTAGACAGTCCTCATTAAGTCCATATTTTGGAATTAATTAACAAGAATAATATTTATTGGGTTTTACTATATTCCGGGTTCTTTTCTGAGTATTTCACATGGATAACCCATCCAATTCTCACAAAGACTCTGGGTATCAAGATTAAGAGCACATTTACAAGTAAGGAAACCAAGAGAGGTTAGGATACTCGCCCCAAATCACACAGGTGGAGGCAGATTTGAGCCCAGGCAGTTTCCCTCCAGGGTCTCCACTATGCTGACTCCTTACAAAAGTACAGAAGATGTTTCTTTTTTCTTTTTTTTAATTTAATTTAATTTTATTATGTTATGTTAGTCACCATACAATACATCATTAGTTTTTGATGTAGTGATCCACGATTCACTGGGTGTTATACAGAAGGTGTTTCTTAAGTGCTTCTGTTGCTTTCTCTTCTGTGATGATTTTATGAGTCAGTAACATCAAAGGTAATTTACATTTGTATTTCTTAAACATAATGCAGATTTAGCAATTTAATATGTTCTATTTTCTCTTTAATTTCTTATTTGTGATATATCTAAGCTTCGAAAGAAGAAAACAAAAACGACTTTTCTCTTGACCTCATCTAATCTTCTCTGTCTTCTTTGACGTGTACGCTCCATATTAATTGGTTCTTAATTAATCTTTGTGCTTCGGGATTTGAAATAACGTTAGAGCATTGGTTGCCAGCTTCTACTCTTGCTCATTTTTTTTAAACAATGCTGATTGAAAATTAATTCAATGTAGAAGAAAATGACCATGTACCATGTCGCAAAGTGGCCTGTGGGTGCTCTAATTTAAAAAATTCTGTCAATTAGGGCCGTGATTTCAACTAAAGTTTGTGTGTAGACACTAAAAAGGCATCGTCCTAGGGCCTAAAGGCATAATCCATGTTCAGAAGAATCCCTTTTGTCAATCAATGAAGATATTATTCTTTATTTGGAAAGAGGACAAAAAGTATTTGTTACTGGTTTTGAATCTCTAGCAATATGAGATTATTGAATATAATTATATCCTGCATGAGGTCTTTAAAGCAACATTTGAGACCTAGAGAAAATAAATAAATAACTTTCTGAATGTTCCTATAAAGCCAGCTCCCAGCTGTAGAGATCTCAAGAGCATTTGATTAAGATTTCGATCTCCCTGCTTCTTTTCTTACCCCAGTAGGAGTCATTTCATTTTTTGTCTATTCAGAGTGAACAATATCTAGAAAACTATATTCAGATGGTCCAGATCAGGTGATTGTTATTTTTCTTATTTGTGGATTTGATTTTGTGCTTTGGTTATTTTAAAATTTATATTTATCCATTGTCTGTCTGTACTTAACCTTCTCTTCTACAAATCCAAATATGTTACATGATAGATGAGAGTATTATAATTCAATTGCTTGAACAATGCCAATAATCAATGGAAAAATATAGTCTTCGCTTACTTAATGCGAACCACAAACACACAAAAGCTTTTTATATTTTTTTCTGAGTTTCTAAAATGAAACTTCATGCTGTTCCCATTTGACAGAAAATGGATTGTTAGAATCTGAGAGCCAGTATTACCTTTTTTGAAAGAGTCAAATCAGAACATGCGGAAAGTAGATGAGTTTTGAAATGTGAAATTGCGTTTCTTTTTAAACTACATTCATCGTGTATATGTCATTAATGGAGTATTAACCAATCAGTACATGTGGTTATTCCTGGTGATGAGTAAGGATAAATAAGTAATAAGAAAATTATGAGAAAATTTGCATTTATTAACGTTAATCACATATGTCCCCATTGTCAGAGATGCTAGCTGTCCATTCAGTAGCCAAGACCACTTTCTCCTCAGTAGCTGAACTGTGGACATTGCACATCTTGCAGCTAGATGTAAACAAATGACTAACCCCTGATCCACAGCTTAGGTTATTGGTCGTCCTGCAGGTGCTATGAAGCTGCTGAAAATTCTCCTTTAAAAAAAGGAGCTGACTTAAGTCATGTTTTTTGTTCAATGTTTGTTTGTTTTCTATCCCCCCCCCCTTTTTGCTGCTCCCTTCCAAATGTCTTCAGTGTGGATGTGATAGCTGGATCTCCAGCGGCCACCTTGAACTATGAGGTGGGCTTGAGATTTGAAACTACATGCCAAGGATGACAATATAGGAAGTTAGGATGAGCCTGGGTGGATAGCAAGAAACTGTTGATTTCATAAAAGGTGTTCACTCTGATTTATTTTTTTTAAGAGAGAAAAACAAATCCTTTCTATTTTTAGGGTCTTTTTTAATTTTCTTGGAGTCTTTTTCTTTTTTTGGTATGCAATAACACTTAATTCAAAAGACAAAAAGACAAAAGACAAAAAATTGTATGTAATTATGTCATTTTAAAATGAAATGGATACAGTATCTTGTATGACTGAAGAAGCAATAGATATGGTGACATTGACAAGTTTCGTGTTTTTACCTTTTCCTGTAGTTTATTAAATGGTGGCTCTGAAAATTTTGGGGTATATATTTGTGGGGCATAAGGGTTGAAGCTAGACTGGGTTCTCTTCTTTTCACCCCACCTGGCATTTGGGACCACTCAGAGATGGCCTGATAGACAGGGCTTCTTTGCTCTGTGTAGCTCAGATGTAAGCACATTTCTGAAGGTTGAAAATAATCGCCAAAATGCTGACTAAATTTTGAGGGTTCTTTATCTCTTGAATACATACTGATTTTGCAAATTCCCTACATCTCATTTCTTCCCTTCTTTGTTATATTCCCCCCAGAGGAGTCTTTTTTTTTTTTCCTTTTCCCCAGTAGCTTACATCTATTGACTGAGAGACTTGCCTCTTTATGTCACAAAAGAGTGATGTCCTCAATCTCCACATTAGGATTGTTGTTCTTGTGCGCTCCTTAGCCCTCTGACAGCAAAATCAGAATATTCTTTAATGAACTTCTAACCTATGTAGTCGAGACTTGCCTAGGCCTCTGGTTAAAACTTGGGGACACTGTCCCTACGGTGTAGAAAGAGATCAAGCAAGGCTGGGAATTAATATTTTTAATTATTAATATTAATTTTTAATATTTCTCTAATCATGATGTGAGAGAAAGAGCAAGAGCGTTCAAGTCATAGCTGATCTGAATTCCAATTTAGCATATTTGTATGTAAGTTATTTAATTTCTCCAAAACTCAGTCTTTTGTATATAGAAATAAACACATTATTCGTGGCTTCCAGAGATTAAGAAGGGAGTCCAGGTGAGAGGGAAATGGAGAAGGAAAAAAGTCTATGAGTGAGTCCTTGTGGTGATGGAAATGTTCTCTATCTTGACTGTATCAGTGTCAGTACCCTGACTGTAAGAGTGTACTATCTCGTTCTAAGATCTCCCCCTAAGATACCCTTGGGGGAAACTGGGTAAAGGGTACATGGGACTTGTGTGTATTACATCTCACACTGCATGGGAATCTACAATTATCTCAAAATTTAAAAGCTGAATTCAAAAAATTGTATGTGCCAGTAATAACCCCATTATTTTTTTTCTTCAATGTGTCTAAATCCGAGTGCAATGATTTTTATTTGTTGCCTAAATAATAGGTAAAAACTGTGACATATTACTTCTAGAATATACTACATCACACTGAGAGTTTGGAATGGTTTTCGGGGAAAGAAGAAAGAGGTGGAGGAAGAAAAAAAACTCAAACCTCAGGCCATCACTGCTTTATTATTTTCTCTTTGTTAATTTTATAATGAACCATCTAAAAACATTTTCCTGTGCTGTTTCTTTTTAGTTGTAATTTTGTATTTAATTCATAATCCAAGAGTATTTTCAGGAGCATACTGATGTGTTCTATTTCATGCTAATGATTAAGAATGGAAATAAATGGCAGTATAAATCTTTTCTACCAGATTTAATAGAATACAACGGCTATTAATATATGGAATTAAGTTTTAATCATGGCAGAATTGACTAAGTCTTGCACTTTTCTTTCCGTGCTAAAATATAATTGAAACAGTAGAAAAATGGCATTACATTCATTGAATTATATTCAGTAAGATCAACTGCATTTCAGCAATGAAATACATTATCTATGGAACATATTGGGTTTTGCACAATACAAGAGTAGTTGGTAAGCTTTTCAGGGTGCAGTAGACATTGTTATTCTGGTTTTTATATTTTTGGTACTTACTACAAAAAGTTAGGCACTTAATAAGTGAGGTCTTGTTTTAGTTAATTTTAATGCAATGTTAGTCTAAGATTCCCAAAGTGAATAACTGATCACGTTTCCATATTCTCTCTGCGAGGTTAGTTGTGAAATAGCTATAAATTCTCAGGAACTCCATACAAAGATGTCTGGGAACACCAGCTGTACCACATAGGGCTATTTGCACCAATTATCATAAAATATATTGCTCAGAGGGGCACTGTCTTTTTTAAAGTTGTTATTTAAATTCCAGTTAGTTAACATAGAGTGCAATATTAGTTTCAGGTGTCCCATAGAGTGATTGAACACTTTGATGCCATGCCCGTTGCTCATCACAAATGTCCTCCTTAATCTGCTCTCGGGGACACTGCAAGAATACTTGTAAAATCCTATAAATGTCAATCCTGTGGCTCAGAGAGTTTTGTGAAATGGCTCAAAGTAGACCCATTGAATAGGTCTACAAAGACTATCGATCAGGACTGAGGTTAGGAAATTCTTGTAATTTACATGTTTCCTGCAAAAGAGCCAGGGATAGAATCTGATCATCTGAAGTTAGTACATGTTCATGACAAAAAAAAAAAAAAAAAGGAGGGGGGATGGGCGTGGTGAAAGGAAGAGGTAATTCCTACCCTCAAATTCTTCCAGCTGGAGTAAGAATTAAATTTCCATGAGGCAGATAAACGGGAGGAAAAATAACTTTACTCTGTGCACATGGAGGCCCAATAATGAAATTGAGACCTAACGAAATGACCAGGGTGGGCAATTTTTATACTTTTTAGACAAGGAGACAATAAATTTGTGAGGAATTGACAGGATAAAGAAAACAGTCATTTGGAAGCCTTAATTCATGAGGAATTCTAAGCAGAATGTGGGCCAAGGTAATAGATTAGAAAAAAAGTAACAACATTTGTTTCTATAGCTTTCTTGGCTTTAAAGTCTCTATCTCTGGAGATAAGGATGTCTTTTTATTTCTTGGTACAGGGAGGAGGGTATTTTTCTTATGGGAGATTTGTTTCCTGCTTTCAGGATGACGGAGGAGAATCTGAGTGTCTTTGTTCCTGCTGTTTCTTAAGTAACTCTTATTTAAAATAATTAATATGCCAAAGTGGCACATTTTGTGATAGCCTGCCCTTGGCCCCTATAGTAGAAAATGTAAAAATAAGACGAAATAAGAAGAAATGTAAAGAAAAGGACAAAGTTAGTCTATCATGATCAGTAACGATTGTATTTTAGCCTATTTAAATAAATAAACATAATCCTCGAGCTTCTGATTTACTTAATTATGCTAGAGTTATACATAGGTGTGCTTAAAAATATTAATTTGTTTTTAAAATATACTTAGCCAACCTTTTTAAATAGCTACTTGGGCTTTTTGCTGAATAAATGGATATTTACTATCTTCTTTATCATTTTGTGCAAAATGGCATGTAAATTTATGCCCAGTGTTTAGACTTACTGCAGCAATATTAATGATCGACAAATTCATGGATAAATCTATATGCAAATGTTACATATATAAGCAATACTCTTAATCTTGTATTCTCTTTTTCACTCATCAAAAAAATTCAGAGAAACCAATATTAGTCCCTTTACAGAAAGATTTTGGAGATCCTGTTCTAATGAAGTATCTCCTGAGGACATCATTCACTTGTACATCATTAAACTCATTCTGGGTACTTCTTAGGCATACTTGTTTTCTTAAGATTTATTTATTTACTTATTTATTTATTTGAGAGAGAAAGAGAGAGCAATACGTACACTGGAAGAGGTGTCGGGCCAGGGGGAGGGACAGAGGAATAAGCCAACTAAGCAGACTCCCCACAGAGTGCAGAGCCAGACCCAGGGCTCCATCCCAGGACCCTGAGATTATGACCTGAACCAAAGTCAGACACTTAACCGACTGAGCCACCCAGGCGCCTTTTTGGCATACTTTTTAAATAACTCTTCTGAAAAGATTCCAAATTGAAGTATGCCTGGATTTCTAAAATAGACATTCAGAATAGGGTCCTGAAGATACCAAGAAGTAAGGCCTTTGCAAACCTGTGAACTTTGACTTTTGTCAATTGCAACTCTACCTTCTGGAACACACCCTTCTACTTTGGGCTGAAATAGAGAAAATGTAACTCCTGTTAGCTAAATGGTCAATAGTGTATGAGATAGTCAGCTTAAACTCTGCCCACAGCGATCAAAATTATCTCAAAACAAGTTATGTAACCATTTTTTTTTTTTTTTTTTTTTGTCTTTATAAGCCTGCCCTCCCTGCCGGCAATTGGAGGACATTTCTGATTTACGTCAACCCTGTGTCTCCTGGATTAGGATCCCTAAGACCCTTGCCTCAGAGCCTCTTCTTGATCTACGCTGTAAACTGAGGGACGCTATCACATAGATTTCTGAGCTTCAAAAAAACAGAATGTGATTTATACTCATTTTATTGTTTTCTCTAATTAAAGAGTTTAGTTGCTAGGGATTTGGGGTATTGAGTGGTAGCGAATATCTGTGAAGAGTAATAATATTGTTCCCAATATTTGGGAATTGCCATATTCCAGCAATATAAATTAGCAAATTAAATCAATCCTTACATAATTTCAGAAAGAAAAAAATTGTCTAAAAATGTAAATGCTTGTATGACAAATTATGAAAATCATTATTTTTTGCAGCAAATCATTCTGTAGGGCATGTGACCCAAGATTACAAATTCGTAAGATTACTATTTCATTCCCAAGCCTGTTTCAAACCCTGTTTTATCCATTTCTATGAATGCCATGCCACTCTCACTCTCCCAGGCGTGGAGATGAATGCTTAAATGTCTTTAGCTTCGCCCTCCACCTTCCCTGTAACATGCTTTATCCCCCTGGCTTACTACCTCTGATTCTTCGGATGTTTATCCTGCACTCACCTGCCTGTCTCTACTCAAGTTCTCATTTCCTCACACCTGAATGGTGGTGACATCCCCTGTCTGTCTCCTCACCTCTGAGCCTCTCTTTTTTTTTTCTCCATCCATGTCATACACAGCGCATGATTAATTTTCTTGAAATATATAGGTAACCATGATCCTCTCCTGCTCAAAAACCTTCTATAACTTCCCACTGCACTGGAAGGTGCTTACATTGTTCATCTTGCAATTCAAGGCCCTGTGTAATCTGAATTTTCTCCCACTTCCCCCATTCTCACCTGTTTGTACACCAGTGAAATAGAACCACCTACACTCTCTGCCAGACCCTTGCATGTGTCTCTTAAGCCTTTGCCCATAGGATGTTCTCCACAGAGAATGCTTTCCCCCATAGATGTGGGAATTCTTTCCTATTGCCTACCGATGTAATTTCTCCTTTCTCTGGCACTCTATCTGCATCCCCTAATAGAGTAAAACTTTGCTATTTGTGTATGTGCTTTATTTTTGTTGATACAAGGATAGACTGATTGTATGCTCTCTGAAAGTAGGTACCACCCCATATTCATCATCATGTGATCCACAGTATCTAACAAATGACATGGCAGAAATAAATGATTATTCGGGGTTTTTTAAAAGATTTTTTTTATTTATTTGAGAGAGAGACAGAGAGAGAACAAGCAAGGGGAGGGGCAAAGGGAGAGGGAGAGGGACAAGCAGACTCCCTGATGAGCACGGAGCCCAAAATGGGGCTTTATCCCAGGACCCTGAGATCATGACCTGAGCCAAAGTCAGACACTTAACTGACTGAGCCACCCAGGCGCCCTTAAATGATTATTTATTGAATGGATTGATATATTCTCCTTTAGAAATAAATTTTAAATTTAAAAACTTGGGAATAGTTTTTAAATTTAGGTTGCAATTATAATTCACTTCTATCTCATACATCCTATTGGTAAGATAAATGTAAAAGGATGTAATAATAGCTTTAAAACCATCTTCCCTAAATCCAGTGTCATTCATTGTAGCATTGTGCAAGTTAGTTGCTTCCAGTCCTTTTGTAAACAAAGTTCTGAAAGTGCTTGTTGCTACTTTTTAAAGTATCTTGCAATCTAATTGCAACAAAACATAAATTTTGTCAATTAAATGGGGGGTGGAATAATAATAATGAGAGCAATAAGCTTTAAAGGATTCTTTTAGGTGCCATTTTAGAAGGTGATGCATGGTTAGGGTTTTTCTGCCCTGTGTGAAAAGAAGCCTTATTAAAAATTTTCATTCTCCAAACTGTGGTAAAAGAATTATAAAAGACCTTGAGATAAAATCATATGGGGCAATCCCCTGCTTTGTGAGGACTATATATAAACCCACCGAGAAAGATACATTTTCAAAATTGGGAAGGCTAAATGTAAACCTGAACTTGACTTTGTCTCCTTTATGATACAAGCAGGTGTTTAAACATCTTTTAAAGGTGAAAGTTTCCTTTTGCTATTTGAATACTCTGCACTTCAATTACTTCCACTGAACGTTTATAGTCTACTGTGAATTATTTCTCTCATCAGTGCTAGTACTAAGAATGCCCTGTTTTAATAAAATTCAATCCACAGTTGCACAAGCCTACATAACAGTTGAATTGCAAAAGAATTCACCACAGTGTGCCTTCAAATAATTAGTTTTCTGAGTGCATTTAAAGTATCTTTCAATTTATAACTTCTCAGAAACACATTTGTTATGCACAGTTAGGGATGCCTATACTTGCATGTAAGGTTACGTGGAATCTATGGAAGATGAATGGATAAAAATATTTTAAAATCGTACTACAATTCCAGCAGGTATAGTAAAAGCTGTGGGAGTTAGGATCTATTGAAAAGAAGACGGAGAGGCAAAGGAACTAATATTTATTGCCATGTTAGTCATCACTTTATCAGTGAATCAGTTGACTTGTCAGATTAAAACTATAGGCACCTGATCCAGATGCCTTTAAAAAAAAAAAAATCAGACAGCTCAACTTTATATGATTGTAATATTGTGGTAAAGACTTTGAAGTAATTGTTGATTTTTTTATAACTTTTTTTTTAAGATTTTATTTATTTATTCATGAGAGACAGAGAGAGAGAGAGAGAGAAGCAGAGGGAGAAGCAGGCTCCCCGCCGAGCAGGGAGCCCGATGCAGGACTCGATCCTAGGACCTCGGGATCATGACCTGAGCCGAAGGCAGATGCCCAACCATCTGAGCCACCCAGGCGCCCCGTAATTGTTGATTTTTATTACAATCTTTCGCTCTACTGATGTACTTCTCTATGCAAATTAACTAAAGTATTGGGGAGAGTTACCCAGGCCTGCTTTCCCTCCCTATTGGAAGATATTGGAGCATCCGTTTTAATTGTCATATATAAATCTAAACACTCAATGCACCAAATATCTACAGCATATCTTTAATTCTACCCCCTTCTCATCAGAAATCATACCACTATATCTCTGTGTGGCATTGATTTCTGAATAAGCAGCCAAGTTGAGGTGTGATCAGTTATATAGACAGGCTCACTATACTTTCTTAGATCTGAAACATCCCTGGAGGCTCTTACAATTTCTCAATGTCATAGACGCTAATCTTTATGGATCTTTAGTCTAAAATTAGAAAACACGGAATATCATGATTACCTACAATATGAAATATTTACAAGCATGAGTAAAACTCTGTATATTAAAAAAAAAAAAAGCACTTTGTAGTAAGGTGCAAGATCAACCACCTTCCCTATAGGGATTTGTTTTAAAAAAATTAACAAATAAGGAAAAAATTAAAATTTTCCACCTAAGCTTTTTGAAGTTACACCTAACCATATTTAAGCTAGTATTCGAATAAAGGAAGTTTGTTATCATTTGAGTTTTTACAGCTCAAACTCTGAATAGCTCTCATTATTGTAAATTTTAAAATTTCAGGTGCTTCCTTGACATCGTTGAGTTTCACAAGGCTCCCAAGGCCTAACCATGAGTTCCCAGACTCTTTCCAGGTATACCATCGCTGTCCCCCACAGAAAAGGATACCCACCCCAGCTAGTTCCCACAAAGGCTAAGTCCACCTGACTGCCAGATGCTCAGTCTCTTGGGTTTTACTTCCTTGCCAGCCCACAGATTATTCAAACAAGGCAGTCACATCCACCTGCAGGAAGCAGGGATTACCTCGTCTACTTGTTACTACAAAGCCTACATCCCACAACCCCTTCTGGTTCACTTTACTCCTGAGTGCAACCCCCATGTGGCTTTTAATGGCATGCAGAGCTCTCCTTCCCTAGACTGTGAATATATGTGACTAATAAACTGCTTTTCCTCTCATCTGTCCAGAGTTGGATGTTTCGTATTTGGTCATCCTTATAATATTTAGGTCAGAGGATTCCTCCTTCACCAGGGGGGTGCATAGAAAGTGATCAAAATACTCTTTTATTAAAATTCCTGAGTTAGTAGCTGGACAGATTTAACTTTATATGTCAGGGGAAGGAGTTTACATTTTACATGCCAAATGCATGCTCCCAGATGTGGAAGCCTCCCAGATATAGAAGGCAGGGATGATGGGAGGCAGAATGGAACTCTGCCACATATCCATGTGACCAGGCTGGGTACAGCACAGAAATGAGGGATCGAGGGCAAAGAAAGGCCAAGGAGTACAGTCATATCTTTGACATGGTTCTGCCACCAATTCAGCTATGGTGGGATAAGTGTTTCTCCTTCCACTGAAAATTATACTGAGAGCCTAATGAATATTTGAAACACTTTAGAATTTCTTCTTTCAGTCTAGGGTAAACTGAAGAAAACTAGTCTGAATGTTTATCAGATCTTTTCAGATGTATCACTTACTATTTTAATTCAGAAAACCCCGACAAGGATTCAAGAGTACTTTATTTTAAAGGTAGGTAGAGGGATGAGGGTGGTTAGGAGTAATGACAGTGTGCTTTATCACACAATATACCCCTATAGACCTTTGGAGCCTAATCCCACTGGGAGACTCAGAGAGAGAATGTCGAACATGTACCTCAGAGCTATCTCAGTCAAGGAAGAAGGAGCTGGGGTGATTATTCATGAATTCTGAGAGTCACTGTGAGGACAGCACTGATTTTCCACTACTTCTATTCTCCCCAAGCAAAGACAACTCTACTTCAAATAGCCCACAGAGCCCCTTTCTTCCCATTCTCTCTTGCTGACCCAGCTTTATTTTCTTTATATTTCTTCTTATCACCACAAATGGTACATATTTTTAATTGTCTGAGTCATCTACAAGGAAGAAAGATCCAGAAGCCTGAAGACTATCTCTTCACTTGTACACCACCAGTGAACAACCCAGCACATCACAGACACACAGGAGAGAATAAATGTCTAAAATGAATCTCACTTCCTTGTCCCCAGATATTTGCATGGCTACTTCTTTCTACCCTCAGGTCTCGATTGAATACCACTTGGAATATCTCCCTGACGAGAGAGACAAGTGCTGCTTTCCAAACCATCAGAGTAGAAACACTATCCGTGTGCTTGGGGTAGGAGAGGGTAGGGACAAGTTATAGTTAATTGTTAAGAGGGCTAAGGAGTCAGGCTGCCTGAGTTGAATCATTGTTCTGTCACTTAGTAGCTGGGGGACCTTAGGCAAGGCAGCCTCTCTCGGTCTGCATCTGAAATATAGTCAGAATAATAGTGTCCATCTTATAGAGCCAGTGTAAGATTTAAACGATGTAATAATATATATAAAGTAGTCATAATAAATTTTCGATCTATGTTCCCTATTATTATCAAAATATTTATATCCTTTCTATCACTTACCATAATTTATAACTCGCTTTCTGAATTATTTTGTCTATGTTTTTGTTTGTTTATCCATGGTCTGTTTCTTGCTCTAGACCATAAATTGCATGAGAGTAGGAATCATGTTTGTTTTATATTCCTAGTGACTAGCACACACAATAGATGCTCAATGAATATCTCTTAAATAAATGAATGGGCTAGTCCCTCACTTGTCAGTGTTTTATATAGGCCAGTAGCTTTCAAACTGCCTCCCATAAAGCTCTTGGAAGTGCAAGTAGATTATACTCTCCACTCTCCAAGTAGGAGAACAAAGGGAAATAAGCTAAAGAAGCAAAGTTTCCAACTGTGTGGCAGCCATAGGTGTTCCAGGGAGAACTTGGTGTCCTAAGTGTCATTAGCTGGCACACTCCAGCTGCCACGCTTTCAGACCTCCCTGCACTGTCCACTCCAAGGACACACTCACCCAGACTCCTCTCAGCCAATGCTGAGCACAGTGGCAATGTTAGAGCAAGGCCATTCCTGCTGTAATGGAAAATCTTTGCTCTGACACCCCATCTTCCTCACCATGACTTTCTCAGGGCTGCAATGCAATCTGAGTCTCTTCCTACCCAACCCTCCACCTTTCCCTCTCTACTTTCTCATGACTAAGACCGCATTGAGGTCTATGGCTCTCTCCAACTATTCCTGTTTCCTCTCTCCTTCTTCCTTCCTGAGTCTCTGAACTCAAGGTAGACAGTGTGGTAGAGATCAAGGGTCCTTCCACCTTACTTTCTATGGGTGAAAGTGTATTGTTCTATGAATAAAAATATACATCTATTCCAAAATAGTTACAATTAATAGAGTTTTCTTGGGGCACGTAGGTGGCTCAGTTGGTTGAGCGTCTTCCTTCAGCTCAGGTCATGATCTCAGGGTCATGAGATCGAGCCCCTGCCTCGGGCTCCCTGCTCAGCTGGGAGTCTGCTCGAGGATTCTCTTTCTCCCTCTCCCCCTGCCCCTCCCCCAGTCATGCTCTCTCTCTCTCTCTCTCTCAAATAAATAAATAAATAAAATATTTTGAAAAATAGATTTTTTTTGAAGATTCTAACAATATGTGGTCCCTTAGCCTGGTTTTTCATGTTGTTATTATCCCTCCACCCCTACATTATCACAGGAAATTAGCAGCAGAGAATTAGGGTAGCAGAGAAAAAGTAGAGTTCCTTAAAAATTCAATTTTAAACAGAAAGTTGTGTGTTACCCTAACATTTTCTATGTTTAAGACATCTAAATGTCTAAATCAACTCAGATTGCATTGCAGCCCTGAGAAAGTCATAAGTAGAACCTCGACCATCTCAAAAAAGCAGGAAACACTTAAAGAAAAGAAATAGGCGGTCTTCCATTTGAAGGTATGATAACAAGAGGATAAAAGTCCTCTCACATTATTCTTTTAACTGTCATCCCCAAATCCAGAGCCCTCTAGTAGATTTCAGAGGAACACCAAGTTATGACACTAGGAGTATTGTTAATGATATTTGGGAGGTTCTTATATCCTTCCCTAGGAAAAAAAAAAAAAAAAAACTGTTCCAGGCAAAAGAACAAAGGCAAATTTCTGTTCGACTGCACAGCCATTGTACCTTGGGATGAATACACAGCTGCATGAGTATGTGTTGCAACTTAAGCTGGGAGATTTCACAGTGGGGAAAGAGAACACACTCCTATTAAGTGCCACAAAAATATCAAGGTGAATGTGGGGCCAAAGCAGGGCCCCCATGATCCCCAAATATTAAAAAGCACTGTAAGGAACAGTGGGGTGATAGCTCAGCAGACACTCCTCTGACATCACTCATTTGTGCAACTACCTGACCTGGGGGTGACGTGAGTCCTCCTCATTCATCACGATCAGCATCATCTTCATAAAAATGCTCCTATAGTCACCCCTCACACATATGGCACATTCCAGACTGTGTGGGTCTTTTTTACATGAGTCTGTTTTCCCACCTGAATGCAACTTCCTTGGAAGAAGGAATTGGGTCTAATCCACATATATGTACTCTAGCCGAGTGGTCAATTGTGGCTTTTTTTTCAAAATAAATTAATTCATGATCTATCAGTTATTACCCAACACATGCTTAGTGTTGTGGCTTTAAGAAACATGGTAAATGGGGCACCTGGTCGGCTCAGTCAGTTACGTGTCTGCCTTCAGCTTAGGTCATGACTCCGGGGTCCTGGAATGGAATCCCGTGTTGGGATTCCTGCTCAGCAGGAAACCTGCTTCTCCCTCTCCCTCTGCTGCTGCCCTGGCTTGTGCTCTCTCTCTCTCTCAGATAAATAAAGTCTTAAAAAAAAAAAGTCTGTTAAAAGAAACATGATAAATGGACACTGATTTATCAAGCAAGGGTTTTCATATATCACTGTTGCACATAGGAAAAGGAACACCTCATTGACTTTAGGTCAAGAATATTTTATTCTTGGGGCACCTGGGTGGCTCAGTCATTAGGTGTCTGCCTTTGGCTCAGATCATGGTCACAGGGTCCTGGGATTGAGCCCTGCCTTGGGCTCCCTGCTCAGCGGGAAGCCTGCTTCTCCCTCTCCCACTCCCCCTGCTTGTGTTCCCTCTCTCGCTGTGTCTCTCTCTGTCAAATAAATAAATAAAATCTTTTTTTAAAAAAAAGAATATTTTATTCTCTGTACTATCTTGATTTGGCATTATGTTTTCTAAACCCCAAACGATTATAATTCTTAGTTTTTAATCCTCCACTCTTGGTTTTTCTCCTCTTTTCCAGCCTCTAACCTTCTCTGTGTCTTTTAAAGGCTCTTGTTCCACTGGCCCTTAGGCATCGCTGTTCCTTGGGTTCTTCCCAGTGCCATCTTCGGTTTGTCCTCTAGATATTCTCCCGGACCATCTCATCATTCCCAAGACGATTTACCACACACTAGCTATAGAAGCCCAAGTGCTTTCCTCCAGATCAGATCTTTCTTATAAGCTTCAGATATGCTTACTAAGGGGACAGTTGGAAATCTCTGCTTCATCCTTTGAGCCCCTCAAACTCAGCAGATGAAAAACATGGCTCATCATTCTTCCTAAATCTGCTCCCCAATGTGTTTCCTGTTTTTAGAAAAATGACCAGTACTCTCTCCAGTGTATCCAAGCTGGACACCCTTCCATTATCACTGAATCCTTCCTCTCATCCACTCACCTATTTACGATTGAGCAGCAGGTTCAGTCGTTACTTCCTGATCTTTCTCAAGTCTTTCCATTTCTCTTCATCCCCACTGCTGCCCTCCTAGTTCGTCTGGCACTGCCATGGGATACATGGTCTACCTCTCCTTTTAGTTGGCTAATCAATGTAAGGGCTATGCTCAGCAAATTCTAAGCAGATAGGCTGAAGATTTATAGATTTAGGTTGATTTTCATACATATTTGTAAAACTGCCTACTGAGGCTGATGAATAATTGACAAACCCTTGGGAAAAATACACCTATAAATTCAGATCTCCCCACATTTGAAAACTATATTTCTTTTGCTTCTCACAAGTACTGCAAAGCTGAATAATTGGATGGGTACAACACCAGAGTTGGCTGCCAAAACTTTCCAAATATGTTTACTGGGAAGGGGGAAAATATATATGTTGGTCAAATTACAGTTACTAAAGCTTATTCCTAAGGAAATGAAGGAGGATAGAATGAGGAGGTGGGTTTTTCCTAAGCATAAGGACTCAAGTGCAACAATCCACATATCACATTTCTTCTACTACATTTTCATCCCTAAAACCTGAAAGCTCTCTATTCTGCTGTTGGTCACTGGTTGTTTCTATTAGAATCAGGTTTCTGTTTGATAGATGTTTTCATGGCTTGCATAAAATTAGTCTACACTGGCAACGGATTTTCTACATCTAGTTTAAAATCAATAATGAAGTAGAGTAATATAGCACTCTGCTTTTTTTCTCACAGGTCACAAATTAGCAGTGACAATGTAACAAGGTCCAGATTCAAATTTCTTTCAGGGAAAGTTCTGGGATAATTCTTCAGAATGGCCTATATTTCTGGTTTTGAGGCCACCTTGGGTAGTTCTAGGGATGACAAAATTGTTGAGGATATCTAAAGCAATTCCTAAGGGAAAACAAATCAACTGAAATTCACCTTCTTTTATAAATATATGGTGGGCAACAATTTTCAGAGACAAAGGTGCTGTGAAGAAACTGAACATTCCTCAAAGAACATCAGAATTGGTTACCAGATGTGGCTGCCACAGCCTCCCTTCAGACTCTTCTCCGTGTCCAAGGACACATGTTCCCATGGGCCTAGGAAAATCTTCACTGGCCAAAGTGATCCATTCAAAACATAGATCCTAACCCTGTAAGGACAGACATGTCCCAGCAAAGAAGCTGCTGAGTGTACTTGTTTTATGCTTTCCTCATTTGCCTCCACTTCTGAATTGGGATGTTAAATTCTATCACTTAATTTGGTAAAGCTGAAATGCCTCGTTGTAAATCTGGCTCATTTCTAAGGTGAGGTTTACAACTCACTTTGCCTTTTCTCTCATTCCAATTTCAGTCTCTATATTTGCCCTGTTGTCATAAACCTGTTTCTTAAAACCCATCTCGTATAAAACATCTATAATACTTGGTAGTCAACTTTAATCTCTAAAGACACCAACCATCACTCCAAAAAAAATGATGGCATTTCCTGGATTATAACATGCCATTAGGCCAAGCTAGACAGCAAAGAGATGGTTTCTCACGCTGTTTCCTGAATTCCATGAATTTGATATTCCTAGGTTCTGATTACTCTATTTCCTTATAACCATTTGTCTTTGTCACATTCCTCATCGCCCCACCCCACCTGCTACTGTAGACAGTTAGCTTCTCCAACACAAAGAGCAAGTCATGTTTTTCTATGTATCTGACCCAGGGGTATATAAGATTTTGCAGTTTTTTTCAAATTGCAATTCTTGAAAATGAAATGTCATTGCAATACATCCCCACAAAAGTAGAGGAGAGGCTGAACGTATTTTAACATGAGAGCGAATATGTTGCACAAGATTAAAATTTGAAATTCTGAAATTGCTCTTTGGGATAGCTCAACCAGCTAAAAGAATCTTTTGATGGAAAATTTTATTGGACAAATATATATGCTATATAAAAATAAAAGGAAATGAAGAAAAGCTTTATTTTGGAGCATCTAATTTTGGCTAAGCATTCAAAATAATGGTAAATCAAGGCAAGTTATTTGATGAGATCTGTGTTATAAAATGATTGTCAAAGAAAGTTTTTCTGACTGCAGACAAAAAGAAAGTATATCTGTTAAAATATTTGTTTTGCAATATTTATACACTTTAATACAAAAACTTAGAATTGATACTGTTCTCTACTTTACAGAATTTTCTCAGTCCTTACTAGGCATCCTGATAACTGGTCTTTTCTCAGTTGAACATATTGAGGTATTTACAACTCAACAACAAAGCACAAAAAAAGCTAATCCTAAAAACTGGGCAAAGGGAAAAAAAAATGGGCAAAGGGATTAAATCACCATTTCTCCAAAGAGGATATATGTATATAGTCAAAAAGCATGTGAAAAGATGTTTAGCATCACTCATCATCAGGGAAATGCAACTCAAAACCACAATAAGATACCATTCACACACATTAGGATGGTTACTATCAAAATAACAAATATTGTATGATATACCTGGAGTCACCAGAATCATAGAGACAAAGAGGAGAAGGGCGGTGGCCAGGGGTGGGGAGGGAGGGAAGGGGTAATAAGAGTCATTGTTTAATGGGTACAGAGCTTCACATTGGGGTGATGAAAGGGTTCTAGAGATGGACACAGGTGTTACTTGCACAATATTTGGAATGTACTTAATGCCACTGGGCCCTACACTAAAAAATGGTTAAAATCGTAAATTTTATATTATGTATATTTTAGCACACTTTAAACATTTTTTTAATCTTTAAATTATGAGGGCTACAGAGGACAATTATTTTCAAATTTATTAATCATGAAACACTAACATTTCTAGACCCAATACAATGTTCCGAGCACTAAGGGCTTTTTACAAATATTAGCTTATTTATTTCTAACAGCAGTCTAGGGGCAGACAGTGGGTTATCCACAGTTGGTAGATCATGAAACAGCCATGAAGAGGTTAAGAATGCGTCCATGACTACACCTCTCCTGGGTAGTGAGCCTGGGATTCAAATGTGGGCAGTGGACACTCGGCCATGTTACCTTTTCCAATGGGAGTCTATAAGATCATTACCCAACAACACACATGTATTATTCACTTTATTATTTCATTTCTACTTTTATTCACCAGTCTGTAGTCTTAATGAACAACAACAAAAAAGAATCAAAGAAAAAAATTGTAGTTTCTTTAACTATGTCAGCTATCATATGAACAAGGGGACAGAGTGGTCCCCGTTAAGCCAAACCCTGCTTGAAATAAATTGACTATCTTAAACAGGTCATGAAATGAGAAGACTTCCATTATATATGCCATGATAGAGCCTTAAGCCTTGTAAAGAATTTCCACAATGAAAATATGATTTAGATTTACATCATGTAAATTATGCATTAGGAGCATCATGTAATAATATTATTATTATTAATGTGACAAATTATCACTGCAGACTCTTCTGCTTTCCGAGGTATGGCTTCATCTATTGTCTATAACTTTATCCTCAGTGCAACCTTGTACAAATGAAGACAAGGGTATTAAGCAATTTGCTTAATGGCAGATCTGGGAATAAGATCCAGATTCTCTTGGGTGTGTTCAATAATTACTTGTTTATAAACTGACCTCTTGGGATTCTCCCAGAGAAAAAATGCTATGAATCTTAGGCCAGCTCATAGACTCCCTTATGTCAATTTAAGTTAAAACAAAGTTACCCATTTAAAACATTTTTTGATTATATGATAATTTTATTCATAAAATATCCCCAATTATCGCAACCAAATTAACTACAAAATTCCATCTCGACTCAGCCCTGCGAAGCTCAAATTCTGAATGTGTTACAGTTATCTGTGGCACAAACAAGCTGTACCATAAAATATGCTAAATGTAGACATCAGTCTTATTAAAATATAAAAGCAGAGGTGAAATATGAATTAATCAGAAAAAGTAGAAAAATATATTTTTTTAAAATAAGAGGCAGACGTAATGATGACTGATAAAAATGAAATAGATATATGATAAAAAAATTCTCGATACTAATTATGGAACCTGAGAAATGAAAACAAGAGAAAGTCCCTATCAGTTAAGGTAGAAGGAGGAAGACCATTTATAAAAACCGTGGAAAGACCTAAAACCCAGAAAGGATAACTTTTATATATGTAATGAAATGGCTGTTGGAAAGCCAATAAAATCAATGAGTGTATGAATTTTATAAATGAGTTTAGAAATTAATAGCTAAGCCAGAATTCCAGCAGAAGTAGAAAATCGGGACAAAACAATAACTATCACACGTTTTACATGTCCGAATCTACAGACAGAGTTTCGAATCCTATAATGTTTTAATAATTTGAGGCAAGTAAGAGCCCGATATACAAATGGATTAGCCCCCAAATCACACAGTTAGACTGAACCTAAGATTCAGGTACAGACTCATCCTAACATTTTCAGGGCCTGGCAAAGAGGACAAAGAGGTCCACATACCTTGTACCATGAACTACAACCCCCCAGTCTTGCTCATCCCCTTTCTCTTCCCGCTCTGGGCTCCTTCCCGCTTCACAAGGAACCACACATTCCATACACCCCCACAGACACGCACACACTTACACACGCATTTGTGGACACCTCAGCCTACAAATCCAAGGTCCGCCCAAGCACCCCTCTCTAAACCATCACCTCTTGTGCACCCCTCCCACCTAGAAGTGAGCCATCCTGGGGGCAGCTGGGAGGGTGGGGCTGGTGAGGAGGCCAAGGCAGCTCTTGAAAGCTAAGGACTCATTAGATAGGGAATTGAGGATCCCAAGTACCCAAATGCAGGTGCAGAAGCTGGGGCTTTGCTTGGGTGGGACCTCCGCTTGTCCTCGATATGGTGAGAAGCATGGCTAGAACAAGCTAAGCAGATCCTCTGAAGCATGTTCACTTAGTTAGGGGCCTTCCTTTCTCAAGTCAGAATGGTACTTTTCAATAAATTCCTTATATTTATATAGTGTTCATGATAAACAAAGCAATCTCACAATCCCATCTGATCCTCCCAGGCCCCCATGATGTCGAAGAGGCAGGTGTCATCAAGAAAACTAAGAAACAGAGAAAGACACAATGTTGAAGTTCTAAAGAAGTGGAGCTCAAGTCCCACACTTCCCTCTGTTCTGCTCCCAGCCCCTCTGGTCAAGAACCACTCCCTAAGCCATCCTTTACTGAGTGAGAGCCACCATGCTGGACCGTAACCGGAATGCAGAGAACAGAGCCTGAGACCTCATCCAAGATACTTGGCTTCCAGGTTTTGGAAATAGCCAGAGTAAATAAAGTTAAGATTCCGCATACCCTAGCACAGATTACTCATTAACTGTCTCATTGTTCTTGGGCTGCCATAACAAAATACCACAGACTGGGTGGCTTAAATAACAGAAATGCATATTCTCATGGTTTTAGAGCCTCAAAGTCCAAGATCAAGGTTTCTGCAGATTTGGTTTCTGATGAGAATTCTCTTGTGAGCTTGAAGACAGCTGTTCTCTTGCTGTGCTCATGTGGCCTTTCCTCAGTGCATGAATGCAGACAGTCAGCTCTCTGGGGTCTCTTCTTATAAGGACACTAATCCTCTGGGGTCACAGCCCCACCCTTATGACCTTATCTAACTTGTCACCTCCTGACAGGCCTTATCTCCAAATACTGTATGATATACCTAGAGTAGTGAAATTCTTAGATTGGGGGTTAGGGCTTCAGCCTATTAATTTTGGAGAACACAAACATCTCATCCATAGCATTAATCCAGATATAAGACATGCTTCTATGACAAAAGTAAAACCCAGTAAGTTGTTCCTTACCCTAGTTTGCAGGGTCTCATTAGAGTTGATGGAATTCCACAAACGTTCAATTGCCTTATCTGGAACAAACACTTGAAGAGCTTTACATTCTAGATTAATCTACATATAATTACAAAAGTGTGCCAAGTGTGGCAATAGAAACGCACAGCATGCCATGGAAGTCTGTCCCTTCTGTTGCAAAATCTAGCTCCAGACCCCCTCACCTCTGTCCACCAGCCAAGTATGGGGCTTTCTACCCTATGTGTCCACCCTACCAAGGGGCTAGAGGAGGCTCACTTGACCAGGCCTTTTTCCCAGTGGTAAACATACTTGAAATCAAGCTTCCTACACCATCTTATACCCGTCACATGTAATCATTATTTACTTATTATAGTCAGCAAATATCTATTGTGCCAATTATTTGCCAGGTGCAAATGGAGAGAGAACTAAGGTGGGGGACTGCTTTCATGAAGCTTACAGTCTATTGATTACATTGAAAGTATTTTCCTATGCCATGGAAAGCCAACCATGGTAAGTTTTATGCCTGCATTGTCAGCCTATATGAAACTTTTTCCTAATGTTGGCTGATTTTTATAACAATGGAGTAGCTATGATAAATAACATGGTCCACATTTTTTACTCTTTCCTTGTGATAGAATCTAGGATCTTCCCCAATTTTAGATTTTAATATGGATTAATCCTGCCATCAAAGGAAGTAATTTTTAACTAACACTGATAATATATTTTAAACTCTTGTGTAATGCAGAATATCTTTCTTTTCCTTGCACAAAAGAAAGATAATGTGTCCAGGTCTACAATTGTGGAGAAAGGATATTTTCTTCTCAAGTTTCCATGGCTGATTTCCCTCTATCATTAGCCTTATAGCTTTGCAGAGGACATGTCTGAAATGTCCTTAAAAATAAATCTCCCGACCTTGAAGGGAATTATTTTTATTAACACTGGACCATGGTTGATTTTTCAGTCCAGGTGCATCATCCTTAAAATAATTAGAGCATCCTTCCAGATCCCATCCATCCTTATAATTATTAAAGCATCCTTCTAGATCCTGGGAACAGGATCACTGCTAGTCTTGTTTACTTGTTTTTCACTTTTTTTTCTTGTTTATCTGTTTTTTTGTTGTTGTTGTTGTTTTGCTTTGCTATCATCAATTTTGATCTTCTCACATCTTCACAGGAACCTGGAAAGGTTTATGCCAGGGGCTGCTAACTACGTGCTATTTTAACCCCAAAAATACAAAATTTTAATTTGGAAGTCCATTTACACAGATAAAGAATTACACCTTTGACTATGGCAACTGGACAAAGCCTGACAACTTTAAGCTACCATATTAAACTGGCTACAGGTTGTGGGAACAAAGGCCATGCCAAAAACCATCTAAAATCAGATCTACACACATGACATCCTGTTGTTTAATGATCAGGAAAATCCACAATGCTAGTAGCTTATGATTAAAGTAATAGAAATATTTTTCTTCTTAAGGATTTATCCTTTTGTGCTTTGGAAGAGAACCCCTACCTATCACTTGTTGCCATATGGTAACCACTTCAGAGTTACGCCAGTTGTGAAGGAAGACTAAGGATTAGTGACAATCTGATGAATTTCCCCCTCAGTTCCACCCCACACACATTCACACACACACAAATACACCTACACAAGGGCCTGCACACATGAGCACACACAGACTGCCATTTGGAAGAACAAATTATACTCACAAGCTCAACCAACAAGGGCAGTGTTATTAGCCCATTCAGTTCATTGCAAAACCTACTCCAATTAGCATGCCCCCAAGAAAACAAATGAAAGAACCCCTTTAGGAGGAATTGTAAATTGCATCAACTTTTGCCATAAGAGAAGCTTGACAACATTATGAATCACACCAGAAAAGTTTGTCAGTATGATTATAGTTCTTCAACTAGTAAAATAAAACATACCCAAATTAAAAAATAAACAATAGCATCTATCTTTATATTATGTGAGAAAGCATACCAAAAAAGAGTACAACACCATAAATAACATTTTTCCATTCACGTTTGCATCTTTATTCCCGAAATCCATTTGGAAAACAATAGGACCGGGCACCAGGAGAATAAAAGATCATTTTCCATTAGACCTTAATGTGTGACTACTTAGTAAAGTAATTGAAAGCATGACTGTAGCACAGTACTGGGGTTCTCTTGCCAGAAGATTATGTCAAAATGATACGGAATGTTTCATTTCTTTTTTTTCCAATATGATAAGAAATCCAATGTTGGATCATCAGGTAATATTTGCAACAATTAATTTTAGTGATTAGTTAAGCAATGATAGTCTCTTGCCTAACGCATAATGTTGCACAAGAATAACATCTCGGATTTATAAATGGTACCGTTTCTTCAACTTCATTTCTTTTTTATGTATCTACTTTTTTTTTCTGGAGCTAAAGGTCAAAATGGTGAGAATCAAAGAGGCAAAAGTGGGATGAATGTCTGGGGTGCCTTGGGTGGCTCAGTAAGTTGGGCATCAGACACTTGGTTTCAGCTCAGGTCATGATCTCGGGGTCCTGGGATCGAGCCCTGTGTCAGGGTCCCAGCTCAGCGGGGAGTCTGCTTCTCCCTTTCCATCTCCCTGTCTTCCTCCCCCTGTGCATGACTGCTCTCTCTCACTCTCTAAAATAAATAAATAAAATCTTTATAAAAAAGTGAGAGGAATGTCAAAAGAAAGGATGCAAAACTTTTTAGAAGACTAGGCTTTTATTTTGAAACCGTGTATGGGTTTTACATTAACAACGTCAAGGACAGAATAAATATCTGCCAGTTCTAGGCCTGATGTGTCACAGACCTCATTGAAAACAAGCATTCTGCCTTTTCGAAGGGTACTAGTATTTGGCACAGTGCCTGGCACATCGGCGGTGCTGAAAAGTTATTAAATGGACATTAATTGGCCAGTTAATTTTCTCATAGAAGCTTCTATTCAACAACAACAAAAAATTGAATTCATTATCCAAAAAGAATTTTATTGGAAATACTTCTGTAAAATGTGTTTTCTTTCTGGCCACATCCCCCTGATTTTTCCACAGAGACAAACCTAGATTGTCTAACATCATAGATACTTCTAATTTGTGTTAGTGTCCTATTGTATACATTAATAAAGGCATATTATCTGCTGGTAGCCCTGCATTGCTGCTGTAGAAAGCATGGCAATCCCATTTAAAGTCTTTTAACCCTATTCACTTTGTGGTAGTTGCAGCAGTAGAGCCTTCTGGGCTTTGTAACATAATAGCGCCCCTTTATCACGCTGAATGGTTTATTAGAACCTGCTTGTACCGATGATTTAGTTTAACGATGGTGAGGCCACCACTCTGGGGCTTTCTACTCTGTTTGGGGACTCTTCTGTCATTTTAATGTTTAGGTGTTTGTTTGTTTTGTTGTGAAATGGGCTTTCATTTAATTTTAGCATTATTTACATTATTTATTATTGGGAGACAAATTGAAGATGAGGGGGTTGAGAATAGTGTGCTGTGCTTTAGAATCACTAGGAAATCAGAGGCGTCCCAACATCACCGAGAATATTCAGTCCCTCTGACCTCATCACATATACTCTTGCTCAAATTTACACCACTGTTTGGAGTTACAGAAACAAATAGAAAAATAATGTTCAACCGCCCTCAAAACTTAAATTTTGCAAATCCAACTCTTCTACCATTCTTCATGGAGTTTCAGACTCTGCTGAATTTCTTTTGTCTTTTTCTTGTCTAGGTTCCAGCAGCTGGATATGCTAAGGGCCAGAAAACATCAGCCAGGACCTGGGGCAGTGGTACCCAAACCTGAGTGAGATTAAGCCCTGCTCCATTTTCTTCATTCTGTCTTCTGACTCCATCTAAAGGCCTGGAATCCTGCCTTGAGCTCTGTTCTAAGCCTGCCAAGTTTCTCTGCCTCATGCATCTATCTCCCTCTAGAAGGAGAGACCGTGGATGGAACTTCAGCCCACACAACACGAGTGGGCTCTGCTCCCTCTTGGGGTTAACTCTCTCCAGCCTGTTTTGTGAACCTAGCAACCAAGGTTGCTCAATAAAGCTCACCCTCATGAGACCTGAGATATCATAACAAATCTCATGATGACAGAAAAAATTTTTGAAAAAAAGCTTATTTTTCCAGAACAATATAATTTTCATAAGTCAAACATATTATCACTGTGAAAAAGTAGATCACTGAATTGATGTTACTTCAGGAAAGGAAGAACATCATATTGTAAATTGAATCGGGAAAGATAAGTATTGATTAACAGATCTCAACTTCCATTCAACTACAAGCATTAGAAACACCTTCGGTGTTTTTCAAGTCACTTATAAAGTCGGACAGAAGAAAAGCATTTTTTTTTAAACAGTAATTTAAGGGTCAGTCACTATAACTAACAAAATCCTTGTGTCTTAAATCGATCAACAAAATCCAAGGGCTAAAAATCATGCCTCTCTTCATTCTTAACAACAGCAGTGAGGTGAGGGATTTATTTATTTATCTTTAAAGATTTCATTTATTCATGAAAGAGAGAGAGAGAGAAACAGTCAGAGAGAAGCACGAGTGGGGCAGGAGGGTGGGTGGGCAGAGGGAGAGGGACAAGCAGACTCCCCACTCAGTGGGGAGTCCACACAGGGCTCAATCCCAGGATACAGGGATCCAGATCTGAGCCAAAGGCAGATGCTTAACGGACTGAGCCACCCAGGACACCCCCTAAGGGATTTAATTAGGAGTGAAATGCAATAATCAAGAACATACGAAAAGAAAAAATACCATATAGTTAATGGTAAAAAAAAAAAAATGAAAGACCTATAAAACTGTTTCTCTGGTAACTTTGCTATAAATCAGGTTGATCTAGAGTTGTAGGCCTCCAAAAGCCCTTGAAATGGTGAAATGTTTTGGCTCTTTGGCCTTGCAGACCACTATATTCCATTGTAGATCCACAAAGAACAAAGAAAATGAATGGGGCTGAATTCTTCCATATTTAGGCAGCCTGCAATGCAAAGATACCCTTCCTAGTGACACATCCAAATGAACTCCATCCAAAATCAAACCTTTGCATTTGTGGACCTTTTGTGGGTACAAAAGCTAATGAATAAATTCCATGACTACTTTGTTTCTGGTATGCAAATTTTCTTTGGCAAGTTCCCTATAACAAAAATCTCACTGAATTTAATGAAATTGAGGCAACAGCCAAAAGTTAATACCATTTAGACGCCAGATGCTACAATCACCATTATTGTTTGATTGACTTCAAAAAATAGGCCACAAAATACCCTTGATCTCTTGTTCAGTTTCTGGGAATTTCAAAAGAATTCCAGTTAATGGTCCAATAGCACGTGTTTACCGTTACTTATTTTTTCAGTGCTGGAAAATACTAAAGTCACTGGCATTTGAACTGTTCCACAAATGATTTTTCTCCCAATATGGACTGATTACAGTCTGAAGCTCTGTGAATTCCTTCAATAGCTGAGGTGTTTAATAAAACAACAGGATCAAGACATCTGATTCTCTGAACTCCATGATCATCTCATTCCAAGCCATAACCCCACTAAGAATGAATAGCATTCAATGTAAGAATCCAATCAGGATGCTGAAACATCTTTCATTCTTCCACTAAATCTTGACCTGAAATAGGAGTTAAAAGTAACTGGCCAAAACAGCTGAGATATTTCTGCTTTCTCTTGTATAGCTTCCAATCTGTCTTTCGCCTGTGCTTAAAAGACAAAACAAACACTTTGCACTGATTTTTTTTTAAGATTTATTTATTTATTTAAGAGAGAGTGTGTGCGCACATAAGTGGGGGTATGGGCAGAGGGGGAATCTACAAGCAGACTCCCCACTTAGGGAGGCAATGGACATGGACATGGGGCTCGATCCCAGGACTCATGAGATCATGACCTGAGCCGAAACCCGAGTCAGACACAACCGACTGAGCTACCCTGGTGCCTCTGCACTGGTTTTTAAGACAACTAAAGCCAGATCTCACTCCCCAATATAATTGATCCTTCTAGACTCATTCCATAATGTCATGCAAATGGGCTTTCTTACTGGAGATAGCATAAGCTATTATGGTGCTAACTACATATTAAAACAAGGCCTTCAGTGGTTCCCCAACAAAACTGAAGAAACCCCCCCATTTCAGTGAAGATGACCTAGATTTTAGAGAGTTGTGTAATTCTAAGTAACAGAAATGTACTGGCCAATTTCTAGTCCTATCTATTCTTAACATCTAGCAGGATGCCTTGCCTGCAATTGGTACTTAGTAAATATTTGATAAATGAATTAACACATATAATGAATCGATGAATAAATACTTAGATTGTTGACTATTAAGTGGTGGACAGCTTTTCACAAATTCACATCTTTGAAAAGACATCCCTGCCCATGTAGGGAACATGATCTCAAAATATCTTATGTGAGGGTAAAAAAACCCCAAGCAACAGTATTTTACATCAAGAAGAGAACTGGTGTCAAAACTATTTAAATAAAGAGGTAATGGTTAAAAATTATAGTTATGAATATAGTTAGGGGTCTGGATGTGAAATATACATAAGGGTTTTGATTTTAGAGACTGGCAACCCTTCATTTTACCCTCGTGCTATCACTTTGTGCGATCTTGGGCAAGTTATTTAATCTCTAAGACTCAGTGGGATATACTGCCACCTCCATAAGGTTGTTTGGAACATTAAACAGTCGGGTGCCCAGTAAATATGAAAATTGTATACTTCCTGCATACATATGTGTGTCTGTGTATATGCTGCTTTGATTAATTAAAAGGTCAATTTTTCTAAAATTTGTATTCTTGGATTACTTAGAATTTCAAAACAGAGAAATGTACTCTAATTAGAATATGCCTGATAAGAAACACAGTTATCGGGCTAAATGTAGAGGCTATTCATAAAACAAAAGTTTATTTTATATGTGTATATAAAATAAATATCAGTATATATCAATATATCTATATTTAGACTGTAGCATAACATTTAAAATATTTTAAATCAAGGATATGGGCTTCCCACATTATATTTTATTTTTACCTAGCCTAACATGTTATGATTAATTCTGAGCACCTATAACAGAATCTTAAACTCTAATGTGACAAGTCAGAAAAATGAAGGACTTTTTTTTTAACCCAGGCTTTCATAATTTAAAATGTAACCTTTTGGTTTACATGATGCCTGCAAGCAGTGACACGGATGTTGACGACATTAATATCACTATTTCTGTCACTAAAATCTATAGCAAATACATTAGCAGCCACAAATGGAGGTAGTTTTTCAGAGAGCTTGCTAATTGCGTTGCTGCTGTGAACTTAGTTTTGCGGTGCTAATATATAAAAGCCCAGAGCCGGGAAGGAAGCATGAATCCTGGGAAGCTATGTAAACAGGGTGGTAGCTACTTTTAAATCTATATACTTGTGTTTCCATGACATTTTTCCCGAAGGGTGATCAGAGAGACAAAAAGCTATCTGTTTGAGACAGAACGATGTACCCAAAGTCCTCCAGTTAAAATCAGGACCTCATGAGTAGAAGAGCAGATGCTCTCAGATGTGGAGTGTAGGCTTAACTGAATCTTATTGCTTCAGAATTTGGCTGGGTCTATCTTCAGTCTGCCAATGCCCCACAGGACAAAGAAATCTCCTGTGTTCAGCATGCAAGTTCTTGATGATGACATTAGGGAATATCATTAAGATGATGGCCTATGAGAGTGGGTGAAGCTGGGATTCAGACCCCAGAGACCTGCCTGCAAAGCCCATATCCCAAACACCATGCAACATGGTGTCCAAGGGCAAACTTACACACCTGACATTCCTGGTTAATTGAGGACATGTGATTTTCAATTCTGAACAATTAATAATAGAAAAAAATCACTCTACTTCCAACATAAGAATAAATACAATTAACTATCATATCTCTACTCCCCAATTTTGTTTTTGTTTTTTTTTTTGTTTGTTTGTTTTTTTGTTTTTTTTAATAATGCCACTGTGAATCCCAGATGTTTAGACCAGGAAAGAATTTCTTCAACTACTTACTCTCCTTCTCTTCTTTATATGGGGGGAAAAGTTAGATAGGGAGATGATAAGCATAATGAGGGCCCCTTCCAAACTCATTCGTTGGTTGGTAGTCCAAGACCTCTGGCTCTTGGACCCCCAACTCCTACCACCACAGGGTGTCCCAAGGATGTACATTTCCTAAAAGCCAGTGTTCCTTGCACACCTTCAGAGAAAAAAATAAAGACGGTATTCACTACATTTCATTGCCTTAGTTATCATCCAAGTTGTAAAAGAATAAAGACATTTTGTTTAAAGTGCCATGCTACACCATTGAGCAATGGCCATAAATTCAACATTCTTCCAAGAATTAATTGAATAAGAAAGGACAGACATGCTTTTATGTGATAATACGGCCATACTGTTAAAAGAGGAAACTCTCCAAAAAAAAAAAAAAAAAACACAAAAAAACAAGTATTGGCAGTAAAATGTGGGGTTTCCCCACCAATTCTAACATCAAATACTATATCAGGAAGCCCCAACTGCCGGTGTCAGGAATATGGAAGGATTCATAAGTGGGATGTTAGAATTTGCCTTTTTCAGTGGTTCTTTTTTTCCCTTTTACATTCCATCCTTTGTAGTTGTCTAAACAACAAAATATAATCTGAATTTTACATATTTGACTTTGTGATTAACTTGATTCATGTGGAACTTAAAGGTGGAAGTATATCACACAACCTATAAGAAATCACTTAGGGTTCCTAAGGTTATTTGAATAATACTAATTCTAAATCCCCACATATTAGGATTTGCCCTAAGGTGGTAACTGAAAAGTTAAGAAAAAAGAAAATGACTTATGAATAATTGCAAGTTTTATATTTAAGATTTAAAGCTGAACAGAACAGTAGAGACTTTGTTCTTACCAACAATGTTTCATGTACTTGAAGCAAATGAAATCAGAGTGATAAACATCATATTTTAGTCATCTCATGTCTATACTGAAACAAAGGGGAATGATATTTGAGGTTAATACAATTTTGGAAAAGGCGTTCACTTGTATTTTGATTTTAAAATGCATTATTAAAAAACTGACATAAAAATGTAAGAAATCAGGGTGCCTGGGTGGCTCAGTCAGTTAAGCATCTGCCTTCAGCTCAGGTCATGATCCTGGAGTCCCAGGATCAAGCCCCACGTCAGGTTCCCTGCTCAGTGAGGAGTCTGCTTCTCCCCCTGACCATTCCCCATCTCATGCTCTCTCTTTCTCTCTCTCTCTCAAATAAATAAATACAATCCTTTAAGAAAAAAGAGAAAAGCATAAGAAATCACCAAAAATCATGCAACATAACCTTAGAAGCAATAACGAAGTATCTTGATACATCAGTATTTTTCATGAATACTAATTAGAATATTGTATTGTATTCCATCTTTACTCTTGATGGACAAACTATGTTAGTTCCTTACAATCTACATTGGATTGTGTTTTACAACGCTTGTACCATATAGATCATCAAATCAGACTGTGAGAAAATAAACAGGAGTCAGATGAGTATAACAGACCTTTTGGCCTCACGGCAAGAGCATGAAATGTATGACCATCAAATGTATGATCGTGGCTAAGTTGCTTCACTGCTTTGAGCCTTGGCTTCCTCTTCTATATGGAGGGGGAAAACAAAACCTATCGCATGTGCCTATTTTAGTAAGGATTAAAAGACCACAGGGCTGGTGTTCAACACTGGTATTTTTAGTGTTAGCTGATCCTCCCTTTTTTGAAATGGGAGCATCTGAGTGCCAGGGGGAGAGATGCCTAAGCAAAGGTCACAGGCTTTCAGGTCATGCAGTCAGGTGACTACATCACCCCCCTGGAGTAGTCAGCTTTGTTTGTTTCAAATGTGCCTTCCTGACAGGCTTTACACTTATGTTTGATGGAGGGGTGGGGGAGAGGAGGATCTTTCAATATTAAAAACTGATTGGATCTCTACTCTTGATAGCTGAGTACCTGAAAGAGAGTAGAGTTGTCTTCGAGGGATGAGCAATGACGTGAGACCTAAACTATCCAGACACATCCCTTCTGCTAATTTCATACATCACGCGTCAACTCAAGAAGGCTGTCCACTGATGTGTTATCAATAGGGAACGTGATCTCCACCACAGGAAAGAAAATAAATGGGTTGGGGGAGATAGAGTAGAGAAACAAAGCAAGAGCTTAATTACAGCCACACTTGGCTGGGGCAGGAAAATTGTATTTGTAGACTGAGAGGATTGTAGGCAGCCAGCTGAGATGCATGTTGTCCGTGTAAGCCTCTCCTACCTCTCTTCCTCCTCTCTTTCCCTAACGTCTTCATTTCTCTTCTTCTGGCTCCCCAGCTGACACCTCCGGGGCACAGAGGTGGGGGTACTCATCTCTGCTGCTTCCCTCTGCTTTCTCTCTTCTTCTATAACACTTCTGTTCTTTCCTTGCAGCTCACTGAGATATTACCAGGAAGGCACCTCATTCATTCACATTAAGGTAAATGACTGATTGTTCACTTTTAATCTTCCGTGGCACATGTGCTTAGAAATCCAAATAAATCTCTAATAGATCACGTTCCCAGCATCATGAAGGGGATAAGTTTTCAAGTGGTGTCTCTTCTCCACTTTGAAAAATGGGGAGCACAATGAGTCCAGACAAGCTAACTTTGCACGTAAGACATGACGGCTGTGGCACCTCTAAATGGGAAGTTATCTGCTAGCCCCGCTCTCTTTATTTACAAAACTCCTCAGGCTCAGGGGGTTTGCTTTCTTTTAGCTTGTTAAAGCTTTGATTTCATTAAAAAAAAAAATGCCTTCCAGCATTCATTTCTCTGCTAGTAGCTCTTTAAAGATTTCACTCTCTCTTCTGAGTTCTGTTCATTCCACACAGGTTTCCAGAGTCTCCACGATTCACCTACCACCCTGAATCCCTTCCCGAAAGCTGGCCTGCACTTTGCTATAAGAGTTCCCCAAGTCAGAGCTGGCTCAGTTCGTGGTTATTAATTTATAACACCACAGGTGTATTTCTGAACAATTTCATCACTGTAATGGAATCCACTAATACACCAAACAAGTTGCTTCCCCAAATTCTATTCATTAGATTGCCTTCTACTGGGGACACCAGAGATTACTCTCAGGCTATGCAATTGTTAATGTGGGCATCTTTGCAAAAACAGAAAAATCATTTTGACACCTGTGTTTCTCTTCAACTTACTACAGTGATCATTCGCTGAGAGCCAATAACAAAGAATGTTTTTAAAAAGATGTGATTTTTTTAGGAAGATTTTCATATGATAAAGGTATACTTAAGATTTCCCTAGTTTCTTTTTAGAAGGTATTCTTTATCAGATAATATGCCATATATATATTTTGAAAAGAAGGGCCAGATCATTATATGTATCTGTTTTAGTAGCACTGCTATGCCTCAGCTCCAGAAAGGTTTGCTTATTTATCTTGTAAAAGCTTTATGGCTATCTGAAGATGCTGCTAATGTAGGTCAAAATGCCTTTCCAGGAACGTTTTTGAGGTGGATGCTAATGTCCTGTCTTATTACTCCATCAAAGGGAAATGAAATGTGGTACTGAAAACGTAATGCCCCAATGTGTCAAACGGAGGCCAAAGAAGAATTATGTTCACAGAGAAAGGTTATCACTGAGACAACAACCTGCCTGTATCTGTTTGTTTGTTTTTTTTATTTTTTTAAAGATTTTATTTATTTATTTGAGAGAGAGAGAATGAGAGACAGAAAGCACAAGAGGGAAGAGGGTCAGAGGGAGAAGCAGACTCCCCGCTGAGCCGGGGGGAGCCCAATGCAGGATTCCATCCCAGGACTCCAGGATCATGACCTGAGCCGAAGGCAGTCGCCCAACCAACTGAGCCACCCAGGCACCCTGTTTTGTTTTGTTTTGTTTTTTACTTTTTTGTTTTTTGCCTATATCTGTTTAAATGAAAGGAACAGATTATTCAAATACTGTGATTGCTTAGGATACATGATTATTGTGGGCTCCTCTTCGAAACTGTGAAACTTTCAATAAACCAAAAATGTTATGATCAGCTAATGTTAGGAGAGGAAGTTGAATTTATCACACTGGTTTATTAATAGAAGAATTGTCAGAGTTTCACATTAGTTGATCTAGTTTTAAGTGAAATCTCTACCGTTTGCCACTGAATCACAAACTTGGGATTAGAATGAGAGACAACTGGAGGCAATGGGAAGAAGTCTGAAGCTGGTACCAGACAGCCCAGTCTCTAGTCTAGCTGCCACTGCTAATGAGCTCAGCCATCCTGGACCTCCGTTGCTTTACAGGCTCCAACACTACGCTTCCAGACAAAGTGATCTGTAAGGCCTTTCCAGTCTTTACAAGACTCCAGGGTTAAAGCTGCCATCTATGCCATTTGCCAGTATTAAAGATTCTGGAATGGCAAGGAAGACATTTGTTGCCTTCAGTTGCTCTAAGGCCAAAAGCCAGCTTTGGTCTTTTACACCTGTCTGCAATGCCTCTGGTTCACACCTTAGCCTTGACGTGGATTTAGGATTTCTAATCCCTGCTGGTATGCTTCCCTTTGTACCATTGGGGTCTCAAGAGCCACGTTCTGAATTATTTTATATTTTAAATTATTAAGCCACTGTTATTGTACTCACAGTTTTTAAATGACTATTATAGATAATAATGGCCATTATTATTCCCTGTTGGTGAGAGCTGCAATACAACAGTCTTCATTAAAGATGAATGAGTACATGCAGGTGATGGCCTGAATACATTTGATTTTCTGATTATCAGAAGAAAAATAAAAATGTCCTTGTCCCACTTAAATGCCTATGAAAGAGTTGTGGAGTTTTCTTCTGTTTGTTTGTTGTCATTGATATTTGTTTTTTTAAGCCATGATTTAATACAAGAAAATGTTCTCTGCCATTCAAAAGAAAAAGATCATTCCTAGGGGGGAAAGAAGGCCTTGGTAAGGTAATTGCCTAAGACTGCATGCTAATTTCAGTTTTTGAACCCACTACAATTGGGACTATAGTTTAAACACAAACACACACACACACACACACATCAGGCTCTAGGATACATTGACCAAGCCCTAAATTAAAGGGAAAAGAAAAATAAAAGCACTGAATTCTTCACCTTTTCAAAAGGGGATTTAAAAGCTGTGACTTGGGGCACTTGAGTGGCTCAGTCGTTAAGCGTCTGCCTTCGGCTCAGGTCATGATCCCAGGGTCCTGGGATCGAGCCCCGCATCGGGCTCCCTGCTCAGCGGGAAGCCTGCTTCTCCCTCTCCCACTCCCCCTGCTTGTGTTCCCTCTCTTGCTGTGTCTCTTTCTGTTAAATAAATAAATAAAATCTTTTTTAAAATCTTAAAAATATATATAAATAAATAAAAAATAAATAAAAGCTGTGACTTTGTTCCACACCTTGACAATTACATAAAGTTTGAAAGTTCTCTTGTTAAAGACTAAAACAGCACTGGAAGAATGAGAAAAAAAAGTAGCTACTTTTTGAATTGTGTGGAAAATAGAAGAGAGAAATTAAACATTAAAATAAAAGTATAAATCAGGATGACAAGGGTAGACCAGGCATAATAGTCAAATAAAAGTAAAGGGTCTAAATTCTCCCTTCCCAAGGCAAAGACCATCAGAAATCATTGAAAATGACAGTCTAATACTTTATTCCTTACAAGAAACATTTAAAAGTGAAATATCACAAGAAAATATCCCACATAAGGCCCTAGAGCACAGATCCTTTTTCCCTCTACACACCACCCCCCAAAAACCTAGGGTTAAAATATAGACATCAGTATTATTTGTAGTAATGACTACATTCCCTGACAACACATTTTGTTTGTAAACCTGTCCTTGCCTCCTATCACAGTATCTGGAATGCAATCAGAATTCAGTAAATATTTGTTGAGTGCATAAGTTAGTAAATAAATAACTGTTTTGTTAATGAGAAAAACATTAAGAGTAAATTTATATTGATAAGGTTTACAAACAATAGGAAATCTATAAGACTATTAAACTTTTATGGTTTGATTAGTTTCAGAATATCTTAGTAAATAATAGAATTGCAGTCTTGGGTTATTCATCTTCATAATCCTGAGACATTCTATACAGTCGGGTGGATACATGATGTGCTCAGGTTATAGCAAGAAATTTTGTGGCTAAACCTAATGATGGATGTGTGAGAGTGACAGGAGAATGCCACCCAAAAGGATCCTGCCACATACAATCCCAGTGTGCAATCTTCTTTCTTGACCCTTTATATACCAGCCTCACTGCCCAGCTAATGTGCTCCATGAATGCAAACCCAGGTTCTCCTAGATTTCAAACTCAGTTTAGATATATTGTTTTGCATTATTAATAAGTGTCATTAATAGCCTTCCTTGCTTTACCAAAACCTGAATCCCCTACTTTTTTATGAGCATAATCCCCATGATCATTGCTCCATTTTTCTGAACCCACCTCATGAGCTAGTTTGTGAAGGACCATTGTTCCCTGCTAAAGAGTTCATAAGCCAAGCTAGCTTGAATAAGGAAGCAGAGAATTCTTTTAAGTAACATCCATCCCTCTCAAAGTACTCCACTAAAATTAAAGTGGAGTGTGGGTAAGCAAAATGGGTGAAGGGGGATCAAAAGGTATAAACTCCCAATTATAAAACTAATAAGCCAGGCAGATGTAATGTACAGCACGGGGACTGTAGTGAATAATACTGTATTTCATATTTGAAAGTTGCTAAGAAAGTAGATCTTAAAAATTCTCATCACAAGAAAAAAATATTGTAACTATGTATGGTGATAGATGTTAACTAGATTTCTTATGGTGATCCTTTTGCCATGTACACAAATATTGATTCATTAGGTTGTATACCTGAAATTAATATAATGTTAATGTCAATTATGGCCTCAGTAAAAAAATTAAATAAATAAAATAAATAGTGCCCTAACTTCATTTTTATCTGCAGAATCAGCCCCTTTCTACTCAATCTGGCTCCAGCCACCACTTTAATCTTCCTAAAGGGTTTTCTAATGGTATTACTTTCCTATCCTAAAAGCTTCAGTTACTCGAAATGGATCTCCAATCTACCTTTTTGAAGAAATGAGAAGTCATCTTTCAAGGTCCAACTCAAAAAGCACTTCCTCCAAAAGGCCTGCTTTTATTACCTATGAGAACACTCATCCCTGCCCACTTGGAACCCCCATACATTCTGTATTACTCATACGGTACTTATAAAAATTAATTAATTTAATTTAATTAAAGGAAAGTAATTGGCAACCATGGGAACAAGAATAGTGAGAGATTGATGATGAAGAAACCAGTTGGAAAAATGCTGTAGTGATCCAGGCAAAAAATAAGAGGGTCTGGACGGGCCCAGAATCCTAGGATCCTAGGACCTAGACTGGGAACAAATCGGAGGGGTAGGATTTGAAACACTTGTGGTTTGACTGTACATGGTAAATGATAAGGTATGGAGTTAAGGATGACCCCCAAGTTGCTACCTTGGAAGAGTCGGTGGATGATGACACCATAATAGATAGAAGGAATAGCTTTTCAAAGAAAGTACAGCTTTAAGACCCAATAAAATGGCTTCTTTCCTGGACATCCTAATTTTGATGTGGACCCATATGGCATTCAGGATAAGAAATCTAGCAGGTAATTGACAGGGATTTGGCTTAAATAACGTATCTACCCTGGTCACACTTTGGACTATTTTGATCTTGTTTGGGGTTTTTTTTGGGGGGGGGGTACTGTTTTGACTGAGTACCAGCTGTAGGCAAAAAGTGGTGGTTGGAGCAATAAGAAATGACTAGATTTTTGTGGTTCATTAGATCAGGAAGGAGAAGTAAATAACTCTTTTGTCACGCAGAACAGCCGTTACCTTTAGTTCCTGTTTAAGGTTCTCAATGGAAATAGATTAGGACACTATCCTATTGGCATAAGTGTGATATTAAAAAGTAAGCTGTACTATAAAGAAATGAATATCATATTCCAAATTTTAAAAAAAATCTTTAGTCATAAGTTACATAAACCAAAATAGCAATGTTAACAACATAAAAGTAAATTCAGCTGAATCAGGTTATTAATGACCCAAACTAGCATCTTCCCATGTTTAAATCTCACAAGATTCCCGTTATATATAAGCAACACTTTCCTCACACCAAGAGCCTTTTAGGAGCCCTCTATCACATCCATCTGGCACCAGGGTAGCAACGTTATGGATCATTGAGACAGGTTGGCTAGAGAGGTAGATCACTTTTGTCAAGGAAGAAAATTTAAAGAGTCAAAGGATCATAACTCTTATCCTCTACAGTAAAAATGGCACTGTTGATGATTTAAGAACTTTGGATGGTGCTATTCAGCCAAGATAATTATAAAGAATACCCCATTGTGGAATATTATTCCATAGGTCTGTAAATTTTCTGTCACTTTCCCTACTTCAGCTCATCTTACACATCAAAAAACTTACACTGTCCATAAAATGGAAGATACGCCACATAACAGTTATATCAAAAAAGACCTTTTATGGGAAATCACTTCATAAAGTGCTGTTCGAACATGAGGGATTAACAGTTATTTTAGCCTATCACAGCACTAGTGCCCAGGACGCCAAGATTTAGAGGCAACCTCATACTCTTTTGCTAAGTTCTTGGAAACAACATGTTGACAGCATGGAAAGGACATGGACCCCTGCTCCACATTCCTATTCTAAATCTTGTACAAAAGATATCTTGTAAAACAGGTAGAAAACAATAGACTAGAATTATGAACTCGAGTCACTGGATTTAATATTTACTTTAAATTTGAACAGCAATAAAGCCAACTTTGAAATCAGCACTTCTTTTCTACATATTGTCAACTCCTTTCAAATGTCATCTTTGACCTTGAAGTACAGATTCAATCCCTTCTTTTGGACTTCCAAATTACCCTCTCTTTCACCTCTGAGTTTCAGAGCTACCTGAAATATAGTTTTTGTTTCTGGAGACACAGTGCTGGCTGTGAAGGTACATAAAACAGGTAATCCAATCGTCAGGATGAATTAAGCATAGACACTGTCTATTTTAATTTAGTTCGTTTACTTCTTGATTTTGTTTTGAAGGTGTTTTCTCAATCCTTTCAAACTTTCTTCTTTGTGATTAACGTAATTCAAGGGGAAAGTGCAGTTTGAACACTTAATTTGTGTTCTTTAAAAAATAACTATGCTTCATTTGCTTGTCTAGGGTGGTGGTTATTGTTAATGTTTCAAACAAAGAACTTCTCACCCTTACTTCAGGGTGTCTTCCAAAGCATGACCCTACCCAGATGCACAGGTGTTTCTAGGAAGAGGAAACAGAGTCTTTCTCCATCAAAAATGAATCACTTGACTTATTACCTGTCCCTTTTGTTTCAACATAATATTTTCAGGGGCTCAAGCCTAGATTGTTCTACAATTATATGTGAGAGCTCTGCAGTATTTGGAGTTTGTAAGTTTTTGAGCAAAAATGAAGAATGGGTCTCTCCGTTCACTTTTAAAAATTAATCCCCACAGTAAGATAGAAAAGAACCAACTTGATACAGCTCTTTAATCCTATTCTCCACCTTTTGTTAATTTCCAGTGCTTTGGGACCTAAACAAGTGAATAATGAACAGGCTGATTGATCGTTAGCAAATGAATAAATTCTTTCCCAAATAGTTTAGACTATGGGTTATGTCTGGTGGATATTTTCTGTAATGATCTAAGGAAATTATGTGGCCACTGAAAAGGTAAATTATTTGGTAACACATAAACAGGTAGAATATAATCCTGAGTATTTGGGGGGGACGCCAAGTGGTTGAATTGCAATATGTCCATTTAGAAAAACTGAAACCGTATTTCCTAAGATTCCCTTCACTGCTGAGTTCTGGGTTGGGAGTAGAGTAGAAGAGACCATTTGTACAAGATTTAGAATAGGAATGTGGAGCAGGGGTCCATGTCCTTTGCATGCTGTGATGGTCTGTAGGGACATCAGCTGCTGTGGCAGAGCAGACATCTTACAGTGGCTCAGCTGGTTAGCTGGGGAAGCAACCAGATGCAGCGTCTTACTTCCTTACCTACCTCCTTCCTGCTCTTCTCCTCTAGCCTATCCCACAGCTGGGGCAGACAATATTTAACTCCATAAAGAATGGTCCCAGCTTCTCCTGCAAGTCACCTCCATCATCAGAGATGGAGACTGAAAGGTAGTAAGAGAGGTTAAGTGGGTTCCAGTTGGTCCTTGTGGAACTGCCTCCAATCTTAGGAGTTCAGATTTATCCATGCTCCTCCAACTTCCTACCCATCTTTTCTTCCCGTCTGCCCTCCCTGCAGGTTTCAGGTTTCAGGCTCCAACACCAGACATGGAAGCCACAGCCTCCCCTCAGCTGCTTAACCAGCTCCCATGCCCCAGCAATCCACTTCTCTGAGCCAACCCTGAGGGCCACACACTGCAATTGTCTTCTTCATGACTTTTCTTCATTGTTTATTTGGCTCTTTCCCCTACCATCTGCCTCTCAAAAGCATACCTCATCTCACAGGCACAACGCAAGCCCCGACTTCTGCACGAAGGCTTCCCCAATATGTATGATAAAAATGAACTACTTTCTCCTGCACATTCCCAAAGTACTTTTGTTGTATCTCTCTTCTCACACTGAGCACATAATGCATAATGCCTTGTGTGGCAGTTCTGTATATCTCTGTCTCCCCTTATACATTCCTTAAAGGCAGATAAGATGTTTCGCTCATATGTGCATCCCCAAAAGCAACTATCACGGTGCCTGATGCAGAACTGGAGTTAGATAAATGTCTGTTGACTTGAAGTCTGGTTCAGTTTGCTTTATCCTCTGGCCCTTTTAGGCACTGCCTGGGCTGTCACCATGACTGTATCTAAAAGACAACTTCAGCCTTCTGGGCTCTCTGCTCTTGTTTCATCTATTTTTATGATGTGTTTCTACATGGTCTCTGGTTTGTTCCAGAAGCCAAGCACTTTGGTGATATATTTTCAGTCAGGTTAAATGTTTAGCATTTTTTTTTCAAGTGGAAAGGCCCTGGATGTGTTAAGAGTTTTCTCATGCAACTCTATCAGGAAATTAATGAGTAAAACACTACATCCAAAAAGGGACCGTGTACATTAAGGTAGCAGAGTCCCCAGAACCCAGCAAATTCTCATGAAATAGCAGCCAATGGTGAAGCAAATACATTGGTGGATTTACTAATTGTTAAAAACCCAACCAAGGGTTTTGGGAGGAACAAGATGGTGGAGGAGTAGGATACCTAAATTTTGTCTGGTCCTAGGACTTCAGCTAGATAGGGATCAAACCATTCTGAACACCTACGAACTCAAGAGGAGATCAAAGAAAAGAACAGCAACAACTCTCTGAGCAGAAAAGTGACCACTTTCTGGAAGGTAGGACGTGCGGAGAAGTGAATCCGAGGCGATATTCAGAGGATAGACGGCGGGGGAGGGGGCCTCCGTCGGCCACTTCTGGCAAGTGCTAGGGCGGCGGAGCACAAAATCGGAACTTTTAGAAGTCAGCTCTGCGGAGGGACATCGCTCCAGTGGCTAAGTGGGGGGTGGAACCTCGCGGGACAGTGTGGTCTCAGGACCCTCAGGGTCACAGAAAGACTGAGGGTGCCTGAGTGTGGCAGAGCTCCCAGGTATCGGAGCAGGGAAACCAGCTGCAGAGACGGAGCCGAGGCGCGGGCTCTCAGCTTGAGGTGGCCATAAACTGTGATCTGCGGCCCAGTCGGGCCACTGCTCCTCCAGCAGGGACCCAACAAGCAGCAGAGCCGGGGAGACTCCCCTTCCTCCCCTGGGAGGAGCAGCACGGGAGCGCACTGCAGGGATCTGCTGGGTTTGGAGACTCCACACCAAATGGGGTGCCAGAGATAGAAACGCTGGTTCACAGGCCAGGTGAGCATGGAGTGTGGCCAGAGACTGGGGAGATGGGGGTGATTGACTGCTTTTCTCTGGGGGCTCACTGAGAAGTGGGGCCCCCAAGTTCTCGGCTCCTCCGGGGTGGAGATTGGGAGGCCACCATTTTCACTCTCCTCCTCCAAAGCTGTACGGAAAGCTTCCAGGGAACAAAAGATCCCGAGAGTAAATCTGAGCAGATTACTTAGCCTGGACTGGCAAGGGAGGGGCAATTCCGCCTCCGGCAAAGACATTTGGGAACCACGGCAACAGGCCCCTCCCCTAGAAGATCAGCAAGAACAGCCAGCCAAGATCAAGGTTATCGATCAATGAGAATGGCAGAACTCCAACGCTAGGGGAATACTACACATAGAATTCATGGCTCTTTTTCCCTGATTCTTTAATCTTTCAAGGTTAATTTTTTTTAATTTCCTTTTTTTCTTTTTCTTTTTTTTTGAATTTTTTTCCCTTTTTCAAGAAATATCTTATCAATCCTGTTTTTAAAAATCTTTTTTATTTTTCATTTTTAGAGTCATATTCTATCCCTTCGTAGTAGTTAACCTTATTGTTGGTATATATATATAAGTTGTTCTCTCTTTAAAATTTTGGGATACAGTTTCTTCTAACAGACCAAAATATACCCTAAATCTCTAGTGTATGGCTTTGTTCTAGTCTCCTGCTTGATCACATTCTCTCCCTTTTTTTATTTTTTAATTCCTCTTCTTTCTTTTTTCAACCAACTTCTTATTTTATCAATTCCTTTATAAAATTTTTCATAATTATCATCTTTGCAGTCATATTCCATCCCTTCATCATATTTACCCTTATTTTTGTACATATATAAGTTTTTCTTTCTTTAAAATTTTGGGAGGCACTTTCTTCTAACAGACCAAAATATGCCCAAAATCTAGTGTGTGGCACTGATCTATGCACCAGCCTGATCATATTTGATATTCTTTCTTTTTTTTATCTTTATCTTTTTCTTTTCTTTTTCTTTTTCTTTCTTTCCCTTTCTTTTCCCCCAGTTTCAGATCACTTCTAATTTGTTTAGAGTATATTTTTCTGGGGTCATTCTTACACTGTTAGCATTTTGTTCTATAATTCATCTATTGTCCACTGGACAAAATGGCAAGATGTAAAAATCACCTCAAAAAAAAAAAAAGAACAAGAGGCAGTACCGACGGCCAGGGACCTAATCAATACGGACATTGGTACGATGTCAGAACTAGAGTTCAGAATAATGATTTTAAAGATACTAGCTGGGCTTGAAAAAAGCATGGAAGTTATTAGAGAAACCTCTCTGGAGAAGTAAAAGAACTAAATCTAACCAAGTCGAAATCAAAAAGGCTATTAATGAAGAGCAATAAAAAATGGAGGCTCTAACTGCTAGGATAAATGAGCAGAAGAGAGAATTAGTGATGGCGCCTGGGTGGCTCAGTTGGTTAAGCAACTGCCTTCGGCTCAGGTCATGATCCTGGGGTCCTGGGATCAAGCCCCGCATCGGGCTCCCTGCTCAGCTGGAAGCCTGCTTCTCCCTCTCCCACTCCCCCTGCTTGTGTTCCCTCTCATGCTCTCTCTCTCTCTCTGCCAATTAAATAAATAAAATCTTTAAAAAAAAAGAGAGAGAATTAGTGATGAGAAAACCAAATGAGGGAAAATAAAGAAGCTGAGAAAAAGATAAACAACTACTGGATCATGGGGCAGAATTGAAGAGATAAGTGATACCATAAGATGAAACAATATTAGAATAATTGGGATCCCAGAAGAAGAAAGAGAGAGGGGAGCAGAAGGTATATTGGAACAAATTATAGCAGAGGACGTCCCTAATTTGGGGAAGAAAACAGGCATCAAAATACAGGAGGCACAGAGAACCTGCCTCAAAATCAATAAAAATAAGTCAACACCCTGACATCTAATATAAAACTACGAGACTTAGAGACAAAGAGAAAATCCTGAAAGCAGCTCGGGAGAGGAGATCTGTAAACTACAATGGTAGAAACATTAGATTGGCAACAGACCTATCCACAGAGACCTGGCTGGCCAGAAAGGACTGGCATGATATATTCAGAGCACTAAATGAGAAAAATATGCAGCCAAGAATACTGTATCCACCTAGGCTGTCATTGAAAATAGAAGGAGAGTTAAAAAGCTTCCAGGACAAACTAAAATTAAAGTAATTTGTAAACACAAAACCAGCCCTATAAGAAATATTGAAAGGGCTCCTCTAATCAAAGAGAGAGACAAAAAGTAACATAGATCAGAAGGGAACGCAGACAATATACAGTAACAGTCACCTTACAGGCAATACAATGGCCTAAATTCATATCTTTCAATAGTTACCCTGAATGTAAATGGGCAAATGCCCAAATCAAAAGACACAGGCTATCAGATTGAATAAAAAAACAACAACAAAAAATATGCTATCTGCAAGAGACACATTTTAGACCCAAAGACACCCTCCCCACGTTGAAAGTGAGGTGGTGGAAAACCATTTACTATGCTAATGGACACCAAAAGAAAGCTGGGGTGGCAATCCTTATATCAGACAAATTAGATTTTAAACCAAAGACTATAAAAAGAGATGAGGAAAGACACTATATCATATTTAAAGTGTCTATCCAACAAGAAGACCTAACAATTGTAAATATGCCCCTAACATGGGACCAGGCAATTATATAAGCCGATTAATAAGTAAAGCAAAGAAACACATCAACAACAATACAATAATAGTAGGGGACATTAACACCCCCCTCACCGAAATGGACAGATCATCAAGCTAAAGATCAACAAGGAAATAAAGACCTTAAATGACACACTGGACCAAACAGACTTCACAGATACATTCAGAACATTCCATCTCAAAGCAACGGAATACACATTCTTCTCTAGTGCCCATGGAACATTCTCCAGAATTGATCACATCCTAGGTCACAAATCAGGTCTCAACCAATACCAAAAGACTGGGATAATTCCCTGCAAATTTTCAGACCACAATACTTTGAAACTAGAACTCAATCACAAGAGGAAAGTCAGAAAGAACTCAAATACATGGAGGCTAAAGAGCATCCTACTAAAGAATGAATGGATCAACCAGGAAATTAAAGAAGAATTAAAAAAATTCATGGAAACAAAAGAAAATGAAAACACAACTGTTCAAAATCATTGGGATACAGCAAAGGCAGTCCTAAGAGGAACGTATAGAGCAATACAAGCCTTTCTCAAGAAACAAGAAAGGTCTCAAATACACAACCTAACCCTACACCTAAAGGAGCTGGAGAAAGAACAGCAAACAAAGCCTAAACCCAGCAGGAGAAGAGAAGTACTAAAGATCAGAGCAGAAATCAATGAACTAGAAACCAAAAGAACAGTAGAACAGATCAACGAAACTAGGAGTTGGTTCTTTGAAAGAATTAACAAGATTGATAAACCCCTGGACGGACTTATCAAAAAGAAAACAGAAATGACCCAAATCAACAAAATCATGAATGAAAGAGGAGAGATCACAACCAACACCAAAGAAATACAAACAATTATAAGAACGTATTATGAGCAACTATATGCCAGCAAATTAGATAACCTGGAGGAAATGGATGCATTCCTAGAGCTGTATCAACTACCAAAATTGAACCAGGAAGAAATAGAAAACCTGAACAGACTCATAAACACTAAGGAAATTGAAGCAGTCATCAAAAATATCCCAACAAGCAAAAGCCCAGGGCCAGATGGCTTCACAGGGGAATTCTATCAAACATTTAAAGAAGAATTAATACCTATTCTTCTGAAAATGTTCCAAAAAACAGAAATGGAAGGAAAACTTCCAAACTCGTTTTATGAGGCCACCATTACCTTGATCCCAAAACCAGACAAAGACCCCAATAAAAAGGAGAATTACAGACCAATATCCTTGATGAACATGGATGCAAAAATTCTCACCAAAATACCAGCCAATAGGATCCAACAGTACATTAAAAGGATTATTCACACGACAAAGTGGGATTTATCCCTGGTCTGCAAGTCTGGTTCAACATCCACAAATCAATCAATGTGATACAATATATTAACAAAATAAAGAACAAGAATCATATGATCCTCTCAATAGATGCAGAAAAAGCATTTGACAAAGTACAGCATCCTTTCTGGATCAAAACTATTCAGAGTATAGGGATAGAGGGTACATACCTCAATATCATTAAAGTCATCTATGAAAAACCCACAGTGAATATCATTCTCAATGGGGAAAAATTGAGAGCTTTGCCCCTAAGGTCAAGAACACAGCAGGGATGTCCACTATCACCATTGCTATTCAACATAGTATTAGAAGTCCTAGCCACAGCAATCAGACAACAAAAAGAAATAAAAGGCATCTGAATCAGCAAAGAAGAAGTCAAACTCTCACTCTTTGCAGATGATATGATACTTTATGTGGAAAACCCAAAAGACTCCACCCCAAACTGCTAGAACTCATACAGGAAATCAGTAAAGTGGCAGGATATAAAATCAATGCACAGAAATCAGTGGTATTCCTATACACCAACAACAAGACAGAAGAAAGAGAAATTAAGGAGTCGATCCCATTTACAATTGCACCCAAAACCATAAGATACCTAGGAATAAATCTAACCAAAGAGGCAAAGAATCTGTACTCAGAAAACTATAAAATACTTATGAAAGAAATTGAGGAGGACACAAAGAAATGGAAAAACATTCCATGTTCATGGATTGGAAGAACAAATATTGTGAAGATGTCAATACTACCTAGAGCAATCTACACATTCAATGCAATCTCCATCAAAATACCATCCACTTTTCTCAAAGAAATGGAACAAACTCTCCTAAAATTTGTATGGAACCAGAAAAGATCCCGAATAGCCAGAGGAATGTTGAAAAAGAAAAGCAAAGCTGGTGGCATCACAATTCCGGACTTCAAGCTCTATTAACAAAGCTGTAATCATCAAGACAGGATGATACTGGCATAAAAACAGACACATAGATCAATGGAACAGAATAGAGAGCCCAGAAATGGACCCTCAACTCTATGGTCAACTCATCTTCGACAAAGCAGGAAAGAATGTCCAATGCAAAAAAGACAGTCTCTTCAACAAATGGTGTTGGGAAAATTGGACAGCCACATGCAGAAGAATGAACCTGGACCATTTCCTCACACCACACACAAAAATAGACTCCAAATGGTTGAAAGACCTAAATGTGAGACAGGAGTCCATCAACATCCTAAAGGAGAACACGGGAAGCAACCTCTTCGACCTCAGCCGCATCAATTTCTTCCTAGAAACACCGCCTAAGGCAAGGAAAGCAAGGGCAATAATGAACTATTGGAATTTCATCAAGATAAAAAGCTTTTGCACGGCAAAAGAAACAGTCCACAAAACCAAAAGACAACCGACAGAATGGGAGAAAATGTTTGCAAATGACATATCAGATAAAGGGCTAGTGTCCAAAATCTATAAAGAACTTATCAAACTCAACAGCCAAAGAACAAATGATCCAATCAAGAAATGGGCAGAAGACATGAACACACATTTTTCCAAAGAAGACATCCACATGGCCAACAGACACATGAAAAAGTGCTCAACATCGCTCGGCATCAGGGAAATCCAAATCAAAACCTCAATGAGATACCACCTCACACCAGTCAGAATGGATAAAATTAACAAGTCAGGGAACGACAGATGTTGGCGGGGATGTGGAGAAAGGGGAACCCTCCTACACTGTTGGTGGGAATGCAAGCTGGTGCAACCACTCTGGAAAACAGTATGGAGGTTCCTCAAACAGTTGAAAATAGAGCTACCCTACGATCCAGCAATTGCACTACTGGGTATTTACCCCAAATATACAAATGTAGGGATCCGAAGGGGTATGTGCACCCCAATGTTTATAGCAGCAATGTCCACAATAGCCAAACTGTGGAAAGAGCCAAGATGTCCATCGAGAGATGAATGGATAAAGAAGATGTGGTATATAGATTCAATGGAATATTATGCAGCCATCAAAAGGAATGACATCTTGCCATTTGCAATGACGTGGATGGAACTGGAGGGTATTATGCTGAGCAAAATAAGTCAGAGAAAGACATGTATTATATGATCTCAATGATATGAGGAATTCCTAATCTCAGGAAACAAACTGAGTGTTGCTGGAGTGGTGGGGTGTGGGAGGGATGGGGTGGCTGGGTCATAGATATTGGGGAGGTTATGTGCTATGGTGAGTGCTGTGAATTGTGTTAGACTGTTGAATCACAGACCTATACCTCTGAAACAAATAATACATTATATGTTAAAAAAAAAAAAGAAGATAGTAGGAAGGGAATAATGAAGGTGGGAAATTGGAGGGGGAGACAAACCATGAGAGACTATGGACTCTGAGAAACAAACTGAGGGTTCTATTGGGAGGGAGCTGGGGGATGGGATAGCCTGGTGATGGGTATTAAAGAGGGCACGTGCTGAATGGAGCACTGGGTGTTATATGCAAACAATGAATCATGGAACACTACATCAAAAACTAATGGTGTAATGTGTGGTTATTGTTATGTTAATCACCACACATTACATCATTAGTTTTTGATGTAGTGTTCCATGATTCATTGTTTGTTCATAACACCCAGTGCTCCATGCAGAATGTGCCCTCCTTAATACCCATCACCAGGCTAACCCATCCCCCTACCCTCCTCCCCTCTAGAACCCTCAGTTTGTTTTTCGGAGTCCATCATCTCTCATGGTTCGTCTCCCCCTCTGACTTACTCCCCTTCATACCTCCTCTCCTGCTATCTTCTTCTTTTTCTTTTTTCTTAAAGTATGTTGCATTATTTGTTTCAGAAGTACAGATCTGTGATTCAACAGTCTTGCACAATTCACAGCACTCACCATAGCACATACCCTCCCCAATGTCTATCACCAAGCAACCCCATCCCTCCCAGCCCCAACCACTCCAGTAACCCTCAGTTTGTTCCTGAGATTAAGAATTCCTCATATCAGTGAGGTCATATGATACATGTCTTTCTCTAATTGACATATTTCACTAAGCATAACACCCTCGAGTTCTATCCACGTTGTTGCAAATGGCAAGATCTCATTCCTTTTGATGGCTGCATAATATTCCATTGTGTATATATACCACCTCTTCTTTATCCATTCATCTGTCGATGGGCATCTTGGCTCTTTCCACAGTTTGGCTATTGTGGACATTGCTGCTATAAACATTGGGGTACACGTACCTCTTCGGGTCCCTACATTTGTATCTTTGGGGTAAATACCCAGTAGTGCAATTGCTGGATCGTAGGGTAGCTCTATTTTCAACTGTTTGAGGAACCTCCATACTGTTTTCCAGAGTGGTTGCACCAGCTTGCATTCCCACCAACAGTGTAGGAGGGTTCCCCTTTCTCCACATCCCCGCCAACATCTGTCGTTCCCTGACTTGTTAATTTTATCCATTCTGACTGGTGTGAGGTGGTATCTCATTGAGGTTTTGATTTGGATTTCCCTGATGCCGAGTGATGTTGAGCACTTTTTCATGTGTCTGTGGGCCATTTGGATGTCTTCTTTGGAAAAATGTGTGTTCATGTCTTCTGCCCATTTCTTGATTGGATTATTTGTTCTTTGGGTGTTCAGTTTGATAAGTTCTTTATAGATTTTGGATACTAGCCCTTTATCTGATATGTCATTTGCAAATATTTTCTCCCATTCTGTCGGTTGTCTTGGTTTTGTGGACTGTTTCTTTTGCTGTGCAAAAGCTTTTTATCTTGATGAAATCCCAATAGTTCATTTTTGCCCTGGCTTCCCGTGCCTTTGGTGATGTTTCTAGGAAGAAGTTGCTGCGGCTGAGGTCGAAGAGTTTGCTACCTGTGTTCTCCTTTAGGATTTTGATAGACTCCTGTCTCACGCTTAGGTCTTTCAACCATTTGGAGTCTATTTTTGTGTGTGGTGTGAGGAAATGGTCCAGGTTCATTCTTCTGCATGTGGCTGTCCAATTTTCCCAACACCATTTGTTGAAGAGACTGTCTTTTTTGCATTGGACATTCTTTCCTGCTTTGTCAAAGATGAATTGACCATAGAGTTGAGGGTCCATTTCTGGGCTCTCGATTCTGTTCCATTGATCTATGTGTCTGTTTTTGTGCCAGTACCATACTGTCTTGATGATGACAGCTTTGTAATAGAGCTGGAAGTCCGGAATTGTGATGCCGCCAGCATTGCTTTTCTTTTTCAACATTCCCCTGGCTATTCGGGGTCTCTTCTGGTTCCATACAAATTTTAGGATTATTTGTTCCATTTCTTTGAAAAAAGTGGATGGTATTTTGATGAGGATTGCATTGAATGTGTAGATTGCTCTAGGTAGCATTGACATCTTCACAATGTTGGTTCTCCCAATCCATGAGCATGGAACGTTTTTCCATTTCTTTGTGCCTTCTTCAATTTCTTTCCTGAGTATTTTATACTTTTCTGAGTACAGATCCTTTGCCTCTTTGGTTAAATTTATTCCTAGGTATCTAATGGTTTTGGGTGCAATTGTGAATGGGGTCAACTCCTTGAGTTGTCTCTCTTCTGTCTTGTTGTTGGTGTATAGGAATGCCACTGATTTCTGTGCATTGATTTTATATCCTGCTACTTGACTGAATTCCTGTATGAGTTCTAGCAGTTTTGGGGTGGAGTCTTTTGGGTTTTCCACATACAGTACCATATCACCTACAAAGAGTGAGAGTTTGACTTCCTCTTTGCCAATTTGGATGCCTTTGATTTCTTTTTGTTGTCTGATTGCTGTGGCTAGGACTTCTAATACTATGTTGAATAGCAGTGGTGAGAGTGGACATCCCTGCCGCGTTCCTGACCTTAGGGAAAAGCTCTCAGCTTTTCCCCATTAAGAATGATATTCGCTGTAGGTTTTGCGTAGATGGCTTTTATGATATTGAGGTATGTACCCTCTATCACTATACTCTGAAGAGTTTTGATCAAGAAAGGATGCTGTACTTTGTCAAATGCTTTTTCTGCACCTATTGAGAGGATCATATGATTCTTGTTCTTTCTTTTGTTAATGTATTGTATCACGTTGACTGATTTGCAGATGTTGAATCAGCCTTGCAGCCCAGGGATAAATCCCACTTGGTTGTGGTGAATAATCCTTTTAATGTACTGTTGGATCCTATTGGCTAGTATTTGGTGAGAATTTTTTCATCCATGTTCATCAAGGATATTGGTCTGTAATTCTCCTTTTTGTTGGGGTCTTTGTCTGGTTTTGGGATCAAGGTAGTGCTGGCCTCATAAAATGAATTTGGAAGTTTTCCTTCCATTTCTATTTTTTGGAACAGTTTCAGGAGAATAGGTATTAATTCTTCCTGAAATGTCTGATAGAATTCCCCTGGGAAGCCATCTGGCCCTGGGCTTTTGTTTCTTGGGAGATTTTTGATGACTGCTTCAATTTCCTTAGTGGTTATAGGTCTGTACAGGTTTTCTATTTCTTCCTGGTTCAATTTTGGTAGTTGATACAGCTCTAGGAATGCACCCATTTCTTCCAGGTTATCTAATTTGCTGGCATAGAGTTGCTCATAATATGTTCTTATAATTGTTTGTATTTCTTTGGTGTTGGTTGTGATCTCTCCTCTTTCATTCATGATTTTGTTGATTTGGGTCATTTCTCTTTTCTTTTGGATAACTCTGGCCAGGGGTTTATCGATCTTGTTAATTCTTTCAAAGAACCAGCTCCTAGTTTCGTTGATCTGTTCTACTGTTCTTTTGGTTTCTAGTTCATTGATTTCTGCTCCGATCTTTATTATTTCTCTTCTCCTGCTGGGTTCAGGCTTTGTTTGCTGTTCTTTACCAGCTCCTTTAGGTGTAGGGTTAGGTTGTGTATTTGAGACCTTTCTTGTTTCTTGAGAAAGGCTTGTATTGCTATATACTTTCCTCTCGGGACTGCCTTTGCTGTATCCCAAAGATTTTGGACAGTTGTGTTTTCATTTTCATTGGTTTCCATGAATTTTTTTAATTCTTCTTTAATTTCCTGGTTGACCCATTCATTCTTTAGTAGGATGCTCTTTAGCCTCCATGTATTTGAGTTCTTTCCGATTTTCCTCTTGTGATTGAGTTCTAGTTTCAAAGCATTGTGGTCTGAAAATATGCAGGGAATGATCCCAATCTTTTGGTACCGGTTGAGACCTGATTTGTGACCTAGGATGTGATCAATTCTGGAGAATGTTCCATGGGCACTAGAGAAGAATGTGTATTCCGTTGCTTTGAGATGGAATGTTCTGAATATGTCTGTGAAGTCCATTTGGTCCAGTGTGTCATTTAAAGTCTTTATTTCCTTGTTGATCTTTTGCTTAGATGATCTGTCCATTTCAGTGAGGGGGGGTGTTAAAGTCCCCCACTATTATTGTATTGCTGTCAATGTGTTTCTTTGCTCTTGTTATTAATTGCCTTATATAATTGGCTGCTCCCATGTTCGGGGCATAGATATTTACAATTGTTAGATCTTCTTGTTGGATAGACCCTTTAAGTAGGATATAGTGTCCTTCCTCATCTCTTATTACAGTCTTTGTTTTAAAATCTAGTTTGTCTGATATAAGGATTGCCACCCCAGCTTTCTTTTGGTGTCCATTAGCATGGTAAATGGTTTTCCACCCCCTCACTTTCAATCTGGGGGTGTCTTTGGGTCTAAAATGAGTCTCTTGCAGACAGCATATGGATGGGTCTTGTTTTTTAATCCAATCTGATAGCCTGTGTCTTTTGATTGGGGCATTGAGCCCATTTACATTCAGGGTAACTATTGAAAGGTATGAATTTAGTGCCATTGTATTGCCTGTAAGGTGACTGTTACTGTATGTTTTCTGTGTTCCTTTCTGATCTTTGCTGCTTTTAGGCTCTCTCTTTGCTTAGATGACCCCTTTCAATATTTCTTGGAGGGCTGGTTTCGTGTTTGCAAATTCCTTTAGTTTTTGTTTGTTCTGGAAGCTTTTTATCTCTCCTTCTATTTTCAATGACAGCCTAGCTGGATATAGTATTCTTGGCTGCCTATTTTTCTCGTTTAGTGTTCTGAAGATATCTTGCCAGTCCTTTCTGGCCTGCCAGGTCTCTGTGGATAGGTCTGTTGCCAATCTAATATTTTTACCATTGTAGGTTACATATCTCTTCTTCCGAGCTGCTTTCAGGATTTTCTCTTTGTCTCTGAGACTCGTAAGTTTTACTATTAGATGTCAGGGTGTTGACCTATTTTTATTGATTTTGAGAGGGATTCTCTGTGCCTCCTGGATTTTGATGCCTGTTTCCTTCCTCACATTAGGGAAGTTCTCTGCTATTATTTGCTGCAATATACCTTCTGCCCCTCTCTCTCTTTCTTCTTCTTCTGGGATCCCAATTATTCTAATGTTGTTTTGTCTTATCATATCGCTTATCTCTCGAATTCTGCCCTCGTGATCCTGTAGTTGTTTCTCTCTCTTTTTCTCAGCCTCTTTGTTTTCCATCATTTGGTCTTCTATATCACTGATTCTCTCTTCTGCCTCATTTATCCTAGCAGTTAGTGCCCCCATTTTTGATTGCACCTCATCAATAGCCTTTTTGATTTCCACTTGGTTAGATTTTAGTTCTTTTATTTCTCCAGAAAGCGTTTCTCTAAGAACTTCCACGCTTTTTTCGAGCCCAGCTAGTAACTTTAAAGTCATGATTCTGAACTCTAGGTCCGACATCGTACTAATGTCCGTATTGAGTAGGTCCCTGGCTGACTGTACTACCTCTTGTTCTTTTTGCTGAGGTGATTTTTTTCGTCTTGTCATTTTGTCCAGAGGAGAATAGATGAATGAGAGAACAAAATGCTAACAGGTTTACAACGTCCCCAGCAAATATACTGTATACAAATCAGAAAAGACCTGAAACCAGGGGAAAAGAAAGGGAAAGAAAGGAAAAAGAAAGAGAAAAAAAAGATAAAAACAAAAACAGAACAATACGAAAAAAAGCAGAATATGATCAAATATGATCAGGCTAGTGCATAGATCAGTGCCACACACTAGATTTTGGGCTTATTTTGGCCTGTTAGAAAAAAGTGCCTCCTAAAATTTTAAAGGAAGAAAGACATATATGCACAAAATAAGGGTTGATACAATGAAGGGATAGAAGATGACTGTAAAGATGAAAATTATAAAAATTTTATAAAAGGACTTGATAAGATAAGAAGTTGTTTGAAAAAAGAAAGAAGAAGATTTAAGAAAAAGAAAAAAGAAAAAAGGGAGAGAATGTGATCAGGCAGAAGACTAGAACAGAGCCTAACACTAGTGATTTAGGGTATATTTTGATCTGTTAGAAGAAACTGTATCTCAAAATTTTAAAGAGAGAACAACTTATATATGTATATGCCAAAAATAAGGGTAACTACTATGAAGGGATAAAATATGACTCTAAAAATGAAAAATAAAAAATGTTTTTTTTTTAAAAAGAGATTGATAAGATGTTGGTTGAAAAAGGGAAAAAGAAAAATAAAAAAAAACAGTTAACAAAAATTAACTTTGATGAACTAATGAATCATGGTAAAAAAAAGCCATGAATTCTATTTGCAGTATTCCCCTAGCGCTGGAGTTCTCCTGTTCTCCTTGATGGGTAAACTTGGTCTTGGCTTGCTGGCTGTTCGTGCTGATCTTCTGGGGGAGGGCCTGTTGCTGTGGTTTCCAAATGTCTTTGCCGGAGGCTGAATTGCCCCGCCCTTGTCGGTCTGGGCTAAGCAAGCTGCTCGGGTTTGATCTCAGGAGCCTTTGTTCCCTGCAAGCTCTCGGTACAGCCTTGGAGGACCAGGGCAAAAATGGCGACCTCCCAATCTCCACCCGGAGGAGCTGAGAACTCGGGGCCCCTCTCCTCAGTGCGCCCAGAGAAAAACAGTCACTCCCTTGTCCCCGGTCTCCGGCCGCACTCTGTGCTCACCTGGCCTGTGACCGAGCTTTTCTATCTCTGGCACCCGACCCCGTGTGGAGTCTCCAAACCCAGCAGATCCCTGTGATGCACTCCCGCACCGCTCCTCCCGGGGGAGGAAGGGAAGTCTCCCCAGATCTGCCGCCTGTTGGGTCCCTGTTGCAGGAGCAGTGGCCCGACTGGGCCGCGGATCACAGTTTATGGCCACCCCGAGCTGAGAGCCCGCGCCTCGGCTCCGTCTCTGCAGCCGGCTTCCCCGCTCAGATACCTGGGAGGTCTGCTGCACTCAGGCACCCCCGGTCTTTCTGTGACCCCAACGGTCCTGCGACCACACTGTCCCGGGAGGATTCCACCCCCTGCTTAGCCACTGCAGCGACGTCCCTCAGTGGAGCCGACTTCTAAAAGTTCCGATTTTGTGCTCCGTGGCTCTAGCACTTGCCAGAAGCAGCCGGCGGAGGCCCCTCCCCCGCCGTCTATCCTCCCGAATATCGCCTCGGATTCACTTCTCCGCACGTCCTACCTTCCAGTAAGTGGTCGCTTCTCTGTTCAGAGAGTTGTTGCTACTCTCCTCTTCGATCTCCTGTTGAGTTCGTAGGTGTTCAGAATGGTTTGATCCCTACTCAGCTGAATTCCTGAGACCAGACGAAATCTAGGTCTCCTAATCCTCCGCCATCTTGCTCCGCCCAGAATAACAATAAAAATTTTTTTAAAAACTAATGATGCAATGTATGGTGATTAACATAACATAATAAAATTAAAAAAAAATCCCCCCAAAAAAACTAATGATGTAATGTATGGTGATTAACATAACATAATAAAAAAAAAGAAAAAAAACCTAACCAAGGGACAAAGCCATCAGGTAGGTGTATCACATTGCCGTTTTTAATGGCATGATGTGAGAATCTTCCAAAGACACGTAGGTAACTACCAGGATAGAGTCATACCAGCAGGCAGGGGCTTTCTCTCCTTTGAGGGGCATTAGTTCATCACCCTTGTTTAGAGTTTGCTATAGTTGCTGCTAAACTCTAATTCGTGGTTAATTAAAAAAAATTAACATTTCAGTAAATAGAGAAAGGCTCAGAACAACCTGTGGAGTGGGGTATCTAAGTATCTATCGTCACGTGGATGTGGATCAATTTTGCTGGTCTAACATCTATGAAAAAAAAGCAGTATCTTAAATAGTTGTCTAATCTTGCTAAATATATGAGAATTTTATAAGAATTTTTCCAGTTCCCATCTGTCCATGAGCCTCTACAGGAAGTTGCTATGTATTTCAGTAGGAAATAGGTACAATTTGTCTTTGAGGTTTTCTGTCTCGAAACATTTTCCCCCCAAAAAAGCTCTACAGATGAGTCCCAAGAAATCAAGTAAAAGTCTAACATAGAATAAGAATAATTCCTATTTTCTCAGTAAGGAGGGAAAAAAAAGGAAGGAAAACAGACTCCAGAACATCTTTAAGTGATTTAAAAAGCAAAACTTTTACTCAAATTCTCTTCTTGTGAATAAAACTAGGAGAATAACAGTTTAGCTAAAACCAAGTTTTCTGGTTCAATTTGTGTCCACTCCTATGCAGTGCCTAGAACGCTAGCTTTCAGGGTTCTCAGGTAACATCTGCTTGCACTTTAAATTTCTTAAATTTGTCTTGGTAGTATAGACATAGATATTACTTGTATAATCCAGGTATTATAGCATTGCTGTTGCTTATTATCTAACAATTTATCCAATCACCTAAAATTAAAGAATCACAGTGCCTGGGTGGCTCAACCGGTTAAGCTTCTGACTCTTGGTTTGGACTCAGGTCATGATCTCAGGGTCATGAGATCGAGCCCCACATCAGCTCTGTGCTCAGTGTAGAGTCTGCTTTGGATTCTTCTCTCTCTCCCTCCACGTCTCCTCCTCCCCACTCACTCTCTCTCTCTAAAATACATAAATAAAAAGTAAAATCTTTAAAAATAAATAAATAAAATTAAAGAGTCAGCAAACTTTTATGTCATTCATTTAAAAAAACTTTCATTGAGTAGAAACATGGACTCTGGTGGACACTTCAGTTTCAGGGCACAGGCGCACCTATATTAGTATGACGCATGTCACAGGTGTTATACTTGAAAGTCCCCATAGACACCAGGAGTCAGGAAAGACAATAATGAGAGGTTTATGTCTAAATTAAACTTTGAAATATCATCAGTGTTCATTAGACAAAAAAGAGTCTAGAATAGGAAGAAGATCTCTCATATAAAGGAAACAGATTGAACAAAGCTTGAGGTATAGAACTCTTTATTCAGTAGAGGAAATATGAGACATGGATGGTGCTAACCGAGGAGGAGGAAAAAAGTTAGACACATGGTATGGGATGAATTGTGTCTTCATATGTTGGAGCCCTAACCCCCAGTACGTCAGACTATGACTCTATTTGGAGACAGAGCTTTGAAAGAGGTGATTAAGGTACAATGAGGCTATTCGCGGGAACCTAATCCAGTATGACTTGGCTCCTTATAAGAATAGATTAGGACACACAGGGAGACACCAGGGATACATGCACACCGGCCAAAAGCCTTGTGGAGACATGGGGAGAAGGCATCTGAAAGACAAGGAGAGAGGCCTCAGGAGAAAGCAACTTGCTGACACCTTGATCTTGAACTTCCAGTCTCCAAAACCGTGAGAAATAAATTTCTGTTGTTTCAGCCCCCCAGTCTGTGGTACTTTGTTATAGCCACCAGAGCACTCTAACATTTGAAACTAGGGAGGGAGGCTAGGGCCTTTTCATGGGAGGTCTCACACATCCTGAGAAGTCTACATCCTGCAGGTTATGGGGATCATTAAAGAGTTATAAGTAGGAAACTAGCAATAGCTTAATGATAAGTTTTATTGTATAAAAAATGTCCCTCTGACAACCATGTACATGATGGAAGACATGGACAGACCAATAGTTGAGTCAAGTGATAATGAGGGTCTTACAGGGGCAGGAGTGGGGGTAGGGTAAGGTGAGGATAGGGCTGATGGAAGAGATGTTTCAGATGCTGACTCAGCAGAAGCTGGATCCAGAGTCAATGTCACATTTTGGCAACAAGAATAACACTCAGATCTGCTTTGATATTGGGACTTACAGTACTGGAAATTGATAAGAATTTATAGAATGAATGTATGTATGAATAATGATTGAATGAAAAGAAAAGGCAGGCCAATTCCTCTCCATTAGATGTATACCTGAGAATAAATCATACTACTCTAAACATAATAACAGTCCTACTACTACCCCCCATAAATTACTATTTGCCGTACACTGAAAACACAGACAATTGAGTGTTAACTCTAAATATATACATACAATATTCCTACATTCTTCTATGATTTGTACATCGTCTACTTTCCTATTGGTATGTTGATTGATCCTTCAATCAATGCACAATATGCAGTACTTTGGTTCAGGAGGGTTGCTATAAAGTAACATCAAATAAATCTCTGCCCTAAAAGGGCTTTAAAAAGAAATCTCCAGACTACAAAACCTTTATTCTTTGAAATGTAGGTAGCAAAGCAAAAAGCACTACAAAGTATCAAAGGAGAAATTGGACTGGTGTGGCCCAGGTGGGCATTGTTCTGAAGAGTTCTGGGTAGAAAGAGGTCCATATGAAATAAACTGTAAAGGGAAAGCTTCACTGAACTGTAGGACTTACATGGAGCATTGAGGGATGGGTAGATTTACAAATTTAAAAATCTACAAATTTGCTTCTTTTCCAGAATTTTTTTATTTTTCTTTAATTTTAAGATTTATTTATTTATTTGGAGGGTTGGGGAGGAGCAGAGGGAGACAATCTTTCAAGCGGAGTCTCCGCTGAGCAGGGACCCGATGTTGGGCTTGATCCCATGACCCGTGAGATCATGACCTGAGCCAAAACAGAGAGTAAGATATTTAACTGATTGAGCCACCCTGGAGCCCCACCAGAATTTTTTAAAAAGGACAAACAGAAAGTAAAACAACAACAACAACAACAACAATACAGAAGATCCATCTGCATAGTGTAGGTAGAAACTTAGACATCATCTCCTTTACCAGTCTGGGTTTAGAGCAGAGGTCAGTAAACTGGTCCATTGGCCAAATCCAATCTGTTGAGTTTTTGCACAGCCTATGAGCTAAGAATGGTTTTTATATTTTTAAATGTTGGGGGAAACGCAGAAGATTTCTTGACACATGAAAATTATATGAAATCCACATTTCAGTCATCCTCATTCATGCTTCCTATTGGCTGGGGCTGCTTCCGTGCTGCAACGGTAAGCCTGAGTATTGTGGAAGAGACCAGTTGGCCAACAAAGCCAAAAAATATTTATTATGTGGCCTGTTACATGGCCTTTTCCTGACCCCTGGCTGATAGCAAGGAAAATAAGATCAAAAACCTACATTTGTATTGTCTTTTTGCAAATACTGAATCCCCTGTGCCCTACAATGTTACAGAGGTGAGCATCCAGCAAACAGGACCCACATGTGGCTCAAATAAGCATTCATAAAATTAGCATTTTGCAGTGTGTGCTCTACAGTAATTAAGTTCCAAGGACAGATAAAGGCTGTCACACGGGGAAAAGAAAGGTTTTCCTGGATAAATATCTTAGAGATGCTGAATGATGCTTCAAAGCTTTGATATGCTGATGTGAGTTTTGAATCTACAAACATTTCTGAAACATGTTCTACCCTGGTATTTTTTTCCACCTTACCCTACTCTCCAATATGGGGCACCAAATGGGACTCCTACGCCTTGACATAGCATTTGAGGGATGTTACATCAATCGTGTTGAAGATGGTGATAATGAATAACATTCATTAACTACTCACTGAATTACTGGAAAATTCAACCACAAAATCAAGGAATACATGATATTCTATTGAGACTTCGTAATCTCAAAAGTTGCATTCTTATATTAACACTGCCAACGCATATCATATACTTCTTGAAGACCTGCAAGAAGCAAATTCTTGGCAAAGAAATCCAGCTTCTGAAGGCAGAGAAAGTCTATAGGCATTAGCACTGCCTATTTAAAGCAGACCAAAAGGGTTTAATGTAGCAGAAAGCCAAGGTAGCTAGGTTATCAACCGCCACAGATTTCACTCAGAGCCTCTAATCAGCAGGACCACTTGGAAAAACAAACAGCCTGCAAGGGATAATCACTGCTTGGAAGTCAAGTCATGCAAAATGTGTTCCCTTTGTGTGAATACCACAAATCGTTGAATCGGCTCCTAGTAGAGACAACCACTGAGGCTGGTATAATTATCTCACTTATGAGTTCTTCAGTTTGGGATTATTCTGAAAACTTTTAACTTCTTTTCTTGATTTTATATCATGGAGAGAAGTGTTGAAACATGAGGGAGCAGGATAATAAAACACACTGCCAAAAACAAGGAGAGAAACACTGCCAGTTTGTTAAATGGCTTACCAGTGTTTGGTGCTTTGGATTATTTGGCTGCATACTTTACCCACGGTTTTAGTTCCCATTCCTAAAGACAAATGCACATGCCTAGAAAGCGTCAGACTCAGTAGTTTTAGGAATGGCTGATTAAATCATATACAGACCTCTTTCCTCCCAGGTGTTTGTCTACAAACTGCAGGGTGTCCAGGCACTTCTGGGGAATCACTGAGGCTGTTGGGTAAATACCAAAAGATCAGAGTTTGGCAGCTGAGGTGACCCTGAAACAGGTCTAGTTGTAGCCCTTTGATATATCTTAGGATTTCTCTACAATTCTTCATTTCCTTGTAGAGGTTATCCCTTTGTCAAGAAGAAAAAAGATTTGTAAACAAAGCCTTTCCTTGTGGAAGAAAAATGAGGATAAAAACTGCACTTATTGTAAGGCTGTTGTGAGGCCTGAGTAAATTTTAAAAATATATGTCTGTGTGTATGGGGTGGGGGTTATGGTTTTTTAAAATTGCCTGGCACAAAGTACCCGTATAGAGGTATTCTCTCTCTCTCTGTCATCTATCTATCATCATCATCAGAGAAATTTCCATTAAGAAAAATCTTAATTTAAAATCTCACATCGGTGGGGCGCCTGGGTGGTTCAGTCAGTTAAGGGTCTGCCTTTGGCTCAGGTCACGGTCCCAGGGTCCTGGAATCGAGCCCCACATTGGGCTCCCTGCTCAGTGGGGACTCTGCTCCTCCCTCTCCCTCCTGCTCGTGCTCTCTCTCGCTATCTCTCTCTCTCAAATAAATAAATAAAATCTCATGTCATAATAGCTCTAAAATTATCTGTTTAGCAACTTCTGATGTTTATATGTTATCACAAATATTCTTAAAATATGGCAAACTTAGCGTAAAATAGACAAAATGTATCATCCTAGGTACTATCATTTTAGTAGTTTTCCTATAAAATGGATGGACTGATTGCTAAAATACCTACAGAAAATTCTAGAAGGAGGCAGGAAGTATGTGGTTTGCCCTCCAAGTATCCCAGTGACCTTATTCTGGCACAGACACTGATTTGTGTTGGCCTCTAACTCATCATCAGTTCATATGATCTGAGTGTTCAGCCAATCACTATGTCACATTTCCCTAGACCTGGACCATGGTGGCAAGTAACTCAAGCCGGTCAAATCAGAGTGAGTCTCAGGTCTTGACAACACTACTAGAGAAGTGACTTTCTCTTTGCTGCCAACTCAAAGGTAGTTAGGCTTCTACTACTGCAGCCATCTTGTCACCATGAGGACAACACTGTCTGAGATTGAGACCAGTCCATGGGGAAGCAAGAGTTGTGAGGTGGGGGAAAACTGAGTTCTGCTGGTATCCTTTGAGCTCCTAGATCCAGACCAGGGTTAAATAGTCTTACCATAATATTTTTTAATAAAGTGAGCCAGTAAATTGTTGTTTTTCAAGAAAGCCACTTTGGGTAAATTACAAAGATGAGTTCTGGCTGGAAGAGAAGAAGCATCAGAGCCTCACTGAGAGGGGTCATAGAGTTTATTGATAAGACTTGAAGAAGACTGCAAATGAATTTTGTATTCTGTTATGAAAAGGAAGCAAAGAAACTACCAAGAATAAAGAACTTCATATGGGCCTGGCATTTTATATTTATTAAAACCTCTTACCCATCTGAATAATGATTTCGGTATTTGACTCCTATTTTTGGCTTTCAGAGTAATAATTATTGACCTGAACTTCCTGGATTTTACCTGCACACCCCTTAGGTTATAACGTTTAGTATCACTTTGAATTTGTGGTTACCTTTTAGGCTAACCCTATCATACCAGTGACACCCAGAAGACACCAATGTTTCCTCTTTGTACTCATAAAGAAATGAAAGCTCATCTCAGAAGGCATTTGTAACTGTTCCAGTCACAGATGTACTCATTTATTTAGCCAAGAAATATTTAGTGGGAAACGATTCTGTGTCAGGCAGTATTGTCGACAGTGCAGATCCGGCAGTGAGCAAACAGACAAACACACCTTCCCTTGTGGAACTTACTAAGGGAGGGAGATGGAAAATAAACAAGGTGAATTAAATAAAATGTAGGTGTGCTAAGTGGTGAATCAGATGAAAAGGATGTAGGGAAACCTGGGATGGTTAGAAGGATTAGTAACAACCTTACATAAATGGGATTTGGGGTACCCCACCAAGAAGGTGACATTTAAGTAAAGACCTTAAGGAGGTCAGAAAGAAGAACATTGTAAGCAGAAACAACAAGTGTGTGCAAAGGTCCTGGGGTATGATCATGCTCTAGGAATATGTATGTGCTTTAGGAACAGCAAAGAGGCTTGTATACCAGAATGAGGAGGGGGAAGAACCACAGAAGGTGAGATCAGAGAGTTACTGGTGCTAGGAACTGAATGGAAGAAGAAGGTATTAGATTCAGTTAAACCATATAAGATAAATAGACGGGACTCTTAATTTTCCTGAATGAGTAGAAACCATAGGAAGTTTTAAGCAGTGTGACTTGATCTGACCTATATTTAACAGGATCACTCTGGTAGTATTAAGATAGACTTAGGGTACAGAGCCAGAAACAGGGACACCAAGCCAGAGATGACAATAATCCTGGTAGGAATAATAATGCCTCAGATCAAGATGGTTGTGGTAGAGGGTTAAGGTGGCAAGGAATGGGAGACCTTTCCCCTGGTGTCCTGCCCTCTTGCCCTAGCAGATGCTAACCCTTAATCCCCAGCAAGATTTAACCTTAACGTCATTGCATTCAAGGGGCCTTCCCTTGGGAGTATGGCTATCAAAGCCCTCTTCATACTATTTCCTTTTTTACTTATTTTTTCCCTGCTAAGCTTCAAGTTGTTGGAAATTAGGATCTATGTCTTGGTCAAAACATAAATCTGTGTTTAATGAATGAATGAAATCATATTTTTATTTCAGCCTTTTAAATTTATCAAATCGTGGGGCACCTGGTGGCTCAATCAGTTGGGCATCCAACTCTTGATTTTGTCTCAGATCATGATCTCAGGGTGGTGAGATCGAGCCCATGAGGGGTTCCTCTATGTCTCTGCACTGAACGTGGAGACTGCTTGGGATTATCTCTCTCCTTCTCCCTCTGCCCCTCCCCTGCTCACACGCTCTTGAGCTCTTTCTCTCTCTCAAAAATATAAATAAATAAATAAATAAATAAATAAATAAATAAATAAATAAATAAATTTATCAAATCATTCTTCTTTATTTGTAAAAGGCAATAATAACTTCTACTAATTTTGATGAAAGGAGTATATGTGTCCATGCAACAGACCCTGAAAAGAAGAGACACATAGACACTGTCATAACTCACCAATGTTTAGTTTATACAGCTAAAGAAAGCTTTACTATTTTTTTTACTATTTTTGCTGAATTTCTCTAACTTTTGAAAACTAATTTTTCCACTTTTTACTTAAAGTACCACTTTACCTTTTTCAATATTTGCTTTACCTTTTAAAATATTAGCTGAAGGATAGAGAGAAACTTTGGATTCAGTGTGAAATAAACCAAACTCTTGCAAAAGCTTTGCTTATTCAAACAAAAACAGTTCTGTGAATCCCCCCAAAGGGAGACTGGGTGCTGACCTAATCTCGTTTGCTTTCCTATTCAGTATTCTTCCCTACCAACCTCCCTCAGGGCCTTCAAAGGAATTACCAGCTACACAAAAAAACTGCCTTGATGGTCATGCTTACTTGGTATTTCTGGTCTAATGGAAGAGTGATATTGAAATAACAGAAAAGTGCATTTTTTCCTTTTATTTTGATAGCTTAACATTTTGAGGAAGTTTTTCTTTCTATTCTAAAGAAGAATCACATAGAAACAGCAAACAATGCTTAATAGAAAAAAAATACTGTAATACTCCTTAGAAGAAACCAAAATAGCCATTATTTTAAGTAATAGTAGTTTCCAATTACTGGGGACTTACCACATGAGCTAAAAGGTGGAATGAGTACTTTTTCTCATTTACTTCCCTCAAGAAGTCTGTGAAATGTGTACCAGTATTATCACCATTTTGCATATAATGACTCTGAGGCTCAGAGTGGTTAAGTAGTAATTTGCCTAAGATTATACAGCCCGTAAATGGCTGAGCCTGTACACTAACAACCACATGATACTCATTTCCCTCTAGAAGTGCACGCTCATTTTTATTTTCCCATTTTCCGAGTCTTATTTCAGGCTGTCACCATCTTACTCTCCAAACATTGCAGTGGACCTTCTAGCCAAAGCAAGTGGAATAGAAAGTTCTAGAAATTCCTTTTTTTCCCCTTGTCCATCATGTAAAACATGTTCAAACAATCTTAAAATGTTGCTTTGATCTGACATCCTCCCTACACATAAAACATTGATGATTCTCATTGCCCACAAAGCACAGGTCAAATTTCTATGTCTGATGTTCAAGGCTCTTCATCCTTTGCCTTGGCCTACTTATTTGGTCTTTTCTAGTAGTTGGCCTCCAAACTCAAGGCCACAGCATAAGATGCTGCACTGAAAGTCTGCTCAGCTATGTGCAGTGACCCTGCTTGAAAGGGCCTGACTGGAGACCCATCTGTCTGCTCTCCATGTTTGAAATATCCCTTGGGCTCTTCCACTCCATTCCCATTTCATTTCCTTCCAATGCCTTCCACCACCATTTGTCTAACCAGATTTTGTCATATACAAATGACTGCTCAGTTATTCATCTTTGATCATGTCTTTCCTGATCACCTTGGTCAGAAACAATTTCCCTTTTTCAGCATTCAGATAAAATTTATTTTGAAACATATATAGGGTGTTATCTCACATTGCTTTGGATAGTAATCTGTCTAATCTCCTTTACTAGCTTTCAATCATCTTGAATATAAGGAATTGCAAGAGTCAGGATAGGTTAGGTTATAGTGCTTTAGAAAAAAAAGAAAAAACATTCAGTGGGCACACCTACAAATGTATGATTCTATTTCATGCTACATATCCATCAGCTCTGAACTTGGCTTCCATGGCACCATCCTCCACCATGTGGAAAGTGGCCAGTCACAACAGCAAGAGGAACACGAAGGTAAAGTGAACACTGGTACTCAGGGCTTCAGCCCAGAAGTGATGCATAACATACATTACATCTGTTTACTACTTATTGTGCAAACCAAGCAATTGGTCAAGGATAACTTCAAGAAGAGCAGGGACTTTCTATTGCACCACGATCCTGAAAAGAAGGAAAACAATACATATATAAACTTCTCCAGTGACCACCACAACCATATCAGTACCTATGTGCTCTAAAAGAAATAGGACCATGACCTAATTCTGCATTTCATATCTGACTCAAAACCATCTACCTGTACTTCTCTACCACAGTCAATATAGAAAGATGGGACTGAATAGGCAAGTCCATTCCTTGCTCTGGCTCCAGGTGTCTCATAACCATTAAAGCATAAAGCAAAAAAGACCAAAGCAATCATGCCAGGGCAACCCTAGTTGCCCTATGACTGTTTCACACACAACCAACATTGTCCTATTGATAATTAAAAGGAAGGCTGATGTCTCATCTGTGGACTGATCCCAAATCTCAGTGGCATACAAAAATGAGTACGTATTTTTCACTCATACCTGTGCAGGCCAGCTGGAGGTTAGTTGATGCAGGCTGGCATCAGTGAAGTTTGGGGTCTATACTTCAGGTTGCGTCCAGCTCTTAGAAGAGCTCCTCAAAGCATATGCATATTCCTCTTGCAATGAAAGGTAGAGCACAAGATAGCAAGCCCAATTTAGCAAGCAGAGTTTATGTTTCTGCTCAAATTACACTGGATAACATCCACCTGATCAAAGTAAAACACACGCCAAGCCCCAAATCGAGGGTGGGAAAGAACACTCCATCCACCATGAGACAAAACAAGTCACAGGGCCCAAGGGAGAGAAACTACACTCTTCCCATGGATGAAGTGAGGAGACAGTGAACATATGTGAGCAATGATCTAATCTACCCCACCTGATGTAAAAGAAGAAGAAATACAATGTGGATTTTATGGTAACATATTTAATGTTCAAGCAATACTTCCTGCAGGATCTCTCTAACAAGGATAGATGTGCCCTTGGCCATGGAGCTATGTTCAAGCTGTGTCCTTTCACTTCCCAGACTATACTTTCGAAAGTGGATTGACTGATGTCCTTCCACTGCCAATAACACGAAGAAAATGTTGGGCCCCTAGGAATTTGAAAGCTTCTGTGATTTGTGAGAATCTGCAGAGCTTTGTGGCACTCCAAGCCTAGAGTATTAGAAGCCTACGTGTTGGGCATGTTGTGACAATCATTGGCAGTAATGCCAATATTACACGGTGCTAGCAAAAGACTCATAATGCAGGGGACATGGGCTATAAAAGGAATTTTGAAGAGGGGTAGACTCCTCGTGCATTTACCAGCAGATCAAGGAGAGGGGCTTCAGCATTTCCAGTCTGAGAATGCACTGGAGTCGTATAGGCTGGCACTTGGTTACACATATAATCACGGTTTGCAAGATATTAAGTTTATAATGACCCCAAAATAGCCAATATATTTAGAATAATAGGGGCTGAGGAGAGAGAAAAGAGGGGCTGACACAAAGAGGTATTAATGAAAATCAGATGGTAAAGCAGAGTCCAAAAAAGGGAAATGGTGTGTAAATTGTTTAAAATAACCCATTTGGACAACTCTTATTTATGCAGAAGGTCCAAGAAAATTAAGACATCCAAATGTTTCTAGACACAGAATTTAACTCAAGGGAAAACCACAGTGTCATATGCAGGAGCTGTAGAACTGCAGTCTCTAAATTATACTCGATCTTGCTGGTGTGAAATGAGCAGATCCCGACAATCTGAGCGAAGCAGGTTAGAACAAGGATCTAGACTTGAAAATTCCATAGCGCTCATTGTGGTACTAAGCTCTATAATTTACCAATAGGGGCATCATTTTTAGCCCCCAAATTGTGTGCTCTGCGGTGAGGTCAATTTTCACTCTCTAGTCTAAAATGGCTACAAGTGTTCGTATGTGGATCCTGCTTCCACAAAAAGAGGATGTGAACTAGTCATGTCAGACTGGGCTGACCTTCCAGGGTTTGCACAATGCATGCTCTTTTCAGCTTTGAGAGATGGAAGTAGAAGTAAGCAGGTGAATACTGTTCCCTGCTGTCCTACCAGCTCCCACCATTTGCATTCAGCACCAAGAGAGCTCCTTGTGATGGTGGGAATGTTCTAGATCTATGCCACCAATAAAATAGCCACTAGCCACATGTGGCTATTGAGCACTGGACATGTGGTTAATGTGATTTAGAAAATGAACTTCTGATTTTTCTTCATTTTAGTTAAATTTAAATGGCTACATGTGGCAAGTGGCTACCATATTGGATAGCACAATTCTAGAATCATAAAGTCCTCTGAGCCTCTCTACTCTTTTAAGTACTCAAAAACAGCTCAAATGGCCCCCATTCTGCAAACTCACACTCTCACTGCCAACAACTGAATGCCAAGGAGCAAACAGCAGTATCTTAGTAGCTCTCTCGGTTGTCAAAAGAAAAAAAAAAATTCTGCTTCTGGGCAGACGTCTGACTGTGTAACCATTGCAGAGAGACAATTTAGTTCAAAATTATGTGCCACCCTGACTCTACCTGGCAGGTGCCTTCTATGCTGGCTTTTCTATCTGCAAACTTGAGAAAGATGACAGGGTTTTAAATGATTAACTCCTCTGGGCCACATTACTTAATTATACAGTACATCCAGGGATAGGCACATGGGTCTTTTATGGTAAATGATATGACGGTCTTAAAAACTCATTAATATGTCATTAACCAAGCAGACATTTACTAATTAAACAATTAGCCCCTCTGTTCTTTTCCTTTGTTCCTCCTAGAGATGCTTGGTTGCCCAGATCCCCAATTTAGCAGAAGGTCCCCCTTCTTTTCCCAGAGAAAAACGCCCATAAAGCAAACTCTGAGACTAAATGATTCACCAGAATTTTTTGTCCAAGTTGGCTACAAAAAGAAAATCAAAGCTGATTTCCATAACATAAATTAATGTGGGTGTTTGTCTAGTTTAAATAAATCATTCTCATCTGTAAATCAATTTTATATATATATGTGCAATAGCATCCACCATAACTGGTATAAACACTGAAATAACGAAACTACATATCCCAGTTAAATAAATACAAACAGACAAAATTAAGGACCCAAAATGTGTTACTATGATTCATCATATAATATCAATAGCAAAGAAATGTGCAATGCTCTTAACTTTTTCTCTCAGATGGTTTTTAACATTCTTTATGCTCTTTGCTAATTTTAGCTTAATCATATTTTTGTGCTGAAACTATGCTAAACTGCAGTACAAGGGGGAATATCTACCATATGAAAATAAAATACAGCAAATGTCTTTTGAAACAGAGTTTTGTGTATTAAAAAAGTAAACTTAAAATGTTTTAAATTCAGAATAGGAAATTCTGAGACCATTCAGAAACACTGTAACACACACATATTGTTTTGGTCATACACTTTGGCAATATTTTGGTTATACGTTTTATGGCTTAATACAGTTTTGGCGACTTTTATAAATATCCCGCTGACCTAAAGTGTTGGACGTTAGCAAAGGAGCAAAAACTGGGTCATAACTGGGATGGTCTAAGTAATGATAAAAGAATACAGGTAGAAAAGTGGAGCTCAGATGAGAGAAAGTTCTAAAGCTAGCACATCTGCTAGAGTTGATTGACTGTCTCTTGCCTTCCTCGGTTTTCTACTGGCCTCTCTTTCTGCCTTCCAGGTAGGCAATGAAGCTGAGCGAGCATTGACATAATACCCTTTATGATACGAACAGTAGAATATGTCTAGATAACAATCTCAAGAGGTCTAATCTTGTTGACGATTAGCACACTGATTACCCCCTCCATGAAATGGGTTCGGAATGGGTCTTAGGGACTCTTAGAACATCACCCAAGCCCCCAATAGCCCACTTTATAGATTTATAGATTCTTAAACTTTACCTCAGACGAGATGCAGCTTTACAATGAAGTTATTGAATGTTAAGCTTCAGGACCACTCACTGGCACAGGATCTTGAAAGTACTGGGAGTAAATCCCAGGCTACAAGTAGGAAGCATTCTTTATAAATATTTCTGGTAAATATCCTAAAGGGATCGCAGAAGACAGAGGCATAAATTTCCAGTGCTCCCATTACTTATTGGGATTTCTTCTCATTCTAAATAAATATTAAATTTCACATGAATTTGTATTTGTAACTTTGGATACTTTTCTTGAAGAGAACTCAAATTACGTAAACTTCAGGGTGCATAAACTCTGGGCCTGTTCTTGAGCTAACCAACATGTTCACTGCTAAAATTAAATAATAGACCTCTTTTGCTAGAGTCTATTATAAGATGCTATCTGATTTAGCACACAGTTGTGATTTGAATTGAGCACTTAAGTGTTTAAGGATATTCTGCAAAGAGCCTCAAGATTCTTATAGCTTTCCATCAACAGAACCAGACTGGAAAATACTGGTTCTGTACAAAAAAATACTGGACTGGAGGGCCAGAAGACCTGGTTCTCCTCACACCCTCGCCACTAAGTAGCTGTGTGGCCTTGAGAAACTCAGTATCTCTAGCCCTTGCTATGTCATCTGTAAATAGATGGAGAAGTAGAGAGGGGCTAAGACGCTTGGTACTCGAAATGTGGTTCCAGGAAGCATTTTATAGAAATGTAGAATCTCAAGCCCCCACCCGGACCTCCTGAATTAGAATCTGCATTTTAACAAGATCCCCAAGAGATTCATATTTACGTTAATAATTGTTGGAGAAGTACAAACACTAAAATGGTCACCATTAAAGCCTCTTCCAGGTCTGAAATTTCAATACCGAACTGGATAGAAGGGTACATGAAATTAACTGAAATTTTTAGGGAAAAAATGCAAAATTATACTTTTCCTCAATTTTATCTTCTCATCACACTCTCTCCTCCCCATCCACTCTCAAATTTCCCTATCATCCTCAAGCCCAATCCATTATGCCTATCACCCATATTGTTTGATTCATCTGATTTTTTAGGATAAATTCATAGGTGAATTCCAATTTTGCTCAACCATTGCAATCTTATATAGCTACAGTTCAAAAACTGAACAGTCAAGAAAAAAAAATCAAATGACAATGATATACTGCCTTTAATTCACAGGGATTTTCTGTACAAACTAAGGTACAGATGATAATTGAGCTCGTAGCTATTTCCCATGTCCTTTAAAATTCTTCTCCCTATCTCTCTCTCTCTCTCTCTCACACACACACACTCTTTTAACAATCATATCTCCACATTCTGCAGGAAAACTACATCAAAATGCTCTCATATTAAACCAATCGAGCTCTGGGAGGTAGAACGTTCAAAGATATGACCCAAGTTTTCTGGAAATGACATAAAGCTGCCCAGTGACAAGCGCCTTTTAAATGCTAACTTAACTTTACAAGGCCACCGGGATGTACTGGGTTAAATGATTCTGTTAAGCATTGGAACTATAAATGTATAAGAAGGTTTTAAAAAGAAAATGTAAGCCTGCAAAAGATTATATTTCTTGTTTGTTCAACTAACAGGTACTTACCTGCATAGGTAGCAATTCTTGCATTACATGCAAATAGGCTTAGAGATAATTTAAGAGCTCTAATCAGTATATACATTGGAAAACTTTGATCCCTAAGGAGGAAAATGGACGTCATCAATAAACTTGGTTCTGACTTGCATTAGTCATGGATTCAGAGAATCGTGAGCTCAGATTCCAGTAAATACCTGTAAAACAGAAGAAAAGCCATTTGACATCTCAACACTGGAAAACATTTGCGTGAGAAACTTTTTCATAAAGAGAAGATCAATCCCCCTTCTACTGACTAAAGACAAAATTAATTACCACAGTTGGCAGGAGATAAATGGTTCCAATGTACAGAATTGTGTAATTATAGCAGCTGCAGAGCTGGAAACCAGCTCCTAACTTTGAACCTCAACCCCAACTTGACATTTCTCCCCACCACCTTCAGTTCTGCCACTAGAAGCATGTTGAAAGTCCCCCCATCTCTCCTCCATAATTACACGTTGGGGTTCAGAAGTAATCACCAGCTCCATTGCCTACATGAAATCTTATCATCCTCTGGTTTGCAAAAGGTATGCTGTATCATCTTTTGAAGTGTTGAAATCTCTAGAGAGAAAAATTTATTAGGGGAAAGTTACTGTTATGGCAACAAAATTAATTCTGCCACAACATGTCAAATTAACCACCCTCCTGAGGAGGGGAGTCAGAGCCAAGTTCAGAAATGGGACTAATACTCGGTATCAATTTCTTGTTTTCTTTTTTTTAAAGATCTTATTTATTTATTTGAGAGTGAGAGAGTACAAGCAGGGAGAGGGCAAGAGGGAGAGGGAGAAGTAGGCTTCCCACTGAGCAGGGAGCCTGATGCAACTCGGGGCTCGATCCCAGGACCCTGGGATCATGACCTGAGCCAAAGACAGACACTTAACTGACTGAGCCACCCAGGCGCCCCTCAGTATCAATTTCTTCAGTGTTACTTTAGGTTTGAGTAAAGAAAGATAAGGTAACCATCACAATTTATCTCAACATTCTAATGTTTACTCCAGAACAATGCTGGCTGAACAATAAGAGGTTAAGAAAGAAAGAAATACGTCAAGGGAACATTTTCTTCCCTCCCCCTCTTTCAAACAGCAAAGGAGATTGTCAGTTAGGCTCTGTAGAGATTTTGGTTCTCCCTTTGAAGCCAAGAGGAACGTTTTTAATCTCATCTTTAATTTTAATCCTTTAAAATATGTAAGTGATTTAGAAATGTACAAGTTAAATTTGGCAGAAGACCCTACTGGTAGAAGTAAAGCCATTTCTTTCAACTTCACAATAATGAAGGAGTTCAAAGCTGGCCACCTAAACTATCTAGATACCTCAGCCATGAGCTGCAATCTACTGATTTTAAAAGATCCTCTTATCGAAAATGTTTGGAAGAGCAAAGCACATGCCATAAGCAAGGGAAGTGACAAGGTCACCATCAAAGAAATACCCTCATGCTTAAAAATCTATTTACAATTTAACAATTTTTAGTAAAGTTTTTCTTATTCAAAGGGAATTGCATCTGTTCAGAGTCAAATATTTAAGAAGCTGCTACTGAGGGTTCAAATCATTCATTTAAAAAAATGATTGATTGATTGATTGATTGATTGATTGATTTGAGAGAGAGAGTGTCCGTACACATGTGAGCAGGGGCGGGGGGGTGGGCAGAGGGTGAGGGAGAATGCAGACGTGGGGCTGGATCCTAATACCTTGAGATCATGACCTGAGCCGAAATCAAGAGTCCACACCTCAGTCACACACTGAGCCACCCAAGTGCCCCTCAAATCATTGATTTCTGATGTACAGCTGCATACTTGGGACTCTCATATGATTTATATCAATTAAGAGAAGATAGGTTTTGATCAACTGTGGCATACTTGTGCCCGATAATGGTTGTTTCAGATACTGTTTCTGCATAAAAAATAAATAGCTAAATTGCTCCACACGTGGTGGTATAAAACAGCCACCACTTTATTGTGTTCCTGAATTCTGTGAGTCAGAATTAAGGAGAGGGTGCCATGGGGGTGCTTTGTCTCTGCTCTGTGATATCTGGACACTCAGCTGGGGAGGCTCAAGCCTACAGGTAACTGACCAGATGAAGACTGGAGTCATATGGATGTCCGTTCATACATGGGGCTGGTGGTTGATGCTGGCTGTCAGCTTGCACCTCAACTGGGGCTGTTGATCAGAACACTTACATGTGGCCATTTCATTGGCTTATTAGGCAACATCCCTACAGGGTGGCTGGATTTTAGGTCACAATTCCAAGAGACAGGAAGGGGAAGCTGCCAGTTTCTTAAGGCCTGGACCTGGAAACTGGCATGGCTTTATTCATTGATCAAGCTCAGAGACCAGACTCCAGGTGATATATACCACACCTCTCAACTGGAATCATGTCAAGAATTTGTGGACCACAGTATTACACTCATTTCCTCATCAAAGACATAATTGTTGGCATTTACTTCAGACTTCCTGCCCACTCTAATTAATCTTGTCTAATTCCTATTCACTTTCTCATGGCCCACAACTTTCCATAAAGCTATGGCTCTTGCCTCTTGCACTGTCTTCACTACTCTTCTACTTCCTTATTATCCACCTAGTTCACAATCTGATACAAATCCTCAAATCTTTGCCCTGAGTAGATACCAGTCATTAAGCAGGAAGGATATGGTGTTTGTTGGATGAGAAGGAAAAAGAACATAGGCTATACTCAGTAGGAACCAGAAGAGGAACAGCTAAGGAACTGGATATAAGGATTTCCCATAGTCACTAAGATCCAACACAAAGAAATCATTCCAGACATTTTTGGAGAGAAACCAGTACAAATCTAGTTCATCTCTAAGTGTTAACGTCTTATAAACTTGAGTGCTAATTGGCCCAAATAAGTTATCATTGCCCATAGTAAAAATACTTAAAAATTTTATGGCAGTAATATAGAAATAGAATCAAAATCCTAAAGATGTGATTTTCAAATGGAATTTTTCACCCAATAGAAAGCGATAAAAAGTGTTTAGCATAACTTAGCATGTATTTTTTCAAATGGACATGCATAATATTTGCTTACTATACCACTAATCAGTGAGAACAATGAGACTGCATTTTGGAAACAACATTTTTAATGGAAAGTTATGATGACTACAGCAGCCACATCAACCTTACCTATTAATTTCATCTGTTTTTATGCTTGTTTGTTTCATCTTTGTTGTTCTTCTGGGAAGTTTAGTTATTCTTCTTGTTGAACAATTTTCAAGAAAATACTTCACTTGCTACCTTTGGGAAGACAGGGTGCAGGATTTTTAAGCTGACCTACTCTGCATTATGCAATATAATCATGACTTAAAATATGTTCCATGATCTAGATTTGAATTTCCAAACTGGTGTTTCATTTGAATGGGATAATGTGTAAGTGATTATAGAATCAGTTCAACTTTGCATGGGTTATATTTTGGGGCTATAGCCTAAGACTTTGGATTTAAGGACAAATAATAACACCTGAGATTCTATTATCACCTGTTAGATTTGCCATATACAAGAAAGTGAATCAACATATCAAGGGCTGTGATAATTTTTGCAAAAGTAGAGGGAGATTGGGGGAACTATCTTGCAGGACTAGATAAGCCAGAAAGCCAAATTTCCACAACGCAGTAAGAATTCACTAAATTGAGAAAGTTTAACAAACTCTCTAGAAACATTGTAAACTAGAAAGAATCAGTTTTAACCTACAGTTTATAGAAAATGAGTATCTTGAGAAATTAATGTTCTTTCTGGAGAGGAAGAGAAGCTTGAGCTAATTGAAAGTCCATGTATTGTTCCACCAGCAAACACTAGATCCACTGGAGATTTGGCAGCTACTGTGGTTTTAAAATATTTTTTAGAGTCTAGAAGGAAGTCATTGCAGGGATGAATGAAAAATAAATTGATCTTTCAGTTAAAGTATGCCACTGTACTATCCTAAGGATGGAGAGCTTTGAAGTGGACAGATGCCAGAGTGAATGGCCCTGTAGGGTCCAGCATCAGGAACTGTGCATGAACTCAAAGCCTGAGGCCTCCATTCTGTAGCAGAATGCCCCATTCTTTTAGAGAGAACACAAGATAGAGTGGAGAATCCCTAGGATGGGTAGGTCAATGAGATGATTCTGCTGTTGGTCATCCTACAGAAGAAGAGGAAGTTAGTACAAGAGGATCAGGTCATAGAGATATATTGAGACATGTTATACTTCCTCACAAAGCAGGGTCAGAGCTGCATTATATTATTAAAGCTAAAAACAGGAGAATGAGAGAGAGAATAAAGTAAGCTATCTGGTCAGGTCAGCAAGAACCTGCTCAGGTTCTTTTGCCCTACATTCATCATTTCCTTACCCCTGCATATTGAACGTCTACAGGGTTCTTCAGATAGGGTCTTTCAGAAGGTCCCTACGGTCATTCAAAAGAGGTCTTCAGATTTCTATTTATTAATGCTGAGTACCTAGTTGATGTCACTTAGTCCAGTGGTTTTATATGATGAAGACCCTGGACTTTAGACCACCAGGGCAGACTTCCTAAGCTCTCATTTCATATTTTCAGCTGCCTAATCAAAATCTCCACTGGATGCCCAATAGGCGTCTTGAAATCAACATTTCCAGAAGCAATGCAGTGGCAAGTCCTTGTCCTAAGGTCAGGGCTCCAAAAGACAAAGTCCTCCTGGGGGCAGATTAGTAGATTAATCATCTTCAATCAAAGACTTCTAGGCCAATCCAGAGTTTGGAAACTGAGCTCACTAGTTTGCTTCCAGGCATCAAGACTCTTCACAAGTAGAGTCACTGTGATTGCCTCCTTACCTTCAGACTCCACCTAACGTGTAAAGGACAGGCTGCACTTCAGGCTGCCCTGGATTAGAGAAGGGAGAAGGCACCTCCTTCAAATGTGATTAAGAGGGCAAGTATGTTAATCACACCCACCATGGATAGGAACAATTCAAGTGCTAACATATGAGATAACACAGTCATAATAAATACTGTGGCAATGAATTCCCATAAGTATGCCTATGTGTGACCACGTATTAACATACTTGCTGAAGCAACAGATAATGTCCAGTAAAACAGAGAAATAACCCAGCTGCTGCTGGGGAAACATGGAAAATTGCTACTAGATGTAGTAATTCTTAAAAATGTGTATAGAACCACAAACCCTTCAGATAAAGGGATGGAAAATACTGGATACTCTTTCCAGAATAACACACATATACATAGATTTGGAAATTTCTCATATACATTCAACGGATTTATGAAACTCCTAAAGTTCTAAGGTCCAAGTCAAGTGTTTGTGAGTTTAATTAGCATGCGCATCCAAGAGAAAAAGATAGAAAACAAAGATGTATGTCTCTTCACTTGGAGATCACAAAATCTTAACAAAAATACCTGAGGCAAACAAACACAAGGCAAACAAACCCTTTTTCACCAAAAAGAGAGAAAAATGGGAAACATCATGATACAATAGAAGAAATAGGCAATGACTAGACCAAGGAAATCATTATAATCAAGCCACCAGCATTGAAGGGAGCTATATTGCTTCCAACACGGGATCTGGCCATGCCTGGTAGTCAAATTAGCAAATATTTAAATCCGTCCATTGTGTGACATTAATTTTTCTCTCTCAATCTTAGGATGATGATTGCCTGTATGACTTCTTTTTTTAACACTGTTACCATCTGCATTTATAGAAATGTTTTGTTTGAGCCCCACATCTCACTCTACCTTTCCTACATATCACCTCATACAGGGTTAGTGCTGATTAATGTTTGTTAAATTTGATAAAAATAAAAGATAGTCAGGGTGGCTCATCTGGCTGAGAAACACACTCCTGATTTCAGCTCAGGTCACAATCTCACAGTTGTGAGATGGAGCCCCATGTTGGGCTCTGTGATGAGTGAGGAGCCTGCTTGAGATTCTCTCTCTCCCTCTCCCTCTGCCCCTCCAATTCTGCTTGCTCATTCTCTTTCTCTAAAAAGATAAAATAATAAAATAAAATTAAATAAGTCATCTTGGTTCATATAAGCCACCAAGAGACAGAGGTGGGACTCAACACATGAAGTCTTGGGACAGCCCAGTTTTCTGTATACCATGTATGTGCCAGTGCAGTAAACTGAACCAACATGTGATGTCCCCACTTAATTTTCTGGAACTCAAAACCATCTTCGAAATTTACTCACCATAAGTTTAAAATGGAGCACATCCAGGCTGAATGAGCCTTTTTATGACAGCATTCTGTAATTGGTGTTGCTTCTCTGCTTCCAGTTCTGTTCAGTTTCAAATATCTAAGAGCAACAGCCAGGGTTTGGAGCTATGGACCTCCACGCATAACAGTACTGGGAGGAGCTGGTTATATATGTTTCTTTCCTGATGTTTGTATTCATTTATTATAAAAGACTTCATTTAATTGGGGGCAATGGATTTGAATCAATGGGACACAGGAACAAAATAGATCACGGAAGGCTAAAGTCAGCTGATGGGGGTGATGATTTAGCAGGCAATTTGTGTGTGGCAACTGTAAGAAGAGGTGGGAGAGTCATAATTCATTCATCATTCAGCAATTTGACAATGGAAGAAAAAGGAAAGAAAGAAGAAAAATGAGAGAAGGAGGGGGGCGGGAGAGACGGAGGGAGCAAGGAAGAGAGAGATGGAGGGAAGAGAGAAAGAATCAAGAAATTGTGTGTTCAATGATTCCTTACATGTTTCTGCCGGGGCTGTGCATTGCATTTTGAACAATGTCAGGGGACAGTGAAGTACTTGCAGTCCCTGTCCTCAAGCACATGATCTAAATGAATCAGTTAAGTTTGCAACACATAAAATTATTAGAAAGTAATACAAGAGAGGATAAGGTAATTGCTAAGAAGTTTTACATAAATATAAAAATAGAATAGCCAGAATTAGTTAAGTTGAAAAATTAAGAAAATGATATGGATGAGGTGGAATTTGAGCCAAGCTTCAAATACTAATATCAAACAAAAAAACAGCATCAACAAGTTTGAGAAACTATATTTAAGCCGGTTTGACTAAAGTGGGGGAGTTATGTTGGGGAGTTAAGGAAAAAGTTAAATGTGGAAGATGGAGAAAAGTTCTGGGAAAATTTATTTAAAATGCACTCAGTATATCACAATGTTAGTAACTCCAGCAGACTGTTGAGGACAAAAATAAATTGCAAACCAGTGTGACAAAAGAAATGTGGTTTTAAAAGCACCAAATTCTGAGTCATGGGACTTGTATTCCATTTCTAATTCAGCCACTTACTGGTGGGTGGTGGCTATGGGTTTGGCCATTTGTAAGTCTCAGTTTCTCAGTAACGATGATAATAAAATATCCTTTGCATAGCTTTATGAAGATTAAATGGCACAATTAATAAATTAATGAACACTATATAAGTTCTATATAAATTTATATAGCAACTCTCTATAAGTTTAAATAAGTATTTTTTTGCTAGTGGCTTCTACGTGATGTTTTATTACATGTAATTTTTTTATTGAGATATAATTGACCTACAACATTGTGTAAGGTGAAGGTGTACAACGTGTTGATTGGAGACGTTTGTACATTGCAATATGATTACTGCTGTAGCATTGGCTAACACCTCCACCTACATTCTTAACACGACTGCAGAACTCTGGAAGTAAGGTTAGCCTAGCAGTAGTAACCAGAATGAATTGGTGTGGGGAGAAACTGAAGTCAGACTCATCAAGAAATAAAAGCAGAAATCCAGATATGAGAAGCTGAGGGAGTGAAACAAGACAAACGCGAGAACTGAGTATAGCTGTCTGGAGAATGTTGATACCACTGACCTAAAAAGTAATATCTGAGGGAAGAGAAACTAGGGACCCAGGTTTTTCTGTTCTCCTTCACCAGACGACTGTAACATCTCTAGGTAGTACATGGGGAAGGGCATAGGGGGAAAAGACATATGAGCTAAGGAAAAGCCAAAGCTTCTCTAGAAGACCCGCCCTTTAAAATTTCACTTTGACTTTATTATCCAGAATTGCATCACTGGGCCAGCCCTGGCTGGAATGTGACTAGAAAGAAAGACACTGTAGGTAAAGGTTGAGGTAAGCAATCGACTGGGTTTGAGCCTGTCCTCGAGGGACTTTTGAGAATATTAAATGAAATGTCTAGGGATGCCTGGGTGGCTCAGTTGGTTAAGCGTCTGCCTTCGGCTCAGGTCATGATCCCAGGGTCCTGGGATAGAGCCCCGCATCGGGCTCCCTGCTCAAGTGGGGAGCCTGCTTCTCCCTCTGCCTCTGCTGCCCCGCCCCCGCTTGTGTTCATTCTCTCTCTCTCTCTCTCTGACAAATAAATGAATAAGATCTTTAAAAATAAATGAAATATCTAAAGTGCCTATCCCACTGTCTATAGGAAGCTATAGTAGCTGCTCAGTAAAGTGCATTCCTAATACTATTAAACCAAAATATATGAGTGCCTGCCAAGTCGCAGGCAGTGGCTACCTCCTGGAAAGAAATAACTGAATAAAGTATAGCTTCTGAAGGATTTCAATTCTAGACCTTAAAGAAATGGCGGCATGAAAATATAGTCACAGGCAACTGGAGAGTCAGGGAAGGAAATCATGATTTTAAAGTGAATATCAGAGTTTAGAGCTGAACTATGAGATAATTATTTTTTCAGGATAATTTTATAAAAATAGAACATGAGCCTCCAGGATTCATGTTTAAAAAATATTAAAGGATAAACGAAAAAGAATGGCCAAATTTGGGAGGAGCAAACTTTACTAATGTTGTTATGAAAGTCAAGAAAAGAACATGTTTAGTCAAGAAGTTGCAGCTTACTAGAACCAAATTCTACAGAGACATCAGCAACCGTAACAACAAAAGAAAGATCTAGGAAAAATAATTTTATGGATGACTGCACTTCAGCAAAATCCTGGGTGCCCAAGTCACATTTCCAAGAATCAAAGAAGGAAAGAGGCATGGATACAGTAAGTTAAGGGCATTTTTTTAAGACTGTAACACAACAGGCTGTTAAACCACAATGAAATAAAATCGTGGCTAGATGAGGTGGGCTGTCAAGTGAAGAACTTTTTAAGAAAGGGAAGCCCAACTGTGCTTGAGGGCAAGGAGGGAGGAATCACTGTAATAAGAAAGCCTTAAATTGTGGTAAAGGAAACAAATAAGCTCCAGAGTGAAATGTCTCAAAATAAAAACTGGGCAAAAGTGAACACATATGTGGGAAGCGAGTGCCACAGGGGACAGGAGTCAGGATGAGAGCCTAGCACAGAGCCAGGGATGGCTGGGAGAAGATTACAGTGGACCTCTGCTGAGATGAAGGTTGGTTTGTGAGAAAGGAGGAAGTGAGCACAGGTTTGGAATAAGGCTGCAGGAGAAAGCATCAAGGACTCAAAGAGGATAAGTAGAAGAACTTCCAAGAAGTAGCAAGTGCCAAACTAGCTAGAATCAGTCTCGGCCAGTTCAACTCCGCATTTTCTTCGAGACAGAATTTAAAGCCAGAGGATATCCTGGGAACCTTTTCTTTCTTTCTAGTAATCTGAAGAGAGGCACAGATAGAGTAATTTCTGGAAGTGTTTTAGATTGGCGGTTGATATTGAAGGCTTGTTTAAAACAAAGCGACTTTAGGAATCTAGACTGATCTAGACTGATGGGTAAGAAGCATCAAAGCAAAGAGTGTGCAGGTGGGAGAAGGTGAGGTGGTCCAAGGAAGTGAAGAGAAGGGGGTAAAATGGGAGGGGATGTGGGTCCAGAGGATGAGAGACATGGAGAAGCAGGTTCAGTGGAGATGAACAGGGGGAGAATGGCAGGCAAAGAGGTGCTTGCAAGGAGCCCAGTGGCTCTGAAGTGTCAGGGGTGGAAAGCTGGTCTATTACAATAGTGCAGTTCTAGAGTACGGCACCTGTACGTTGGAAGTGGAATGCCAGAATGTTCAAATGATGAATTCATAACCCCTACCTGAGGAACTGACAATAGGAAGGCCAGTGTTGCTGAGAATAATGGTGAGTAGGGAAGAATAGGAACAAATATGTTCATAATGACTGAGAGCATGAGTTCTGGACGGGACCCAACTTCACCTCCCAACCATACCACTTAACAGCTGTTTGTCTCTGGACAAGTTATTCAACCACAGTACACTTCATTCTCCTCCATCACAGCATGGAAATAATAATAGCAGACATCTAAAGTATGATGAGGAAGAAGGGAAGGAAGGCATGCAGAGTGCTTAGTATCATCACAACACAGAAAAATTGCTGGGTAAATGTTAGGAATATCCATCAGGATATAAAAGCCAAATGCAGGAAGCCCTATAGGGCAGCAGTGATGATCAGGAGTCGGTAAGGAAATGTGGCGGGAAAGGGCAGTATTATGGTTGGATCTTCAAAAAAGCTGGGATTCCTTTGAAAATGGTGGAGGGAATGGCAAGTGTTTGTGAAGACATGAAGACAAAGGAAGAAACGACAATGACAAATGGGCTGAAGATAAATGGAATGTCCCTGATATCTAGAAGTGACTCCTTAAGTCACAATCCAAAAAAAAAAAAAAAGGGGGGGGGGAAGAAAAAAAGAGAAGAGCCAAGGAGGGTGGAGGAATGCCCAAAAAGAGACAAGCATGAAAATTTTAGCCGTCACAAGTCCTGGAAAGAATTAGAAGTTTCTATCTCCTCTCACCATCAAGACCTGTCAAATGTATCCACTTTTTTAAAAGGGAGGGAAGCATCTGTTTCTTGAAAAACCCAGGGCCTGAGTGTTTGTGTTCTGTTATCCCAAGAGCCAAGAACATAAATTCAGAAAGAAAGATCATGTAAGACATCACCACATATGTGCTCACTAAGGCCAAATAAGCTTTCACAGAACTTGGTCCTTATAACTAGAAAAACACTACATAGAGGATTGTATGTGGTTTTTTTTTTTTCTGGCATTATTTTTCCATCATCATGCTCAGGCCTCAAATATGTTTAAATCGTCATGGTTTAACATGAATGAGATATTTGATCTTGACCTAATGTCATAGGTTATTTTCCACACAAAAATATTGCTTACTGTATTACATAAGTGTTAATATTCTGCTGAAATGCAGACAGGTGAAAACATCTTCCTACAGACTTCATAAAAATAGGAAGAACCCATCTTGACATCCCCAATATTAACATCCACCAACTTTAACCCCAAATTCTTCTATTTCCATTTTCTTTGAGAGGTTTTCCACTACCCTTGTATCTCCTGCTTCCCTTTTACATTTTACTGGCCTACAGAACTTGAATTTTTCTATTCATTCACTGCCATCCAAAACCAAAAGTTGCCATATGGTGTATACTGCATTATGATAGTGTTTGTGAGATTTTGCTGGAAGATTGGGGATGGGGGTGGGGTGGTCTACCTTGAGGCCATATCATTTGCATATGAGGACCTAATACCATTTCAATAAGTGAAAATCACAGCCTTCCAACACAAAACCAGTTATTAAAAAAAAAATTGCCATAAGCAAAATATTGAGGCTTAGACTGACTGCATAAGATGGAAGAGAATGGAAGGTCAGATCACTAAAACACTATGGCTCTAATCTTTTCCGTGAACCTTTGTATTCCTGGATTTCTCCATATTCTTCTTTGTACATTTTATAAAAATTCACTTTCAGGTTTATGGAAAATGCAGCATAAAGTGAGCAGGTTTTCTTTTTTTAATGTGTTACATGGAAGAAAGAACAGCAACTAAGATTTTTGTGATTACTTTGATAGACTTCCATAGGAAGTATTTAGTTTATCTGCACATAGAAAATGAATATTAAAATATTCATACCCCAAGGCTACCAGAAAAAGTAGATAACAGCTGTTGGTCTAAAATGTGGTTTCATTATGCAGAGATTGGAATAAGCTTGTAATTATGAATTAGAGCGAGAGCAGTTGAAAAAAAATGTTGAGTAGGTTTCTAACCCCAACATTTAAAATCAGTTTACTGTTAAGAAATAAAGCAAGTGTTCACACCATTTCCCTCAATAAGCTTTCAAGTGGTATCAGCAATAGCAGACTTGCTTTTGCTCACCTCAAAGAGGAATGTGCAATAAATCCTTCACATAAATTTCTGAATGATTTTTTTTCTAAAGCAAGTTCAAGTATCTTATACCAAGTCCATATTCCAAACTAACAAAACCCTACTTTAATGTTTCTTTTAGACCTAAGGACATAGCAAATACAAGGAAATAAGGTTTTAAAACATTATTTTGGTTAATAACACAGATTACAAGTTTCTTACTGAGATGTATTACTCTTCTTGGACATGATACCATGACATCTTAAACATTATTTCATTTAGTTGCAATGTTAAATGAACAAAATAAAGTTTTATAATTTTCTTATTGCTAAATGGAAAAAATTAAGACAATCTCTTTTCCAATTATTCAAATAATAATCCACTGAGAATTGTGACTTAGTTTGAAGCAATTTATTTCAAGAAATTTAACTTCCCAAACACACACATAATGCATAAGGTGAATTATTTAGAACACTGTGAAGTATAAATTATATTTCACTCTTCCCTCATTTCACTGCTCCTCCACTACAATCTGTTAAGCTGAATAATTACTGAAAAAAATGATAAAATATGATTGAACAATATGAATAGTGACTAAGAGAAGGTTTTGCACTGATGTGACACATTTCATTAAGAGGTACAAGGCATTTTTAAAATACTTTCTGAGGTTAAGCATTATTATCTTTTCTTAAAGATGAAGAAAATGAGAAATGGAAATTATGTACTAGACCCAAGATGGACAAGAGTTAAGTATTACAGAAAAAAAATTAAAAACGGGAAACTTTGTGTCTGTTATTTGCTGTGACATGAACTTTTGGCTAATTTATGTGTATTTTGGTTCAATGAACCACATTCCCTTGCTATTTTGCTCTCTTTTTTTTTTATGGAAAGATCTTATTTATTTATTTTAGAGAGCGAGAGTGCAAGTGTTGGGAAGAGGAGAGGGAGAGAGAATCTCAAGCAGACTCTCCACTGAGCACAGAGCCTGAATGATGCAGGGCTCAATCTCAGGACCCTGAGATTATATGACCTGAGCCGAAACCAAGTGTCGGAGACTTAACTGACGGAGCCATCCAGGCGCCCCTGTTCTGTCATTTGTTTGCAGGTGCAGCTGGAATGTAAAAATGCTGGTTAGTGTTCAAGGAAGTATTACCAAGTTTCTGGGTGCAGTCTCCTAGTCTTTCTTTCTAAATTTTATTAAGTTTTAATTTTAATTCCAGTATAGTTCACATACAGTGTTATATTACTTTCAAGTGTACAATAGAGTGATTCAACATTTCTATACTTTGCTCAGTGTTCACGAGGACAAGTGCACTCTTCATCCCTTTCACCTGTTTTACGCATCCCCCAACCCTGTCTGTTTTTCTTCCTGATCCCCATCTGACCCAGGAGGTGGAGGACAAAGTCTGGTTGGTTGTCTTCCCTTTGGTTTTTTAAACCTGAGCCTTTGGCTTAGGTCATGATCTCAGGGTCCTGGGATCGAGCCCCATATCTGTTCCTTGCTCAGTGGGGAGTCTGCTTCTTCCTCTCCTGCTTCCCCTGCTTCTGCTCTCTCTATACATATCAAATAAATAAAATCTTTAAAAAAAAGGACAGAACAGAAACAATTATCTGGATAATATTTTTTACATTCAGAGTCATTATTTTAAAATAATATTAATAGTATAGCTGAAATGGAAAAATAGAAGAAGTTCACCTTTACTTCACCTTTGAAACGAGTGTGGTCAAGTACACTATTCTGTTCCTGTGGGGACAAGGATCAGAAGACAAAGGACAAACCACACAATAGCAAAATTCTCCCACTACCCACTGAGCTCCGTTAATATGTTCAATAGTTTAGGGTTCACAGACAGGCCTTTAAGTCCCTTCCCTAAATAAATGGCAAGCAAGAGAACAAGTTGACCTGCAATATTGAAAGTAGCTTGTTACCAACAGACTGGCAGACAAAAACAACTTGCTCATAATAAAGATAACTTTCTTGCCTTTCTTAACAGGAGGAAGGAGAAATTCTCAAAAGTGTGATCAATTGAAAATCTGCTCTCACTTTCATTCTAATAAAGATGTAACACAAAAATTAGAATCTAAATTTTTCTTAGATCTAAAAACTTTTCTAAATGACTTACAAGCAAACATAAAACACAAAAAGGCATATCCCTTTCCCCCAAAGCAAGCAGTAAATAGTTAACTTAAGTACATAAGTTAACATTTTTGACTGTTTAAATGAGACCGTCTCTCTAATACTTTAATTAAAAATTTATGGGTAGTATTAAATAGCAATATAAGTATTTATTTATTTATTTATTTATTTATTTTGACAGAGAGAGACACAGCGAGAGAGGGAACACAAGCAGGGGGAGTGGAAGAGGGAGAACCAAGCTTCCTACCGAGCAGGGAGCTCGATGCGTGCCTCGATTCCAGGACCCCGGGATTATGACCTGAGCTGAAGGCAGATGCTTAACGACTGAGCCACCCAGGTGCCCTGGTTATATTTCAAAACTTCCTGGTTATATTTTGTTGCTATTTTTTTCTAAGACAGTATAAAGGTAGTAGAGACGATTCGAAAAATATGGAAAAATTGAAAAAAATGATTTATGTCTCCTCCTGAATGCCAACACATAATTTTATGACAAAATGGAACTCCATTCTCTCCTACAGTTTTGTTTAATTTTTGATGGAAAATAGCAATAAAAATATCTTGAAAAATAGTAACAGTATCAAACCCGTAGAGAGCCTAAGATTTAATGTCTTTGAAAATACTGTATTAATCAACATAAAAAAAAAAGGTACGGAAGCACCATCATTGCCATCTGATGAAGAAACAGACAATGCGGTGGAGATTCTAGCCTCGGGACTTAGGCTGGAATCATTTGTCTTCAATAGCACATCATTTCTTAACTCCAGGAAGAATCAGGAGAAAGAAGACACGCCTCAGGTTCCAGTTGTTTCAAAACTTTTGAGAGAGTTCCGTTGAGAGAGCTTGATTTGTGTTTATCCTCTGAAACTCACCCATTTATATTAATTGAACACCTTTCTTCCAAGATAACGCTCCACTGCACAGACATCCTGCACTGTTTTAATTGAGCCCCTTTGGGGGAAAGTATCGTTTAAATATAACAATATATTCAGAACCCTAAAATAATTTGATCTATAATAAATTCTTAAGCAAGGGAGGAAGACCAGCCTGGGGACCCAGGGAGGGGAAGATTGCCAGGTACGAAGTCAGAGATTCACAAGGAAGTTGTAGAAGCTCCTTCCCTGGAGACTTTTAAAAATAGAAGACAGCCTCAACATACAGTGGGGTGGGAGGCCCCATTATCCTTTGTTATTAGAGAACTTCACTATAGGTTTCTTTAGGCTTGATTAAAAAAAAAAAAAATTGGGAGGAGAGCAAGAGAAAGCCACCCGATGTGAGGAAAATTCAGTTTAAGAAATGCATCTGATAGTGAAAGAAGTCTGTTCATTTTAATATGAATTCTCTGATTTTTACACTTGATTTTGAGGATAAAGTCTTAAATGGATTTGAATTCTAATATCTATCTGATTGCACTGCGTTACATTTTTAGCTACATTTTATGTTACTCTTGTGTTCACTGCACTTTGTGCTATTTTTGAAACCTCAGTACATACAAGGTCAGGAAGAAATTGAAAGTTGTTTGGATATTTTACTTTATATCCTCCTTTAAGCCCATGATTCTCAATATAATTGAATATATAGGTAGACACACACCTATACATAAATATGATTTAGTAATAGTTCTCAGGGAAAATTAACAGTATTTTAAGTATAGATCATCTTTTAATTAATAAACTATGGAATATAGTTTTTTTCTTCTTTGATCATGAGTCAAGACATTTTGAACACATCCTTTAGAAACAAATCCTTTTCTCAATTAAAAAAAACAAGAAAAGGAAAATTTATCTTAATCCAGTATCTGTACTTACATAGAGCATCATAGTGACAGGCCACGTGACGTTACCCCTGTTCAAGACTTGGACCACTTTTTTATCTTTATGATTAACAATTTGTACTTGAAGCCTTCCAAAGACTACTGAGATTTCTTTTGCATCTTTTCTTTTGCAGATACGCACACTATGCCAAGTACATCATAATATAATTGTGAACCAAGGAGTTAATGACATTATCTTTTACCCTAACTGTAAATTCATCTATGTTTTTAAGAAAATTCATCTTCATTTTTAAGAAATGGTAATCAAGAACATAGAACATGTTAATTCTACACTTTAATAAGGAAGTTTCAGTAACATTTTGAGCTTTTCAATTTATCACATTGGACTGACATACTCATCCCCTGTATTAGTGTTCCTGCTGTAATAAATTACCAAAAAGTTGATGACTTAAAACCACACATTTATTATCTCTGTGTGCTAGAGCTCAGAAATCTGGCATAGTTTTCACTGGACTGAAAATCAAGGTGTCGATAGGGCTGGCATTCTTTTCTGAAGGCTCCAGGGGAAAATCTGTTTCTTTGCCTTTTCCCATTTTTAGAGACTACCACATTCCTTGGCACCTGACCTCTTCTTTCGTCTTCAAATCTAACAATGGCAACTGGAATCCTTCTCAGACCTCACCCTGATTCACTCTGACCTACTCTTCTGCCTCTCTCTTCTGCTGTTAAGAAAGCTTGTGATTTTATGGTGACGACCTGGACAATATGGGCTAATACCCCTATTTTAAAGCCAGCTGATTATCAACACTAATTCCATCTGGGACTTGAAATCTTCTTTACAACATATGCACCATTTCCAAAGATTACAATCTGGACTTCTCTGGGAGGCAATCATTGTCTACAACACACCCTCTCCAAATCTAAACTACAGATTTATCATAAATTCTCCTATTCCTAACAAACAACACAGTTAAATATCACCTGTAAATTATATACACCCAAACTATGTAAGTAACTCCCTAAACTATTTTCCCACCAATTTATTTTTTAAATATTTTATTTATTTTTTTAATTTATTTTTATTTTATTTTGTTATGTTAGTCACCATACAATATATCATTAGTTTTTGAGGTAGTGATCCACGATTCATTGTTTTCATATAACACCCAGTGTTCCATGCAGTACATGCCCTCCTTAATACCTATCACTGGGCTAACCCATCTTCCCACCCCCCTCCCCTTTAAAACCCTCAGTTTGTTTCTTGGAGTCCATAGTCTCTCATGGTTCTGTCTCCCCCTCCGATTTCCCCCCCTTCGTGTTTCCCTTCCTTCTCCTAATGTCCTCCCTGCTATTCCTTATGTTCCACAAATAAGTGAAACCATATGATAATTGACTTTCTCTGCTTGACTTATTTCACTTAGCATCTTCTCCTCCAGTCCCATCCATGTTGATGTAAAAGCTGGGTATTCATCCTTTCTGATGGCTGAGTAATATTCCATTGTATATATGGACCACATATTCCTTATCCATTTGTCTGTTGAAGGGCATCTCAGCTCTTTCCACAGTTTGGCTATTGCGGACATTGCTGCTATGAACATTGGGGTGCATATGGTCCTTCTTTTCACTACATTGTCTCTTTGGGGTAAGTACCCAGTAGTGCAATTGCTGGGTCACAGAGTAGCTCTATTTTTAATTTTTTGAGGCACCTCCACACTGTTTTCCAAACCGGCTATACCAACTTGCATTCCTACCAACAGGGTAAGAGGGATCCCCTTTCTCCACAACCTCTCCAACATTTGTTGTTTCTTGCCTTGTCAGTTTTTGCCATTCTTACTGGTGTAAGGCAGTATCTCAATGTGGCTTTGATTTGAATTTCCCTGATGGCTAATGATGATGAACATTTTTTCATGTGTCTGTTAGCCATTTGTATGTCTTCTTTGGAGAAGTGTCTGTTCATGTCTTCTGCCCATTTTTTGACTTGATTATTTGTTTTTTGAGTCCTCTCAATTGATGTAGAAAAAGCATTTGACAACATACAGCATCCTTTCCTGATTAAAACTCTTCAGAGTATAGGGCTAGAGGGAACATTCCTTCAAGTTCATAAAATCCATCTATGAAAAACCCACAGTGAATATTATCCTCAATGGGGAAAAGATGAGAGCCTTTCCCTTAAGATCAGGAACACATCAAGGATGCCCACTCTCGCGACTACTGTTCAACATAGTACTAGAAGTCCTAGCAACAGCAATCAGAGAACAAAAAGAAATAAAAGGTATTCAAATTGGCAAAGAAGAAGTCAAACTCTCTCTTTTCGCAGATGACATGATACTTTATGTGGAAAACCCAAAAGACTCCACCCTCAAATTACCAGAACTCATACAGCAATTCGGTAATGTGGCAGGATACAAAATCAATACACAGAAATCAGTTGCTTTCTTATACACTAACAATGCAACTGTAGAAAAAGAAATTAGAGAATCAATTCCATTTACAATAGCACCAAAAATGGTGAGATACCTCAGAATAAACCTAACCAAAGAGGTAAAGGATCTACACTCTAGGAACTACAGAACACTCATGAAAGAAATTGAAGAAGACACAAAAAGATGGGAAAACATTCCATGCTCATGGACCAGAAGAATAAACATTGTTAAAATGTCTATGCTACTCAGAGCAATCTATACACCTTCAACGCCATCCCAATCAAAATTCCAATGACATTTTTCAAAGTGCTGGAACAAACAATCCTAAAATTTGTATGGGATCAGAAAAGACCCCAAATCACCAAAGAAATGTTGAAAAAGAAAAACAAACCTGGGGGCATCACGTTGCCTGATTTCAAGCTTTATTACAAAGCAGCAATCACCAAGACAGCATGGTACCGGCACAAAAACAGACATATAGACCAATGGAACAGAATAGAGAGCCCAGATGGGGACCCTCAACTCTATGGTCAAATAATCTTCGACAAAGCAGGAAAAAATATACAATGGAAAAAAGTCTCTTCAACAAATGGTGCTGGGAAAATTGGACAGCTATATACAGAAGAATAAAACTTGATCATTCTCTAACACCATACACAAAGATAAACTCAAAATGGATGAAAGACCTCAATGTGAGACAGGAATCCATCAAAATCCTAGAGGAGAACATAGGCAATAACCTCTTCGACATCGGCCACAGCAACTTCTTTCAAGATACATCTCCAAAGGCTAGTGAAGCAAAAGCAAAAATGAACTTTTGGGACTTCATCAAGATAAAAAGCTTCTGCACAGCAAAGGAAGCAGTCAACAAAACAAAGAGGCAACCCGCAGAATGGGAGAAGATATTTGCAAATGACACTACAGACAAAGCATTGATTTCCAAGATTTTATTTATTTATTTGAAAGAGAAAGAGAGAGCATGAGCTGGGGGAGGGGAAGAGGGAGAGGGACAAGCAGACTCCCTGCTGAATGCAGAGCCCTATCCAGGGCTCCAACCCAGAGCCCAGAGATCATGACCCCAGTGGAAGTCAGATGCTTAATTGACTGAGCCACCCAGGTGCCCCTCCCACAAATTTAGATGCTGATTATTTTTAAACTTCATTGTTCACTTATATAATATTATTTTCAAAATTCATTATAAAAAGGTGTAGATATAAAATGGATAAATGGCTTTGTTTGAGTTAGATCCGACACCTTAATGCATGATAGAGAACTTGAGTTAATATCATCTCCATTTGTGGGAAAGAGGAGCCCTTGCCCTGGGTCCTGGGCTTTAGGAACCATTTTCTGGATTTTCTCTGACCCTGACCCTCCTGTTGGCAAGAAGCCTGTAGAAAGGGGCCTGACTACTTAGACTGCTAGACCTGCTAGACCATCTGCTTGACCACAGTCACAGTACCTGGTACTCAGTCCCTAATTATGTGGCCCAGATTATAAGGACCCTTGACCCCTTCTACCCTAAGTTTACCCTATCAGTAATGTACAGGTCCCCCCCATATCCAAAAGTAGAGCCTTTCTATGAAACCTTCTGTAAGCCAAAATGGCATAAAGAACTTTCCAAAATTCCCATTGGGCCACTGCTCTTTTTCAAAAGACCTATGTTAGTACATACAGGAAAGCCGTTTTTTGTAAAAGCAAAAATCCCTTTCAGATTTCTCTTGGTTGGGGCTCCTGAGTGGCTCAATCGTTAAGCGTCTGCCTTCAGCTCAGGTCATGGTCCCAGGGTCCTGGGATTGAGCCCCACATCGGGCTCCCTGCTCCGTAGGAAGCCTGCTTCTCCCTCTCCCACTCCCCCTGCTTGTGTTCCCTCTCTTGCTGTGTCTCTCTCTGTCAAATAAATAAATAAATAAATAAATAAATAAATAAATAAAATCTTAAAAAAAAAACAAAAAGACCTCTTTTGGTTAGTGAGTACAGGTACTAATGCACATCTTTCGCAAAAACAAATGGGTGTAAGGCAAACTTTCCGAAAGTGGAGGATACCTGTAGACAGCCCTAGGCCTAAGAGGTGTATATGGAATTTGGAATGCAGGCTGGCATCTCCACACTAGCGCCTACAGGGCTTCATAGTAAACAACCAGAGGGAGGGAAAGAAGAGGAGATTGGATCGGGGTGGAGGGCTGCGCCCAGCGGCCAGGCCAGAGGCCCCTGTCTAGCCCTCTTGGTCATCGTCCTGCAGTACAGATCTCCTAGGTATTCTAGAATTCAAATTCAGATCCAGCCTGCCAGGTTGCTATAACATACATTTGTCAAGGTAAGAGGATAAACATATTTATTTGAGGGTTTGTTATTTTGATTTATTTGATTTAAAAGTTTGACTTTTAGGGGCACCTGGGTGGCTCAGATGGTTAAGTGTCTGCCTTCGGCTTGGGTCATGATCCCCGGCTCCTGGGATCGAGCCCCGCGTCTGGCTCCTGGCTTGGCTGGGAGCCTGCTTCTCCCTCTCCCTCTGCCTCTCCCCTGCTCATACTCTCTCTCTCTGTATCTCTGTGTTTCAAATGAATAAATAAAATCTTTAAAAAAATAAAAAAATAAAAAAATAAAAGTTTGACTTTTAAATATTTACACATAGACTATGTGGACTTCCATTTATATACTACTTCCTGGGGCCTTAAAAATATTGGGGGCCAGTCTGTCTTAGATACCCTCATTCTGACATTTTCATTCAAATTAAATTTCCATATCAATAGGACAAATTAATATCTCTCAGAAAACCAGTTTTCAGATATATACCAGAATGTACCTAATTTTCCTCACCTAATTCAAATTATTCTGAGACTATTAAAATTTGTTAATTTCAGTGCTTCAAGGGCCTGGATGATTATTGCTTCATTTTCTTATTACTACAAGAGGAAGCTATTATTATTCCTGAATATATATATCCATATCTATCTATATCTATCTCTATATGTATATCTCTTTTTCTTTCTCTCTCTATATATTCTCTCTCCATATATATATATATATATACACACACACACATATATATATAATGTGTATATATCTGTATAAACAAGGGATCTGAGTTAGTTTATTTTTGTGGGAAGCCAGGAGAAACCATAAGAACTCTGGGCAGGGCGCCTGGGTGGTTCAGTTGGTTAAACTCTTGATACCAGCTCAAGTCATGATCTCAGGATCCTGGGATTAAGCCCTGCATCAGGCTCATGCTCAGCAGGGAGTCTGCTTCAGGATTCTCTCCTTCTCCCTCTGCCCCTCCCCTCCTCTCTAAAATAAATAAATAAATCTTTAAAAAAAAAAAAGAACTCTAGGGACTCAGAATGAACGAGGCATAAAGATTCTCCATAGATGGTGATGGGTATTAAAGAGGGCACGTTCTGCATAGAGCACTGGGTGTTATGCACAAACAATGAATCATGGAACATTACATCAAAAACTAATGATGTAATGTATCGTGATTAACATAACAATAAAAAATTTAAAAAAAAAGATTCTCCATAGAGAAACTAAGAGCAGGAAAGATAAAGCCACTGGAGGTAATAATAGATTTTCATCATTGTTTCACTGGTAGAATTATGAAATAAAATATGGAGAATACAAGTAACGTTAAATTGGCATCCATAGTTATTCATTGAGTCAACAAATAAAATTTGAATTTGGCAAAAAGTATTTACAGAAATGCAAATTCAAGGTCTTATTTTTACAATATGAATCTGAAAAGTCACAGGGGCTAACTAGGACATAATTATTAAGAGCAACTATATCCAAGCCTAGTCCTGTGGACTAACACCATTCCTGATAAATGTGCATTAATCTCACATTGAAGATGAATCTTGTTTTTAATATATTACCTCAGTGTAACTACAGTTTTACCTATTTGTGTTATTTATAAAAAAGGTAAGAATCTCAGGTTGTTTTCTTATATTCAACCTCTCTTTGAAGAGAAACTCTAGAAAGAACAAGCATATTTCTAATTTCTGATTGATAATGACTTCTACTGGTTATGGATAGCAATTATATAAACTTGACAAGGTTCATCCCTTTTAGTTTGAGCCATTAAAAATTATTAGTCTTTGTTTTGTAGAACTTTTATATATATATACTATTGGATTGTTCTTTCTTGCAAGATCCTTTGATTATGTGTTCTACCAAAGAATATTGTAAATTTAATTAACTCCAAAAAATTACTAAATCTTAGGAAGTATTTTACAAAATGTCGTTCTTTACTTAATAAAGGGCCAGCCCCATATTTCATGAGTTTCCATTCATCTGACAGAGCTACGGTGTTTGTAATTGTGTATATCAAGCCATCAGTCTTCTAGAACCATCTTTAGCTGAGCAAGCCCCAAAGCATGGTCCATTCTGCTCAGATCTGATCAGCATCTTTATAGCTTATCAGCCTTGGGGTTCAATTTTGTTTTGGATGCTTTTATAAATGAGCACAATCACTGGTGAATCTGTTCTTCCAGATTGCAAAGAGAAAAATTGAGAGAGGAACTTTAGTAGATTACTGTGTCATTGAGAATAAAGTACAAGCACAAATGCACCTAAAGTAGTCTCACAGATGATTTTTGTTGGGTGTACATTTTCAGTTTTATTTCAGTAAAATTAGATGATTGTCTTAGTTATTACTGTTTTTGAAGTTATGCTTTTACCCCAGGCTAGGGATATGATCAATGCATTATGTAACTAAATCAATTTGTTCCAAAGTACTATTTTTTTTTCTTAAAAGGAAGGAAGATAAAAGAAAAGAGGAACAGCAATAGATAGAAAGCATAAGAATTATTTCAGGACTTTCTTCTTCTGGACAGGTGTAGGATGCATTTTATACTTTCTAGTAGCTAGATTCAACAGCAGGGCTGTTCTTGGGATCCAAGGCAGTCACAGGAATAGCAGGAGCCAAGAGGAAATTTTAATCACTTTAATGACTTTTGCATTTAAAAAATTTCTCTGTAAGTGTTCATACTAATATTTGCCTCAGTTGAGTGGCTTCTTAAGTCAGTAGAATAATTAAAGTGTAATGTCCAGAGAAAAATCGTATTATCTTACACACATTTATGAAAATCTTTTGTTATATTCAATGTCGATCAAATAAAATGTATCAGTTGATATTTTAATAAAGGAAATAAAATTTCCAAAGGTCAGGATATCAAATAGTCAAGAGTATATTTTTAACTAGTTAAGCTTCAGGAAGACCATGAGGCTGTCAAAGAAATTCCAATGCTTAGCCAAGAATAACTCTCCTCAGTTACACTAGAAATTCAGAGGAGGAATTTCAATGTCAAAAATCCACATTCATGGGGAGCCTGGGTGGCTCAGTCATTAAGCATCTGCCTTCGGCTCAGGTCATGATCCCAGGGTCCTGGGATGGAGCCCTGCATCGGCTCCCTGCTCAGCGGGAAGCCTGCTTCTCCCTCTCCCACTCCCCCTGCTTGTGTTCCCTCTCTCACTGTCTCTTTCTGTCAAAAAAAAAAAAAAAAACTTAAAAAAGAATCCACATTCATATTGTCCACTCCTGAAAACATATTTCTCAGTAATTATAAAATATAACTATATAGAGATTGCTCTCTGCATAGCAGGAACAAACACTGACATAAGTGAGCCTCAAATACATGTAATTTGCACACTTTCTATCTACTCAGTCTGTGTGGGGCATAGTATTCGATGACATCTTCCTTAGAACATGTACAACACTTTTATCAAGTAAATGTTTGTGTCCCTCCAAAAGTCATATAGTGAAAACCTGTCCTTCAATATGATAGCATTAGGGGGGCAATTAGGATTAGATGAGGACATAAGGGTGGAGCCCCCATGAATAGGATTTTGTGCCTTTACAAGAGTCAGTGAGAGAGCTTGCTTTCTCTCTCTCTGCTCTCTTGCGTGTGAGGACACAGTGAGAAGCCTACAGTCTGCAACCCAGGAAAAGGTTCTTGCCAGAACCCAATCTTGCTGGCACCAGCCTCCAGAAGTGAGAATTAAATTTCTGTTGTTTATAAGCCATGCCATTTACAGTATTATAGCAGCCCAAATGGACTAAGACAAAGAACTGAACTGTAAAGTGAAACACAACCCTAAGACTCCTTTAAGTACATTTGTGCTCATAATTTATTGTCAATGACCTAGTAATCTACTAAAGTTCCTCTCTCAATATGTAACCCTCACCATGGTATCCTTTACAATTGACAACATATCCAACCATCTTGGCTACCTTTGTACTTACAATCACTTTGGTTTACTTAGAGACCAACCAATAATGGAGCCAAAAAGACCAGATAGACCATCAAGCTTTCTGGTTGCTTGAGCCCACAACTCATCATCTTGCCATTGTTATATCCAACAGACATCATGCGAGAACTTCTTGTAAGTTGCAAATGATTTAAGCTAATTTTAAAAATCTTTCTAAATAAGACAGAACTATTTCATGTATTTCTCTAAAGCTACAGTGTATTACATTCTTATCCCCCATCCCTGGGTTCTTCCCTCTCCTTTTGTTCAATTCCATGAAACTAAGTATGGTTAAAAATAAATATGAAAAACATGGAGTTCAAAAGCAGCCGCCATTTTGGCCAGGCTACAACTCTACTCAGAAGTTTGTGGAGAACTGACCTGTAGTGAAACTGAACCCATTTTAGGATAACCACAAAGACAAAAAAAAAAAAAAAAATTAAGAAAGTGGATAGAATAGAACATCCAAGAGTATTAAATTTATGTATATGTCTGATGGAGATAATGTCCTCATTGTCAAATTTGATTGGCTCACACAAAGACATATACTTGAAAGTTAGAAGAATTCTAAATATTTACTGTCTGACTCAGAGGTGATTCAACCAGTCTTCTCACCCTTGGGTGAGGAGAAAGGGAGCTTTAAGCACACAGTAGGTATAAAAATAAAGCTGAATTAAAAAGAGCAGTAAATGAGAGGTGAAACAGCGAACTTAAATGCAGATTTAAGGCTCATTCACGTCAGGCCTAGAGCAGCCAACCCCCTCGACAGGAAGGGAACACTACTGTGGGGGACCAGGGTAGCTCAGGAGACAGATGTGCCTCAGTTACACTATGTTTGAAATCTTAAATAGACTTAAAGAGGAAAATAAATTAGAAATATGGGCAATTTTATGAAAATAGAAATGTGAGTAATAAATTTTAGTAAGAACTTTTGAATAGATTTGGTACTATACTTGGCTGTTTTGCCTTTTGGGGAGGTCTAGGGTCAGCAAAATTTTCCGTAAGTGAGGATCTAAATAGAAGAAAATAAATAGCTCTCAATCTCTCTGCTTCTCAGATTTGGAAAACAAGTACAAGTAAAGGGTGACATTGCTTAAGCCAGGGGTGTGTGGCAAGTTTGTTTTTTACTTTTAATTTTATTTTTTTTTCAGTTCCTTTTTTGTTTGTTTTAAGTTTTTATTTAAATTCCACTTAGTTTACATATAGTGTAATATTAGTTTCAGGAGTAGAATTTAGTGACTCATCACTTACACACAGCACCCAGTGCTCATCACACCTGCCCTCCTTAATACCCATCACTGATCTAGCCCATCCCCCAACCCACCTCCCCTCCACCAACCCTCAATTTAAGAGTATGTTTGATGGTTTGCTTCTCTCTTTTTTTCCCCTGTGTTAATCTGTTTTGTTTCTTAAATTCCACATATGAATGAAATCACATGGTAGTTGTCTTTCTCTGACTGAATTATTTCGCTTAGCATAATATACTCTAGCTCCATCCATGTTATTGCAAATGGCAAGGTTTCATTCTTTTTGATGGCTGAGTAATATTCCAGTGTGTGTGTGTGTGTGTGTGTGTGTGTGTGTGTGTGTGTGTGTGTACCACATTTTCTTTAATAATTCATCAGTCAATGGATATTTGGGTTCTTTCCATAATTTGGCTATTGTAAACATCAGGGTGTGTGTGTCCCTGCAAATCAGTATCTTTGTATCCTTTGGGTAAATACCTGGTAGTGCAATTGCTGGATTGTAGGGTAGTTCTATTTTTAACTTTTTGAGTAATCTCCATACTGTTTTCCAGAGTGACTGCACCAGTTTGCAATCCCACCAAGAGTGTAAGAGGGTCCCCCTTTCTCTGCATCCTGGCCAATATCTGTTAGTTCCTGTGTTGTTAATTTTAGTCATTCTGACAGGTGTGAGGTGATATCGCACTGTAGTTTTGATTTGTATTTCCCTGATGAGTGATGTTGAGCATCTTTCCATGTGTCTGTTGATCATCTGTATGCCATCTTTGGAAAAATGTCTATTCATGTCTTCTGTCCATTTCTTATCTTGATTATTTGTTTTTTGGGTGTCAAGTTGGTAAATTTTTCATAGATTTTGGATACTAATCCTTTATCAAATATGTCATTTGCAAATATATTCTCCCATTCCAAAGATTGCTTTTTAGTTTTGTTGATTCTTTCCTTCACTGTGCAGAAGATTTTTATCTTGATAAAACCCCAATAGTTCATTTGGGATGAATGATGTATCTACTAAGAAGTTGCTAAGGCTGATGTCAAAGAGGTTACTGCCTGTGTTCTCCTCTAGGATTTTGACAGTTTCCTGTCTCACATTTAGATCTTTCATCCATTTTTATTTTTTTGTGTATGGTGTAAGAAAGTGGTCCGGTTTCATTCTTTTGCATGTTGCTGTCCAGTTTTCCCAACACTGTTTGTTGAACAGACTTGTCTTTTAAAATATTCAACATTACTATGGACCAGGAACTATACTATTAATCTTGTTTGATAGAACTACTTTGCAAGAGAGATAATATTAATTTTTTTCAATCTTATTTTGTGCTAAGAACACAAAACATGAGATATACAGCCTTACACTTTTTAAGTATAAAATACATTGTTATTAACTATAGGTGGAATGTTTTACAGCAGATCTTGGAAACTTACTCATCTTGCTTAACTGAAACTTTATTCCTGTTGAATAACAACTTATTTCCCCCTCTGACCCAGCCCCTGGAAAACACCATCCTACACTTTGATTCTATTTGACTATTTTAGATACCTCATGTAATGCAGTATGTGTCCTTTTGAGACTGGCTTATTTCACTTTGGATAATACCCCCAAGGTTTATCCATATTGTAGCATATTACAGGATTTCCTCCTTTTGAAAGACTGAATAATATTCCATTGTACATATATATCATATTTTCTTCATCCATTCGTCTGTGGATGGACATTTAGGTTGCTTCTACATCTTGGCAATGAATAATGCTGCAATGAACACTGAGGTACAGATATCTCTTCAAGATCCCAATGTCCATTCTTTTGGATAAACACCCAGAAATGGAATTGTTGGATCACATGGTGGTTCTATTTTTAATATTTTGAGGCACCAATATACTGCCTTCCACAGCAGCTATACCATTTTGTATTCCCACCAATAATATACAAAATTTCCAATTTCTCCACATCCTTGCCAACACTTGCTTTTGGGGGGGGCAGGTGCCAGGTAATATTACATTATGGTTTTGATTTGCATTTGCCTGACGATTAGTGACACTAAGCATCTTTTCATATACCTTTTAACCATTTGTGTATCTTCTTTGGAGAAATGTTTATTCAGGCCTTTAGCCCATTGACAGAGTGAAAAAATAATCTGTGGAATGGGAGAAAATATTTGTAAACCATATATCTGATAAGCATTAAGTTACAAAATATATAAGGAACTCCTGCAACTCAATAGCAAAAAAACCTAATAAGTTAATTTAAAAATGGGCAAGATTTTAAAGTTTAAGTCTAAAGCCTCAGTATTTCTTGATTGGAGGGGCGATTGTTAGTGCAGAAGAATCAGAGTAAGATTAAATTGCTGATGCTCAGTGGATCAGATGTTATTTTCCTCACCCACAGAATCCTCCTCATCCACTTGCACATCTAAGAAATCTGAGCAATGCCTAAAAATTTAGTCCTTGAATTAATCCAGATGTAACATATATATGTATGTTATCACATGACATTTTTCTAAACCATGATATATAAACAGAGGGAGGGCTTTCTAATTTACATTATATGGACATAAATATGTAAGTTAAATACTGGGAAAAATAAATAAATAATATAAAACACGTTAACTTTTAGGATTTTATATTATCTTTGGAGTAAGGACTATCATAATTCTGGTACCACTATTCTGGTGTTACCTCTATTTGCCTTGTCAGCTTAAAGTATTCTAAAACTGAGCAAATCTCCTGAATAAGTTAAGCCTTATGCCCAAATGCTCAATAAAAATATATATTCTCACCACTTTTTCAGTTATCTCACTTTTGTCCCCATAATTTTAATGAGCACATTCACTTAGTCATCAAGATTAGTTAATGTGATATAATCACAGGGACACTGACTTTTACTCCCAGTAAATACCATAGCAATGAAACTCCTGAGTACTAGATAGCAAATAAATGATAATTTGTATAGATGGGGTAGAGCCTACCAAGTCCAGAACTATGTCAAGAAAAAAGGATTTTAAATTTTAAAATGTGTTTTTTTTTTTAAAGATTTTATTTATTTATTTGTCAGAGAGAGAGAGAGCCCGTGCATGTACAAGCAGGGTAAAAAGCAGGCAGATGGAGAAACAGGCCCTTCACTGAGCAAGGAGCCCAACTCAGGGCTCGATCCCAGGACTCTAGGATCATGACCTGAGCCAAAGGCAGATGCTTAACTGACTGAGCCATCCAGGAACCCCAAAATGTGTTTATTTTAACCTGCGCCAATCTGTACATATTGGAATTTGGAGGAACTGATACCTTTATGAGTGGGCTATCATATTATCTGCTTAAAAGGTTATTTTCCAAATTTTGAAGATTTTTGACACTCAGATGTGAAGTTGATAAAGGTTTAAGCTCCTTAGATAAATTATTAAATCTGATATAAGGTATGTACAAAATGCTAAATATTGACCAACCTCCTCTCTTCCAAGCCCATGTCAATGATAGATAAACTATAAAAAGAAAAAAACAGACTCACATTGGCTCAAAAGTATCTCTGTAGAGTAGAACCAGAAGGCAGCCCAGTGGAGAGCAGGACTGAAGCCACTCAGTTCTACCATGAAGAAGAGCAAGGGGGCCAGGGGTTGGGTGCCTGCACAGAACTGCAGAACAAAATAGTTCCAGTGTGGATTGAGGAACAGAGCTCACCTCATGGCTTGAAGCAAAAGGCTGGGATAGAACATTCCCAACCATGAAAGGAAGCTGAATCGAAAATTAGCTGTTGACTGGTGGTTAGGACTGTCTTTGGTGGTGGAGGACAAGGCCACCTCCTCAGGCTGAGCTTCTGAACCAATTCTACTCTAGTGACAGGATCGATCAGTGATATCTCTACACACCACTGGGAAGAGTTCCAGAGAGACGCTATAAGGTCAAGTTCTGGACTTGGGGCCTGGAACACTGGAAAGAAGTATCCCACTAGTCAGAGCATCCCACCACTCAAGGAAGAATTAGGAAAGAGAAAGAGAGTGAGATTGAGAGAGAGAGAGAGACAACAAATGACACAAATAACCAAATAACCTTCCATTCAAAATAAATCTGTGAACCAGAAAATCAAAACACATGATGAGGAATTCTCATGCTGAGAAAGTCAACCAAGTTAATATAATCAAAACATGAATTCACATGAAAAAAATTAATATTTGTAGCCTAACAAAGATTTTAATATATTTAGGACACATAAAGAGATGAATAGAGGATTAACATCCATTTAAAAGAAAAAGAAATGATGGAATAAGAAAATGTAGGGAGAAAGAGATGACTATGAGAAAATGGGTGTTTTAGAAATGAAAACTACATTTCAGACAATAAAGATTTCAAAATTAAAGAACTGAGATGACAAACTAAATTCTAGACTGGACACAAATGAAAAAAGAATTTATGAGTTGAATAATGGTACTGAAGGATTTGACCAGAGGATAGCCCAAAGGGACAGAAACAGCAAATTTTGAGGAATTTTGAAGAGATATTAGAGGATAATTTTCTGGAATTAAAAAAAAAAGACATTAGTCCTGAGATCAGAAATGCATTTATAGCAGCAAGGAAGATAAAATATAAATCCACTAGAAATATGGTGGTGAAACTGGGGAAAATAAGAGAAAAAGCAAAATCTCATATGCTACCAGGGAAAAGATATACTACAAAGAAATACCAAGTTGGCTTTTTATCAACAACAGACGCCAGGAAACAATAGGATAGTATCCTCAAATGCTGTTAGAAAATAATTGTCAGGATGTTTAATAGATGAGCCTTACTCAAAATAAGTCCCAAATAAGTCATTTTAGATATATAAAAAGAAAGCTACCACCCATAAGCCCTCATTACTAATGGATACTCTAGAGCCAAGTTAATACAGATTTAAAAAAATCGGATGTAAAGAACAAAGATGAGGACCAATTTTGATATAGTAATCTGGCAAGTTTGAAAAATAATCTACCCTACTATGGCATCATGATATCTGCCTATACTTTTTAATTAAAAAAGACTCTAAATAGTAGTACAAATTGGGGGAGGTAGCTTAATGGATAGCCAAAAGATGCTAAGGTCCTTTTTTGGGTTGATAAGTGATTAGAACTATTGAATGAGTTTGGAATTTGTTGAAAGATTTCATAGTTAAGTACATGTGTTAACAATTAAAGATAAACAATAAACATAAACAAAAAACTAAAAAAAAATACAGATCCAACTACTAGCTTTCAACTATTACAGAATGGGGAAAAAAGAAAATGTGAAAACTTCATGAAACTAACATGAGTCAGAAAAAGGAGAGGAAAAGAGGCAAAGAAAATATAAAATGGAAGAAATCTAAATACACCAATAATTAGGATTTAGGTAAAGGAAGATGACCCATCTATTATCAGATTAGATTAAATATTTAACAACTTAGAATCAGAACAAAAGACTGAAAATACAGGAATAGGAAAAGATTTATCAGGCAAATCCAAATTAATTCTAATTAACTATAACTACTAATTCTAATACCGTTTGTCACCAAATTATAAAATCATTGAAGTATAATTTATTGTTAAGAAAACATTGAGGCAAATTAAGTAATCCTATGTGCTTTATGCATTTAACAACATGACTTTGAAAAATATAAAGCAAAAACTAAAAGATTTATGAGGGAAAAATACAATAGAATCTGAGTGGGGTATTTTAGCACACTTCTCTCAGAAGCAGAGAAAGTTAAGACTATAGAGGATAGAATTATAAATAAAATAAGAATAGAATTATAAATATTGATAACTATTTGTAATAAAAATTTTTATATATATGTTAGTTTTATCAAATTCACATGGAACATTTACAGAACACATGACCTGTACAGTGGGTCATAAATTAAGATATAAATTTAGAAAAACAATATCACAGAGATCATATCCTCTGACAAAGAAACAAAATGGAATTCAGCAATGAAAAACAAAGGTCCCCAAATATTTGGAAATTTAAACAGACACATCTATTTTTTTAAGATTTTATTTATTTATTATTTATTTAGGGAGAGAGTGGGGGGGAGAGGGGTCGAGGGAGAGGGAGAGAGAGAATCTCAAGCAGACTCCCCACCTCGGGGCTTGATCCTAGGACCCCAAGATCATGACCTGAACCGAAATCAAAAGTCCAATGCTCAATGGACTAAGCCACCCTAAACAGGCACATTTAAATAACTCCTTATTTTTAAAAGAAAATAACAATGGAAATTATAAAATATTTCCTACTTGAAATAAATGAAACCAAACAATGAACATACTTATTTTAAAAACTGTGAAATGCAGCTAAAGTAATACCTAGGAATAAATTTATAACTTCAAAAATATTTAAAAACAAAAAAAGAAAAAGAAGGGGCACCTGGGTGGATCAGTCAGTTAAGCATCTGCCTTCGGCTCAGGTCATGATCCTGGGATCCTGGGATCGAGCCCCATGTGAGGATCCCTGCTCATCAGGGAGTCTGCTTCGCCCTCTCTCCCTACCACTCCCCCCATGTCAGCTCATGCTCACTCTCTCTCAAAAAAATAAAATGAAGACTGAGAAAAAGTAATGCAATTTTCAGTTCAAAAGCTAGAAAAAGAAAATAATGTAAAACTGACAAACCTAAGAATAAAATAATAACTACTATATAAGTCAAAATAAATGTAACAGAAAACTAATAAGAAGGAAATCATCCTCAAAACTGTTAGCTGCCTAACACAAACATGATACCAAGTCAGACGGATAACACAAGAGAAGAAAGTTATGAATCAATATCACACATAAACAGAAATGCAAAAATTCAAAATAAAGTATTAGCCAATCAACTTCAGCAGCATGTAATATGCACTACACACATCTACACACATGTGAATAGTATGGTGGCGAGAAGATAGATTTTGAAATCAGAGCAAGCTGAATTTGAGTCCTGGACTGTCTACTTATTAGGCAAGTTCCCTGGTATTTAATGTTTATGGTATTTATTTTGTTAATGTGATTTCAATAGAAAACATCAACATAGCTACAACTGAGATGGTTCTTAATTTACCCAATATGATGGAAGCTGAAACTTTGATTGAAATATTTTAACTGAGAAAATTTCACCTTTGAAGCTATTTATTTGCCCTTAAAAATACTAATGCTGTAATGTTTTGTTGACTACAGGTAAATACTAGCCAACACACTTTTTTTTAAAGTATGAACACATCCCAAGGTTGGCAACTGAATGCCATTTTTTGCTCTATTTTGTTTTACAGCTGAAAAGCACATTTTCTTGATGCTTTTCTCTTGGTGGTTAAACATGAAAACAATGTTCATTTCCTGATTTTTCTCATAGTGGCCTCTCATGGTCTTCCTGGCCGAGGGTCAGAACCACACAGTGTACACACCCATAAACTCTAGCCACTGCATCCATCCAAAGTTTACATCATTCAGGGATGTACAGTGTCTGCTCTAACTTGTCTGCATTTCCATGGAAGTCTTGGTCTTGTAACTCAGGGAGGCAAGTACGGGGTAGAGCCATTGTCCATCCAGCCCCCCCAAAGTGCATCCATCTCCCTTATCTCATCACTGGAACCAATGCCACCTACCCCCGGAAGACACCATGGAGATCATAATCAACCATCTTGAAAATTGGAAAGCCACTGGGTGCCTGGGTGACTCAGTCATTAAGCATCTGCTTTCGGCTCAGGTCATGATCCCAGGGTCCTGGGGTCGAGTCCCGCATCCGGCTCCCTGCTCCGCGGAGAGCCTGTTTCTCCCTCTCCCGCTCCCCCTGCTTGTGTTCCCTCTCTCGCTGTGTCTATCTCTGTCAAATAAATAAATAAAATCTTAAAAAAAAAAGAAAATTGGAAAGCCACAAATTTAGTGGCTTGATTACCAGAAAAAATTACTCTTCATGAACATATCAATAAAAACAGGTTGATTTTCAGCCAGTTGCCAAAAGCAGGAGTCTTGGCACTGTGCCTCTAGCCAACCCCTGCAACACTGTCCCTCCACCTGCTGGTGCACTACTTACAGTTACCAAACCAATGTGCTGTAGCTTGCCTTTCTAAGCAAATTTCTACAGGTATAATTCGTTCTGTTAAAACCTTGCCACGTTAAAGTACGTCGGGACCCAGAAGAAAGTTGGCAATTATTTCCTAGATAATCTGCGAGGCACAGCCTGGAGTTTCCCCTGATCTTTTCCTTTAGTCTATTTTTCTTCCACCAGAGATGACCTTGCACTTTACTTATTTATATGAGAATGCCAGACCATCTCTCAGACACCTGAATACACATGGGCTGAAGAAAAGCAGGACTCTTTCCTTGAGAGCAATAGATAGCATCTTTAGAACCCTCTTTGTCCCAACTTGAGATGCGCTGAACTCATGTTTCCTCTTGGAACAAGTATAGCAATTAATAATGTGGGCTTGATTGTCTTGTCTAATGACAAAAGTCAAATTTGTCACCATCATCACATGACATGTTGGAGGGATCAACATGAATCTATTATAGATCATAAATAGTCAAGTATCAAAGTTCTGTGGCTTACTCAGCAATGTATAAGAAAAAAGAATATTCTCCTCTACCCATTATTGCTTTATCTTCAATATCTTTTCTTTTTTATTTTCCCCACAAAAACTACTGATTGAATTAAATATAAACATTAGAAAACAACAGTGTAGTGAATATTAATGCAGAAGCTGCAATATTCTAGGAGAGAGGAAGTTTTTGTCTACCAAGATTTTCTTGCTGTGGTGATAGAGGTGGTGATGGTTTCAATCATTTTAGCAGCTTGGAGAGAAAAAAGAGATAAAAGAAACGGCATTGTTGGGTTTTTTAAAAAATAATATTAATATTATCGATGTCATTATGGTAATGATCATAATTTGAAAAAGAGGTTTCTCGGTAATTTTTATGAGATGTATAGCATATCAAATATATATATGTGTGTGTCCAGGGGAGTTAACTGCTTTGTGCTTAACTTTTCAAAAATGTGTAATTTTTACCTTTCCAAAAGAAATATCTTATAATAGGGTAAATGTGAAAATGCCAAAATGGGAAGCAAAAATTGCAACCGCCTATCTACCAGATAAGGGGAGTTTTATTCCATTTTTAATTGCCCCCAGGAAGGAAGTTTCTTTGTAAAATCTAATCAGCCCACAGGTGGTTGAAACTTCCTTAGATATATTAGGGAAATATTTAAAAACAGAGATTCAGAGGCAGGATGGCTCAAAGGAATCAGTGCTTGCCACCTGCCCCAAAGAGCTTTCCTAGATGAGGTTCTTCTACAGCCTCAGAAGGAAGGTTCTAGCAAGCACATGTCAGAGCAAAACGTGCCAGGATGTGTGTGTGTGTGTGTGTGTGTGTGTAAGTAAAGATTAAGAAGTACTCTCTAATTACTCTACTGTAGTAAGTAAAAGAAAGCTTCAAAGAAATAGTGAAGGGATGCTGGCAGACAGCCAGAAATATTTAACGGTTAGCAGGACGAGTGGAGTCTTGCTGCCTTATTCTTAATAATGGTTTAAAGAACTCTGCTCTCTTGCGATCACTGAACACCCTCCCCGTTTGCATATCACTTCTCTTTCCATGCGAAAAACACCAGGCAAGCATCCCCCAGACCCGGGCTCTGTCCTGATGCGGGGGAACTACGGAAACGCAACTTCAGCTGAGGGTTTCCTTTTGAATTGGTCACGGTCACGCTATTCAAATAGGAAGAAATCTGCAACCCATTAGACATTTTCCTCCTGCGTTAATAGTCAGAAAAATTAATTATATTTTGTAGCCATTCCTATTATTATTTGGGTTTTTTTTTTCTTCCGGTTGGGAAATGTTCTCAAAGGGCCATGCCTGGATAACAGCATGTAGAGTCAATTAGGTTGTGAAAAAGATAAAGGAGTGGGCAGATCTGCAGTCCTCTCCTTGGAGAGAGCAGAAGGTCACAACAGAAAAGGAGTATAGAGCTTTTGACATCTGTGGGGCCACCAAGTAGCTCACAGCAGACTGGCCAAGTCAATACAATGAAATTCCCAAAAACCAGTCGTGTGCTTTTGAAACATTTCGAATGGATCACGATGCATTCCCCTTTGTAATCCTGTCCTGCCCTTGAAGCGTATTTCTCCTGGAAAGAAAAGCTGAATCAAACTTCCCGTCTAAAAATCATGTGGGGGTTCCTGGAACATCTGGGAATTGAAACCTTTCAACGGAAGTATCCGCACAATGACCCTGGGTTTCTACAGAATCAAGTACCATAGGAGATGCAGGGACCCCGTTTTTTAAAATGTACCACTGCCCTTGGCAGTTTGACTAGTTCACTTCCAAAATACATATTTTATTGCTTGGCATTTTCAGAGCTTGCATAAATTATAAAATGTTCGGGCTGGAGGCAGCCTTACATAGCATCTAATTAAATTTCTTAAACTTCCAGATTAGGAAAGTAGGTCTAAGGAGAGTAAGTGACTTGATTCAAGGTGCCAGCTAACTAGCGACAGAGTGGGGATTGGGCCACAGTCAGTTTTCTTTATAAAATACTAGTAACAAAAAATCAAAGAGAATGTATTTTCTTCCAAAACGCTATATTTTCCAAATTTGACAGAAATATAATATGCTCATGAAGGGGAGTAAGTCGGAGGGGGAGACGAACCATGAGAGAGGATGGACTCTGAAAAACAAACTGAGGGTTCTAGAGGGGAGGAGGGTGGGGGGATGGGTCAACCTGGTGTTGGGTATTAAGGAGGGCACGTTCTGCTTGGAGCACTGGGTGTTATGCACAATGAATCATGGAACACTACATCAAGAACTAATGATGCAATGTATGGTGATTAACATAACAATAAAAATTTTTAAAAAAAGAAATATAATATGCTCTAAATAGCGGAAATTCAACAATATATTATTCTACATTCATTTGTTATATTTATGTATTTATACATATATTTCACATACTTTTAAAACGGTAAATGGCATATTTACACAGGTGACTCTAAGTCTCAGTCACAGAATAAGACAGAGGATATTTCAGAGGTAAGATTTTTCCTTGCGATATATTGCAAGGTATGAAGTAATTCAATGCTGTGGGATTCATTATACATCTCCTTTAAAATTCTATTTTAACAATATTGTAACACATACAATAATCATCCTTTCATTTCAAATATGGGACTGTGTTTTCTGTAAAGTATTATGAGAGTATCATGAGAGAGGCGTTGTCTCATGATTACTTGAATTTATTATAGTGACATATAAAAATTAATAGAGAAACAACTAAAAACATTTTTATATATGTAGCTTTAATGAGTATAACACTTTATGGTTTTTGAAGCATATATCAGTTTTGTAGCAACTGAGATTCCGAGTAATAGCTTTGGCACTTGGATTCTGGTCTTTTGTCTCTTAGTGGTATTTTTAAAAATTTTATTAATAAAGGGGCACCTGGGTGGCTCAGTCCTCAGCTCAGGTCATGATCCCAGGGTCCTGGGATCGAGCCCCGCATCGAGCTCCCTGCTCGGCAGGAAGCCTTCCTCTCCCTCTCCCACTCCCCCTGTTTGTGTTCCCCCTTTTGCTATCTCTCTCTGTCAAAAAATAAATAAAATCTTAAAAAAAAAATAAAAAATAAAAATTTTATTAATAGAAATGTGAAGATGGTCAATAAGAAAGCTGTTACTTTTTCATGTAATTTACAAACACACACAGTGGGCGTGTCTTATCTTTGGTTATCCAATTATCCTTCCTTCTGATAATAATACTTAGATTTTTCTCTCAGTTCATCCAAAACCCCTCCTCCCAACCACCACTGTCGCCGCCATCCTCACATTTTTTTTTTCCACCAGTTACGCAAAGACATGACCATGACCCGGACCCAGCCAATAGAGTCTAGCCCTTTGTCCACAGTGGTTTGGAGACAGGCACAGAATGAATTCATTACAGTACAACTGAACCCTAGAAATTTCACTGAGTCTATCATGAAAGAGGTTTTCTTTTTCTGCTAGGCATTACTAAGCTTAGACGGTATGAGTTGAGAATAGCCATTTTATAAGGAGACCTGCTGCAAAAAATGAAACCACATAGGAAAATACAGTGGAGAGCCACTGATGCTTTTAAGATTGCCCACATCTTTGGATCCAGCCATGCCTGAATACAGCCTAGCCTTGGCATTCTGGTGGCATGTGCCAACAAGGCCACCCCACACCCTGCTTTTACTTTGTTTTTACTTAAATCAGCATGAGTTGGGTTTTGTTCCCTTACAGCTGAAAAGAACTTTTAACTAATATCAAACAACAGAGGCTTAAACTAGAAAGTGGCAGGGATCTCTGACTTTGTCCCTTGATCCAATTACCCACTTAAATAGAGGCAACAAACATCATAGTTTTAAGCAGTTGGGGCTTCACATTCTGAACTCAAAATATTCTCAATCTAAATCTCACCTTTCCCCACAGCTTTCTGAGTGTCCACTTTCTCAGATGGCTTTCTGGCCCTTGAGAATCCCAGAAAATTCTTCAAATATATAGAAACAACAAAAACTGAGCAATATTTCTGATTCCTTCCCATTAGCAGATTGGTTAGCCCAAACAGAAACAGGGGAGGACAGGCATATTCAAGGCATCTGTGAAGCTGGCAAAAAAAAAAAAAAAAGACCAGTATTTTACACAAGTTGGAGGGCTTGGGAACTTTGTCAGAGTGCCAATGTCAGGAAACGTGAGTATTTTGGCCATGATATTTGAGAATTCTTTAATAAAATTATATTTGGAGAAAGGTAGGAAGTCGTATACATCTAAATTCATGATTTTAAAAAGTCTATAATGTTTTAATACATTTCACGTAAGAGAGAGAGTCACTTTTTTCAAGATTGATTTATTTATTTTGGAGAGAGAGAGAGAGAGGGAGGGAGAGAGAGGCAGCACACCGGTGGGGAAGGGGCAAAGGGAGAGAGGGAATCCTCAAGCAGACTCCCCCACTGCCCAGGGCATGAGCTTGACATGGGGTTTGATTCCACAACACTGACATCATGACCGGAGCTGAAATCAAGAGTCGGCCACTTAACCAACTGAGTCTGCCAGGCGCCCCAGAAAAATAGTTACTTTAATTCTAGTCATGCATCATACTATGCTTTGCCTACACCATCTCAAGTGCCTAGGAACTGGAAATTTTTTAATATTCAGGACATCTTTGTTTCCCTTATGTCCTCCCCATCACCATTTTCAGAAATACATTTGACAGAGTCACTGTTTGGTGATCGCATATCATATTGTGATTTAATATTATTATGTGTAGTAGTTTGTGTGGAGAAAATGGTACACCACATAGTAAACTTGACAGATATGACTTAGACATTCTACTGTATGTTTTTGTATTTTGAACGTTTCTGAGCACATAAATTTGAGATAATCCTGAGGTTAATTCTATCAGAAGTCTTAAAAAGCAAAAATGATTTTAAAAAGAAGAAGCTATCATTTTGCTCTAAATAATTTTTGCTAGCAATTATTGCTTATGAAAAGATATCTAATTGTACTAAAATGTAACTGTATCTTATATTTATATAGCTCTTTCTAGTTTATTTTTTTTAAGATTTTATTTATTTATTCATGAGAGACAGACAGAGAGAGAGGGAGAGGGAGAGGGAGAAGCAGGCTCCCCAAGGGGCAGGAAGCCCAATGCGGGACTCGATCCCAGGACCCTGGGATCATGACCTGAGCTAAAGGCAGACACTTAACCATCTGAGCCACCCAGGCACCCAAGCTCTTTCTAGTTTAGAAATGATCTCAACTCCCCAACAATCCTATAAAATAGGTCAAAGAGATCTACCTCTTCTTTCTTAAATAGGAAAAAGAGGCTCAAGTCAGGCAGCTAGTAAATGTCAGACTTGGGTGTTTTGAGTTGGTTCATACCTTTGTACTGGATACCAGAAAGTACCCAATTAGGAGCATCTCCTATTTAGGCATTGGTCCGGGGTAGTCCCTGCCTAATCACCAATATCATGAACAAATGGCCAAACCTGGGTCTAGAGACCTCTACTAAAATCTTCCAGTGAGGCTTGAAAAGGAAGAAATTAATATAGCAAAGCCAAAAGAATGTCACAGAAACTAGTTCTAAGAAGGCAGTTCTGTAAAGGCCACAAAAATATTGCCTGTCATGGTTTCCTCTCCAACACCACAACTTTATGGTGCATACAGACATTGCTCATAAACTGTTTACCAGTGCATGAACAAATCTATCCAACTTAATCAGTAAGACTTAGCAAATGTATGGATCTTATATGTTACACATACACCACTATGAAACTAGTTAAGCTACATATAACACAGATAAAATTCTTAATGAATAACCAAACCTTTCTCACCAGGATCTGGTGGAATGTGGTCATGAGTTGCTAGATACAAGGTCTCAGTGATGCTCTCAATATTCTTACACGTCAACCTTCTTGATCCTGATTGGACTTATTTTTTATTTAATAAAACCTTTATAAATAGACTGACTATAGAGGCATCCTTACCATTCCCTAAGAGGCCAATGAAGTCAGGGTTGCATCTTACCTGACCTTGATCTTCTTAAGAGCCATGGCCTCATTCGCCACATTTAATCTGCCCTCACTCACCAAATCACTCTACTCTAAGCGGCTACCTGGGTCATGGCAATACCTTTAGTATAGACTTCTCTTTCAAGTCAACGATTCCTTCAGTTTCTTTAATTACCCTAGGAGAGACCACTTATTCTTGCTCTGTGATTTGGCATAGGTGGAAACAGCTTGAGTACACCTCTTATTTCCCTTTCCTAAATGTAATGGGGAAAACACACCATTGAGATATTAATCAATTTTTTCCTATAACAGTTTGCTAGCCTTAATCCACCCTTATTCCTACTCCTATTCAAGAACTTAGGCCATTAAGTATATGCTGCTCACACAATTTCCTGCCTCTGATCTATTTAAAGAAAAAAAAGAGGGGGCTGGTGCCTGGATAGTTCAGTCAGTAAAGCATCGGACTCTTGATCTCGGCTCAGATCATGACCCCTGCGGTGATGAGATCAAGCCCTGTGTCGGGCTCCACGCTCAGCTTCAAATATCTTGAAGACTTTCTCTCTCGCCCTCTTCCTCTGACCCTCCCCCCCAACTCATGCTCTCTCCCTTTCTCTAAAGAAAGAAAGAAGAAAAAAAGAGTCCTCAGACAGATGCTAAGAAATCCCGGACAAAATGATATAAATCTTACAGCAAAAGATCTGAGAATAAGATTCCACTCTGATCCCATATTTGCAAATATGGATCATCTTTCACTAGAGACAAGAAAGAAAAGGAGACAGTTCTAAGGGGAATTGTGGGAGAAGACGTTTTGGTGGGTTCCAAAGAGAATCTCCTTAGAGATTCTCTTAGGAAGAACCCCGAAGAGGTGGTCCCCCCAGAGATGGAAACCCTAACAAATTTAGGGTGATGAGATCAGATCAACCTCTTAGAGATTTCTGTGACCCAACATGAAGAGAAACAGCAGAACAAACCTCTGACCCTAAAGATGGCATAAACTTGGAAGAAAGAGCCCAAGACCCAATGACATAGTGTGGACAGGAAAAGATATCTCAGCTATGATCCCTCTCAGCTAATGGGCAAGGGTCAACTCCACTCACAGTCATAGAACTATTTAAGATCTCCAGTGTCAGATACAACTCCAGGGAAAACTGAGTGGAGGGAAACCCCAAACAAACTGCAATTAAGTCTATTGCCCTGTTGAAAATGGCCCTCAAAATGAAATCAAATTCACTTGTAGAATAAAAAGAATATTATATATCTCACATACCTGAGCTGTTGATTGGGATTCATACTCACCAGAAAAACATCCCTTCCCTAAGAAATCAGGAAACAATATGACTATACTCAGTATGAAGAATTTCAACAAAATATTGCTAGGGCAGTGGAAGAAAAACCTTTTCATAGGTTTTTAAAGCCTTCTGTTATTTTTTGTCCCTCCATACAAGGGTTATATGTCCACATTTTTATGCATGAACTTGACTGTGATTAATTCACTCAACAAATATTCATTGAGTACTTCTTATGCAGAAGGCTCTAGGCACTGCAAGAAATACAGAGAAATATACAGCATACAGCGTCTTCCCTCAAGGGATTTATAATCTGATTGGGAACAAGGAGAGAAATTAAACCATGAATGTTCAATACTGGCATGCATCAAATAAACCATAGAAATGATAAAAGTATTATGAGTTTAGACGATTGAGGGAGGAACCAGCGGGCTGGAATTGTCAAGGAAAGCTTCAAGGAGAAATGTTTTTTGCAAACAGTGGGTGAAGACACATTGGTAAGAATGAAATCATGTTAGGGAGTTATGACCAGGATTTAAACTGAATAAGATAAATTAGGGTAGAGTCTGATGCAGTAGGGCAGGAAGGACAGGGTAGTGAATAGAAAGTTTGTGTCAATATCACTGAGAGGGACTTCTGGAAATGTTCTAATTAAAATATTTTTTCTTTGACATCTGAAGGTTAATTCCCCTTAGAAATCTTTAATCAACGGAACTAGATCATTCCTCTTAAATCACTTTTTAGTAATGAATCCATAGCCCTGAAATATATCTTTTTAGTGCCTTTTGAGATAAGCTCTTTCTTCCCCACCATCACCCAGTAATTCTGATAAAGCCAAAATTCCCCCTTCACACACTCACACAATTCCTTAGCCACTTAGATCTAGATCAAAGTCCATGTAACACCCTCCACCCTGCGTACACAGAGTAATTCTCACAACCACAACCCTTATGGCTCAACCTGGACCCCCTCCCAAATCCTCCTCTCTGACTTAACAATGCCTCACTCCTGTCCCCTTTCAAAACATATGTTTCCTAGAGAACTGGCAGAACAAAAAGAAATGACACTGATGTCATTTCTATAAGCACGTTGCCTCTCTACATACAAAGTCGACGTCCCATGCAAAAGTCTGCTGATCTGGCCTTCCCTATTCCCAAGTTGTCTGGTAATTAGAATTCTTCTCAGCAGGAGACAATGCCATGCATCTTGAGCAGAGAGGAGGAAATTGGAAGGATTCCAGAACCTTTTCACTCTTGGCTCAACTGGCCCAACTGGTAAACACAATGCTTCTACCTTTAGCTGGAGATGATTATATAAAGTCTGAGTCAGAGAAGGATATGATTTTTTTTTATTATTACTTCAAGGCCTTGAGGTATTTTTTTCTTAAAACACCAAGGAGTCAACCAGCAGAAAAAAAAAACCCCTAAGGGTTTATTCATAATGCCCAGAGGCAGGTCGTGCACAGAAAATGAAGAACTTGAAAAAGAATATGAAAATATTTTCATGCAAAGAAACCAAATCCAATCAATGCATTTCTAACATATCCCTACTATGTGCAAGACCAAAATATCATTTTTAAATAAGTACTTTTGAGAAACAACTTTTGACGAGCAAAGACTCGGATTCCTCTTACATTTGTTTGCTGACAGTTGACATCACACCAAATTGATTCTGGCCATATCCATAGACAGTCTCAGGTCTGATGTCCTGGACTGTTTCATCGCATCATCCCTGGGAACATCACTGAGTGCTTTAATAGACTCTTTTCCAGATAAGACAAGTAGTGTTCAATACCAGGTTAATGAAATTTTTGTGGTCATTGCCTCTGCATACATCTTTTTACTAAAGAATGTGTGGGTTTTAAACAATCACATAAACCTCTATTCCTTAAGCAACCACAGTAAAATTCTTAAATTGTTTCTGGTAAGTGCTTTATCTGTGCAATCCCTTCTAGTCTCTTCGCCATTTTTATAGATGTAATCAATTATTTCAGTCAAGAAAAGTATCCTGCCAACTTTCCAGAATTCCTAGCACGATTTTAACTACCAGCTTGGGGTTTTATTCAGTATGAGCATAAAAGTTATTATATTCTAATTGCTTGTGATTGTTACTACATTGAGATTTATTTTTGTTGTTTTTTTTCGAGAGATTGTTAAAATGAGTTTAGTGACTTCATTCTGGTTTTCCTGATTGATTCTATTATTAGGACTGTGGAAGCCTGGGGCCCTTTGGCCTTGCTGAACATCTTGAACAATTTTTTAAGCAGTTTGGGTTTGGCAAAACCTATTTTGCCAAGAACATTACCCTTTAATTTTTAAAAACCATGTGCATTTTAAGGAAAATGTAACCCATATGTTCCTAATTCCTCTGTACTAAACACATCAAAATGTTTTGTAAGAAACACTTGATTTCCAAGAAGACTTATGAGCCTTCCTTATAAGAACTTTTTAGTTATTTTCTTTTAAAACAGGAAGTTACTTCTGCCAAGAATAAAGTTATTTAGACACCAACTGTTTCAAGAAACTCATGAACTAACTGGACATTTTTTATGTTACTCTGGAATATATTTGCTGAATAAAATGGTAGCCAAAAACAAAAACTGACCAGTGAGAGAACCAAATCAAATATTTTAAAAAATTCTTAGAATATATGTACGTTTTCTGAATCTTCATACATTGAAATACTTGGTTATAGATTTACTATTTGACAAAAACACCTGTTTCAAAAGAGTTTGTTAGGGATCAGATTTGGGTGTTGTTTTGTTTTGTTTTCAGTTCTAGGGAAGGTATTCTAGAATCTTATTTGAATATCTGTTTTTAACATGTTACAAATTAACTTTTCCCAGAGAATTTGGAAATATTAATTCAGTGTATCTTCATTTTAATATTTCTATCTCTAATCCCAACAGTAAGAATAGAAAGAATATTCACAAACCCAGCACAGTGTATATTTTTGCATATGTATAGATTCATATAAATGTATAGATATGTACTGTGGATACTCAGGCAGCTTTACCCTCCATCATGAGTCTCTCAGATTCCAAACTACTGAGCCGTGAGAGAACCGCTATTACTCCTACTCCTCAAACTAGCAAAATTTGGTGACGATTCTTCCTAGTCTAGATTCATAGGCTGACATGTCAAGCATAAGTCTGTTACCTCAGAAGGGCAGCACGAAGACTCCCATGGACAGAATACACAACCTATCAGGCCTATTTCTGGCCGGATTTCTTGAATATTCTGGTATTCTCTTATTTCCATCCTAATTTAATATCTTAGTATCAGATCAGAAGAAAAAAGGAGAAACTGTCCCTACACCTCAAGCCTGCAAGGATCCACCTTCTCGGTTTCTCCAGGTTAGATCTCCCATCAGATCCACCCGGTTTGGGATGATCATAAAGGTGAAGACCTCTGCTTCCACTGGCCCTGTTGCTCAAGGCTCTCTCTGCAGCCTTCTGGATCTCTGTCACCACAGCCCCTGCTGTACCATAACTCCCATCTGTGAGCCAACCCAACCCTAAGCACTCAGAGACAAGCCAGTAGATATCACATCAAAGCGATTAAAAGGCAAAATGCAATGAATCATGGATCACTACATCAAAAACTAATGACGTATTGTATGGTGACTAACATAACATAATAAAATAAAATAAAAGAAGAAAAAAAATAAAAGACAAAATTTCTGATTCCCAAGTAGCCATATGGTTGGTGCTCAATGATATGAGATGATGAATGTGTTAATGAACTTGATCGTGGTCATCATTTCACAATGAATAGCCATATCAAATCATCACATTGGGCACCTACTGATCTATCTATCTACCCTACTGATAGATGATAGATGATAGATAGATAGATAGATAGATGATAGATAGCTTATAGATATATATATACAGGTTTTATTTGTCAATCATGCCTCAGTGAAGCTGGGGAAAATATGAGAAATTATATCATCTGCTCTTTTATGAATATTACTTTTTATAGGTTAATATTAATGTTTTTTTTCTATTTTAAAATATACAAATCAGGAACACAAAAGAGACAATTCATTCTCATCTTCCTCATCTGTAAATGGCCATAAGAAGATGGAATGATTCCTCGGGTTCTTTCCTGCACAAACTTTTTCTGAAACTACTCTCAGCACTCGAGCTTTCCAGCAGTCCTGACAATGAAGAAGTCATTGGCAGCTGGTGTTCAGGGCACACAGTGTTTCCTGATGCAAGTATTTACTAGTTCAGCCCTGAGTTCCTGCTGCATGCCAGGCACTTTGCTAGGATTAGGGGTACAAAGAAGAAGGCAGAAAAAAAGAAACAAATTCTGCCTTCATGGGTTTTAGAGGAGCTTAGAAAAATAAGCATCCAAACAGCTGTGACAACGTCTGATTTGAATTTTCACTGATAAGGAAAAAAAAAATAGAGGCTAGAAATCCTTTGTATTTGACATGGAGATAGAAAAGCAGAGGCCAAACAGTCTCAGGAGAGTTGGCAAGGAAGGCGTGGTGTCAGGGAAGCTTTAAGAGAGTTGATCAGAAATAAGGGAAACAAAAGGTTTTATCAGCTGTAAAACAAAGAACTATAAAGGGATTGAATTCTATTTGTTTTTTAAGTCCTGTCATTCTAGTTTGGGTATGTATTTCTACATGATGCTTTTCTTCTATGTTCTCCAGCACCCCAATGTAGTTACTACATCTGCCACCAAAAAAAAAAAAAAAAAAAATTAATAAAAATTAAAAAGAATAGGAGGACCAGCAAAAATTTTATTGTAACAAAACTCAAAATGTACAGAATCATCATTTCTCCAGCCCTGGAAATTAACCTAACAATTTTTTACATAACTGTATAAGAGTGCCATGATGAAGTTGGAGGAGGGCCATAGAAACTCCCCAAAATGTACCCCATATGTGATGGCAAGAATGCAGCATAGTGAGGGCATTTGAAAAATAGGCTCTTTCATCTTAAGAGACAAGAACAAGGCTAGTCATAACCAAAGTTTTTAAATTGTGAAAAGTAATATTAGAAGGATATTCTGATTCTGTTGTGCTCTTTGAGGATTAAGGCATTTCATGAAATAAATAACATACAATGGATTGCCTGTTTAAGTGTTTAACCTAGGAAATGGCAGATCCAGCCATAATTTTCTAAGTTAACCTAAAGCTCTCTGCATGTACTTCATCAACATTTTTAGATTTAAATTCTAAACCACAAAAAAGTATTTCCCTTGTGAATAATCTGGTAACAGTGTTCTTCACTGTCAGGATTGCTGGAAAGTTCGTGTGTTGAGAAAATGTTCATAAGGGGTGCCTGGCTGACTCAGTCAGTTGTGCATCCTGGAGGCTCAGGTCATGGTCTCAGGGTCACGAGATGGAGCCCCACGTTGGGCTCCGTGCTTAGCACAGAGTCTGCTTGAGATTCTTTCCCTCTCCCTCTGCCTCTCCCACAACGTGCTCTCTCTCTCTCTCTCTCTAAAATGATAAATAAATCTTTAAAAAAAACAGGTTCATAAAAAGTTTGTGCAGGAACTAAACTTAGAAGCCTTTCACTCCCTCTTCCATCCCTTTACAGATAAGGGGACTAAGGCCCGGAAAAGATGGAAATGAGTTGTCTATGTTGTGTTTCTGATGTACTGTTGTGATGATCTGATATAGCTATACCTTGCATATATTGTATATATTAGTAGTATCATTAAAAGCAGATCTGCTCTTGCGAGTATGACCTAATACTAGGAAAATCTTAATAAACTGGTTTTAATAAAGAGCTGATGCTTCAAAATTATATAGGATCCATCAATATGTTGCAATATTCCCAAAATTTTACATACAGTTGGAAATTTTCTTTCATCTGCAGTTTTTGGTTAAGGCATGGATAGGGAGGAGAGAATTGTCCAGAGTGAAGCCACTGGAGTGTAAATGGTCATCTCTTACTATTTCTTCTTCATGCAAATTGTGTTTGACAAAAAAGAAGAACAAAGGACAAAAGGAATGAAGGAAGGAAAAGAAAGAAAGAAAGCCTCCCAAAAGAATAAAATCCAAACAACTTTAATTATAAATATATTTTAAAAAATAGAATCACTAATCCTAACTGGCCTTAACTACAGTAATAAGAAAGTTTTGTTTGAAAAATCTGGGTCTTGACTAGTTTCTTTCAAAATTTACTTTTGTATAGGAGCACCTGGGTGGCTCAGTCGGTTAAGTGTCCAACTCTTCTTGGTTTCAGCTCAGGTCATGTTCTCATGGGTTGTGGGATCCGGCCCCCCAATCAGGCTCCACGCTCAGTGGGGAATCTGTATGAAAGATTCTCTCCCTCTGCCCCTCCTCCTGCTCACTCTCTCTATCTCTCTCTCTCTCTGAAAATAAATAAATAAATATTTTTAAAAAATTACTTTCATATAATTTACCTTGAAATTAGGTCTCTGGAGGAATTAAAGGTCAATATGCTGAGGAAGGTAATGAAGTAAAGGTAGAAAGAATATAGTTTGAATGAATATAGGTGAAGCCAGTGCAAATTTTTCTAGCTGATAAATTTTTTTAAAACTCAGAAACATTTACCTATGAACGATGAAGTGGGTTGCTTTATTTTTAAACCATCCATGATGACTACTAGCAGAAGTATTCAGAGTAATCACAATTAAATAATTACGGTCAATTAACCATAAATCTAACATGTTTGGTCAACCTGTTCTTCCTTTCTAGAAAGCTGTGCAGAACGGATACCTGTGTTAGCAACAGTCTACCACCATTCATTCCAGTAAACTCTGTCTAATTTTATGATAACAGCAATAACACAAACCAGAATTTATTCTGTTTATGGATTGTGAGTAAACAAAATTTGTGAGGAAGTGAATTGTTTACCCATGTGAGGTGGATGAGCTTTTCCAGAAAAGCAGGATTTAGCGCCCTCAAGGAGACCTTTTATTAAATGGAGCTAGAAATGTGTGTTCATTTCACTGGTCTGAAGAGAGCAAAGGCGTCATCATTAAACAGTTACTTTAGGGCACTAGGATTTTTGTATCGGGTTTTACTTAAACTTTGTACATACAACCAGTCCTCACAAGCAGTAATGGCAACATGATGATATTTATTAGACCATTCTGCACTGTAATCCCATAATAACACTTAGAGGAAAGCAAAGCCCTATTCTAGAAGTCAGGACATCTTAGTTTGCATGATATTCCACGGACAAGATACTTAAACTCATTTCATTCATCTATACAGAGGGAAGATGAGCTTTAACATCCCTTCCAATTCTAAAATAAAATTATTGATTCACTTTCTTTTTTTTCTGTGTTGTCTTCCAAGTTGTATTAGAAACACTTTTCTTTCAATAATGCCTCTTTTCCACCCTCCCCAAATATACACTTAATTCCCAAGAATTAAAACAAGATTTAAGTACACTATTCTCTTTCAAAACACATGGAGAAACCAAGACAATGCAAAAGCTGTTTTACAATTGTGGCAGAATCACTAAACAAATCATTTCCATGCCTAAATAACAGGAGGTTAGGCCAGACATCTCATTCCCACCTCCTCTTTTTCCATCCCCAAAATAGATGATTACTTACTTATTTTGTCAAGTAGGTGTTAAAAAGTTTCTTGGACATTGGAAAAAACAACAACAAAAACAACAAAACAGTGATCCAGAGCAAAATTTGATTATATCTTTTACATTTAAAATTTTTTTTCTCATTAAGCTTTTGTTTTAATGGGTCTCAAAATTATGTGACAGATTTTTGGTCAAGTTGTTTCCATTAAAAAGTATTGATTTTAGGGGCGCCTGGGTGGCTCAGTCATTAAGCGTCTGCCTTCAGCTCAGGTCATGATCCCAGGGTCCTAGGATCGAGCCCCACATCGGGCTCCTTGCTCCACGGGAAGCCTGCTTCTCCCTCTCCCACTCCCCCTGCTTATATTCCCTCTCTCACTGTGTCTCTCTCTGTCAAATAAATAAATAAAATCTTTTTAAAAAAGTATTGATTTTAAAAATTAATATCTTAATGGGACACCTGGGTTGTTCAGTCAGTTAAGCACCTGCCTTCGGCTCAGGTCGTGATCCCAGGGTCCTGGGATCGAGTCCCGCATCAGGCTCCTTGCTCAGCAGGGAGACTGCTTCTCCCTCTGCCTGCCATTCCTTGTGTACACACTCTCTCTGACAAATAAATAAATAAAATCTTTAAAAAAATTAATAACTTAAAACTGCCACACACACACACACACACACACACACACAAAACAAATGGTCCACAAATGTTCTCTTTTCCTTCTAAAGGTTTTACAATGTATTGTTATCATTAACCAGTTTTTACTATTAAACTTAAATGGCAAATTGACACAAACAGGTTTGAGACCATTCTTCCACCACTGATTAAGGCTGGGGTGGCAGGTCTCAGAGCCTCTGAGCTTTCTGGGCAGACTTGGTGATCTTGCCAGCTCCAACTGCCTTCTTGTCCACCACTTTGATGACACCCACAGAAACAGTCTGTCTCCTGTCACAAACGGCAAAATGGCCCTGAGGAGGATAGTCAGAGAAGCCCTCAACACACATAGGCTTGCCAGAAACCATATCAATGATGGCAGCATCACCAGATTTCAGGAACGTGGGGCCACCTTCCACCTTTTTTCCAGAACTGTGTTCAATCTTCTCCTTCAGCTCAGCAAACATGCAACAATGTGAGCTGTGTGACAATCCAGTGCAGGTTCATATCCAGCACTGATTTGGCTGGATGGTTCAGGATAATCACCTGAGCTGTGAAGCCAGTGGCTTCTGTTGGCGGGTCATTTTCACTGTCACCAGCCACAGTGCCATGACGAACATCTTTGACAGATATGTTCTTGACATTGAAGCCCACACTGTCCCCAAGAATAGCCTCACTCAAAGCTTCATGGTGCATTTCAGCAGATTTTACTTCAGTTATAACATTGACTGGAGCAAAAGTGACCACCATGCTTGGTTTAAGAACACCAATCTCTGAGATGCCTGGATGGCACAGTCCGTTGAGCATCTGGCTCTTGGTTTCAGCTCAGGTGATCTTAGGGGCGTGAGATCAAGCCCCATGAGGCTCCATGCTCAACATGGAGTCTGCTTAGAATTCTCTCCCCCTCTCCCTCTGCCCCTCCTCTCTAAAATAAATCGATAAATCTTAAAAACAAATAAACGGAAAAAAAAAAAAAACAGTCTCCACTCAGCCCACAGGAACAGTACCAATATGACGAATTTTGTAGATGTCCTGGAGGGACAGATGCAAGGGCTTGTCAGTCGGACGAGCTGGTGGCAGAATGCAATCTGGGGTTTCAAGCAGCGTGGTTCCCCAGGAATTACCATTTTTACAGGTGACTTTCCATCTCTTGAACCAAGTCATGTTAGCACTTGGCTCCAGCATGTATACTGTCACCGTTCCAACCAGAAACTGGCACAAATGCTACTGTCTCAGGATTGGAGCCAATTTTCTTAACGTAGGTGTTGACTTCCTTACTGAGTTCTTCATATCTCTTCTGGCTGTAGGGTGGTTCAGTGGAATCCATTTTGTGAACACCGATGATTAGCTGTTTCACACCCAGCGTGTAAGCCAGAAGGGCTTGCTCGCAGGTCTGTGCATTCTTGAAGATACCTGCTTCAAATTCACCAACACCAGCAGTGACAATCAGGACACCACAGTCAGCCTGAGATGTGCCAGTAATCATGTTTTTGATGGAGTCTCTGTGTCCTAGGGCGTCAACGAAGGGGGCGTCAGCAATGGTCACATAATAGTTGCTGGTCTTGAATTTCCACAGGGAGATATCAATGGTGATATCATGTTCACATTCAACTTTAAGTTTATCCAAGACCCAGGCATACTTGAAGGGGCCCTTTCCCATCTCAGCAACCTCCTTCTCAAGTTTTCCAATTGTTCTTTTGTCACTCCCACCACATTTGTAGATCAGATGAGCAGTAGTGGTAGACTTGCCTGAATCTACGCATCCATGACAGCAGTGTTGATATGAATCATCTCCTTTCCCATTTTGGTTTAGGTTTGGTGGTGGCTTTCATGACACCAGTGTTCTGGTGGCAAACCTGTTGTAAAAAAAACAGATTACATCTTTTTAAAAACTTGTAAATCTATTTGGGGAACTTGGTATTCTGAGAAGAAATGAATGAAAAGGAAGACCCTGGATCTAAAACTCAAGTCAGGTTGACCTCAGATAGAATCCAATGTGACAAATGTTAAGTTATTGTTGGGACAAAGAAGGAGCATACCATGAAGAAACTACACACAAACATGGCTCATCGCTTTTGTGCCCCTGGTGTAATTCAGGGTTCAATATTCAGCTCCTTAGAATTCCCATATTCTGCATCCCTAAATATGAGCTATATGCATATTTTTATGTTATACAGACACAGTGAAAAGACAAACTCACTGATTTCATTTTGTTTAGGTAAAATTTTCAACAAGACAAGGAATCATAATTCTCTACTCTTTGGACATGCACACAAATACCCCAAGATGGGTAGACTATTATGTCTTTGAACGTGTGGATTCTGCTTTACTCCCTTGTTTCCCAGCACTTACCACTACGCACATAGCACGTGATTAACAAACATGGGCTGCATACATAAAATAAAGTACTTGATATAGAGTTTCTTTAAGGTAGAGCAAGAATTGAACATTAACAAAACAATAAAATATTTCTAATTTACTCAGTATTCAGTGGTGCCAAGCACTTTACCTTTAATCCTTAAAATTCCTCTTTCAGGCATTATCATTCACATTTCACTGACAGGACATTTCTAAGAAGTAAATAGTCTATCATGATATAGGTAGACGTGGCCTGGCTCTCAACCCCCACCTGCCTTGCTGCACAGCCCCGTGCTCTCTCCCTTACAACACACTTTCTCTCCTTACAGCTCTAACCGCATGTCATCCAACTTACATATGACTCTGAATACTATTATGAAAAAGCATGGAGAAAAATGTGTTTCTGCTTCACAGCTGGCTAATATCTTCCAACCAGATCTCCAACTAGTAATCACTTTGTCTTGTGGGTAAGTTGTTTTGTTTTGGTTTACCAAAATATTTTTCTGTCCAAGGGAAAAAATGTCTGAGAGGATATACATACATCAGTACAAGGGAATCTAATAAAAGGGACATGAAGTTTTCTAGGTAGCCTGTAAGCTAGCCAGGGAAATAATGGAGGGATCAGGTAGACCAGGAGAAAAGAATGGACACCCATCATGGTCCTCCAATTAAATTAAGTCTTCAAAATTCAAGCTCTTGAGCCAGAGGCCTAATCAGTGGAGGGCAGTGGACAAAGAAATTGCCTGGGTCCTAAAGCAAGATTCTCGTGCAGCCTGGCCTCCTTCCTTGGATTGGTGTGTTGGTGAAGGAGGCCATGTAGTGACCAAACCCTCTGATTCTGGCTTGCTAATGCAGGGCTCCATCTGCCCCACGTTTCAATTACTTGTGTTGGGAGAAGCTGAATAATCAAGTTAAGTCTCCCAGGATCACTAAACAAGAAAGATATGAAAAGAAGCAGCCCTCGTTTGACCAGGGTTCGATTTTCTTAAAGAATGTTCTTACAATCCTCATCATCAGAAGTAGGGCCTGATCCTTATTGGTTATACATTCTCCCAAAAATTAGTTAATTTATCATGTCATGTCAGTTTGACTCATTCACTCCAAGGGTTGCCACTGGGGATTGTCATTGACTCAAATTCTTCATTCATGGCATGGCAATGGGTGATTAACACCAGAATCTAACATTTGCCCTCTTAAAAATAGTACTTGAAGAACATAAACATTCTTGCTACTTGATCTTCTTTCTTCAGCTTCCAAGAGACGATCATAAATGAAATATGACTGATCCTCAACAATTCACTAAGCTTAAGTTTTATATTTATAGCCACTATGCGTACACATGCATAACAAATGTCATATCTGCATTTGTCATAAATACACAATGAAAACATTTTCCAAGCGTTGTGCAAACTGTTCTATAAAAATTTTCGCAATAAGCCTAGGACATGGTAATGGAAAAAAACCTGAGGCTCAAAGAGGCAAACGTGCCCAACATTGTATGGCTATCTTCTGAAGTAGGAAAACCTTATTTTTTGAACCACTCTTTTTGTTCTTATTATATACTGATATATATTGTCATTGTGTCTAGTCAAACCTTCAAATGCCAGCTCTTTAAAGCTGGAGAATCTGATGAAAGCAATTAACACTTTCCCCAGAAAAATCCGTACATCCACCATCATCATTCCCATGATTTCAGAGAGTTGGAAGGCCTTCTGTAGCCTGCCTATAGTCTTGAAGACCCATGTACCCTGCCGAGCCATGAGCCCCAGGCTCAGACCTGCTCACATGCTTTCTTACTCTCCTCCCTATCGTCAACAAGCTTCTGCCTTGCACACTTCTGGTTCTCAAGAAATACAGTGACTTCAAAAGAGAAAGACACTTGCTGTGAACTTTGCAGTCCAAGAGGCTATAAATGTGGTTTATCAGAGAGCTTGTTTTTCTTTTTTATTATCATATTCTTGAACACATAAAACCCATGAAAGAGATAACAGTAACTTGTGCTCTGAACCTTGACTTTGGCGACCACTATGGGAACAGACACACTTCTTCATTGGACTGCATTTGTCTTACATCAAAGGCACTGACGGCTCTAGGTTTGGATGTGTCTATGCCAATTGTTTCATGTTGGAGATATTTAGGGAAGCGTTAAAGTGGACATTAGCACTCTTTTTGGGAAGAAAAGATTCTTCTTTCTTGAATACTCTTATCCCATAAAAATAGCTTGGCAGACCAAAAGTTGAGACCATTCAACATATGCTCTTTTGGTAAATACTAAAATTCAGTTGAAAGGTTTTAATCTTGGTATGAAGTTCACATATTATTATTTTACTTTATGTTTCCTTCTAAAAACATTTTAAATTCTGAACATGCCTTTTATTTTGGGATCTGTCATAGAAATAGTTATAAATCCAAAGTCCAAGCCTCTGCTCCATCCTTTGTGCTTAATTCTGAACTTTATCACCCTTTGTCTAGGTTCTTAGAACCGCTTCCTGTCTCAGAACCCCCTGTTCAGCCTGGTAGGTGTTGACTGACACCGGCTTTTTTCCTAATAATTAAATCTAATCATGTCATTTGCTTACTTTAAAACCTTTCTTGCCTCCTATTGCTTATAACATTAGACCACATTTCTTATTTTAGCTCCAAAGGCCCTTTCACCATACTTCTGGCCTTGTATTCCTTTGCTAACACCATCTAAACTCTTGTCCCCTTTGTTTGAACCACCAACACAACTCTAAATTCCAGTTTTACTAAAGTTGCCACCATTTTCTAAGCACAATAAGACCTACCACAATAATAAGGATGCTACCTCTTCTGGAAGGTCCTTTCTTACATTCACCACCTGGAAACACCTACTCACCTTTTAAGACTCAATTCAAGTATCATCTCTTCTAAGAAGGCTTTCATGAACTCTTCATGTAGTTATTTTATCCTTTTAACTTCAGTTCCATTTTATTTTATAACTCTGTTAAAGCTGATACCATTGAAATTTGCAAGTGTGATGCCTATATTTTCAATAAGACTATAAGGTCTTCAAAAACAAAAATAAATTTTATTGTCTTTACATACCCAGCACCAGGCCAATAATTGGTGTAGCTCATTAGCTCAGAAATTGTTTAAATAATCAATGAATTATAAAGTGGAGTGAATTTGAGCACAAAGTTTTGCTCTAATTACTAATCAGTGTGTTAACTAGAAGTAAATAAATTTGAGTAGAAAGTGTCAGACATTTCTAACTAGTATTTTATTGAATTATAATTGACATACAATATTATGTTAGTTTCAGGTATACAACATAGTCATTTAATGTTTTTATACATTATGAAATGATTGTCACAATAGTTCTAGGTACCCTGTCACTATACAAAATTATTCAAATATTATTGACTTTATTCCCTATGCTGTAATTTACATCCCTGCTATTTATTTATTTTATAACTGGAAGTTTGTGGCTCTTAATCTCCTTCACCTATTTTATCTGTCCACACCCACATCCCCTTTGGCAAGCACTAGATTGTTTTCTGTATCTATGAGTCCCTTTCTGTTTTGGTTTTTTTTTTGGTTTTTTTTTTTTGGTTTTTAGATTCCACATATAAGTAAATCATAAGATATTTATCTTTCTCTGTCATACTTATTTCACTTAGCATAATACAATTTAATTCCATCCATGTTGTCACAGATGGCAAGATTCCACTCTGTATTTTGACCAATATCCCTTTGTATGTATATGAACTTCCAATATTGTGTTGAATAAAAGCAGAAATAGTGGGCATCCTCACCTTGTTCCTAATCCTAGAGGAAACACTTTCAGCTTTTCAACATTAAGTAAGATGTTAGCTGTGGGTTTGTCATATATGACCTTTATTATTTTGAAGTGTGTTCCCTGTCTTGACTTTTTTGGACTTCAAATCATAAACAGATGTTGAATTTTGTCAAACGCTTTTTCTGCGTCTATCAAGATGATCATAGGAATTTTATCCTTCACTTTGTTAATGGGGTGTATCATGTTGATTGATTTGTGATGTCAAACCATCTTTGAATCCCTAGAATGGATTCCACTTGGTCATGGTATATGATCTTTTTAATGTGTTGTTCAATTTGGTTTGCTAGTATTTTGTTGAAGATTTTTGCATCTCTGTTTATCAGGGATATTGATCTGGAATTTTCCTTTTTTGTAGTGTCTTTGGCTGGTCTTGGTATCAGGGTGTTGCTGACCTCATAAAATAAGTTCAGAAGTGTTCTCTCATCTTCAATTTTTTGGGATAATTTGAGGAGGGTAGATTTTAACTCCTTTTTAAATGTGTGATAGAATTCACCTCTGAAGCCATCTGAAAGTGGACTTCTGTTTGTTGGGACTTTTTGATTACTGATTCAATTTCATCACTAGTAATTGGTTTACTGAGATTTTCTAATTCTTCATGATTTCAGTCTTGGAAGATTACACACTTCTAGGAAATTATCCCTTTTTTCTAAGTTGTCTAATTTGTTGGCATGTAACTATTTATAGTATTATCTGATGATCCTTTATATTGCTATAATATTGGCTGTAATTTCTCTTCTTTGATATTTGACTTTATTTATTTGGGCCATCTCTCTTTTTTTCTTGATGAGTCTGGCTAAAGTTTTGTTAATTTTGTTTGTCTTTTCAAGGAATCAGCTCTTAACTTCATTGACCTTTTATATTGTGTCTATTTTATTTATTTCCACTCTGATCTTTATTATTTCCTAACTTCTAACTTTGGACTTTGTTTGTTCTTCTTTTTCTAGTTCCCTCAGATATAAGATTAAATTATTTACTTGAGATTTTTCTTATTTCTTGAGTCAAGCCTGTATTGCTCTGAACTTCCCTGTTAGGACTGCTTTTGTTGCATCCCAAAGATTTTAGAAGCTTGTGTCTCCATTTTCATTTGTCTGAAAATAATTTTTGATTTTTTCTTTGATTTTTTTGTTGTTGTTGACCCATTGTTTAATAATATGTTGCTGTCTCCACATTTTTGTGTATTTTTTTTCAGTTTCTTCTTGTAACTGATCTTTACTTTCCTACCATTGTGGGTGGAAAACATATTTGAAATTATTTCAATCTTCTTGAGTTTCTTGACACTTATTCTTTAGCCTGACATGTGATCTGTCCTGGAGAACGTTCCATGTGTAGTTGAAAAAATGTATATTCTGCCATCTGGTTGAATGTTCTGTATATATTAAGTCCATCGGATCTAATAGGTTGTTTAAAGCCAATGTTTCCATATTGATTTTATATTTGGATAATCTATTCATTGATGTAAGTGGGATATTAAAGTTCCCTACTATTATTGTTGTCTAATTCTCCCTTTATTTCTGTTAATATTTGCTTTATATATTTAGGAGGCGGAGCAAGATGGCAGACGAGTAGGAGACCTGGATTTCATATGCTCTCAGGAATTCAGCTGAATGGGGATCAAACCATTCTGAACACCTATGAACTCAATAGGAGATCGAAGAAGAGAGTAGCAACAACTCTCTGAACAGAGAAGCGACCACTTTCTGGAAAGTAGGATGTGCGGAGAAGTGAATCCGAGGCGATATTCGGGAGGATAGACGGCAGGGGAGGGGGCCTCCGTCGGCCGCTTCTGGCAAGTGACAGAGCCGCGAGCACAAAATCGAAACTTTTAGAAGTCGGCTCCGCTGAGGGACGTCGCTGCAATGGCTAAGTGGGGGGTGGAACCCTCGCGGGACAGTGTGGTCTCAGGACCCTCGGGGTCACAGAAAGACCGGGGGTGCCTGAGTGCAGCAGAGCTCCCAGGTATCGGAGCTGGAAAGCCGGCTTCAGGGACAGAGCCGAGGCGCGGGCTCTCAGCTCGGGGTTGCCATAAACTGTGATCCACGGGCCAGTCGGGCCACTGCTCCTCCAGCAGGGACCCAACAAGCAGCAGAGCCAGGGAGACTCCCCTTCCACCCCCGGGAGGAGCGGGAGCGCACCGCAGGTATCTGCTGGGTTTGGAGACTCCACACGGGGTCGGGTGCCAGAGATAGAAATGCTTGGTCACAGACCGGGTGAGTACAGAGTGCGGGCAGAAACCAGGGAAAAGGGAGTGATTGCTTTTCTCTGGGGGCACAATGAAGAGTGGGGCCCCGAGTTCTCGGCTCCTCCAGGAGGAGATTGGGAGGCCACCATTTTCACTCTCATCCACCAGAGCTGTACCGAGAGCTTGCAGGGAACAAAAGCTCCCGAGAGCAAACCAAAGCAGATTGCTTAGCCCAGACTCACCAGGGTGGGGCAATTCAGCCTCCGGCAAAGACATTTGGGAACCATGGCAACAGGCCCCTCCCCCAGAAGATCAGCACGAACAGCCAACAAGCCAAGACCAAGTTGACCAATCAAGGAGAACAGCAGAACTCCAGCGCTAGGGGAATACTGCACAGAGAATTCATGGCTTTTTTACCATGATTCATTAGTTTTTCAAAGTTAATTTTTTTAACTTTTTTTTAATTTTTCTTTTTCCCTTTTTTCAACCAACATCTTATCAATCCCTTTAAAAAAAAAAACATTTTTATTTTTCATTTTTAGAGCCATATTCTATCCCTTCATAGTAGTTACCCTTATTTTTGGCATATATATATAAGTTGTTCGCCCTTTAAAAATTTTGAGCTATAGTTTCTTCTAACACATCAAAATATACCCTAAATCTCTAGTGTATGGCTTTGTTCTAGTCTCCTGCCTGACCACATTCTCTACCTTTTTTTTTTAAATCTTGTTTCTTTTTTCAAACAAATTCTTATCAATTCCTTTTATAAAATCTTTTATAATTTTCATCTTTACAGTCATCTTCCACCCTTTCATTGTATCAACCCTTATTTTGTACATATATAAGTCTTTCTTCCTTTACAAATTTAGGAGGCACTATCTTCTAACAGACCAAAATACACCCAAAGTGTCCTGTGTGGCACTGATCTATGCACTAGCCTGATCATATCTGATCACATTCTGTTTTTTTTTGTTTTGTTCTGTTTTTGTTTGTTTTTATCTTTTTCTTTTTTTTCCCCCCTCTTTCTTTTTTCTTTCCTTCCCTTTCTTTTTCCCTGGTTTCAGGTCTTTCCTGATTTGTTTAGAGTATATTGTCTGGGGACGTTATTAACTATTAGCATTTTGTTCTCTCATTCATCTGTTCTCCTCTGGACAAAATGACAAGACAAAAGAAATCACCTCAGAAAAAAAGAACATAAGATAATACCGTCTGCGAGGGACCTACTCAATACGGACATTAGTATGATGTCGGATCTAGAGTTCTGAATCATGATTTTAAAGATACTAGCTGGGCTTGAAAAAAGCATGGAAGTTATTAGAGACACCCTTACTGGAGAAATAAAAGAACTAAAATCTAACCAAGTCGAAATCAAAAAGGCTATTAAGGTGCAATCAAAAATGGGGGCACTAACTGCTAGGATAAATGAGGCAGAAGAGAGAATCAGTGATATAGAAGACCAAATGATGGAAAATAAAGAGGCTGAGAAAAAGAGAGAGAAACAACTACTGGATCACGAGGGCAGAATTCGAGAGATAAGCGATACCATAAGATGAAACAGCATTAGAATAATTGGGATCCCAGAAGAAGAAGAAAGAGAGAGAGGGGCAGAAGATATATTGGAGCAAATTATAGCAGAGAACTTCCCTAATGTGGGGAAGGAAACAGGCATCAAATTCCAGGAGGCACAGAGAACCCCTCTCAAAATCAATAAAAATAGGTCAACACCCCGACATCTAATAGTAAAACTTACGAGTCTCAGAGACAAAGAGAAAATCCTGAAAGCAGCTCGGAAGAAGAGATATGTAACCTATAATGGTGGAAACATTAGATTGGAAACACACCTATCCACAGAGACCTGGCAGGCCAGAAAGGACTGGCATGATATCTTCAGAGAACTAAACGAGAAAAATAGGCAGCCAAGAATACTATATCCAGCTAGGCTGTCATTGAAAACTGAAGGAGAGATAAAAAGGTTCCAGGACAAACAAAAACTAAAGAAATTTGCAAACACGAAACCAGCCCTACAAGAAATATTGAAAGGGCTCCTCTAAGCAAAGAGAGAGCCTAAAAGCAGCATAGGCCAGAAAGGAACACAGACAATATGCACTAACAGTCACCTTACAGGCAATACAATAGCACTAAATTCATATCTTTCAATAGTTACCCTGAATGTAAATGGTCTAAATGCCCCAATCAAAAGACACAGGCTATCAGATTGGATTAAAAAACAAGACCAATCAATATGCTGTCTGCAAGAGACTCATTTTAGACCCAAAGACACCCCCAGATTGAAAGTGAGGGGGTGGAAAACCATTTACCATGCTAATGGACACTAAAAGAAAGCTGGGGTGACAATACTTATATCAGACAAATTAGATTTTAAAACAAAGACTGTAATAAGAGATGAGGAAGGACACTATATCATACTTAAAGGGTCTATCCACCAAGAATATCTAACAATTGTAAATATGTATGCCCCTAACATGGGAGCAGCCAATTATATAAGGCAAATAATAACAAAAGCAAAAAAACACACTGACAACAATACAATAATAGTGGGGGACTTTAACACCCCCCTGACTGAAATGGACAGATCATCTAAGCAAAAGATCAACAAGGAAATAAAACTCTAAATGACACACTGGACCAAATGGACTTCACAGACATATTCAGAACATTCCATCCCAAAGCAACGGAATACACATTCTTCTCTAGTGCCCATGGAACATTCTCCAGAATAGATCACATCCTATGTCACAAATCAGGTCTCAACTGCTACCCAAAGATTGGGATTATTCCCTGCATATTTTCTGACCATGATGCTTTGAAACTAGAACTCAATCACAAGACGAAAGTCGGAAAGAATTCAAATACATGGAGGCTAAAGAGCATCCTACTAAAGAATAAATGGTTCAACCAGGAAATTAAAGAAGAATTAAAAAAATTCATGGAAACCAATGAAAATGAAAACACAACTGTTCAAAATCTTTGAGATGCAGCAAAGGCAGTCCTAAGAGGTAAGTATATAGCAATACAAGCCTTTCTCAAGAAACAAGAAAGATCTTAAATACACAACCTAAACCTACACCTAAAGGAGCTAGAGAAAAAACAGCAAATAAAGCCTAAACCCAGCAAGAAAAGAGAAATAATAAAGATCAGAGCAGAAATCAATGAACTAGAAAACAAAAGAACAGTAGAAAGACCAACAAAACTAGCAGCTGGTTCTCTGAAAGAATTAACAAGATTGATAAAGCCCTGGCCAGACTTATCCAAAAGAAAAGAGAAATGACCCAAATCAACAAAATCATGAATGAAAGTGGAGAGATCACAACCAACAGCAAAGAAATACAAACAATTATAAGAACATATTATGAGCAACTCTATGCCAGCAAATTAGATAACCTGGAAGAAATGGGTGCATTCCTAGAGATGTATCAACTACCAAAATTGAACCAGGAAGAAATAGAAAACCTGAACAGACCTATAACCCCTAGGGAATTGAAGCAGTCATCAAAAATCTCCCAACACACAAAAGCCCAGGGCGAGATGGCTTCCCAGGGTATTCTACCAAACATTTAAAGAAGAATTAATACCTATTCTCCTGAAACTGTTCCAAAAAATAGAAATGGAAGGAAAACTTCCAAATTCATTTTATGAGGCCAGCATTACCTGACCCCAAAACCAGACAAAGACCCCATCAAAAAGGAGAAGTACAGACCAATATCCTTGATGAACATGGATGCAAAAATTCTCGCCAAAATACCAGCCAATAGTATCCAACAGTACATTGAAAGGATTATTCACCATGACCAAGTGGGATTTATCCCTGGGCTGCAAGCCTGGTTCAACATCCACAAATCAATCAACGTGATACAATACATTAACAAAAGAGAGTACAAGAATCATATGATCCTCTCAAGAGATGCAGAAAAAGCATTTGACAAAGTACAGCATCCCTTCTTGATCAAAACTCTTCAGAGTATAGGGATAGAGGGCACATACCTCAATATCATAAAAGTCATCTATGAAAAACCTACAGCAAATATCATTCTCAATGGGGAAAAGCTGAGAACTTTTCCCCTAAGGTCAGGAACACGGCAGGGATGTCCACTATCACCACTGCTATTCAACATAGTATTAGAAGTCCTAGCCACAGCAATCAGACAACAAAAGAAATCAAAGGCATGCAAATCGGCAAGGGGGAAGTCAAACTCTCACTCTTTGCAGATGATATGATACTTTATGTGGAAAACCCAAAAGACTCCACCCCAAAACTGCTAGAACTCAGACAGAAATTCAGTAAAGTGGTAAAATCAATGCACAGCAATCAGTGGCATTCCTATACACCAACAACAAGACAGAAGAGAGACAGATTAAAGAGTCAATCCCAATTACAATTGCACCCAAAACCATAAGGTACCTAGGAATAAATTTAACCAAAGAGGCAAAGGATCTGTACTCAGAAAACCATAAAATACTCATGAAAGAAATTGAGGAAGACACAAAGAAATGGAAAAATGTTCCATGCTCATGGATTGGAAGAACAAACATTGTGAAGATGTCAATGCTGCCTAGAGCAATCTACACATTCAGTGCAATCCCCATCAAAATACCAACCACTTTTTTCAAAGAAATGGAAAAAATAATCCTAAAATTTGTATGGAACCAGATAAGACCCCGAATAGCCAGAAGAATGTTGAAAAAGAAAAGCAAAGCTGGCGGCACCACAATTCTGGACTTCCAGCTCTATTACAAATCTGTCATCATCAAGACAGTATGGTACTGGCACAAAAACAGACACATAGATCAATGGAACAGAATAGAGAGCCCAGAAATGGACCCTCAACTTTATGGTCAACTAATCTTTAACAAAGCAGGAAAGAATGTCCAATGGAAAAAAGACAGTCTCTTCAACAAATGGTGTTGGGAAAATTGGACAGCCACATGCAGAAGAATGAAACTGGACCATTTCCTTACACCACACACAAAAACAGACTCCAAATGGTTGAAAGCCCTAAACGTGAGACAGGAGTCCATCAACATCCTAAAGGAGAACAAAGGCAGCAACCTCTTCAACCTCAGCCGCAGCAACTTCTTCCTAGAAACATTGCCAAAGGCAAGGGAAGCAAGGGCAAAAATGAACTATTGGGATTTCATCACGATAAAAAGCTTTTGCACAGCAAAAGAAACAGTCAACAAAACCAAAAGACAACCGACAGAATGGGAGAAAATATTTGCAAATGACATATCAGATAAAGGGCTAGTATCCAAAATCTATAAAGAACTTATCCAACTCAACACCAAAGAACAAATAATCCAATCAAGAAATGGGCAGAAGACATAAACACACATTTTTTCAAAGAAGGCATCCAAATGGCCAACAGACACATGAAAAAGTGCTCCACATTGCTCGGCATCGGGAAATCCAAATCAAAACCTCAATGAGATACCACCTCACACCTCAGAATGGCATAAATTAACAAGTCAGGAAACAACAGATGTTGACGGGGATGTGGAGAAAGGGGAACCCTCCTACACTGTTGGTGGGAATGCAAGCTGGTGCAACCCCTCTGGAAAACAGTATGGAGGTTCCTCAAACAGTTGAAAATAGAGCTACCATACGATCCAGCAATTGCACTACTGGGTATTTACCACAAAGATACAAATGTAGGGTTCCAAAGGGGTACGTGCACCCCAATGTTTATAGCAGCAATGTCCACAATAGCCAAACTGTGGAAAGAGCCAAGATGTCCACCGACAGATGAATGGATAAAGACGTAGTATATATACACAATGGAATATTATGCAGCCATCAAAAGGAATGAGATCTTGCCATTTGCAATGACGTGGATGGAACTAGAGGGCGTTATGCTGAGTGAAATAAGTCAATCAGAGAAAGACATGTATCATATAATCTCACTGATATGAGGAATTCTTAATCTCAGGAAACAAACTGAGGGTTGCTGGAGTGGTGGGGGTGTGGGAGGGATGGTGTGGCTGGGTGATAGACATTGGCGAGGTATGTGCTATGGTGAGTGCTTTGAATTGTGCAACTCTGTTGAATCTCAGATCTGTACCTCTGAAACAAATAATGCAATATTTGTTAAGAAAAAAAAAAGAAGAAGATAGCAGGAGCAGAAGAATGAAGGGGGTAAATCGGAGGGGGAGACGAACCATGAGAGAGGATGGACTCTGAAAAACAAACCAAGGGTCGAGGGGAGGGGGGTGGGGGGATGGGTTAGCCTGGTGATAGGTATTAAAGAGGGCACGTTCTGCGTGGAGTCCTGGGTGTTATGCACAAACAATGAATCATGGAACACTACATCAAAAACTAATGATGTAAAAGAAGAAGATAGCAGGAGGAGAAGAATGAAGGGGGGTAAATCAGAGGGGGAGACAAACCATGAGAGACAATGGACTCTGAGAAATGGACTGGGGGTTCTAGAGGGGAGGGGGGTGGGGGAAAACTATTTGCTTTATATATTTATTTGCTCCTATTGGGTGCATAACTATTTACAAATGTGATATCCTTTTGCTGGATTGACCTCTTTATCACTATGTAATGCTCTTCTTTGTCTTTTGTTTTGGTTTTGTTTTAAAAGACTCTTCCTGTGTATATCAGAAATACCCAACAAAAAAACAGAACCCTGGACTGAGGTAAAATTTCTTGGAATAAACATAAATTTCTTAGGACAGAAACTAAGGGAGTAAAGAAGAGAAGATTCAGATACAAATGGTGAAGGGCACAAGACAGATATCAGAAAATACTGGAAACTTGGCTATATGGAGAAACCATATTTACTAATACTCTGCACCAACAACAGGGATAGAGGGGTACAAAAGAGCCAAATACTAGAAAAATCTGGCTTAATCTACTTCTACCCCTACATAGGAATCTCTTCTTTGAAGTATAGAAATCCCCAACTCACTTCAATATGAACAACAGAAAAGAATTGTAACCACTCCCATATTAAGTAAATATGTAAAATAAATAATATTAAATAAATACATAAATAGCAGAGAAAGAAAAATATATATAATATGAAGACTCACAAGAAAAATACATCCATAAAGCAGAGTTTTCATATTTTATACATTATGTTACATATTTTCATATTAGTGTAACCTAATTTTTCAAAGAAAATAAAAGAATTAATTAAATGGCAAAAGCTATTAAAGAACAAAATAATTCACAGTCAAGAAAACTCAGAAATGTGACAGCTAAAAAACAGGAAGATGAGAAATGAGAACAAAAAGACCACATAAAAAAATTAGAAATAAAAGTAATAGGTTTAGAATGAAGACTCAATTGAAAATAATATAAGAGTAAATAGACAACTCAGGAGGCAATGTTCAGAAAATAGAAGATAGAAAAAAGAAAAAAAGAGCTTAAAAAACTTAGTAAAGAGATTAAAAATAATTTGAGAGCTAGACATAGGACAAAGAAGACCTAGCATGAGTATAATTGGAGGTCCTGATGAAGCAAATCAAATCCATGGAGTGGGCAAACACTAAAATCTATAATCCAAGAAAACTTTCTTATTTATAAGAAATTTGGATCCGTATATTGAAATGTACAATGTGTACCTAGGAACTGATGCATGATAGTCATATCTTAATACAGAATACAAAACTAGATATTTTTATCATATTAGGAAAAATTATTTAATTATGATAACCATCATTGATATTAGGTACACTATTTAACTTAAAATTTATCAAAAATTCTAGAAACTAATTTGCCTATATGAACTCAGTGCCGTATTATTTACTACCTCTTGAATAAGTAATTACCCTGTCATCATCTATCCTAACAAAATAGTCATGTCTGTCATTGTGATAATAATGGCAAATCACACTGGCCTGAAGATATATATTGGCAGTTATCTGTATCTTTAATTAAAATTGCAGTTCAATAAAGCATTACTTACATTGTAAATAATGATGGAGGAGGGAGGAAAGATAATCAAAGTTTTGTCAATGTTGAGAGCCACTCACCGTGTGCAGTTCATTCAATGTATAAACAAAAAATGAAATTTAAAGAAGAAATTTAAAGATAAATTTGCCCAAGATAAAACAGCCAGATTGTACCAGGTTTCAAATGCAAGTTTAATCTTTAATTTTCCGATCCATGTTTTGTTCTACTATATCACGCATAAAATTAAAGTTATTCATTTTATTTCAGACTAAATATCATAATGTGGGAAATTAGAAAATCATAGTTCTTAATGGAGTATGATATTCATGGCCCTTAAGTATAAATAATAGAGCACTCTAATGCAAAAGACAATTTTAAAAATCATGATAATCATTCAGTGTAGTAAAGAATACTATAATGTTATGGGTTTATCAAAATCTACATGTTATCTTTCTGGGCTCACAGCTACCTTACAGTTAGGTATGGCCAAGTGCCTGATTTCAAGCCAATGCAATGTAACAGAAATAATCTGTACTACTTCTCAGCTGGGCTATAAAAACCTCCTGTAAGAAAGGGGAACCCTCCTACACTATAGGTGGGAATGCAAGCTGGAACAGCCACTCTGGAAAACAGTATGGAGGTTCCTCAAAAAGTTGAAAATAGGACGCCTGGGTGGCTCAGTTGGTTAAGCGACTGCCTTCGGCTCAGGTCATGATCCTGGAGTTCCAGGATCGAGTCCTGCATGGAGTCCCGCATTGGGCTCCCTGCTCAGCGGGGAGTCTGCTTCTCCCTCTCCTACTCCCCCCTCTTGTGCTCTCTCTCTCTCTCAAATAAATAAAATCTTTGAAAATAAATAAATAAAACTAAAAAAAAAGGTTGAAAATAGAGCTACCATACGACCCAGCAATTGCACTACTGGGTATTTACCCCAAAGATACAAATGTAGTGATCCAACGGGGTATGTGCACCCCAATGTTTATAGCAGCAATGTCCACAATAGCCAAACTATGGAAAGAGCAAGATGTCCATCAACAGATGAATGGGTAAAGATGATGTGGTATATACATATATATACATATATATACACACAATGGAATATTAGGCAGCCATCAAAAGGAATGAAATCTTGCCATTTGCAATGATGTGGATGGAACTGGAGGGTATTATGCTGAGCAAAATAAGTCAATCAGAGAAAGACATGTATCATATGACCTCACTGATATGAGGAATTCTTAATCTCAGGAAACAAACTGAGGGTTGCTGGAGTGATGGGGAGTGGGAGGGATGGAATGGCTGGGTGATAGACATTGGGGAGGGTATGTGCTATGGTGAGTGCTGTGAATTGTGTTAGACTGTTGAATCACAGACCTGCACCTCTGAAACAAATAATACATTATATGTTAAAAAAAAAAAGAAGATGGTAGGAAGGGAAAAATGAAGGGGGGGAATCAGAGGGGGAGACAAATCATGAGAGACTATGGACTCTGAGAAACAAACTGAGGGTTCTAGAGGGGAGGGGGTGGGGGGATGGGTTAGCCTGGTGACGGGTATTAAAGAGGGCACGTATTGAATGGAGCACTGGGTGTTATACGCAAACAACGAATCATGGAACACTACATCAAAAACTAATGAAGTAATATATGGTGATTAACATAACATAAAAAAAAACTCTTGTAAAGTGTATTCTAAGAAGGAAGAAAATATTCTTGGAGCAGATGAGACCAAACTTTGCTTGCTTTTGATTCTTAGGATGAATACAGATAATGAGAGAGAAAAAAAATGAAAAAAACAAACCCTCCCATAAACAAGTATCTATTCTTCCTTCCCTACCTGCTGGCTAGATGTCAGTGCCTTGAAAACTATATATTTAAAACAAGAATATTGTTAGTGTGGATTGCTAGATCACTTTATAAAACATAACCTTCAGTCCCTTCTAACTATTGGGTTTTACATGAGCAAGAAACAAACATCTTGTTGGATTAAGTCACTTATATTTCAAAGTTTACATGCTACTATAATTACTGTTATCTTAAAGAGAAATTTCAATAAGAGTAGGCAGTAACCAAAAATATAAAATCTGTGTTACTGGCAGAAGAAAACTAGGAAACTAATATCAGAGGCTGGAATTATGAATTGTCAAGTTAGGCAGTGAGAAAATATTCAGTTATAATGATGCTGATGGTATTTGGAGAGGCAAACACACCTTCTAGCCTGCGGCTCTGGGAAAAAGAGACTGGAAAACGGAATTATATTAGCATGCATTAGATATTAGTAGCTTTATTTGGTAAGCTATTAGAAGACAAAATGACCACAGAAAAGACTTGCAACTAATTCAGCCATCTAATAAATAATTGTCAGTCTTTGCATATTAAAAGATTAAAGCAGGAGCGCCTGGCTGGCTGAGCTGGTAGAGCATGCTCTGGGTCAAGTCCCACACTGGGCAAAAGAGCTTACTTAAAAATAAATAAATAAATATAAATAAAAGATTAAAGTAAAGCATTAAATATTTTAAAAATATAGAGAGAATGAATAGAATGTGTGTGTGTGTGTGTGTGCGTGTGTGTGTGTGTACGTAGGAATACTCTAAAATATATTTTAGATCTGGCTGTACACATAGAAATGAAAGGGAATAAGGAATCACCCAGAAATGTTAGTCTTTGAAAAGCTGGAAATGTAACCCAAACATTAAAGAATAAGATTTTTTTAATTGAATAATTAAAGATCTGAAGATATGACTACATGACAAAGTTTAGATTGAGCCAGACCCTTAACCCAAGGCTGATGGCCATAAAGTAAATGTCATTGACTTGAGGAAAAAAAAATTGTGATGAAAAAGAAAAGAAATAAATCAGATATAAGAATAATGTCTAATAAAAAATTGTAGGTGTGGCAATTGGCACGTTGAACTAAGTGTAAGCAAAGAGATGAAAGTCTTAGTAATTTTAAAGGGAATTATATTACCAAAATAACTATGAGTTAAAAGTCTTTGGCTGATTAGGTCTCTATTTATTTGTTTATTAGTTTATTGATGTGGCTTTAAAAAAAAAAACCTACCCTGAAATTCTTTGAAGTTTAGGAGGTAATGTTTATTTATACATATTACCTATATGATAAAATCTTGATAAATAATTTTGAACCTCTTGTTGGCCAAATATGTATCACACTATATTTTACATAAATCTAGGTAAATGATGTTTATTTGTGAATTTGTATCTTTAATTCTTTCTTCCTCTGCCCCCCCACCTGCAAGACATAAACATTGCTAGACATAAAGAGAATATTCATGATTGGAGTAATATTACTATTGGATTTGTTTTCTTCTCTTGGTGAGGTTTGGAGTTTAAGCCTAGACATAGGCTCCTTTCCTTCTCTGAATGATCATTCCTTTTTTTTTTAAGATTTTATTTATTTATTTAACAGAGAGAGAGCACAAGCAGGGGGAGCAGGAAAGGGAGAAGCAAGCTCCCCACTGAGCAGGGAGCCCAAAGCAGGGCCGATTCCAGGACCCTGAGACCATGACCTGAGCTGAAGGCAGACACTTAACCATCTGATCCACCCAGATACCACTGAATGATCGTTTCTGGTAAACTAACAAAAATAGAAAATATATTTTTATTTATTTTTTAAAAGACCTTGGCTGAGCGTTAAAACAACTCTTAAGCCACCAAACTCATACAGATGGGAACTACTCAGCAAAAAAAACTCTAGAGCCCTCAACACCCACTACAAATGTGGCCATGTCCCATAATGGACCAGCAAGAACCTCCCAGAGATGGCAGAACCAGAGACCACAGAGGACAAGGAAGTTCCTCTCTCAGAGCAATCAAGTTCTAATCAAAGAATGTCCCTCACTGCCAGGACTTCATAACAGCCGTCCAAAAGGATTTCATCATTACTGTGGACCAGTGATTACTATGTATAATGCAATATTCTATTTTCTGAATGAGACATTTATTACAGTCATCCTGTTTCTCTTCCACCATGTTTAGCATGTTGGCTAAAGTGGGGGAGACAGAGAACTTGCAACTAAGCCATCTAATAAATAATTGGCAACCTTTGCAGATTAAAAGATTAAAGTAAAGCATGAAACCTTTTTCAAAAGACATATATATGAAGTGGATTAATCTAAAATATATTTTATATTTATTTTATATTTAGCTTATTTTCCAACAGACAGTTGACAATTTTACTTTTTAATGTTCTAAATGATTTCTAATGTTAGGAATTTCTAAGTCTTAAGATTCTGCAATATTTTCACAACATTCTTAGTGAAAGACTTTCATACTACTTTAGGCTACCTTGTTTGTCTCTGCTTACATCCTCTTTACCTACCAGCAATATTTGCCCAAAGATTTCCTGATGCCCTTTCAGGCCCCACAATACAGTATAAGTAAAAGGAAGCCTGTAGCTAAGGAAATAGTCCACTGTCTTAGCTTCTCTTTCCCCAGAAGCAGACCCTGAGACAAAGATTTGAGTCCCCAACGTTTATTTGGAAGATGATCCCAGAAGACACTGTAAGAGAAAGGGGAAGGGAGCAAAGACAGGGAAGGAAGGCAATAAAATGTGCTTTATCAAGCAAGTTGCCCTTGTGTCTACAGCTTTATGGCCTTAGGAAACTAAGAGATCCTCTAGAATGTGCACCTCACCTCCATCCCATCCATGGATGAGGGAAATCCTCTGGGTCTGACTGAGGTCTGCTCCTTAATGGTGGTATTTCCCCAGCACTTGGAGGCTGTTGCATGCCCAGGCAGAGCAAGCTCCACAGGCCAGAGAAAGCCCTCAGGCAAAGGGAAACAGTTGCCAGCAGCTGGAAGTCAAACAAAATTAATACCGAACCAGTGAGGAGTAGGGTGATGGAAATCTCATCTCTACTAAGGAAAAGTTATTCTATTATGAGTTGTTCTGTAAGCTGGATGTTGAGTCTATTTTGGATATACAGCCTGATGCTAGTTGGCTAATATTTTGGTAGTAAGAAACTACTCTCCATTTTATCTGAATCCTGAAAGGCAAAGATTTCCAGGAATAAGTCCTAGATAGAAGGTTAAGTGATAATATTTTCCAAATGCCACCAGGAATGCTGATGGGAAAGTCTTCTCAGATATTTTAAGCTTGCTGCCTCTAACTACATGTTCTTCTCCTGACAAATTCCATAGTGAATAGAGCAAACATTGAACATTTAGCCTGAGTGAGAAGACTTTGGGATTGTAAGCCACCAAAGTTGGGGAGCTTTTTGTCCCTCCAGCATGACTGTAACTGATATCTTCCATTCACCCCTTCAGCTAAACTCTCCCCCCCCCCCCTGCTGCAGGAAGCCAGCCTATAAAGAATAAACCAATGAGCTGTCTTGCCCTCTGGCTTCTGCTTGAGTGCAACTGCTAGCGACCTGGCAGGAGATTAGAGGGAGAAAGAAGAGTGGGAACAGAGTATTTATAATCCTCTAACTCCCTTTCTATGGGAGCAACACTTTGAGTTGCTGGTTCTCCCCATAAAGATCATGGCTCCTCACAAGGTGGTGACTCCACAAGACTCTCCTTCCAGGTAATTCCCCTTTTCAGGCCTATGGGTGGAAATAGGCTCTGGGTGACTAGTGTTGGGATACCTCTCCTTGATAGTTCTCCTATATCCCACCTACATCTTCATAAATGACCCCTTTATTAAATACTCCTTGAATTATTCTTTAAAATGAATTATCTATTTCCCACTGGGACACTGACTGATACATTATTCTAGCCTATATCATTTGGTTTTGTTTTTCTGTAATGAAACATCACATCGTTAACATGGCATTCTTCCTGAACCACTGTGGTTTTCACTACATTCAACAGTGCCAAAATCAAGGAAGAGGCTGGGAGATCTAAATTCCACTGTCATCTCAACATTATTTACACAATGGAACTCTTTCCCAAGACAATGATGTTTTTATGTCTGAAAGAGCAATAGTACCATCCAAATTACATATCTGTTTCTCCACTGTCCAATCCCATACTATTTTTTAAATGCAGTACTGATTCCTTAGTACTTTAGGGAAGTTTTCTAATGTAAGATCTTTGATATCATTTCTTCTTCCTCACCTTACCTCCCTCAACTCTACTCTGGGGTTGAGTCTGGTTTTGCTTAATGTGTTGAAAGGACAATCTCCCTAAAAATAACATTTGTTGAGAACTGATTAATAACTCTAAATACTGGATCTTTGTAGGAGGTAAGGACTGACATGTTTCAAGTATGTTATAAATCAATTCATTAAGTCAAGGTAAGAGGTGAACAGATTATTTAACTACTTGGAACCAGGGAAAACTTGTTTAATCCCACACTTATAAGTGTTCAACAGCATCACCTAAGGAAAATTATAAAAGGATCTCAGATATATGCATTACAGTTTTAAAAAAGAAAGAGAAACTAGTAAACTTGAGATTATCATCTATGGAATATGTTCAAAAGCACCATTTAACAAGCCTGTATTTAAAATAATTTTGCCATTACAGGTAATTTATATTTTATGTAAATTAGACTTACCAAACCATCTTATAGAATCCCAGTCCACATTTGTTAGAGACAAATAGACATTTTCTCCTACTGAAAATTACCATTTTGTTTTTCCCTCCTGAGCATTGCTTCTTTATCCTTGAATCTTAATATTTATGCAGTGTTCCACAATTTAAGATCCTTTTCACATACAGTGGTAGTTCATCTAACAGTCCTTTGAGAATCTGACAACAATAATGAGCACTCTGTCTAGGGTTATGTACATGGGCCTACATACATGTACTACTACATTACAATTGTGGAACATTCACTGATTTCCTAAAATCTATCCAATGGTGAATAACTCCTGTTATTTATAGGTTAATCCTCACAACACTTCTATGAGGTAGGTTGCGTTATTCCCATTTTTCAATTGAGAAAATTAAGCCACAAAGAAGTCAAATCATTTGTCCAAGTGAGGCTGCAGAATGTGGTGTTAAACTCAAAACTAGCACCACGTCCGGTTCATTACCCTTGGTCCAATGACTACCTCCTACTTCTGTTAGTGTGGATCATCACCTATATTCCACTATAAAGTATTTTATGTTAATAGGGTAGAATCAATATTTATTGAATTAGAATGCCAGGATATCTAAAGTTTTCTGAATAAATGAGACAATTAAAATCCCATCTGATCTTTAAATCATAGCTCCATTTTGATTCTAGATGCAGTTAAATCTCTGCTCTATAAAATTTATTCATTCAGAAGCATTTCCTGTTTATCCCACGATGTTGTACAAAGTTAAAAGCAAATACCTGTGCCCCAAACATAGATGTGGCTCATTATTTCAACAATTTTTCCTTTCCTCTGTTTCCCTCTCAGCATTCATGCCCAACCTACGACCTTGGACTTTGGGCCCACTCTCTTGATCTGTTGATATCCAAGTCTTGGTGTGGGGAAGAGAATAAAAAAGACACTTGAGTATTCATAAGACCTGGTTCTAATGAATTTTGCCACTGAGCAAGTGAATACCTTAAGTAAATCACTTATATTCTCTGAGTAACAATTTCCTCATCTGGAAATGAGGATGATATGATCCACATCTATGTCTTAGGGTTATGGAGAGTATCCAACCAGATATATTACCTAGAAAAGTGCTTCAGAAATGTTTAAAGCAACATACACATTTAGGTTGCTGTAATTAGAGTCAGCAAAGATGCCCCCATCAGCAAAACCCGCATTAAATTTTTTTAAAGTAAGAACAGTGAGATTACACATCCACGGAATTGCTCACTGCAAATGTCCAGTCATCACCGTTATGTCCCACATGTTAGTGCTGCTTTATTACATGATACTGACCACATTGAGCTGACTCATCCAGTCAACTCTACAGAAGAGCTGATGGTTGAACATAAACCAACAGATTACTCCCTTAATAAACTCAGTGACTTTGCATGGTGCAGTGATTTAACTAGTGAAATTGTATGGTGGATTTACTGTCTGGTATTAAATTACTACTTTATTATAAAGAACACCAACCTAATGATCTTTAAAAAGTAACCTTGAGTAACCTCTTTAAGTAAAGAAGGGTCAATTATTTCTCAATATATGTGGGATTTTTAAAGACATTGTTGTATAACTTGTTTGGTAGATTTTCCAGAATTTTTAAAGGTGGTTGGTCTTATTTTATCAACTTTCTTGCATTCTAATGGTTGAGTGAACAACTCTGCGGTTTATCTTTCAACACACGGATTAAGACCTTCTGTAAATGAAGTCAATAGAATTGTTATCACTGGAGTACAAAACGTGCAAGGCAAATAAAAATTATAAGCAAAAATCAAATGGAGTCAGAGAAGACCTGTCAGCAACTGTTCAGGATTGTAAAATCCAGCTGGGGAAACTGGCTCAGAAAAAAAGCTGACAAAATAATGAAATTCCTAGTATTTTAAAGATCTTTTTAAAGAAGAAATTAAGCTCAAATGCAGTTCCTCAGAAAGGCCAGTTTTATGATGACTTGATGCCTAACCTATGACTCTAAAACAAACAACAACTGCAGTCATTTCAGTGACTTTTTAAAACATTTCATGGTCAGGTTCTCTTAGGTTGCAAATCTGCAGCAATTAAAATGTCTATGAATAAAAAAGCTGAGGATAATAATCTCAGGCCTCAAACATGTGTATACATAGAAAAATTTTTTACTTTATATTTTCTTTAACAACTAATTTCTATCCTCTGAACCCCCAGTCAGTCCCATGGTCAAATTCAGGATTAATCAGTCAGTGCAGTATTTTCCCCATCTATGACTAGCCTGAAGGTTTTCTCTACTCATTCATTATCCCAAGGGTGGCACTTCAGTGTCAGGGGATCTAATTAGTACCTGAGCATCAGTGAGAATTGGAGGATATCTGACTGTCAACCATCACTTTCTCACCAAGATCAGATGTTAAGACATTGACACCTTTTCTTCTTTCTCACCATTAGTATCTAAGCATATTGCAATGTGCCCAGGCCCACCAGGTTTAGATCATGTCTCCATACAAGTCATTTTGCATCCTCAAAGTCTCTGCTCTGAGGCTTTTTAAGGTCAACCAGCTCTCTCTCCTCTACCCGTGTGTCCCTCTAAGGTGGGAGCAAAGAAAAAGAATGTCATGTAGAATATAATATGTTGGTATATAGGGTTTAGAAATGACTTTTACTGTAAAGGTGCTTGCAATCCAAAGAAAGCATTACCTTAATATTTTTCTGTTTTTCTCATGGTGGCCACATCAAGGTTTGAGTATGGGCTTTGGATTCAGATGGCCTGGATCAAACCCAAGCTCTACCTTGTGGAAGAGTTTCTATTCTTATTTTGGATACCTCATTGATACAACAAATCAAACAATAGCTCCCTCATGGGGTTGTTACACAGACTAAAGGATAACAGATATAAAAATAATTAAAACATTGTCTGGTATATAAATATCTCTAAACAAATGATTATCATCATCATTACATCTCCTTCTCTCCATTTCCTCCTTCACCTTCTACCACTCATAGAAATGTGTCCATGTTAATGGCTCCAGTGAAAAAAACAGGAGGGCTGACATTGAATTAAATAAGTGGGACACCACATTGGTCAGGAGAAGACATTTTTCACATGATCCCATGTGTTGCTCCCAATCCTGTCACATTAGCCTATGGGTGTGCTGCATTCCTTACTGTTCTGCAAAAAATTTTCTCCAAATGCCTAAAAGATATTCTTTCAATGAGGACACACAGGGCTAATACTTGGATCCAGTCATTAAAACCTATTTAATTTCATAACCACAAGCCAGGGTTGGATACTTTAAGTAAGAAAGGAGATCAGCATGAATTCTGTCAGCTTTCATCTGTTTCCTTTCTGCAAATATCCAATTCTAAATCCAAAGAACTAGTTCTTCCCAAGTATTATAATGAAAAAGCTCCAAAGATTATATCAATCCAGAATCACCTCATGGATAACTAGCCCAGTAACTTAATTACAGGATTCTTTGTTGCCCTTTTTTTATTGTGGGTAAGAGTTCTTGATGCAATATTTTTGGTTAATTGAAGATTTTCTTTAAAACTATGCAAGACAGCCAGCAAATAGTGCATTTATGTATGTAATAGAAATGGTTGTAATATATCATTAAGGCACTCCAGGGCATGTTTTATTGGTTCATTAATACAGTACATGCCTTAGGTGTATTCAACCACTCGGGGCCTATATTAATGGACCAATAAAATATACCCGGGAGTGCCTTAATACCACCCTAATATGGCTAAGTTTAAATTAATTTTTTTCAGGCTTATCTTTTTAAAAATCATTTTTCCCTACTTGGGAAGATAGATTCCTTTACAGGGGGACAAATTTCATGGTGACAGAATAAGAAGCAGGATAATAAAAATCTTTTTGTTCCATCAATTTTCTAAAATGTTTCATCCTTTCACAGAGTTCCATTTCTAATCTTTTATATTCTACTTCCAGTATCTTCCCCCATCTTCCATGGAAATCAATAATCTTGTGGCTAGGAGCAAGAAAATAAGAACTATTTATACTTGGAAGTAACAGATCAATGCACTAGCAAATGTCATGTCTAGCTATAAAAGCCAATCACCTTTCAATATTCTACCTGATCAGAACAAATGCTTACCCTGATTTAAGGACAAGCTTTTCATCTAGCTCCTATCACCTTGTGTAATCAAGAAATCAGGCTTCCCTCCAAAAAGGAAAATGTTCTTTCCAAATCACCCACATGATACATCTCTTTCAGCTTTACAGAAGTACGAGAATTCCACTTTGGTCCACTGAAGAATCTTCTTGATAACAGAAATTTGGTGAAGAAAGAAAAAGGCATTGAACCAGTTGAATTAAAATCTTAATTTTAATCATCTACTTGTTCTGATACTGATCTGAAAGCTTCAGTTCCTCCTCAGCAAAATGTGCATAGTAATGTCTATTTCCTACAAATAGCGTGAATGTTAAATGAGATAATTCCTGTAAAATATCCGGTATCATGCCTGGCACATAGGAACCACTGGAGAAGTGGTAGTTTCTGTTATTAACCTCTGAAATGCTAGTGAAAAGATCAAGGTGAATGCAACAGTTGAACAATGTGAACTTCTGAAGAAATTTTGACAAACAGAGCATCCAGTATATGAAAAGCAGATCTCCCTCATTCCTTCCTTTTTTCTTCTTTTTCCTATTACCAGTGAGGCACATGTTCTTTAAAGAATACCTAAGAAACAAATCGAATGTGATCCAAGACTTCCAAATGTCATACATAAGTCCTACTGTGTGGGGGTGGGAGATGGAAAGTCATTTCTGTCTTCAAAGAGATTATCTTTTAATTGGATCAGCCAGATAATATGGAAGAATATAAACAACAATGCAAGATGGATTGTACATGCCACCTAAGTTTTAATTTCAATTTTAGATATAGTGGGAGAAAGCTCTGGAAACAAGACTGATCAGAAAAAGAGTCAGCTGGGCAGTAGCATCTCTACAGGACAATTTGCTTAATGAAGAAGGAAGTACATAGTGAAACTGACCACGATGAGTTCAGAAGGGAAAAGTGGAAGCATTCCACACTGGGGAATGGGACAAAGGGCGGTGTAACCACACCAGCGAGTTTTTGATGAACAACATTTGGGTGAGAGTGCCCTTGTGGGGCACTAGTGGGAGATATGACAGGGCTGGACCATGGAGGACTCTGCCTTTCAGGTGATGGAAAACCGATATAGGGGTTTTGATCAGGAAAAAAATAAAAGCAGTATTTTTAACAATATGTTAGTTACTGTGCTGTCTATGAACTGGAGTAGAGAGAGATGATATCAGAGAGACCAGCTGAGAGAATAGTATTCTATTCCATGGTTGAAGTTCAGAGGGACCTGAATAAGGAACTGAAAGGAAAACCGAAGGATAATTGTGAACGCTAAATTTTTTGTGATAAGCATTTGATTGTGGTATGCAAGAAAAAGAGTAAAAATTAACCAAGAGGCTGACGAAATGGAAGGATTAAATAACTCTTTGCTCCATTTGATTTGCTTATATTCAATTTGCTTTGCTTAGAAGTAGTTTTCCCAGATCTCATTCTATGAGCCTCACATGGTCCTGAGTACGAATAAAACAGGATGAGACAGAATGAAGCCATTGTCATTATTAGGAAATAGAGTTAAAAAGTACAGCCCCCAACAAAGGTGGGTCAGTTGGATAATAAATTTTATGTCTAAAGAAAAACACACTTCATCGATTGTCACAGCACAGTATGGGAAAACTTGAACACACTATTGAAATGTTTCAAGGCATCATGTCACGCTCCTTCATTTTGCCAAAATGGTTCCCTTCCTCTGAATACTGTCTTCTCCTTTCAACTTACCTAAATAATATTTACTCTTGAGGCCCATTTTATCCAAGAAATTTTCCCTAACTATTCAAACACACATTGAGCCCTCCCTCCCTTCTTGAACTCTTAGAGCCTTTGCTGAAATAGCCACTTAATTTAGCACTTAATTATGTATGTCTGCAGCACACAAGTCTATGTCACTCTCAAGGTGATTGTGTTATAAAATACGGTATCCCCACTTATTAATTCAAGTAAAATATTAATTTGTTAGTTCTAAGTTACAGGCAACTGTAAGCATTGACCATAAATGTCATGGAGATAGGAAAGGTGTCTTTTATATTTTATTTTTTTATTTTATTTTATTTTATTTTATATTTTCCCCAAATTGCATGAAAAGAATTAATCATAAATAGCTGATGGTTTATTGGGAAATTTACACAACTCTTTGAACAGTTTAAGAAAATATATACCTAATTTGTTCAAATATCTGCCCCAACTCAAAGATGACAAGGCCAGGACTGTCATATTGATGGTTCCCAGGTATGTGCCCTCCAAACAGCCATAGTGGAGTGAGCTGAGGCATGAGGGTAAGGAAGCTCTGCCCATCTGAGGTTGACAGGGTAAGAAAACCCAGAACGTCAAGAGAAGCCAAAATCCATTAAGGAGAGCAATGAGTAAAAGCTAGAGAGAACAAAATCTGAATGTGGAAGCCAAAGAGCCGGAGGCAGATCAAAGCTGGGGTATATTGCCAAGAGTCAGAGCTGGAATTAGTGAGAAACACTGTGATAGCATATCAGTCCTGGTGTTGAAAATTTCAAGCAATTGCTTAAAAATAGCTTGGAGCGTCTGAGGCTAGACTTAATCATATTGCATAAAGGATATTTTTCTAATTTTTCTTGACACTTTTAAAATCTGTTTTTGAATTTCTTTGCATTATCCTTTGTATTTTTGGATACAGCCTCAAAGATAGTTAATTGTTAATTTCAATAATTTGTGCCAAATTCATATTTTTAGTATTTGGAGTTTCCATATGTGTCTTATGTATAAGTTAAAATCTTTCACTACCTACACAAATGTAAAAAAAAAAAAAAACTACATGTCACTACAAACTTTGGAGCTGACAACATATTTTAGTGATCATTGCCCATGATTCATTCTTAACTGAAAACAATCAGATAGGAGGTTGGAAATTTTATAGATTTCCAGGCACGTGGCTCAAATTTAATTATCAAATAAGAATCTCCAAGTAAATTCCAGTTTTGCAAATAGCTATTCAAAACTATCTCATAGAACCTGAAAATTTCCCCCAATCATCTCTATAACTTAGGCTCAAAAAGTGTATTTGCCACAGATGGTCTTTTATACTACCATGGAAATAGTTGTTCCAGTCTTTCTGGAAGGCAATTTGGCAATTCATATTAAAAGCTTGCAAATGTCCTTATCCTTTGACAGAGAAATCCTGTTGAGCTGTTTGCGAATTTTTCCCAAAGAAACAGTTACGAATGTGTACAAATATGTCTCCACAATAATGGTCATCACATCAGTATTAATAGCTAAAACAACAAAAAACTCAAAGGTATAAAGTAGTAGGAGTGTGGTTAAGTAAACTATGGAAAAGTCCATATAATGAAACTAATTATTATAAACAAAACTGTTGTGGAAGGACATTTAATAAATATAGATGATAGATTACAAAAAGTAGTGAGATGAGCAAGTTACAAACAGTACCTAATGTCTGATCCTCTAAAAAATAATGAAAGAGAAAGAGCAGGAGAGAACAAGTTGACTCAAACTATTGATATTTTTTTCTCTCTCATTGTTTTTAGAAGACAGTCGCATTCATTCATATGATGTAAAAGGTGCCACGTGATCGGAGTCTGACCCACTGTTCCAACTCTGTCTGTGTCACTTTCCCTTTTGCTCACCACTCTCCAGGCATTTGGGCCTCTGGGAACAAGCCAATGGCCTTCCAGCCTCAGGGCCTGGCCACCTGCATGTCCCTCCATCTAGAATGCTCTTCCTCCATTCATCACTCCCATCCTCTTATTCTGGCTCTGCCCAGACTTCGGATGAAAACACATCCTCACGGCACACCACCCCTCCCCATAGTTTAGAATAGCTCCCCATTTTACGCATCCTAGGAGAATCTTGGACTCTGTTTTCATAGCACTGGAATCTGTTGCAATCATATAGTCCTTTTTGTGACTACCTATTTAATATCTGTCATCTCTAATATTCCACAAACTCCATAAAGGCACAAAATATGTATTGTACATATCAGGCACTCAAGTTGTTATGGAATGTATGATAAATGGATGGAATTATGGATATTATTTACTTTCTTTTCTGTCATTTTAAATTTCTATAGCAAGCACGTATAACTTCTGTAATAAAAAAAAAAACCCTAAAAGGCTAATTATAAAAAAGTCTATATGAAATGTTCTAAAATTAAAGAATATCAGGTTTGGAAATGTAATTGAGCAAATTCCCAATTTGCTCACTAATATAGACTGGACTGTGACTTTAATATCAGAATTTTACATATTGAAAACTTGTCACATATTTTGAACTTGAATTTGACTTCATATTTTTCCCTGCAATCATTAGAAACTCCTCAGAGTAAAAACCTAAATACCAAGCAGGAAGTCTCTGTGTGGATGGTGAAAGGAATTTTTGCCTTAAGTTAACAAGCTACTTCTCAGATAATAAGTACTAAAATAGGAATTTCGTGGGTCAGATAAAAAGAAGAGATAGCTCTTAAATTGTGGAATGGTTCAATGGTATGTGTGAACTGATAATATCTTTCCTTACTCTCCTTTCAGCCTTGACCTATGTAACAAAGAATTTGGTCTACACCATTCCGCCAATCTGAACATGAATTGCCAGCCTACTCCATCATCCAGTCTTAGTTCATGATTCTTTTTTGATGAGAACAGATCCTTATGTTTGTACTTGTTTTAGTCTAGTTTTCTCCCCCTTACGTTGCTTCTTTGTTTTTAAGCACATAAAATGTATTTCAACACTTAACGCAAGAAGTATAATCAAGGGCTACAAAATGTTCCAGCTAAGTTTCTCTTTTGAAGTGATAACCAAGCCTTGCTACACACGCGGACTGCCTGGTAGCTTAATGGTATGTTATAAAAACCCTTTCAACATTAAACAGGAAAGTATTTTACTTTAAAATACAAAATTAATTTCCTGCCACGATCTCATTGCCAAAATGATTTCTTGCAATGTTGAGGGTTTGTAAGTTAAGTCTCAACCTAAAAATTGAAAGTTAAGTGCTATGTTCCTAATTAAGGCTTGAGTTATTATTTTTACATGAGAAAAAAACAACAAATAAAGGACTTCCTCTTCAAGTGATCTGAATTGTTCAATATGTGTGTAAGATTCTTGATAATATTTTAAGTTCATTATTATTAACCTGGCAGAAAACGCTGTTTCATAATCAAAGACAATTTTAATAAAATCACATGTAACTGCATTATTATAAATGCCTCATTTCAACTTTCTTCTAAGCTATCCAAATTCAGTGTTTCTGGTGTAGCCACTTGAGTTCACATTAGATTTATCTCACCCTATAAAAGCACAATTCATTAAATAGACTAGTCTATTTAAACTAAGGCAATTTTATCACAGTCAATTCAATTATTTAACACTGCTTTTTTAACTCACTACTTAAAGCTTTCTTTTGACAAGTATTCCTTTAAATAAATGAGTTGTAATTTAAAGAATGAAAAAAGATCAAGTTCCCTTCCAATATATGCAATTAGCCTATAGGGAGATTTTTTCTGATACAAAACTAAGTTTTCTTTGAAAGTTAGGCTGAATTTCAAGCAACAGAAGCCACTGAGGTTATTTTTTCAGCAGAAATAAACAAAAAGGAGCTTCTTATGTGCAGGTAACTTTCCTTTTTTGTGTTGTTTGAATTTCACTTAGGGAGGTGACTTCTTGGCCAATCCTACGTAATTAAAGAATCAGTTTGATCATCTGAATAATTTATCCCAAAAATAATATAACCTGGAATATGTAGTATTGACTTTCTTATCCTACTAAATGGATAATCTGGTTAGTGACTTTATAAAGTAGTAATAAATAGCAGAATGAAAGTTTAATAACTACCTACTCTGGGGCTAACGAAAGCAACTTAAGCCTGTGTGCCAAGTTCTTTTCAAAAGTTTTCCCACAAGATTTTTTGTTTGTTTGTTTAAAATTATTAGGAGATTGAAATTTGATTTTAGATTACAGATGTGAACTGCAGATCACATGAACTGAATAAGGAATATTGCCATTATTGAAGATAAAGGAAGGTAGATGTATTTAGGGCACGGTGTATTTATCCCACAGTGTTTTCATAAAGGCAATGCCGTTAATTTGTCCTGCGAGCTGTCCTCAAAAAATAAGGTGAAAACGAACATGTCACATGTTGTCTGTCAGTGTCCAAGAGGATTACTATGATTTTAATAGGTAATGCATGAGATGACTCTCATGACTTAGGTTTCAAGTAGCATTGCTCCTAAATGGAAATCCTCAAAATATATTATTGTTACCAAAATATTTCAGGTAAAGGGAATTTTTGGAACTTGCCTCTCATGCTTTATCTCCTTTCTTTTTTGATTAAGAAATAGATTTGGAGGCACCTGGGTGGCTCAGTCAGTTAAGCGGCCGACTTAATTTAGGCTCGGGTCATAATCTCAGGGTCGTGAAATCGAGCCCCATCTCAGCCTCTGCATTGAGCATGGAGCCTGCTTAAGATTTTCTCTCTCTAATGGGGTGGCTCAGTCGGTTAAGTGTCTGCCTTCTGCTCAGGTCATGATCCCAGAGTCCTGGGATCGAGTACCACGTTGGGCTCCTTGCTCAGTGGGGAGTCTGCTTCTCCCTCTCCCTTTGCCTCTGCCCCTTCTTCTGCTCTCTCTCTCTCTCAAATAAATAAATAAAATCTTTATATAAAAAATATTCTCTCTCTCTCCCTCTCCCTCTGCCCCTCCCCCTGCTCATGCTCTCTCAAAAGAAAGAAAGAAAGAAAGAAAGAAAGAAAGAAAGAAAGAAAGAAAGAAAGAAAGAAAAAAGAAAGAAAGAAAGAAAGAAAGAAAGAAAGAAAGAAAGAGAAAAAGAAAGAAAAGAAAAAAGAAAAATATATTTGGATGACTTTCATTTTTCTGATATAACCATTCACCATATGTTAATAAACAACCCATGGATCAAATTACTTCCTTTAGTATAGGTAAGTGAATTAATAACTTTTATCAAAAAGAATTGAATAATCATCCAGAATGAGATCTTTCATTGTATTGAAATCACCTAGAAATTAAATGCTGGGATAAACCAAAATCATTCACCTAATACAAGGAAAAATATTTCTAAATTTAAGGATAGCTATGTACGCCCCTTAGACTTACTTTATACCTTCTATATCCAAAAAAATGAAATACATAATTTTCAACAAAGCATTACAATACTTTCATAGGATGTGTCAATTTTAGCCAGCCATAGGTGATAAAACCTAAGAGCCAAATTGGATATCATCTAGAATGCTTCATTTTGATGTTAATTCATGTGGATTAATTACCTAATTTAAGAGTACAGGAGTAAGCCAAGCTATACCTGGAAGGAAATGAAAGAAGAGTCTAAACAAAAGTTTCAAAACAAAATACAGTTGTAGTGCGTGTGTTTATTTTAGAGACTTATTTGATCCCTGCCTTTCACTTCCCCCAGTTAGAGGTGCCTAGTAACAGAGTCAGGTCTGTCTCTGCCCTAAACAGCCCTTATATGCATCACCACTGACAGACAGTGGCCATAGTGAGGACACCCAAGTTCGTGGTAGGATCCTGGTAGGTGACAAAGCTGATACATAGATCAAGCAGCGGAGTCAACAGGCATGAAATGTGCCTCCACTACACGCAACTGAATTCTTTGTCCTCAAGTCTATCAAAAAGCACAAGGTTGCATCTCTTTGAGCAACCTCCAAATTCCATTTCTACAGCATTACCTCCCATTGTCAATTGATAAGATTTTCTTCTGTAATTAAATTCCTTCAGTAGCATTCATTTGACACGTGGGATTTGTGGTTGTTATTGCCATCTACTTCATGTCAGGCTGAAGCTCTATCATCAGTTCCCACTAAGTGTTGGGAGTCTTAGGATGAAAGAGGTTGGATCGAGATTAAGGGGATTTGGGCAGACAATAGAGACATTCCTATGCATCCAGAGAAGATACATAAGCCAGCATTTGCCTGCACAACTCTGCCTTACGTCATCAAGGAGGAACAAGAGGGACAACACATTCCCATTCTCGAGAACTTGCCTACCATTGTGGGTTCTTTTCCTTTTAACTGTTCTCACATTTTCTTTATCGTTTTCTGTGCTTCTAAAATTTATAAAGAGAAAAATAGTGTATTTGATGGATTCAATCTTGTAAGACATATTGAACCCCTCTCATCATCTAAAAATTAAAAACAGGAACAATAGTACTTAATTAAATTTCCTTTAATATCCGAATCTCATCTTCTCCTCACCATTATTCATCTTTCCTTTTTTGTTGTTTTCACCAAAAAAAGAGTTTTATAGCCATAAATTAAATTTCTACTAGAATTTTAAGGATTTTAGATAGTTTATTGACTAGCCATAACTGTGTCAATAGATAATTCTTTAAAAAGAGTTCCATGGCCAAGTCACTTTGGAGATAATACATAAACTGCCTAATTCTGGAGATCATATATAAGGAGTCTTAAGAAATCTCAGAGGAAAAAATCCTACTAACTTCATTTATCTCAATTTTCCCATGTTTATTTTACCACATTTTTATTACAGAATACTAACAACTCGCAGAACTGGTATCCGGAACAATGCAGTTTAGGAGACACTAGACTATGTCACATTTTATACACCAGGAAACAGAGGCTCAGGGGATCTTCACTACCTCACCCATGGACACCCAGCCATTTAGTAGCAAAACTCCCACTGAAATCCCAGGCTCCTGAATCCCAATTAAGTGGTTTTTTTCTCACTAGGAAACATGCACATTTCTACCAAAAATAGATGCAGTTGCTTCTTCTGATATTGTTAGATGTAAATTGTCAAATGGATCTGTAAATCATTTACTACCAGAACATAATCAATACCAACTGAAAGCTAAGGATTGTGAAGAACTGTGAACTACAGCATTGAACAAAAACAACCCTTATATGCAGAAAAGTTTTTGGAACATACTTCGTATTTCAAATATGGCAGTAATGTCTACTTTAATTATAAATTAATAGGACATATGTAAATTTGCATTTTATAAGTGAGATTTCTCAATAGTATATTTTATTAAACCTTGTAAACTATCTTGAAATGCCTAGTATTTATGATGTAATAAATGTAAATTATAACTTACAGAAACAGGATTGTAAGTATATATTAGGGCCTTGGTCTTTGTTCAGGTTTATATCTCAAGAGTTAAACAAAGCTCAGAGATGGAAAGGCTAAGAATGAAGATGTATAGCACAGGACCCAAGAAAAATTTCCCATTTAGACTAGAGATAGCTCTACCAGCTGATATAAATAAGGGTGATCTTTTCAAAGGAGAAACATCCCTTATTCATTCACTCAATGAACGTTAGGTGAACACCTATAATGGCAAGTCACCCTGGCAATGACACTAGGAATAGAAATTGGGAGGGAGACACTGTTGCTGCCCTTGGGAGCTTAAGTTCTAAGAAGGGAGGCAGACAGTAAGTAATTGCACAGGTAATTACAGTTATGATAGTTGCTACAAAGTGGTTCAGGATCGGGTGGAGTGGGTATGAATATTACTGTGAGATCAGACCGACCACGAGATTGGAGAAGTCTCTTTAGACAACTTTAGACAACAATTTGATATGGATCCTGAGGCTGATAGGAATTCATCGGAAAAGGAAGGAAAAGGCATTCAAGGCAGAATTGTTGGGTCCTTTACAGGAAAGCTGGCTGAAGAGTAGAGAGCTAAGCTCTGCTCCCCAAAACCTGGTAAAGAGTCAAGGGTCTGATATGAAGGTGTGACCAGCTTAAAGAAACAGATTAAAAATCACAGCCCTGTAAATGAGCAAAAGGATAATTAAATGGGCCCAGAGTTATGCAGCTACAGTTTGAGATTAGAGGGTGCAGGGGTGAGGGTGGCAGTGAGGGGAATAAGCTGCCTACGGTCCTTCAGAAAAATAGTGCTTTCTGTGAGCTTTCCAAGATTCTGGGGTATAGTGGCTGGCTTTGACCTCTCAATCTTTGTAGCCTGAATATTTATCTTCCCAGAGCTCCTCATTCTGTTCATGCTTCCTGTGTACTTCTGGAGTTTAACCAACCACATCCACAGAAATACATCCCACTGATCTGTCCATGTGAACATACTTCGGAGGATGGAGAATGTATCTTTACTTCTATTGAAAACAGATGAGCCTCCATTCTGTCTCTGAACTCTACTACTTTAAGATATTCAATTAACAAAACACCTTATGAAAATACCCTCAAAATTCCTGGATGTTATTAAGATTATGGAGACAATGAAAACTGTTTTGAAACATTTTGAAAGAAACATGATAAGATCTTACTATCTGTTAAAGCACTAAGTACCTTTTTTCCCCCTCTCCTATGAAATATGGGTAGAGATATGACTCTCAAACTACTTATGTTTTCAAAATGTAGGCAAGCTCAATATGAAAGTATGGGAAATTATATCCCAGTTTCTAATCTAAAATTTTTTCTATAAAAAAATATTAGAAAATTGGTTATCGATTCATCTCTTATTAACAAATAAGTCTACTACATTTTTGCAATTATATGAGGCTCATAATTAAACATACATCCCAGTAAAAGACTTTTATCTGGAGACAAGGGTTATTCTTTATAGCAGTTTTCCGTTCTCTGAGATTCCTTGAACAATCTGTCAAGAAAAGAATAGTATACTTTTTTTTATAAGTCAGCCTTCATATGATTCCAAGTATCATGGTTCTAAATGACTTTACACCCAAGGTGTTTTATTAACTGGTTGGTGAATTAAATAGATGTGAACCCCAGCAGATATTATCTGCAGGTATAGTTGCTGATTAGCATTTCAAAAAATTGTACGCTATCTCTGGATGGTATTTGGAGATTATGAATAAGAGGGGCTGTTTTTGTATATTTGCTTGTTTTAATTTGAGGATTTTTAAAGAGTAGAGAGACTATGGAAAAGCAAGCGTTGGAGGTATGGTCCCAAAGGTAGTATTTACTATTGTTCCCTGGAACATGGTGGTTCTTCTAAGAAGATGATTGCACAAGGTGCTAGTTTAAATTTTGCACATAACTGACAAAATACAACTACAGACAGTTTCAAATAATTCTTTTCCCAAAGAGGTGTTTGTTATTTAGAATCCAAAATGCATATTTCCAGAAAAGACACAGGACAGTATCTGCCATGTTTACGTTATCATGCCAAGTCTATTTAGCTCATGATACAAGTAAAACTTCATATTTCTTGTGGGTTGGAGTTTTGTGAGGATTATGCTAGATAATAGAGGCATCTGAGTGGCTCAGTCGGTTAAGCTTCTGACTCTTGATCTCAGCTCAGGTCTTGATCTCAGGGTGGTGGGTTCAAGCCCCGGGTTATCTCCACCCTGGGCATGGAGCCTACTTAAAAAAAAAAAAAAAAAAAGATTATATAAGATAAAAAGCATGTAGTGAAGTTTTGAGTATATGGTCTAAATGTCATTCCTTTTTATGGAATCTAGGGGTTCAAATGATGTTTGTTTCACTTCTCTATCCCTTGTTATTTAATAGGCTAGTTTGAATTCAAAGGTCTAGGAGCATTTGTAGGAAGTGGGGAATATTAACAAAGGAAAAAGGAGGGGAAAATCCACTTTCTCATATCCCAAAGCTCCATCTGTAGAAAATACATTCAATATTCTCCTCCTTTCTGGTCAGATCTTCTCAAAATAACAATCTATCTAATGTTGCTTCCAAACATCCGGCTCACTGGTACACCAGGGGTTGGAAAAACCACGCGAGGCAAAGAACTTGCATCAAGATCAGGACTGAAATACATTAATGTGGGTGATTTAGCTCGAGAAGTCTGATCAACAGATATCATGGAGTCTGGCAAGATGGCTTCTCCCAAGAGCATGCCAAAAGATGCCCAGATGATGGCACAAATCCTGAAGGATATGGGGATTACAGAATATGAGCCAAGAGTTATAAATCAGATGTTGGAGTTTGCCTTCCGATATGTGACCACAATTCTAGGTGATGTAAAAATCTATTCCAGCCATGCTAAGGAAGCCACTGTTGATGCAGATGATGTGCGACTGGCCATCCAGTGTCGTGCTGATCAGTCTTTTACTTCTCCTCCCCCAAGAGATTTTTTATTAGATATTGTAAGGCAAAGAAATCAAATTCCTTTGCCATTAATCAAGCCATATTCAGGCCCCAGGTTTGCCACCTGATAGATACTGCTTGACTACTCCAAACTATAGACTTAAGTCTTTACAAAAAAGGCATCTACTTCTGCGGAAAGAATAACAGTTCCATGGTTAAGTGTTGGTTCAGTTACTAGCAGACCAAGTACTCCTACACTTGGCACACCAACCCCACAAGCCATGTGTGTGTCAACTAAAGTAGGGACTCCAATGTCCCTCACAGGGCAAAGGTTTACGGTACAGATACCCACATCACAGTCCCCAACTGTGAAAGCATCAATTCCTGCAACATCTGCAGTTCAGAATGTTCTGATTAATCCATCATTAACTGGGTCTAAAAACATTCTTATTACCACTAACATGGTGTCATCACAAAATACTGCCAATGAATCATCAAATGCATTGAAAAGAAAACGAGAAGATGATGATGATGACGATGATGACTATGATAATTTGTAATCGAGACTTGATGCTTGTAACATGTATACTTGGTCTTGAAACCATTGTACTGAGATTAAACATGTATGCTGAGTATTTTCAAGTTGTGTTGTAGAAAACTTAAATGGCATTTAATGAGTAAATATGGTTATCCTTTCCACTTGAAAAAACAAAAAACAAAAAACAAAAAACAACCTATCCAGGCCTGCCCTGATCTCCAATTTACCAAGCCCTGCCCTCGAGCACCCAGCTCAGCACCGCTAATCCCGCCCGCCTAGGTATTTGAAATGAAGTCATACTAATATATGGACATAATTTTAAGGAAGTTTAAAATACTGAAGTGTACACTAATTTAAAAATAGGAACTGCTTGAAAGCATAATTGTGTTTCTGAGTTGTTGTAATTTCTAATTTGTGCCAATTTTAAAGAAAATGTTAGAACATAGTAGGATAGGGGAATGATATATGACATAAAAAAAATCTATCACAAAGCTCCTGCCAAGAAGTCTAGCCCAGGGGTCAGTGTCCCTGAACTAGGAAGAATCTGACAGCCCTCTGCTGCCTCTACATTTCTCAGTATGCCCCTGTCCACAACCATTCACGAGCCAATAGTGCTTCCTGGGAATAGTTGAAAGGAACAGTCATAGGAATAAGTCTCCTCTGTACATCATTTGCCATCCCAAAGGGCTGCCATATTAGTATTTTCTGACATTATTTATAACATGATTTTAGTGATTTTTAAAAATACACAGAAATGCAATACTCAGAAAATGATATAAAAGGCTTAACTTTCTGTAATCAATTTTTTAACTGATAACAAAATTTCAGTAGTTACCGTGTTGCAGTGGACACAGTTCAGCTTCTGATATTTTATTATGAGAGAATTCCAGGCTCCTAACAAGTTCTGCAAATACAGTTGACCCTTGAACAGCACAAGGGTTGTGTCACTGACCCCCAAGCAGTTGAATATCCACTTATAATTTTGACTCCTCCAAAACTTAACTATGAATAGCCTACTGCTGACCAGAAGCCCTGCCAGTAACGTGAACAGTCGATTAACACATATACTGTATGTTATATGTATTAGATACTGTATTCTTACAATAAGTAAGCTCAAAAAAAGAAAATGTTATTAAGAAAATGATAAGAAAGAGGGGCGCCTGGGTGGCTCAGTCCTTAAGCGTCTGCCTTCGGCTCAGGTCATGATCCCAGGGTTCTGGGATCGAGCCCCGCATGGGGCTCCCTGCTCAGTGGGAAGCCTGCTTCTCCCTCTCCCACTACCCCCTGCTTGTGTTCCCTCTCTTGCTGTGTCTCTCTCTATCAAATAAATAAAAAATCTTTTAAAAAAAAAGAAAATTGTAAGAAAGAGAAAAATACATTTATAGGACAGTATTTATTGAAAAAAATCCACATATCAGTGGACCCATGCAGTTCAAACTTGTAAGCCTGTGTTGTTCAAGGGTCGACTACACACACACACACACACACACACACACACACACACACCAGTTATATCTATGCAAACAGTGAAATGGAAAATTGAGAACCATCCTTTGTTGCAAAATTTCTTTCTTTCCTTTTTTTTTCTGCTATTATATTGTTAAAATGGAAAAGGGAAAAATATGTAAAGAAAAACAGTTTCTGCTGTTGCTTTTACTATTTAGTTGGTGCATTGATGAAAAAGAAGTAAGAAGAGAACAGAAGACTCTGTTTATACATTAACCAGGTAATGACCATTTGTGTTGTTTCCAATTTGGTGCAATTGTGAATAAACTACTATAAGCATTCAGATATGGGGATATGTGTGTGTGTGTGTGTGTTTTCTTCTCTCTCTTTTTTTTAATATTATGTTATGTTAATCACCATACATTACATCATTAGTTTTTGATGCAGTGTTTCATGATTTATTGTTTGCATATAACACCCAGGGCTCCGTGCAGTACGTGCCCTTTTTAATACCTAGGTCTAGGACTGTTGGGTTGTTGGTAAGAGTAAGTTAAGTTTATATGAAAATGCCAAATAGTTTTTCAAAGTGGCTATACCATTTTCATTAACACCAGCAGTGTGTGAGAGTTATAGTTGGTCTCTATTCACTGCAGCACCTGGTATTGTCAGCTAGTTTGTTTTGTTTTAATTTTAGCTGTTCTAATAGGTGTGTTGTGATATGTTATTGTATTTGTAATTTGCATCATCCTAATGACATATGTTATTGGGCATTTTTCATGTAGTTACTTGCAAACCATATCTCCATGGTGGTAAACCATCTGCTTAAATCTTATGCCAAGTTTTTAAATTAGGTTCCTTATTTTCTAATTACTGAGTTGTAAAATTTCTTCATATATTCTGGAGAGGGCTGTTTTTTTCAATTATGTATTTTGTATGTTTTTCCTTTTATGATTTGGGCTTTCTATATTCTGTCTAAGAAAACTGTCCTTAACTCAAGGTCATAAAAATCTATCCTATGTTTTCTAGCTTAATGTCTTGTGGAGTTTTACAGCTCTCAGTTTTACATTAGGCCTATTTTCCATTTCAAGTTTATTTTTTTATTTGGTATGAAGAATAGATTGAGGGTTTCTGTTTTGTTTTGTTGGCTTGCTTCTTTTTTTAATATGGATATCAAATTTTTCAAATACCATATATTATTTTAAAGATTTATTTATTTTAGAGAGAGAGAGAGTGTGAGAGTGAGTGGGAGGAGGGGCAGAGGAAGAGGGAGAGAGAATCTCAAGCAGACTCCCCACTGAGCTCAGAGCCCGATGGGGGGGCTCCATCCCACAACCCTGAGATCATGACCTGAGCCAAAATGAAGAATCAGACACTCAACCAACTGAGCCACCCAGGGATCTCTCCAGTACCGTATTTTAAAAATAATATCCCTTTTCCACTGAATTATCTAGTGAAAAATCAACTGATTATATGTGTGTGAGTCTATTTCTATTCATTCTATCAATCGATGTCTCTATCCATTTTCATGCTATTTTCATTATTGTAACTTTATAGTTAGTCTTAAAATCAGGTTGTGAGAGTACACCAATACTGCTTTCAAAAAAAAATGTTTGACTATTCCGTATCCTTTGCTTTTTTTTAAGTATTTTAGGATTGATTTGTCAGTTGCTATATTATTGCATAGTTTCTGACAAGTAGTCTGTAAAACAGTGTGTTTCTTTTATGTAATTGATCTTTTCTTTCTCTGGCTTCCTTCAATATTTTCGTTTTGGTTAAAAGCAGTTTAGGATGATTTGACTAGTGTATGTGTGTATGCGCCCAGTTGAGGCATCTTAAAGTTTCTTGGATCTGTGGTTTGATATCTTTCATTCTTTTTGTAAAGTTCTTCTCCATTATATTTTCAAATAGTTCCTCTGTCCATTTCCTATCTTTCACTCTTTTCTTTCTAGGATCCAATTAAAGATGTGTTAGACTATCAGATATTGTTGCATAGCTCCTGGATTTTCTGTTCCTTTCTTCTCACTTTCTTTTCCCTCTATATGTCAGTTTAGATGATTTTAAAGAATGATACATTCCTGATATTTTTCTCACTGATATTTTCCTCAGCTGTCAGGTTATTTTCTGAACTGTTCAAAAGCACTTTTTATCTGTGATGGTGTGTGTGCCATGTGTATGTGGATATAATTCTAGCATTTCTTTTTCATTATATCATTATAGTTTCTGAGTCTCCACTAAAATTTTTCATCTGTTCATACATGTGGTCCACTTTTTCCACTAGATCCTTTAACATGTGAATCATAGTTATTTTTAAATCTCAAATAATTCCAACATCTTGCTCATATCTGATCTGGTTCTCTTGATTGCTCTATCTGTTGACAAATGATTGTTTTTCCTTGCTTTCTGTGTACTGTATGCCTTTTTATTCAACACTATGTGTAGAACCATAGAGACATAGTATGTAGAACATTACATAATGAAATAAGTATCACTTATGATATTTATTCTTTTGTCATAAGGCTTTAGTAATTAATGACTGTTAGGTCATTAGGGTCGGGATTTAAGAAAAACCAGTCATAGGTTGAGCAGGATTTGGGTTTTGATGTTGCTTGGTTACCTTTCTTGTATCATAGGCTTCAATTCTACTAGTGGTGGATTACATTGTCTTGTGCTGAGTTGCTAGAGGTTTTCCTTAGTATTTCTGTTCCATCTCGGCTTTCAGTCATCCCTCCATGCACTCTGCTATATGGCTGCTTTTTCTCCACCCTCTTGTCTTTCCTCCAATGGTATATTGCTGTTGTTTGTTCTCCATGCTCTTCCTGGGAAATGGAAAGTTTCTCTGGATGCCAGGGTCTCATCTGTGTGGTTTCTATTCACTCTCTGTCACAGCAAAACTCTGACTTGTGTCTTAGGCAAGAATTTCTCCTCCCTTAGAAGTAGTAGGCCTATAATGGTACTGGTATATGTGTAAATATAGTATAAAATCCTAGGCAAATAATTTTCCTATCCCCCACTCACTCTATTCATGAAAAAGTGGTTTTTTTACTCCCATCTTTCAGCCAGTTCAGCTACTGTGTATATTTGTTGTCTTCTTGCCACCATGTCCAGTCTTAGCTGCCTTCACAGAATAAACCTGAGAAATTTTATAGATTTGTTTTTCTGGTTTTCTGTCAATGTTAGAATGGAAGCAATACTTTTAAATATTTATTTGAATCTATTTTCCTTTGTACACCTTGTAGTAAATGTAGTCTTCATTTCTGATATACTTTTCTTCTTTTTCTTCTAACTCCTGAATTCAATCAATTCTTATTTAACTTTATCCTGACTTTTTATACATTTTTGTTATTAGATTCTGAACTTCTGATTCAAGGTTTTTTTTTCTCATATCTCCAAATGCTGAGGGAATATTATTTCAGTTTGAGGAATCATGTTACACTTCTCTGCTTTATGGTTTTTGGATGAGGAGAATATTCAGCAGCTGAAATTATTTGATTTAGATTTTCTGTTATCATTTTACAGTACTTTTGTGTAATTGTAATCTGCTTTTTTTCTATTTCTCTTTAATTCATGGATGGGGTTGCTAGTTCAAGAGTGCCCTCTTCTGTTTTTTTTTTTAATAAAACACAGGTACTCTGATGGATAATAAAAAGGAGTGGGTAAAGTTATTACTAATTTTTCACACTTTTTTTCAAGATTCTTAATTTCTTTCCTCTTTTTCCTTCTTTGCCTCATTGTCACATCCCTGAAGGATACCATTCCTTCTCTATATATCTGATTTATCCTAAGAACAATGATTCCTCGAGGATGCTATTTCTGGGCCCACTCACTTTGAAGGCCCTTCCCTGTAGACAGTGGAGTAAACCACCAAATTCCAGCTCTGTGTTCAGTATTTTGTCTCTTCCTCTGTGACTTTTTTTCTTCTGAGAGTGATTTATGTGTTTGATCTAAATGTCTCCACCCATCTACCCTTCTTTATGAAGTCTTTTAAACCTTCCATCCCTCTCTGTCTATATGCTCAGTGTCAGCAAGAACATTCCAGAATTTGGTTTATTATTCCACTTAGAAATCATTTGAAAGCTTATTGTTTTTCTATTCCATAATGCTGAAAGTGTGGGTCAGGTATAGTTGAATTTGTAAAGCTGGTTTGTAATATGGTTTGGGCTTTTGGGTTTTTTTATGTGGGGCAAGGGGGAGTAAATGTATGAAGAGCAATAAAATCAGGCATCCACCATTCAAACTGTATATTCATAAAATATAATATCAAAAAGCACAAAAACAGAATGAGTTTTTGATAAATATAATATGGATGAAACTCAAAAACATTATTTTTTAAAATTTTTTAAGATTTTTTTTTTTTATTTTTAAGTAATCTGTACACCTAACATGGGGTTCAAACTCACAGCCCTGAGATCAAGAGTCACATGCTCTTCTGAGTGAGCCAGCCAAGCATACCTCAAAAACATTATTTTGAGATGAAAATAGCTAGATGCAAGTGTATACATACTATATGTGATTATTTTTATGACATTCCACAACAGCCAAAGTCATTTTTGTGATATAAATAAGTTGTTGCCTGGGACAGGCCATAGAAGGAATTCACTGCAAAGTGAATTGGAATGGTGAAGATATCCTATATCCTATCCTATCCTATATCTTGACTACTGGGGAGATGGCTAGACAGGTGTACACATTTCTCAAAACACATCAAAATTTATGCTTAAAATGTATGCATTTTGTGGTATGTAAATTTTACCCCAATAATTTTTTTTAAAAAATCAGTGTATGGGTTAAATAGCAGATTAGGTACAAATGATGAGAGAATTGATGAAAGATCAGAAAGAGAAAACATGGGCAATATAAAAAGAAAGATGAGACTTAGAAAATAGTAAAAAGATATCCAATAATATATATCTAGTAAGAGTTCCAGAGACCAAGAAGAAACAGAGAGAACAGAGGAAAGGAAATAGCCAAAGAAGAAATTAGTATGAATCTTCCAGAAGCAAAACAAGTAATCAACCTTTATACTGAAGAAGGAAACAGGAATCTGAGCAGATTCATTTTTTTTAAAATCTGCATCAAAACACTGTAATGAAACTGTAGAGTTCAAAAAGCAGAGAGAAAAACCAAAGAGAGGGCATAAAAACAAAGAAGAAAAATTAAATGATGAGCAATATTCTCATCAGTAAAAATGGATGACAGAAAACAAGGGAGGAAGAGCTGTTAGAATAAAATTCTAAACCTGCCTAAATTATCACTCAAAAGCAAAAGCAAAATAAACATGAATTCACATGAAGATAAACTGAGAGCATTTCCTATTCACTGACTGATACATGCTGAAAAATTTACAAAAGATGTAATTCAGTAAGATAGGGGAAAAAGCAAAAACGTTAAAAAAAGTATAAAAAGAAACCACTGATATGAGAATATTTTGGCTCAACTGTAGAGATACAACAAAAAAACAGCCAAGGAAGCATAAGAAGTTGTCAATTACACGTTACTTCATTTTCTTCAAAATAGAAAAAATATATATAATAGACCACAAATGAATTATCTGAAAGGGAAAAGAATAGTGTGGTCATGTTTCAAAATTGAAGAGGAAGAAAGACAAGTACTCTGAGAAAGAAAATACGATATATAGCAATAATAACTAAAACATTTGTAGAGGACATCTGTCATCCTAACTAACAGCACAGGTTCTAAAACATACTTCAGTTCTTGATTTATCACTTTCCAATTGTGTCACTGGGTAAATGACTAAGATACCTCAGTTTCCTCATCTACAAAATGAAAAACATCATAGTGCCTACCTCAGAGGGTTATTTAAGGAATAAATGAGGACAGCTTCTCGTGAAAGCTATGGCCTATCATTATTCTCAGTGCTTGATAATACTTAGGTATTTTGACTCTGAAAGATGAGTGGAACCATTTATTTCTCCTAATAATGAAGATCCTAGTAATTCCCATGTGAGTTTTTACTAGCTATGACCTCAGACAATTCACCTGACCATTGTGAGGCTCAGTTTGCTCATCCATTAAATGGGGATAAGACTGCCTATTTGTCAGGGCTATTGTGATGAACAAATGAGTCAACCAAACTAAATGTTTCAATGATCAGTAAGATGAGTTCCTTGCAATGATCTACATGGCTCAAGATCATCTAGACTTTATCTCATATTAGTCTCATTTCTCACTCCTCTCCAGCCCCATTCATCTCCTTGCTCTTGCATGAATATACCAACATATTCCCAAATCAGAACAGTTGCATTTGCTCATGCTCAGGTATTATCACGGTTGCCCCCACACTTCTTTTAGGTCTTTACTCAAAATTCATCCTCTCAGTAAGGAGTCTGTTGACTACTCTTGCCTACAAATATTTTATATACACTTTTCCATCTTGGTCCTCTTCCAAGATGCCATATATTATACTTATTTATCTCATTTTTCTCTTTGTCCTCTACTGGAATGTATTTTTCATGAAGGAGGAGAATTTTTAGCTTTTTTTTTCTTCTAGTACTGTTCCCTTATCAATTCCTGGTACACAATTGGCATTTATTTTTTTAACTAAGCTCTACACCCAATGTGGGGCTTGAACTCACAACACTGAGATCAGGAATCACATGCTCTACTGACTGATCCAACCAGGTGCCCCTCACAATTGGCATTTAATAAACAGTAGTTGAGTGAATCATTTGAAGGCTCTGTTTCAGATATATATCTCATGTGTTTTCTCCTATTTCCTCCATGCTGTCTGCCTTCAACATCATCTTCCTCCAGTGAAGCCCTGAAATTCTGATGTCTGGGCCTTCCACCTATCAGCCCTGGGGATGCTGGGCCCTACCCTTTAGCTTTGACTGTACAGCCATGCCTATAAGTCACTGCCAGACTTGGATAAAACACCACATCACACATGCTGTGTGATCTGACATCCTGAGTGTCCATCCAATGGGCAAGTGATGCAACCTAAAAAGTCAGAGAAGTTAATTCCTCTCTAGTGAAGAACTTGGAACAATAGGAAATGAGAGCAGGAAGGGGTGTGCAGGCAGCACTACTCAGAGATATAGATTCTCTGCAACTGTCTTGAGAAATCCTTTGTGCTGGACAGATGCACATGCCAAGCAAGCTACAGGGTCTCTCTGTGGCTTGCTCTGAAGGAAGAGCACATGCAGTGACATACAACATCACTTTGCTTTGTCGCTCTCCCCACCCCTTACTCCCATTTTTTTTTTTGCCCTGAGTTTTTATCTTTCAAATGGGGCACCAGCACTCTAATCCTTGCCTCATGCTTTGTTTTCTGAAGAACCTGGACTAAGACAGGGCCTTTGATGTTTCCATTCCTTTGTATTCAAGGGGCAAATGACATTAATCACTTTGTAGGTGAAGATACAGTGGTATGATCCCTTTCATTGGAGTTAAATGGAACCAGGTTTGAATTCCAACTGTACAATTCTACGCAACAGTTCTATGCAAGGGCTGAGGAGCGACAATGGGACATGTGCTCTGGCAGGGTACATCCTTGCCAGCCATCAGTCTAGAGTATGAAAGTTTGGTGGACAATTATTCATGTCTCCAGGGAAATGTTAAATGATAAAATCTATCTTCTAACCAAGGTAATGTGATACAAAAGCTTGTGTTCTCTCTACTACACCATATTGCCTCTCAGCAGATATAACTAGCTCAGTAACAACTCTTCATAAAGAGAAAACAAACAAGCAAAAATATCACGTTGCCTACCTTCCTGTGGTGGTCAGTTTTATTTAGAAAATATGGTACTTTGTGTTTAGTAAAAGGCAATATCCTATTCCTATTACCTAGCTACACTGATTCTAATAAAAATCTAAGGATTATTAATATATAGCTCATTTGAAGAGATGAATAGTGTAAAAGACATGGCACTTTTCATTATAACAGCTTACAATACATCTTTAATGAACATGTCTAACAAAATAGATAGGGATAGGCAAAACTTATGAAAATTAAGACCAATCAATTCTTGATTTGTTTTTGGCCCACTGTCTTCATTTCTCCTTAAACCTGAACATTTTATTTGAGGTGAATTAATAAACATACAGACTAAGATAGAACAATAAAACACAAAGACAGTGCTTTCTATGATGTGCTAAAATTCATTTTTAAAAATTTAATTGTGGTGTCTCCAGTGGAAAATGAAGCCATGAATTTAGCAAACAAAAGAATCTATTTTTATTTCAAATAGAAACATCCATGTTTGCAACCAGATTTTTTAAAAAGAGAGAGAGATGAAGCAAACTCATTCTGTTTTAGAATTCAACATAGTTATTGTCCATCCCTTCCTTCTAATTTGCCCTCTAACCCGTAATGTTAGTGTTATAAAAAAAAAGCACATATTTATTTAAATGGTGCTGACACAGACTGAGAATTTTTAAACATGTTTGTTTATACATGCTCCTTCCTCAGCCATCAATTGTTTCCATAGAGCCTTTGAAAAATAGAGGGATTTGCGTAATGGTAGCATGGGCCACTTGTGTGGTATAAATATATATATATTGCTAAGTCAACATTATATACACATAAAATATGTACATAACACTAAGTCTTGCTTATACAAGAGCTAAAGTAAAGACAGTGCCTTCTGGCTTAGCTCAGAAAATGTAATTTCTATAATGAATCATTTTTTCCTTATATCCTTGATAGTCCAGACCCAGACAACAAGATGAAACTTTCACAAGGAAAGAGGGAAATAGGAGGAGCAATACCATCAAAAACTAAATGTACCCCAAACCAATGAATGCTAAGTAGTCAAACATCATAATAAGGGAAGTGATTTTTTATTTAAGCCACTCCATTTTCAACATTCATCAGAGTAAGAGAGAAGTTTCCATTAGTTTTTTATGGATGGTAACTGGATCTGCTTTCTTTAACATTCCAAAGCCGGCCTGGGTATGGTAATGCTTGTCATTACTCTGAGTTGCTGTAGGGTTCTAAAGACTCACTGTGTCTGTCTTTTGCTTATCACCCTAAAGAGATTAATCTCTAAACAATGATCTTCTGGTACTGTTAACCTTGGGTTTGAACTCAGTCCATCAAGAAAGGAAGGGCAGATTCAGAATGGCAGAGAAGATATCTAAAGTTTATAAAGGAAAACAGAAACTGGTTTCCTGATGTAATAAATCCTCATCATAAACAATCACTCACTACAAAAGGAAAGGTCCACGGTAGGATGTTATTTTTACCTACCTTTGTCACTTATTCCCCCAGGAATCACCTACTGGTAACTCTGAAAAGTGTCTCAGTAAAGAGCAGTTCAAAAAAATTCATGAGAATGTTTCTCTTCTTTCCTATCAGCTTCTGCCCAGATTTTGATGATGATTGGAAGCAAGTTCTATGTTCACAGCAATTTATCTTTCTATGTTACCTGTTTCTAGGTGATAAATATGTCATTTTCAAATTAGTGTGGCATTTGTTCAGTTAATTATATGCATTAGGACTTATTTCAACAGAAATGTAATTTCACCACACACATGCTAAAGCAGAAATCCTCCTGGAACCCAAAACTCCTGTGCATTAAATTTTATAGGCATTTCCTACTAAACAAAATCTGAGTAGGAACATTTTCTAGGAAAAATAATGAAAACTTTGAAGAAACAGTAAATATCATCCCACCAAAAAAAAAAAAAATGTAGCTCTCTTCCAAATCAGAGAGAATCACCTAAAAACACCCAGAAAAGTCCTCACCTTACCCTTCCATAACTTATAGCCTAAGTTATGACATTTTTAAATTTATTTCAGCCTCGAACTATAAAGCTGTATATTAATTTTAATACAAGCTTATCAATTCTGCACTACCTTCTACCTGCATTATTTTTGTAAACTGTAATTACCAAGTTTTCTGGTTTTAATATATTTCTTCTTTCATTTCAAAGTTTTATAAGGCTTTATCTTCTTTATACCATTTTGCTATAAAGAATAAAAAGCCAAAGTGCTCATTAGCTTATTCTAACAATAGCTGACAAACCTGCAATCAAAAAGCCACCTTTCAAATTTTACTTTTATTTTTGGACTCAGTTAAGATACTTCTAAAATATGCACGCATTGACTTTGAGGAGATGTAATTGTGATATTAAATTTTATCGAAATTTTTCAGGTCCTGATTTGTGTAGAGGCTTGTGCTCTTGAGTTCCCACAAAGCAGTAAAACGTTTAAAATACTGTCTGTGCAAATGCAAAATTTATGAATTCACACATCTCTGGTTGATTTATGTGAAATAATAATGCACTATTTAATGCTTAAACATGGCTAGGAGCAATGCTAGGCTATCAAGATGTACAATGGAATAATAGATTTATAAGACGGATAACCTTCTTGCCTAGAGAAGCTTGTTTAAAGGTGTTGTACAGATATATTAAACTATATGTAATTTTATACTAACTTAATGCTGTGGGTCTCTACTGCAAGCAATAAAAGATTGCAACCATAGCATTTGCAATAATAAAATGATCTGGCTATTCAATATAAGGTATGTATCTGAGAAGTAAAAAGAGGTGAGGAACTTGTTTAAAACTTTTGTCCTCATTCATTGCTCTGTACAAAATATTTTTTTAAGATTTTATTTATTTATTTTTTAAAGATTTTATTTATTTATTCATGATAGAGAGAGAGGGGCAGAGGAAGAGGGAGAACCAGGCTCCCCAAGGAGCAAGGAGCCCTATGTGGGATTCAATCCCAGGATCCTGGTATCATAACCTGAGCTGAAGCAGACGCTTAACCATCTGAGCCCCCCAGGCACCCCAGATTTTATTTATTTATTTGACAGAGAGAGACACAGCGAGGGAACACAAGCAGTATGGGCGAGGGAGAAGCAGGCTCCCGTGGAGCAGGGAGCCCAATGCGGGCTCGATCCCAGGATCCTGGGATCATGACCCTAGCCAAAGGCAGATGCTTAACGACCGAGCCACCCAGGCACCCCAGTACAAAATATTTTTTTCTTTAATGTGGCCAACATAACTCCAAGCCCAGCAGTTGTCTATCATCATGTAACTGAGGGGAAGATTTCCATAAGGGGAGTAATTGGATGTTTCTAGGAGGCCTCCAGGCACATTTAATTATCACCTGATTTGCTTAGAAAACGAACTAAAAACTTATTAGGATGAGATCTAAGAGAAAATTATAATTGGCAGTTTTCTGGTAGGCTCTTTTTATTATACTGTATATGTTTTTCTTTTTTTTAAATCAGGAAAGGAAATATTTTTTTGGTCTGAGGTTTTAGTTGTTTGATCATTGTAAGGTAAGCACTGAGATGCATTAGCTCAACTTCCACACTCACACGAGTTAAAACATAGACAAGAATTTTAGAACTTTTAAGTTATTATTTCCATCACATAATGCTTTGAATTTTGTAGTGATCTGGTCTCAGAGTTTAACCCCTTGACACATGGTGTGCTGAATTAATGACAAAATCTCTAAAATAGAGATCTGAATAAGGTAATGAACACATTTCAAAGATCTCCATTTGTATTGCGATTTTGACTAAATTCCACAGATGCTCTCATTCACACGCTATTAAATAGCAATTCAATAAAGTGATTTTAATAACCAATGAATTATCAAAAAGAACCCAATGAATTATTTGAAAAGCAAAAAATTTTCTTTCGACTACAGAATTTTAAATCTCCTTTGAAATCATAAAATTTTTGACCAATCAAAACACGAATGCAATTCAGTTTACATTAATTAAGAGGGTCACCAACCAAAAAAGTTAGAACAGGTTGAATGACCAATTACAGGGAAACACATATTAGTCAGGTTGTACTGCAAAAGGTCCAGTTGAAATCAAATTAAAATTTGATGACATTTTCAGAATAATCATGAAATAATTTTTCTTTTAGTTTCCCAAACTCAGCTGCATATCTGTGGCTACATTGCCTACTTAAGATGAAGTTTTTATAGTCTGACAGTGATATCAGTTATTCTGATTTTAAAGTCAGCTCTATTTGTCAGGAAATAACCTGATCACACATTAACCACCAAATGTTCAGCTCCCTTCCTGTGCATATACTTTCTAAAGCGCAAAATTGCAACATTGTTAGTGGTATTTCAGCAACGTTTATTCCCTGCTTACACACACACAGTGGAAACTCATATAATTAAGAAATATCTCAGGGCTGAAATATCGTCTTATGTACGACACTGTTGAATGATTTTCAACATCTTCAACATTGCCCTTAAGACATGTATAATATCTAAACAGCCAGAAATCTAGGAAACTAGTTGAAACTTGTCAAAATATGTGGTCAGTATGAGGTTGGGAGGTATAACTTGTGTCCATTGTAACCAGGTTTCCAGCAAGCTCCATCTGCCTGAAGTTTCCTAAAGGGTTATCAACTGAAACATTGTGTGAACAGATAATTGTAGGTTTCTTTATAAAGAGAAGACAGGAGAAAAGGGATGATGGCACTATTCACTCTTGATGGCTAAGTGGATTCAAATGTATTCTATCCAAAAAACCATGAATACAAATACAAAAAGTGGATTCAAATGTATTCTATCCATAAAAACATGAATACAAATACAAAAGATATGATGTAAGTAGGAAATATATTTAATTTGCTAAAAGCCATTGTTAATTTCAGTATTCAGGATTGGGAGATGGGACAAGTCTTTTTGGATCTCTGTTCAAATGGCACCAATATAAATACCCCAGCCTCAGGGTGCCTCGGTAGCTCAGTCAGTTAAGCGTCTGTCTTCCACTCAGGTCATGATCCCGGGCTCCTGGGATTGAGCCCCACATCGGGTTCCCCACTCAGAGGCGAGTTTGCTTCTCCCCCCGACTTGCACCTGCTCTCTCTCTCTCTCTCTCTATCTCTGAAATAAATAAATAAAATGTTTTTTAAATAAATAAATAGCCCAGCCTCTCCCTTCCCACTGACATTATTCTGTCTTCTCACTCTGCTCTCTTGTCATCACACTTGTGTAATTCCTGAATTATTATGGATTCATTTGTTTATCCTTTTGTTGGGTGACTCTCTCAACTTCAGTGTAAGTTCTGTGAGCTCAGGATATATTTTCTTCACCTACACCTAGAACCACACCAGTCACCTGGAAGTATTTACTAGATAAATATTCATTGAGCAAATGAATGATCGCTTTCAGTAACTAACTCTTTAGCCCTGGACAAATCACTGAATTCTTCTGGGTTTCAGGCTCCCCCTAATTTTATAAATGAAGGAATTGGATTGAGTAATCTCTCAAATCTTTCAGATTAAAATGCCACAATTTGATTAAAATGCTTTAATTTGACCCTCTAGACCATCCTTTCTAAATTATGGCATGTTTTCATGAATTTGTTTTGACAAATATTATTTCCCTACATTACTGGTTGTGGTTATTATTCAGACTATAGTGACAAAAATTTCATATTTTCCCATTCTTAATAATTCATATTTGTGTTGTTACTGAAATTTAAAAAAATACAATGATTGTGCCCATTATCGATGTATTACCTTTCAGGTCCAAATTCACCCTTCATGGCTCTGCCTTGTGATCCTGAAGCTGGGCACTCCAAACATTTCTTTGTCTACTGGCGTCATGCTAAACTTTTGTCAGTAGAGGGTGAGAGAGGGCTGCTGCGGGAGAGAAGAGTTCTTCTATTTAGTATGCTCTCTTCCCTTCTGGCCCCTGCAGCATCAGTCTGCACCTGGGGAACGAAGTGGTGCTCAGTTACCTGGCACATTTCAGCAGCACACCTGCAGCAGCCTCCTAGCACGTTTGGCTAGTCCCTCATTCAATATCCCAGAGACTCTGGAAGACCCCCGGTAGACAGCTTCCCTGAAGTTTCCCCTTGTGCTCTAGCTGATTCCTGGTGAGTGTCACTGGCATCCCAGCCAGAGGTTTCCCGCTTACCAGCCTGAAATACTTCAACAAGCTTCTCTACCATCCAGTGGGCTGTGGCACACCCTCTCCAAATGTGCTCCTTCCTTGTGTACTCTGCCTTAACCACAGAGTCCGTAGCTACTCTATCTGCATTCCTTCGAGTTCTCTTTACCTCTTAGTAGTTAATCCCTAGTTACCAATTAACAATTTTTAATAAAGATTTTATTTATTTGACAGAAAGAGAGAGGGAGAGCACAAGCAGGTGGAGTGGCAGGGACAGAGGGAGAGGGAGAAGCAGGCTCCCCAATGAGGGAGGAGCCCGACACAGGGCTCGATCCCAGGACCCTGGGATCATGACCTGAGAAGAAGGCAGCCACTTAACTGACTGAGCCACCCAGGTGTCCCCACCAATTAACAACTTTTTATAATAAACTTCACTTGCTTGAATTACTACATGTGGTTTTGCTTTTGTTTTTGTTTTGGGTTTTTTTGTTTTGTTTTGTTTTGTTTTTTGTCTCTTTGCTTAACTCTGAATGATATGGAGACATTTATGTATGTATGTACGTATGTATGTATTTTTATTCTTTTTTAATTTATTTATTTATTTGAGAGTGAGAGAACCAGGGGCAGGAGCACAGGGAGAGAGAGACTCTCAAGGAGACTCCCAACTGAGCTCAGGGTTCAATCCCACTACCCTGAGATCATGATCTGAGCCGAAACCCAGAGTCAGATGCTCAACTGACTGAGCTACGTAGGCACCATGAAATGCGAAAATAAAGGACTTATTTAATAAAAATTAAAAGCATATATACTATTACCTCAAATTATAGTAATGTCTATATTTCAGTTTTGTAAAGTTTTGGAAGTTGTAATTTTAAGACTTTTTACTTTCTTAAAATACCAAAAAACATAGAAAAGTCTAAAGTCTAAAAAATACGATCTCTTAGCTTCTAGTTTTATACATGGGGATTGTTTTAAAAAGAAGGGTAGATTTAATTTTTATGTGCAAGTGAGGGTAACTGAATTTAATAAATACACAAGTCCCTAGAGTCTAATTTGCTTTAAAACAGAGGATAAAATTTGATTCATAAAATGCCCTTGTGTAGATTATTACATATTGCACATATGTATAAACCATCAGAGACATATACACTCAGTGATAATAGCTTAAGCAGGATTAGGCATGGGTGCTTTCTAGTTAGAATATGGTATTTCATAAACCACATGAATCTTGTGGAGTATTATATGGTTTAATGCAAAACATACAATAAATCTTCATAGGACTGTGATTTTTTTTTTCTACTCTTAAAAGAACTCTTTAAATTGCACAACATATATATTCTGGTGAAACCCCTCTCCTAAGTTTTGAAAGTTAAATGTGATCTTCAGTACTTGTCAACTTTGTTCTTTCACTTAACCAGAAGAGATAATGTCATCTGACAAAAAGAAAATGTATACACTTGTATTATATCCCTCGAAGTTCTACACATATGACCTTCATTCTTCAAGTCAGGATTGGAACCAGGAGTCCTCCTTTAAACATCAGCAGAAACTTCTAAATAAATAGCATTTTTCAAATTTTAGTAGACATTACTCTTTTACTACTACTTAGTAAATATTTTGAAAGTGCTATCCCTATCAAGGAAGGGAAATAGGACAATAATAAGGCATAATACCCACAGTAAACCATGTTGCACATTGAGGGCAGGCTGGATGAAAGAATACAAGAGCGATATATTACAAAAGAGGAAGTTCTACAATTAGATGTTACTCTTGCCTGGCAAACAGGCCAGTGAGTTCATCCCCTATGTCTTAACCATGAGGTGGCAGTTACACTTAATTTATCCCTCCAGGACCTTCATGCTATTTCAGTCTCCTGGTCCACACCTGTCATTTTACAAGAAAAAACCTAAGATCTGTCTAGGTTAAGTCCAGGGTTACATGGCTAATTGGTGGGCTGAGCTTTAATACAATAAGAAATGCAGCTCCTTTAATCAAGATCAGTGTAGTGATACTGTGGCAGGAAATGCTAGTTGTCTCCCAAAGCCCAGCACCACCACCCCCGACCCTGTCTTAATACAGAATCCCACTTTTGAGATGGGCACTTTTCTGCCCAGACTCCTTTGTACCTGGATGTGGCCATGAGATAATTTGGCCTATGTAAATGATGTTTCTTCTCTGTAAGTAGAAAATTTTTATGTGATTTCCAAGAAATATTAGTAGAGGTATAGGGCATAGACTTTTCTAGTATCTTACTATTTCTTGCCAACTCAAAACTAAACAGCTGCCAGTCATATAGCCATCTTGGCTCCTGGAGTGATGTACTAAATATAGCTGAGCAACAAGAGAGAAGGAACATGGGTTTTGGACATAACAGAGTCACAATACCAGCCTTGGATTTTTTGCCTCAGGACTTCTACATGAAAAAGAAATTATCTTGTTGAACCTAATAGGCACACGTAGCCAATCTGAATTCTAAATGGTTCAGATAATTTCCAATCCATGAGTTTTCTAACAGCTATTCTGAGATAGAATAGCAAATCTTCACATCCCAGCAATGGGCCCAACAAAAGTCAAAGACTTTGTTACTCAAAGTGTGATTCACTGACCAGTAGCAATGGCATCAAACAGAAGTCCAACCGAAGCCCCAAATCTCAGGCCTCTCCCTACCAAACCTGAGTCTGCATATGAACAGGGATTCCTGAATGAGGATTCCTTATATGTGCACATTGAAGTTTGAGGAGCATTACTCTAAAATAGCAGTTTTCCTGTCACACCTCTCTATGGCAGTTGACCTTGTGGGTGTAGACAATTTTACTGCAGGATCTTTCTGCTGAGACCAGCAAACAGGGTGGTCTCTTGCAAGATGCCCAAATTCAGGCATTATAGTGGAGACAGCTATCAGGTGAGAGTCTATATTTTAAATTTAAGAATCCCCAAAAAGCAGTGGTGAACATGATTTTTCCCTATCTCAGGAAATCCTAGGAACAAGATAACTCAGTGCTTATTTTTCAGTATGAGAAAATGTTTGTCTCCTTTTTTTATTTGTGTCATTATGTAATAGTCCTTTGCAGAAATGGGTACGGTTGATCCAGAGGCACATTTCTTAATTCCAGTCTACAGTGTTTCCATCCTCTGTGCCTAATTTGTTCAGGATGGAGGCAATACAAGAGCTTAGTGTGTCTTGCAGAGATCAAATAAACTTGCCCATGGTCATACAGCAAGTCAGAGAGAGAAGCTGATCTACCATGAGTCCCAGAAGCAAGATTCCTTCTCTCTTCTCTCAGAAAAAAATCATTATACAATTCTTACCCTGCAAAGAATCTTTTTTTTTATTTTTAAAGATTTTTATTTATTTATTGAGAGAGAGAGAGAATGGTAGAGAGAGAGCATGAGAGGGAGGAAGGTCAGAGGGAGAAGCAGACTCCCTGCTGAGCAGGGAGCCCGAATCTTTTTTTTTATTTTTAAAGATTTTTATTTATTTATTGAGAGAGAGAATGGTAGAGAGAGAGCATGAGAGGGAGGAAGGTCAGAGGGAGAAGCAGACTCCCTGCTGAGCAGGGAGCCCGATGCGGGACTCGATCCCGGGACTCCATGATCATGACCTGAGCTGAAGGCAGTCGCTTAACCAACTGAGTCACCCAGGCACCCACCTTGCAAAGATTCTTTAAAATATTTTTTATGGAATGAAAGCTCAAAGTTGTATCATGTCCATATTGAGTAGCTATAATTGTAAAACATAGGATACTTCTTGAAGTGTTATTTAATGGATATCTTAGCTTCTATAATTATTAATAGATGATATAGTCCAAAACATAATTTTGCTTAAGGATAGGCACTAATAACTTTAATAAACTAAAAAGAACAGTTACCCAAACAACCGAATATGTTCTTAAATATCCTTATCCGTGTACTGATAATCATGGGGGTTATTGCTAGCTGACCACTCAGCCTTAGGTTTTTTTGGTTTGGGGTTGGGATTTTTTAGCCCTAGTGTTTTGTTTTGTTTTTTTTAATAATGTTTCAAACAATTGTGGTTAATGACACAAAAGAAGTCAAATAAGACAGACCAAGGTTATAATCCAAGATTTTCAAATGCATTAGAGTAATATATATTTGTTTCTTACATGCTTATTTGTAGATTTATTTGCTATAATTAACATACAATAAACTCTACATATTTGAAGAGTATAATTGATAACTTTAATACTTGTACACACACCATATCCAGGCAGTGAACACAACCACCACCTTAAATTTTCCTGGCGGCCCACATTACTCCCTTCCATCTGCCCCTCCCTAAAGCCTGTGTAGAGGCAAACACTGAGCTGCTGCAGGAGACTGTTTTGAATTTTCTACAATATTATGTAACTAGAATCATACGGTGTGTACTTTTATTGGCCTATCTTCTCCCACTTAACATAATGATTCTGATATTTGCCATGCTGTTCCATTAATCAATAATTGTTTTACATTGAGTAGTGTTTCATATAAGGATATACCACAAATTGTTTATCCATTCACCTGGTGATGGATATGTGTCTTGTGTCCAGTTTTTAAGTATTCCAAATCAAGTTGCTACAAATGTTCATGTAAAAGTCTCTGGGTGAAGACCTTTATGTCTCCACTTTTATTACTCTCGGTGGAATATCTGGAATTTATGGTAAGTAAATGTTCAAACTTTTAGGAAACTGCCAAATTGTTTTCCCACTTTTTTTTTAAGATTTTATTTATTTGAGAGATAGAGAGCAAGATGAGGGGAGGGCAGAAGGAGAGCAAGAGAGAGAATCTCAAGCAGAATCTGCACTAAGTAGAGCACAACGCGGGGATCAATTCCATGACCCCAAGGTCATGACCTGAGCAGAAACCAAGCAACTTTTCATGTTTATTTGCCATCCATATATTTTTCTGGTAAACTATTTGTTCAAATCTTTTGCCCATTTTTAATTGAGTCATTTATTTCATTATTATTTATTCTAAGTGAAGAAACTTTTTTTTCAAGTTTCTTTTAAATTCCAGTTAGTTAATATACAGTGTAACATTGGTTTCAGGTATAGAATTTAGTGCTAAAATGAACAACATAGGAAACAACAGATGTTGGTGAGGATGTGGAGAAAGGGGAACCCTCTTGCACTGTTGGTGGGAATGAAAACTGGTGCAACACACTCTGGAAAACAGTATAGTTTTCTTAAAAGGTTAAAAATAGAACTACGCTATGATCCAGCAATCACACCACTGGAATTTTCCAAAGGATACAAAACTACTGATTTGAAGGGATACATGCACCCTGATGTTTATATCAGGATTATCAACAAAAGCCAAATTATGGAGAGTTCTTTCCATATTCTGGATATAAATTCTTCATCAAATATATGATTTGCAACTATATTTTTTTAGTTCGTGGCTTGTTTTTGCATTCTTTTCATACCATCTTTCAAATAAGTGAATTTCTTAATTTCAATAAAGACCTATATATTTTTTCTTTTCTTTTTTTTTCCTTGGAATTATACTATTGATGTGTTTAAGTAATTATTACTTAACACAAGATCGCAAAGATTTTATATTTACTTCTAGCCATTTTAAAGGTTTTATACTTGGGTCTATGGACCATTTTGAGTTAATTTTTATACGTTGCAATGTATGGGTCAAGTTTCATTTTTTTTTCTTTTTTTTTAAAATTTTTTATTGTTATGTTAATCACCATATATATATTACATCATAAGTTTCATTTTTTTTGCGTGTAGCTGTCTAATTGATCCAGCATCATATTTTGGAGCTACTATAATCTCTCCATTGACTGTCCTTGAAAAGCATTTGGTCATGTATGTTCAAGCTTATTTCTGGCTTCTTTATTCTATTTCATTGATTTATTTCTCTATCTTTGTGCCAATGCCACATTGTTTGATTAATGTTATAAAGTAACATGGTCTCTAAAAGCAGATACTGTAAATCCTCAAACTTTGTTCTATCTTTTTGTAGTTATCTGTAGCTATTCTAGGTCATTTTTGTTTCTATATGAATTTAAAAATAAGCTTAATTCTATCAAAATGCCAGTTAGGATTTTAATTGAGATTTAATTGAATCTGTAGATCAATTTAAAGAAAGTGTCATCTTAAGAATACTGAGTTTTCCTAACCAAGAAAATTATTCTTAGTTTTCCCATGTCTTTTGTTTTTAAAACTTGTATCAACAATGTTTGATAGCTTGTTGTGTGTCTTACACATTTGTTGTGAAACTTTAAATATTTCATTTTTGATGCTTTTTAAAATGGTATTATTTTAATTTCAACTTCCAATTGCTCACTGCTAGTGTATAAAAATAAAACTAAATTTTTATTATTGACCTGTATCCTACAACACTGTTAACCTCACTTTTTGTTTCTAGAAAATTTTCTGTAGATTCTGAAGGATTTTCCACATAGACAGTTCTGTCGTCTGTTAATACTAATAGCATTGATTCCTTCCATTCCAATTTTGATGTCTTTATTTTGCCTTCTTTATAGCAATGCAGGAACCTACAGTGCTATGCTGAATGGAGATGGTAAAAGGATATTTTTATCTTGATCTTAGGGGAAAGTCTTATAGATTTTAATCATTAAGAATGATATTAGCTGTACAGTTTATTTCCTTATTTATTTATTTATCATTTACTTTAAGTTTTTATTTTAATTCCAGTTATCATAGTGTTATACTAGTTTCAGATATACTAGTTTCAGATAGTGATTCAACACTTCTATACACCATCCTGTGCTCATTACAACATGTGCACTCCTTAATCCCCATCACCTATTTAACCCACCCCCCCACCCACCTCCCCTCTGGTAACCAGTAGTTTGTTCTCTATAGTTAAGAGTCTTTTTCTTGGTTTCTCTCTCTCTCTCTCCCTCTCTCTCTGTATATAGATATAGATATAGATATAGATATAGATATATACATATATAGATATTGTTTTTTCCCCCTTGCTTGTTTGTTTTCTTTCTTAAATTCCACAAATGGGTGAAATCATATGATATTCGTCTTTCTCTGACTGACATTTTGCTTAGCATTATACTCTTTAGCTTCATCCATATCATTGCAAATGGCAGGATTTCATTCTTTTTCACAGCTAAATAATCTCTCATTGTGTATATACACCACATCTTCTTTATCCATTCGCCAGTCAATGGGCATGCGCCGCTTTTATATCTTGACTATTGTAAATAATGCTGCTGATAAACATAAGGGTGTATATATCCTTTTGAATTCGTATTCTTGTATTATTTGGGGGAATACGCAGTAGTGCAGTTGCTAGATCATAAGGTACTTCTATTTTTAACTTTTTGAGGAAACTCCATACTGTTTTCCAGAATGACTGCACCAGTTTGCATTCCCACCAACATTGCATGAGGGTTCCCCTTTCTCCACATCCTCGCCAAAATCTGTTGTTTCTTATGTTGTGATTTTACCCATTTTGACAAGTATGAGGATATCTCATTGTAGTTTTTGTTTGCATTTCCCTAATGGTAAATGATAAGGAGCATCTTTTCATGTGTCTGTATGTCTTCTTTGGAGAAATGTCTATCTTCTGCCAATTTTTAACTGGATTATTTTAGGAAGGGATGTTGAGTTCTATCAATTCTTTATAGATTTTGGATGCTAACCCTTTATCAGATATGTCATTTGTAAATATCTTCTCCTATTCCATAGCTTGCCTTTTAGTTGTGTTGTTTATTTCCTTCACTGTGTGGAAGCTTTTCATTTTGATGAAGTCCCACTGTGTGGAAGCAAAACAAAAGTTTTGCTTTTGTTTCCCTTGCCTCAGGAGATATATCTAGAAAGAAGTTGCTATGGCTGATGTCAAAGAAGTTACTGTTACTGCCTGTGTTCTCTTCTAGGATTTTAATGGTTTCAGGTTCCACATTTAGGTCTTTAATCCATTTTTTTAAGATTTTATTTATTTATTTGACAGAGAGAGACACAGCGAGAGAGGGAACACAAGCAGGGGAGTGAGAGAGGGAGAAGCAGGCTTCCCGAGCTGGGAGCCCAATGCGGGGCTCAAACCCAAGACCCAGGGATCATGACCTAGCTGAAGGCAGACTCTTAACGACTGAGCCACCCAGGTGCCCCTTTAATCCATTTTGGATTTATTTTTGTGTATAGTTCAAGAAAGTGATCCAGTCTCAGTCTTTTGTATGTTGCTGTTTTCCCAGCACTATTTGTCAAAGAGACTGTCTTTTTCCCATTGGATATTCTTGGATATGCTTTGTCAAAGATTAATTGACTGTATAATTATGGGTTTATTTCTGGATTTTCTATTCTATTTCATTGATCTATGTGTTAGCTGTAGGTTTTTATTAGATTCCTTTATCAGGTTGAGAAATTTCCCTTTTATTTATAGTTTGCTGAGAATTGTTATCAAAAATAAATATTTAATTTTGTTAGTGGCTTTTCCAGTGTCTATTGAGATGATCAGATGTTTTGTTTTGCTTTGGTATGTGACTATGATGACTTATGTTGGTTGATTTTCCATTGTTAAACCACCCTTGTATTCCTAGGATCAACACTACTTGGTCATATTGTATTCTCACTTTTTTAAAAATACTGATAGATTCTCTGAGAAAATTTTTGTTATTTTTGCATCTATGTTTATGAAGATTATTGGTCTATTTTTTTTCTTCTAATATCTTCTTCTGGTTTTGATATCTAGCTAATCCTTCTCTCATAGAATGAATTGTTGAGTGCTCTATCCTGTTGAGTTTTCTAGAAGTGTTTGTATAGACTTGTTATTATTTCTTCTTTAAAAATTGTAAAATTCCCTCGTGAAGTTAACTCAGCCTGAAGCTCTCTTTGTGAGAAGATTTTAAACTACAAATTCAATTTATTTTATAGACATAAGGTTATTCTAGATATCTATTCTAGAGTGATTTTGTTGGTTTATGTTTTTCAAGAAAGTTGTCAATTTACTCTAAATTGTCAGGTTTTTGGCATAAAATTGTTCATAATATTCTTTCATTTTTTAAAACATAAGTACATCTATATCTGTCAGCTGGATAACTCCTAATATTGATAATTGGTGTTCTCCCTTTTCTAATCAGTCTGGTTTTTTTTTACCTACTCGGAGAAGCAGCTTTTGGTCTCATTGATTTGCTCTTTTGGTTTTTTTATTTTATTGAATTCTGCCCATATGTTTATTATTTCCTTACATCTGCAAACACTGGTTTTAGTTTGCACTTCTAGTCTCTGAAGACAGAAGCAGAGATCAATGATTTTGACTTTTCTTTTCTTTTTTTTTATTTTTATTTATTTATTTATTTATTTATTTATTTATTATGTGATGTCTCTAATGGGCATTTATGGATATAAATTTTTCTCTAAGCACTGTTTTAGCTTTATCCCACAAAATTTGGTATGTTGTGTTTTTACTTTCATCCTAATTTTACTTTTGATTTTTTCTTTGACCCATGGACTATGTAGAATTATATTATTTAGTTTACAAATTTCAGGAATTTTCTAGAATCCTTTTGGTTATTGATTTCTAATTTAATTCTATTTTCATAAAACATACTTTAAAAGAGTTGAATTCTTTTAAATTTAATGAAACTTATTTTACAGTCTAAAATGTGGTCTGTTTTGATCAATGTACTAAATACATTGTGTATTCCACTCTTGTTGGGTGTGGTGTTCTGTAAGTGTAAGATCAAATTGGTTGATTGTATTGTTCAAGTATTCCATGCCCCATGAATTGTTCATCTAATTGTCATTCCATCTCTATAATTATTGAGAACGGGTGTTAAAATCTCTGAATCTAATTGTGGATTTTTCTATTTCTTCTTGCTCTTTTATAACTTTTTTCTTCACTTATTTGATTTACTCTGTTATTCAGGGCATAAACATTTAGGATTATGCATTCAGAAATCTACTTTGTATGAGGGGTACCTGGGTGGCTCAGTCAGTTGAGCATATGACTCTTGGTTTTGGCTTAGGTCATGATCGCGTGCTCGCTTTGGCAGCACATATACTAAAATTAGGTCATGATCGCAGGGTTGTAAGATCCAGCCCATGTTGGGCTCCATGCTCAATAGGGAGTCTGCTTGAGATTCTCTCTCCCTCTCCCTCTCCCTCTGCCCCTCCCCTAGCTCATGCACTCGCTCTCTCTCTCAAATAAATAAACAAATCTTTCTTTTAAAAAAGAAATCTACTTTGTATTAGATTAGTATAGCTACTCCAGTCTTCCAATTAGTCATACCATGATATATCTTTTCCACCTTTTTCCTTTAATTTATTTCTTGTAGACAACATATAGTTGGGTCTTGCCTTTTTGGGTTTTGTTGTTGTTGTTGTTGTTGTTGTTGTTTAAAATATTTTATTTATTTATTTATTTGAAACTGAGAGAGAGAGACAGCGAGAGAGGGAACACAAGCAGGGGGAGTGGGAGAGGGAGAAGCAGGCTTCCCGCTGACCAGGGAGCCCGATGCGGGGCTCTATCCCAGGACCCTGAGATGACCTGAGCCGAGGCAGACGCTTAACGCCTGAGCCACCCAGGCACCCCTTGCCTTTTTGTTTTAATCCAAATTGCCAATCTTATCTTTTAATATGGTGACCATTTATATTTATCATGATCATTTATATTCTTGAGTTTAAAACTATAATCCTGCTATTTGTTTTTTATTTGATTCATCTGCTCTTTGTTCTCTTTTTCCTAACTTTTTTTTGATTAATTGGTTTTTTTTTTCACCGTTCAAAATTTATTTGGTATTTTAGTTTGTATGACACTTAGTTGGCTGCATTGTCTTTTTACGTTATATGGCCATGTACACTATATTCTGACATACATAGTACACAAAGTAAGATCCTTTAGGACAGTTATGCACAATACATGCAATATTGAATTTATACATTGGATCCCAGAACGTGACTGACTGGAAAAGATGGACTAGGCATGTCGGGTGTTGGGGGAAGGAACCCAAAATGACAGAACACACAGTAAACACACATCGGTGTGCAGAGCAACCTCAGTTCTGGCAGTGGAGCCTCTGAGACGGTGGGGCTAACTTACGTTAACCAATTTAGGGCTACAAAGACAGGTATCATCCAGTACCAGGATACAGCTGCAGGGTTTGGTGAACCATTCCTATTTGGAACTTTAGGAAACTGACGTTTTTTCTTAGGCCATTTTAATATTACTTGAGTAACAGATCAGATAATAAGGACAATATACACAACCTCCAACTAAAATCCTGCTATAGTCTAGACAGTGAAGTGGTACATTAGAAAACTTTAAAACTGCAGCTCCTTTTGGATCCCCAAAGTGTATCTGCACTCTTCTTCAAACGGGCCTCCTCCTCAGAAGTCAGAGTCACCTTCACAACATCTGAAATTCCATTCTGTCCCAAGATGCAAGGGACACTAAAGAAGACATCATCTTTAATTCCATAGAGACCCTTAATCATGGTGGAAATTGGATGCACCTGCCTAAGATTCTTCATTATACTTTCGGCCAGATCTGCCACAGACAGTACAATGGCCCGGGAGGTGTAGCCTTTCAGTTTGATCACCTCATAGGCACTGTCAACCACCTGTTTGTGAACCTCTTTCCACTGTTCCTTATCTGCATCAGTGCCTAAGTGAGGGTGCAGATTCTTCAGAGAGACACCAGCAATGTTCACTCCACTCCATACAGGCACACTGGAGTCTCCATGCTCCCCAAGGACCCACCCGTGACAGCTTAATGGGTGAATTCCCAGTCTTTCCCCCATTAGGTAATGGAACCGGGCTGAATCCAGATTGCAACCACTTCCAATAACACGGTTTTGGGGAAAGCCACTTATCTTCCAAGCCACCTAGGTCAAGATATCCACTGGATTGGAAACGACAAGCAACTTGCAGTTTGGGCTATATTTTACGATATTAGGAATGATGAACTTGAAGATGTTCACGTTACACTGGACCAAATTAAGACGGCTTTCTCCCTCTTGCTGACGTGCCCCAGCTGTGATAATAACCAGCTTGGAGTTTGCAGTCACATTACAATCTTTGCCAGAGACAATTTTTGGTGTTCTAAGGAAAAGGCTGCCGTGCTGGAGATCCATCATCTCTCCCTTCAGTATGTCTTCCATGACATCAACAAGAGCCAAGTTCATCTGCCAAGTCCTTCATTAAGATACTGATGGCACAAGCCATGCCAACAGCACCAACCCCAACAACTGTGATCTTATTCTGGGGGGTATGTTCTTCCTTAAGAAGATTCTGAATCAGCTGATCTTTGAGAGTTGCCATTTTGGACTTAGAACCAAAAGGAATCAGGAGTGCACGTTGGGCGGGCGTCAGCGGCGCGCGAGGTTGAATCCGGACTCGGCCGATTAATTGGCTTTTTAATAGTTTCCATTTTATACCTTTTGTTAGTTTATTAACCATAAATCTTAGTTTTGATTTTTTTAATGGTTGATTCAGTGTCTATAGTATACATCTTTAACTTATTGGTCTACTTTCAAGTAATATTATAATGCTTCAGGAACAATGTAAGAATTTTACAGTAGTTTGTTTCCTTTTCAACCCTCTCCCAGCCCTAGTGCTATTTTTATCAAAATTTTACTTCTACATGTTGTAAACTCCCTGATACATCATCACTTTGGCTTTAAACAGTCAAATATCTTTAAAATAAACAAAACAAAACAAAGTATTTTGTATGTATCTGTGTATTTTCATCTAGTATTATATTCTTTCTCCTGAAAGACTAACATTTCTTATAGTGTGGGTCTATTGCTGATGAACTCTTTTAGCTTTATCATATCTGAAAAAGAAAATATTTCATCGTGTTTTCTGGAATAATATTTTCATTGGATAGAGAGCTCTGAAATAATCATTTCTTTCTTTCAGTAATTTCAATATATTGCTATATTGTCCTCTGGCTTGCATTGTTTCTTATAAGAAATACACTATCCTTCTCACCTTTTATCCTTTGCACATGTATGGGGCTTTTTCTCTGCTTGTTTTTCTTATTTCTTTTATTTGAAAAATATTTTCCAGTGTTAAATTTATAGCGACAGAACTCTATGTCCAATTGACATTCAAACTGGACACAACAGAGCTGCTCAACAGAAATGGAGATGCTCAGTAATCATCTGCAGGATATGCTCTGCTGTTCATCCCGTCAAGTGTATTTTTAATGTTAGACACTGCAGCTTTCATCTCTAGAAGTTTGATTTTACTTTTTCATATATTTATGACTCTATTTAACATGACGCACCTTTCTTTAACTTCCTGAATATATGAAGTATATTATAATAACTTTGAATGTCCATGTCTGCTAACTCTATCATCCACTTAATTCCTTTGTCTGTTTCTTTCTACTGATTAATTTTTCTCCTCATTATGAGTCACATTTTATTGCTTGTTGGCTTGCTTGATAATTTTTGATTGAATACCATATATTATAAATTTTACTTTGTTGGATGTTGGATATTTTGTATTCCTATAAATAACCTTGAAATTTATTTGGAATACAATCAGTTTACTTGTAACCAGTTTGATCCTTTTGAGGCATACCTTAAGCTTTGTAAGGTGAGATGCAGGTAGCATTTAGTCTAGGACTAATTGTTCCGACTGAAGATGTCCTATCAACTAGAGTTTTGTTTTTGTTTTTATTTTTATCACTCTGGCTGGTGGGAACAGGCACTGTTACTGACCCTGTGTAAATGCTGGAGATCGTTGCCTCTAACCTTTTCAGGTGGTTCTTTCCCTGGCCTCAGATGGGTTCTTTGCATGGATAAAGCAGTTGTACTCTAGAGAGGAAACCTGTGAAAATGTCTGCATCTCTTTCTCTCTGCAGCTTTCTTCAACCTGGTAGTCTTTGCTAACTTTGGCTGCTCTTGCTTCTCCATATTCCCAGTGTGGACCCTTCAACTGAGACAGCACCAAGTCTGACCACTGTCTCTGCTCCCTTTCTGTGTTGTGACCTAAAGGCTCTCCCTAAGTAGTACACCAGGGCAATTACAGCACTTACCTTCTTTTGTCCCCCTTCTCTCAGGAATCACTGCCCTGCTCTGCCTTATGTCCAAAGTCTGACATTATTCTTTCACATACTTTATCTCAGGGTTTTTTTTCTCTTGGTAGGTTAGCAAGATTTTACAGGTGAGAAGCCCATGTTACTCCAAATTCATCAGAAGTAAGTATCTAATTTTAGTATCCCTCTGATATCAAGAGTAAATAGAGTTAGATTTGAATCCAACCTCTACCACCCAATAGCTGTTATTTAATCTCTCTAAGCTTAATTTCCCCAACTCCAAAAAAAGAGTATATAAGAGTTAAACAATATATATAAAGTACTTATCATGGTGCCCAAGAATAAATGTTAGAAATTATTATTTCTAAAACTGGAAGACTCTCTCAAGGCATCAGACACTAAATTCAATATCAGTCAATTGATGAAAATCATTAAGGATGCTTATGAACACACTCATTCTATTTGTGTTTTGTGTGTACATCTTACAAATTAATGTTATTGCTTGTTGTGACCTATAATCTCCTTGTAATTCAGAAAGAGTGACTTACTATTTTGCATTGTTGTTGGTCCAGAACTTTTTGGATTTCATCAGCTATAAGGGAGGACAGATGTTTTAATGCTTGCTTCCTTGAGTTTTCTCACTCTTTTCCCCCTTGAAAATGGTAATGACAGTAATATCTTAGCAATCCAATATTATTTCTTTAGACTGCTACTGGTGGGAAAGTTTATCCCCAACCCTAGACATCTATTCTCCATCCTAATTAAAACTCCCATCAGCTGTAACAGCAGACTTCTTGCTTATGCTCTAGCTATCGACTACTTGAGGGCAAAGTTCACTTTATCGAATTTTGACAAATAGTTACAGCAAATGGAAAATACTCAGAATTCATATTTAGTAGTTTCAAAAACAATAAATTTTTCTGTCCTAGAAGCTTTCATTGATTCAAACTAACCTATGAGAATATTTGTTATATCTTTTAGAAATTAATTATGGTGCTGTCTGTCTCCTTACATTCTAAAATATGCCAAGTCCTTTGTGATTTAGAATTCTTTATTTTTGATTTAAGGAGTAAACTTTAACTCTGAGGAAGAGGAAAAAATAGCTGTGCTACAGTTAACAGTTAATTTAGAGCCTGTAAGTACTTTGGAAGAAAGTCTCTTTATTTACAAAAAAATGCCATCAAGATGTTGATAGCAAAGACTACTACTTATTGGGGCTGGGATACCTTTGTGTCTTAGTAGATAATAGAGGACTTGGATGGGAAACTTGTTCAACATTTCATTAAATTGTAGAGTTCCTGTTTTGAGTTTTTAAATGGTGGTCAATGTAAAGATGTGGGGTGGGAGTGGTTGATGATGATAATGATGCCTTCTTTGTTCTCTGTGTTGAAAAGTGTGTGTTATTAGAACAATGGTTTGCACTCTGCCCATTAAAGGCAACAGCACAAGGTTTTTTGTCAATGTATCCTTTGGTAAGCAACTTGTCTATAAGTTTGGTCAAGCCTTCTTAAATTTCTCAGCAATTCACCTTCTGGAAGCTTGTCATGGTTATGAAATTTAACTCAGGAGATCATTAGTTGATAATTATTCATCTGTTAGGAAAACTGTGATAAAATACAGACTGAGGTATAATTATAATAGTATCAGGGAAGGAGAATTTTTGGTAGAAGGTGAATCCCCAAATAAAGTTCAAAGCCTTAAATTTAATTTTACCATAACTTAAGTAATTTAAAGATTTAAATGATTCAGAGAAGATTTTGGTTAATGGTGTCATTAATTAAAACCAATTTTATGAAATGTCTTATATAATAAAATAAAAAAGAAGCTTAAGACTATTGTGACCCTGAAAGAGATCTATTTTAAGAGAAACATAAAATTCAAGTAATTAGATCAACTGGATCAATTATAAAGATAATAATAATATATAATAATAATATATTAATATTAACATTTACAATATATAATAATATATATTAAGCTGTATGAAATTTTTTGTAAGAAGATAAGTATTACTTATAAAATTTAGTGATACTGGTCACCACTTTTCCATTTGTATAACATATACAATATTTTGAATTAAAACGTAAAAATAAAGACATTCACAATTTGAAAAATATTAAAGAACATATTACATTAAGAGAATATAATTTACTGGGCAATCCTAAATATTATGTAAACAAAATGTCTTCTCAAACACTGTAAGACAAGGCTGAGATTTTTAATTGTCAAAGATTAAATTAATGTACTAAATAGTAGTGTTTTCATTTGGTGAGGTTATGTATCATTTTAAGATATAAGCCCCTTCTAATCAGAACCAACCTAACACAAATCCATATGAATGAATTCATATTCGTTCCTTCAGTGAGCCATTGGGCAAGAGTCTTTGGGTAAGAAAAAGACTTACATGTCAATTAAAATATAAAAATACAGAAATTGTGTTGTAAAAATATAATTGACCTTTTATAACTTACTAAAATAAGCATGTTAATTAATTATAAAATTATATATATATAATTTTTAACCAAAAAGCCTATGATATAAGATTACATTATTAAGCATTGCACAAGATTTGCTACCCACATATTAACAGGAAGAAATATATTTTGATAATTATAAGGAGTCAAGTAATGAATTTTAAATCTTGATCATCTTCTGTGGTTTATATACTTATTTATTATAAATTGTATTACATAATGTATAGCATATTTTTATATTTATATATAAAATGGAATATTACTCAGCTATAAAGAAGGATGAGATCTTGCCATTTCCAACATGAATGTACCGAGAGGGTGTTGTGTTAAGTGAAACAAGTCAGACAGAGAAAGATAAATACCATATGATTTCATTTATATGTAGAATCAAAAAAACAAAACAAACAAAAAAGCAGAAGCAGACCCATACATACAGAGGACAAACTGATGGTTGCCAGAGCAGGGGAATGGGCAAAATGGATGAATGAGAGTGGGAGATACAGGCTTTCACTAATGGAATGAATAAGTCACAGAGATAAAAGGGGCAGCATAGGGAATAGCTGATGGTATTATAATAGTTTTGTATGGTAACGGATGGTAGCTAACTTGTGGTGAGCACAGAATAATGTATAGAGTTGTCTCTATGTTGTACACCTGAAATTAATGTAACATGTGTCAATTATATTTCAATTAAAAATAAATTTTAAAAACATCTTGATCATTTTCTAACTTCAATTTAGAGTATGAATTAAGTCTTTCAAGTAGGTCCTTATGGATGTTGTAGGAAAATTGGTGAAGAACAAACAGCAGCACAAGAATCATAGGTGCCTAGAACCAGGCACAGAAAAGGACTCAGTGGGCTGGCATAGAACCCCATGACTTCTCTCATACACAGTAGCTCTCCCAGATACCCAACGGTATATTTTTTCCTTAAAAAGTCATCTCTGGGTTAGAGGAGACTATGGAGAAATGCCAGCTCCCTCTAATTCAGCAGTTACCATGTGTTATGATGAATTTTTGTTCCCTTTATGGTCATGTTGCTGATGAATTCTCAAGGTAGGCAACTCAATATGAATTTCAGGTGACCATAAAACAAGGCTATAAATCAGAGGCCAGTGGGCTGAACTTAGATGACAGGAGTGGTTTGATTGGCTATCACTATGTTCTTCAGAAAATCTAAATTGGTATGGCTCCATGGGTGGGACCCAGTTTTTAGTGTCCAGAGCTTTTCCCATGCTCTCTTGTCTCCCCCCAAGATATTGTGCACATCCACGTGAACTGCTCAGCCCTGAAGACATTGGTGATGGGGACCCCTGCAGAAAAAACACTGTCTAGTCATTCTACTGCCATTTTATCCCCTTAGCAGGCTATCACATGGATGCCACATTATTCATTCTACTCTTCAGATTTTACAGCCCCTGGACTTAATCACAGTATCTCACTTGAGACTACTTAAAAAAAAATAAAAATGGTTAACAGGTAGAACCTGCTGGAAGTGAAGACCACTAACATCATTAAAAATATAAAGAAGGTTGGGGCACATAGGTGGCTCAGTCAGTTGAGTGTCTGACCCCTGATTTTGGCTCAGGTCATGATCTTGAGGTCCTGGGATCCAGCCCCATGTCAGGCTCAGCGCTCAGCACTCAACAAGGAGTCTGCTTGAGTTTCTCTCTCTCCCTCTCACTCTGCCCCTCCCCGATTTAAATGAATAAATAATTCTTTAAAAAATACATAAAGAAGGCTTAAAGATAAAATGTTTCTGCATAAAAAAACTCATTTTTAAAAAACAGCTCTACTGAAGTATAATTTCAATACCAAAAAACGGACCCATTTTAAGTGTACAATTCAATAATTGTTAGTAAATTTACAGAGTTTGTTCACCATAACCCAAGTTCATTTTTAGGCTTAATTCAATTAAATGTATTCCAACTCCCAACAGGAATTTTGATGGGGTTGGAGAAACAGGATAGAAGCTTGACAAAATGATTCTAAGTCTCACTTGAGAGAATGGTGTGTAAAAGTGGGGAAAAAATGTCTTGAAAAAGAAGAGTACCCTGAAAAAAGTATCCTAAAAAGAGTATCCTAGAAAATTAATAAATGCAGTATGAAGCTGTGGTAATAAAGGTAATGTGGTACTGGCCTAAAGTTGATCAATATAGTCATGGAATGAACTACAAGATATATAATAATTTTTAAGTAATAAGTGTAACTTTATTTTTTTTTAAGATTTTATGTATTTATTTGTCAGAGAGAGAGAGAGACAGCACAAGCAGGGGGAGGAGCAGGGGGAGAGGGAGAAGCAGACTCCCCGCTGAGCAGGGAGCCCGATGCGGGACTCGATCCCAGGACCCTGGGATCATGACCTGAGCTGAAGGCAGACGCTTAACTGACTAAGCCACCCAGGCGTCCCTTAAGTAATAGGTGTAACTTTAAAAATGTAACTCAAAATTGTACCAGTAAAGGAAATTTTATTTAATAAAATAGCGCTTCTGTATTTGGTTAATTGAGGCACAATTTTTTTTCCATTCCCAACTTACATCTTTGACCCACATGTATTCCCAGTGATTTAAAGAGTTACGAATGAAATCATATAAGGATTTTTTAAAGCATGGAAGCAATAAAAGTGATAGCCTTGATAGTTTGAGCATTAAAACCTTCTCTTTGTCAAAAAAGCATATTGAAACAAAATCAAATGACAAAAAGTAGCAGAAAAATTTTTGTAATAAATAGGACATATGTTTATAAGCCTAATATAGAGAAAACCATAACAAGTCAACAAGAAAAATACAGACCCCAAGAGAAAAATGAGTGTCAGTGTTTGGATTCTCCAGAAAGCAACGTGGAGACAAAGTTTAGTGTTTAAGATGCTTAATTGGACGTGTCCTTGGAATCAATATCTATGGGGGTGGGGGCGGGTGGAACAAGATAAGGCAGAAGGAGAAATGGAGGTTTGATATAAACCTGACAGCTAACTCCACACTGGGGGAGCATTGACTCCCACACCACATTGGTGAGGGGGTGGTTGGGCTCTACAGCTAGAATGGCCATTCGGAATTATCCCAAGTTAGGCCAAGATGTTCATTCCTTTATAGCTCCACATCTATCATTCACTGAATGTGGGCCGCCCTAGGAAGGTGGATGATCTCTGAGGCAGCAGCCTCTGCAGCTAAAGTAATCTCTGAGGGGGCTGACTGCTGAGGGGGCCGACTGACAGCAAGCACTCTAGCTCCTGGAGCAACAATTTTTTGCCTGACATGGTTCCTTGGGCAGCTCATCTCCGTGGCTACCATGGTGAGTAAATGGTGTGACCAGACAGTTAATCATACAAAAGACAAAAAATAAGAAACTTGTGAAACAATGTTCAAATTCACTAAGGATAAATTAATGCCAATCAAGATCATGGTGATATATACTTTTGCCTATCAAAGTATCGATCGTTTGCAAGATTAATAATAGTGAGCACCCTGTGCTTATTATGTGACAAGTGTTATATTAAAAGCTTTAAATCTGTTTTCTCATTTAATCCTTACAACACTCTGGAACTTATTATTTTAATCCCAGTTTTACAGATGGAGAAAATGATGCATAGAAAGGTTAATAACTTGCTAAAGACTGTGCTACTGAGTAGCAGAATGGAGCTCTGTGCTCTTAACCAATATCCTAATTGCCTCCCCAAAGTAATCACTGTTAATCATTGCAGGGCCAGTAAGACCAGTGCTGGCTAATCGACCACTGGCAAAGTGCACACAGGTGAAACTTCCCGAAAAGTTGGTAATACTGCCTTGAAAATGTTCATATCCATTTATGGCAACATTATTTATAAGATTGGAGACAGTTTAAGCCATCTAAAAATAAATAAAATATGGTTTATCCAAATGATGACAGCATTGAAAAATAATGCATACATTAAAAATAATGTCTTACAGAATATTTGAGATTGGAGAAATGCTTAACATATAATGGTAAAGTAAAGTTGTTTTGTTTCGTTTTTTAAAGGGCATAAGATAAGCCACTACATACGGTCTGGTCCTAAGTGTGTACATATGTGTATACACACACACAAACACACACGCGTGTGTGCACACATACAGAGTTATAAGAAAACACACTAAAAGTCTGTGGACATATTTTAACAGTAAGACTACAAGTCATTTTTACTTGTTTTTCCACTTTTCCAGTTTTCTACAATAAATATAGATTGCCTTCAGAATAAGAAAAAAATCCCATATTTTAGCTCATAACTAAATCTTGGAACAAAATTTTGAGAATAGTCACAGAAAAATATTCAGAATATATTCTTGATAGTCTTACAAGTCTCAGCTAAAGTTAACTAGATGAAAACCAAAGCAAGTCTTGACATAGAGCCACATTAACAAGTAGACATTTTTTTTTAAGATTTTATTTATTTATTTGACAGAGAGAGGGAACACAAGCAGGGGGAGTGGGAGAGGGAGAAGCAGGCTTCCCGTGGAGCAGGGAGCCCAATGCAGGGCTCGATCCCAGGACCCTGGGATCATGACCTGAGCCGAAGGCAGACATTTAGCAACTGAGCCACCCAGGCGCCCCTTAACTCTGTAATTTTGAATGGCAAGAAATGCAAGCATCCTTTTGACAAATCTCCTCAAACAAATCATCTCAAGGTGTTTCCTTGGGCTGACCACCTTCTTGGTGATAGATTTCATGGGACTAATGGCTTATGGAGGTACCTTAGGGAGGTACCTCAAAAATCTAGACCTCTGCTTCTCAATTATACAGAGTACTGGGTTATCTGGATAGAGATTATATTACTTAGATATAATTAGAACAAAAATATTGAGTTTTTTTTTTTTTTACTGATAGGTTCGAAGTAAACTTAGAAACATGAGCCCACTCTTTCAACTACTCATTACACTGCCTTTGAGAAGTTTTCAAAATAATAAAACAATTTAGGATCTTCAGTGACAGTTATAGTCAGTCATGTTAGATCACCAGATGATTCTGAACTATTGGCTGTGGCAATGATGTCTAATATCTCTTAGCAACACATGTACTGTTCCATTCTGGAGATGACATTTTCTATGTGCAAAGAGCCTACCAGATCCATGTCCATGGCACTGTGTTTCATGAAGACCACTCTTTGCATATCTTCTAGCACAGAAGGAATGTTTCAAGCTTTCAAAGGAACTGGTATGGTGACTGTGCCTGACAGCATGAGCTGCCTCCTCAGCTCCTTCAGAAGCCTGCAAGTAATGGGAAGCCCAGCCAGACTCTGTGGAGAGCCAGGCTGTGGAGTCCTGATAGTTGCCCCCTGTGTTCATTTCTCGATGTTCCACAGAAAGAGCACAGTCCTCCCAGTGACAGCTACGGAGCTAGTCACAGGGATCTTGAAAACAATTCAGAGTCTCAGCAACTGTTTCAATAAAGTTGTAAGGATATGTCATGGCAGATATATTTATTGCTTTTTGATAAACTGTATCCAGGGACAACTTCTACTTTTAAACTGTTGTTTTGTTTTTGTTTTTTTCTTCAGCAGGAACAACTACAACATTTTCCCAAGGCCAAACATCAAAATTGCTCTCTTATCAACAAAAAAAGTCTAGTCCCTTGTTCTAGTCCCTTATTTCATCCTGATGGATTTGGAATATTGCCCTATCTCAGGTAGCACTTTCTTTGGCAGAATCTCTATTTTGCATTCTTTAAACTACAAACCAATGACAGGTATCACCGCTCATAAACTAAACTAATTGTCAAATGGTGTGGAACCCTTGGTTGGGTTCAATGGCTGGATCCAAACGGACCTCTTCTTCTCAGGTATTTCTGAGACACACTTTGAAATCAGTGCCCAAGATAGAATCTCTACTGAGATTATTAAAGATATCAATCTGAATTAAACCAAGAGGTGCCATTGAATGATTTCATAGTAAATTTTACATATAATGAAATCCTACAACATGCTCAGAAAAAATAATTTCAGTGTTAACCCAGTGGTTCTGCGATATAAGCAGCAAAAACTCATGTCTCGGTTTGCCCCTCTATTCCTAGAAGAGGCCTCATCGTTCCTTCCTGGTAGACATACTCTTTTAAAAAAAAAAGAAGAAGAGTCTGTCATTGTCAATGAATAGCCGTAGGGAAGCTTTAGTTCCAGGAATTACATTAGAGTCCCCAAGGGGATAAAAACCAACTGGTTGAGGAGAAAATCTTAAAAATGCCCCCACAGCACTCTGGAGATCCACTCATGGGTCCAGGACATTGGAAACTGAGGTCAGCAGGGAGTCTTAGGAAGAACCGCCCAACCACAAAGGCCCAAAGACATTGAGGAGCAACTCAACAGAACATTTGGATGTTAAGGGCTCTTAATTGCAAACTTCTGTTCCTTCCATGGTAAGAGGGTAAGGGAAGGAATCGAGAGCAAGGAAAAGGGGGACAGGTAAAAGGGGAAAAAAGGAAAACCTGAAGGAAGAGCACCCATTATTTTCAGGTACTATGTGGGGTGCTTTGCAGTGTTGCTTCATCTAATCCTCACATCATCCCTACGTGGGAATTAGTATAACCTCCATGTTATGCATGAGGAAATTGAGAATCAAAGAAAAGAAAAGAAAATCTTGTCATACGTCAAATAGCTCGTAAGAGTCAATATCAGGGCTGTGAATTTTTTACAGTACTGGGCTGCCTCCCACCTGCCCTACATGTTCTATAGGACAAGTTTTGTTTATATGACAAGGATTTGTTTGCTTTTTGCCCCCACTAATTTTACTGCATGAGTAGAACACTAATTCTCTTCTGGGAGTTCTTTGTGCTGAGACGAGTGTTCTAGAGAACGTGAATTGTCGGCAAAGGAGTTTCTAAAGTGTTGGTGAGTGGCTGTGGTCCGGGTAGTTCTAAATATCTAAATATGATGGAGATAAATCTCCATCACTCGCCAAGTCATCTCTGACACGGAGGTCCACATCCTGCAGCTCAGAGCTCCCTGTCTTCCTCTTGTTGGTGCCACATTTAGTGGCTCTCCCACGGGATGCCTGGGTGGCTCAGTCAGTTAAGCATCTGCCTTTGGCTCAGGTCATGATCCCAGGGTCCTGGGATGGAGCTCCTGCATCCATCCTTACGGCTATCTGCTCAGCAGGGAGTCGACTTCTCCTTCTCCCTCTGTGTGTATGCTCCTTATCTCTCTCTCTCTGAAGTAAATAAATAAAAACTAAAAAAATAAAGTGGCTCTACCAAGACTGCTGTTTTCTAATCCAAGATACTTATCACTTCTTTGAACTGCGTCTTGCCTATTCCCCTCTCTTCTCTTTTAAGCTGTTAATATAACTTCCTCATGCTCTATGTTAGTATAATTTATTCACTTTTATTAAAGGCAGGATCCATAAGCTAAACAATGAAGGAAAGAAGAGAGGGAAGGAGGAAGAAAAGAGAAAAGAAGCAAGAAAAGAAGTTAGAGAAGTTAGAGAAAGAGGGAGAGGTGGGGGAGGGGAGAAGGAAAAGAGAAAGGAGAAAATCGAGAAAAGAAATTAGGGAGAACAGGGGGCAAGAAGGGTGCGTGGAGGACACTCAAACCTCCTGAATTGTATTAGATTGTTTTCTCTAATATGGATCTGATCACTTTTTAATCATAGAATTTTTAGATATTAAATTTTAAAGATCTAGTCCAATTTTTATATATATGTAGAAACTTCAACAAAGTCATTTAAGGGCTTTGGATTAATGGCAGATTTAAGACTGCTCTTTTCATTATTATTCCACTGTGTTTTCTCCCTATTTTGGCTGTATTCTCAGAAACAGATCACCTGAATTATATATATCCAAGGTTTGACACAAATGTTTTGCTTAACTATTTAAGCATTATAAAACATACTACTTAATAAGGTTACTTAAGAAACAGTATTGTTTTGGGATGCCTGGGTAGCTCAGTCGGTTAAGTGTTGGACTCTTCATCTCATTCAGGTCATGATCTCAGGGTCATGAGATCAAGAAACTATATTGTTTTATTCAGTGATTATCAGTTGAATTGCTGTTGATAATAATCGCAAAAAAAAAAAAAAAAACTTCAAGCTTAATCAACAAGAGTTTCTTTTCTGTGGAACAAAGCTTTTGTCCCCAGAATTCTGAGTGAACTTATAGACACAGAAAGTCAGTTTCTCAAGTTTTATAGTTGCTTAATAGGATAACTGTAGAAGACCTTTAGGATTCCATTTGCTTTCGTAAATTCCAAAATGCAATCAAAAGTAAGAAATACAATATTTCTCTACCTGAGGCAAGCAGAAGAACTTGGTGTAATATTTTAAACATCTGTGTTGTTGCATTTCAGAAATGGTTCTTATATAAACTATTCCTAGAACTAAAATGAAGACAAGATCAGATTTTTGCAAGATGCATGACCTTAAAATGAAAAGTGCAGGGTAGTTGTAAAGGGTGTTCCCCTGCTTCATGCTTACTTTGTAATTAAGTAACGTGAACCTCAAACCGAAGCTTTAGAACAACACACACACACACACACACACACACACACACACACACACACGCCCCTGACATAAACTACTGCATTCCATTGTCATCAAAAATGCAAAGCTTAGCTGTCCCGAGGGCAAACAGAATGAGCTTTAGCTACTCATCTGGGCTTCAGGATGGCATCTTGACAAGTGGATAATCTTTAGTACACAAAACAGCTCCACAAGTAAAAACCAGTTCAAAGACGCCCTTTGCAGAAAGTTAGCTCACTATTTTGACACAAGCATTATTTAACTACTGGATTAGAATCTAAATTTGTGAAAAACGTCACAGTGAAAGGTTTCTGCTCTCCTTTTCTGGATTTCTTTCTTTAGGCACCCTAATTAAATGAATTACATTTTAAAAAGAGTTGTCATGATTTTGAATTGTTACTGTGCATCCTTCTTGCAGTGGTAAACAGTGTTACTCTATTTTAAAGGGTTAAACCTATTCCAGCTACCGAAAGGTAAGGAGGAATGTGTGAATATTGCTTGAACCAAGAAGATGATAAACATGTTGCTATTATGCCCATGTTTAGCTATTTTTGGTAAAAGATTTGAATGGCTCCAACGAAAGCCATAGAAACCCATCGAAGATTGTATGCTTCATGATGATTCTGGATTTGTTTGGCTACTGAAGCAGTAGGCTGTCTTTCATCACACCGAATTCCTTTTTTGTTCAATTTGCTTCCTGCTCAGTACAAGTCTTTATATTCGGTTTGAAATATGAGTCTATTTTATCATTTCTCAACCATTTTCTAACTTCCTAAATTTACTTTAAAAATTACTTCAAAATTGAGATGTTCTACTTACTCAAAATATTTGATTTATATATATATTTATAATATTATATATATATAGTTTTTGGATTTTCTAATATGTCAACTTGATACCTAATAAAGAGATTAATGTTAACTCCAGGGGCTTATTTTTTGGTTTCATGCATTTTTGTATTACTTGTTCATGTTGTAGCCATGTTTTTGTTTTGAGTTCCTGTTAATTTATCCACCATTGTCTCCATCACAGGGGGACTAAAAGGTGGTTTTTCTGAAGAAAGCATTATATTTTGGGGAGAGTGATAACTTTGTGATATGCTGTCCTTGATTGCCCACCAAGTAGTTTTGGATTAGACAAAAACTAATTGATATATACTCAAGTCGGTTAATATGATTTGACATTTCTTGATACTGAAATTTTATCCTGAAGCACCATTTCTGTTTTAGGTTACATATTCATTTAAAATTGGTCAAGGTAAAAAGATCCTGAAAAAACAAACAGAGAGTAGAGAAGCAGTCTCCAGGAGCTGGGCGGGGGTTTGGCGGGGGGAGGATAAGGAGAAGCTGGTAAAGGGAACAAACATTCAGTTATAAGATGAAAAAGGTCTGAGGACCTAATGTCTAACGTGGTGACTCTAGTTGACACCATATAGTTGACACCATCAACATTGTCTGGGAACTTAGATATGTAACTTCTCGGGACCTACCTCAAACCTAAGGAATCAGAAACTCTGGGGTTAGGTCCCTACAGTCTATGTTATATAAGCCTTCCAGATGATTCTGATGGCTGCTGAAGTTTTAGGAATACTGTTCTAAGTATAAATGTGTATTTTGGTCCCTAAGGAGAATTGTTTTATAAAAATAAATCAGTGTGAAAATGAGAATGTGTGTTCTAAAAGAATTAGAAATGTCTGTGGGAGTCTCCTCATTTTGTCTGCTCTTTTCAAACAGAAAAGAAAAAACTGGGTATTATCTAACTTTTACTGCTCTTTGCTTTAGTTGTAGTATGCTAGTTCAAATTTTGGGGAAAAAATTTGGAACTTCATTATACAATAAAACCATTTTTTTACAAGTGTTTCTGAAATTCATGCCAACTTTATTATCCACATATGGGGGGCAAATTACACACCAGTGGTAACATGGAACAATCACATCCTAAGTACCCTGTACAAACTCTAAATTTACTGACATTGTCTGGGACCAATGAAGTAACCCATATTTCAATCCAGAAGTGCTGTTGTAGAGTATAAGACTTAAATTTTAGCACTAGTTTCCTATCTCCCCTAATATTAATTGCAAGCCTACATGGCTTCATTTTCCTCCTCACGGTATAAAAAGCTTTAGAAGACCGAATTGCTAACTTCATATCATTCACTATGAATAAACTTCTTTGAAAGAAGATTGTGTATCAAAAATTATGCACTGCTGTATAATCCACCACCTTAACACTTGCTGGCTTAAAGCAAAACCAAGCATTTATTTTGCTCACAAATCAGTGATGTGAGCCATGTTCAAGAAGGATGACTTACCCATGCCCCATGTCATGACAGCTAGGATGGCTGGACAGAGCTGGAGAGCATATTTTCAAGGTGGCTCACTCACATGGCTGGCACCCTGGTATTGGCTGTCAATCTGTTCAGCCAGGGGCCTCAATTCCTGGTCACATATGACCCTCCACAGAGCTGCTTGGGATTCCACATAGCATTGCGGCTGGGTCCAAGAGCAAGTATTCTGAGAGACCAGAAGCAAAAGTTACCAGTCTCCTAAATTCCTGATCAAAAAACCAATACCACTTCACTTCCACTATACACTGCTGGTCAAAGGAGTATATAGACTTTACCTAGATTCGAGTGGAAGGAACACAAGAACCCCACTTCTTGATGAGAGAAATCTCAAAGAATTTGTGGCCACTTGAATGTGTCACAAATGGTCTATTCACTTTCACAAAGTATAGATTTTGAGCTAATGATTTTTTGAGACTTCTTTGGGTATATGTTTTTCTTTTAGGATCTTTATAAAAGTGTTTCTAATTTGGAAATTAAATTAGAAGAAAAGAAAGAAAAACTAAATATACTCAAGAAGAAAAATACAGTGAAGAAACTAAATACCAAAATCATCCTACTAAAACTAGGTTTGTAACAGCAAATAGCAACAGATTTTCAGTGGGTCATCTGGTAAGCCTATTCCTATAAGGCTTAAATAAATACAGTACATCATGAGGCAAAATGACCAAATTCTTAGCATTCTGTTGTCATGTTTACAGTTAGTGTAAACTTAAAATAAAAAAGGAAATGTGTACAATGATCAACACAGAAATACCTAAATGCCTATGTTTACTCAATAATAGGTGCTTAATTTGTTTTTGTTTTTGTTTTTCTTATTGAATTATCCAGAAAATTTTCCCAACTTTTCCCAAATTTTCCCAACCCGACCTTTAGAGTACAAACTAAGTCAGGAAAACATTTTAGGTGAACTTAAAGCATTACCAAATATATTACCAGATATAAAGCCAGAACAGGACAATAAGAATGGCAATTGAAAAGAGTGAATCCTTCCTAACTTAGAAGAGGTAAAAATTTATATTAATATAAGCAATATTTGAGGTAAAAATCACGCCTGGGTGGCTCAGTCGGTTAAGAGGCTGCCTTCGGCTCAGGTCATGATCCCAGGGTCCTGGAATCGAGCCCCGCATCGGGCTCCCTGCTCAGCAGAGAGCCTACTTCTCCCTCTGCCTCTGCCAGCCGCTCCGCCTACTTGTGCTCTCTGTCAAATAAATAAATAAAATCTTAAAAAATAAATAAATAAATAAATATTTAAAAATCAGAAGACATAAAAACGTATTAGTAAAGACAATATTTGAGGTAACGATATATAACATCCTATGTTGACATAGGTTTGCATTTAACTGTGTAGAGTAACTAAGAAATAACAATATCACAAGCAAAAGTTTACACCCTAAACAGTAAGGTGGGCAACAACGATTTTCAAATCCATTGGTAACAATTGACCTAAAGCACAGCTCCTGATCAGCAGCTGGCAAACATTCTGTAAATTTCAAAACACACAGAGTCTAAGAGAAAACAATCACTTCAAGGAGTAAGTTAATGAAACAAAAAATATATTACTGTTACATCTGTACTTTTATAAAGTGACATTTAAAAGATATACATACTATCATATTGTTGAATGGTGATTAATTTGAAGTTAAAAAGTTGGTCAGAATCACTGCATGTATGTTTCAGATGCAGTCAGCTACTTCCCTCTTCTGGCCGAAGGTGGAGGGAGCCTTAATTTTTACTGTTGAATCTGAACAGGATTGTCTTCACAATCAGCTCTAAAATCAGGTCTTATGCAATGAAAATTTACTATACTGTCTATCAGCAAGATAAAATGCAATTTAATTCAGAAATCATAGGTTAAAATACCTAGTAAGTATCTTATAGAAGAGTCCACTGAGCTTTTCATTTGTAAGAATTCTTGTGGTGGATAAGTGATTTAAGTGCGTTTGCCAAACAGCCTTTAGAATAAGAAACAATGGGTTTCAGTGCTTTGAGGTCACTTGGGGTTAATATATTTTGATTGTCAACTAAAATTATTCATAGATAGTGGAATGAGCATTGGTTGATTCTTACAGGGAAGAATGAGAAATTATAAAGATAAACTCCAGAGATTTCTACCACAGTTTCTAGAATGAAATGCAATTTCTCTTCATGATTTTCCTAAGCCTTGCAAGTGTTATGAAGGGCAACTACAAGATTAAATCGTCAGATTTATAAATTCAAAAATATTTCCCTTAATTGAGATAATTTAAATAATTTAAATTTCCCTGTAGGTCCTTTGGTTTTGGATCAAAAAAAATACATTACTGAAAATTTTAAGAGAAAATCAACTGTCACAAAAAGGCTTTGACTAATTTATATAATTATAAACCTGTATGTATAATAGCCAGATTTATAGAAAAATATCACTCCATATTTCATTCAAAGGAATAAAGCCTAGAATACTAAATTACATTAAAATGAAGATTTGTGGACACACATGCTTTGAAATATTGATGAGAAATGTAAAGCAACTAAGGAAACTGAACTTAACCAATTTGAGAATATATGAATGCAAACAATAACTGAAATTCAAATCCCTCTTTCTCATATTTACTTTCTAAAAATTAAATTAAAAAGCTCTCAGTCAGAATGAGCAAATGAATTATTAAAAACCAACAAAGATGAACTTGCACTGGTATTGAAGGGATAATAATAAGGAATTAAATATATCCAAGTTACCTTCATCACATTTTATAAATTTAAACACTCAAGTTTTTAAAATGCTCCTAATTACAAGGGATGTCTCAGTTTCTCTGAAGACCCAAGACAAAGTAAGTTGCCAACTAGATCAAAAGAGGATTTTATGTGACTAAAAAATAGGTAACCGTTTATTTTCCTTAATTGTATGAGTTAAGAAAAGTCATGAAAAAATCATCATCACTGTGTTTGTCCACAGTGACTGGGAGGTGAATGGTGCTCCGGGGCTCTGCAAGGCACAGCCTGCCTGACTATATGCAGAAGCCCTGTGCCAACCACTTCCACATTCCAAAATACATTAGTAGGTCCTCTATGCAGAACTTGCAAAGTGGTAGCTGGAGAGCTAGACCTAAAAGGCTAAAACATTCACTTCAAGAAGCTGGGTTAAATTTGAACCGAGACAGTGGTTCTCTTGGCAAGAACTGTGCCGTGTCTTTGCCCAAAAGGGAGATATTAGGTGTGTGGCTCCTCATCCCCAGCCAGAAAAGAGGCCCATCCACCAATGGGACCATTTGGAGATTAAGGAGGAAAGTGGTCTGGTGTCTGATTTAAGCTCGAGAAATCTAAAGAATGATACCCAATGACTGGTTATCTACCCTGACGGTGAACAAATGAAATGTTCCACTGGGTCTCCCAGAATGCATCTGGACAAAGAATACATGAAGTTTTTCCCATGGACCGGATGAGGTCCACTCAAGAAACAGAGCGAGGCTGGGCGCGTCTTACATCTTGCCTACATAAATCCTCCTGGAAGGGAGAGATCATAGTGAAAAGAACCTGGAGGCTGGCACCAGTAGTAAAATGGAGACTTATCAGTTTCCCCCAAAACACCCAGGAAAAACAGGAGACCAATCTAGTTGGTCACTAGATCAGAAGGTGACTTTGTGCAGAAATTCAGTCACTTTGTGGGGAAGTAGATGCCCAGTCAAAGGAATTGCAGATTAAAGCTTTCTAGTGATGCAGGCGATGAAGGAGGGTATCTCACAAAAAAAGGCCCATAAGAAAGAGGCAGCCAGCTTATATTTCTTTGGGCCCACAAGGTCACTAAAGAAACAGGGGGAAGAGCTTTAACTTTGAATAAGCTAGGACATCTGGATTTCACAACTGAACATATTAAAAATTGCATCAAGGCTTTAAAAAAAGCTAGAATTGTGCTATATTAGAAGAACACAGCTTGACTTTTTTTCTCCAGTGATTTAGCAAAAACAACAAAATTTTATTTGTAGCTCAAAGTTGGATATAGGTCACATGACACTGGGCAGTTTGCCTTCAGGAGTGACTGAGGGATCCAAACTCCTTCCATCATGTGGCTCCAACATCTTTGGAGAACTTTGCTTCTAGCCATGCAGTTGGGGAATAAAATAGCATGGAGAGTGGCTTGGTTTATTATTTAGGGCTCTCCAGAGAAACAGAACCAATGAGAGAGAGAGAAAGAGAGAAAGATTTACTTTAAGGAACTGGCTAACATACTGAATGAGGCTTGCTAGTTCAAAATATGCAGAATAGGAAAGGAAATAACTTTAAAGGGTCCTTAATAGACTCAAAATATGGTCCATAGACTAGCAGCATTAGGGATGTGTTAAAAATGCAGGGAAAGGGACTTCTGGGTGGCTCAGTCTGTTAAGCATCTGCCTTCAGGTCATGATCCCGGCGTCCTGGGATCGAGTCCTGCATCCGGATCCTTGATCAACAAGGAGCCTGCTTTTCCCTCTGCCTACTGCTCTCTCTCTCTGACAAATAAATAAAATATTTTTTTAAATGTAGGGAAAACTGCACAGCAACATGCAAAGGAATGAAACTGGATTATTTTCTTATACCATACACAAAAATAAATTCAAAATGGATTAAAGACCTAAATGTGAAACAGGAAACCATTAAAATCCTAAAGGAGAACACAGGCAGTAACCTCTAACATTGGCCATAGCAACTTCTTTCTAGATATGTCTCCTGAGGCAAGGGAAACAAAAGCAAAAATAAACTATTGGGACTTCATCAAAATGAAAAGTTTCTGCACAGTGAAGGAAATAAACAACACAACTGAAAGGCAGCCTACAGAATGGGAGAAAATATTTGCAAATGACATTTCTGATAAAGGGTTAGTATCCAAAATATATAAAAAAAAACTTATAAAACTCAACACCCAAAAAATGAATGACCTAATTAAAAAGGGGCAGAAGACATGAACATTTTTCCAAAGAAGACATACAGATGGCCAACAGACACATGAAAAGATGCTCAACATCCCTGATGACCAGGGAAATGCAAATCAAAACCACAATGAGATATCACCTCATGTCTGTCAGAATGGCTAAAATCAACAGTACAAGAAACCCAGGTGTTGGTGAAAATGTGGAGAAAGGGGAACCCTCTTGCACTGTTGGTAGGAATGCAAACTTGTGTAGTCACTCTGGAAAATAGTATGGAGTTTCCTCAAAAAGTTACAAATAGAACTACCCTATGATCCAGCAGTTGCACTACCACATATTTACCCAAAGAATACAAAGATACTAATTTGAAGGGACACATGCACCCCAGGGTTTATAGCAGCATTATCTACCATAGCCAAATTATGGAAACAGCCCAAGTGTCCAACGACTGACAAATGGATAAGTAAAAAGTGGTATATATATATATATATATATATATATACACACACACAATGGAATATTATCCAGCCATAAAAAATGAAATATTGCCACTTGCAATGACGTAGATGGAGCTAGAAGGTATTATGCTAAGTAAAATAAGTCAGTCAGAGAAAGACAAATAACATATGATTTCACTCATAAGTGGAATTTAAGAAAAAAACAAACAAGCATAGGGGAAAAAAGAGAGGGAGAGAGAGAGAGAGAGAGGCAAACCAAGAAACACACCCTTAACTATAGAGAACAAAGTGATGGTTACCAGAGGGAAAGTGGATGGGTGAAATATGTGGTGGGGACTAAGGAGTGCACTTGTTGTGATGGGCACCAGGTATTTTATGGAAGTATTGAGTCACTGGATTGTACACCTGAAACAAATATTACACTGTATGTTACTTAACTGGAATTTAAATTAAAACTTAAAAAAAGGAAATGCAAACTACTCCAGACCTGCTACATCCCAATCTTAACTTTAACAAAATTCTCCAAATAATCTATGTGCACACTGAAGTTTAAAATGTTATTGTTTGCATCAACTTTTGAATGTCTATTGGCTAGCCACCACCTTAGAACTTCAATAACCATACAACTTCTATTTTTCCCATCTTACTGGCCTCTCTTCATAATCTTTCCATCCTTCTTCCTCTTTTCTTTCTTCCAGAAATAAATAAACCTTACTCTCCAAGACTTGGCAACAACACACTTTCAGGAGGTTGCCCACCATTTATCATCAATGCTTCTCAAGACATTTGCACAAAAAAAAAAAAAACCCTCGTGTGTGTGTGTATATATATATAAATTTCATATGCCCATTATGTATCCAGTTATATATTTCATTATATATTGCACTATTTACACATAGAGAGAGGGAAGGCATTGCCATGCAATATTGCGATATACAAAGATGTTTGTTGGGAAGGAGAATCCATGGTAGGTGATACTTAAATAGTAAACTCCTCTGAGGGCAGTTATCTAAGGATATAAATATATCATAGCTGTATTTTTAATTTGATTCTGAACCCTTTTAAACCGAAGGTATTAGAATGTATCCTGTTAAGCAGATAATTACTGCTTATGCCTTACTAACCAGGAAGGGATCTATGAGAAGAAGTTGGATGTGGGGGCCCCTCAGAATTCCTAGGGCTTCTCAGAGTAATTAGGTACCAGGCAATTTGTATTGTGCTCAGTAAACTCTTTTATTAACTTTCCCTTTTCCCCATTTCACTCTCCCTCATTCATCACTCTTGCTCCCTCAGGTCTAAACTGGCCATTAGCTAGCCTTTGCCCACTTCTACAAGTTTATCACCTGTCACTCTTCTGTCCTCTTCACAGATCGCCAGACCTGCTAGTTCCCATAGGCCTTTTCAAGTACACCATGTGCCTTCCAACCTCAGGGTATTCTTCCTTCTGCCTACACTCTTCTTACCCACACTTCATATTCTGGGCTCCCTCTTACTCTTCAAAACCTCAGCTTAAATATACCCTTCCTAAAGGCCATGTCCAAGTTGGTAATTCCAATCCTGTATCTTGTCAGTTTCTTTATAGCACTTTATCATACTTCAGAACTGTATGTTTATTTACTTGTTTGAGTCTCTTTCTCTCTGTCTCTCCTTCTCCCCACTCACCCAGCAGACTGTAAATAGTATTAAAGCAAAGTCCATATCTTCTTTTAACCAATGAATACTCAATTCCTGAAAGTTCCTGACAAACACTGATAATCAAAAGTTAATGCTTAAATAAATGGTAAAAAAAAAAAACTAATGGGTGCATGACAGTTCCCTTTTCTATGCCCCCAATCTATGATCTAAAACATAATAAATCAAGAAAATAAAACATGAGCATATAAATTTATTTATTCAATAAGTGCATTTGTCACTCAGTGACAAACTTACCTTGATGCTAACAAAGCTTTAATTTTGAAGCCCTTTGCTTGAAAAGGTCCCTTCCAAATCCATCAGGGATCTAAAAATTTTGTATTTGTACTTTTGTGTTCTTTTTCATCAAGAAGTTTCTCCAATTTGTATAGTTTTGTTTTGTTTTTTTAGAGAGAGGGGTGGGGAGAGGGAGAGAAAGAATCTTAAGCAGGCTCTATGCCCAGCGTGGAGCCTGACTTGGGGCTTGATCTCACGACCCTGAGATCATAACCTGAACCAAAATCAAGAGTCAGATGCTTAACCAACTGAGCCACCCAGGTGCCCCAATTTGTGTAGTTGTTAAACCCCACAAAATCTAAATCTAACCCTAGCCTTGATGTATAAAGCAACAACTGACTGATTAAGCCATTGAACAAAACCTTATCAGAAAACAATAGATCAAGTTAATAAAAAAATAAGCAAAGACATAAATAACATTACTAATAAACATGAACTTCTTTTCTCTGGGCTTCTTCTTATGTGAGGAAAAATTTAAAAAAAATAAACTTTCACTCATTTAAAGCATTCTGTTATTTGCAATTATTTGCTTACCTGGAAAATGGTATTCTATAATACTGGATCCAACAACCCAAACAGTAGATTTCCCCTGGATTAAATGAAAGCAGTCCTAGTGTACAGTTTTGAAGTAAATTGGAAATGTACATAACATTTTCTAGAAGCTTCTCTTTGGAGTAGGAGAGAGGGAAGCAGTAGGTATGGGATTAAGGGAGGCTTTCTTTGAAGATGGAGAAGACCTGAGAACTAAAATATCCTAAAAGAGTCAGTGAAGAAAGAGCAAGAAATGGGACTTCTAGGGAAGTCCCTAAAGAGGTGAGGAAAGTTATACAGAGAAGTGGCAGTGATATTAGTCTTGGCAGAAAAATTTAAAAAAAAAATTAAAATCCCCCCTTTCCCACGGGGAAAAGAGAGTAGCTGGAAATAACAAGTGGGGATGTAATTAAGATTGTAGTTACAGTGGTAGAAATTTGAAGAAATGGAGGTGTTCCATTTTCTCACTGAAGGAAAAGGCAAAGTTGGCTTCTGGGAATCAAGAGAAGAAGGTGGTAAAATAGAAAACCGGAGAAAAAAGAATGTTTCAAATAGTTACTGTTCAGTTAGGAAATGAGTAACTAGAGGGGCTGCACAAACAGTGGACTCCACTGATGAGGGAATCTATGAGTTGCTGAAAAGGACAGCCAGAAGTACTGGGGGCTGTCAGATAATGGAATCCAGGTATTTGAGTTTTGAAGATAAAACAGTAATGGCATTGAAAAATCAATCTACAATTTCACAAACTGCCATATGGACACTGAGCTAATTTGGGGTACTTTCTGCACCCTGGAGGACTGGAGAAGACCGTAAGAGTAATGCCATTTCTGGGTAAGGGGAGCTACCTATGAGGAGGAGTCATGGCAGACTGGCTGGGGTCAAAGAAATATCTGTTATTCAGTAACCACAAACATCAATTTCTATCACAAGGTAAAGCATTTGCCATATTTAGCTTTCTGTGTGCATTTCTTTTCTATTTTACACATCTCTCTATCCCTGCACGATCTTACTGTTTAAATTATGAAAAGCCCAATATGTTTAATTTCTAGTAAGACAATGACTGCCTTAGAAACCCTTTTTATCACAATTATCTTTGCTATTATTTTTAGTTTGTTCTTCCTGTGACTTTAAAAATAATATTGCCAATACATGGAGGCTAAAGAGCATCCTACTAAAGAATGAATGGGTCAACCAGGAAATTAAAGAAGAATTAAAAAAATTCATGGAAACCAATGAAAATGAAAACACAACTGTTCAAAATCTTTGGGATACAGCAAAGGCAGTCCTGAGAGGAAAGTATATAGCAATGCAAGCCTTTCTCAAGAAACAAGAAAGGTCTCAAATACACAACCTAACCCTACACCTAAAGGAGCTGAAGAAAGAACAGCAAATAAAGCCTAAACCCAGCAGGAGAAGAGAAATAATAAAGATCAGAGCAGAAATCAATGAAATAGAAACCAAAAGAACAGTAGAACAGATCAACAAAACTAGGAGCTGGTTCTTTGAAAGAATTAACAAGATTGATAAACCCCTGGCCAGACTTATGCAAAAGAAAAGAGAAATGACCCAAATCAACAAAATCATGAATGAAAGAGGAGAGATCACAACCAACACCAAAGAAATGCAAACAATTATAAGAACATATTATGAGCAACTCTATGCCAGCAAATTAGATAACCTGGAAGAAATGAGTGCATTCCTAGAGATGTATCAACTACCAAAATTGAACCAGGAAGAAATAGAAAACCTGAACAGACCTGTAGCCACTAAGGAAATTGAAGCAGTCATCAAAAATCTCCCAAGAAACAAAAGCCCGGGGCCAGATGGCTTCCCAGGGGAATTCTATCAGACATTTAAAGATGAATTAATACCTATTCTCCTGAAACTCTTCCAAAAAATAGAAATAGAAGGAAAACTTCCAAACTCATTTTATGAGGCCAGCATTACCTTGATCCCAAAACAAAAGACCCCATCAAAAAGGAGAATTACAGACCAATATTCTTGATGAACATGGATGCAAAAATTCTCACCAAAATACTAGCCAATAGGGGCCAACAGTACATTAAAAGGATTATTCACCATGACCAAGTGGGATTTATCCCTGGGCTGCAAGGCTGATTCAACATCCGCATATCAGTCAACGTGATACAATACATTAACAAAAGAAAGAACAAGAATCATATGATCCTCTCAATAGATGCAGAAAAAGCATTTGACAAAGGACAGCATCCTTTCTTGATCAAAACTCTTCAGAGTATAGGGATAGAGGGTACATACCTCAATATCATAAAAGCCATCTATGAAAAACCTACAGCGAATATCATTCTCAATGGGGAAAAGCTGAGAGCTTTTCCCCTAAGGTCAAGAACACGGCAGGGATGTCCACTATCACCACTGCTATTCAACATAGTATTAGAAGTCCTAGCCACAGCAATCAGACAACAAAAAGAAATCAAAGGCATCCAAATCGGCAAAGAGGAAGTCAAACTCTCACTCTTTGCAGATGATATGATACTGTATGTGGAAAACCCAAAAGACTCCACCCCAAAACTGCTAGAACTCATACAGGAATTCAGTCAAGTAGCAGGATATAAAATCAATGCACAGAAATCAGTGACATTCCTATACACCAACAACAAGACAGAAGAAAGACAAATCAAGGAGTCGATCCCATTTACAATTGCACCCAAAACCATAAGATACCTAGGAATAAATTTAACCAAAGAGGCAAAGGATCTGTACTCAGAAAACTATAAAATACTCATGAAAGAAATTGAAGAAGACACAAAGAAATGGAAAAACATTCCATGCTCATGGATTGGGAGAACCAACATTGTGAGGATATCAATGCTACCTAGAGCAATCTACACATTCAATGCAATCCCCATCAAAATACCATCCACTTTTTTCAAAGAAATGGAACAAATAATCCTAAAATTTGTATGGAACCAGAAGAGACCCCCAATAGCCGGAGGAATGTTAAAAAAGAAAAGCAAAGCTGGCGGCATCACAATTCCAGACTTCCAGCTCTATTACAAATCTGTCATCATCAAGACAGTATGGCACTGGCACAAACACAGACACATAGATCAATGGAACAGAATAGAGAGGCCAGAAATGGACCCTCCACTCTATGGTCAACTCATCTTTGACAAAGCAGGAAAGAATGTCCAATGGAAAAAAGACAGTCTCTTCAACAAATGGTGTTGGGAAAATTGGACAGCCACATGCAGAAGAATGAAACTGGACCATTTCCTTACATCACACACAAAAACAGACTCCAAATGATTGAAAGACCTAAACGTGAGACGGGAGTCCATCAAAATCCTAAAGGAGAACACAGGCAGCAACCTCTTCGACCTCAGCTGCAGCAACTTCTTCCTAGAAACATCGCCAAAGGCAAGGGAAGCAAGGGCAAAAATGAACTATTGGGATTTCCTCAAGATAAAAAGCTTTTGCACAGCAAAAGAAACAGTCCACAAAACCAAAAGACAACCGACAGAATGGGAGAAAATATTTGCAAAGGACATATCAGATAAAGGGCTAGTATCCAAAATCTATAAAGAACTTATCCAATTCAACACCCAAAGAACAAATAATCCAATCAAGAAATGGGCAGAAGACATGAACAGATATTTTTCCAAAGAAGACATCCAAATGGCCAACAGACACATGAAAAAGTGCTCAACATCACACGGGATCAGGGAAATCCAAATCAAAACCTCAATGAGGTACCACCTCCTACCAGTCAGAATGGCTAAAATTAACAAGTCAGGAAATGACAGATGTTGGCAGGGATGCAGAGAAAGGGGAACACTCCTACACTTTTGGTGGGAATGCAAGTTGGTGCAACCACTCTGGAAAACAGTATGGAGGTTCCTCAAACAGTTGAAAATAGAGCTACCATATGATCCAGCAATTGCACTACGGGATATTTACCCTAAAGATACAAATGTAGGGATCCGAAGGGGTACGTGCACCCCGATCTTTATAGCAGCAATGTCCACAATAGCCAAACTGTGGAAAGAGCCAAGATGTCCATCGACAGATGAATGGATAAAGAAGAAGTGGTATATACACACAATGGAATACTATGCAGCCATCAAAAGGAATGAGATCTTGCCATTTGCAACGACGTGGATAGAACTGGAGGGTGTTATGCTGAGTGAAATAAGTCAATCAGAGAAAGACATATATCATATGACCTCACTGATATGAGGAATTCTTAATCTCAGGAAACAAACTGAAGGTTGTTGGAGTGGTGGGGGGGTGGGAGGGATGGGGTGGCTGGGTGATAGGCATTGAGGAGGGTATGTGCTATGGTAAGCGCTGTGAATTGTGCAAGACTGTTGAATCACAGATCTGTACTTCTGAAACAAATAATGCAATGTATGTTAAGAAAAAAAAGAAGAAGAAGATAGCAGAAGGGGAAGAATGAAGGGGAGTAAGTCGGAGGGGGAGACGAACCATGAGAGACGATGGACTCTGAAAAACAAACTGAGGTTTCTAGAGGGGAGGAGGGTGGGGGGATGGGTTAGCCTGGTGATGGGTATTAAAGAGGGCACGTTCTGCGTGGAGCACTGGGTGTTATGCAGAAACAATGAATCATGGAACACTACATCCAAAACTAATGATGTAATGTATGTGATTAACATAACAGTAAAAAAGTTTTAAAAAAAAGGAATAATCTGTATAATTTATTAGGAGATTTTGTGAAAAGTTTTTCATATTTTACCTAATCGATGGAATGAATATACAAACAGATTGCCAAATATTTATCCACTCTTGATTTCCAGGAATAAAATCCTTAGTTGTAACATGTTATTGTTAACTGTACATACTAAAGTGTATTTACTTGTATTTTTTCTAGCATTTTTATCTCCATGAATAAATAAGTTTGGCCTGCATTTTTTTCTTTGAGCAATTTTTGTCAGGTAACAAGATTTTTGCCATCTTTGTAACACAAATAGAGATGTTTCCTATTTTTTGGATCCTTTGGAACATTTTAAAAACTAATGGATACAATGTGTGCTCGAAGAATTAAAAAACATGTTGCTTGTGCAATCCCCCTGGCTTGGTGTCCTTTTTAATGTAATTATTTAAATTTAAAAAAATCTTGGGCGCCTGCCTGGCTCAGGCGCCCAAGAGTCTCCTTCTCCCTTTGCCCCTCCTCCTGCTCATGTTTCCGTGCTCTCTCTCTCTCTGAAATAAATAAATAAAATCTTTTAAAAAGTAATAAATTTTAAAAAATCTTAAAATCTTATTAATCATTCAAAGCTTCCTCTTTTTTGAATCAGGAAATATATATATGTATATATATTGGCAATCATCCCATTTATTAAAATATTGTACTAGTACACATTAAAAATTTTACACCTCTCCATGAGAGATACTGCTGGTTACCTACCCAAGACCCATTGCTTCCTCTCCTTTACTATATTTTGTTAGGCATAGCATCGTACTCAGCTAAAAATGTTTAATGTCCCAGTGTGCTTTGCAATTAGTATTAGCTGTGCAATGCATTTCTGGTCAGTGAAAAGTCAATGGGGAGTGCTTTCTTTTCAAATAAAAAATACAAACTCATAAAGATAAAGCTTTTAACTTTCTCCCTTCTTCCTGCCTGGACTGCAGAGGCAATGCCTGGAGGTACACCCGAAATCTTGTGACCACGAGGGTGATAGCCACTGAGAAAGAAAAGCAAAATAAGAAGCTAAAAGAAGTCCCAGTGCTTTTTTTTTCTTTCAGTTTTATTAAGACATAATTGACATATGGCACTGTATATGTTTAAGGTACACAGCATAATGACTTACATATATACCAAAACAATATCACAATAAATTTGGTTAATATCCGTCACCTCATATAAGTACAAAAAAAAAAAAAGAAAGAGAAAAATATTTTTCCTTGAGATGAGAATTTTTAGAATCCACTCTCTCAGTAATTTTTAATATGCCAGACAGCAGTGTTAACTATAGTCAACATGTTATACATTATAACCCCATTGCTTATTTATCTTATAACAGGAAGTTTGTACCTTTGACCACCTTCATCCAATAAGTCCACCCCGCACCTCCTGCCTCTGGTGACCACAAACCTGATCTCTTTTTTTGTAAGTGAGATCATACAATATTTGCCTTTCTCTGTCTGACTTAGCTCACTTAGCATAACGCCCTCAAGGTCCATCCATATTGTCACAAATGGCAGGATTTCTTTCTTCTTTATGGCTGAATGAGAGAGAGAGAGAGAGAGAGAGAGAGGAGTGTGTGTGTGTGTGTGTGTGTGTGTAGCATATCCATATGCCACAAAGTCCTGGTGCTTCATGTGGTGTCGAGCTGCTTTTCCAGCTCTGGACTTCTTACTTCTAGGGTTCTTCTTGCATGAAGAAAATATAATTCTTACTTATTAAAACCACTATAGAAGACATGATTATTCACATCATATACAGTTCTAAATGATGTACTCTCTACCTGCAGCTTAGGACTTTTTTAGGGGCGCCTGGGTGGCTCAGCTGGTTAAGCATCTGACTTCTGCTCAAGTCATGATCTCAGAGTCCTGGGATGGAGTCCCTTGTTGAGGAGTCCCTGCTCAGCAGGGAGCCTACCTCTGCCTCTGTAGCTCACCCTACCTGCTGCTCCCTCTGCTTGTGCTCTGTCAAATAAATAAATAAAACCTTTTAAAAAACTGACTTTTTAAAGTACATATGATATGCCACATATTGCTGTCAGCATTTTACACGTTTGTCATGTAAATGTTTGTCATGTAAAATCTCCACGACCGTCCGACGAAGTAGGTGTTAATATTATCCTAACTTTACGACAGAAGGAATAGAGGTAGCTAATAGCTCACAGCATAAAATTTAAATGCAGGAAATGTGACTTCAAATCCCAAACTCAACAATTCTCTATATAAAGCCATCAGTATCTGGTTCATAGTAAGTGTTCAATAAGTGGATGAAGTCGTTGATAATATTGTTGGTAATCATATTATTATTAGATCTACAATAACAGAGATTTGTGTCTTCTGGTTTTCCAATCAGCCTTGCTAAAGGGTTTACTACTAATTAGACATTTTAGGAAAATAGCTCTTGGAATATTTTTATCAATTTGACTTTTTTTCTATTTTATAATTTATTAATTTTCGATTTTACATTTTTAATTCCTACTATTCCCTTTAAGTTATTTTTGTATTTTTATATGATGTCAAATTGATTTACTCGATGATTTTAAATATATTTTATAATATAGCTAGTAAGGGCAATATATTTTATTCTAAAGTATGGTGTGGATATCATTACTGATAAATTCATTTTTCATTTTCTTCTTTTTGACTTAATAGATAATTAGAAGTAAAAAGCTGATTTTTCAATGATCTAACTGTAGTTTTTGATGGAATTAAATCATTGTTACTAATTTTCATTTTAACTTGATTATGATAAAATGTTTATTTTTTGAGGAATTTATTAAGATGTTTCTCTCTGGTCTCATAAATTATCAATTTTATGAATGCCCAAATAACATAGAAAGAGGTACATATCCTTTTATTGGTTACAAAGTTTCATATATCTATTAAATTAACCTTATCAATAATATTCCCCTAATCCTCTATAAATTTACTTGATCCTATAGCGTAGGAAAGATAGTCAAAATCTCTGACTAAAATGTTTCCATCATCTCTTCCTTGTATTTTAATAGTTTTATTTTGTATATTTTGAGAACAGATTATTCAGCACATAAAGATTAATGTTATATATATCATCATTGTGAATTGTGTGCTTTTTGCAATATAAAGGGGTTCTCTTTATTCCATGTAATTATTTTGGCCTTTGTCTGATTTTAATGTTTCAAGCCCTGATGTATTTTTTTGGTTTCTTTTCATTTGCCTGATTCAATTTGAGTCTTTGTGTTTTTAATGCATTCACTTTTGTTCTTATAAGTATTATATTTGGACTTGTTTTGTCTTCTTGTTCTCTGTTTTCTGTTTTTATGCTTCTCTTGTTATTTATTTGCCAATTTGTTTTCTGCACAGAGAGTACTTTTCTGCTTTTTTGTCTATTTCTTTTGAAAGATTTTTTTTCTTATTTTTAACTCAGTGATTATCCTCAGGATTTTTCAGAATATTTTAATTTATGTTTATCTAATTGTCAGAGTGACAAGTGACACAGAAATTTATTTAAGTCCTCCTATTCAAAAAATCTCCCCTTCACCTGTTTCAGTCTTTATAAATATTATCTCAGATTTTAAGTCAAGGGTTTCATTACATTACAGGCATACCTCAGAGATATTGTGAGTTTGGTTCTGGACCATTGCAATATCTCAATAAAACAAGTCAACTGAACTTTTGGTTTCTCAATGCATATAAAAGTTATGTTTACACTATACTGTAAGTTTATTGAGTGTGCAAATGACATTGTCTAAAAAAAGTACATATCTTGGGCGCCTGGGTGGCTCAGTTAGTTAAGCGACTACCTTCGGCTCAGGTCATGATCCTGGAGTCCCAGGATCGAGTCCCACATCAGGCTCCCTGCACAGCAGGGAGTCTACTTCTCCCTCTGACTCTCCCCCTTCTCATATGCTCTCTCTCTCTCTCTCTCAAATAAATAAATAAAAAATCTTAAAAAAAATAAAAAATTTAAAAATTTAAAAAAGTACATATCTTATTTTAAAAATATTGCTAAAAAACGCTAACCATCCTCTGGGCTTTCAGCAAGTCATAATTTCCAATCACCATAACAAATATAATAAGAGTGGAAAAAGTTTGAAATGTTGCAAGAGTTACCAAAATGTGACACAGGGACACAGGGTGAGCGATGCTATTGGAAAAAAATGGTAACAATAGAATTATTCAATTTAGAGTTGCCACAAACTTTTAATTTGTTTTTTTAAAAAAGTATCTGTGAGGTAAAATAAAGTGAAGCACAACAAAATGAGGTATGCCTGTATTATTTTTGATGTTTTCATCTATCTTTCAAGAGTAAGTTGTTAACACCTTACGTTAGCTTACATTTTTTTACTGTCTTACGCTATCTTAAACGACTACAAGATACACTAGTGTATTTTCACATCACAATCACTGCACTGATTAATTTTCATCAACTGCACTTGGCAAGAATACATCTTCGAAGTCATAAATTACCTTGACATTTGGGGGCAACTTGGGTGGCTTGGTAGGTTGGGCATCCGACTCTGGTTTTGGCTCAGGTCCTGATCTCAGGTCCTGAGATTGAGCCCAGAGCAGGGCTCCATCCTCAGCAGGGGGTCTTCCTGGGATTCTCTGCTCCTCAGCCTCTGCCCCTCCCCTACATACACATGCTCACACATGCACTCTCTCTCTCTCTCTCTCTCTCTAAAATAAATAAATAAATCTTTAAAAAATAAAAAATAAATTACTTTGACATTTGAAATATGGGTGGACCTTTATGCTTTAACATTTGGCAAATTTTCTCCTGACTTTTTATAGGATAGCAGAGAAATTTGAGTCAGATTGGTCTGAGCTGATTACCTTAGAATATTCATTTTCTATTAAGATATAATTAACATACCACAAAATTCACCATTTAAAATGTACAATTCAGCCGTTTTTAGTGTAGTTACAAGGTTGTGTAACCATCACCACTATCTAATCCCAAAACCTTGTCATCACCTTCAAAATAAACCCTGTATCCATTAGGAATCCCTCCCCACTTCCCGCTTCACCTCATCCTGTGGAAATCGTAATATATCTTCTGCCTATACGAATTTGTTTCTTCTAAACATTTCATATAAATAAAATCATACTAGGTGGCTCTTGTGCCTGGCTTCTTTCACGAAGCATAATGTTCACAAGTTTTATCCATGCGGTAGCTCGTATCGCTGCTTCATTTCTTTTATGAATAAATAACCTCAGCCAGGTTTAATACATTTTGTTCATCCATTCATCAGTTGATGAACATTTATGTTGTTTCCACTTTGTGACACTTATAAATAATGCTGCTATGAATATTCATGTATAAGTTTTTGTGTAATCATATGCTTCAAATCTCTTGGATATATTACCTAGGAATAGAATTGCTGGGTCATATGGTAACTCTTCTTTAACATTAAGGAACAGCCAGACTATTTTCCAAAGTGGTTGTACCATTTTACACTGTAACCAGCAATGTATGAATACCTTTCACTTTCTTCAACACTTGTCAATTTCTGTTTGTTTATTTGTTTGTTTTTATAACCATTCTAGAATGGTTATAATGGGTGTGGAGTGATATTTCATTGTGGTCTTGATTTGCATTCCCCCAAATGAAATTGAGCATCTTTTCATGTATTTAATGAGCATCTGTACATCTTCTTTGGAGAAATGTCTATTCAAAACTTTTGTTCATTATTTAATTGCATTATTTGTCTTTTTATTGTTGTTCTAAGAATTCTTTGTATATTTGTATATTAAATCCTTATCAGATAGATGATTTGCAAACATTTTCTCTCATTCTGCAGGTTGTCTTTGCATTTTCTTGGTAGTGTCCTTTGGTGTGCAGGTTTTTAATGTTGTGCAAGTTTTTAAATTTGATGAAGTCTGAGTGCTTTATTTTTTCTTTGACCATGCTTTTGATATTGTATCTAAGAAAACATTGCCAGTTTAAGTTCAAGAAGATATACATGTAAGTTTTCTCTAAGAATGTCATAGTTTTGGGGGAGGAACAAGATGGCGACGGAATAGAAGACCTAAATTTTGTCTGGTCCCAGGAATTCAGCGAGATAGGGATCAAGCCATTCTGAACACCTGCGAACTCAACAGGATATCCAAGAAAAGAACAGCAGCAACTCTCTGAACAGAAAAGCGACCACTTTCTGGAAGGTAGGATATGCGGAGAAGTGAATCTGAGGCGATATCCGGGAGGATAGACGGTGGGGGGGGGGGCTTCCATCGGCTGCTGCTGGCAAGAGACAGAACAGCAGAGCACAAAATCAAAACTTTTAGAAGTCGGCTCCGCTGAGGGACATCGCTCCAGTGGCTAAGCGGGGGGTGAAACCCTCGTGGGACAGTGTGGTCTCAGGACCCTCGGGGTCACAGAGAGCCCGGGGATGCCCGAGTGCGGCAGAGCTCCCAGGTATCGGAGCAGGGAAGCCGGCTGCAGAGACAGAGCCAAGGCACGGGTTTTCAGGTTGGGGTGACCATAAACCGTGATCCGCGGCCCAGTCAGGCCACTGTTCCTCCAGCAGGAACCCAACAAGTGGCAGATCCAAGGAGACTCCCCTTCCTCCCCTGGGAGGAGCGGCGCGGGAGTGCACCACAGGGATCTGCTGGGTTTGGAGACTCCACACGGGGTCATGAGCCAGAGAGAGACATGCTCGGTCACAGGCCGGGTGAGCACAGAGTGTGGCCAGAGACAGGGGAGACGGGAGTGATTGACTGCTTCTCTCTGGGGGCGCACTGAGGAGTGGGGCCCCGAGTTCTTGGCTCCTCCGGGGCGGAGATTGGGAGGCCACCATTTTCACTCTCATCCTCCAAAGCTCTACTGAAAGCTTGCAGGGAATAAAAGCCTCCTAGAGCAAACCCGAGCAGATTACTTAGCCCAGACAGGCAAGGGTGGGGCAATTCCGCCTCCAGCAAAGACATTTGGGAACCACGGCAACAGGCCTCTCCCCAAGAAGATCAGCAAGAACAGCCCCCAAGACCAAGTTTACCGATCAATGAGAACGGCAGAACTCCAGTGCTAGGGGAATACAGCACATAGAATCCATAGCTTTTTTCCCATGATTCTTTAGTCTTTCAAAGTTAATTTTTTTTAACATTTTTTTTGAATTTTTCTTTTTCCCATTTTCAACCAACATCTTATCAATCCCTTTTTTTAAAAATCTTTTTTATTTTTCATTTCTAGAGTCAAATTCTATCCCTTCATAGTAGTTAGCCTTATTTTTGGTATATATATATATATAAGTTGTTCTCCCTTTAAAATTTTGGGAAACAGTTTCTTCTAACAGACCAAAATATACCCTAAATCTCTAGTGTATGGCTTCATTCTAGTCTCCTGCCTGATCACATTCTCTCCCTTTTTTTTTAATCCTCTTCTTTTTTCAACCACTTCTTATCTTACCAATTCCTTATATAAAATTTTTTATAATTTTCATCTTTACAGTCATATTCCATCCCTTCATCGTGTTTACCGTTACTTTTGTACATATATAAGTTGTTCTTTCTTTAAAATTTTGGGAGGCAGGGGCGCCTGCATGGCTCAGTAGTTGCGCATCTGCCTTTGGCTCAGGTCACGATCCCGGGGTCCTGGGATGGAGCCCTTCATCAGGCTCCCTGCTCAGCGGGAAGCCTGCTTCGCCCCCTCTCACTCCCCCTGCTTCTCGCTATCTCTCTCTGTCAAATAAATAAATAACATCTTTAAAAAATAAAAATAAAAATAAAATTTTGGGAGGCACTTTCTTCTAACAAACCAAAATACACACAAAATCTAGTGTGTGGCACTGATCTATGCACCAGCATGATCATATTTGATCAGATTCTGTTTTTTGTTTGTTTGTTGTTCGTTTGTTTTTAATCTTTTTCCTTTTTTTTTCTTTTTTCTTTCTTTCCCTTTCTTTTCCCCCGGTTTCAGGTCTCTTCTGATTTGTTTAGTGTATACTTTTCTGGGGTCATCTATTCTCCACTGGATAAAATGACAAGATGGAAAAAGTCACCTCAAAAAAAAAGAACAAGAGGCAGTACTGACTGCCGGGGACCTAATCAATATGGACATTAGTAAGATGTCAGAACTAGAGTTCAGAATGATGATTTTAAAGATACTAGTTGGGCTTGAAAAAAGCATGGAAGATATTAGAGAAAACCATTCTGGAGAAATAAAAGAACTAAAATCTAACCAAGTCGAAATCAAAAAGGTGATTAATGAGGTGCAATCAAAAATGGAAGCTCTACTACCATACGACTGAGCAATTGCACCACTAAATATTTACCCCAAAGATACAAATGTAGGGATCTGAAGGGGTACGTGCACCCCGATGTTTATAGAAGCAATGTCCACAATAGTCAAACTATGGAAAGAGCCAAGATGCCCATCGACAGATGAATGGATAAAGAGGATGTCGTATATATATGTACAATGGAATATTATGCAGCCATCAGAAGGAATAAAATCTTGCCATTTGCAACGATGTGGATGGAACTGGAGAGTGTTATGCTGAGCGAAATAACTCAATCAGAGAAAGATATGTATCATATGACCTCACTGATATGAGGAATTCTTAATCTCAGGAAATAAACTGAGGGTTGCTGGAGTGGTTGGGGTGGGAGGGAAGGGGCGGCTAGGTGATAAACATTGGGGAGGGTATGTGCTGTGGTGAGCACTGTGAATTGTGCAAGATTGTTGAATCATAGACCTGTACCTCTGAAACAAGTAATACATTCTATGTTAAAAAAAAAAAAGGAAGAAGAAGAAGATAGCAGGAGGGGAAGAATGAAGGGGGGAAATCGGAGGGGGAGAAGAACCATGAGAGGCAATGAACTGTGAAAAACAAACTGAGGGTTCTAGAGGGGAGGGGGGTGGGAGGATGGGTTAGGCTGGTATTGGGTATTAAAGAGGGCATGTTCTGCATGGAGCACTGGGTGTTATACACAAATAATGAATCATGGAACACTACATCAAAAACTAATGATGTAATGTATGGTAATTAACATAATATAATAAAAAGAAAGAAATAAAAAAATGGATTCTCTAACTTCTAGGATAAATGAGGCAGAAGAGAGAATTAGTGATATAGAAGAACAAATGATGGAAAATAAAGCTGAGAAAAAGAGAGATAAACAACTACTGGATCCTGAGGGCAGAATTGGAGAGAAAACTCATACCATAAGATGAAACAATATTAGAAAGACTGGGATCCTAGAAGAGAAGAAAGAGAGGGACAGAAGGTATATTGGAGCAAATTATAGCAGAGAAATTCCCTAATTTGGGGAAGAAAACAGGCATCAAAATCCAGGAGGCAAACAAACCCCCCTCAAAATCAATAAAAATAGGTCAACACCCTGATATCTAATAGTAAAACTTGCCAGTCTCAGAGACAAAGAGAAAAACCTGAAGGCAGTTCAGGAGAAGAGATATGTAACCTACAATGGTAGAAACATTAGTTGGCAACAGACCTATCCACAGAGACCTGGCAGGCCAGAAAGGACTGGCATGATATCTTCAGAGCACTAAATGAGAAAAATATGCAGCCAAGAATACTATATCCAGCTAGGCTGTCATTGAAAATAGAAGGAGAGATAAAAAGCTTCCAGGACAAACAAAAACTAAAGGAATTTGCAAACATGAAACCAGCCCTACAAGAAATATTGAAAGGGCTCCTCTAAGCAAAAAGAGAGCCTAAAAGCAGCATAGGCCAGAAAGGAATGCAGACAATATACAGTAACAGTCACCTTACAGGCAATACAATGGCACTAAATTCATACCTTTCAAAAGTTACCCTGAATGTAAATGGGCTAAAGGCCCCAATCAAAAGACACAGGCTATCAGATTGGATTAAAAAACAAGACCCATCAATATGCTGTCTGCAAGAGACTCATTTTAGACCCAAAGTCACCCCCACATTGAAAGTGAGGGGGTGGAAAACCATTTACCATGCTAATGGACACCAAAAGAAAGCTAGAGTAGCAATCCTTATGTCAGACAAATTACATTTTAAAACAGAAACTGTAATAAGAGATGAGGAAGGACACTATATCCTACTTAAAGGGTCTATCCAACAAGAAGATCTAACAATTGTAAATATCTATGCCCCTAACATGGGAGCAGCCAATTATATAAGGCAATTAATAACAAAAGCAAAGAAACACATTGACAGCAATACAATAATACTGGGGGACTTTAACACCCCCCTAACTGAAATGGACAGATCATCTAAGCAAAAGATCAACAAGGAAATAAAGACTTTAAATGAAACACTGGACCAAATGGACTTTACAGACATATTCAGAACATTCCATCCCAAAGCAACGGAATACACATTCTTCTCTAGTGCCCATGGAACATTCTCCAGAATTGATCACATCCTAGGTGACAAATCAGGTCTCCACCGGTACCAAAGGAATGGGATTATTCCGTGCATATTTTCAGACCACAATACTTTGAAACTAGAACTCAATCACAAGAGGAAAGTCGGAAAGAACTCAAATACACAGAGGCTAAAAAGCATCCTACTAAAGAATGAATGGGTCAACCAGGAAATTAAGGAAGAGTTTAAAAAAATTCATGGAAACCAATGAAAATGAAAACACAACTGTTCAAAATCTTTGGGATACAGCAAAGGCAGTCCTGAGAGGAAAGTATATAGCAATACAAGCCTTTCTCAAGAAACAAGAAAGGTCTCAAATACACAACCTAACCCTACACCTAAAGGAGCTGGAGAAAGAACACCAAACCCAGCAAGAGAAGAGAACTAATAAAGATCAGAGCAGAAATCAATAAAATAGAAAACAAAAGAACACGAGAACAGATCAACGAAAGTAGGAGCTGGTCCATTGAAAGAATTAGTAAGATTGATAAACCCCTGGCCAGACTTACCCAAAAGAAAAGAGAGATGACATACATAAATAACATCATGAATGAAAGAGGAGAGATCACAACCAACACCAAAGAAATACAAACAATTATAAGAACCTACTATGAGCAACTCTATGCCAGCAAATTAGATAACCTGGAAGAAATGAATTCATTCCTAGAGATGTATCAAGTACCAAAACTGAACCAGGAAGAAATAGAAAACCTGAACAGACCTATAACCACTAAGGAAATTGAAGCCTTCATCAAAAATCTCCCAAGAAACAAAAGCCCAGGGCCAGATGGCTTCCCAGGGGAATTCTATCAGACATTTAAAGAAGAATTAATACCTATTCTTCTGAAACTGTTCCAAAAAACAGAAATGGAAGGAAAACTTCCACTCGTTTTATGAGGCCAGCATTACATTGATCCCAAAACCAAACAAAGACCCCATCAAAAAGGAGAATTATAGACCAATATGCTTGATGAACATGGATGCCAAAATTCTCACCAAAATACTAACCAATAGGATCCAACAGTACATTAAAAGGATTATTCACCACGACCAAGTGTGATTTATCCCTGGGCTGCAAGGTTGGTTCAACATCTGCAAATCAATCAACGTGATACAATACATTAACAAAAGAAAGAACAAGAACCATATGATCCTCTCAATAGATGCAGAAAAAGCATTTGACAAAGGACAGCATCATTTCTTGATCAAAACTCCTCAGAGTATAGGGATAGAGGGTACATACCTCAATATCATAAAAGCCATCTATGAAAAACCCACAGCAAATATCATTCTCAATGGGGAAAAACTGAAAGCTTTCCCCCTAAGGTCAGGAACATGGCAGGGATGTCCACTATCACCACTGCTATTCAACATAGTATTAGAAGTCCTACCCACTGCAATCAGACAACAAAAAGAAACAAAGGGCATCCAAATCAGCAAAGAAGAAGTCAAACTCTCACTCTTTGCAGATGATATGATACTTTATGTGGAAAACCCAAAAAACTCCACCCGAAAACTGCTAGAACTCATACAGGAATTCAGTAAAGTGGCAGGATATAAAATCAGCACACAGAAATCAGTGACATTCCTATACACCAACAACAAGACAGAAGAAAGAGAAATTATGGAGTCAATCCCATTTACAACTGCACCCAAAACCATAAGATACCTAGGATGAATCTAACCAAAGAGGCACAGAATCTGTACTCAGAAAACTATAAAATACTTATGAAAGAAATTGAGGAAGACACAAAGAAATGGAAAAACGTTCCATGCTCATGGATTGGAAGAACAAACATTGTGAAGCTGTCAATGCTACCTAGAGCAATCTACACATTCAATGCAATCCGCATCAAATACCATCCACTTTTTTCAAAGAAACTGAACAAATAATCCTAAAAATTGTATGGAACCAGAAAAGACCCTGAATAGCCAGAGGAATGTTGAAAAAGAAAAGCAAAGCTGGCGGCATCACAATTCCGGACTTCCAGCTCTATTACAAAGCTGTCATCATCAAGACAGTATGGTACTGGCACAAAAACAGACACAGAGATCAATGGAACAGAATCGAGAGCCCAGAAATGGACCCTCAAGTCTATGGTCAACTCATCTTTGACAAAGCAGGAAAGAATGTCCAGTGGAAAAAAGACAGTCTCTTCAACAAATGGTGTTGGGAAAATTGGACAGCCACATGCAGAAGAATGAAACTGGACCACTTCCTTACACCACACACAAAAATAGACTCCAAATGGTTGAAAGACCTAAACGTGAGACAGGAGTCCATCCAAATCCTAAAGAAGAACACAGGCAGCAACCTCTTCGACCTCAGCCGCAGCAACTTCTTCCTAGAAACATCACCAAAGGCAAGAGAAGCAAGGGCAAAAATGAGTTATTGGCACCGCATCAAGGTAAATAAAGCTTTTGCACAACAAAAGAAACAGTCCACAAAACCAAAAGACAACCGACAGAATGGGAGAAGATATTTGCAAATGACATATCAGAGAAAGGGCTAGTATCCAAAATCTATGAAGAACTTATTAAACTCAACACCCAAAGAACAAATAATCCAATCAAGAAAAGGGCAGAAGACATGAACAGATATTTTTCCAAAGAAGACATCCAAATGGCCAACAGACACATGAAAAAGTGCTCAACATCTCTCGGCATCAGGAAATCCAAATCAAAACCTCAGTGAGATACCACCTCACACCAGTAAGAATGGTTAAAATTAACAAGTCAGGAAACAACAGATCTTGGTGGAGATGTGGAGAAAGGGGAACCCTCCTACACTGTTGGTGGGAATGCAAGCTGGTGCACCCACTCTGGAAAACAGTATGGAGGTTCCTCAAAAAGTTGAAAATAGAGCTACCATATGACCCAGCAATTGCACTACTGGGTATTTATCCCAAAGATACAAATGTAGGGACCCTATGGGGTATGTGCACCCCAATGTTTATAGCAGCAATGTCCACAATAGCCAAACTATGGAAAAAGCCAAGATGTCCATCAACAGATGAATGGATAAAGAAGATGTATACACACACACACACACACACACACGCACACACACACACACACACACACACACACACACAATGGAATATTATGCAGCCATCAAAAGGAATGTAATCTTGCCATTTGCAATGACATGGATGGAACTGGAGGATATTATGCTGAGCAAAATAAGTCAATCAGAGAAAGACATGTATCATATGATCTCACTGATATGAGGAATTCTTAATCTCAGGAAACAGACTCAGGGTTGCTGGAATGGTGGGGGTGAGAGGGATGAGGTGACTGGGTGATAGACATTGGGGAGGGTGTGCTATGGTGAGCACTGTGAATTGTGTAAGACTTTCGAATCACAGACCTATACCTCTGAAACAAACAATACATTATATGTTAAAAAAAAAAAAGATAGCAGGAAGGGAAAAATGCAGGGGGCGTGAATCGGAGGAGGGAGACAAACCATGAGAGACAATGGACTCTGAGAAACAAACAGGGTTCTCGAGGGGAGAAGGGTGGGGGGATGAGTTAGCCTGGTGATGGGTATTAAAGAGGGCACGTACTGCATGGAGCACTGGGTGTTACGCACAAACAATGAATCATGGAACACTACATCAAAAACTAATGATGTAATGTATGGTGATTAACATAACATAATAAAAAAATTAAAAAAAAACACGTTGATGGTTGCCAAAGGGGACGGCATGAGGATGGGCAAAATGAGTGAAGAGGGTCAAAGAGTACAAACTCTTTGGGATACAATATACAACATGGGTTTATAGTTAATAATACCATATTGCATATTTGAAAGTTGCTAATAGAGTAAATCTTAAAAGTTCTCATCATAAAAAAAAAAACAAATGTGTAACTATGCCTGGAATGAAAATTAGACTTATCATGGTTATTATTTCACAGTGTATGCATATATCACGTCATTTTAATTTGATAATTATAATGTTATATGTCAATACCTCAATAAAAAAATTTAAATTCAAAAAAGAAAAATAGAATGTCATAGTTTGGTTCTTATATTCTTATGGAAAATTTGAGTTGTATTGTGGTATAAGTTAGCACCTTCAATTTTGTAATATAATGGAAAAATGTGTCAACTCTGCCTTGGGGGTTGGAGAAGACACTACTGAATAAGTACTATTTTTACTTAATAATGGAGGAAAGGTAGAAGTTTGATAGTTGTAGAAGGACAGAAAATAAATTTTTCAGTTACATTATTTTATTTTTGAAAAGAAAAAAGTCTCCAAAATTCCTCAGACTAGAAACTCTACATTTGGGGTTCCTGGGTGGCTCAGTCAGTTAAGCATATCCCTTCAGCTCAGGTCATGATCCCAAGGTCCTGGGATTGAGTCCTGCATCAGGATCCTTGTTCAGAGGGGAGCTGGCTTCTCCCTCTGCCTGCCACTCCCCCTGCTTATGTGTTTTCTCACTCTCTCTCTCTCACAAATAAATAAATCTTAAAAAATAAATAATAAATAAAATCTTTAAAAAAAGAGAGAGAGGTAGCTTGATAAATATATTTTCAAATAATTAAACACATAGAATATGTCACTCTGGCCAAAACACAAAGAAAAAAATACCAGGATGATAGATGATGACAGATACATAAAAATAGACCTTCTAGTAATTGAAAGGTAACTGAAAAAAGTTAACTGAAGAAAATTGAAACTAGAGGGAAGAAGTGATGGTATAAGGAGCAAGGAAGTACTTCCATTTCCAACCAGGATGGATTAAGAGGGGGAAGAACTTACATTTTCCCTTAAAAAAACTAGAAAACAGGACAAAGTGTGTGACACCATTTTTAAACACTGGATGACAGGGAAACACAGGAGGCAAATCTAACAATTTTCCCAACCAACTTTCTGTAGAGAATTTCCAGGCTGTAGCACAGGGCGGACAGAAACCCAAACAGAATCCCATGACCTAGCTGAGTTAAGGAAACAGTGTGAAGAATTTAAGGAGACAGAAGGCTAGGATTTGGGGCCAAATATCAAAGAATGAACCAGGCACAGAAAGAATTCCTTCTGGAGGTCTGCAGAAAGAGCCCCTAAAGATTTTGGTTAAGAACTGATCTATAGATAGTTTAAGGATGTTATGCAAGATCAGGAAAAGACCCACCAGTAAGAAAGGAAGAACAAACTTTAAACTCAAAGAGGGTTTGGAATAGTTCATTTTTTTCAGTAGCCAATGTGGAAAGACATCCCAATACACAGGGCATTCAGTAGAGTCCTAAAGAGCACATTGCATTAGGAGTGGGGTCAAATTAGCTCTAAATCAAAGACTTCTCAGGACCAACTCCACAAAGTTTAAAAGTAAACCTAGAAATAATAAAACTCTTTCAAATCACTTAATTTCATCCTAAAACAAATCCCAGTAACATTTAATGAAAGCTTTTAAAAATCAACATTGAAAAACACAAAATTCATTTTATCCAATATCTAATCAACAATTATCAGGCATGATTTTTGGTTCTGGGATAAGATGGAATAGAAACTTCTTCCTATTCCTCCAATTGAGTATAGCTAAAAAATCCTGAACATTACATATCAACCAAACATAAGATTCTGAAATGTAGAGAGAAGAAGGCAGCTTGTGGTCCAAACAACAACACCAATGAGTTCCCTAGGTCTTTCTTTGGCTTAACATACCCACACTGGGTGCTTTATCCAGGAATGCCAACAGATGCAAAAAAAACAACAACAAAACTCCAAGAAAATTCTACTCTTTTTCTCTAGCCAAAGGATCAGGAAGAATACTTTTCTACAATCACCACTCTATTCTAACTAAACACTACAGAGAAAAACCTCAGCTCTATGCCCTCCCTCAGCAAATGCTGCGTGGGGAGTCTAGTCTTCCATCTTCACTGGACTGTAATGAGGTCAAATTGTTGTTAGTGTTTCTGACTGGGGACTCAAAAATTACATCACTGTCCAGCAGTAATGAGCCCCTGTTTCTTCATGATATCAGTAGAGACCGTATAGAGAGTGGAATTATTTTGGTAAAATTATTTATATTCATTTCTCATTTAAAACAATGAAGGCAGACGGCATGAGAGAAAAAATGCACATACAAATGAGACATTCTGATACAAATCTAATATTTTAATATCAATTTTGGCCTAAGTCAATGATTCCTACCTTCTCAGAGTTCGAACATTCCTCATCCTTTTTGAGTTTCATGATGTTTTAAAAATTAAATTCTATTAAAATCAATTTGTTTACATTTTTTTAATTATGTACATGAAGATGTAGGAGAATGACACAGAACAGAAAATAAAACAAAAGAAAATGAAGGATACAAAAAAGACACAAGTGGAATCTCTAGAGATGAGAAATACAGTATTTCAAATGGAAAATATAATGGATGGGATTAACACCAAATTATACACTAGGGAAGAAAACATTATTGAACTTGAATATATAGCAATAGAAACTATTCAAAGGAAAACATCAAGAAAAAAAATAATTAAATAACATTAACATTGGATCAGTGATCCGTGGAACAGATCTAGCAGCACTACATATGTAAAAACGGAATCAGAAAAGACAAGAAGGCAGATCACATTTTTGGAGAAATAATGAATGAAAAATTTCCAAATAATGATTAAAACTAAAAACCAACATGTCCCGGAAGTTCATGAAACTCAAGCAGAAGAAATGTGATCAAAAGTAAGTCAAATTGCATCATAGTCAAATTTCTAAAAGCCAGTGATAAAAAAATCTTAAAAGTGTTAGAGAAAAAAGGATGCATTACGTACAGAGGAACTATTGAAAACTATGAAAATAGACTTCTTGTCAGAAATTATGTAAGTCAAAAGACAATGGAGAAATATCTTTAAAGTAATAAGAGAAAAATGGTCAGTTCCAAAATCTATGCACATCAAATATCATTTTCAAAAATAAAGATGAAAGGAATGATTTTTCAGACTAACAGCAGCTGAGTGAAATCACACCAGCAATACTGCACTACAAGAAATGTTAAATTTCTTCAGGCAAAAATAGAATGAAAATGTATGGCAATTTTGATCGAAACAAAAGAATAAACAGTGGAAATGGTAAATATGTGGTAAATATAAAAGGCATTTCCTTTCTTTTTAAATCTCAAAAGATAATTGGTAGTTTAATGGAAAAAATAAAAATGAATTGTGAGATTTATACTATGTAGAAATAATATGTATAACAATATTGCAAGACTAGAGTGTAAATGGAAGTATAGGGTTGTTAGATTCTTAGACTATAGGTGAAGTGATATATTCAAACGTACAATGGGATAAGTTAAAAATATATACTGTAAACTCAAATGAAAAACGGAATCATAAAAAAATCTACTAATTCGAAAGAGGGGAAAGATAGCAAAAAAAAAAAAATCTAACAGAAGACAGAAAGGTACATTTAAACCTAACCAAAATGATGATCACATAAATAGAAATGGTCTAAATGTTCAGCATAAAAAACACAGGTTATGAGATTAGATTTTTTAAAGAACAAGCTCTATTTATATGATATTTACAAGAAAGCCCCTTTAAATATAGAGATACAGATACAAAATACAAATACAGAAGCTCAAATAAGCTTCCCTGATTGTCAGTACTTTGTGTGAATTGTCAGACACTGATGTCAGGAGGGTAACATATCCTGAGGGTGATAGAAACTTCATGTTTGGAATCCTCCCAGACTTTGCCCTATGTATCTCTTCCCTTGGTTTATTTAACGTAGCCTTTTCCTTTAAGAAGCCACAACTGTGGATGTCATAGCTTTCAATGAGTTATATGAGTTCTAATGATTATCAAACCTGCAATTGATTTTGAGAACCCCCTTGAACTTGCAGTTGGTGTTGGAAACCTTGGGAAGACTTGGACATATAAAAGACTGTACTCTCAAACCTTGCAATCTGGCAATTCCAGGTAACAACATAAAAGAAAAGTACAGACTGATATCAGTGTTGAACATTTGGGCATAAATCTTTAACACAGTTTTAACCAATAGTCTTAAACATATATGCTCAATTGACTTTCAATAAAGGCACCAAGGCAAGTCAGTGGAAAGAGAAAAGTTTTTTTCAACATAAGGTACTGGAATGATTAGAAGCCATATGCATAAATAAACAAATATCAACCATTACATCTCAGAAGTGAACTCATTATTTAATCTAATATGAAAGTTAAAACTACAGAAAGTCCAGAAGATAACATGAGGAGAAATCTTTGTGAATTTAGGTTAGGCAAAGATTTCTTAGAATGAAAGACAGAAAAAGCATAAACCTACAAAACTCATACACTGAGCTTTATCAAAATTAAACTTACCTGCTCTTCTAAAGGTAACAAGTGAAAAGATAAGTCACACACTGAGAGAAAATAGGGAAGTCTCATACCCAGAAGAGGTTCTAGAGGGGAGGGAGGTGGGGGATGGGTTAGCCTGGTGATGGGTATTAAAAAAGGCACGTTCTGCGTGGAGCACTGGGTGTTATACACAAACAATGAATCATGGAACACTACATCAAAAATTAATGATGTAATGTATGGTGATTAACATAACAATAAAAATATTTAAAGAAGAAGAATTATAATTCAATAATAAAAAGATAAACAACCCGCTTCAAAATTTAGGCAAAAAAAAATTGAACTGACACTTCACCAAAGCAAATATTTGGAAGGTATATAAGCACATAAAAATGCTGTTAATCTTAAGGCAAATGCAAACAAAAATAATTTAATATTATTACACACACATTAGAATGGATAAAATTTTAACTCTGACAATACCAAGCATTGGTGAGAACATCAATACCATCTGGAACTCCAATTCATACCATTTTAGGAATGAAAAATGGCACAAATATTTTGGAAAAGAGTGACAATTTCTTATAAATTTAAACATCACTTACCACATATGCTAATTATCAATGTACTGTCTTAAGTTCAAATTCATCTTCAGTCAGTAGAAGGCGCGAGAGAGACACTGCAGGAATAAGGGGTTTCTCTTCTCTGTTCTGGTCTGCTGTTTTGTTTTGTTCTGTTTTGTTTTCTTGTTCGTGCCGCATGAGCCATCAACGGCAATTGGGGGGGCAGCGTGGTATCCAGTGGTGTATGCTCCCAGTGCATGCCCAGAACTTTTAACCCCTTAGCAACAACTTGGACCAAATTACTCCCTGCTATGGCCTTCCTGACATGGACACATGTTCTGAAGACCTCGTGCTCACAAGAGCAACCCTACTGCTTCTGTGCATCTGCTCCATTTCTTTAGTTCACCTGTAACCCCAGAACATTATCTTCTGATTGCCTGCCAACTATGGACCAGCTCTAACCACAGCAACCCAGTGACCTTCTTCCCCAACCAGTAGGCCACAATAACACCTTGTCCAATGAAGTCTAACTCCAGCTTTGGGGAAGACTCCCCCTTTCAACTTTATCATTCTGTGGGTGTTCACCCTCAGTCCTAGAGTGTCCTTTAGAGTTCCCCTTATATCTGAATAGTTACTTTCCTATTAAAATGTAATAATTCTTTATACTTCCACAGCTTAAATTACTAAGTGGTTTCTTCTCCTGATTGAACTGGTTATATACCATATGACTAGTTCACCTGCTCCTAGGAATTTGCCTGATGAGGCACACATGTAATTTTTATTTACCAGTTTTCAAGATTTTCTTATTACTTTTGGTTTTCAACAGTTTGGCTGGATGTGGTTGTCTTTGTGCTTATCTTGCCAGAGTTTGCAAGTTTCTTGAAACTGTCTGCTTAAATCCCTCAGCAAATCTGTACATTTTGAGCTGTGATATCTTCCAACATTTTTTTCTGCCATATCCTCTTCTTCCTCTGCCTCTCGAACACTAATCACATATATTTTAAACCTTTTGACATTGTCTGTGTAACAAGTAACAGCTTTTAAACTAAGCCCTTCTCTTTTCCCCATTTGTTCTACATATGGAGAAGCTGGTAAGAAAGCCTCCTTAGGTACCAGCAAGAGACTCAAATCACTACTTCTTTAGCTCTTTCCAAATCAGCTTGAGAGGCCTACCAAACTCTTCCAAATGGCCTCATTATATAAATGACATATTTCTTCGTACACCAACAGATTTTGGGTGGAAGATCCACCTATTACTTTAAGATGGCCTCAACAGTCTTACAAGCACTCATTTATTTCTTTCTGAGTTGTAGATTAAATTCTTTGTATTAATCAGTTTTCAAGTAAACCAACTCATGCTTTAATGCATCTATGTTGTTAAGACCCTTAAAGGATTATTTCTTAATTTGAATAGTGTATTTTTCTGTTCTAGATGTTCCATTCAGTCCTTTTCATAGTCTGTATTCCTATCCTGAAGTTTACTACATTTTCATTCATTGTGAGCATATTACCCTTTACGGTCAACATATAGTTCTATACCCGGTTATCTTTCAAAATGAAGGAGAAATAAAAAGCTTATCAGTATACAAATATCAAATCATTATATTGTATATCTGAAACTAATGTCATGTTATGTGTCAATTACACCTCAATTTGAAAAATAAAATAAAATTCAGAGACATCTGGAAAAAAATTATCAAATAAAATGGTAGTGAGGCTATTACCAGAAGGCTTTCAATAAAGGAAAATTTCATGAACTTATGAACAGAAGGGAATTGATTCCAGAGAAAAAACCCACTCAGCAAGAATTAATGATAAGCAAAAAGTATTAGAAAATATGTGGGGAAAATATTTTAAAAATTGACAAAATAAAGAAATGATATTAACTTATAATTTAGCTAGAATTAAAATAGTTGTCAACAATTGAATGTGATTTCATGGGGCTGATCAAAATTAATGCATTCTAAGATGCTCATATGATTCAGGAGTAGGGAATAAATAATTATCTTAGGCTTTGTTAAGAATACATGTTAAAATAGTTAGGATATGGATTAAAAAATAGACAAAGAATTTCCAAACAGGTTGAAGAGGAAAAAAATGAATAAAATGAATAAATGAATAAAAACAAACAAAAGAAAGTAATCCAAAAGAAGGCAAGGAAGTGGGGATACAACAATAAAAATGGGAAGATATAATGGAAAGCAAAAGAGGATTTTTTTTTAAAGATTTTATTTATTCATTTGAGACACAGAGAAAAAGAGAGAGAGAGAGAGCATGAGCAGGGAGAGAGGCAGAGGGAGAGGGAGGAGCAGGGTCCTCGCTGAGCCAGGAGCCTGATGTGGGGCTTGATCCGAGGACCCTGGGATCATGACCGGAGCCGAAGGCAAATGCTTAACCGTCTGAGCCACCCAGGCACCCCAAACCAAAAGATGATTTAACCCAATCCAAATAAATAGTACAATAAATGTAAATGGACTACGCCCTGCAGATCAAAGACAAAGATGGCCAAATAAGATTAAAATTCAAAATATTATGCATTGCTTTAAAAAGACACACCTAAAACGTAAGGACATAAGAAACCTGAAAGTCTCGTAATGGAAAAAAGATATACCAAGCAAATACTAGTTAAAAAAAAGAGTGATATAACTCTATTAGCACTAAGCAAGATAGACTATAGAGTCAAATGCATTACCAGAGATAAAAAGGTTGTTAAATATTGGTAAGTGATTCAGTTCACCAGGAAGATATAACAAGAATAAACTTATACAAACCCTAATAATATAGTCTCCAAATATATAAAGTTAAAATTGTCAACTCTGCAGTCATGGTAAAAGATTTTAAGGTAATTGTCTATAAAATATCAATAAGGTATAGAAAATATGACTGCACAATTAATAACCTTAAGCTAATGTCTACATAGAACTATCCTCCAGATTTGTAGAAGACACATTCTGTATAGGCCATACATGATATATCTATGCTCTGGAACACTGTGAGCCATGTGTTAAGCCATGAAGCTAGCTTCCAACAATTTTCAAGAATTTGTATCATACAAATAAACTCCTGATGACATTGAAATGGTCTTAATATTTGATACAAAAAAAATGTAACTAAGGAAATAATACATGTTTGCAAATTAAAAATACTCCTTTCAATAACTCATTTCAAAGGAAAATTCATAGTGAAATTGGAAAATACTTGAGATTAGATAACAAACATACTGCAAATACAAACTTATGGGATGTGGTTACTAAAGCAGTAATTGGAAAATTTGTAGCATTAAATATTATAATATGTAAAAGATGACAGAATAAGCCCAAGGAATATAGAAAACATATGAGTTAATGATATAGAAACCAAATATACTATAGAGAAGATAAATTGCCAAAGATTGATTCTTTGAAAATAATTAACAAATCATTGGCAAGAGTTATCATGATAAAAGGTAGAAATCTTTAAACTGTATTAAGAATAAAACAGGAGATATGCCTTCAGAAATGGCATCGATTAAATTGATAAATAATATTATAAACAATTTTACACCAGTAAATGTAAAAAATGAGAATAAAAAAAAACCTACGTGAAATGGATACATTCCTTAAAAATGTAACTTACCAAAACTAACACAAGAAGAAAAGTAAACTAATAGTCCAATTATCATTAGGGAAATTAATCCATAACTAAAACTCTTCTCACAAATAAAATACCAGGCCTGGATGGCTTTCCATGGGTCTCCACCAAACGGTAAAGGAAAAGGCAAATCTAAGGTCCTTCTCTCAGAAAATAAAAAGAGGAAATTCCCCCATTTATTTGATAAGACTACCATAACCATGAAAACATAAGAGAAACTACAAAACATGAACATATTTGGCAATCTCACTCATGCATATTGATGCTGAATTCATAAAGTAATATGGTTAAATTCCAACTCAGCAAGAAAATTTAACTTTATCCATTTTTAGGGCTACTATAATAAAGTACCACAAACTGGGCAGTTTAAAACAACAGAGGGGTGCCTGGGTGGCTCAGTCAGTTAAGCATCTAACTTTGGCTCTGGTCATGATCTCAGGGTCCTGGGATCGAGCCCTGCATCAGGCTCCATGCTCACCAGGTAGTCTGCTTATCTCTCTCCCTCTCCATTTCCCTCTGCTCCTTCCCCTTCTCATGCTCTCTCTCTCTCTCTTTCTCTCTCTCTCGCTCTCTCATATAAATAAATAAGAATCTGTAAAATAATTTAAAAAATAAAACAACAGAAACTTACTCTCTCACAGTGCTGTAAGAGGCAAGGAAATATCCTCCTCTGATGACATGGCAGGAAACATAGCCCTGCTGACACTGACCTCAGACTCCTTGCCTTCAGCACTGTGAGAGAATAAGTTCATGATTACTGTTTTTTTTTTCTTGAGGAAAATTCAGAAGCATCCACAGGTAATTTTTTCTATCAATGGTAGCATAAATACTTTTAGTGGATAAAACATCAATACAAAAAATTCAGTTGCAAATCTTTACTCCAGCAACAATCAAAAACTGTAATTTAAAAACCTATAAATAGAAACAAAAATAAATTGTACTTAAGCATAGGGAACACAGTCAATAATGTTATAATAACATTATATGGTGACAGATGGTAACTACACTTTGGTGGTGAGAATTGAGTAATGCATAGAATTGTCAAATCAATATGTTGGATACCTGAAACTAGTATAACATTATATGTTAATTACACTTCAGTTAAAATATTAAAATTAAATTTTACTTAGAAATAAATTCAACTAAATATAAGGATGTTCTTTAAGAATAAAATTATAAAGTTTTTTGAAAGATTTCTAAGTAGAGAGTCCATATTCTTGGAGAGACTCAATATCATGAAGGTGTATATTCTCCTGAAAATAATTTACAGAGAATTTAATCCAAATCCCAAATGGATTTGTTACTGTTGAAACTGCAGTTGATTTTATAATTTATTTGAAAGAGCAAAAGCCCCTGAATAGCCACCAAGTTGGGGAGGACTCATAAGCCAATGGATTTGAAGACTTATTATAAAGCTATATAATTAAGATCCTGTAGCATAACTAGATAAATGGACTCCTGCAGCAGAACAGAAAGTCTAGAAACAAATCCATGCAAAATGGGCTGTAATGATTCTTAACAAATCTAGAGCTTTATATCAGTGGGAAAAGGATGAGTTATTCAAAAAGGTACTGGGTGTTTTAATTATCCTTATTGAAAACTGTTATTAGATTTCCTACATCATATCATACACAGACACACACACACACACAAATAGCTACTAGTTAATTGAAAATCATTGTGAAACACAAAAGCATAAGCCTTTTAAAAGATAACACAAGAGTGTATCTTTTATGACTTACAGAACTATTTCTTAAGCAAGACACAAAAAGTACAATCTACAAAGAAAAATATTGAAAAATTTGAACTACATTAAAATTGAAGATGTCTGATGACTAGAAGTTACCATAGAGTGAAAACATAAGTGCCAAGGTAGGAGAACATATTTGTAACACATATAACTGAAAAGAACTTACATTGAGAATATTTCAAAAACTCCCCATGAAATCAAGGGGAAAAAGGCAAACAACCTAAGATAAAAAGATGTGGACAGGGAAAAAAAATAGCATTACACAGTAGATGGATGGTAGATAGGTAAGTAGGTAGGTAGGTAGATAGATAGGTTGGTAGATAGGTAGATGGATAGGTGGATGGATGGATGGATGGATGGACAGTTAGATGGATAGATAAATAGATGATGATGATGATGATGATGAAGATAGATGATAGATTAGATAGATGATAGATGATAGATAGATAGATGATAGCTAGATAGATAGATAGATTGATAGGCCAAAAAAAGTGTTCATTAGTAATCAGAGAAATAAAAGTTAGCCATATTGCAATATTGCTTTACACCCATGGTTAGAAAAACAATTTTTAAGTTCAAACAACACAGTGTTGACAAAATGTAGAGCCACAAAATCTCCCACATACTGCTGACAGGCACATAATTAGATACAACCACTCTAGAAAACAGCTTGACATTTCCTAGTAAATTTGAACATGTCCCCACCCTATGATTCAGCAACTCCACTAGTTAGTATTTACTTAAGATAAATTCTTACACATATATACAGAATATGTGTACAAACATGGTCATGAAAGCTTTGTTCATAATTGCAAAATCTGAGATGGTGTAATATCAATCAAGAGAATGGAAAAATAATTTGTTATATTCATACAATTGAATATTAGACAGTAGTAAAAATAAATTATCGTTACTTACATTGATAGAAAAGTCTCAAAAACATAACATTGAACAAAATAAGCAAGTTAAAGAAAATTATATCCACATTTTTTTCATTACATAAATGTCATAAACAAGTCAAAATAATATATTATTCACATAGATAGGAAAACTATAAAGAAAGTCAAGGGAAAAGTGAAGCTTAATACAAAGCTTTCCCTTTAATACAAAAGCTTTGTATTAAAGCCCTGACGCTGTTACCATTGAGGGGAAGGGAGAGGGTACAGGAGAATGAAATCAAGGAGGATCATAACAAAAAGGATATCAAGAGAATATTTTATTTCTTGAACTGGGTAATAGATTAATGATGGCTCTCATTATTATTCCTTACACTGGACATAAATTTTTATGTATTTTTTTGTATGCATAATAGGTTTACCAATAAAAAACTTTAACAAAAAAGTGAAGAGCCAAGAACAGAAAACACATTTTGAATAAGAAAAAGGAGACTCACCCAATCAGACATTAAAACTTTTATAAAATTTTATAAAATAGAATAGGAACAGACAAATAAACCAAAGGATGAGTACCGATGACCTAGGAACAAAATGGAGCCTAGAAACGTGTACTGGGAAGAGAATGCTTAATTTTTTTCTTGGAATAAATTATGTCTCATCCAGCAGAGCAGGCAGAGTGAGTGGTTAAGGGCCCCATCGCTGGGGTCAGCTGGTCACATTCCCATCCCTCCTCAGGTACACTAGAATCCAGGGCCAGAGCAGGTCACCTCCCCCCTCTCTAATGCACCTCACTCATCAGTAAAATGGGATGGCACAATGATCGTAGTCGACTCATAGCCATTTTAAGACGAAGTAAAATAATCCATTTCAAGGGCCTCATTTGGACAAAAGCTACATAAATGGCTAGCTTCCACAATTATTTAACTTCAAGTTTCTGAAATTAAGAGCTTACTGTGACGTGGGAAGGAGACAGTTTTTAAAATCGTTATTTGTTACTTTTCTGTCTCAGTCAACAGACCCTGAGTTTGAACAGTTTGAAAGTAGCAATTATGCCTATTCAACATCATATATTCAGTACCTAACACAGAACTTGCCGTGTGATCGATGCTTAATAAATATGCATCGTGTTGCCCTGATTTGAATTAAGAAGGGAAGGGAAAGTAGCATTGCTATAAAAAGGGAGAGAGTCAATGTGGGTGCCAGAAAATGCCACAGCTTTTCACCACTGTGTGGAGAAAAACAAAGCAGTGTTTTAAAGGCCAAATTTAATAGATTCCCAAGGTTATGCTACTGTGAAATTATACTACTGTGAAACAGGAATTAGAATCAGTCAATCCAAAATGTAAAATACCATGGAAGATGAGGTAATAAAACATAGTATACTTTAAATGAATAGTCCAATTAGCCAAACACCAGGGAGAACTTAAATCAGAATGTAACTTTATATGAGCAGAACAAGGAGCAACTATTAATACCGAGTAAAAAGGACCAAAAAAAATGAGGGGTAATTACAACAATTATGTGATTAATATGCCATCTCATAGAACACCTAACCACCAAAGAAATAGTCTAATGCATCCACATAACTCCTTTGTAAGATACTTAAATATATATAATCCATAATTAAAATAATTCAAATCAGCAGAAATCAAACCCAACGAAAAACCGTATGTCCACTTTCAAAGAATAATATCTGTGCCAAATTAGCAAGTGTTATAGCAAAGTTCAGAGCTGCTTGATTTTATAACATAATGATAGTTACTGATTTAAAGTGTCATCAAAATAAAACAGGCATAGGAGAAATGTATTAATTAATTGACATCATTATCAAAAATACTAAAGAAAATATTTTGAAATCTACATCAGAGACACTGTTCCAGGTGACATTAAAAAGTTTCACAATTTTTCATTTAAAAATGTGATATAAATATACTATATATAAAAATTTATAGCAAAAATTTCAAAATACTTTGTCTTCTTTTAGAAATAGATGGCCAAGAGGTTTAAATGTCAGGAGAATTATGAAGAGATACTTCCTTATCCTCCAAAAAAGGATATTTTCAATTTCATGACCAAGAAGAGAATCTAAAAAGCTGTTTCTTTTTTTGCTTTTTCACTATCGTTCCAGAAATGATTGACCATATATCAAAACTGGATCTTCCAAGCTATTACGTTTCACCATCTGGTTAACCTTATCAGTAAAGCACTAGAAAACAAACCTCACACATTAGAATTTCATCCACTCTGCAGAGTTACCCTGATCATAAAGAGTTGCCCAAAACTGAGATAAATTATTATGGAGACCAGAAATGGGTTACATTAACTATACATGATTGAATTCAACTAGAAGAATGGCACCCATAACAAACCCTAAGGTATAATCCTGCTGGTGGTGGTGCATGTGCAGAACAGAAATGCTGGTCATTCGGCTCATGTTTAGCCAATGCAGCATTAAGGACATGTACAATATAACCAGATACAAGACACTAAGAGTCTTTTGAGTCATTAGCAATAATTATGCTTGGTCCACAAGGGCATCTCAAAGTTCTCTAACACCCACCATGCACCTCTCCAGTGTTTCCAGACCAAATCAGATTTGATACAAAAATGATCACGATCTTAGAGTTATGTCAAAACTGATGCCCCATAAGCAACAGCAATAACTCATGAAAATTATAGAATTGAGTTGAAGTTTAGGATGAGAGCCCAAAGCACGATCCAAACTGCAGTCCTAGGAAATACACATTTCAGGCTCAAGAGTTAATAAAATGGTTCCAGAAGATTTTAGTGAAATTAAATGGAAGCTGGGACCCAACATTCCTATATCCTTTTCATCTTTGCCTGTATTAAGTTCAGGAAAGAAGTGGCTTTACAAGTGAAAAATGCCACAGAGAAATTATTTGTGATCTAAGATATTCTGGAGATAATACACAAAGGTAAGGTGCAAATGTGATAATACTTGTATTGTTTACTTTGGAGAATGTAATTATTATGGCTGTGGCTATGATTTTTGGTAGTTCAAAAGCTACCTTATCATTTCCCTACACACAGTATGAAATTAAGTTTGGTGTTTTGCCCACAAGAGTATTCCATGTCACTTCTAAGACAGTTTCTCCTTTCACTCCTATGGAATGCCAAGAACTTCCAAAATGCATTACCATGCAAATGTCTCGGGTGACTTTACTACACATTTATATTGCAAGGTAATCAATAAATTATTATTTCAATATTTATTGGAATCTCAGAAAAAGAAAGAAGACAGATTACACAAATTCATCTTCTGTGATTAATGGATGTTCCAGCAGAAGGCATACACTGATGGAGTAGGTCAGTATGCAGACTATATTACTGAATATTTCAACCCGGGTTGTAAATATAGTATCTGTTTCTCTTAGGGACTGTCACACTGAGTGCAGTATAAAAGGCAATAAATTTCAACAGATTAATTAACTCTTTGGTTACTGGGGCTGTGTGTCACCTATCCTGGCACCTAATAAAAATTCCTTTAATGCCAAGACATAAAGAAGGGCCTCTTTGGAAATGAGTTATTAACAGCATTTCGTGAATAGATGGAGAAATTGTAACTGAGCCATTTAAGTGTCATAAAGTGCAGCAAAGGCTGCTGGAGGCCTCTGAGGGACGCCGAGCAATACCATAACAATCAAATCTGAGATGGAAGAGGGATTGAGCTGTCCACTCAGAATTTTTATATTGTCAAAGAGCAGCGAGGAAATAATGTGATCAAGAAGTGAATTAACCTTGTGTGTGAAAGAAAGGGGATGATCTGATGGAAAAGGCAGTAAAGTAAAAATCACTCCATAATGCCTGCATTGCAGGCGAGCCATGAGGGGCTCCTAATGTCCGCAGGCTGTCAGAGAACAGATCCAGACCTCTAAGTACTATAAACCCATTACCTGCATTAGCCTGTAATTGGAATATATTTATTCATGTTTTTTTAGTTCTTCAGGGTCTATGTCTTGTATACCCACAGAGCATTAATTCCTATAAATGTTCTATCTTTGCAGACTCCTGCAAACAAGAAGACGGTCTTGAGTGGGAATTAACATTCAGTGGAGCGAGAGAAGAAGAAAGTGCTGTGCACGGAGCATGGGATTTGTATATGTGCCTTCCATTTCCTACTACACTCTTTAATTTGGCACCTTGACTACCTCCCCCAAATATTCTTTGGATGCCTTCTGATGAATCTCTAATTACCACATTTTCCAAATTTTTATATTTCTAGGCGAGGGTTCCCACAAGGAGAAAATAACAAATATCAAATACTAACCAGTTGTTTCTTGCTAATAACTGTCTTTCAAAATAGTAAATTTCACTTTCTCACTTGAGACTGAATCTCAAGATATGACACTTTTTATAAAGTTCTACAGAAAAAGCATGTAGAAATAATATAATTTAAATCAATATTTTTTCCTACAGACAGCACCTTTACCCTAGGTTACTTAGCAGAACCAAACCCAGCAAATCTCACCGGGTAGGTGTCTGGCACATAGAGCATTTACCATGTAGCAGGCACTGCTCTAAATGCTTTATGTATATTAACTCAGGTCACCTTGAAGACCACACTATGAAGTGGGTATTTTTACTACTGTCTCCATCTTATAAATTAGGGAAGTGGAGCACAGAGAGGTTAAATAAATTCTGACGGTCACACAGCTGATTTCAACCCCAACAACCTGTCTCTAGGAGTCTGGATTCTTAACTATTTTTGCAAAATTGCCTCACCAAAAAATAGTTAACAGATCCAGCATACTACTTACTCTCCCCAAACAATGAATGTTCTACTTGTGCTATAATAATTAAACTTAAAATTATGTATGAGTGTGTGTGTGTGTGTGTGTGTGTGTGTATGTGTGTGTGTGTGTTGTTCTCAGAGATGTTACACCTTCAGCTGTCCTTCTTTTCTTCTATATCATCAATCATTCTGTTTCTATAAGGGAAAGTTCCTATTAGCATATAGATGTGCTCTAGTCTTCTGACTTTATCCTCCATCTCCTTGATCCTACTACATTCCCTCGCCCTTTCACGGAAAAGCTTCTCTGAGGAGTTGTATTTGCATGCTGTCCCTACTTGCTCTTCTCCTATGTGTTCTCCAACCTCTACAAATCTGCCTCCTTCCTCACCACTCCACGGAAACTGCTAAATCCAAAGGTTGCTTTTGGGTCTTGTTTTCTTTGACCTTTTAGCAAATAGGACACAATTAACCACTCCCTCCTTCTGGCTTTGTGGCTTCTAGAATACCACTTTCTGCCTTCCCTCCTACCTCCTGCATACCTGGGTTTTCTTCATTGGCTCCTCTCGTACCCAGCTCTGAGATGTTGAGTTTCTTCAGGTTCCTTCACATTGCCACCAAAAGAAAAAAGAAAAAAAAAGAAACTACCTTCCATCCAGTTGCTTAAGCCAGAAATCTAGGTATCTCCTGCTTTCTCCATCTCATTTGCCAGATATTGACTTAAGGGCAATATTTTAACCAGTTCTGGCCACCAAGCGTGAGGGAAAGATTTCCCTGATCTGTAAAAAGACACACAGAAAAAAGCGCGTCTCTCGTCCAGGTGATGGCTGACGCCAGCTACAGGTCTGTGGTTCTGTGAGGAGATATCACTGACATGGTAAGGAGGGCAGAGCAGAAAGTGGTGAGCCCCTGGGTGCTTGACTGTGCCCCAGGATTGACCAACCTTTGCTGCCCTACCTCTGGACATATTAAGTACTGCAACAAACTCCTCATGGTTTAAGACGCTTTTAGTTATATCTTATGTTATTTGAAACCAAAAGCAATCTGACACATTCCTTCTCCATCAGTTAATCTGCATAACAAATCACCACAAAATTTAGTGGTTCAAAACAACAGTGAATGTGTATGTCTCACAGTTACTGTAGGTCATGAATTCAGAAGTGGATTAGCTGGGTTGTCCTGGCTTGGGATCACCCATGAGGTTGGAGGTGGGATATTGACTCGGGCTGCAGGCAACTAAAAGCTTGGCGGGAGCTGGGGGGGTGGGGTGTCAGGCAAATCTAATTCCAAAATGGTTCATTCAAACACATCATACCTATTCACAACTTGGGGCTTGCCATTGGTGGGGGCCTCGGTTCCTTCCCACAGGGGATTCTCCACAGGTGCTGAGACACAACATGGGATTTTTTTGGTAACTGATTTAATTTCTTTCCTGGCTATTGGTCTGTTCAAGTTTTCTATTTCTTCCTGTTCCAGTTTTGGTAGTTTATATGTTTCTAGGGATCCATCCATTTCTTCCAGGTTGTCCAACTTGTTGGTATATAGTTTTTCGTAATATTCAAATGTATATAAATATATATACAAATGTAATTATTTGTATTTCTGTGGTGTTGGTTAGTATTTCTCCTCTCTCATTTGTGATTTTATTTATTTGGGTCCATTCTCTTTTCTTTTTGATAAGTATGGCTAGGGGTTTAACAATTTTACTATTTTTTCAATTATAGGATTTTATGTATGTATGTATGTATTTATTTGAGACAGAGAGAGAAAGTGCAAGTAGGATGAGGAGCAGAAGGAGATGGATTAAGCAGATTGCACTGAGCACGGAGCCCCATGTGGGGCTCAATCCCACGACCCTGAGATTATGACCTGAGCTGATATCAAGAGTCAGATGATTAACAGACTGAGGCACCCAGGTGCCCCTATTTCTGCTCTAAGCTTTATTATTTCCTTCCTTCTGCTGGCAAGACACAGAATCAATGTATGGAAATCTGCTGCATTTCCATATACCAATAATGAAGCAACAGAAAGAAAAATCAAAAAATCAACCCCATTTACAATTGCACCGAAAACTATAAGATACCTAGGAATAAACCTTACCAAAGAGGTGAAAGACCTAGACTCTGAAAACTAAAACACTGATGAAAGAAATTGAAGATGACACAAAGAAATGGACAGACATTCCATGCTCATGGATTAAAAGAACGATAGTATTAAAATGTCTATATTACCCAAAGTGATCTACACATTCAATGCAATTCCTATGAAAAGGCATGTTTATTTTTAAAATCTAAATATTGTCATATATTGATAAAATATAGATATTGATCTCAGACTCAAAGAGATTTTAATTAAATAGTTCACTATGAAGCGTATTTTCTAAAGTCTTTTGTTTCTGGAAGTAATAAAAATATGAGCTATAGATTTTGCCCCTGTATTTAATTAATCTTTTAAACATTGCACACAGGAAAAAAATACTCTTTAGTTTAGGAAAAAACACAAATGGTCTTCAATGGGTGAATGGATAAACAAAATGTGGTAGATCCATACACCAGAATATTACCAGCAGTAAAAAGAAATGAGCTATCAAGCCATGAAAATACATTTAAGGAGGAGCTTTAAATTAAGCATGTTACTAAGTGAAAGAAGCCAATCTGAAAAGGCCACATACTAGCATAAGTCTAACTATATGACATTCTGGAAAAAGCCAGAGGTTCATGAGAGAGGGAAGGAGGGATGAATAGGTGGAGCACAGGGGATTTTTTAGGGCAGTGAAACTATTCTGTATGATACTGTAATGGTGGATACATGACATGTCATTACACATTTGTCCCAGTCCATGGATACCAAGAGTGAACCCTAATGCAAGCTATGGTTGTTACTTAATGATAATGTATCGATATTGGCTCATCAATTGTAATAAATATAGCTCTCTAAAACCAGCTGTTAATAATAGAGGAAACTATGGGGGAGGTATATGGGAACTCTTTGTAGGTATGCAAAAAGTGCAAAGTGTGTGTGTGTGTGTGTGTGTGTGTGTATACACACACAATGTATTGTATCCATATCATATATACTATATATATATATAGAATACCTATTATATATAATGAATAATCAAAGACTGTAATAATTTAGTATAAACTATATGGTATTAAATATTAGGTATCTAAAGACAGAGAAGGGGGAACAGAAAGAGATAATGAGGTATAAAAAAGCAGACCACATACGTGAAGGATTGTAGAACGTGGAGAAAACTGATGAAAAGGACATAGTGTGGGCTGGTGAAGCAGAATGAATGAAGACTCAGAAGGAGAAACACTATTAAGGGTGTACTCCTACCAATAATGAACATTATAAACATCCGTGTAAGACGGTGAAGAAATTGGCCTTGACTGAGCTTGTGATTTACTGATGTATTCAACAAATATTTATTTGAGCAACACTGTGATAGGATATTACAGAACTTCCAGATGTATTAGACATCAACTCCGCTCTCAAGAAGCTTGCTGGAAACTGAGAGTTACAGGATTTTATAACCTAAGAATAGATCAGGAAACGAGTCAGCCCTGTTCCACTATTGACTGCATACCCACGAAGATTGACATATACAACCAAGTGCTCTTAACAGGGAAAATTATGTCCACGTGGACTGTTTCTTTCAGCACAGAAATGGTGCTGTTTAAGTCTGAAATGTTTCTTACATTTTTCTATTATTTTTAACACAAAAGAAATCCCCTTTATTTCTTTTTTTTTAAAGATTTTATTTATTTATTCATGAGAGACAGAGAGAGAGAGAGGCAGAGGGAGAAGCAGGCTCCCAAGGAGCAGGGAGCCCGATGCGGGACTCGATCCCAGGATTCTGGGATCATGACCTGAGCCGAAGGCAGACGCTTAACCATCTGAGCCACCCAGGCACCCAGAAATCCCCTTTATTTCTATTACACTTATCTGTTGGTAGGTAAGAGATCTGTAACCATTACCTCTGCCTACAATCGTGAGCTGCCATTGGCATGGCTGGTCTGTGGGTATTGCTCCACCGAGCAGCCCCCAAGGTGTGGCTCTGTCAGGAGCGCTGCTCTGGAAGACTGTATGTCAAGGTTGGGAACCACAAGGTGTTTTCTAGTTCACATCTATAGTTCAGGGATTCCTTGCATAAAAACATCCCAGAAAAAGACCTTTCCAGTCTTTGTTGTGCATTGCATGAGACGTCCCATTTCATTTTGGAAAAGCAACTATGCTTCAAGTCAGGGGAATGAGAAATGATGTATTGTAGATCTCAGTTTAGGTCCGGTACTGCCTTCCAGAGCCACATGAGCCTAACTCCTTTTTATATAACAGACTTTTAATGATTTGAGGATAATAATTAAGGGCCCATTTCTTTCTTCCTTTTTTTTTTAAGATTTTATTTATTTGACAGAGAGAGACACAGCGAGAGAGGGAACACAAGCAGGGGCAGTGGGAGAGGGAGAAGCAGGCTCCCTGCAGAGCAGGGAGGGACTCAATCCCAGAACCCTGGGATCATGACCTGAGCAGAAGGCAGATGCTTAATGACTGAGCCAGTCAAGCGCCCCAGGGCCCATTTATTTCGATGATTCTGCTTTATGTCTCAGTCTCCTCACCTCTGTCCACACAGTAGTCCCTCTCTTCTGCCTAAAAATTTTTGTTTGAAGCCCAAAGTTTAAACTTATGCCCTCAAATGCTTGTCCTTTCCTCCCTTCCCCCACAACCAGTTTGAAAGGAACAGTTAGTTGGTTCTACCAAAAACTTGTCATGATTGAATGAATGAAAATTGTGCATAATATAAATATACATGAAAAAATATAAACATAAGAATGACAGATATGAAAAATAAGTAAATAACTCTTTACCATGTGAGGATACCACAACAAGTCTGTGACCTCAAAGGACCCTTACCCCACCACGCTAACACCCTGATCTTGGGCTTCTGGCCTCCCGAACTGTGAGAAATAAATTTCCATTGTTTATAAGTGAAAAAAATATATAAAACTAAAAAATAAATAAATAAATAAATAAACATGAATAGACCAAAAAAATAAGTTACATGTTTCATATAGCCTGAGCCCGTTTTGGCTGAACCTAATTTTTCAACTAAGAACCTGTAAGGTACCATTAGATGAAAAAAGCCAGAAACTTGTCTGTTTCTGAAAAGCCAAAAAGGTAGAAAATTATGGATTATCCTACCACCTTAAGTTTCATAAAGGAAAAAAATATAAGTGTGTGTTTATACTTCTCATGCATAATATTGCTGGAAACGTATTAAGATACTGGTAACACTGGTTGCCCCAGGAGAGGGAACTAAGTGAATGAGACATGTGGTGTGTGATCAACTATTCATTACGTATGCTTTTGCTACTTTTGAATTTTTAACTATGTGGATATTTTATATAGTCATAAGTAACATTCAAACTTTAAGAAGACAATAAAAATTAAAAATACATAAATATTTAAATAAACAATCGCATGAATGTCAGCATAAAACATGTCTGGGACCTTTTCTCTGACAAGTAGTCTCAAGCTTAGCCTAGTAATTAAGCACGAGAGAAAATGAAATAATCCCAGAGTTGAGTTTAATCCCCAAATTGCTGACTCTCTTTCAAGATTCCCTACAGACACATGAAAAGGAAGGAGTAAAGGAATCCTTTTAGGGGTGCCTGAGTGGCTCAGTCGGATAAGCATCTGCCTTTGGCTCAGGTCATGATCCCAGGGTCCTGGGATCGAGCCCCACATCGGGCTCCCTGCTCGGCAGGAAGCCTGCTTCTCCCTCTCCCACTCCCCCTGCTTGTGTTCCTGCTCTCACTGTCTCTCTCTCTCTCTCTGTCAATTAGATAAATAAATAAAATCTTAAATATATATATATAAAATAAATAAATAAGTAATCCTTTTATTCAACTCTCAAAATCACATTTGTATATTAAATATCATTACCTTGAAATTTTCATGCCTTTATATATGTCAACCATCCAGAATTACATTGTGCATGTATGTCCCGGAGGTTTCAAGAAAATGTAAAACTATGGCATTGCTGCCCATTTCAGCAACATCAGTAACAAATGTGTTCATTAATCTAATAAGATTAAGAATCAGAAATATATTTTTAAAGGTATGGCAAAATAACCTTCAGATTGTACCCTTTCATGAACAGTCATAAAAATAATTTCTTCCATCGTTGAGGTTCAGAATGTGACTGAATGACTATAAAATATTCCAATTATTCTTAATAAGTCACAAACCAATGAATAATGCACTTCAGATGTCCATGACAAACCCAGTCAATTCAGGAATTTGTAATCTGAAATAATTCAATAACAGGTTTGGTAATCATTCACTCAACTACATGTGTTACAGACCAATTGTATCAAAAACTGTGCCAACTACATATCAAGTTATAAACAGAAGCATTAGAGCCATTAAAGATACCTACCCCGTTCCAACCTCCTTACATACAAATCTGTTCATTTAGCACATACTCGTTGAACGCCACTATAAAGCAAGCACTGTATTAAGCAGGGAGAATAAATACACGATATGGTCACTGCCTTCTAAGAAGCTCCCAGCTAAGTAAGGAATAGAGAGAGAAAGCACAAAAACTATAAAACACTGTGATTTCTGCTCTAGTAGAAGCCAACAGATGTGATTCATAAGAATTGCAGGGGCCCAAGACAGGGAATTAATTGTTCATCTATTTGGCAAAGAGAGGAACGGTGAGGGATTTTGAGAGGACGCTACTGCTCACAGGTAGAGAGCATGCCAATGGCAGAGACGTCATTCAAATTCAAATCTCTGGATTTCCAGTAGTATTCATTTCGCTACACCGTCCCTAACAACTTGATCAAAGATCATCAGTACTTATAGCTTTAGGACACAGACACAGCAGTGAGATTTAATTTAAGCAATGTTTTCAAGATGTGTCACGCTAACAATTACTTAGCTCACAGAATAAAAAAATACATATATTTTTAAACAACTCAAAGCTTGTACCAAAAGCATTTAACACTTATACATGTGCACTGTACGATACACATATGTGTGTATGTAGTTTCGCATAAAAGTTAACAGATATGCATAGCTAATGATAAGCGTTATTTCAAAACCACAAGTCCAATTCAGCTTATTTTTAATGACTTTGGTGCCGAAAGCTTATTAACTAACCAGCTGTCAGACTGTGTTGCTACAAAACTCTTATCCCAGCAGGATGCTTAGATTGGAAACAAGGATGAATCTTTTCATTATTGCTGTGTCTCTTATTTAACCGAATGTGTTTCAGAGGGATTATCTGGTTTAATGCAGCTAATTCAATATAAAACTGAAATGGCTACTTAGAATGTCCAAATACCCTATCCTCTTCATATGTGTGCAAAGCAATGAAAACCTCTGATGTTATGTTTGATAAGAAGTGGAGTATCGGAGCATGCCACATGTCAATTCCCAACAGGTAGTAAAAGACCAAGTTTCGCAATGTAATGGGTCACTTTTACACTTTCCAATAACTGGCAGTACGGCAGCAGTGCACTGGCTACAAAGGAGTACTAACGCCATACTGATGTGTCAGAGCCAATAGTACTAATAATGGATAAGGATTGGTGGATATTGCTCCCCATTTTAACGAGAAGAGGCAGCTCGTGTACAACTCGTGGTATTCTCGAAGCTCCTATCAAGAATGCCTTTCATGTAAGACAGAGATGCCACTAACAACAACAACAACAACAACAACAACAACAACAAAATGGGCTTTGAGAACATTTAAGTAGGGTGCCTGGGTGGTTCAGTTGGTTGAGCTTCTGCCTTCGGCTCAGGTCATGATTTCAGAGTCCTGGAATCGAGGCTCACACTGGGTTCCCTGTTTAGTGGGGAGTCTACTTCTCCTTCTCCGCCCTGCTGCTCCCCCTGCTTGTTCTCTCTCTCTTTCTCAAATAAATGAATAAAAATCTTAAAAAAAAAAGAACATTTAAGTATTATCTGTTAAAGAGATGTGCACTAGATCTCTCCAGAATCAGATATTCCTCAGGAGGTTATGTTCAGCAGCATGCCCTTGGAAATAGAGCTTCTGTGTAATGTTTGAGTACATCCTGATGCCAGGAATGGTCATTCCCCAGTCCCTCAGCTTTATATGTTGTCATATATTCAAATGAAACTTCTCCTGTTTTCTCATTTTTTATTCCATTATTTTTAGGAAACTTAAGACAAAAATTGGGGGAACAAAAGTAAGGAAGAACAAATCTTCAATATCATAGCATGCCAAAATGAATTAAACCAAAATGCTACAATTTCTCTCCAAGTTATGTCGGTCCCCAGCCTTTGTGCATGTGTGTGTGGTGAATCCAATTGGCTGTTGTTACAAGAAACTGTCTAACTAAATTTCTCTTTCCATATTAGTTCTATTGCAGATAATACTGAATGTCTAAATGAATGAAAGCTAGCGGTTTTATTTCTAAAAGAATTTATATTGCTAAGACCTAGATGACATTAAAATAATCATATATGGTGTAAGCAGGAAAACAGAAATATATACATAGAAATAGATGTGAAATAAAAATTTATTTCATGAAAAATTGCGATGAAATAAAACTAAAGGCAGCAGAATCATGGTCACATTTGGTTGTGATGAAAATTGATTAAAAGAACTTCAGAAGGAGGGGAGGAGTTGCTAAAAGGATTACTAAAAAAAGAGACTTCAAATAGTTGCTTTAAATTCAATAGTCATGTTAGCAATTTATGGACTTGATTATACCTTCAAAATGAACAATAACCCAGTAACAACTCCCATCGAAGGATACTAAATTTTTATGATATGGTATAATCAGATTGGCAACCATACGTATAATAGACTTGATTCAAAGGAGAAACAATTCATGGTAACAAATTTCTGATAAGAAAAGACAAACTCGCATTTTTAAGACTAATTCAAGTAACTGAGAAAAGCCATCATCACATTAAACCTCACTGTGGTGTTTCACTCTTGTTCTATATAACAAGAATGCATATGAATATCTTAAGCAGATACCTTTGGAGAAATGCATCATAGTGCTTTCAGTACAATAAAGGAAAATAATGAGGCCTCAGTCATTATTAACACAAGTGACGTTAAAAAAGGGAGCTAATACTTTTCTAAGGTTTTAAATTTATCATTATATTTTTGGACTGCTTTATTGATTATTTATCATTATATTTTTTGGACTGCTTTATTGATTATAAAATTTCATTTTAAGGGCTTTAGCTTTTAAGTTGAAAGAAGTTTTTTTGGTTTTTTTTGTTTTTTTGTTTTTAACTGTAAGAAGTACCTGTCCCTCCTCCACCATTTATTCTTTTATTCAGTTAATTAATTATATCAGGATAGGCTCATGGGTATTACTTTTTTTATTTTTTATTATTATTATTTTTAATTTAAACTCTATAAATTAATATATAACGTATTATTTGTTTCAGGGGTAGAGGTCTGTGATTCATCAGTCTTATATAATACACAGTGCTCATTACAACTACCCTCCCCAATGTCTATCACCCATTCCCGCATCCCCCCACCCTTCTCCCCTCCAGCAACCCTCAGTTTATTTCCTAAGATTAAGTCTCTTAAGTGGAAAGAAGTAAATCATTTCTTTAAACCTTATATACAATACCTTAAAAAAATTAAAGAAAATAGCCATGTCACATACCTCTTCAGACTCGTTTAATTATATTTATTTAACTGTAGAAACTTCTTCTCTAGAGTACAGAGAAAATAAAAGTAGGCAGAAACATATCTGTCATGAATTGGTCCAATATTAGTTATAAACTGAAATAGCATAGAATAGAACAAAGATCCCCTAGTTCTTTGATTCTTTGTTTCTTTGAAATGCAAAAGTATTTATGTCAATTAAATATTGTTATTATTTTATATATTATAATATTAAATATACATATATATTATACTATTAGTTTCTTGGCCGACCTTCAGAATGCATTTTGCATGCTGATTTGAGATTTTTACCTACTTTCTAGTATTAAATAGAGCAAATTGCCTCTAACCACAATTACAATTAGCTAAATATTAGTGTGAGTTCCACAAATCAGTCTAGCCTAATAAAACCTTTCAACTTATTTATTACAGAAGGCAGTAAAAAAAATGTAAAATAACAAACTATAATAGATTTTATAGACAAATCAAAGCTTTGATACTACCTATAAACTGTTACTTATTCAATTCTATCAGTGAATCGAAACTTACCATTTCCATGAAGCATCTTGAGAGAAATTTGTTTATAAAGACTTCCTTTGAATAGTTCTCCCCTTGAAATAAGTACAAGACTGATTTGTCCGGCACTAGGTTTTGCTAAGTAACAACTGTTTTATTCCAAAAATGCAGAGCAGCCTTCTACTCCCTGCTGCAATATTGTTTCCTAAAACAGCAACGTGGGAGGCCCTGGAGTTATACAATGGAGTGCCCTGGCTCAAGGCATATTCAAAATTCAAAGTTCTTTATATCTATGAGGACCATTTCTACGGAATCCATTTGAAAATAGAAAGCAATTGCTTTTAGACGGGAATGTAAGTTCAACTTGTTTTAAAATAATGTACTTTCTGTTGTTGGATGATCAAAATCTGCGCCCAGAAAATACAGAGGCAATAAGAGCAAAACTTCACAAGAATAATGTTTACCTTTGGTGTGTGGAATTACAAATTAGATACTTTGTTTGTAACTAATTCATTCCAGCAAGATATCTATGTTGTTCCCACAGTCCCTTCTCAGCCAGACCACCCTGAGGATCCTGTTTTCTCTCTCCTTCCTCCAGGCAGCTTTGATCTGTGCTCATGGATTTTCTCTAGCACTTTCAACTCCGTTTGCCTCCAAATGTACCAACTGGAATTAATTAAAATGTTCTAAAACTGCTGTAATACAATAGCCATGTGCTACCTGCAATGTGGCTAATTGGAATTGAGATGCAATGGAAGTGTAAAAAGTCACACCGGATTTTCAAGACTTTATGTAAAAATAATAACAAAATATCTCATTAATAATTTTTATTTTATTAAAAAAGAAAGCAAAAAAAAAAGGCAAAGCAAAGCAAGCACAGGCCCAAGATGGAGTCACTCACTATGCCAGGCCAAGTCAACAAACTGGGGCTTAATACCTGACCTAATTGCAGTTTCAACCTCCCCAAGAAATATAGTCTTAACTTGTTGGTCAGGAATTTTCTGGTCAGCACCAATGAATGAATCTGGCCAATGGGTTCTCTCCATCCCTCAAAGAAAAAGGAAGTAGTCCACCTAATAAGACTCCCTGCTCTTCCCGCTACGGGAAGGTGACTTTGAACAGATCCTTTCTTTTCTTTTGCTAATAATTTCCTTGCCCCACCCTGCTTCCTATAAAAACCTTTCATTTTTGTATTAACTCCCTTCTAGTTGCTAGATGGTATGCTGCCTGATTCATGAATGTCTTAATAAAGCCAATTAGATCTTCAAATTTGCTAAGTTGAATTTTTGTTCTTTAACAATATTGATTACATGTTGAAATGATAATCTTTCATCTATATTGCGTTAAATGAAACCTTATTAAAATTAATTTCACCTTTTCCATTTTACCTTTTTAACGTAACGAGCAGGAAATTTAAAATTGCAAATGTCATGTACATTATATTTCTATTAGCACTGTTCTAAGAAGTAAAAGGAACCAAATGGTAAAAAGACCAACCCTCCACAGAAAGCTTTTTACAAATAATCTTTTAAGAGGCTTAACAAATTACTTATTACAAAAAAAAAAAAAAAAAAAAATTTGTCCCAAAAGGGATTCTCAAACTAGGTGCTAAACAAGTAAAATTGTCCATCTTTCTTATTACACAAGCGAATTCTTCATGTAGAATTTTGTGTCACACAAATTATTCATGTGGAGAAAGAAGCGGAGTGAGGGCTAGTGTCTGCAGTGGCCCAGGCTCCTTGAACCTCCCTCCGTTTGGGAGAGAGCAGAGCAAAATCTGTAGCCTTGGGAGTCAGTCATCCTCCAGGGGAACTGAATCTATAACCATAGTCTCATTAGCATAGCCCAGAGCTCCCACCACATCCTAGAGCTAATCCTCTTATCTTTAACACTAATCACCTTGTAATTACCTGTGTAGGTAACTCCACCCCACGACTGTGAGCTTTGTGAGGGCAAGAATCCGTGCCCATCTTCCTCGGGGACATGTCTACAATGACCAGCATCATGTATAATTCATAAGTGCTCAATCACTATTTACTAAATGAATGTTCAATAAAAATTGAATTAACTCATTTTTCTATTCAGTGCACCTGGAGCCACACATCTACCAATGAACTGCCTAGCTTGGAAATGTTATTGAAGTTATTCTTTATGACAGAGTTAGAAAGAGTTGACCGATGATAATAATAATATGTAAATGATGATATAGAGTATGCAGTCAGCTAGATATGAGTAGGGACTGGGATTCTGACCATGAGAAAGACAGAAACCGCCAACAACCTCAGATCGCAGCCAAGAAGAACCCCGGGAGAACTTGTGAGCGCTTTTCCCTATAATGGCTGCCCTAAAATAACCCATAGCTTTCTTTATAATACATTTACAATGTGGTTTTGACCCCTACCCCCTTGCAGGGGGTGTGTGCCATGACCATTCCCACAAGGACCATATATAGCCAAAATCAACCCCTCTCCATCTGTACAAAGAGTCCCTTAGATGATTGGAGGCAACCTCAGTCAGAGACTGCCCTGGCTTGGACCCATAACCCCTGAGCTGTTGCCACCTCTGGGTCTGCCTGCTCCCCCAGCTTGAGAGTGTACTTTCGCTCTGACCACTATTAAATGCTTGCTTGCGGAACAGCTTCGTTCTGAATTCTTTCTCAGCCAAACTCAAGAACAAAGGCCAGGGAACAAGATGCCCAGCTAACAATGTATAATGATAGTACGTGATATTAAAAAAAAATCGGTTAAGCCTATGGGACTCTTGGTTTTGGCTCAGGTCATGATCTTAGGGTCTTGAGATCCCACTTGGCACTGGGCGTGGAGCCTGCTTAAGACTCTCTCTTTCTCCCTTTCCCTTTGCCCCTCCCCGCTAAAAATAAAAATAGTGATAATAATAATAGCTAACATTTACTGAGGGCTTACCAGATAATACCCGTTGCGCTAACTATTTAACCACATTTAACCCTTTTTCACTTAGTATTACAACTAACCAGATTAAGTACTGTTATCATCCCCATTTTACACATTGGAGGACAGGAACTTAGAAGATAAGTAATTTACTCAAAGACACCCAACAAGCAAATACTAATGCAAGGATATAAATTTAGTCTGATCCTAGAACCTAAATCTTAACACTATGCCAGATGATTCGTAGGGACATTTGAGAACCTGAGAAGCATAAAGAACACTCCCATAAAGAATTGTCCTGAGTGATAGAATGCAGGAGCATTTATCTGCAGGTGCCCACCCTCCACTAGGGGACCGTTTCCTGGGGATATTAACTTCTCTAAACTTTTTAAGGGAGAGTTGTGTGTGTGTGTGTGTGTGTGTGTGTGTGTGTGTGTGTGTGTGTGTTCATGCACGGGTGCACAGATGCTTGCATGCATATAAAGAAGATTTAATTCTCAAGGGTTAGCAGAATCAACTAGAGAGACTGCTATTTAAACAGATGCTCAGGCTATATTTGATAGCCATCTTCTTCCTCTTCCAACATCCATCCTAGATTTCACCCTTAGCCAGCACCACAGCTGATTGCTTGCCTGGTGGGGTGGCTGAGACATTTGAGCCATAGTTGCTTTGCCCTTATCAGGCCATTGTTGCTGCCATTGCCTTCAGCAATTTTACTGGCCATGGAAACGCGAAGAGACACCCCAGTGAATGCCCTAGCTTTGTAGACGTAGATCCTTCTTGTCCCCACTAAATAGAGCAGCATTCATAACAAACAGGTCCTGCCTGACCAGAAGTAGACACTAATTAAGAGGGAAGAAGCCATTTCCCCCTCCCTACTAGGTGGACAATCAAGTGCTCACAGCTCTGTCCAATGGGGACATTTCACCTAAATGTCTTTCTTTTTTTTTTAAGATTTAATTTATTTATTTCAGAGAGAGAGAGAGAGCACGAGTGGGGAGAGGGGCAAAAGGAGAGGGAGAAGCAGGCTTCCCGCTGAGCAGGGAGCCCGATGTGGGGCTCGATCCCAGGACCCCCCAACCATGACCTGAGCCAAAGGCAGACGCTTAACCAACTGAGCCACCCAGGTGCCCCGACACCCAAATGTCTTCTTAGAGTCATCCCTGTTGAGGACTGCTGTTGAGCAATAATGCATTTTGAGCTCCCATCAAGCTATTCAACCAACCAATCCTTGAAAAAGGTCCGTGTTGTTGCTGAGCCTGTCCTGAGGCCATAGGTGTGAGCTGAGGGAGAGTTACTGGTGTGCCAGAGGTAGGTGATATCTAACTTACTATCTATCTTACTTATCTAACTTACTTCGCCCTTTGGACTTGCTCAGGCCTGAACCTTAATGTATCATTTTCCTCTTACAGAAGATTGCGGCCGTACCTGTCCAACCTTATGGGGACAGGTCTGAATTTGACCACAGCCAGGTCATGATGGGCATCAGCCCTTTCGTGGCCACTTCATGTCCCATGGTTACAACCCAGCCTCTAATGGGCCCCAGGGAGCATCACAGTAGCTTGTCAAAATCAAGCAGTTCTCTGCTACAAAAGGCATGTGCTGCCCTACTAATCTGCCAGTCTGCACTGTGATTCTTCTCTTGTGTTTTCCAGAGTTTCCACCTAACCCTGTTCTCTACAGTTGACGCCTCCAGCCCCAATGAATCTACTGGGTCACACATCTCAAGTGGCAGAGCGGTTGATCCTCCAGTACAGCCTGGATCCGCTACAGAGCAGATCTGGGCCACACTCAGAGCTGAAAGTTTTTTGAGTCACCTCATGAATGGACTGAAACAGTATTCCTAAATGTGGTATATGTGGTCTCCAAAATCAAAGGGCCATCAAGTGCTTCCTCTCTCTTTCTCTCTCTCTTCAATAAGCACTGCAATAGATGTTCTTTCACTTGAAAGGATGTAGCCAATGCTTCTGTGTCCCACATGACTTTCCTTCAGGAAATCTCTGATTTAAGCCACAGCTCTGGGGAACATTTTTGTGGGAGCTCAGATTCACTTTGTACTTGCAGTGTTTCAGCTCAAGCAGACACTGTGAGTCTCTCTGCTTCCTGCCCCAGGATCTCCTAGATACTACAGGTGTCTTTTAGACAACGCTCATGTATGTTCTGGAAAGTTGCAGGGACAGGAGCTGTGGATAAATGATCCAAACTCCAGTCCTGTAGGCTTACGGAGCAAGCACCGCTACGTGAACCCTGGTATTGCCTTTGCTCATACTCCCTCCTCTTCTTCTTGTTTACCTTCTACTTCCTGAGATGATTTTCCAAACAAATTACCTGCACATCAGTTCTTGTCTCAAGGTCTCGTGTCAGGTGAAACCAAATTAAGAGAGGATGCTGCCAACTCATAAATCATTAGATGCCCCTAAATGAGGCAGATTCTGAACCCTCATACGTTTTATCTCCCACTCTGTGGCACTCTTCCTAGACTATCCTCCCAGAATATCCAGCACTTGCCTCTTGTCCCCTTGGTCCAATGAGCATGATGTCAATGACATAGAGGACTTCATGACAATCAAGTTTCCTGCAGGGTTCAATGTTGACAGTGAGTGGGAAGGTCATCTAGCCCTAGAGAAAGACAGTGAATGTGTACTGAGGTCATTTTCACAAAGGAGCAAAGGGCTTTTGTTGTGCTTTATGGATGGGACATTTGCCAGCTCAATAACCTTACGACAAGTATGAGAAGCTGTTTTATCTATTTTAATAAAAATTGGAGCTACCACTTGTTTAAATTTACAAAATCTACCAAAATACACCATGATACTCCTAATTTTTTCAAAGACTAGAAAGATGAATTAAATAGGTTATGATGGAGGTCATCATCTGTACATTTTTTAAGTGTTTGTTGGCGCAATCTCTGCAATCCTCTTGGGTACAATAAGCTTCTGATTTTTTTATTCTGGTCCAGGGAGGCGAGATGATTCCGGGAGCTTTCACTTGGCCCTTCCTAGCACAAGAACTCGTAACGATAGGTCAGAGAGGGATCTATCAGCTGCTAAGCATGTCAGTACCAATTACACCCGGGGGAGTCCATAGGCGCACTGGACACACGATGACACAGATTTCGGTGTCAGTTTCATCCCTGTGTAATTCACTTTCCACAACGCACTCCTCCTTGGGTAAATGGCTTTCGGTCCCTTGGGGAATGTTTTGAGAACATTTATTGTAGGTAATTTGCAGAGGCATTGCAGGGTGCTTCCTCAAGGGACCTGGCTTCCCCCTCAGCTGATGAGTCTGGGCATGAGGTTACTTGTATTAAGGCAGTTAATGTCAGCCTTTTGCTCACTACTTTTTCTGTTTGTTTTTATGGCTGTTCAAGGCAAACACCACGCTTAGGGTACACATCTGCCTCATTGTTAGGAACACTTTGATTGTGAGCCTGCAGGCCAAGGCAACCTGGTTGCCACTCTGGCTTTGCTACTAGTTTTAGTAATTACATCCACCTTGCTTCTGTTAACAAAATGCTGCCACAGGGTTTCTGCTCTTCTGGAATCCAATCACCCCTGTTGTCCCCACTGTTTACTAGGGGTCTTAGTTCCATGGAAGTATCTCCTACTTCAGCCTTGGCTTACAGAGGAAAACAAGCTTCTCAAAGATACCAATGCCCTTCTCCACCAGTGTATTCCTTATTGCTTTTTGGAAGGAAGTGCCCACCCAGCCTTCCCAGGAAAAAACAGTCAGGTGTTGGGTTCTTCGATCTCACATAATAAATTCATTCCAAAAATACTCATCTCCCTGATTCCTTCCCCGATATTCTGTCAAGGCCATTTTGCCAAGCCTATTTCATTTACTGTGGGCTTTCAATGCATTTAAGTTTCAACAAACCATCTGGGCAGGGCATTGGGACTGCCTCTCGGTGACCTTGCCTAGCTACTAAATTGTCATGGACATGGCTCCTGTCATCAAATCTTCCATTATCCAGCCTGATATTTTGTGCCCCCTCCCCCCCCCGAGTCCAATACCTGCAATACCTACTCCCGGATTCTGACATGTGTCCTCCCAGTTGCTGCCAGTTCTTATTAGCTAAATCTAGTGATTCTTTGGATGACACAACTATTTCCTCCCAGAGAAGGGACTGTACCTCCCCACTTAGGCTATACCAAGAGCTCATTCTAATTTTTAGTCTGGAGACAATGAGGGGAGGTTGGAGCAGATCTTGAGGACAAGCATGACCTTGTCAGGTACCTGTCTCTGATGAGGTCTTTTCATTCTTCAGGTGGGAGTAGGAGTGGGTCTCCCTGCACAAAGGGGGATGGGGTATTTCTACAAGCCCAAAGGGCCCAAGGGAATTTCGAGGTGTAAGTTTCCTCAGATCATCAACACAATTTCCCCCCTTCCTAAGTCCTTCTCCTCCCCTATCAAGGCCCTGACTCTAGCATCAGAGATCCGCCAAGGGTACATTCTATTACCAATCAGCTCGCCACCCGTATAACTAAATCTTGAATGGGAGTTTTAGCACTCTGTCCTGTGGCTGCAAGAGATGAGGATCTCTTTAGATGCTGATGTGAAGATTTCCTACCTCTCATGATGAGCCCTGAGGCAATAGCTGGCTGACCATGAAAGTTAAAAAAAAAAAACAAAAACAAAAGCAAAACAGCAAATTCTGCCATCCTTCTAAGTGCCCTTGTTTCTTCCCATTCAAGTGCTAGAGCTACCATGCAGACGAGTTTCATCTTCATCTTCTATCCAGCACCTAAGAAGAGCTTTAGTGATTGTGATATCCCAGTGCACCAGGAGGTATTCCTCTTGACATCTGACTAGTGAATGACCCAGACACTTGAGGGGCTACATTTGACGCTTTCTTCCTACACCAATTTCTTAGGTTGATTTCCCTCAAAAGCATAACCTAAGACAGGTATTTGTGTGTGGCCAGGTCATTTGGAAGGTGATCCTACTGAGAAGCGGTGAGGGGATGAAGAGAAAGTTATTCAAGATGATACAAGAAGGCAGTTTTGAAATTGCTGCAGCAGACAACTCAATTTCCCCAGGACCTCTTGAGAAGCACACAGAATGGCTCTACAGAACTGCCTCACTAAAAGGTAAGAGGCAAGAGGCTTTGTCCATCGGATACTGTCACCTGTTGGTTAAAGGCTGACCCCGGACTGTTAACTGACCATCACTTCAAAGGTGTGCAAGGTGTGAGCTACTGTTGCCATCAGAGTCAGCAAAGTCAGAGGAGTCTCAGGGTAGAAAGCATAGAATGGTAGAGAAAGGAAGATGTCAGGGAAAGGTGACAAGTTTGCATAAACTGTCCCCACAACCAAGTCTGAAATCGGAGGCAATGCTCAGAATATGAGTCAGGACCCTGTAGGCTTTTGATGCAACAGGACTATGAATTTCTTAGGAGTTGATAATCAGTTCATAGCTGCACCTCTTTAGTCTCCACTGGGGTCTCACCGTGATGTAATGGAGTCAGTATCTATAAACACCTACTCTGTAATAAGTACTACTCAGTCCATCATATACCTCACATTTGACACGTAAAAATATGGCACTGATTGTATTACTTTGCTAGGGTTGTCATAACAAAATCCCACAGACTGGTGGCTTAAGCCACAGAAATTTATTTTCTCACAGTTCTGGAGACTGGAAGTCCGAGATCAAAGTGTTGGTAGGGCTGGTGTCTTCTGAGGCCCCTCTCCCTGACTGTCTCCATGTGGCCTTCCTCCTGTACATGTCTGTCTCCAAATTCCCTCTTTTTTTCTTTTTCTTTTTCTTTTTTTTTTTTTTTTGACAACTGCTACACCTCACCTTTTTCTCCTCTTTTCTGCTTTCTGTTAAATGATTACTGTTCTTTGTTTGAGTGTGTTTAAATAATTCCCTAGAGAGACATCCAGGTAGATGATGTGCAAACCCCAGCTTGTCCTGGAAAAAAAGCTCAGACATTTCCAGCTGCTTCCATAGCCCCTTGGATGCAGACATTTCCCAATTCCTTTTTTTTTTTTTTGAGGATGCTCATCAGATTGGATTAGGGCCCACCCTCATCACCTCATTCTACCTTAGTTGCCTCTTGAAAGATCCTGTCTCCAGGTACAATCATACCCTTGAGGTACTAGCTGCTAAGATGTCAACATATGAATTTTGGGTGAAAACAATTTAGCGTATAATATTGACCTTTACATTAAAAAATATTTATAATATTAGGTTAAAGTATTGCTTATTTGAATTAATATAAAAGTTACTCTGAATTCCTAAAGATCCTTTCCTATTTACAGCTGATTTTTTAATGTTTTATTATTTTATTTGTGTTTCAGACACATGAGAAATCTTTATGTGTGTAACTTCATGCTTTATTTAAACATTAAATTCTGTGTTATTTTCAGTATTTTCTTTTTCATAGTTTAAAACAAATTCCAACTATTCTCTAAATATATTTGCCAGTCAGTCTGAATTAGTAATAGCTAAAAGATACAATGTAGGAAGAATGGGATTTGCTAGGAAAGGGGGACATGGTAAGTTAGCCCTCTGTGAGGCAAGGCTGAATTTTCACAGATGAGCTATTAGGAGTTTTCCTGTAGTTTTGTTTTTGGAGATCAGCATATTAGCATTACTGTAGCCCTGATTACTGCCTTGTCTAATGTCTCCATTTATTTTGGATGACTCTGCTTGGAACTGCCCTTCCTCCCCTCTTTCCCCCATTCCAAAACCAATGGAATCCTCATCATAATCTAGGTTCTGCCTTTTAGAGGAAGCTTTCATAAACCATGCCAGCCAATATTTTACTTTTTCCAGATTCCCATGCTACTGTCCTAACACTCATTTGGCAGTTCATCTTAGTCATTCATTTACCAAATATTTACTGAGCGCAGACTGTGTACCAAGCACTCTGTTCTAGATGATGGCACTACAGCTGTGAACGAGACAAAAATCTCTGGCCTCATAAAACAAACGTTCAAGTAGGGAAAAATAGGTGGGGAGGCACAAATAACATATGGGAGTCTATCATAACTGTTATGAAGACAAGAAATGCAGGGTAAGGACGGTGTCTGGGTGTAGAGGGGTTGGCGCTCCTAGATAGGATAGTGAGGAAAAAACTGCCTGACCAGGTTACATTTGAGCAGTGACCTGAAGTAAGTTAAGAAGCACATCCTGTGGATATCTGAGAGAGTAATGGTCTGTGCAGATGGAACGGTAAGTCCAGAGCACTAGCACTTGGTGTTCTTGGAGAGGGGTAGATGGGCTCTGAAGAGTAGCCATAGAAAGCTGTAGCCTTTGGGGCACCTGGGTGGCTCAGTCGTTAAGCATCTGCCTTTGGCTCAGGTCATGATCCCAGGGTCTTGGGATCAAGCCCTGCATTGGGCTCCCTGCTCCATGGGAAGCCTGCTTCTCCCTCTCCCACTCCCCCTGCTTGTGTTCCCTCTCTCACTGTGTCTCTGTCAAATAAATAAATAAAATCTTAAAAAAAAAAGAAGCTGTAGCCTTTCAGATCAAGTTCTTACTTAGAAGCCATGGCAAGGGTTTTGAACTTTAATCAGAGTAAAACAGTAAGCCATTAAAAGCATTCTGAGCAGAGGAATGGTATATTCTGTCACAAGCTCTAAAAGGATCATTCTGGCTGCTGAATAGAAATTGGAAGCAGAGAAATAAAGGGGAGATAGAAAGACGTGTCAGAAGCCAAACTGTGGCACATTTACATTATGGAATATAGCTTCGTAATAAAAAAAAAAGAAGAAGAAGAAGACAAAGCCTACCGTAATTGTCCAGGCAAGAGTAGATGGTTCCTTATGACACCTCTTGTATAGTAAGTTGTTTTATATTGACATTTACCTTTACTTGTGTATCCCTAATTCCTTGAGGGCAAGGAGCCCATACTTGTAATTTATGGATTACGTATATGACCCATGCGTATGCCTATTTGATAGGTGCTCAATTAATGTTGCCTAAATGCTTTTAAATCCACGTTATTCAGGTAACAGCATGGCATCATTAAAGGCTTTGTCCTTTACTGTTTCTTTAGGAAATTAAAATTCTAAGTCTTAATTAAAATGCTGGTAACACTGACCTTGTACAAGGTTGGTAAGGATTAAATAAAAAAGCCTAGCCAGACTCACCACTATTAATAGGCGTTAAGTGCTCCTCTTTTATATAAACCCTCACACCCAATACAAAATACAAGTGCTGCCCTTTCTGCACAATGCCTGTGAAATTTTAAAAGCTATACATAACTTACTGGATTCTAACATCTATATTAATCCAGTTCATCCCTTTCTGGGTTATCTAAAACATGCACTCAAAAATGTCCCGGCTTCCATACAGAAATCTTTGCCTTACATGTCATTTTATAGTTACCTAAAAATATCGCAGCTATCCCATCTTGGTGTTTACGTCAATACATCTCAGCGAGTGTAGATGCAGCCCTAAATGCAGGATTAAGTGTTTAGTTTTGATAGCTGGTAGAGCTATGGGATTTACATTCTGAGCAGTAAGTAGCACTGTCAAAACAATGCGGGCAACATTCGTGTCACGTTGCAAGGCTTGGGATTGCTGAGCTACAAGGTGAATTATAACGTCAGAAGCAACCCAAGTGAGCCTTCAGTCCACCTTCACCAAAAAGCAGGCACGAGTCAGTCAGAAGCATAAAACCGGAGACAGGTAGGGTGACTATGCCCAACTCATTTGGATCAAGAAGAGGGAAGAGGGAACCCTAGGGTTTCTTAAATCCAGGTTCAACATTCTCCACTAGGCTTCCTTCTCAAATTTCAGCGCAGGCCCATTGCAGTGTAAGTGGTCTCCTGCGTGGGGGCCCAAGGGGTGCAGGGGCCCGGGGAGTACCAGGCCACAGCAACCCTGGAGGTTGCAGAGGCCCGGATACCAGCAACAAGCGAACATGGATCGGTGGGTGAAAACTCTCGACCGGGTGGGCGCTCGCCACTCCTACGCCATTTGTAGTGGGTGCAGAAAGGCAGCCCTCGCACCGCCAAGCTCACTTTGCGCTCTTCCAGCGTTCGGGAGAGGAGAGAGCATGCGCGAGAGGTAACCGCGCCCTCGCTGCCTGATGGCCCCGGGCCGGCGAGGGGCCGGGACCGCGCAACTGCGCCCGCGCGCGGAGACACGTAGGCGGAAGTGGCGCGCGGGCGCCGGCGATGCGAGCACCTTGCGAGGAGGCGGCGACCGCTGTGGAAAGTGCAGGAGTAGGCGGAGAGGAGAAGAAGGAGGTGATGGCGACGGACCTGGGGAGGGGGAGACGCTCTGTCTGGCTGGCGCCACTCGGGCTGGGGTCACCCCTTCAGGTGGCATACCGGCTCTGAAGTGGACGTGTCCCCCCGGCCCTTCGCCGTGCTTGGGACCCAGACCTCCCTCTCCCCGGAGAATCTTGACAGTTTATTTTCATCCATAACGAGCGAGCAGGGTCGGGATGGAGGGCACGGGTGACTTCCTTGTTTCAAGAACGGAAACCTGCTGGCACGGTTTCTAGGGAGGAGTATCTGCTCCCCCTCGCCCCCTTTCCGCCCTGCGGCTGGCTAGAACTCCCTCACGTCCCCGTCTGTGGACTCTGAGACATGAGGCCACTTCCAGGAGGGCCTTTTAGGCTTATGGTAAGGGGCCTCCGGAGAACTGTCAGTCGCCTGGCTTCCCAAGACTGCGTCTTAGTTAAGAGCTATTTCCGGGTTCTGTGTTGGGGTACTTAAGGTACTCTGCTGTCCATTTAATTTGTAGTGCAAAGTGATTGTTCTTGCCAGGTTATTAAATTTATGTGATAAACTTCCACTAGAAGTTATGCAGATTCTCCAGTCTTTGCAGCTTAATTTTCTCCACCTTATTTCTCTTTTAAAGAATTACTGAAAGAAGGTGGAATGCTTTGGTGTGCTAACGGAGAGTTTTTTAGCGTTGGGTTTATGCGTTTCTTCTATGGTAGGACCTCAGATGTTGAGAATTGGTTTTTGGATTAACGCTTTCCTGAGTGAATTGGGATAGTGTGGGACGTGGAAGAGAGAGATACAGCAGCATTTGAGAATAATTTAGATAAGTGTTATTTGTACTTAATTTCTAAATATATATCAAATCCTAAGTTTAGATTTATCCCTTGGAAAAAATAGAGTAACCATCAAAAATTAGCGCACTGTTTCTTGAACTTTGTGTAATGAAGTGTGTACAAAGAAATGAGACAGAATATTTTTTTTTGGTTTTATAATCATAACCCAGAGGTCACTTAGAGTCCACTTAATTTATATATAGTGGCAAGATTATTTTATTTGTCACATTGAGTGTGACAAAACCAGAATCAAGTTTGTACTGATTATTTACACTGTAATGACATAATTTCCTCATATTCTACCCTTTTCTATGGGAGACGTTTCTTCTAAGGGTTGGAAAAAACTAGATTAAGACATTAACTGAAATAATTTTGACTTAAGTAGGTCATTGTAAATCAGTGTTATCACCAGTTATTTGTAATTTTTAAATATCAGTATGCTCAAGAAATGCTACCTTTTTATTCCGCTTTAACAGTTTTTTGTACCCCCAAGTAATATCACATATCTGTGTTGACTTCAGGAAGAGGCCTTAGGCAGTTATTCACACCTGTGGGTTTTTTGTTCTTAGTTTCAAGGGTTACTGTGAATTTCTAAAGCAAAGCAAAATGTTGATCATTTAATTTCAAAACAGTTTTTATGCTTGATTTTATTTTTCCTGCACCAAAAGGACATTGACCTAGTTTCTTTAGATGATGATTAATATCCATCATTAATGTCTGAAATGGAAGGCGTATGGCAAACATTAAGGATCACAGTTACTGGGTATCAGAGTTTACAGTACCTTCATGAGTCACATGATCTGACCAGTGATGTTATGATTAATGAAAGTGCATTCTAAATGCAAGGCTTTGAGGGCAGATTTTTGGGTGCTGTACCTCAAGTAAGCAAAGGAAGTGAATTTATTTCCATGTTCATTTCAGATGCTTTGTGGGAAATTTCAGTGGAGATGTCAATATTTTGGCACAGATGTCCAAGAAGTGACAGTGCTGGAGGGATTTAACTCTACTTGTCTGGCACAGATCTGCGGCTCCTAAGATTGCCAATAGGTGTGTTAAAAGCAGCAAATTGTCGGAAAGGAGCAGATTCTATTGACTAAATGGTGCTTACTAAAGTACAATGGAGTCCTTCATTTTAAGGAAAAGTCCACTTTTGCTATGTGCGAAAATATAATGAAGATGGTATTGTCTCTTCCCTTAAAGGGTATCATAAGCTTGTGAGAGAAGGAGACACAAGAACAAAAAGTTAGGCCGTTATGATTTAGGTATTTGTAAAAATATAAAGTGCTATGAGAGTCCAGAGAATCAACCAGCTCGTAATTTATAGGACCCTAATCAGAGGTGCAGCATAATGAGCATTCATATTGAGTAGTGTGAAAAAGGGATCAGAAAGGGAAGAAGAGATTATTAAACAGGCTAATCTAGTAATCTAGGCAAGAGAAAACAGCTGCTAATGGTAGGGTCAGAAACAGATTCTTGGTGCATTTATGGATGTAGAGTCAACAGGAACCTTGGCAAAATATGGAATGTGAGGAAAAGGAAAGAGTGTAATAAATACCAGATTTTTTGCTTCATACCAGTAAGTGAGATTGGGAATATAGGAAGAGCAGGTTTGTTTGGAGGGGAACATAATGAGTTCAGCTCTGGACGCTTAAAATGAGGTACCAGTGGAACTCATGAGTAGAAATGCTTACAAAAAAGCATTTGGAAATAGAGATCTGGATTCCAGAAGAGAAGTCTGGGTTGGAAATCCAGATTCATATTTCTAGCTGCACGTCAGAAGGGTGAGCAGACCGTATCATACTAGCAGTAGTTTTAAAGAGTTGAATGACAGCCAACATTTGTGATCTGTTTTACTATATGCTAGGCACTTTTACATTTATTTCATTTAGTCCTAACAAAAATTCTACCACAGGCAGATTTTGTTTACCCCCCTTTTAAAGGTGTACAACCTAAAGTTCAGAAAGATTAAGTAATTTGCTCAAGGCTTTTCAGCTAATCAGTATCAAAGCTGGATCTTGAACTCAGATCTGTCAAAATCCAAAGCCTGGGGAAAGGCTTCTCATAATGGTAGCTATAATTTTATTGATTCGGTACAGTATGCCAGCCATTTTGCTAAGTTACAAACACCTCCAGCAGAAGGTGGGTGGGGGAGAAATTTTTGATACTAATAAAAGCAGGAGAGAGGTCTTCTAGAAGTTTTATTTATTCTCTCTGTGTAAATATATAAACATTATTTGCACATTTCCCCTAACCTCTGTTTTCTATACATTTTTAGTTTTGCTCACAAAGTTTGCCAACACCACAGCACATTTGAAAAATTGTGTTCAGGTAGACAGTAAGTGATTGCAAGATGGGGTTTTGAGGGCATCCAGGGGAAGGGCCCGTTTATTTGGTTCATCTGAGTATTTGGGTGCAGAGTATGCCAGATATCAAGGATGCAGAGACAAGATTTGAGTCTTGCCTTTCCAGTTCTCTTCTCTCCCAACTGAGGGAATTAGGGAGGGTATCCCAAAGGAAGGAACACTAAAGCTTATTTCAAATCCTGACCTAGAGAAAAAAGACATTGGGCTGAAAGGACATCATGAACATAAGGCAAAGGTGTTTGAAAGTCCATGGTATATTTCAGGAATGAAATAATAGTTCCTTGTGGGCAGTTCAGGGCTTGATTAAAAGAGGTGAAGGGAGGAGAAGCTTACGTGGGGCCAGATATATTTGAATGGTACTCTGTATCCATGCCGACACACATGGAAAGTAGTTACTCAGGTTTTTGTTTCTTCTACATTCAAGATCATTTAAAGCATGGTTTATAAAGAAAGTCAAATCTCAAGGGTATCCTGCAAGATGACTTAAAAAGTCTTACCTCAGAGATGACTGATTGAAACAGTGTGGGAAGGAAGAACAATATATAAAGAAGAAGAAACAGGTAAAGGAAGAGAAATACAGTAAAACTTTTCAAAATTATGCTTTTTCTATTTAGAAATTTGGCAGGTTCCCTGTAAAAGTTATTTGATGCCTGAGTATTGTTAGTTACAAGTTGTATTCCAAACCTTGATCCCAATTTAAATTACTGAAGATGACCTCCTATCTCTGTAATTAGCAGAAGAGAAGTGATCATGAAGAAGTGACTCTAATTCTTGCCATTTTAAACCATCATGACAGTTTCTTTTAAAGAGATTTCCAGATCTGTCAGAGTTATCCTTATCTATCCTCTTTCCTCAGCTATTCTAAATTTTAGTTCCCATTGGATTGTGACAGTGAGTTTTTTCTAGGAAGATAATTTTTTCATCATCAGGTTGTTCTTTAATTGTCATAATTCTTCACTCTCTCTTCAACCTCTACATGGAACTCATTCTTTAGTTTATATAAATCCAAAGGGAAATTGACAGTCATCTATAGAGCCCTCATGATTTTTTTTCACAGACTAACAAAAAATTATGTTTTCCAACTTTTTATAGTCCCAGAAGCATCTTTATTTCTTTTTTATAAAACAGCTATGTTGAGGTATAATTGTTACACACAAAAAAAACTGCACATTTAACATACACAATTTAATGAGTCTGGACACATGCATATACCTGTAATACCATCAGCATAACGATCGAGGTAATACACATTTGTCACCTCCAGAAGCTTCCATGTTTGCCCCTTTGTGTGTATGTATGTGTGGTGAAGAATGTTTACCATGGCATCTACCCTCTTAACAGATTTTTAAGTGCACACCACTGTGTTGTTAACTGTAGGCACTATGTCCTATAGCAGATCTCTAGAACTTACTCATCTTATATAACTGTAACTTAATATTCATTGAATGACAACTCCCCAAAGACTTTGTAAATTAAAATGATTTTCTCCAAAGGAAGAAAACATTTTCTTTTAACCTAACCTAAGAAATGCTTTTGCTAAGGCATATTATCCTTTCTGTTGTCTCTGATAAATCTAGCTTTTTTAAATAACGTAAAGTTATTTGAGTTTACTTTTAAAACATCATTAACAAATACATTTTACAGTTGACTTAGTACTTAAAGGAGCATCAGCTCTTTTCTGCAATCAAAGACTAACTTTAATGTTAAGATGTCACTCATAAACTATCGTGGGCTTTACAAATTATTTCCTTAATACATACAAAACCATAATAAAAGCATATTTTCTTCTTTGATGAAATAAACACTTAAGTTAAAAAAAGAAAATTTAGCAATGTATGGTCTTTATCAGAAGAAGATAAATTGGAGAGTAGACATTGTTTCTGGTTGCTTGGAAGCTTGTATAGAGGAATTAATATATTAATACCCAGAGAGAATGAGATTTACCTGTATAATTTTTAAAGCGTGATGTGAAATATTTGGAGCATTGTATCTTATGATCCAAATGTTTTTGCTTTAATTGCTTATTTCCTTCTTTAGGACTTGCCTCAGCAAGCAAAAGAAACACTGAACAAGGGAGAGGAAACCAACAAAGATAATTTTAGAAGCACTGAATGCAGCAAAACAAGAACAATGGATCTCAAATGCAACCACTCCAGGAAATATATATCTATCACTGTCCCTCCCAAAACGCAGACAATGTCACCACACATTAAGTCAATAGATGACATCGTAGTACTTGGCATAAATCTCAGCAGATTTAACAAACTTACTCAGTTTTTCATATGTGTTGCTGGAGTTTTTGTATTTTACCTAATTTATGGATATTTACAGGTAAAAAATAGTTACTTATTTACAAGATGCTAATTATAACAGTTGAGGTCAATATGGGCATTTCTAATAGTTTTGTCCAAGATATTTTTCTTTATAGAATACCACTTTATTCACATTTTTGAGTTTTTTAATATAGAAAAGGGTTCTTAAAAGTTAGTCTGCTACTTTTAGCAGGGATCAAAATTTCACAGTTAAATATTTCAGATGGGGGGAAGGGAGCAAGACAAACTTAAAAAATTAAAATTATGAAAAAATTTGAAATATGTTAAAGTAATTGCACCCAGGTGTTTTCTAAAAGAGAGTGATTCAAATATTCAGTGGTATTTTGGAACATAATTCTCCAATAAAATTGAATGATAATGCAAAGGCCATAATCTAGTCCATTGTTGATTCTTGGAGCTCAATAATAAAAGGTCATTTTTGCAAAGTATATGAGGATGCTTTATAGTTTTTCCAGGAGTTTCTCTTTAATCCTGTACTATCTGAATTGTTCTTTTTATGAAGCATCTGTTGTGTTCTCATTCTTTTTGGCTTCCTCTTCAAATCTAATTTTGTCAGAACCTTATTTTTCTGTGATTTTTGCTGGTGCAAAACATTTCTGACATTGCCACAAATTGCCTTGTGTTTGTATTATGTTCTGGGATTGTTGTATTACCTTTGACTAGCAGCAGATTCCTGACCTTCTGGGGACATGGGCTTGATGGGTGAGGAGCCAGGCTAGTGTAAACAATGTTTGAATGGGGACTACTATTCTTAATTGTCAGTTCCTTAGTATTTTCAGCCATTATCAACTTTCCTTTTTTATGCAGCTTTCTAATGTGAGAAAACCTTTTATAATTCAAGAAATGGAAATGGATGTGTTTTGTTGAAACAGTTAATATTTCTGGTATTTAGTATTAATCAATTAGAATGATCTTAAAAATTATTGTAGTCTTTCCCATTGTCCTATAGAGATGAAATATAAAAGGAAGTATAAGTGAAGAAAATGGTAGAATTGGCTATTCCTTAGCTTGTAAAAATGCTATGAGGAGTATTAGTGTAAAACAAAAACATGAATTAAAAATCTTAATATTTATAAAAACTAATTTCCCCACTAGAGGATGATACAGAAACTCAAATATCACAATGAAGAATGATGAAAACAGTAAATTTTATCAAATACAGGTTTCAGTTTCTTGTTGAGAAACATTTTTTTTTTCTTTTTCAAAACACCACTGTTAAATAATTTGGGAGCAGAGTTAGCCATTGCAAAAAAGGAAAATGAGTTAGAAATTTACAGATTTTATTTATCTTTTTCTGTTTGATTAATCATCAGAGATTTTAATTTATAACATATGCAAAGCTTTTAAAATTAATAAACATTACTTTCACTTTGTGAAAACTGACATTGCTACTAACTCTTACATATAATAGCTATTAAAATAGTTTAAAGAAAATGGGGTTTTGTAATGACGTTAGCTGTATAGATACAGTATAGTGAAATCTATCTGAATGCTAACATACTTAATAAAGCTATTTTCGTATTTTATAATTCATATGCCAGGAAAATACTAAATATCTTTCAGACTTACTTGAACATGAAACCTAAATTTGGGGAATTAACACAGTATCCTAAATGTACTAAATCTAGTTCAGAGTCCATGGTTGAGGGAGGGGAGTGATTAATCAATTAAGCCAGGTATTGGAATACCTCTTCCTGACTTGTTAATGGCTTATTAACAATTAATGTAGATATTACTTCATAAGATAACATTATGTTTCTACAAAGTAACCATTTCCTTTACAAGGAGAAATTTTATATAATCTGTGGCACAAATATTCCAAAAAATCACATTACTGGTTTGAACTGATTAAATTCCTATAGAAAAACAAGCCTGAGATAATAGACTTCTAATGAAATATATTTGTTATACGGTAAATGAGTCCTTGACCCAACTATCTTGCTCATTGTTGGGGCAGTTCTTAATTTTGGCAGTCTTTTTTATAAAAAAAGAAAAGCCTAGGATAACATTGCTTCATAGTTATCCCTCCCTCCCTTTGCTTTTCTCACCTGAATGTCTAGAGTCCTTTGGAATGGCCTTCTGAACTTCTCTAATTTGACCTCTGTGAAGCCTTGTGATTTGGGTGTTTATTTTGCTTTTTATTTTTTGTTGCTGGGGGTGAGGCTTGGGTTCTTTTTAAAATGTTGTGTTTATAGGAATTTATTATGAGGAAATTGGTCTGCCCCAGAAGTTAACAGTATTCATGTATCTTTTGACAGGAATTAATATTTTCAATGGAGGGTTTTAAGTCCTATGGCTGGTACCTTACTTTAGTACAGTTTGCATTTTACTCCATATTTGGCCTAATAGAACTTCAGCTTATTCAGGACAAAAGGAGAAGGTATGTGGTTTGTTTTTATTTTTTTGACAGTTAAGTTCATTAGTAGTAGTTAAATTTGTTTTGTTCTTTGGGAATATGGAGTATATTATACATGAAATATATACATTTGCAATTACTAAAGCATATCTAATACCCAAGAACTTTTATCAGTATAACCAACTTACAAAAAAATATTAAATTTAGTTCAGTTGTACACTGAAGAAAGTGGTCTCTCTTTTAGTGTAATGTTATCAGAAAAATGTAGTTTGGGCTCAATTTACAGTAAATGTATCTTGAAACAGGAGAAAGTATTCAGATGTACATATGTGTTTTTATAAATCGAACTGAAATGGGTATGATTACTGGAAGATTTACAGTGCTAAGAAAGAGCAAAGTGGTGAACAGTCAATGCCACTTTTTTAGTGGTTTTTAAAATGTACAGTTAATGGTTTGTGGGATATATTCTATTTAACATTGTCTTTCTAACATGCAGTCACTGAGACTGCATGTTTAAAAATTAGAGAAATTTCGTAGCATGCCTTTTCATCAGAATCAGAGGCGTTTGTTTGACATAACATTTTTCATTGACCATCTAGATTTGAGAAATATCTCAAAATATTTTTAATGGTATACAGAACAGTATGCAGTAAAAACCTGATTATAAACAGGAGAAGGTTAGGAAATTGTAACTTCTTGGTAAATGTAAGTGTGGTTATCCTGTCATATCAGACTCTAAGATGTGAATATTTCATGTATACACTGGGCAGTTTAAATGCAGAAAGGAACTATAATACTGATAGCCTGTCTTCAATGATAGAAATGTTTAGTCTTTCAGTAAAAATAAATATTCACAGCTACTATTTTTCTTACAAAAAATGTTTTTGATATTTGTCTGAAGGTAACTATAAAATTTTAAATATTTAAGTCTATCATACCAGTATTCCTTCATAGTTCCAATTTTGCTTCTCAACCTCTCTTTATTGCCAATAAATTATTATAGCAGTGATAGTAAAAAAACGTTTGAATCTGAGGTTAGCGTCTGTATTATTTTCATATAGGTGCAGTACTCAGCCATATAGGTGATAAAATAGAAAGTAAATATATCTCTGAAGACTAATGTATAAGAAAGCATGATGATTCATTACCAGTTGCAAACTGCTGGATGTCTATTTCCAAAGTAAAAGAATCTAATGCTATCTTTATAAAATGGAAAGTGACACAAAGATACACCTCCTTTAAAAAAGATACACCTCCGGGGTGCCTTGGTGCCTGAGTCAGTTAAGCGTCTGACTCTTGATCTCGGCTCAGGTCTTGATCTCAGGGTCCTGAGTTCAAGCTCCGCATTGGGTTCCACACTGGGCATGGAACCTATTTAAAAAAAAAAAAGATATACCTCTCTCTCATCTACCCAAATGAAATAGGGAATGAGCCTCCAGCCATGTTTATCCCAACCCTTAAACCAAATGACTGTAACACTTTTAAAGATAAAATAATTTGTGTTTGATTTAAACATTAATGAAGGCATATAGAAGAATTTACAGATGTATAGTAAATATAGTTATGAATTAAAACCTTTTCACTTCCAAGGCACATTAAAAACATTTTTAGAAGAAGCCTTTAAAGGTATGTTACAATGAAAATATGCTCAATCACATATTTCTGATTTATTTAAGTGGTGCTGCTCTTCAGACCTTTAGGTAGCCAAACTCTTTGCTTAGTTGGTTTTTTTTTTTTCTTTCTTCCTGTGTTTATATGAATACTACGTACCTGAAAGAGTAAAGGATTTGGAGTCAGAAAACATGTATTTGAGTCTTGGCATGGCCTCTAATTAGCTCTCTTAAGACCTCAAGGGAGTTGCTTAAATTCTCTGACATTTGAAGATCAAATGTGGTAATGTGCGGGGAGCATATTGTAAGCTGTAACACCCTAAATACACTACTTGTTATTTTTCATCAAAGTTACCTTGTAACTTTATTATTACTTTGCATGAGGTTTTAATAAAGGAGATCTGTCAGATTGGTTTCGAAGGGACCATTGAAAGTTACAGTGCACCCCCCACCCCTCCACCCCCGCCTAAAGAAGTAAGAAATTGGGATATTAAATAAAACAGCCACAGCGGCACCCAGGAGAAAGATGATGAATCTAACCTCCTGGTCTCACCAGTGGGCAAACACACCTCGAGGAGGGCTGGGGTTTTTGTTGGTCTGTACAGCAAGTAGCTCTCAGAGTTGTGACCCTCTGAATACAGGCCTCCTGAGTTTTAGGCTGCTATCTACCTATGTTATGTTACTTCTGTAATCACCATCCTTGTGATTTTTTTCTGACTCGAGGCAGAAAAATTATTTTCTGGCCACTAATTGCAATTTATGTCTGAGGAAATTTGACCACTGTGACTTCTGTCGTTACTTGGAGGAGTAGTGCTGTCCTTCCCTGATGATAACTCACTGAGGATTAAACCCCACAGACAGCATACAAATCAGTGTCTGCGTGCACTGATGCATACATACATGCCGAGTTATTTCCACATGGACTTTAAATGTTGACTGCTGTATTAGTAGTTAAGTAGGAAAGGCCTTGAAATTGAAATATAAGTGGAAAAGATAGATTTTAATTGAATTTTCCAGTAAATTATTTTGCCTTATATCTAGCCAAATAAAAAATGTGGAGGAATTTTGTTGTCTTGATTTAAACGGAACATAAAACCCAAAATGGAAGCTACTTCTAAGTATGCAGCATAATCTGATTATGTGAATAGTACTTCATGTGTTAGTCACACCAGTGTACAAGATTATTTTAGACCATTAAATATCTAGTCAAAGCGAGCATATGCTCGCAATAATAGTGCAAAATTCTAAAGATGCCAAATTAAAAACCCCTTTAGGAAATTCAGATAGAACCCACAGTAGTGATTTGGGATCCCAAGGAGAGAATCAGGTTCTTCATCTTGAAGTTGATTATTGTAACATCTTATGGAATACAGAGTTAGAGTGGACATTGTGGAAATAAAAATCATGTTTAGAGTTTTAAGCCACCACTCCAGAATATCTGGAGATATTCTACTCAGGTTATTTTAGCAGAAGGGCTGAATGTATTTTTCCTAATGCTAGATGGGAACATTAGGAAACAGAACAACAATTTAGAAGTTGAAAATTAGGGGCCGTTTACCGTTGTGGAGGTCAATATTGTTTAAAACTCAACTCTTTTTTTCTAAATTTAGTCGAGATAGTTTATATATATATATATATATATATATATAGAACAGCTGTTAAACCTCTTACCAACATTTTTTTTTAATACCATCAGGACGAATCTGTGTAACTCTGGTACACCATTTTTTCACACAGAGTTCTCACTTGTGATTGATTAAATAAGGGTAAATTGTTGTTTTTACCAACATTGTTTTATACAAGTAAAGTGTGATAACTTTTAAAATACTGCTATTTCACCAATATTGCTAGAAATATTCAACAGAAATTAGACATTTACACATTGTAAACACATTATCTTACAGTAGTATGAATTGGGTCCCGAAATGAAGATTTTAAAAATTGTCTTTTACAGAATACCAGGAAAAACCTACATGATAATAGCTTTTCTAACTGTGGGTACTATGGGGTTATCAAATACTTCCTTGGGCTACCTGAATTATCCTACCCAAGTCATCTTCAAGTGCTGCAAATTGATTCCTGTTATGCTAGGAGGAGTTTTTATTCAAGGTATAGTAATGATATATTTTCATACTGTTTGAAACTAATAGGATATGTTATGGCATCTAGCATTAGGAAAAACATTAAACTCCAATTAATATTTTCAATGAACATTCTCAATATTGGAACAATTCTGAGTGACATCTTATAAAAATAAGGTATTATAGGGGCGCCTGGGTGGCTCAGTCGTTAGGCATCTGCCTTCAGCTTGGGTCGTGGTCCCAGGGTCCTGGGATCGAGCCCCACATGGGGTTCCCTGCTCCGTGGGAAGCCTGCTTCTCCCTCTCCCACTCCCCCTGCTTGTGTTCCCTCTCGCTGTCTCTCTGTCAAAAAATAAATAAAATCTTTAAAAAAAAAATAAGGTGTTATAAAAACACTGATACTTCTGTGATATCCCCTAGTATTCGAAATCAGTAATTCGGACTCAAGAAAAATAAAAATAGTATTTTGTTTTATTATTTTTTTCTTTTAATCTGGAATCTACCACGTTTCCGGAAATACTGCATTCAAGTATTGAAGGCATAGCTCAGAAATACCTGGAAACTCCCTTTTTCAATTCTTTCATTCTTCTGCTCCTCAGGGCTCCTCCCTCTACCTCCATTATACAAATGGACAATTCTCTCAACGAAGTAAGCTTAACCTGAGCAGAACTGCTTTTTTACCAACTCTGCTGGCTTATTGGCTTCCTAGAGCCCCAACTAAGTTACAAGCTATGTGGAAGTAGGAGTAAAGAGGAAACTAATAGCAAGTAGACCAAGTTTTTGTTGTTCATGTCACTGTCATGAGAAATATTTGTTTTGATAATCAAGGGCCCTGTATCACTAAAGTTCTTAAACAGCCTAACTTCATTTTTTTACATTGGATGCCTTCCCACAGAGGCCCTCTGTAATGAAAGTGTCTGTTGGCTATATCACATATAATACCAGTGGTAGCTGTTCATGCAGGAAAAAGCATTGACACCAATCCTTATTAAAAACCACATGCATGTATAATATTTCCTTAGTGATCCTTATGAAAAAGTTACACTACATAATTTTTAAATAAAATTTAAATAATGTGGATATACTATAACAGGTTAATTCTCACCAACCTAGAAGTTATCTGATTATGGTAGTTGTAAAGTTAAACAGTTATATAACCTGAATAATTGCTCTGGTTACTTTTAAATGTATAAGCTATAAGAAAATTCATACCTTCTATTATATATGAAGTAAAGGAGGCACTCGTGTCCACAAACTTTAAATGTTCATATTTACTCACTACCATAACATATAAAGTAGGATCTCATATCTGACTTATGAGGACATGTTGGTGCTCATGGTCATTTAATTCTCAGAAGTCCTTCTGTGACTATATCAGGCATTGATCTAAACATTCTTCATATATTTTTGACTTTGGATATAAAAAGCAGATCCTGCTCTACTTGGTTAGACACATAGATCTAAAACGGTGCCAAGTGGGCATTTGCATAATGAGGTTGGCTTACATTTATTTTACACAGGGAAGCGTTATAACATTGCAGATGTGTCAGCTGCAGTATGTATGAGCCTTGGTCTGATATGGTTCACCCTAGCTGACAGCACGATTGCACCAAATTTCAACCTGACAGGTAAGGAAATTATTTGTACTCCTGGATTTTGCAGGCATTTTGGTTTAAGAGTAAGAACTTTTACAATTTCATAAGGATTTCAAATGATGGTGTGACATCTGTGATTTTCATATCTAACATAAAGCTTTCAGACTTTCCATGTAAGATATAGTAAAAATATTACAGTCCTGGAAATGTAACAGTTATTTTTTAGTGCTCTTGTATTTTGACCTAACGGGGCTGTTTGGCCAGTCAAAATCTTCTGTGATCGAGTACATGATATAGCAATTTCTCATGGGCTGAGTTGGAAGTTTACACATGAGTTATAGAAGAATCACATTAGTAACTGTTTTTATTCTTTTTTTTAAATTGAAATTGTACATTTACTTGTCATTGTTTTAGCTAAAGAGGGAAAGTTACACTGTATGTTAATATTGAACTGTGTGCTCTAAGTATGGTTAGAACCTTAAAGTGCTTGAACTTTCCACCATGAAGTTACTTCATAGTGTGCCAGGTGGAATTTTATAAAATTTAGATTTTTCACAGGCAGAATAGGTATTATAGTATATTTAGAACTAAATAGCATAAAGGTGTTAGAATATTGTTTTTATTCTAAAGACCTTGAAGAAAAATTATTATATATACAGTATTACCATTCTTATACTACTGAGTTTTATTCATAAGCTTATTATCATCCCATCTCCTAGCCTGACAGAAATGGTATTTAAAATACTTAGGTATTAAAAACAATAATAATAAAAAATTAAAAAATAAAATACTTAGGTATTGGGAGGGACCTCTTTGTGGCAAGAGGAGGGGTAGGTACAGATGAAGATGGTGGCACCCAAGGCCGCAGACTGCATCATGGAGGTCTCCTGTAGCCAGGCAGAAAGCAGCGAGGAACCCAATGCTGAGGACATGACGTCCAGAGATTACAACTTTGATTCCTGTGCTCACTTCGGCATTCAGGGAGAGATATTGAAAGATGAGGGACACACCCTCATGTACCAAAACTCTGTTTCACAACTGGCACCTCTTTAAAGACAAAGTGGTGCTGGATGTAGGCTCAGGCACAGGGATCCTCTAAGCTTGCTCCCAAGGCTGGAGCCCACAAGGTCATTGGGATCAAGTGTTCCAGTATCTCTGATTATGTGGTGAAGATTGTCAAAGCCAACAAGTTAGACCACATGGTGACCGTCATCAAGGGGAAGGTGGAGGAAATAGCGCTTCGGTGGAGAAGGTGGACGTTGTTATCAGTGTGGATGGGCCATTGCCTCTTCTATGGATCAGTGCTCAATGTGGTGCTCTATGCCCCAGACAAGTGGCTGGCACCTGATGGCCTAATCTTCCCAGATTGAGCCACACTACACGTGACAGCCATTGAAGACCAGCAATACAAAGACAAGAGCCACTGGTGGGAGAATGTATATGGCTCTGACATGTCTTGCATCAAAGATGTGGCCATCAAGGAGCCCCTGGTAGATGTGGTGGACCCCACGCAGCTGGTCACCAAGGCCTCAAAAAGAGGTGGACATCTACACTGTCAAGCTAGAAGACCTGACTTTCACCTCTCCCTTCTGCCTGCAAGTGAAGTGGAATGCCCTGTGGCTTACGTCAACATCGAGTTCTCTCGCCGCTGCAAGAGGTTGGGCTTCACCAGCCCCGAGTCCTCATATGTACGCTGCAAGCAGGTAGTGTTCTATGTGGAAGACTACCTGACAGTGAAGACTGGTGAGGAGATCTTTGGCACCATTGGCATGCGGCCCAGTGCCAAGAGTAATCGTGACCTGGACTTCACCATTGACCTGGACTCCACGGGCCAGCTGTGTGAGCTTTCCACTGACTACTATTGGCACCCAATTTCTCCCACCCCAGCCAGACCAGCCCTGCATGGTTCCAGGGGCTGTAGCATTCTTAGGCAGTTTTGGGGCTCTCCCTTCCTCCCTTTCCTCTCTCAGAGGGGGTTTTAAGGGTCTGGGCTGGGGAGGTCGCACCATGACTGTTTTTCATAACTTATGCTTTTATATGGTTGCATTTATACCAGTAAATCCTCAGCGGGGGAAAATAAATAAAAAGGTGTTCAGAGGAACTCTGAAAAATGGGAAAAAAATTTAATTATTCATGAGAAAAAAAGTGTTGCATAAAGAAGAAAATCATATATATCAGCTTTGTTCTAAGAATCAAAATTTTTCTTACTGGCAATGAGTCAACCTTCTTTACTAACTTTGTTAAACAGGCTAAGTTAATGGATTTAAATGTAACCAGTACAGCCTCTTGGAGCAACCCTTTTAACAACCAAAAGATTCTGGTGGAACCTATTATATCTCTTTCAATTTTGATTGTTCAGAGTACAAGTGATCATTACTTCAATGAGTTTTACTCTGAGAAAGCTTATAGTTATAGATGTGTCTAACATGGCTTAGATTTTTCAGGAACACTTCATGTCAGCAACACTAAAAGGAAAACTATATATGAAAACTGAGATAATTGACTCTTTTACTTATGAAAAAGCAGTTGTAGAGAAGGCACAGAATTGGCAGTCAAAGAGATGGCTTCCAGTTCTGTTCAGATCACTTAATATTATAACCATGGATAAATTGTCAGACCCCTTTATGCTTCCCTTTTAAAACAGATAATGATGATAGCTCGCCTCATACAAGGGCAGTGGGAGGGTTGACTGAGGTGATGGAATAATGGGTATGAAAGCGCATGAGAGTGCTGGGGCGGGGGGGCGATAATGATGGAATGAGGTGGTGTCAGTAGTCCTGCAACTTCTCGTGGTGCTGTAGTGTCAACCTATTCTGACTCCCGTGGAAATATTTGGTAAGAGAATTAGAACCTAATAATACTTCATCGTTAAGAAAACTGATGAGCAGTTATCACAGTCCCTGATCTGTAACAGTTTATTATCTAAAGGAGATTAGATTCACTATTAAGATAGTTACTTAACGTAGACATAAATAAAACTTTGAACGTATAAAGCGAATACATCAGAATTTACTTATTCAAATAAATGTCTGCCTTTAAATATTCCCCTCAGCGTACAATTCAGGTATTTTCATGCCGTTGCCATTGTTCAGAACATTTTTGGAATGTCTTCGAATAGCCTGTTAGGAGCTAGGATATTGTATTCAGGGTCTTCAACAGCAGCTTGTCTTTTGTTTTAAGGACAGATTTGGCATTTGAAATAAGTAAAAGAGCATTCAGAATCAAGTTTGGTGGATAAAAATGTATGATTAGGTAATAAATACCACAAAGCTAGATGATCAGAAGGCAAATTGAAGAATAAGCATGAAAACTTGAAAGTTCTCAAGTGCACACACATGTACATATATTTTTCTGCTCCCTGCGATTGCTAATACATTGTTAAAAAATAATGCAAAAGGGAAACTTCCTTAAATCCCAGCAGACTCACAGACTAACCAAGGCTGCCTTTTGTTCTTTCTGTAAAGCACCATGGCTAGTGACCAGTGTCCCAAACACTTGGCAGTTAACAGCCTGCTTCTCAGGTAGATATGCTCATTTGCATGAGTGTTGATTTCCAGGTTCGTTTATGCCAATTGTACCTGTTACTATAACCATGTAATAATATTACTTAAATTGTTCAAAAATAATTTGAAGAGAGACAGAATTGTTTCTGTTAAGTTAATTGAAACAATTTGGTTGACTAGTCAATAAAATCACCATTGAATTAAGTATGAAGGAAACAACTGTAAAAAGAGCAGGATATCATACAACTGTGAAAGGGTTCTGCACCCCAACTATTTGAGAAGTTCCTGCGTTTCCCATGTGCTTTTTAACAAAACAACTGGGAAAGCATTAACAATGTGTGTTACGAGTATGGTTTATATAGAAGAGAAGGTGCAGAATTTTAGTTAGGACACATACTCAGAGAAAATACCTTGGCAATTGCATGCATGTTTATGTGTTCTAAATGAAGTGTTTTAATAATGTAGGTAACATCTTTTATGATTTCTCTTCTCGTCTGTTTTTTTCAATTAACCGACTAACCACCAGTCCTGACAGAGCTCCTAAGAATTTCTTCTGTATTTGCTTAATACAGTGTTCCTTTCTAACATTTCATCTAATTTAAAAGCAGAACTATTATTTGATCTAATAGGGAAACACAATAAGCTTGAATGTAGTTTATTAGTGTCAGTTACTTGTGTTTTTAACGTTATCACATATGTGCCTATTACAGCTGGTAGTTGATAAAAATCATCAATTTTTATTGAAACAGTGTGATTTAAGATCTGCTTTTGTTTTTTAACCCAATTAAATCTCTGATAAATCTTGATTATTGTTCACCTATTTAAATAAGGAGGTTGTGTTTCTCTTATGCTTTCTTGAAGGTGTGATCCTTATTTCCCTGGCATTGTGTGCAGATGCTGTCATTGGAAATGTTCAAGAGAAAGCTATGAAACTGCATAATGCTTCTAATTCAGAAATGGTAAGGACTCCAGTGCTGCTTCTTCACAGCAGACAGACTCAAAAGTGGTGATGTGCTTAACTTTATGAAATAGTTACGATATTAAAGACTCGCATGGCATTTTTAAACTAGTTTGTCATCATCATTTTCGTAAAAGTAGTACATTCAAACATTATGGGAACTAAAAAAGATACCATGACCCCTGTTAAGAGCTTATTGTATAATATTTGATAAATTTTTTCCTTATTGATAGGGTTTTTTTACATATTAAAAAGATCCTGTGTTACATCCCTTTTCTCCCCCTTTGTATTTGGTATTATTTTCCATTTAGAAGTTTGTAATTTTGATGTGGTTTATCTTTTCCTTCATGGGTTCTGGCTACCTATTATGATTGAAAAGGACTTTCCCAACTTTTAAGAATTTTACCCATGCTGCCTACTCGTTTTATGATTGCCTTTTTAATTAAATCTTTTTTTTTTTTTAAGAGCAAGATGGAGGGTGGCAAAGGGAGAGAGGGAGAGAGAATTTTAAGCAGGCTCCACTCCCAGCACAGAACCCGACTTGGGGCTCAGTCTCACAGTCCTGACATCATGACCTGAGCCAAAATCAAGAGGCAGACATTTAATCGACTGAGCCACCCAGACAACCCTAATTAAATCTTTGATCCAACCAAAACTTTAAAAAAATTTCTTCTTCATCTCTCCACTTGTCCCAGTATCATTTGTTGAAAAATCCACTTTTCCAGCTTAAGTGCCTTCTTTATCATATAATATTCTAATGTAGGATTCAGAATTGTGTTCTTTTGAATTTACTTCTGCACCAAAACCATATGATGACAGCAGCTTTATCATACATTTACCATCTGTTAGAACTAGCCAGCAATATTCCTTTTGTTTTTCAGAATATTACTACCATTAGTTATTCTTGGATGTTCATATCTCCAAATAAACTAAGAAATTCCATTGTTAATTGTGATTGGTATGGAATTGAATTATAAGTTAATTTAGAGAGAATGGCATCTATATACTTGAGTCTTTCAGTCATGATTTTCCTTTTATTCAAGTGGCTTTTTTTAAATGTCCCTTAGATTTTTTTCAGTTTTTTTCATATAAATCCAACATGTTTCTTATTGAAGTTATTGTTAGGGGTTTCATCTTTTTGCTGCTGTTACTGCAAATAATGTCCTTTCTTTCCTTATATCTTCTCCCTGGTTGGTATTTGTATATAGGAAAGTTACCGTGTGTATGTTTACATTAATTTCATAGCTAACCCCTTGCTAGACAAAGAGAGCATACCACATTAAGGGTATACAGGAATGGTCTTTCCTGTTACTTTGTCGGCAGAGTGGGCATCTTTAAGGAGTCTTTAATCTTGGTCAGAAGTTTTCTTGATCATTATCACCACTCTTCCTAGATAAGGTAAAGAGCAGAGAATTAAGGAAATGTAAGTAGCTAGAAAGTTACTATAATACAGTGGTTAAGAGCTTAGACTCTGGGCTAAGATCTCTTTTATATCCTAGCTTTACAAGTTCTCTTATTGGGGCAAAATGACTTACTATCTCTAAGTTTTAGTTTCTTTATCTGCAGATTGAGGAGTGATCATTAAGAGTGTCTAACTCATAGGCTGGTTGTGAGAAGTGGAATAATCCATGTAGAGCATTATTAGCACATGATTAGCCTTATTAGTACCCGACATATCACAGGTGCACAAGTGTGATGATGCCCCTGCTGATTGTGCTTATAAGGAACTGGGATAGAAAGATTGGTAGGAAAACTGGGAAATCAAGCAATAGATATGCCCCTGTTTATTTTCATTATCTGTTAATATATTTACAAACTTAACATTTGGGTTTTCTGATGTTGAATAAGTAGCTTTAAAGGGTTTTTTTGTTTTGTTTATGTGTGGTTTTGGAACCCCAAAATTCAAATGTGGTTTGAATCAGTAATCAAGCCAGGCAAAAAAATGAATATTATGTAACTGTATACATGGAAGAATCAGTACTGCTATGTTACGATGTCTGTAAAATAAGCCATAAACTTATAAAGAGGATCAATCATCATCTCCAGAAAGCTAGGCCATATTGAAACAATGATGTCACTTAAAAATAGTGGTTCTTCAGGTTTAATTGAGTAGATTAATTGAGCCATATATTGAAAATCCTTCATTTTCTGCTTTTGGTTTGATAGCATTTTTTTCCACTTTATTTTTATCTACCATAGGTTTTATATTCGTATTCAATCGGTTTTGTGTACATTTTATTGGGATTGACATGCACTAGTGGATTAGGCCCTGCAGTAACATTTTGTTCAAAGGTAAACACTAATCACATTTTTAAAAATAAACATCTTCCATTAAATAGTTCCCTCTGTATTTCTTGTTCAAAAAGATTGTTTTTTTATGTAATTTGATAACTCCTTTAGTATAATATATGCAGATCAGAAATTATTTCAGAAATGAAATGATTTATATTTAAATTTATTGTATCCTTGCTCTATCCTATAAGTTAATTTTTAAGCAATTCATAATGTGAAAGTTGGGGATTTTTAATTTCGTCATTGTTTTTCCATTAAATCGGAACTAAATAAGAATCTTTGCTTGACTGCGTTGTTGAATGGCTTATTATTGCTCAGGAAGTTGATTAAAATCTGTAGTTTTATTTCATTTGTAATACCTCAGGGTTTGTTTTGCATTTTCCTAACAGGCTTTTTTATATGTTGCAGAATCCAATCCAGACTTACGGTTATGCTTTCCTTTTTTCCCTCACTGGGTATTTTGGAATCTCCTTTGTTCTGGCTCTGATTAAAATTTTCGGTGCACTTCTTGCTGTAACAGGTAGGAATGATACACCTGCTTAGATTATGAAGTAAGCATTTAAATTTTCTCTGATGCTGCTTTTCAAAAGATACAGGCAGCATCTACTCTGCATTAAAAAGAAAATTGTTGTAGTTCATCAATTTATTTTTTGGCTTATGGTATTTCTTTAAAATTCTAAAGAAAATGATGTTTGCTCATAATTTTTTATTTGAAGGGTTTATTTTAAAATCAAATATATACATTTATCTAAATAGTAACTTTTAAATACATTAAAAGGACTTTTTATTAGAAAGTATGACACGCTGAATACCCTTAGAGAAAAATCCAGCTTTTATATGCACTTTTAATTTATAACCGAAAACTCCCATTTTGATGCACTTAAAGTATGGCAGGTATATTTTAAACAAAGCTTTTTGGAGCTTTCATTTGTACACTTTCTAGGGTATTAACCAGATTATCCTTTCTTGTCCCTAATAATTATCATGTATCTGCTTTATGCAGGAACTTTGCTTGGCACTTTAGAGGAATGGAAGTTGTATTGGTTTTGCTTTGAGGGAGTCAGGAAAACAGATGAGGGGCAACAAGTGAGACCCAGTGAGGAGGACAGATGACTTCATGTGCTAACCTTGTATCATTTGCCCAATGAATGGTCCAGATGACAAATGCTCTGAGCCTCTCCTGTGTGGAGAGAGCCCTGAGTGAAGCCCAGGATTGGAAACAGTGTGGCATTGTCATGAAGGGCGCTGGATTGAGATGTCGGAGAAGGAGAGCCCAATCACAGCTCTGATGTCTAATGACATCACCTGGAGAGTAACTCTCTCCTCCTCCCTGGGCTTCATTTCTCTCTTGTGAAGAGACTGGGTTGGACTTGACCATTTCTATCAGAGATACATAGGATTTACATCATAATGCAAACATGCATTAGTTATTTACCTGATTTTAATATTTCATAGTTTTAGGGGAATACTCACTCTAATACTAGAATCAATTAAGCAAAGGAATAAATACCTCTCTCTTTGTAAAAGTTTATTTGCTTCGTAACATTTCTCTTTATTTGCTCACATAGGACTCCCCTTTTTACTTATTTTATAACTTCCCTTTTTCAAGTTTACATTGCTAATGGTAAACAGAGGGCATGTAATTGTAGATCAGGCCATAGCCGTAATCTGTCAAGTCATCTCACGCTACCAAGAAAGATTGCAAATTCATATATTTGCTCAGGTTCAGTTTTGCTCGGAAGATAATAACTGTTCAAAAAGGGTTTGATATTAATCAATATGTATTGATTAAACCCTGTGGTTGGTATAAAAAATGTGAGATGCTGTCCTTGTCTTAAAGGTGCAGACAGGTTTATTTCTGTCTTGTGTAAAAGAAATTCAGTAATAGTAGCCAGCATGCATATCCGTTATTATGTACCAGGAGCCATTTTACATACATTATTCATTTTGACCTTGCAATAATCCCATAAAAAAGTGAGCACTGTTATTGTTCCATTTTACAAAGGGTAAACTAAGGCACAGGGAGGTGAAGTGACTTGCCCCGTGGTCAACCAGCTAGTAAGTTGCAGAATCAGGATTCCAAGTGAGGCAGTCTGGGTCCCGACCTGTGCTCTTAGCCCACATGTTACACTCCTCCTGAGCTGTTGTGGTAGCATCACACTCATTAGGAAACCAGGCTCCTTCTGTCTTCTCTGCCATCTTCTTCCTCATTCCAGGCAGTGGGATGGGAGAAGATGAAGGACACATCTTTCTCTTTATGGAATCTTCCTAGAAAGTACACTTCCTAGAAACAGCGCTTCTGCTCACTTTTCTTTGGCCCAAACCTCATCACATGACAACACCTAACCGTAGGAAAGGCTGGAAGGTATGCCCATAATAGGGGTCCGTTTACTAACACAGACAGAAGTAGGGGTTAAAACAGGGGTCTGTTTAGTAACACAGAAGGAAAAATAGATTTGGGGAATCAGGCTCTGACACATTTCCAAAACAGAGTCTTCATTTGGCGTTCATTTATATATACCTTGGATAGTAAGTGCCAGGAGCTGTCGAGTCCGGGGATATAGGATGAATAAGACAAGAAACTAAGTAAAGCTCACCATCTAGAGGAGGACAGCAACTGAAAATGCAAAGTTGGACGGAAGGCTATGATGGAGACATATGCCAAGGTCCTACCTCTACGTGGGTGGGACAGGGAGGAGGGTTTCAAACCTGACAACAGACTTCAAGGTCGTACTTGAAAGACAGGTAAAAGTTAATACAGACATGTAAAGAAGACTGTAAAGATTATTCATTGTCTTACTCAGAGATGACCACAATAGGATATTAGTGTGTGCTTTAGCTTACTTCTTTTAAAGACTAACCCCTGCTCTACCTAATCCTACCTTCCTTGGGAAAGCCTATTTTTCCTGCCAGACTGAGTGTTTCTAAGGGATGACCTGCCTCCCTAGTGTCATGGCCTTTATCAAGTACTTATTACAGTTATACTTTAACATTTAACTATATGGTTTAATGTCTGTACCCCTCCTAGACTGTAAACGCCATAGCAGCGGCAACAGTGACTTTCTGTTTGGTTTTTGCTTTCCATCGTTTTCTTGGCATGTCACGTAGATCTTGGCACATAGTAGGCTCTGTAAATATTTGTTGAAAATGACCTCCAAAATATTACCAAGATTGTAGGTACATTATAAACCAACCTTTTTTCTCCCTACAGTGACAACAGGAAGAAAAGCCATGACCATCGTACTTTCATTTATGTTCTTTGCTAAACCATTCACGTTTCAGTAAGTACTTTTTAATTCAACAGGTTTCTCTACTTGTACATGCCTGGTTTCACATTTCCTCCTAAGCAGCCTTAATTTATTTATAAAAAATCAGTTTCATCTGGAGCCCTAGTTTATTGATATGTCTTCTGCTATTTAATTATTTTGAAGAAATCATATTGTACACTTAAATTGCCTAACCAGAGTCCCAATGCAATTTTGATCCCATTTCCAATATAAATGAACATGAGTGATGTCTTGAGATTAAGGGATTCCACCTGCCTTGATATATACACACATACATATGAAACCATATATATGGTTTTTAAAGTTGTTATTTGTCCCCCTCTCCCACAAAGGATTTGAGGTAGAAAATTAATGCTGTTAAGTTTATTTAGTTTATGGCTTCTTGTAAAGCATTTACTGTTTTCTCGACCGTCTAGTATGCATTTGAAATCATTATCATTTAAATTTATGCTACTTAGTGATTGAGAAGATTCAAACTTAGAAATTATCAATGTGTAAGCTTAAAGATAACCACAAGATAGATTTCAGTCGGTGTCTTGTTTTCTATAAATTAGTTTCTCTTTCCCCGTATGCTAGGTATATATTACAGCAATCTATGCCAGTTCCCCAGCTTTCTCAGGCTGTGCTTCTTTTTATCTCATTATGTGCTACCCAACTGGGATAAACGTCGGACTGCCAAACTGAATTCCCAGGATGGCCATTGGCAGAATGTACTCCGTGCTTTAAGTACATTCTTAGACTGTTGATTAGGACGTGGACTTGAATTTGCTGTTATCTTCAAATGAACTACAGTTAGTATTTTATAAAGTCTCTCTGAATATACTTAATGTAAATGAGATGGAATTCTATCTAAATTGATCTAAAAATACTGTTTTTTATTTTAATGCTATTGTAGGCCTCCAATAGCAAAATTTTATTGCGGAATTATTGTGAACTTATCACCAAGTTCTGTGATTAACAATAAATTGTTACCTTGATATTAATATTTTTTTCCTTCTTTCTCTTCTTAGGTACGTGTGGTCTGGTTTGTTAGTTGTCCTTGGTATATTTCTCAATGTTTACAGCAAAAATATGGATAAAATAAGACTACCATCACTATATGATCTGATAAACAAAACAGTGGAAATGAGAAAGTCAACGACGTTGGCACAAACTGTATAGGCAGTGATTCATCCTGCTTAAAATAGAATTCTAAGGGAACAATCATCAAATAATTAATTTTCCAAAGGGATTACTATAAAAACCAAAGGATCTGAAAGGCATGCTATCCATTTGTGGATGGGTCACCTATGAAGTCAGCCTCTTCCGCAGATCACTTGTTTAACTGTTTGACTTCTGAAGCAATTAAGAGAGCCACATCTGCCACACCTTAGAATACACTGTCAGTAAAGGACTAATTCTTAGCAGTCTGTTGAGAATTTCACTGGAAAATGGACCATGTTGCAAAACTAATTGGATATCATTACGATTTTTCAAAGAAATTGATATAATAATATCAATCGATTGTTTGGTCTTCATTCATTTTGGTGGTGTTATTTAAATGATTCTCTGTTATAAGAGTGAACATATGATTTAAAGTCTAGAAAGAATAACTTCATTATAAATAAAAATTATTCTGTGATTTTTTTAATAAATGCGTTGTTAGAATTTTGTTACGAAGAGGGAAGTGAAGGTTACAGTAAGGCTTTACATAAACTTCAAACCTTGGGCTTTTCTCTGATCATTTAAAAGTATTCTTTAGAGAAAACACGCCTTAAGTTTTCTGTGGACTATAGACAGTATAACAGAAGGAGTCATCACCCTGCGTCCTATAAGTATGTATCACAAGAAAAACTTGCTACTATCCATCAAAGAAGTGCTACAAGATTTAATGATTTGGATTTTTTAAATAAAGAGAAAATAATTCATGTCTTAAATTAATAAAATTATCATAGTTTTTCTCATAAAAAATTTTAATTTGACAGCTTGAAGATTAAATAGGGTAAATGTAAGAAACACAGTGGATTTATACAGTATGTTGTTTGCACAGTTTTGAGTCGAAACTCAAAACTTTTAGCCCTTAACGTTTTTAGCCGTGAGTTTTGGAATTGCTTCCAGTGTATTAAAAAAATTCTATCTGCATTTTCAGTATAAGTAATGCTAGTTAAAACAGCTTAGTTTCTGCGTTGTTGGTGATATCACTTATATTTTGTGAGTATAATATACTTGGAATATTTAATCTCATTCTTAAAATTCCATTGTTTTCTGATGGTGACCTTAATTAGTAGGTGCATATGTGGGTACAACAGAGCCTATAATAATTTAAGGGTCTAGCATAAGGAATTCTGACTGATTTTCATTTGTCATGTATTAAAATACTGTGGGGGTATTTTTCCCCAAGTGGTGATCATTTTTAAGTTTTCGTATTTTAAAATGAAAGGGATCTTAGTTGGTACTTCATTATGCCTTCTTAAACTCTTAAGACGGCAAGGATTTGTGCTTTGAAAACAATTTTCCCAAGTTCTTGATAAAAGATTGTAATTTTAACTTTTCAAGGCATCCTTTTATGCCCACACTTTTCTAATTTTTTGCCTTTGCCTGTTAAGATTTCTTCCTCCCACCCCCCACTTTTAAACAGTTTTGCATTGCTCAAAAATTGGTTTGCCCACGTAACCCTTTATACTCCCATTTCCTTTTTTTTTTTTTAACCTGCCATCAAATGAGGGCAAACCTCATCTCACTTATTTGTGTCCATGGAGTACTCTTCTTAATGAATAGTGTGAAACCCAGTAATTTCTATGGTAAAGGAAATCAACATTTGATTGTGTGCTTTGTGTCACATTTTATAATAGCATTCATAAATACTATCGTGATCGCAACAAGAGAAATATAAGTAATAAATAAAATTAATAAGGTAATTAAAAATAGTAATCACTAAAAATCACTAAAATTTAAGTGCTTATCAGGTGCCAGGCACTATTATAAGTGAAATATTTAATAATTTATTTAATCCTCACAACATCTCTATGAGGGCAAGGATTGTCCTCATTTTACAGATGAGGAAGCTGTGGCCAGTGAGATTAGGTGACATGGCTAACCTTACATGGCTAGAAAGAACCAGAGCTGTCTGTCAAGCAGCCTAGTCCCAGAGTCAGGCTCTTAACCAACTCTTTTGCCTCTCTAAGTTGATGTGATTATGTTCACGGTTTTGCAGATACAGAGGTTGAGGACCAGAGTAAATACTTACTAGCTCATGATCAACTGGATTTCAAACCCAGTTCCATCATACCCCAAAGTGTATTTTCTGTCTACCATACCCCACTATGAGCACAGAAGTAACCCAAAGTAACATAATAAATGATGAAATATTTTTTGTAAAGTGTTTGTGAGACATACTTTAATGAATAGGCAAGGATCACTTGATTGGAACATTGGTGAAATGCAGATACATGTATTTGTTTAAGCCGTATGTAGATATAAATTGTTTCTTCAGCGGTGTTCATATTAGGTGCCTATCACATAGTATGCACTCAGTATAATATCTGTCATACAAGACTAGAGATCAAAGAATACCATTAGGCCAAAAACTACACTGGATGATATATGTTCTGAATTCTGTCTTCTGTCCCTTTTTTTTGGTATAATTAGTGCAACAACAAAATAACAGCAGAAGAACCTGACCGTCTCCGGTGGATCACTGTATTAGATTTGACCTGGAAGTAAGCCAGCCTAGCCAGAATCCTCAGGAAGGCTAACTTGTATAATAAAGAATTTAGCTGGCCTTTTTCCTTGGTTCCTGAGAAGGAGCTTTCGCAAGTGATGGGCATGTCTTTGATATTCATGGTGGGTCCTAGATTGTGCCAAAGTAGGGGCTGGCCATGCGGGAATGACTAACCCTGTGACCAACTATGGAGTTGGGGTTTTGAGCCTCAGGATATCAGTCCAACCTCCAGAGAAGAAACAGGGATTTGTGTAGTCAGTGATTCAGCAATCATGGCTCTGTAGTGAGGGTTAGTAAAAACGACACAGGAAGGCTCAGGAGAGCTTCTCGGGTTGGAGATGCACACTGCTGTGCCTGGAGGGTGATGTGTCCTGAGGATGTGGAAGCTTAGTGTTAGTAACCCACCCAGACCCTGCCCCATGGGGTTCTTCCCGTGTCTGGTCCTGATACCGAAACTTTATAACAAAAGGAGGGGAAAGTACAGCACTTCCCTGAGTTCTGTGAATTCTTCTGGCACCCTAGAACCTGAACTTGGGGTAGTGGGGACTGCCCAATTTGTACCCCATTGGTAACAAGTACAAGTGGCCTGGGATCCTCAGAGGTTGCAGCCGGTGTTGAAAGTGAGGGGGCAGTTTCTCGGAGACTCTGCCTGCGAAACTGGACCGAATCTGGGTTGTCAGAATTGCACTGCCGGCTTTATGCTGAACAAATGTTTTAAAATAACTGAGTATTCTCTGGGATATCCTCTTAGTCTCTTAATTTTCTCAACTGATTTTTATCTTAAATCCACTTTACATTCTAGATTCTTCCTTGCTCAAAGAGCACAGAATTCTAGCAAAATTTGACCAGGATAATGGGCCAATAATAGGGCTTACCATAATGAAAATATTTTTTCATTCCAATATCACATTTGCCCTTTAAAGTTATCAAATTATCAAGTTATGCATATGATGCCCAGTAACTTTGTGTGCTTTCTTCCTAATTTAAGCACATGACAGTCTTTTTTTTCCATTATGTGTTTGAGCGAAATTTTTTTCCTATTTTCACTTAACCCTGCTTTTCATGGGTCCCTATTAAATGTCCTTGTACTTGCCCATTAAGCCAACAATCTTAATGTTTCTAACAAATAGTGTAGCATCACTGACGACTGCTCCATTTTTACTTTAACATAATTTACTCATCCATTCTCACTCTCCATCTATGAGCTAGGCATTATACTAGATGCTGAAGATGCAAAAGAAAAACAAAAAAAAAACAACAAAAAAACAACAAAATACAACCCTCACTCTTTAAGGAACACCCATTCTGAAGATTTATTGTGATTGCTATATAAAAATACATAGAACTATGTTGTTTCCTTCCAGTCACGGGGTATCTTATTAGCCTTAAGTTTCCAAAATAATTCCCCATAGTGGTAGTGTTTCCAAAACTTATATATGCACGAGTCACCTGAGGATCTTCTTTAAAAAGATTTTAATTTAATAAGATTGTATTGGAGCTGAGACTTCGCTCTAAGGAAATACCCCCACTGCTGGTCTGTGGACCACACTTGAGTATCAGTCTTGGAGTACCAGATCGGTGTCCTGTTTCCAGTGTCAGGACATCTTAAACTATCTGAATAACTTCCACCTGATTCCCTTCCATCTGCTTTTCTTTCTATTTTTTTTTTAATTTTATTTTATTTGCTTTTCAAATTCCCCATTCTGTACAACCTGACACTAATTAACATCTGAGTCTCTTTGTTCAAACAGGTCAAAAATCTCACCATGTTGCAGAGTTGCTAGCATGAAAAGAGTTCTTTAATCATTGTAGGTGTATGAAAGATTTAATATTCATTACTTTCTCCATAAATGTTACTTTTTTTTAAATCTTCACGAAACTAAGATAAACCCATAATTTCCTACCAGTCATGGTCTGTTGTTTTAATTTCATGGCATGTAGTTAGAATACTTTTTATGCTATTTTGTAGTGACATTATGAAGAAAATGTTCACTTCAGTGATTTACTCCTGCTTCAGAATGAACTGTATATTACAAGGGGTTCAGGAAATAGGACTTAACACTTAAGGGATTCTTCTGAGACTTTAATCACAAAAATGTGTTTTATTAAATATCTTAATCCTATGATACCCCCCAAATTTCTAAAACATAATTAATTAGTCCATTTGAATCAGTTTAACACAATTGATAAGATTTAAATAGATGAAATAAGTAAAATGTGGATAATTATTCACAATAGATAATGATAGAAATGAGACCTTGGAGTCTGATTATTATAGATTTCCTTGCAGGACTCATCTCCCATTTTTTTTCTCCTAATGCCAGTCACAATGAAAGGAATAAAAAGCAGATCAGTTCAAGTGTATATTGTGCTTTATTTCCGACTCAAGAGAATATAAACATTTGGGAATTAATTTTTTTGTGTGTTCTGAGAAAAACCCATTTATATATCTTAATTGCGTAGGATTTTTTTGTGTATATATATATATATATACCCAGAGATGACTCATAAAGGCAGGTAATCAAAAAAATAAAATAAAAATAAAGGCAGGTAATCATCTTTTCTCTAGTTTCTAACCACATTTTAATTGATATAATGTTAGTCTGCAATATACGTGCCAATCTTAGTGATGTAGGAAAGATGTTAGTGTCGAAGCCAAGGGCCAAGAAAGAATTCTTGAGACATCTTTGGTGCGAAAATGTGGTTTTATTAAAACACGGGGACAGGCCCCGTGGGCAGAAAGAGCTGCATGGGGTCATGAGGAGGGACCCATTATATACTTTCAAGTTGGAGGGGGTTAGGGAGAGCTTAAGTCTCTAAGGAATTTTGGAAGCAAGGTTTCCAGGACCTTGAGGGGGCTAGCTATCCTTTATTACTGTCCGATAAAACCTTAGTCATGAGACCTTCAGATGTATATTGGTGAGTCATATGCTTGGGGGTGATGGCCAACATATTTCTTGGGGGATAGAGATAAAGGAAGTTTCCAAAGGAATTTTTATATGTTAAAGTAGACTTACAGGATCATGGAGATCGGGCTAAGATTGCCTTTTGCCCTTAGCAAAATATTAACATTGAAGCAGCTGAGTTCCTAGAGGAATGTCACTCTGCCTGTTTCAAGGACTTGTAAATGGGCTTCAAGTAGTAAGGAAATTTAATTTTTCTTTTGCCTTTGTTTTCCACATCAGGACTGTTTTGATATTTGAAGACCTCTCATGAAATCAAAGAAATTGATTGAAATGTCTGCTCTTAAGGTTTGATCTAATAGGATGGGGTGGGGCTGGGGGTAATTTATTGTAAAATGCCTACAAACATCCACAGCCAGTTCAAGCCTATCTTTATTTTTTTTTAAGATTTTATTTATTTATTTGAAAGAGGGAGAAAGGGATAGAGGCAGAGAGAGAAGCAGACTCCTCGCTGAGCAAGGAGCCTGATGCGGGGCTCTATCCCAGGACCCTGGGACCTTGACCTGAGCTGAAGGCAGGCACTTAAGTGACTGAGCCACCCAGGCAGCCATCAAGCCTATCTTTAAACCACTAGGAATTGTTTCAGGATTCAGGAGACACTTGCACCAGAGGAGTGCGGTGTCACTGTGGACACGGGGTGGCTCATGGAGCTAGTGCACAGTTATGGGACTAGTTCAAGTGGTGCCATACACAAGCTGACAGTCATATGCTGAATAAAAAAACTCATTCTTTAGTGTCCCTGCTAGCTCATGAATTCTCAAAGTTAATCTTACTGGCATATATTTAATTATTCACTCCATTCTTAGCAGTTTGCCATTCTCATAAAATGGAGGCATGGGCAGTTTTTTGGGTTTTTGTTTTGTTTTTGTTTAATTTTATTTTATTATGTTACATTAATCACCATACATTACATCATTAGTTTTTGATGTAGTGTTCCATGATTCATTGTTTGTGCATAACACCCAGTGCTCCACGCAGAATGTGCCCTCTTTAATACCCATCACCAGGCTAACCCATCCCCCCACCCCCTCCCCTCTAGAACCTTCAGTTTGTTTCTCAGAGTCCATCGTCTCTCATGGTTCGTCTCCCCCTCTGATATCCCACCCTTCATTTTTCCCTTCCTACTATCTTCTTTTTTTTCTTTTTAACATATAATGTATTATTTGTTTCAGAGGAACAGGTCTGTGATTCAACATTCCTCTGGCTATTCAGGGTCTTTTCTGATTCCATAAAAATTTTAGGATTATTTGTTCCATTTCTTTGAAAAAAAGTGGGTGGTATTTTGATGGGGATTGCATTGAATGTGTAGACTGCTCTAGGTAGCATTGACATCTTCACAATATTTGTTCTTCCAATCCATGAGCATGGAACGTTTTTCCATTTCTTTGTGTCTTCCTCAATTTATTTCATGAGTATTTTATAGTTTTCTGAGTACAGATCCTTTGCCTCTTTCGTTAGATTTATTCCTAGGTATCTTATGGTTTTGGGTGCAATTGTAAATGGGATCGACTCAATATTTCTCTTTCTTCTGTCTTGTTGTTGGTGTACAGGAATGCCACTGATTTCTGTGCATTGATTTTATATCCTGCCACTTTACTGAATTCCTGTATGAGTTCTAGCAGTTTTGGGGTGGAGTCTTTGGGTTTTCCACATAAAGTGTCATATCATCTGCAAAGAGTGAGAGTTTGACTCTTCGACAAAGCAGGAAAGAATGTCCAGTGGAAAGAAGACAGTCTCTTCAACAAATGGTGTTGGGAAATTGGACAGCCACATGCAGAAGAATGAAACTGGGTTTTTGTTTTGTTTTGTTTTTTTCCCCTTAATTCTGAGGGCCTGTCTATTTACAAAGTTTCTAAGAAAGTCGAATTGTTTATTTTTTCCTTCCCTCTAGGACTCTTTAAAGTGATGTCGACTCTATTTGCTTCATAAATCCCTGAGCTGTTCTTTCATGGTTTCCATCTCTTTACTGTATTCCTTCTTGCTGGCTCGGAAATTTTCTCAATCTGATCTTTCTACTTGTTCTTCATCTATTCAACCTACAATTTACCCCATGCAGTATAGTGTGTTTTATATATATATATACATATATATATATATATACACATTCCAACTATTACATTTTCATACCTAATATTTCCACTTGGATTTTTCTAATGATTTCTTATTTTTGCTTGATGTTAGCAGTATTTTCCCTTATTATATTTATCATGCTTATTTTATTTTTTTTAATTTTTCTCCTAACCTTTTTTTATTTTTTTATTGTTATGTTAATCACCATACATTACATCATTAGTTCTTGATGTAGTGTTCCATGATTCATTGTTTGCGTATAACACCCAGTGCTCCATTCAGTACATGCCCTCTTTAATACCCATCACCAGGCTAACCCATCCACCCACCCTCCTCCCCTCCAGAACCCTCAGTTTGTTTTTCAGAGTCCATCGTCTCTCATGGTTCGTCTCCCCCTCCAACTTACTCCCCTTCATTCTTCCCCTCCTGCTATCTTCTTCTTTTTCTTTTTTCTTAAAATATATTGCATTATTTGTTTCAGAAGTACAGATCTGTGATTCAACAGTCTTGCACAATTCACAGCGCTCACCATAGCACATACCCTCCCCAATGTCTATCACCCAGCCACCCCATCCCTCCCACCCCCCACCACTCAGCAACACTCAGTTTGTTTCCTGAGATTAAGAATTCCTCATATCAGTGAGGTCATATGATACATGTCTTTCTCTGATTGACTTATTTCACTCAGCATAACACTCTCCAGTTCTATCCACGTCGTTGCAAATGGCAAGATCTCATTCCTTTTGATGGCTGCATAATATTCCATTGTGTGTATATACCACATCTTCTTTATCCATTCATCTGTTGATGGACATCTTGGCTCTTTCCACAGTTTGGCTATTGTGGACATTGTTGCTATAAACATTGGGGTGCATGTACCCCTTCGGATCCCTACATTTGTATCTTTGGGGTAAATAACCAGTAGTGCAATTGCTGGATCGTATGGTAGCTCTATTTTCAACTGTTTGAGGAATTTCCATACTGTTTTCCAGAGGGGTTGCACCAGCTTGCATTCCCACCAACAGTGTAGGAGGGTTCCCCTTTCTCCACATCCCCGTCAACATCTGTCATTTCCTGACTTGTTAATTTTAGCCATTCTGACGGGTGTGAGGTGGTATCTCACTGAGGTTTTGATTTGGATTTCCCTGATGCCGAGCGATGTTGAGCACTTTTTCATGTGTCTGTTGGCCATTTGGATGTCTTCTTTGGAAAAATGTCTGTTCATGTCTTCTGCCCATTTCTTGATTGGATTATTTGTTCTTTCGGTGTTGAGTTTGATAAGTTCTTTATAGATTTTGGATACTAGCCGTTTATCTGATATGTCCTTTGCAAATATTTTCTCCCATTCTGTTGGTTGTCTTTTGGTTTTGTGGACTGTTTCTTTTGTTGTGCAAAAGCTTTTTATCTTGAGGAAATCCCAATAGTTCATTTTTGCCCTTGCTTCCCTTGCTTTTGGCGATGTTTCTAGGAAGAAGTTGCTGCGGCTGAGGTCAAAGAGGTTGCTACCTGTGTTCTCCTTTAGGATGTTGATGGACTCCTGTCTCACATTTAGGTCTTTCAACCATTTGGAGTCTATTTTTGTGTGTGGTGTAAGGAAATGGTCCAGTTTCATTCTTCTGCATGTGGCTGTCCAATTTTCCCAACACCATTTGTTGAAGAGACTGTCTTTTTTACATTGGACATTCTTTCCTGCTTTGTCAAAGATGAGTTGACCATAGAGTTGAGGGTGCATTTCTGGGCTCTCGATTCTGTTCCTATCATGGTTATTTTAAATTCCTGTGTTCTCTGTTCGAATCATCACTTCTGATGTTTCTTTTACAGTTATTACACACCTTTCTATAGGCATTAACCTGCAGCTTCCTGTTTCCCCCCCACCCCGGCCTTCTCACTGCCTGCTACACCGCACTTGCCACCATACTGTGCTCCCCCACACACTGCACCCCACCCTCCCTCCCACACCGTGCTGCACATACCCCCACCCCTTTTCTACTTCTTCATATTGAAAGATTTAAGACAGTCTTAGTGACCCCAGGACATCTCACTTTTTGTTTCTGTTTTTTCCTAGAATCCATATGTTTATCTATCTGCCTTTCTGTCTCTTCTATAATTCCTCCAGGGTTGTTTTAGCCGCCTATGCTATAGCGTTCACCATCTTGATAGGAGCCAAAATTAATTAAAAAGAAAGTTCTCTCTCTTGCCATTTGCAACAACGTGGATGGAACTGGAGGGTGTTATGCTGAGCGAAATAAGTCAATCAGAGAAAGACATGTATCATATGAACTCACTGATATGAGGAATTCTTAATCTCAGGAAACAAACTGAGGGTTGCTGGAGTGTGGGGGGAGGGATGGGGTGGCTGGATGATAGACATTGGGGAGGGTATGTGCTATGGTGAGCACTGTGAATTGTGCAAAACTGTTGAATCACAGATCTGTGCCTCTGAAACAAATAATGCAATATATGTTAAGAAAAAAAAAAGATAGCAGGAGGGGAAGAATGAAGCGGGGAAATCGGAGGGGGAGACAAACCATGAGAGACGATGGACTCTGAAAAACAAACTGAGGTTTCTAGAAGGGAGGGAGTGGGAGAATGGGTTAGCCTGGTGATGGGTATTGGGGAGGGCACGTTCTGCATGGAGCACTGGGTGTTATGCACAAACAATGAATCATGGAACACTACATCAAAAACTAATGATGTAATGTATGGTGATTAACATAACAATAAAAATTTTTTTAAGAAGTTCTCTCATTCTTACTTGTCTTACTGATTCTCTCATTTGCCATTGCAACCCATATGAATAACAGTGTGTTGGCAGCTATTTTGACTCAATTTATTTTAGAAATACTGGTTCATTTACCAATTTAAATTGGTAAAAATTCAAATGTAGACAGTAAGATTTGTAATGTTTAAGAATTTAATGATTTTAAATATTTTGGAAGGAAAACTAAGTAGTGGAAATACAAAATAGAAATCAGGTGTTAACAATAATCTTAAATTTTATATTATGGTTAATTAGATAAGATAGTTTTAATACACATGGATAATTGTTTGAAATTGGAAAATTTTACTACACCTAAAGCCTTGATTATTTGAGATGATACTGATTCATATTCCTTATAAAATTCTCCAATTGTGCTGTTGTCTAATGCATAGGGAAGGACTCATCACTTGTACAAAATCCTGGGAAACAGGAAAGGCAGAGATTATTTGTGTTATACAGACATGGAAATAGGCCTCCTCAAGATAAAGGTACCTAAAGTTCACATGTAGTAAGAAACAGAATAGACCTGAATCCAAGTGTCTTTCACTCTGGATCCTCATGCCTGTCTGATAACCCATTCCTGAGCCTCCACTCTTTCTAGCCACCGCACCACCAGATGAGGCTTGGTATCCTCTCCATTGTTTTTCTGTCCTCCCAAAGGACTTAATGCTACCTTCTTTCTCTGGCCCACTTTCACTGAGCAAGACTTTTTCCAAGGAGGGATTTTATGGACAATTCTGCTGGTTTACGTATTAACCCATCTCAGGAGCCTGGCCACCTCAACCAGACTTCAGAGGGATGCCCAGACAGTGGTGGAAAAAGGGATTTTCTTCCTGATGTCCCTGGTTAGGTAAATCTACCTACCCATCAGTGAGAATGGCTGATGTTACATGTAGGCACTTCGAGTAGGCTACCAGCAGATAATGGGACTCAACCACAGGGAGAAGTTTTAGGGACAAGAGGAGGTGGGGGACAGACTCAAAGGACTAGTCAGAATGTGAGTTTCATTAGAAATGCTGAGCACACCAAAGGAAGTATGGTCAGGGTTGAGAAGACATCACTGGGATAGAACACATGACAGAAGCTGAATCACAAGGGAAAGAAATAGAGAATGTAGTTGCCAGGATCAGAGGAAAATTGAAATGGAATCTGACTTGCTGTGAACTCCAAGTCCATTTGTCTCCCCTCAGTAGGAGATCCTGAAGGGACTAAACCTAAAGCTTGGTTTAGTAGGGATTAAAAGTCATCAACAGTGGGAATTTCAAAATATGACATGTAAGAGCCAGATCAGAAGTTATGCTTAATGATTTTATGTGACTCTTCTATGTTAGCTTGAGACAATGTCACCACCATAAGAAAGGGAAGAATCTAGAATTCAGAATTAATATTCCTGAATTATTGTCAGGAATGTTATGAGATTTAACATCAATTGCTTGATTCTACTATATTTCATCTGCCACATTGAAAAAGGGATAATTCAAAACCTGTTCATCACAGAATTTAAATTTCTTTCTTATGATAGTTTTGTTAGTAAGTAGTATATAATTTAAAATTATAATATTCAAAATTCAAATTACATTATCTAAGCTTTTCTAAGCATACAACTTCAATAGTATTATGATTTGACTATTATCTTCCAAATAGACATGAATATTCAAATGAGGTGCCTATAATGTCAGAAGGCTTCATTAGAACCACATGAACAGACTTTTGCTGGAGAGCAGAGATGGTCATGAATGGTTCATGTTCTACTTTAAAGTGACTTTGACTCATATTAATAGTGCCATCTGAACTAACTGACTTTTAAGAAAGGTTAATAAATAACAATCCATGGACCCACATGTCCCCTCCACTGAAAAGTATGAATTATCAGCAATTGTAATAAGCAATGAGAAAATAGTAAACTTTTTTCTTTTTTTTTATGAGATCTATTGACCCAAATGTCACATTGCTTCATCCATTTAACAAATGTGTATTGAGCAATTTGAAAGACTCCTAGAATATATATTAGGATATATATAAATGCCATAGCTCCTCCACTCAGTTATCCCACAGGAGAGAGGCAGGCCTAGAGTTATGGTATAATAATTTCTATAATGTGACAATAATTTCTATGATGTAAATACATGTGAAATATTCAGAAAGACTTTCTAAGAGGTAGTATTTAGGCAAGTCCAAGTACGAAATTATGAGGACTAAATAAGCACTCGGAAATTGGTGCTGGAGAGAAAGGAACCAATATCAGAAATATTTAGGAGGTGATTAATATGGGGTTGGAAAGGAAAGGAAGAATTCTAGGATAATTTTTGGAGTTCACTCCACAAAATAACTGACCAGTCCTCTTTAGAAGTGCAAAAGTCATGAGGAACAATGAAAGAGAGAAATTGCCACAGACTGGGGGAAGGCAAGGAGACGGGACATGCATGATGGTATCCTGGCTTGGATCCCTGAACAGAAAAAGGACAATAAGGGGAAAAACTCATGAAATCTGAAAGAACTCTGTAGTTTAGTCAATAATGTCATACCAGTGCTAATTTCTGAGTTTGTTAAGTGTTTCGTCTGATAAATATGTTTATACTAGAAGCTGGATGGAGCACATATGAGATTTGCCTGTACTCTAACTCATCCAGTAAATCTGAAATTAATTCAAAATAAAATTGAAAAATAGAAAGTTCTTATCAAAAGATACCACTAAGCGAGGAAAAATACAGGCCATGGAGTGGGAGAATAAATTTACCACACACACATATGACCAAAAATAACTTGTATCTAGAATATGAATACAGTCTTTTTTAAGATTTATTTATTTATTTGAGAGGGGGCGGAGCAAGATGGCGGAGGAGTAGGAGACCCGGATTTTGTCTGGTCTCAGGAATTCAGCTGGATAGGGATCAAACCATTCTGAACACCTACGAACTCAACAGGAGACTGAAGAAGAGAGTAGCAACAACTCTCTGAACAGAGAAGCGACCACTTACTGGAAGGTAGGACGTGCGGAGAAGTGAATCCGAGGCGATATTCCGGGGGGATAGATGGCGGGGGAGGGGGCCTCCGCTGGCCGCTTCTGGCAAGTGATAGAGCCGCGGAGCACAAAATCGGAACTTTTAGAAGTCGGCTCCGCGGAGGGACGTCGCTCCAGTGGCTAAGCGGGAGGTGGAACCCTCGCGGGACAGTGTGGTCTCAGGACCCTCGGGGTCACAGAAAGACCGGGGGTGCCTGAGTGCGCCAGAGCTCCCAGGTATCGGAGCGGGGAAGCCGGCTGCACAGACGGAGCCGAGGCGCGGGCTCTCAGCTTGGGGCGGCCATAAACTGTGATCCGCGGCCCAGTCGGGCCACTGCTCCTCCAGCAGGGACACAACAGGCGGCAGATCTGGGGAGACTCCCCTTCCTCCCCCGAGAGGAGCGGCGCGGGAGCACACTGCAGGGATCTGCTGGGTTTGGAGGCTCCACACGGGGTCGGGAGCCAGAGATAGAAATGCTCGGTCACAGGCCGGGTGAGCACGGAGTGCGGCCGGAGACCGGGGACAAGGGAGTGACTGCTTTTCTCTGGGGGCGCGCTGAGGAGCAGGGCCCCGAGTTCTCGGCTCCTCCAGGGCAGAGATTAGGAGGCCACCATTTTCATTCTGGTCCTCCAAAGCTGTACCGAGAGCTTGCAGGGAACAAAAGCTCCTGAGACCAAACCTGAGCAGAGTGCTTAGCCTGGACCGACAAGGGCGGGGGAATTCCGCCTCTGGCAAAGACATTTGGGAACCACGGCAACAGCCCCTCCCCCAGAAGATCAGCACGAACAGCCAGCAAGCCAAGACCAAGTTTATCCATCAAGGAGAACAGGAGAATTCCGGCGCTAGGGGAATACTAAACATAGAATTCATGGCTTTTTTACCATGATTCATTAGTTTTTCAAAGTTAATTTTTTTAACTTTTTTTTTAATTTTTCTTTTTCCCTTATTCAACCAACATCTTATCAATCCCTTTTTTGAAAAAACATTTTTTATTTTTCATTTTTAGAGTCATATTTTATCCCTTCATAGTAGTTACCCTTATTTTAGGCATATATATATAAGTTGTTCTCTCTTTAAAATTATGAGATACAGTTTCTTCTAACAGATCAAAATATACCCTAAATCACTAGTGTATGGCTTTGTTCTAGTCTCCTGCCTGCTCACATTCTCTCCCCTTTTTTTCCTTTCTCTTTTTTTTTAATCTTCTTTCTTTGTTCAAACAACTTCTTATCAATTCCTTTTATAAAATCTTTTATACTTTTCATCTTTACAGTCATCTTCCATCCCTTCATTGTATCAGCCCTTATTTTTACATATATAAATCTTTCTTCCTTTAAAATTTTAGAAGGTACTTTCTTCTAACAGACCAAAATACGCCCAAATCTAGTGTGTGGCACTGATCTATGCACTAGCCTAATCATATTTGATCATATTCTGGTTTTTATTCTTTTGTTCTGTTTCTGTTTGTTTTTATCTTTTTCTTTTTTTTTTCTCTTTCTTTTTTCCTTCTTTCCCTTTCTTTTCCCCTGCTTTCAGGTCTTTTCTGATTTGTATAGAGTATATTTGCTGGGGACATTGTTAACCTATTAGCATTTTGTTCTCTCATTCATCTATTCTCCTCTGGATAAAATGACAAGACGAAAAAAATCACGTCAGCAAAAAGAACAAGAGGTAGTACCGTCTGCCAGAGATTTTCTCAATACGGACATTAGTACGATGTCGGACCTAGAGTTCAGAATCATGACTTTAAAAATACTAGCTGGGCTTGAAAAAAGCGTGGAAGTTATTAGAGAAACCCTTTCTGGAGAAATAAAAAATCTAAAATCTAACCAAGTCGAAATCAAAATAGCTATTAATGAGGTGCAATAAAAAATGGGGGCACTAACTGCTAGGATAAATGAGGCAGAACAGAATCAGCGATATAGAAGACCAAATGATGGAAAATAAAGAGGCTGAGAAAAAGAGAGAGAAACAACTACAGGGTCACGAGGGCAGAATTCGAAAGATAAGCGATACAATAAGATGAAACAAAATTAGAATAATTGGGATCCCAGAAGAAGAAGAAAGAGAGAGAGGGGCAGAAGGTATATTGGAGCAAATAATAGCAGAGAACTTCCCTAATGTGGGGAAGGAAACAGGCATCAAAATCCAGGAGGCACAGAGAACCCCTCTCAAAATCAACAAAAATAGGTCAACACCCTGACATCTAATAGTAAAACTTACGAGTCTCAGAGACAAAGAGAAAATCCTGAAAGCAGCTCAGGAGAAGAGATATGTAACCTACAATGGTAGAAATATTAGATTGGCAACAGACCTATCCACAGAGACCTGGCAGGCCAGAAAGGACTGGCATGATATCTTCAGAGCACTAAAGGAGAAAAATATGCAGCCAAGAATACTCTATCCAGCTAGGCTGTCATTGAAAATAGAAGGAGAGATAAAAAGCTTCCAGGACAAACAAAAACTAAAGGAATTTGCAAACACGAAACCAGCCCTACAAGAAATATTGAAAGGGCTCCTCTAAGCAAAAAGAGAGCCTAAAAGCAGCATAGACCAGAAAGGAACACAGACAATATGCACTAGCAGTCACCTTACAAGCAATACAATGGCACTAAATTCATATCTTTCACTAGCTACCCTGAATGTAAATGGGCTAAATGCCCCAATCAAAAGACACAAGCTATCAGATTGGATTAAAAAAAAAGACCCATCAATATGCTGTCTGCAAGAGACTCATTTTAGACCCAAAGACACCCCGACATTGAAAGTGAGGGGGTGGAAAACCATTTACCATGCTAATGGACACCAAAAGAAAGCTGGGGTGGCAATCCTAATATCAGACAAACTAGATTTTAAAACAAAGACTGGAATAAGAGATGAAGAAGGACACTATATCCTACTTAAAGGGTCTATCCACCAAGAAGATCTCACAATTGTAAATATCTATGCCCTGAACATGGGAGCAGCCAATTTTACAAGGAAATTAATAACAAAAGCAAAGAAACACATTGACAACAATACAATAAGGTGGGGGACTTTAACACCCCCCTGACTGAAATGGACAGATCATCAAAGCAAAAGATCAACAAGGAAATAAAGACTTTAAATGAAACATGGGACCAAATGGACTTTACAGGCATATTCAGAACATTCCATCCCAAAGCAACGGAATACACATTCTTCTCTAGTGCCCATGGAACATTCTCCAGAATTGATCACATCCTAGGTCAAAAAAAAGGTCTCAACTGATACCAAAAGATTGGGATATTCCCCGCATATTTTCAGACCACAATGCTTTGAAACTAGAACTCAATCACAAGAGGAAAGTTGGAAAGAACTCAAATACATGGAGGCTAAAGAGCATCCTACTAAAGAATGAATGGGTCAACCAGGAAATTAAGGAAGAATTAAAAAAATTCATGGAAACCAATGAAAATGAAAACACAACTGTTCAAAATCTTGGGGATACAGCAAGGCAGTCCTGAGAGGAAAGTATATAGCAATACAAGACTATCTCAAGAAACAAGAAAGGTCTCAAATACACAACCTAACCCTACACCTAAAGGAGCTAGAGAAAAAACAGCAAATAAAGCCTAAACCCAGCAGGAGAAGAGAAATAAGAAAGATCAGAGCAGAAATCAATAAAATAGAAAACAAAAGAACAGTAGAACAGATCAACAAAACTAGGAGCTGGTTCTTTGAAAGAATTAACAAGATTGATAAACCCCTCACCAGACTTATCAAAAAGACAAGAGAAATGACCCAAATCAACAAAATCATGAATGAAAGAGAGATCACAACAAACACCAAAGAAATACAAACAATTATAAGAACATATTATGAGCAACTCTATGCCAGCAAATTAGATAACCTGGAAGAAATGGGTGCATTCCTAGAGATGTATCAAGTACCAAAATTGAACCAGGAAGAAACAGAAAACCTGAACAGACCTATTACCACTAAGGAAATTGAAGCAGTTATCAAAAATCTCCCAACACACAAAAGCCCAGGGCCAGATGGCTTCCCAGGGGACTTCTACCAAACATGTAAGAAGAATTAATACCTATTCTCCTGAAACTGTTCCAAAAAATAGAAATGGAAGGAAAACTTCCAAACTCATTTTATGAGGCCACCATTACCTTGATCCCCAAACCAGACAAAGACCCCATCCAAAAGGAGAATTACAGACCAATATCCTTGATGAACATGGATGCAAAAATTCTCACCAAAATACTAGCCAATAGGATCCAACAGTACATTAAAAGGATTATTCACCATGCCCAAGTGGGATTTATCCCTGGGCTGCAAGGCTGGTTCAAATTCCGCAAATCAATCAACGTGATACAATACATTAACAAAAGAAAGAACAAGAATCATAGGATCCTCTCAATAGATGCAGAAAAAGCATTTGACACAGGACAGCATCCTTTCTTGATCAAAACTCTTCAGAGTATAGGGATAGAGGGTACATACCTCAATACCATAAAAGCCATCTATGAAAAACCTACAGTGAATATCATTCTCAATGGGGAAAAGCTGAGAGCTTTTCCCCTAAGGTCAGGAACGCGGCAGGGATGTCCACTCTCACCACTGCTATTCAACATAGTATTAGAAGTCCTAGCCACAGCAATCAGACAACAAAAAGAAATCAAAGGCATCCAAATCGGCAAAGAGGAAGTCAAACTCTCACTCTTTGCAGATGATATGATACTGTATGTGGAAAACCCAAAAGACTCCACCCCAAAACTGCTAGAACTCATACAGGAATTCAGTCAAGTAGCAGGCTATAAAATCAATGCACAGAAATCAGTGGCATCCCTATACACCAACAACAAGACAGAAGAGAGACAAATCAAGGAGTCGATCCCATTTACAATTGCACCCAAAACCATAAGATACCTAGGAATAAATTTAACCAAAGAGGCAAAGGATCTGTACTCAGAAAACTATAAAATACTCAGGAAAGAAATTGAAGAAGACACAAAGAAATGGAAAAACGTTCCATGCTCATGGATTAGAAGAATAAACCCTGTGAAGATGTCAAAGCTACCTAGAGCAATCTACACATTCAATGCAATCCCCATCAAAATACCATCCACTTTTTTCAAAGAAATGGAACAAATAATCCTAAATTTGTATGGAACCAGAAGAGACCCCGAATAGCCAGAGGAATATTGAAAAAGAAAAGCAAAGCTGGTGGCATCACAATTCTGGACCTCCAGCTCTATTACAAAGCTGTCATCATCAAGACAGTATGGTACTGGCACAAAAACAGACACATGGGGCGCCTGGGTGGCTCAGTTGGTTAAGCGACTGCCTTCGGCTCAGGTCATGATCCTGGAGTCCCGGGATCGAGTCCCACATCGGGCTTCCTGCTCAGCGAGGAGCCTGCTTCTCCCTCTAACCCTCCCCCCTGTTATGTACTCTTTCTCTCTCTCATTCTCAAGTCTCTCAAAATAAATAAATAAATCTTTAAAAAAAAAAAAAAAAACAGACACATGGATCAATGGAACAGAATCGAGAGCCCAGAAATGGACCCTCAACTCTATGGTCAACTCATCTTTGACAAAGCAGGAAAGAATGTCCAGTGTAAAAAAGACAGTCTCTTCAACAAATGGTGTTGGGAATATTGGACCGCCACATGCAGAAGAATGAAACTGGACCATTTCCTTACACCACACACAAAAATAGACTCCAAATGGTTGAAAGACCTAAATGTGAGACAGGAGTCCATCAAAATCCTAAAGGAGAACACAGGTAGCAACCTCTTCGACCTCAGCTGCGGCAACTTCTTCCTAGAAACATCACCAAAGGAAAGGGAAGCAAGGGCAAAAATGAACTATTGGGACTTCATCAAGATAAAAAGCTTTTGCACAGCAAAAGAAACAGTCCACAAAACCAAAAGACAACCGACAGAATGGGAGAAAATATTTGCAAAGGACATATCAGATAAAGGGCTAGTATCCAAAATCTATAAAGAACTTATCAAACTCAACACCGAAAGAACAAATAATCCAATCAAGAAATGGGCAGAAGACATGAACAGACATTTTTCCATAGAAGACATCCAAATGGCCAATAGACACATGAAAAAGTGCTCAACATCGCTCGGCATCAGGGAAATCCAAATCAAAACCTCAATGAGATACCACCTCACACCTGTCAGAATGGCTAAAATTAACAAGTCAGGAAACGACAGATGTTGGCGGGGATGTGGAGAAAGGGGAACCCTCCTACACTGTTGGTGGGAATGCAAGTTGGTGCATCCACTCTGGAAAACAGTATGGAGGATCCTCAAACAGTTGAAAATAGAGCTACCATACGATCCAGCAATTGCACTACTGGTTATTTACCCCAAAGAGACAAATGTAGGGATCCGAAGGGGTACGTGCACCCCAATGTTTATAGCAACAATGTCCACAATAGCCAAACTGTGGAAAGAACCAAGACGTCCATTGACAGATGAATGGATAAAGATGTGGTATATTTACACAATGGAATATTATGCAGCCATCAAAAGGAATGAGATCTTGCCATTTGCAACGACGTGGATGGAACTGGAGGGTGTTATGCTGAGTGAAATAAGTCAATCAGAGAAAGACATGTATCATATGACCTCATTGATATGAGGAATTCTTAATCTCAGGAAACAAAATGAGGGTTGCTGGAGTGGTAGGGAGTGGGAGGGATGGGGTGTCTGGGTGATAGACAGTGGGGAGGGTATGTGCTATGGTGAGCACTGTGAATTGTGCAAGACTGTTGAATCACAGATCTGTACCTCTGAAACAAATAATGCAATATATGCTAAGAAAAAAAAAAGAAGAAGATAGCAGGAGGGGAAGAATGAAGGGGAGTAAGTCAGAGGGGAGACGAACCATGAGAGAGAATGGACTCTGAATAACAAACTGAGGGTTCTAGAGGGGAGGGTGGTGGGTGGATGGGTTAGCCTGGTGATGGGTATTAAAGAGGGCACATTCTGCGTGGAGCACTGGGTGTTATGCACAAACAATGAATCATGGAACACTACATCAAGAACTAATGATGTAATGTATGGTGATTAACATAACAATGAAAATTTTTTTTAAAAGGTTTATTTATTTATTTGAGAGACAGCATGGAGCGGGGAGGGAAGAAGAAGAGGGAGAGAGAGAGAAGCAGACTCCCCACTGAGCAGGGAGCCCCATGTGGGGCTCTTTCTCACAACCCTGGGATCATGACCCGAGCCAAAATCAAGAGTTGAATGCTTAACGTATTGAGCCACCCAGGTGCCCCTGAATAGAATTTCTATAATAAGAACAAAGGACAGCCCTTTAAGCTAACTGGAATTTAAATTAAAACTTGGACAAAAAAAAGGATAGCCCAACACAAAATTTGGGAAAAGACTTGAGGCATTTTACTAAAGAGGATAGCCAAATGGCCATTCAACAAAGGAAAAGGACTCAACCTCAGTTGTCACCAGGGAAATATAAATTTACCCTGAAGTGAAAATCTACAAATTTACCAGAAAGGCAAAAATTAAAGAAATCACAACTACCTCATTTTGACAACCATGCAGAGGAAGAGGAATTCTCATATACTGTTGGTAGAAATGTAAATTGATACAGCCAGTTCAGAAAGTTACTTGATATTAGCTGCCGAATTTGAATATATGCCTATCCAGTGACCCAGAAATTCCACTCATATGCACATACAACAGAAACGTGTGCACATGTATATTAAAAGACAAAAGAATATTCAGAGCAACATCATTCATAAAATCAGAAGCTGAAAGCCACCCACATAGAGCAGCCACCCACAGTAGAATGGGAAGGAAAAAAAAAAGTAGTATATACATATAAATGGAATGAAAATAAAGGATAAGAATAAATTTCAAATTAATAACGTTGCATGAGAAAACACAGTACAAAAGAATATAAACTGTATGAGTCCATTTATACAAAGGTCCCCAGAAAAGGCAAAACAAAACTAATGTTTAGAGATGCATGTTTTGGTTGTAAAATTATCTAGGAAAGCAAAGAAGTGATAAAAGACTTGTATTTAGGGGGTAAGGACGGGAGAAGGGGTGGCAGAAGGGGACACGTATGGTGTCTGGCAATGTCCTGTTGCCCTGTGTGGTGATTTCACAGTTGTGCCCTTTCAGATAAAGCATTGAGCTGTCTATTTTTATTTGGTATGGTTTTCTGTATGAGTCTTACATTCCACAATGAAACAGTTTTCTAAAAGAGGAAATGGGGGGAAAACAAAAAACTTATTCTTTCGAAGATGACTCAACAGCTCTCTAAAAAATGGGGCATCCTAGACCAACCCATGCTTATTTCTTTGTCTTAAGTCTCATTTTCCTCTTTCAGTGAAAAATCCATTCCTTCATTTTAGACTGTGTCAGATATTTTTAATAAAATGTAAGATTTTCTTTTAATGGTGTCGTCTCTTTATCGGCGTATCTTTAGCATGGTGCACATGAAAAGAGCTGTTCCTTGCTTAAGGACAGCAGCTGATTAAATGGGTGTAACTTACACAGACACGCCTACCTTTAAATACGTATTTATTTTTTAAACCCGCCTTCAAAGACAGTATATTAGACTTGAAGGGAAGTATTCAGTCATTAAGATACTTTTTCATCACATACTGCATTAAAAGTTTTCCATTTAGAAGACACATCTAAAACACCAGTCTTATCATTCTTCAGTTTGCAATTTAAGTATAAAATCCTGCCAGTGTTGCATTCATTAGAATAAAACAGTCTTGGAAATTAAGCACTAATTTCCCCCTCAAATGGCCATTTCTGGGTTTTTTTCTTTCTAATTACCACTGTAATGAGGTGGCCAGTATTATGGTAGGAAGTGATTTCAAAGGCAGCAATTTCTTATTATGAATCATATACTTTATTTCTCCCCTAATGTGAGTCAGCCCCAGTTATAGAAAATGCGTGTGCAAACTCCCAACTCTGCTGAGACTAAAATCGTTTTGGAATAGCAAATCATACTTGCAGCTCAAAGAGTAGGCTTTCAAGCATTTCACTAAAGCGAAGAGGAAGAAGAAAGCCATTATATTTTCACTATGGGATCATTTCTGATCACTCTAATCTGTTGCTCTCAGAAGCAGATTTTCAATATCTTAAAACACTGCTATGTTAATAACACATCTGGCAAGGATAACGTATCAAAGCAGATGTGAGAAAAGGCACTTAGAAAACTATAAAGCACTATAAAAGGATTAATTTCTGTTACGCTGTTAGTATGAGCACGTTCTTCTCCACCATTGGTCATGCCATTCACTCTGTTTCTAACACAGGTTCCCTTTTTCACTTTCCCTAAAAGCAAGGATTCCCCAAACTATCTTGCTTTCACAGTTAAAAAAAGAATTTCTCTTTTAACTTTGATTGTATCCCATGAAGACTTTTGATCGTTCCATGTCCCCTTAAAGTTATTAAAGTCCCCTTAATCATCCATCAAATGATTAAAATGTGGTCCAGCAGTGGCACCTATGTGACTCAGTCAGTTAAGCGTCAGACTCTTGCTTTTGGCTCAGGTCATGATCTCAGAGTCATGGGATGGAGTCGGCATCAGGATCCGTGTCAGTGGGGAGTCTGCTTGAGATTCTCTCTCTCCCTCTCACTTTGCCCCTCCCCCATCTCTCTCTCTCCCTCTCTAAAAAAAAAAAAATGTGGTTAAGCAAAGGTCATGGCTTCTAGCCTATGAATTACATGTGGTAACACTCAGATTCATGCACTGAGCCTTCCTATTAAACTGGTGTTGAGCTCATTTACTCCAAAACAAAGAGTTGTAAGTATGCACTCCATTCTCCAGTATCTATGCTATCAAATTTAAATGGGAGTAGCGGCATCTAGAAATAGGTTGTGTCTCTTTGAAATTGAGCATTGCTGAGGTTTGCAATGAACTCTCACAACTGAGATTTTTCTGATGAAATAATACAGAAAATAATAATACTGACCATGGCAATCGCCTAGATTGTATATTAGATTATCTTATAATTGCCATATGTGAGAAATTGATGAACTCTTACCAAGCCGTCGGCACTACTGCTGGTTGCAATTTGGTAACAGATAAGAGAAATCGGTGTCCTTCACGGTCATTTCTGGGTCTGTCTGGACCCTCATTTCTCCCCCAGTGTCTTCTTTCTTCTTCTTACAGCTTTCATAGACCAACAATGTATTAACTGAAGATTCATGGGAATAGAAAATGCAACCCGGTTCGTCCTTGAAAAATCTCTGCCAGTAACTAAAAATATTCAATCTGTGACTATTTACTATTTTTACAAAATAATTTAAATTTCATGAAAACATTTTTTCTTCATTTTAAGAAAACAGATCTGCTTAAAAAGGTGGCCCAATCTTTGGCTCAAAACATAATATTGGAGGACAGCTACGGTGGCAGTGAAAAGATCCCTGGTTGAGAAGAAGGGGAGGGAAGGGAAAGATGAATAAAGCACAAATGAAGCTATTCTGTGTGAAACTCTCATCGAATACATGTCATTACAAATTTGTCAAAACCCATAGAACTAGACATCCCAAAGAGTGAGCCTTAATGTAAACTATGGACTATAGTTAATAGTAGTGTATCAATTAGATATTGATACATTAATTTTAACAAATATAACACTATGGAAAGTTGTTAATAATAGGAAAACCATGTGTGGGGTGGTGGGGGTGGGGGCATGGGAGGAGGAATGGGGTGCATATTTGGGACACTGCATATTACCTGCTCAATTATTCTGTAAATCTAAAATTATACTAAAAATAAAGCCTATTAATTATTTTTTTGAACAAAAGAAAGAAGGGACTGAAGAAGCCAACCATTGTAGACAAGGAATGCCCCAATCTCTTACTGGAGATCTGGGAGTAAATCCACAGCCACCCGCCCCCCTCCCCCCGCCAAGCTTTTTGCTTTGAGATGGTGTGAGTTACTCATAAAATTAAAAGGTTGGCAATATGAGTAGATTTAAAGAATAATAACTTGTTTGATTTTTTACAATGCCTATATTCACCTGAACCATATCAGAAAAATAAAAAGAAAGCCATTACCTATTCATTAAGGTATTTTTTATTAAGATATTTTAGTAAAGTTTAGACATTTTAATTAAAAAAGATTTGCTTGCTCGTTGTGAAAAATTGAGGGGGGAGAAAGTGGAAATAAAAAACAATTTTAAAATATATATACACAACATTTGCTGAATGAATCCATAATGACAAGGACAGTAAAGGCAAAGAAAGACTCACCAACCCAGGACTGAGAGGTTGGGCGGAGAAGCAGTGTATACAGATAATGGAAGATGATTAACAACAAAGAGAGCTCGGACAGCTGCAGGTGGTTCACCGCAGCTGAAACTCGGATCTCAATTAGGGTTAAGCTGCAGAGGGAGATGGGGAAGGCTTGGAGTTTTTGATGGTCATTTGGGTTATTTCCAATTTTGGTGGTTGTGAATAAAGCCACTACAAACATTTATGTATGGGTTTTTATGTAAACAGAAGTTTCATTAGAGTACATGAAGCCCTAGGAAGAGAATCTTTATGCTATCTGGTAAGCTATGTTTAAGCTTCCGAACTATTTTCCAAAATGGCGTTCCTATCAGCAACGTCTGACAGTTACAGATGCTCTGCATCCGCACCAACACTGAGTATTGTAAGGTGTTATAGTTCAGCCATCCTAATAGGTGTATAAATGCATCTCATTGTGATTTCAAGCCGTATTTCCCTAATGGTTTTGACGTTGAGTATCTTCCATGTGCTCGTCATTTATATACCTATTTTGATAAAGTATCTGTTCAAATCTTTTGCCTATTTTTTATTGACTGTCTTTTTTATTATTACTTTTAGGACTCCTTTTATATTCTAGATACACATTCTTTATCAGATACGTATTTTGCAAGTATTTTCTCCCAGTTTGTGGCTTGTCTTCATTTTCTCAACAATATCCTTCAAAGAGCAGAAGCTTTTAGTTTTGATGATGTTATTTTCCCCATTGTTTTCTTTTGTAGATTATGCTTTTGACCATTTCCAATAAATCTTTGCCTTACCTGAGATCACAAACATTTTCTTCTATGCTTTCTTCTAGAAGTTTTATAATTTCAGATTTTACATGTAGGTCTAGTTATTCTTTTTGAGTTAGTACTTGCTTAAAATATGAGGTATGGGGTCAGGAGTTCACTGTTTTGCATGTGGATATTCAATTATTCCAGCACCATTTATTGGAAAGATGTTGCCTTCTCCACTAACCTGTCCTTGTACTTTTGCACAAAATCTGTGTGCATGAGTCTAATTCTGGACTCTATTCTATTCCATCAATTTCTGTGTCGGTTTTTTTTTCCAATATTGAACTATCTTGGTTATTGTAACTTTAAAATAAGTCTTAAAATCAAGCAATATGAGTCCTACAACTTTGTTCTGCTTTTTCAAAACTCTCTAGTCTAATCTAGTTTCTCTGTCCTTCAATTTTGGTATAGGCTTGTCAATTTTTTTAAAAAAATGGGTGCCTGGATGGCTCAGTCAGTTAAGCTTCTGACTCTAGGTTTTGGCTCAGGTTGTGAGATGGAGCCTGGCCTTGGGCTCCACACTCAGCAGGGATTATGCTTGGGGATTCTCTCCCCCAGCCCCCCTCCCTGACTTGTGCTCATGCGCACATCTCCCTCTCTCTCTCAAATAAATAAATAAATCTTTAAAAAAAAATCCTCTGCTAGGATTTTGATTGGGATTGAGTTGAAACTACAGATCAACTTGAGAGAATTGACATTCTAGCAATATAAAATTTTCTAATCCATGAATATTGTATATATCTCTATTTAGATCTTCTTTGATTTCTTTTATTGGTCTTTTATAGCTTCGGCATGTGTATCTTGTACATGTTGCTAGATTTATACCTAAATATTTTGTATTTTTTTTTAATTTTTTATTGTTATGTTAATCACCATATATTACATCATTAGTTTTTGGTGCAGTGTTCCATGATTCATTGTTTGTTCATAACACCCAGTGCTCCATGCAGAACGTGCCCTCCTCAATACCCATCACCAGGCTAACCCATCCCCCCACCCCCCTCCCCTCTAGAATGCTCAGTTTGTTTTTCAGAGTCCATCATCTCTCATGGTTCGTCTCCCCCTCTGACATACTCCCCTTTTCTTCCTCTCCTGTTATCTTCTTCTTTTTCTTTTTTCTTAAAATATGTTGCGTTATTTGTTTCAGAAGTACAGATCTGTGATTCAACAGTCTTGCACAATTCACAGCGCTCACTGTAGCACATACCCTCCCCAATATCTATCACCCAGCCACCCCATCCCTCCCACCCCCAACCACTCCAGTAACACTCAGTTTCTTTCCTGAGATTAAGAATTCCTCATATCAGTGAGGTCATGTGATACATGCCTTTCTCTGATTGACTTATTTCACTCAGCATAACACCCTCCAGTTCCATCCATGTCGTTGCAAATGGCAAGATCTCATTCCTTTTGATGGCTGCATAATATTCCATTGTGTGTATATACCACATCTTCTTTATCCATTCATCTGTCGATGGGCATCTTGGCTCTTTCCACAGTTTGGCTATGGTGGACATGGCTGCTATAAACATTGGGGTACACGTACCCCTTCGGGTCCCTACATTTGTATCTTTGTGGTAAATACCCAGTAGTGCAATTGCTGGATCGAACGGTAGCTCTAATTTCAACTGTTTGAGGAACCTCCATACTGTTTTCCAGAGGGGTTGCACCAACTTGCATTCCCACCAACAGTGTAGGAGGGTTCCCCTTTCTCCACATCCCCGCCAACATCTGTCGTTCCCTGACTTGTTAATTTTAGCCATTCTGACAGGTGTGAGGTGGTATCTCATTGAGGTTTTGATTTGGATTTCCCTGATGCCAAGCGATGTTGAGCACTTTTTCATGTGCCTGTTGGCCATTTGGATGTCTTCTTTGGAGAAATGTCAGTTCATGTCTTCTGCCCATTTCTTGATTGGATTATTTGTTCTTTGGGTGTTCAGTTTGATAAGTTCTTTATAGATTTTGGATATTAGCCCTTTATCTGATATGTCATTTGCAAATATTTTCTCCCATTCTGTCGGTTGTCTTTTGGTTTTGTGGACTGTTTCTTTTGCTGTGCAGAAGCTTTTTATCTTGATGAAATCCCAATAGTTCATTTTTGCCCTGGCTTCCCATGCCTTTGGCGATGTTTCTAGGAAGAAGTTGCTGCGGCTAAGGTCGAAAAGGTTGCTACCTGTGTTCTCCTTTAGGATTTGGATGGACTCCTGTCTCACGTTTAGGTCTTTCAACCATTTGGAGTCTATTTCTGTGTGTGGTGTAAGGAAATGGTCCAGTTTCATTCTTCTGCATGTGGCTGTCCAATTTTCCCAACACCATTTGTTGAAGAGACTGTCTTTTTGCCATTGGACATTCTTTCCTGCTTTGTCAAAAATAAGTTGACCATAGAGTTGAGGGTCCATTTCTGGGCTCTCGATTCTGTTCCATTGATCTATGTGTCTGTTTTTGTGCCAGTACCATACTGTCTTGATGATGACAGCTTTGTAATAGAGCTAGAAGTCCGGAATTGTGATGCCGCCACCTTTGCTTTTCTTTTTCAGTATTCCTCTGGCTATTCTGGGTCTCTTCTGGTTCCATACAAATTTTAGGATTATTTGTTCCATTTCTTTGAAAAAAGTGGATGGTATTTTGATGGGGATTGCATTGAATGTGTAGATTGCTCTAGGTAGCATTGACATCTTCACAATGTTGATTCTCCCAATCCATGAGCATGGAACGTTTTTCCATTTCTTTGTGTCGTCTTCAATTTCTTTCATGAGTATTTTATAGTTTTCTGTGTACAGATCCTTTGCCTCTTTGGTTAGATTTATTCCTAGGTATCTAATGGTTTTGGGTGCAATTGTAAATGGGATAGACTCCTTGATTTGTCTCTCTTCTGTCTTGTTGTTGGTGTATAGGAATGCCACTGATTTCTGTGCATTGATTTTATAGCCTGCTACTTGACTGAATTCCTGTATGAGTTCTAGCAGTTTTGGGGTGGAGTCTTTTGGGTTTTCCACATACAGTATCATATCATCTGCAAAGAGTGAGAGTTTGACTTCGTCTTTGCCGATTTGGATGCCTTTGATTTCTTTTTGTTGTCTGATTGCTGTGGCTAGGACTTCTAATACTATGTTGAATAGCAGTGGTGAGAGTGGACATCCCTGCCGCGTTCCTGACCTTAGGGGAAAAGCTCTCAGCCTTTCCCCATTGAGAATGATATTCGCTGTAGGTTTTTCATAGATGGCTTTTATGATATTGAGGTATGTACCCTCTATCCCTATACTCTGAAGAGTTTTGATCAAGAAAGGATGCTGTCCTGTGTCAAATGCTTTTTCTGCATCTATTGAGAGGATCATATGATTCTTGTTCTTTCTTTTGTTAATGTATTGTATCACGTTGATTGATTTGCGAATGTTGAACCAGCCTTGCAGCCCAGGAATAAATCCCACTTGGTCGTGGTGAATAATCCTTTTAATGGACTGTTGGATCCTATTGGCTAGTATTTTGGTGAGAATTTTTGCATCCATGTTCATCAAGGATATTGGTCTGTAATTCTCTTTTTTGATGGGGTCTTTGTCTGGTTTTGGGATCAAGGTAATGCTGGCCTCATAAAATGAGTTTGGAAGTTTCCCTTCCATTTCTATTTTTTGGAACAGTTTCAGGAGAATAGGTATTAATTCTTCTTGAAATGTCTGATAGAATTCCCCTGGGAAGCCATCTGGCCCTGGGCTTTTGTTTCTTGGGAGATTTTTGATGACTGCTTCAATTTCCTTAGTGGTTATAGGTCTGTTCAGGTTTTCTATTTCTTCCTGGTTCAATTTTGGTAGTTGATACATCTCTAGAAAGCACCCATTTCTTCCAGGTTATCTAATTTGCTGGCATAGAGTTGCTCATAATATGTTCTTATAATTGTTTGTATTTCTTTGGTGTTGCTTGTGATCTCTCCTCTTGCATTCATGATTTTGTTGATTTGGGTCATTTCTCTTTTCTTTTTGATCAGTCTGGCCAGGGGTTTATCAATCTTGTTAATTCTTTCAAAGAACCAGCTCCTAGTTTCGTTGATCTGTTCTACTGTTCTTTTGGTTTCTAGTTCATTGATTTCTGCTCTGATCTTTAGTATTTCTCTTCTCCTGCTGGGTTTAGGCTTTCTTTGCTGTTCTTTCTCCAGCTCCTTTAGGTGTGGGGTTAGGTTGTGTATTTGAGACCTTTCTTGTTTCTTGAGAAAGGCTTGTATTGCTATATACTTTCCTCTCAGGACTGCCTTTGCTGTATCCCAAAGATTTTGAACAGTTGTGTTTTCATTTTCATTGGTTTCCATGAATTTTTTTAATTCTTCTTTAATTTCTTGGTTGACCCATTCATTCTTTAGTAGGATGCTCTTTAGCCTCCATGTATTTGAGTTCTTTCCGACTTTCCTCTTGTGGTTGAGTTCTAGTTTCAAAGCATTGTGGTCTGAAAATATGCAGGGAATGATCCCAATCTTTTGGTACCGATTGAGACCTGATTTGTGACCTAGGATGTGATCAATTCTGGAGAATGTTCCATGGGCACTAGAGAAGAATGTGTATTCCGTTGCTTTGGGATGGAATGTTCTGAATATGTCTGTGAAGTCCATTTGGTCCAGTGTGTCATTTAAAGTCTTTATTTCCTTGTTGATCTTTTGCTTAGATGATCTGTCCATTTCAGTCAGGGGGGTGTTAAAGTCCCCCACGATTATTGTATTGTTGTCAATGTGTTTCTTTGCTTTTGTTATTAATTGCCTTATATAATTGGCTGCTCCCATGTTCGGGGCATAGATATTTACAATTGTTAGATCTTCTTGTTGGATAGACCCTTTAAGTAGGATATAGTGTCCTTCCTCATCTCTTATTACAGTCTTTGTTTTAAAATCTAGTTTGTCTGATATAAGGATTGCCACCCCAGCTTTCTTTTGGTGTCCATTAGCATGGTAAATGGTTTTCCACCCCCTCACTTTCAATCTGGGGGTGTCTTTGGGTGTAAAATGAGTCTCTTGCAGACAGCATATTGATGGGTCTTGTTTTTTAATCCAATCTGATAGCCTGTGTCTTTTGATTGGGGCATTAAGCCCATTTACATTCAGGGTAACTATTGAAAGGTATGAATTTAGTGCCATTGTATTACCTGTAAGGTGACTGTTAACTGTCTGTTGTCTGTGTTCGTTTCTGCTCTTTGCTGCTTTTAGGTTCTCTCTTTGCTTAGAGGACCCCTCTCAATATTTCTTGGAGGGCTGGTTTCGTGTTTGCAAATTCCTTTAGTTTTTGTTTGTCCTGGAAGCTTTTTATCTCTCCTTCTATTTTCAATGATAGCCTAGCTGGATATAGTATTCTTGGCTGCATATTTTTCTCGTTTAGTGCTCTGAAGATATCTTGCCAGTCCTTTATGGCCTGCCAGGTCTCTGTGGATAGGTCTGTTGCCAATCTAATGTTTCTACCATTGTAGGTTACATATCTCTTCTCCCGAGCTGCTTTCAGGATTTTCTCTTTGTCTCTGAGACTCGTAAGTTTTACTATTAGATGTCGGGGTGTTGACCTATTTTTATTGATTTTGAGAGGGGTTCTCTGTGCCTCCTGGATTTTAATGCCTGTTTCCTTCCTCACATTAGGGAAGTTCTCTGCTATAATTTGCTCCAATATACCTTCTGCCCCTCTCTCTCTCTCTTCTTCTTCTGGGATCCCAATTATTCTAATGTTGTTTCGTCTTATCGTATCACTTATCTCTCGAATTCTGCCCTCGTGATCCTGTAGTTGTTTCTCTCTCTTTTTCTCAGCCTCTTTATTTTCCATCATTTGGTCTTCTATATCGCTGATTCTCTCTTCTGCCTCATTTATCCTAGCATTTAGTGCCCCCATTTTTGATTGCACCTCATCAATAGCCTTTTTGATTTCGATTTGGTTAGATTTTAGTTCTTTTATTTCTCCAGAAAGAGTTTCTCTAATAACTTCCACGCTTTTTTCAAGCCCAGCTAGTATCTTTAAAGTCATGATTCTGAACTCTAGGTCCAACATCGTACTAATGTCCGTATTGAGTAGGTCCCTGGCTGACGGTACTACCTCTTGTTCTTTTTGCTGAGGTGATTTCTTTCGTCTTGTCATTTTGTCCAGAGGAGAATAGATGAATGAGAGAACAAAAGGCTAACAGGTTTACAACGTCCCCAGCAAATATACTGTATACAAATCAGAAAAGACCTGAAACCAGGGGAAAAGGGAAAGAAAGAAAAAAGAAAGAGAAAAAGAAAAAAAAAAGAAAAAAAGATAAAAACAAAAACAAAACAATTCAAAAAAGGCAGAATATGATCAAATATGATCAGGCTAGTGCATAGATCAGTGCCACACACTAGATTTTGGGCGTATTTTGGTCTGTTAGAAAAAGTGCCTCCTAAAATTTTAAAGGAAGAAAGACATATGTACAAAATAAGGGTTGATACAATGAAGGGATGGAAGATGACTGTAAAGATGAAAATTATAAAAGATTTTATAAAAGGACTTGGTAAGATAAGTTGTTTGAAAAAAGAAAGAAGATTTAAGGAAAAAAAAAAAAAGGAAAAAGGGAGAGAATGTGATCTGGCAGGAGACTAGAACAAAGCCATACACTAGTGGTTTAGGGTATATTTTGATCTGTTAGAAGAAACTGTACCTCAAAATTTTAAAGAGAGAACAACTTATATATATATGCCAAAAACAAGGATAACTACTATGAAGGGATAAAATATGACTCTAAAAATGAAAAAAAAATAAAAAATGTTTTTTTTTTAAAAAAAGGGATTTATAAGATGTTGGTTGAAAAAGGGAAAAAGAAAAATAAAAAAAGTCAACAAAAATTAACTTTGATGAAATAATGAATCATGGTAAAAAAAAAAAAAAAAAAATGAAGCCATGAATCTATGTGCAGTATTCCCCTAGCGCTGGAGTTCTCCTATTCTCCTTGATCGATCAACTTGGTCTTGACTTGCCGGCTGTTTGTGCTGATCTTCTGGGGGAGGTGCCTGTTGCTGTGGTTTCCAAATGTCTTTGCCGGAGGCAGAATTGCCCCGCCCTTGTCGGTCCAGGCTAAGGAAGCTGCTCCAGTTTGCTCTCAGGAGCTTTTGTTCCCTGCAAGCTCTCGGTACAGCTTTGGAGGACCAGGGCGAAAATGGCGGCCTCCCAGTCTCCGCCCGGAGGAGCCGAGAACTCGGGGCCCCACTCCTCAGTGCGCCCCCAGAGGAAAGCAGTCACTCCCGTGTCCCCGGTCTCTGGCTGCACTCCGTGCTCACCCGGCCTGTGATCGAGCGTTGCTATCTCTGGCACCCGACCCCGCTCGGAGTCTCCAAACCCAGCAGATCCCTGCAGTGTGTTCCCGCACCGCTCCTCCCCGGGAAGGAAGGGGAGTCTCCCCGGATCTGCTGCTTGTTGGGTCCCTGCTGGGGGAGCCATGCCCCGACTGGGCCGCAGATCACAGTTTGTGGCAACCCAGAGCTGAGAGCCCGCGACTCTGCTCCGTCTCTGCAGCCGGCTTCCCTGCTCTGATACCTGGGAGCTCTGCCGCACTCAGGCACCCCCGGTCTTTCTGTGACCCCGAGGGTCCTGAGACCACACTGTCCCGGGAGGATTCCACCCCCCACTTAGCCACTGCAGCGACGTCCCTCCGCCGAGCCAACTTTTAAAAGGTCCGATTTTGTGCTCCGCGGCTCTAGCACTTGCCAGAAGCGGCCGGCGGAGGCCCCTCCCCCGCCGTCTATCCTCCCGAATATCGCCTTGGATTCACTTCTCCGCACACCCTACCTTCCAGTAAGTGGTCGCTTCTCTGTTCAGAGAGTTGTTGCTACTCTCCTGTTCGATCTCCTGTTGAGTTTGTAGGTGTTCAGAATGGTTTTTTCCCTATTCAGCTGAATTCCTGAGACCAGACAAAATCTAGGTCTCCTACTCCTCCGCCATCTTGCTCCGCCCCAACTCAATATTTTGTATTTTAAGTGCTATCATAAATTGTGCTTTTTAAATTTTATTTTCCAGTTGCTCATTGCTGATATGTAGAAATACAATTGATTTTTCTATATTTGTTGGAATTTTATTTTCAATTACAATATTTCCCCTGGTCATTGTATGTATTCTAGAAAAGTGGTCCTCAGAGCTGGATAAACATAAAATTACCTGTGAAACTATAAGAATACAGATTCCTGGAACCTCATCTTCCACAGGTTGTCATTCCATAGATCTGAGACAGTCCTAGGAATTTATGATGAAGAATTTTTCCCGGCAGTTCTGATCTCAATGAGGTTTCGGAGTTATTCTTAAGTGTTTGTGGATATAAATTAATCAATAAGCAAATATGACAAGTAACAGTTCATTTCCCATACTGACACTACTAACATACATTCACTGTGCATTTTTAGCTGGATTTCTGGTGATGGATTTGCAGTGATAACTCTTTTCAGAAACCTGACTGCTCCTTTTTAACCAAGGGCATGTATCTGTTGGAAATTGTGCCAGACCACTAACGGGTACATTAAATTTCAGTCATTAAATGAGTCATTCAACTCATTAAGTTTCAGTCTATGGCCATGCTTGGCCAGATTAGCACAATATTGCTCACTACTTGAGCAAACTATGTATGATTTCTTTGGGGGGAAAAGCAAATAAGGGTACACTTGCTGAAAAAAATGCAAATTTGGTTAAATTCTAGAGTGGTTTGCCAAAATCAATATGGTGATGAATGAATTATTGAGTGCAAATGCTACAAAGTTGTTTAATTAGCTTTGTCCAAAGGCTGGGAGTGGATTTACCATCTAGACATTGCTGTATTTCTTAGAAGAATCCAAGAGCAGGAATTGCAAACTGGACTCCACTGAAGGGACTGGAAGAAGGACAAAGAAAGCCATTAGGATCCCAGCAGTTCCTCCATCCCTTCTCTTCACATAGCTATTTCTTGCTTCTCTCTTGCTTTTTTCCTGAAGGGCAGCTTTCTCTACTTCCTTTTTTTTTTTTTTTTTTTTTGAGAGAGAGAGAGTTCATGTACACAAGGAGGGAGAGGGGCAGAGGGAGAGGGAAAGAGAATCTTAAGCAAGATCCCCACCCAGCCTGACAGAAAGCTCCATCTATGACACTGAGATCATGACCTGAGACAAAATCAAGAGTCAGTCATTCAACCGACCGAGCTAACCAGACGCCCTCTACTTCCTCTTTATCAAGAATATCCCTAAAGAAGATCGCACCCTCTATATCTACATAACCCAGAAGTCACATCAATCTCCAGCTAATCAATAAGCTCTCAGGTCAGGTTATGAGATTGACCTAAATTTCTTATGTGAACACCTCTTCATATTGACTGATGGGGGCTATGATAAATGGTACTCTGAGAAAAAGATTGAGTAAGGTATATAACATCTTATTTTATTATATATTATATAATATATATATAGTTATATGTATATTATATATTATTACATTTTATTAACATTTATTATTATAACATTTTATTAACATCTGCCATATATGGATGCCATATGTGGAATATCATAAAAAGTATGAATGATGGTATTATACTGATATGAAGTGTTTCTACCATGTCATTCTGTGGTGATGACATGATATGTCCCATGTAAGTGTAGATATTTTGAATTGTCTAATAAACTAAGAACAACATTTGCCAAATAAAACTCTGTTTGTAAAAAAAAAAAAAAGAAATTCTATTCTCAACACATAAAGCTTAAATTTAATCCATCCTTTTAAACATGAGCATTAGAGAAACAGAATTGGGGTAATTAAAACTAAATTACTTCTAAATAAATGAGCTAACTATATAACAGCACCATGGAATTAAGGCCATTTACTTGGATTTTATACTATTTTTTTTCTTCTTCCTCCTTACTTCTCAGATTAAAGTGGTTTCCAGATTATACCTCAGAATTTAATCAAGTTGGCCATAAAGCTTGGCGTTGCAGAGCTGCTTACACCTAAAAGGGAAAGGAATATTTCTATATGTTACCTAGAAAGTATTCTAGAGAGATTGGAACCAAATTATATACATCCTCCAGACGGAAGTCTTGGGGAAATCCAAGCCAGATTGTTAGAAGTAGAATAGGGTTCTATCGTGATGTACACTTTGCTTTAGAGAAGAGGAAATTGAGGGCTGCAAGGCTGCAGAATAGAGGCTACCTTCTGTGAAGCCATGTTTGTCCACTTAAAAGCTCTGGATGAGAGAAAAATAACAGCAGTAAGCTTTTAAAAACCAAGGTTGTTATTCTCCCTGAAGAAACGAGCCTGAACAAGGCCCCTTCTGCTCTCACCCTATTGTTGATTCCCACATCTATCTAGCTATATTCCTCTCCTTTATTAAGCCTCTCCTCCACCACCTGGGTGTCCCAGCCTAGATTTCGTATCCACTGCTTTTATTAGAATGCTACTTTAATCTTCAAAGAATTATGTCAATGTTGCTGATATTCTTTTTGTTTGTTTGGTTTGGTTTGGTTTTTTGTTTTTTTAAGTGGGCTCCACACCCAGGGTGGAGCCCAATGTGGGGCTTGAACTCACAACCCTGAGATCAAGACCTGAGCTGAGATCAAGAGTCAGACGCTTAACCAACTGAGTCACCCAGGTATCAGTGTCACTGATATTCTTATAAATTCATCTAGAGTTTACACATGACACCTGGCATACTTATGTAACCAAAAATATTTATATATAAATACATAAGAGAGTAGAAGAAGCTATTGTTGTAAGAGTTTTAATAATTTAATTTGTGGTGTAGCTCTTCTCAGAGTTCATACTGATGAGTGTTACGGACTGAATTGTGCCCCTTACAAAGTTCCTATGTTGAAGCCTTAACCCCAATGTGACTATTTGGAGACAGGACCTATAAGGAAGTAATTAAGGTTAAATAAGGTCATAAGGGTGGGGCCCTTATCCAATAAGACTGGTGTTCTTATTCAAAGAGGGAGAGACTTCAGAGATCTTCTGAAGATCTAAGTTTCAGTCTATGGCCATGCTTGGCCAGATTAGCACAATATTGCTCACTACTTGAACAAACTATGTATGATTTCTTTGGGGGGAAAAGCAAATAAGGGTACACTTGCTGAAAAAAATGCAAATTTGGTTAAATTCTAGAGTGGTTTGCCAAAATCAATATGGTGATGAATGAATTATTGAGTGCAAATGCTACAAAGTTGTTTAATTAGCTTTGTCCAAAGGCTGGGAGTGAATTTACCATCTAGACATTGCTGTATTTCGTGAGGACAAGCAAGAAGGTGACCATAGGCAAGCCAAGAAGAGAAGACTAACCAGGAAACAACCATGGCAGCCTCCAGAACTGTGAGAAAATAAATGTCTGTTGATTAAGCCCCCGGTCTGCTGTATTTTGTTATGGCAGCCTGAGCAGACAGATACAATGAGCAGGCTGTGGGCTGTGTTGAGAACTGTAAAACATTTTCTGAACTCCTATGCAAGGAAAGATAGCATAACAAAAAATAACACAAGCATATCTCCAGAACTTATGTATATTTTTAAAAGCTTATTTTCATTTTCCAATGTCAGCACTTTTAAACCTTATTAGAAGGTAATATATTTGTTTGTGCTTCTTTCTACCATGAAATATTTTGCCAGATTTCTTTTACATAAGCTAGAACAATTTGAGCATGTTTTGAATTTTTAAAATTTTATATTTATTTCAGACATACTGTTTACTAACACTTTTCCATTGGATCACCTCTTGTATTGTTTTTTCAATAGTTTCTTTGGGTATGTCATCAAATATCATGACCCATACATAATCTACTTTTCATAAAATCAAATTACATGTTTAAAAAATTCTATTCTTCCATTATATAAAAATTTTAAGCAGTTTAGATTAATTTTCATTTTATCTTGATCCCTTAAGTTTCTCCCAAAATGAGCTTTTTTGCCTATTGTATGAGCCTGCTAGATTAAAGAGATGTTACCAGTCTCATCTTTCATTATATCCAGACCCCACTCCTAAGTTGTAGAGGATCCATGGAGACAATATCCTGGAAGATATAAAATCTCTAAATGACAGTACATTCCATTTTCAGCAATAAATCCTGAAGTCATACAGAAAGTTGTCATTAGTTGCATCATTCATCCCTGTGGCATTTGTGTGGGAAAACTTTAAGGGCATTTTACAAGCTGGTAAACTGAATAGCAAGATTGTGTGAATTTATTTTCGGAGCCATGCTAAAGATTACATTGAAATACTCTACTCTTAATCCCTCTTGTTACATTTCCATTTGCCATTACCTTATCATTAAAAATCATCCAAATATTCTTGAGTGATTGAGATCAAGGAAGGAAGACAATGTCTACTGACTTTTCACAGTTCTAATTTAGTGCTAGTAGATCTACTTATAAAGATTTTTGAGTCTATAGATTGTGATTAAAATACTAAAAAAAGGTACCAGTTATGCTCAGATTCACTTTAGCACCTGTTATTTTATATAAGGAATTTAAATGCATCAGAAATTGGGACAAAATATTATTTGTGAAAGATTATTTGAGAAAAATCTCAGCATTAGTTGAGATCATTAAGGACATAACATTAATTTTCCACTTGTCGTCGTTAAATAATGTTAGCAAAATCAGAGAGTATGACTGTGATTGCCCCTGTTCACACAATCTGGTTTGATTATTTTGACTGCATATTATCGTGTGCATGAAGCTCATGTCAAGTGAGTCTCACAAAAAGAAATGCTAGAATGAGAATATTGTTCCAGTGACCACATTATGTCCCAGCTCAAATCCAAACGTCTGTGAAAGACAAACAAAATTACTTTTCCTGTTCACACTCTCTTGTGTGTGTGTGTGTCTCTCTCTCTCTTTTTTTTGTTTTTTTCCTTAAACCCCCACAGAAACCTGTCCTCCAAACAGGCCTTCCTCCTTCTTGCTCTTTTACGAATATGGTATTTGTTCCTGGCCACTTCCAGAGTCATGTCAGAATTCTTTGGTATGATTTACCAACTTCTCCTCAGCCTGGCCCCTACCTGTGTCTCCAGCTTCATTCCTCGCTGTGCCTTGCACATACATCTTGCTCCAGCCAAACTGTAACACGACAAACTCTCTCTTCTCTCTTTCTCACTTGGCCTTACCAAATGATTCCCACTGCCTGGGATCTTCTTTCTCTGGCTAATTCCTTCCTGGCTTAAGATTCCTCTTAGGCATAAACAATTCTGGGAAAGGAAGTTTCTTTTTACTTTTGTTTCTCTCCCAGTCATGTCATGTCACCCTCTTCTGAGGTCAATGAGCATACCATGCTCTGTTCTTGCATGGCACTCATCACTCGGTACACAATGACCTGCTAAGGTCTGTTCTACTTTTTGTTCTAGAACACAAACCATTTCTTTTATCTTTGTGGCTCTCCCACCAAGAAAAATGAGTGAAAGAGTGAATGTTTATGTTTATGTTCATATTCTTCCCCTGGCTCAGAAACCCCTCCTTCCTTCTTTCTACCAAAATCCCATTTAAGCTTCATTCCTCTACGAAGAACTTCCCTTCTCTGTTTACTCTTAGAGTGTGTATTTTGTGCTTTTAGTTATTTTGTGAAAGTCTTACAGACCCAAGCAGACTAGAAGACATTCTCAGTAACAGTTGGGTCTGTATTAATTCGGCACAGCCTGATGCTGGGCACAGAGGAGTTTCCTGGTATTCATTGATTGATTTGCCTGAGTGGGGAATAAAACACTCTGGAAGGAGGTTAGAGGGCCAACCCCTTCAAAAGAATAATGATCTGTACAATGCCATGGCACCCTTTTATTTTTTTTATTATGTTAGTCACCACACAGTACATCATTAGTTTTTTTTATTTTTTATTGTTATGTTAATCACCATATATTACATAATTTGTTTTGATGTAGCGTTCCATGATTCATTGTTTTGGAATACTCCTCAGCCATCAGAAAGGATGAATACCCAACTTTCGCATCAACATGGATGGGACTGGAGGAGATGATGCTAAGTGAAATAAGTCAAGCAGAGAAAGTCAATTATCATATGGTTTCACTTATTTGTGGAACATAAGAAATAGCATGGAGGACATTAGGAGAAGGAAGGGAAACATGAAGGGGGGGAAATCGGAGGGAGAGATGAACCATGAGAGACTATGGACTCCGAGAAACAAACTGAGGGTTTTAGAGGGGAGCGGGGTGGGGGGATGGTTTAGCACAGTGATGGGTATTAAGGAGGGCACATACTGCATGGAGCACTGAGTGTTATAAGCTGTTGGTGGGAATGCAAGTTGGTACAGCCACTTTGGAAAACAGTGTGGAGGTTTCTCAAAAAATTAAAAATACAGCTACTTTATGACCCAGCAATTGCACTACTCGGTATTTACCCCAAAGACACAGATGTAGTGAAAAGAAGGGCCATATGCACCCCAATGTTCATAGCAGCATGGCACCCTTTTAAAATAAAATAATTTCCTTTGTTTAATATAAGTGATATTATCATCATTATTATTTGTATTATTATTATTACTTGCCAAATAAAACACATCTATCCTGAAGCCAAGAAAAGCAATAAGACTAGTGACATGCTTTGAGTGCTTTTATTAGTCAGAACACTGGTCTATTACATGCTCAAGTCTTTAATATGCATGAAACAATATTCTTTGATGCAACAGATGATTAAAGAAATATATTAGAGCATTCATTCTGAATGAAAATACATGGACAAGGTAATTCCCAAGGCTCAGAGCAAATACAGAGAGGAATATAAGCTGAAGTAGGTCATTTCTCTCCAGAGAAATTCTATGGAGATTGCTTTCAACTTTGGTTTTAAATTTAAGAAGTTGTGGCAGAGTTTTAAAATGTGGTTTCTGTCTTGTTTACATGCAAGCTCTGTTTTTTGTTTTGTTTAGTTTTGGAGGGAAGAATGGGGTGGGGAGGGGGTGAGAGCCCTTTCCTTTTTCTGCTATGAAGACCCCTCATTAGGAACTTCATCACAGGACCTGTTTGTTGTCAAAGCACCAGGAAACTCCCACTTGCCATTCTGGCTGCTAACTAGTTAGGGGCCTTCGCTAAGCCTCCTGACCTTTTTGAACCTCAGTTTTTTTATCCTTCAAATAGGAATGGTGACATCTCTGCTTATCCCACATTGTCGTGGGGTGGACCAGGCCTGGGAGGTCAAATAAAATAAGAAGTTAGAATTTTTCATTCCAAGGCAAGCCGTTAAGATCCACATGTTCCCACAGTTTGGGCTACTCCCAAACGGAATTTACAAACACCTCTATTAAATCATGAGACTAGCGCCAATGTATGTTTAATGGGCACTTAAAGCAAAACCTGCTTTGCTTATCTAGAGGCAGAAGAATTACTCTTAGGTCGGCTAGCACACTTGACTGGGATTTGTCTTTCAACCAATCAATCAACAAGGTATATATTGATTAATTGTTATTCACAGGCAAGTAAAATGGACAGTGTATAGAGTTTTCCCAGTCCCCAGAGTCATAATACATATTTGAAGACGCAAGACGTGTATGTGTATCAAGTTAATTAAAACTACCCTCTAGCTGTGTAGACTGGGGTTGTGGGGGATGTTGAATCAAGGAGCTGGAAGAGAGTGCACTTGAAACTTCTTGAAACCAGGAAGGCAGAGTATTAGTCGGCTAATGCTGCTCTAACAAACACCATAGCCTGAGAGGCTTAAACAATGGACATTTATTTCCTCCCAGCTCTGGAGGCTGGGAGTCCAAGATTAAAATGTTGACAGGTGGGGTTGGTTTCTTCTGACACCTCTCTCTCTGTCCTGTAGGGGGCTGTCTTCTCCCTGTGTCCTCACGTGGTCTTCCCTCTGTGTGTGTCTGTGTCCTGACTTCCTCTTTTTATAAGGACACCAGCTGTCTTGGGTTGGGACCCAATCCAATGACTTCATTTTAACTAATCATCTCTTTACAGACCCTATTTCCGAATAGTCATATTCTAAGATACTGGAGGTTAGGACATTAACACATGAATTTTGATGGCACAAAATTCAGCCCATAACAGGGATAATTCAGGTACTTAAAGGGGAGGCATTCCAGGTGAAGGACAGGTGAGGTGCAGAAAGGGGCATGGGTGAGCAGAGACATCATATAACTCAACCAGCATCATACAACTCAAATTAGCAGCATGCTTCACAGTCACCAAAAGACATTGTTTTATTTAATTTCCACAGCAGCCCTGAGAGAGAGATTATTCTTAACAGATGAGAAAATTGAGATTTAAGTGGCTGCCCTCTCACCACCCTCCTCAAACTTGGTGTGCTTGGGAGACCTTGTTCAAGAGCAGATTCTTATTCATTAGGTTTGGAGAGCGATGAGAATCAGCTTCAATAAGAATCAGTATTTCTAACAAGCTCTTAAGTGGTGTTGGGGCTGCTGGTCTATTACCACCCTCGGAGTGGCGAAAGGGCCAGGGATGGGAAAGCAGAGTCATGGAAGGTTATGTTTTAGAAGAATATGGTGGAATTCTCTCATCAGTTCTAACAGATTTTTGGTGGAATCTTTTGGGTTTTCTATATATAATATCCTGTCATGTGCAAATAGTGAAAATTTTACTTCTTCCTTGCCAATTTGGATGCCTTTATTTCTTTTCATTGTCTGATTGCTAAGGCTAGGACTTCCAGTACTATGTTAAATAACAGTGGTGAGAGTGGACACTCCTGTTGTGTTCCTGACCTTAGGGGGAAAGCTCTCAGTTTTTCCCCTTTGAGGATGATGCTAGCTGTGGGTTTTTCATTGATGGCCTTTATTATGTTGAGGTATGTGCCTTCTAAACCTATTTTGTAGAGAGTTTTTCATCAAGAAACGATGTTGTACTTCATCAAATGCTTTTTCTGCATCTATTGAGAGGATCATATGGTTCTTATCCTTTCTTATATCAGTGTAGGTATCATGTTGATTGATTTGCCAATATTGAACCACCCTTGCAACTCAGGAATAAATCCCACTTGATTGTGAATGATTCTTTTTTTAATGTATTGTTGGATTCGGTTTGCTAGTATTTTATTGAGAATTTTTATGTCTGTGTTCATTAGAGATATAGGCCTGTAGTTCTCTTTTTTAAGTGGAATCTTTATCTGGTTTTGGAATCAGAATAATGGTGGCCTCATAGAATGAAGTTGGAAGTTTTCCTCATTTTCTATTTTTTGGAATAGCTGAAGAAGAATAGGCATTAACTCTTCTTTACATGTTTGGTAGAATTTGCCTGTGAAGCCATCTGGTCCTGGATTTTGTTTGTTGGGAATTTTTTGGTTACTGATTTAATTTCTTTGCTGGTTATCGGTCTGTTCAAGTTTTCTATTTCTTCCTGTTCCAGTTTTGATAGTTTATATGTTGCTAGGAATTTATCCATTTCTTACAGGCTGTTCAACTTGTTGGCATATAGTTTTTCATAATATTCTCTTATAATTGTTTGTATTTCTGTGATGTTGGTTGTTATTTCTCCTCTCTCACTTGTGATTTTACTTGTTTGGGTCTTTCTCTTTTCTTTTGATAAGTCTGCCTAGAAGTTTATTAACTTTATTAATTTTTTCAATGAACCAGCTCCTGGTTTCATTGATCTGTTCTATTGTGGTTTTTTGTAGTTTACACATCATTTTATTTCTGCTCTAATATTTATTATTTCCTTCCTTCCTTGGCAGTTTACAAAATAAACATACAGAAATCTGTTGCATTTCTACACCAATACTGAAGCAGCAGAAGGAGAAATTAAGGAATCAATCTCATTTATGATTGCACTGAAAAGAATAAGATACCTAGGAATAAACCTAACCAAAGAGGTAAAAGACCTGTACTCTGAAAACTATAAAACACTGATTAAAAAAAAAATTAAAGATGACACAAAGAAATAGAAAGACAGTCTATGCTTGGATTGTTGTTAAAATGTCTATACTACCAAACGCAATCTTCACATTTAATGCAATCCCTATCAAATATCACCAGCGTTTTTCACAGAGCTAGAACACAATCCTAAAATTTATATGGAACTACAAAAAATCCCAAATAGCCAAAGCAACCTTGAAAAAGAAAAGCAAAGCTGGAGGCACCACAATTACAGATTTCGAGTTATATTACAAAGCTGTAGTAATCAAAACAGTATGGTACTGGCACAAAAATAGACACATAGATCAATGGAAAAGAATGGAAAGCCCAGAAATGAACCAAACTATATGGTCAATTAATCTTTGACAAAGCAGGAAAAAGTCTCTTCAGCAAATGGCGTTGGGAAAACTGGAAAGCAACATGCAAAAGAATGAAACTGTACCACTTTCTTACACCATATGCAAAAATAAATTCAAAATGGATTAAAGACCTAAGTGTGAGACAAGAAACCATTAAATCCTAGAAGACAACACAGGCAGTAACTTCTTTGACATCAGCTGTAGCAACTTCTTTCTAGATATGTCTCCTGAAGCAAGGAAAAAAAATAAAAATAAACTATTGTGACTTCCTCAAAATGCGAAACAATCAACAAAACTAAAAGGCAACCTCGGAATAGGAGAAGATATTTGCAAATGACATATCTGATAAAGGGTTAGTATCCAAAATATATAAAGAACTTATAAAAGCCAACACCCAAAAAATGAATAACCCAATTAAAAAATAGTCTGAAGACATGAACATTTTTCCAAAGATGACATCCAGATGGCCAACAGACACATGAAAAGATGCTGATCAACATCAAATACAAATCAAAACTATAATGAGATATCACCTTACACCTGTCAGAATAGCTAAAATCAGTAACACAAGAAACAACAGGTGTTGGCTAGGATGTGGAGAAAAAGGAACTCTTTTGCACTGTTGGTGAGAATGCAAACTGATGCAGCCACTCTGGAAAACAGTATGGAAGTTCCTCAAAAAGTTAAAAATAGAACTACCCTATGATCTAGCAATTGCACTACTAGATATTTACCAAAAGAATATAAAAAATATTAACTCAAAGGGATACAGGCACCCTGATGTTTGTAACAGCATTATCTAAAATAGACAAATTATGGAAACAGCCCAAGTATCTATCAACTGATGAATGGATAAAGAAGAGGTGATATATGTATATATATATATATATATATATATATAAAACACACATAATGGAATACTACTCAGTCATGAAAAAGAATGAAATCTGACCATTTGCAATGACATGGATGGGGCTAAAGAGTATAATGCTAAGCAAAAGAAGTCAGTCAGAGAAAGACAAATACCATATGATTTCACTCATATGTGGAATATAAGAAACAAATCAAATGAGCAAAAGGAAAAAATAAGAGAGTGAAGAGCAAACCAACACTCTTCACTCTAGAGAACAAACTGGTGGTTACCAGAGGGGAGGTGGGTGGGGGGATGGGTGAAAGAGGTGATGGGGATTAAGGAGGGCATTTTTCCTGATGTGATGATGCACAGAAGTGTTGAATCACTATATTGTACACCTAAAACTGATATCACACTGTATGTTAACTAACTAAAAAGTTAAATAAAAGAATTTTAATTTTAAATTTTTTAAAAAAATAAAAGAATTCTAATTCTAAAATTTTTAAAAATAAAAGAATATGACATAACAGATTATGAGTTTGGAGTTGACTCTGTGGTATTAAAACTGCTGTCTCAGATCATGAGTTAGAATAGGTATCAACTAGCAAAAATCAAGGAGTAGTGATGATTTGCTAATTCATAGAAAAACAAATGAATGAATTAGGTGGGGTTTTCTCAATTAAAGTTTTTCTCCCATAACATTTTCTTTAAATATACAAATGGCCAACACCTACATGAAAAGATGTTCAACAGCACTAACTGTCAGGGCAATGCAAATTGACAGCATGTTTTTAAGAGTGATGTGCTTATGTCTGTAACTTTTATATGCAATAGAAAATTTTCCTCCTACAAAAATTTTTCTTAATCTGTTTATTGGAATTAAATGTATCATTACTCTGTGGTGCTCTTCAGACAGCACTCAGACTTCCAGGTAAATAAGTTGGAAATGACTGCACAAGAAAAAGAGAACCACTTAGAGCTACTGACCAGGGTGTGGTTTGATGAAACAGTGTTTGGGGAGGCTGAATATAGGAGCTTATGTGGGGTAGGTACAGAGAGGAGCAAGAGAGGTTGAGGGCACAAGAATTCAGCATGAATTTATGAAGCTCTGAACAAAAACGGTAATAAGCAAAGGATGGAAGCTGAATTGTCCAGACTGGGGGCCTGAGCTCAGTCCAACAGTATTAGAGTCTTTGTGCTTCAAAGGCATGAATGGAGTCCCAACTGGTCATGCTCATCAAGAAATCTCAATTAAGAAACTGACTCCAGGGAAAATTGCCTCATAAGATTTTGAGGTGTATTAATAACTCGTGGTTAGAATTAACCTGGGAAATGAATGTAGTGGAGATATCCTTATAAGTAATTGTAAAACTGCTTTTTAAATTACTATTTCCCTTAGATAGGCTCCATAAGAAAAGGGAGTGGGAGGATTGAGAAGAGACATTCATGATCAATTAAATTTGGAAAATATGAGATACTATAGTCCCTCTTTATAGATTTACCATTCATGTTTGTTTATTAAAAATTCTGAGACGGGGTGGCTGGGTGATAGACATTGGGGAGGGTATGTGCTATGGTGAGCGCTGTGAATTGTGCAAGACTGTTGAATCACAGACCTGTACTTCTGAAACAAATAATGCAATATATGTTAAGGAAAAAAAAAGAAGAAGAAGATAGCAGGAGGGGGAGACGAACCATGAGAGACGATGGACTCTGAAAAACAAACTGAGGGTTCTAGAGGGGAGGGGGGTGGGGGATGGGTTAGCCTGGTGATGGGTGTTAAAGAGGGCACGTTCTGCGTGGAGCACTGAGTGTTATGCACAAACAATGAATCATGGAACACTACATCAAGAACTAATGATGTAATGTATGGTGATTAACATAACAATAAAAAAATTAAAAAAAAATTCTGAGAATTCCTTGTTAACCAAAAAAATATATACTAAAAACCTTGTTAAGCTCTAACATAGCATTTCCTTAATTGACCACATAGTTCTTTTTATGATAAACACTAACATCAGGCCCAACTCGTGTTCTAAGAACATATCTTAGAAAACACTGTTCTAAATTCACTAGCTAAACAGAGACTTTTGTTCCTTGTAGTTTGTAAACTCTTCAAAGTGGTTTGTAAACCACTTCATGATTTGGGAGAAAAATTAACCATTTTGCATAGTTTTATAAAGAAATGAGATCCAAAACTCATGGGTCTCAAACTCCTGAAGCGGGTAATGGATCCTTCTACTGAACTTCTAGTCGGTCAGTCAGTCATTTATCATTCAACACCTAGGTTTGGGTATTCACTTCTGTGCAAGGCTCTGTCCTAAGTACTCTGGTAGCATCTACTGAAGTACAGTGTTCATGTTCAAAAACTTTAGAAGGAAGAAGTGAAGACCACAGTAAGTGACTATAACCTAGAAAACATGAAAGAAAAGAAGACAGATGGTGGGGTTTTGAAAAGGAATAGATCACAGCCAGTCAAGAGGATCAGAAAAAACACTATAAGCTGGTGACATTTCAAAAGGAAGGTTTGACAGATAATTATATATTGTTGTTCCCTCTTATTCGGAGGGTTTTGCTTTCCATGGTTTTAGTTACCCCTGGGGCTCCTACGGTCCAGAAGCAGATGGTCCTCCTTCTGAGCTATTGACATGAGGTAAGTAGTAAGTGAAAATTATGTGACAATGCATATACAATTCACCTCACCTCATCTCATCATGGAGGCAGTTTATCATCTCACATTCTCACAAGAAGAGTACAGTGCAATAAACTATATGGGGAGAGAGACCACATTCACCTAGCTTGTAGTACAGCATTTTGTTATAATTGTTCTATTAGTAGTTGTTGTCGTTTGTCTCTTAATCTCCAGTTTCAAGCATCCTCTGGGGAGCTTGGAATGTATTACCCCCAGATAAGTGGGGACTACCATAACATCATCCAAACCTAGACACTTTTGAAAATGAAAGGGAGATACCATTGATAATTGTCCTAGGAAAATAAGCATAAGCTGTCCACCTAATTTGTCAAAGCCTCCATTTGCAAAGACCTCTGAGGAAGGCAGAGATGAGGGAATGGTCCCACCAGGCCAGGGCATTGGGAAGATGGGCTGGCTCCCAGCTACCTCTGGACCTCATCTTGTATGCCCGAATCTCCACCCTCACCACCACCCTGAGCCACACCAAACAAGCTCTTCTTCGGGTGTTTGCACTTGTGTTCCTCATATATCCACATGGCTAATATTTTCACTTCCTCCATGTCCAAATCAACAGTCCTTACCATGACTTTCTGAGTGTGATGGTATGTCACTGAAAGGGAGTGACATGCTCTAATTTACAGTTTAAAAGAGTCATTATGACTATGTGTGGGGAGTAGACAGGACAGAGAGGAAACAGTTGATTTTCAAAAACGGATGAGACAGAAGGGAGAGAGAAAGGAAAGGAAATGTAAGCAAAGCTGGAGGTGGAGAGGGTTGAAGTTAAGGATATCTGTACAATCTCAAAGAAATGAAAGGTAGGGTGACTAGTAGAGAGGGCATGGTGGGTGTGCACCTGGGAGTTCCAGTGAGTGGAAACAGTAGACCCGGGGCACCTGGGTGGCTCAGTCGGTTAAGCAGCTGAATCTTGGTTTCAGCTCAGGTCATGATCTCGGGGTCATGTGATCAAGCCACACATTAGGCTCCACATTCAGTGTGGAGTCTGCTTGGGATTCTCTCTCTTCCTCTGCCCCTCCCCCCTCTTGTGCATACTCTTCTTCTCTCTAAAATCAATTAAATCTTGAAGAAGAAGAAGAAGAAGAAGAAGAAGAAGAAGAAGAAGAAGAAGAAGACAAAGAAGAAGAAGAAGAAGGAGGAAGGAAGGAAGGAAGGAAGGAAGGAAGGAAGAAAGAAAGAAAGAAAGAAAGAAAGAAAGAAAGAAAGAAAGAAAGAAAGAAAGAAAGAAAAAACAAGAAAAAGAAAGAAAAAGAAGGAAGAAAGAAAAGGCAGACCAACTGCCAGAGCTCAAAGGGAACTTGTGTGACCCCTTACAGTGTAAATTTTTATTCCAGGATGATGCAAGCCTGGTTCTCAACCACGGGGGTTGCATCTGTATATCAATAGCTGAAATGCCCTCCTCACTGGGGGAAGGAGGAAGAGCAGGAAGCAATAAACACCAGTTGATAGATTTTCACAAACTCTTCAAAACGAAGCCTTCAGGTTGGGTCAGCACATCAGTCCATTCTTCTCAAAGTCATAGGCACCAGACTGTGCTCTGAAGCTACAAAGAGAAATACTCCCAGACTCTTCCCTCAGAAAGCTTACCATCTGGCCAAAAATATATGTATCTGAACCAGTTAATTACCAGGAAATTACATGGTTTAAATAAATGGAAATCTGCCACATATATCCTTTCCCTAAACATACCTGACAAGTAAGAAAACTGCAAATATAAAGTTTTACATATGAATTAAAAAGAGAATGAAGAACATTTTCAAAGATAGTCTGTAATGATGAGTAATTTCCAGTTAATTAAAGACCCACCTCTTTTTTTTCTCTATACAAAGATAAATATATTATCTATTTTTTTTAAGAAAGGGATTTTAGGCAGTCTAAAGTTTGGAGGGGGGATACCTTGTTTGGGTGTATAATAATCTAAACTGTGATATGTTCAAGTAGCAATCCTTCTGGATCTTCCCAGACCAAAAGAAAACATTATAAATTAAGTGCTGGTGAGATGAGAATATTGCTCTTCACATTCTTAGGCTGAGTTTCTCTGGAGTGCTATTGCTATTAATGTTAGAGTAGTATTTTCTGAGGTCAAAAGATCTAGCCTGTGTTTACACAAGGGTTAAAAATAATACTAGTAATAATAATGATGATGGTGTGGGCTCCTGGGTGGCTCAGTTGGTTAAGCATCCGCCTTTGGCTCAGGTCATGATCCCAGGGTCCTGGGATCAAGTCCCGTGTCGGGTTCCCTGCTCAGCGGGGAGCCTGCTTCTCCCTCTCCCACTGCCCCTCTCCCCACCTCGTTTGTGCTCTCTCTCTCACTGGTGCTATCTCTCAAATAAATAAATAAAATATTTTTAAAAATGATGATGATGATGGTGAAGACGGCGATAATGACGGCTCTAGAAGTGACAAGTGCTCTAGCATTCCTTGAGTAGTCCAAGAGGCAGCCCCTCTATGTTTGTATTTTTGCAGTAAAGATCTATCACCCAGTTTGGTCAGTCGCCTTGCCAGTTACACACACACACAAACACGCGCACACAGAAACAAATGAGCTCCCCACATTCCATTCATGTCAGAACTCAACAGCTTGAGTAGCACAAATATTCTGCAGTCACTCATGAAAAGAAATTTTTAATAATAAATATCTAACAATTAATGGGCTGGTAGCTGCCATTGTCTTCAGGGCATACTATCTAATTTCCTTGCAATGTTTCATATCCTTACTTTTCACGCTGCAACAGTCTATCATTAAAACCAAATGCAGGTTTCTATCACTTTTATTTATTTTTCAAATCAACTTATAAATCAGTGCCAGGCCTTGTTACAGATGAGTTCCAATAAATTATCGGCTGTGGACAAATTCTGAATGTTAAACACTTCCTTTCTCTTCCTTCCACCCCTGGTCCCTGTCTGTCTCTCTTTCCCGAGTGTTCCTCTCTCCCACCCTGTGAGCCCAACTTTTGCTCGGTCCTCTAGGCGAGCATACCTCGCCGGCTGTGCCTGGGGTACAAATAACAGAGAGCCCTTAGTACTTAATTATGTCTATTTAAATAATGCAAAAAGACATTTATTTTTCAGAGACAAATGTCAATATAGGAGACGAGTCATTTTACAGTCCTTGGGAAATTTACCTTTCTGAATTTCAAAAGTGAAAGCATTCTTGTTAGAGGCTTTTTACATCATCTCAGGAGCCTGAGACTGATGACCCGAGGTCTATTTTTCAGAGACGTCAGTCTGTTTAAGCAGCCCGCCTACCTTTTCCAAACTGTCCCGTCACCTCTAAGAAGCCCTTTGGCGCCCTGCGACAGGCTCCTGTAACTCTCTGGGAGGGTCGGGGGCACAATATCTCCGTTTCTGCTCCTACAGAAGCAGGGTCTGCAGCACATACAGGAAACATGAAACACCCTTCCTATAAAACGAAGGAACAAAGATTCTAAAGAGACACAGTCTGTTACCATAACTCGTGACTCTCACGTGTTTACTTAAACTCAAACACACATTCGAAAAGTGTGTCTGAAATATTCATGTCTTGGGGCACCTGGGTGGCTCAGTCAGTTGAGCATCGGCCTCTTGATTTCGGCTCAGGCCATGGTCCTCAGTGTCATGGGATCGAGCCATGCATCGGGCTTCACGCTCAGCACAGTCTGCTTGTCCCTCTCCCTCTGCTCCTCCCCGCCCCACCCCTGCTCATGCTCTCTCTCTCTCTCAAATAAATAAAATCTTAAAAAAATATATTCACATCTTAGCTGGAAACTAAGAAAAGTGCTTCAAGATCCCTCAAACAACAAGTTCTTTTAATGAAAGACATTGTCAAAGTTGGCCTACCTTGCCGCATCATAAGTAAATAGTACAGTGCATTTCATTTTATTACCTATCTTTGCCATAATTTTAACTACCAATCCATTTTTATAGCAGATAAGACCTATGTAGAGGCTACTTGATATTGTTCATTTGACAACCTAGAGAAAACTCTCTAAAATGCCATTTGTAAAAGTTCTAGTAGGTTTCTGGAACAGATTTCCAATCGTTCTGATTTTCAAGTTTTAGCAAAGTCTTCCCACTAGAAAACTATAGTAGCCTAGGACAAGGACCATCTGAAAAGCTGAGGTCTGGAAAGTAATCCTGGCAGGTTGGGAACTGGCCCCAAATATAGTCTGGGTGGGCAGCACCCAGGTACTCTGACGTGAGAGCATGGGGCCTCTTTCTTCTTGCCTGCAGAACCTTGGTGTCTTTCATTCTTCATTCTGCTACTGGGTGTCTCCTTGAAGGCAAAGAATGTGTTTATTCATTTCTGTTTTCCTCACAGCACCTTAGCACTGTATCTTAGCACCGTTTGGTGGTCAGTGGGGAATGGTATGTTTGATAGGTGAGTGAGGTAAAAAGTTTGGAGCAGGTACTTCCTGGGAAAATCTAGCTGGGTTTGTAAGTAAGGTCCTGGGTACCTTGGTGAAAAATGAAAGAAGCCCAAGTCAAACAAGGTCATTTCATCATTTTGACCATAGCAAGCTTCTATAATTATGATGTATGCAAAAACATTCATTAAACACAAATCATTATGTTTGGCATTATGTTTGGTATGAAGATGAGCAAAACTAAGCCCTTGTCTCCATGTAGATGAGAATCCAAAGTGAGGGACAAGTGAGTAGTTGCAAAGCAACCTTGTAAGTGCTGTACTATAGCTTTATATGTGATGACTTTGGAGTGAAGATGAGGGAAAGCTGAGAAGAAAAAGGAATTTCTCAAGGAAGTAAAACCTAACCTCAATCTTAACAAGTGGGTTCAAATGAGGGTGGGGAAAGAGGGCAAATCAGAGGAAATACATCACACACACACACACACACACACACACACACACAGTTGTAATGTCTCTAAGTCTAACCCCTGTCTACCTGCTGAGACTCACCTGCATTTTGACCTGCCTATTGGACATCTCCACCTGGATGTGCCATTGGCACCTCAAGATTAACTTAAGCAAAATTGAACACACAGATTTCTTTCCACCAACCAGATTCCCCTCCTCCCATGTACCTTCTCCACTGACGAGAACCAGTATCCACCCAGCTGCCCAGACCAGAAATCAGGAGTCATTCTTAACTTCTGTCTCCTCCAACACCAAATCTAGCCTGGATTTCTATAACTTCTATTCCCTAGATATTTTCCAAATCCTAAAGGCCATCACTAACTTTCACCTAGGTTAAACTGCTCATAATGAATCTCCCACAATCTATTCTTGACTATTCCCATCTCCAAGTAATTTTTATATTGAAGAGGAAAAAAATTCCATTTACATATGGCATTAGGTAAAGTTCTCACCCTTTCACATGGTCCAGAAGACTTGGGTGACCAGGGTCGTGCTTCCCTCTCCAGCTGTGACCCAGCCAGCCCTACTAATTTTGTTCAGTTCCTTGACTCCATGTGCTCTCCCTTGCTTATAAGCCATTGTGTAAATTCTCTTCTCTGCCTGGAACATTTACATTCTCCCTACCCCATCCTCATTCCAATTTGTGTGGCACCTTCTGGTCTCAGCATGGACCTCACTTCTTTGTGAAACTCTCCTTGACTCCACAGTTCTAATTAGGGGCTCACCTGGTGTTCCTTGATAGCCATATTCTCTATCATAACACTCAACACATGGTTTTGTAATAGATTCACTGCTTTCTCAATTCCTCACTAGACTGAGCTACATAAGCTTTGTTTATTGTTGAATTCCCAGTGCTTAGCATAGTGTTTGGCACATAGCAGGTTCTTCTTTTTTTTTTTTTAAGATTTTATTTATTTATTTATTTATTTATTTATTTATTTAGAGAAAGAGAGACAGTGCAAGCCGGGGGAAAGGGCAGAGGGGAAGGGAGAGAAAAGATCTTGAGCAGACTCCCCACTGAGCATGGATTCCGAAACAGGGCTCGATCTCACAACCTTGAGATCATGACCGGGGCCGAAATCAAGAGTTGGATGCTTAACCAACTGAGCCACCCAGGGATGCCCCATAGCAGATTCCAATATGTACTATTGATGGAGACATGAGAAAATAAGCTGCTTTAGTAAACTGCAAATAATTTGAAATGACTAAAGAATGCATTTGGAGGAGGGGTAGGGATGAGACCAAACCAGCAGATACTGGCTTTTGGAAAGACAACAGAGATGTATTTGAAATCATGCAAAGCGCCTACTGAAACTTGCAAACATAAACCTTAGATCATGCCCATAACTCTCAGAGAAAAAATTAATACAACAATTCACTGGGGAGACCAAATACACAACTGTTTGAGAACTTGAGAACAAAATAGGAGGACAATAATCAAGTTTAAGTGGTGTGGTACATACAGTAAGTGCAACAAAGCTCTTGGAAGGGAGATACCGGGGTGAGAGTAATCATGGAAGAAATGTGACTTGTTAGGCTTTGGGTAGGGCATTTGGCTTAGGAGTAATAATGCATAATAATAACAATATGAACATTAAACTGACTGAGAACTATGGGCCAAGCATTATACTGTCCTCTCACATACTCACAGCCCTTGAGGTATGTATTATCATTATCTTGACTTTGTAGCTAAAACACTTGAATATTGGAGGTGTCATAAATGATAGAGCTAGTTCTCAAACCCAGGACCACCTATCCACAAAAGGACAGAGCCTGGCCACTGGGCTGCAACGCCTTTGGTACAGAGTGTGGATTTTGCTGACAGATAAACCTGAGTTTGTATCTCGGCTTCCCCATTGCTGTGGGATTTGGGGCAAGCTCCTAAACCTCTCTAAGTCCTCAAGGGATAACTTTTCTTATTCCCCTATAAAATGGAGATAAAACCTCCTTTTCAGATTGGTTTTGAGGATTAATTAAGGTAATGTTTCTAAAGACCTAGCACAGTGCCTGGCATATTAGAGGCATACAATGTACATAAGGTAATGTTTCTAAAGACCTAGCACAGTGCCTGGCATATTAGAGGCATACAATGTACGTTAGCTATTTCTAGAATAATTTGACAAGTGGACAGAATTCGATTAGATACTGGGCAGGAAAGGCTAAAAAGCTGAGGAACAAAAACAGTAGAGGTATGTCTTCGTGCAGAGAGAGGCTACCTACCCGCATAGAACAGATCTCAGAGAAACCTGCAAATGACCTGGTGGGGGAAGAGCTGACAGCAAAGGAAAGTGAGACCAAGAGGCAGAAGCAGAGGCAGAAACATGACCAGGCTCATGGGACGGTCTGGAAACCAAGAGAGAAGAGTGCACAAAGAAATCTGACCAACAACAGAAACAAACATTAGAGAGAGGTCAGTGAAAATGAAGACAGAGACATCACATTTAAAAGTAAGGAAGTCAACAGATTTCAGAGCAATTTCCAAGGGGAGAAGCAGGAGCCAGGTTGTGGGGGGGTTCGGAAATGCACCGGAGGAAACCGGCAGACACGGTGATGGGTCATGTTACCAGCATTTAACAGTTAAAAGAAAGATAAAATGTATTTCAGTACACAAACTAATTTTGAGAAAACCAGATGGTTGCTCGTATCCAACTCTGGCATCACACCCGACTAGGTAACAGGACCAAGAAGCGCCTTTCCCCACCTTTGTCCATGGCTGGTGTCCTCAGCTGGTGCTTGTGTGCAGTCCCAGGCACATGGCAGGGTAACAGGGGAATTCACATCACCTGCACAGGCCCTTCCAGGTGCCACAAAAAGAGCAGCTGCCTGAGTTTCCCCCTTGCTGTCCCGACCTACCAATTTTAATTGAGTACACGTGCTTGATTAATATCCATGTAAAGGACTGAGGGCCAAGAATCCAGCTTGCAGTGTCTGTGGATAAATAAGAGGCATACATTAATCCTAGCCCCAGAGATGGAAAGCAATTGTGTTTTATTAACTAACCCACTAGCACCATCCACAAATAGAACCGGGAGGGAAGAAAATATTTTTTTAAGTTCCACCACCAAAGATATCTTGTGGGTTTATTTCCCTCAAGTGCATGGCTTCCTTAATAGGACAGAAAAGCCAAAAGTGCCTAACTGCAGTTTAATATAGGATTCATTTATTGAACTTCCTGCCATGCCCGGTCCTCCACAAGGTACCCAAAAATCTCTGAAGGGTCTAGGGCTTTGCCACTCGGGGGTTTCTGCCATGTTTGAAATGGGTTGTCAAAGCAAATACTGGCAAAGCTGCTTGGCAGGTCCACCTGCATCCAGCACACCTGTGGAGCTATGCTCCAGGGTGATGGTTGCCATGCTTAGAGAGTTGCACCTTTCATTGTGCTACAATCTGCATTCATCCACCTTATTGAAAATATGGGTTTTTTCCCATACTTTTGCCATTTGGTAATTAAGTGAATAAACTCTCACCCTGCTCTGGGTTTGCAAAACCAGTATTGGGAAACCAACATGTAACTAACCTGACACACTGGGGCTGAGGGCTATGAAACTGGAAATAAACCTACATGCTGGTCTCTGTTACTTAAATACTCAGTAGCTCAGTCCTAATTTGCTATGATGGAGGTGCCCTCACTGGGCAAATTACCAGAAGCGACTGACATGCTCTGAAATAGACTAGGTTCAGTGGTAAGAAAGAAAGTTATCTATTCAGAAATGACTCTCGAACATTCTGTTATATTGTTTAAATTTCATGCTAAAAGATCTGACATCCAACTTCTAATGTGTCAGGTCGCCTTTATTCAAGAGGGCAAAACAAAACAAAACTAAATCCCTCCAGCTCACTTCTGATGAAGCATCTGTGGTGGAGGCAACTAGAATGCCATGAATTACAAAGGGAAAGGTCCAAGTCCAGGGGTGTGGGGAGAGCAAATCAGCAAAACAAATACCTGGCAGCTCATCACTACTCTGCTCAGTTTTCCTAGGAGACATTATTAAGAGAATTTAATGTTAATATTTATATTCTGTTCCAGTGTTTAATTTGAACGTCAGTGACACTCAATAATAGTATAACAATTCACTGAGCACCTACTAGGGGCCATGTTCTGACAGAGTGTCTTTATAGAAGAGATTATAAATTGACTAAATAGTACATGTCAGGCAATAGCCAATATGTTAATACCTGGGGTTTTCATTCCAATTCAGGAGATTGACAATAAACTCATAATTACCTAAATAGTCATTTACTTGCATTAGTGTTAAATGTTACGAAGGAAAACTGCAGTGAATAATGAAAGGACTTCACTTTTTTGGGAGGTCAGATAAGGTTTCTCTGATGAAGGGTTGTTTAGGCTAAAACCCAAAGGAATAGCAGTTAGAAGGATGGTCACTGTTGCAAGAAGGTAACAAAAAGGGGGGAATGGTATCAGGTGAGGTAGAATGGTAGAAGAGTTTAAGATGATGCAGAAGTTTACACAGGGTCTCCTGGGCCATCGCAAGGACTTCGGACATTGGAATTGAAGAGGAGCCATTGAAGGGGTTTAAGTGGAAGAGTGTTTAATCTTTGTGTTTCTCTAAGAATATTGTGGCTGCCAAGTGGAGATTGAACTTGGGGGTGTGGGTCCACACAACTTATTAGGGATGCTTTAGGGGCTCTCTCAGTAGCTAGTACAAGGGGCAGTGGTGGCAGTGAAGATCAACAAGAATAGATAGGTTTTAAAAATATTTTGGAAGTAGAAGTGATAGAACTTGGTGACTGAGATGCTGAGGGTGGCAATGAAGAAGAGTGTAGAGGATGACACCCTAAGTTCTAGAATGAGTATCTGAGTGGATAGCAGTGTCATTTACAAAAATAGAAATGGTAAATGAAAGTCAAGTTGAGAGAAAGATAATTGGTTCCATCTTGGACATGTTGAATTTCAAAAGTCTGTAAGTAGAGGTATTGATCACAGTGTTGGATATATGCATGTGAAGCTCGTTGAAAAAAAGTCTGGGTTGAAGACATATTGGACATCAGGGAGTCACTAGAGAACAGGTGATAACTGAGCTCATTGTGATCACTGAGGAAGAGAGGATAGAATGAAAGGAACATGGAGCCAAGCATGGAGCCCGAGAACTCCCATATCAGGAAGTCAAATAAAAGACAAGATGCTGGCAATGAAACTGAGAAGGATCAGGCAACAGAGAAATATGGAAAGATATGGTATCAGCAAACCAAAAGGAAAATGTTTTGATCAAGTGGAAGTGGTTTAATGTGTCAAAAGCTTTTTGAAAGTCAAGTATGATGAAGACAAGAGTTTCACTCTGGATTTTGTGAAGGGGTATCATTAAGAACCTTACAAAATGCTATATTGTGAGGTGGGAACAGAAATTGTAAATAAGGGGTGCCTAGGTGGCTCAGTCATTAAGCGTCTGCCTTCGGCTCAAGTCATGATCCCAGGGTCCTGGGATCGAGCCCCACATCGGGCTCCCTGCTCGCTGGGAAGCCTGCTTCTCCCTCTCCCACTCCCCCTGCTTGTGTTCCTGCTCTCACTGTGTCTCTCTCTGTCAAATAAATAAATAAATTCTTTTAAAAAAAAGAAAGAAAGAAAGAAATTGTAGATAACTTCAAATTTTTTTATAATGAAAAATTTCAAACCTACAAAAAGTAATACAGGGAAACTAAATAATGTGCTACAGAACAACGAATGGGTCAATCAAGAAATCAAAGAGGCAATAAAAAAATACATGGAGACAAATGAAAATGAAAACACAACGGTCCAAAATCTGTGGGATGTGGTAAAAGCTGTTCTTAAGAGGGAAGTTTATAGCAATACAGGCCTACTTCGAGAAACAAACAAAAAATCTCAAATAAACAACATAATCTTACAACTAAAGGACCTGGAAAAAGAACAAACAAAGCCCAAAGCCTGAAGAAGGAAGGAAATAATAGAGATTAGAGAAGAAATAAATTAAGACTAAAAAGAACAATAGAATAGATCAATGAAACCAGAAGCAGATTCTTTGAAATAAAATTTTTTAAAAAGTAGACAGAATAGTAGAATAACCCCCAATATACCCAGAACCCAGATTAATTATTAAGATTTAGCCACAGTTTCTTCATCTATCCTTTTGTTGCTATTTGTTCTTGTTGTTTCTGGATTATTTTCAAGCAAAGTCCAGACTCCTGTCTTTTACCTTCATTGTACATCTTTAGGGGTTACCCAGAACCATAAAGTCATCCTCACACTGACAAAAGGAATATTTGTCCCTCGGTATCATCCAATAATAAAGTCATAGGCAAATTTCCCAGGTTGTGTGGACCCTTTCTATACAAGTGTGGGTCACAGACCAGCAGCGTGGACATCACCTGGGAGCTTGTCAGACATGAAGCATCTCACGCTCTAATCCAGACCAACAAAATCAGAACCTGCATTTCACAGCATCCCTGGGTGATTCCTGTACAGGGCCTGTGTACAGGGAGAAAACACTGTTCCCATTCCTGTCCTTTTTGCAAGCTTCCACTCCCATACATGCGCCCACATACACATGTGCACTAGTAACTACTGTTACTAGTTTTTTCTTTCTCCCAAACTTCTCTTTTTGCATATATCATCAAATACAAAGATATGCATATTTCCTACCTTTTCTCCCAAGAGTTAACTTATTATTACTCATTGTTATGAATCTTGGATTTTTAACTTACTAAATACAGTTTAAAGAACTAAATGCTCTTTTCATATTTAAAAATGATTTATTATAAACACGGTGCATTTTCACTGTTCCACCAGTCTTCCTTTTCATTACTGGGCATGGGACTATCAGCATTGTTGGCTAGTTGTTCTGAGGCATGCGCATTCTATCACCTTAATTACCCACATCACAGGATGGCAAGATGAGTGGTTAAACTGAAGGCATTGTCCATGACTTCCTCTTCATACGAAATCAAGAAAACCAATATAAGAACCAAACCTTCTCCCACTAGAAGCTTGCTCCATCTCAAGAGACTTAACAATTACAATCAAATGACTATTCTGTGCAGTTCAGGTCTGCACAGAAGGAAAGCTGGAGGTCTCTTTATTTTACTCTGTGTACATGATTATCTACATCTTACATTTTCCAACTTCTGCACCTTTACCAATGCTGTTACCCCCGCTGGAATTACCTACCCTTGAAAACCCTCATCTATTGAAATTCTCCCCATATGTCAAAATTCAACTCTCATGCCACCTTTTTCAAGAAGCCTTTTCTGACCACCCCAACCAGAAGAGCTTCCTCTATCTTCTGAAATCTGAAATTGTTTTCTATGAATGCCATCTCACACATTCTGCATAATTACCTATGAACGGACCTTTCCCTTTACTTAACTGTGAGCCTCTTCGGGTCAGAGACTATCTGAAAAATCTTTGTATCCACTTCTGCGCCTCCTATTTTACAAAATATAGCATAGGTTCTTGGTAAATATTTGTTAACCGGATGAGTGAAACTGTATAGATCCCCTTTTACATATAGCCCTATGCTAAGTTCTGTATTATCTACTCCTCTTTTGCTCTAACTCTTCTAACCCTCTACAATCAGATGGCAACACTCAGCCATGAGAGCAGAGCAACCCATTATTCATAAACCTCTTCGACGTTAGATTGTTAACCAAACTAATATTTGGCATGTGTAGAAAACCTTTTCCCCCATACGTTAAAATATCTTAAAGATTGTTATTTCATGTTACCCTTAATATCTCCGTGAGATAGAGACTTTTAAAGTTATATACCTCCAGCTAAAAGAGATTTGAAATTGCAATGATGATTGATTCATATGGAACCCAGAGATGTTACAGAAATATGAAAAATGTGACTGTATAACTCCCAAAGTTCTTCCAATCTAAGATTCAGTAATCTTTTGATGTGCTTGAACAAGACTTATCATAATCTGACATTCTTAAAAGTCAGATATAACCCACAGTTGAGAAAATTGATAAAAATATATACAACATTGGATTCAGCACCAGTATATGCTTGTAGGTGGCATGAATAAATACACATAAAATAAAGGTTAAATTAACAAAAAAGTGTCTCAACAACTTTATTGTCTATAGATCATAGGTAATATATATTACACATATTATATATTGCTGTATTATCTTCAAAAAAGGAAGTGAAGATTATAAAACACTATATAATTAAAAGAGCTCTACAACTTTAGAATTTGCTAGGTATATCTCTAGACAGATTTTTTACAATAAAATCTTATTATTTCAATTTTCTGTCTACAGAGGGAAAACAAATAAACAAACATTCATGGATGCCATAACACTCCTCAGCAGGAAAAATGAACTTCCCAGCTATCTCCCTCTCCCCCTAAAAAGCAATTTAATGCACCACTGGAGGTTGCCTATTAATTGGACTAGAAATAAAGTAGCCTGTGAGGGTTGGTGGGGGGAAAATGCAGTGTGTGTGTGTGTGTGTGTGTGTGTGTGTGTGTACATATGTATAAGTATATATGTATATAATATTTCACCCACAAAGTAAACAAGCAACACTAGTATGCCATTTTCTAATTACAGGGCTGTTTCATAAACTATAAATGCTAACATGGGAGAGGTAAATCATAGCAATTTAATTAATAAAACGGTTTAGACACTTAAACCCATATGTGCAGCCCTGGGGGCACCACATCAATAATAGAAGCTTGCAGGCATATTTTAGAAATTTTATGCAATCATTTGCAGATCTTGTAGTCAATAATTGTTACAAACTGCATTAACTCTTCTCTTGCCATACCTGAGGAGTGAATATTCATTTGTTAAATGTTCTTTTTTCTCTGGATGGTCTCTTGGAGTTACTAGGAATGGAGGAGCACATGGTTTATTTCCCTGAATTAGAAGGGCTGACTAAGGTGAGACAACCCTCTTCCAACCAAAGAGCAAAATGTGGGAGGTCAGAATCCTAGGAGGGCAAGAACAGTATTCTCCCTCTTTCCTTCCACTGAAGGAGAAATGTAGAAGATAATAAATTTCAGAAAATGGAAATTCAACATTTGAATTTGTATTTTTTATATCTAGACCTTTCTCTTTTAACCTTTTAAAATTATGTCTGTAGAACCCTCGTATATTGCTGGTGGGAATGCAAAATGGTGCAGTCACTTTGGATAACAGCTTAACAGCTTCTTAAAAAGTTAAATGCAAATTTACCATATGACCAGCAATTTCACTCCTAGGAATTTCCCGTTTCCTAGAAGAAATGGAAACATATGCCCACTGAAAACTTGTACATGAATGTTCATAGTGACATTATTCATAATAGACAAAAAGTGGATACAACCAAAAGAGCCATCAATTGATGAGTGGATAAGCAAAATGTGTATATCCATATAGAGGCATATGGTTCATCAATACAAAAAAAAAAAAAATACTGATACGTGCTCCAGTATGTTCAGAAACAAGGTAACTGTAAGAAGCCAGGCACAGAAGACCACATATTGTATGACTCCATTTGTATAAAATGTCCAGAAAATGCTAAGTCATAGAGAAAGAAAGGAGATTAGTGGTTATCTGGAGCTGGAAAGAGGAATTGACGTTAAGTGTAACTGAGCATGAAGAATCTTATTAGGGTGACGGAAATGTTCTAAAACTGGGTTGTGGTGATGGTTGCACAACTCAGTAAATTTCCCGAGAATCATTAGTACACTTAAAATGGGTGACTTTTATAATAAGTAACTATTCTTCAACAAAATCATTTTTTTAAAATGTGCTCATCATTTTATTGATGTTCCTTATAATTCTTAAAAAACAAAAGGAATTCATACAGAATTTTACTCATATAAGATAATTAGTGAATTGTGGAGTGTTTTGTCACTGGATAACACTAAGCCTAAACGCAGTCTTTTTGAACTGTGGTTACCCTTGGTACGGTTCGTATATACTCAGTTACCAAAAGATCATTCTTTGCACTTTTGCAGTGCTAATCAGAGAGATAATAGCTATTATTATTGAGAATTTTCAAAGTGCTATGCACACTCAAAGGTGTTAACTTCTTAATCAACATAATAATCCTTATACAACGCTGAAATATCCCCATTTATACATTAGTCACTTGAGGCAAAGAAAAACTGGATCATTTTTCCCAGTTTTGCTGTAAGTGACAGAATTGGGATTTGAACACAGACAGCTAGCTGGCTCCAGGCTGCACTCTGACCTGCCACCATCACTGGCCCCCACCAGAGGGGCTGAGTTCTCTCTTCTGGAATCTGAGCTTGGTCAACCGTTTGTGAGCAGCTTTAAAGGAAGCAAATGCAAACTGAATGAGTCTTGTTCAAGAGAGAGCTTGGAAGTACACAGGTGAATTGTCAATGTTGGCTGCCCTGGAGGATCACTCTGGAGGACAAGTGTGGGTGACTACATGTTTTCTTCATAAGCCTCTGCATTGTTTGACCTGTTATAACTAGCACATATTATTTTTGTAATTAGAAACATAAACGCAAAACACATTTCCCCCAAGTAATGAAGTAAGCAAATAACAAAGCCATCGGTATGCATCCATTTTTCTGCATATGATTGTTTCCAAATTTACCTAGTTTACTATCTTCAGCAAGAAAAATCGAACGATAGTTTTAACCTTGTGATCTGTCGTACTCAGAGGTCATCAAACTTAAAAGAAAGCAGGTCGTGAATAAAAGGATTGATTTTTACCAGAAATGGGAAATGCCATCTGTAGTAGGAGCCCTTGTGTTCCCCTAGCATGTGGCTGCTCTCTGGTCCTAGGCAGCAGTCCTAAAGAGCTGTGCTTATGACTACTGGGGGATGTCTTTAAATGGGGGAGGGTCTTCTGAAAATTCTTGAAGACCTATGTTTTTGTATGTATCAGGAAAGTCCCATTTTACCAATAGATTACAAGTGTATTTTGAATGTTTATTTATCATTTCAATGGAACATATTTTAATCCAAGAGCAATAACATCAAATGGCAGTTAGGTTGTCCACAAAGGCTATATAGACTGACACAGCAAAGAAACATACTGACCATAAAAAATGGTGGAGAAAGTGCTATTGCAATATCAGTAACTAAAAACAAAACACAAAAACACCCAGAAATTTTTTAAATAAATATTTTTAAATTAGATTAAAGGCTTACAATGTATTATGACCTGAACCTGCTTGATATTGAGGTATCATCAGAATGCTCCCTCTGTTACCACAACACCCTCACATTTTTCTTATTTCCTCGCATGTGCTGAATCCCCTCTTCTCTTCTCAGTAACCTCCAGTACTTCAGACCTTCCAAACTCTCCATCCACCATCCAGCCATCCACCCATCTATGTGTCCGTCCATCCATCCATCCATCCATCCATCCATCCATCCTTTGTCCATCTGTCTGTTCATCCTCCATCCATCCATCCATCCATCAGTTCACCCTTCCTAACCTCACTTGACTCTCGTTATACTGTGGAACATATAGTTAACCATTTTAGGATGTCTTCACCACACCCCCAAAGACCTCACCGCCTTGTTCTTCTGCTCTGTCTTATACAACTTAATAAATAGAAGTTGACTGGTTGACTTGCCACCTTGCCACTACCGCTTGGTGGAGAAAGTAATACAACTGTCTTAACTGAATCTATTAAAACATGCTGAAGTCTAATGTCAGCTGAGCTTGCTCCAAAATCCTCCCATTCAACTCCAGATGCTAACTCTCCAACAGGAGTATAACCCTTTTGTACTCAACCTTGTCCACCTTTAAAAAATATCAGTCCTGAGCCCCATTCCAGACCAATTATTAAACCAGAATATCTTGAGGTTTGGACCAAGGCATCTGCATATGTAAAAGCCCCCCAGGGGACTTCCATGTGCAGCCAAGATACAGAAGCCAGCATCTCTTTTCCATCTTTCTCACTCTGAGTAGTGAGAGGAGCAAGCTGGGTCATTCTGTGCTATTGAGAGGTGAAAGACATCTGGTCTACGGTTCTTCTATTTCCCTCTTTACTGATATCTTTTCAGAGCAGGGTCAAGCAAACGTCTTTCTGTCAAGGGCCAGATAATAGACATTTTAAGCTTTCAGGCCAAGTAGCAATGCCCTCGACTCTTCCAGCAGCTGTTATCACTGTTACATATTTTATGCTTAAAAATGTGAAAACCACTGTCAGCTTGCACACCAGACAAAAACAAGCGACAAGCGTAGTTGGCCAAGCTCTGTTTTAGCAACACTGATGATCTCCTAATTGACAAACCCACAGGTTTGGTTTGGTTTGGTTTTCATATTCTCTACACTTTGATCTTTCTGCAGCCCTTGACCATCCTTTTCCTCTTAACTTCCATATCATTAAACCAGGTTGGTGATCCCACCTGTACCGTTCCTTCTCGGCCCTATGCACCAGTTCCTGTGTGCATATGTGGGTGTGTGTACGTGTGTGTGTGTGTCCCAAGCTGCTGGCCTGAGCTACTTCTATGGCCATGGTGTCAGTCAAGCTGGAGATACACTTTTTTTTAACCGAGCTGTAGCTCCCCACTAGAGCCTGAAAATGCTGTCCCCATCTGCTCCTCAGATGGACTGCTCTCATCAAGCTGCGCTGCCCCAACAAAGTAGGAAGAACAGTTCTGTTTCCCCCTGTAGTATGCACTGCAACCTAAGGCGGCTTACCCAGGGTTTACTGCTCTGCCTAATTGAAACCCAAGGCCATAGCTATATAGTCATAATTGGTGAGAACAGCAGTGGCATCTCTTTTCTGTAGTACCCCACGCTGCAAGAGTTTATGTTCTTATCAAGGTCAGTTGAATGAGCAAAACTTATTTCCTAATGTGGAAAACTGACATAGACTGTGTACTGAGAATATCTGTCAGTTGCTCAGTATATTCAAATCTATATTCAAATGCCATCTCTGTCTCAGACAGTTAGTGGCAGGGACAGCTGTGCAGAGGAAACTACTCTTCCAGCTGGGAACAGGGCCTAGGAAAGGACTCTCGCCTGATTTTGAAACTACTAAGCATTCTAATGAAGTTGACTTGATTTACATTTTAACAATACCACACAAATGTACTACATGGCACTTTTCCAATAACCACTTCAACATCATTCATTTTGACACCTCCCATTGTTATGAAAAGCAGAATGAAGAAAGCAGCATTCTGTGATAGGGTGCATGGGGGGAGCTGGATTTCATTTGATTTTTAAATCAGATAGCCCAAGCACACGCTTTTCATATTCAAGGTTCTCATGACTGAAATTCCATGACTTACCTTCCCCATCCGCATGAACCTGTGTCTTGAGCTCTTCCTGCCCACCTGCCGTCCAGGACAGCTGTACAATAATTAACACTCGGGATCTGACTGATCCGTTCCGGGAGCGAAGCGTATCATACCTCCCCTCTACCTCAGCAGCAGTCAGTCTTGCTTAAGTGTATTGCTTCAGGATAGTTACTTTCTTCTAATGAAATAACCTGGCAAGGCTTCTTACTTCTTCTCTGTGTCTTGATCAGAAAATGAAGAACCAATTCTACTTCCCTATTGACAAAACTCAGAACAGTTTAAATGTAGCCCCTGGAGGGTTTGATCAGAAATTTTTACAAGGTTTGATGTCCCTAAAGAAGCAGCCCTCTTAACACAGATGGTATTGGTGTTAAACTGTACTGAGACAGAGATCCCCTATTTTCCTTCCTCTCCTCTCTCTGGTTCTAGAGGAAGAAGGTGGTATTACTCAGTATGCCTCAGGATATGTCCATTTGCTTGTTCCCAAGGTTTAATATGTCAAAAGCCAAACCCGATATCCCCCTGCACACCCGGGACAAAAGAGTCTGTCTCCTCAGAGACACAAGCACCCTCACGGACAGCTGAAGACTGACTTGACTCTCCCTTTGGCTCATCCTTTCCCTTCACAGAGCTGGAAATGTAATGTCTGTGCAGTGACTCTTTGTTGATTGCTGGAATTTAATCTCAGGTTAGAGGGAACCAAGGACAAGTCACCTGGTTAACCTTCATGCACTGCATCAATCCCCTCCACATTATCATCTGTTAGTGGCTATTCAACTTCTGCTTTTGGTATCTCCGACAATGGGAAAGTCACTGCCATGTGAGACATCATTCATATTTTTGATAGCACCATCTTTCCTTCCCATCTTCATATGGACCAAAAAACAAAGGAGAGGGAGATTTTTCTTCCAATTATACTTCTTATGAAAATTAACAACAAAAAACACAGTAGCATAAAATGAGCCCTGCGGTGTTTTGTAATTAAATGAACATTGGAGTGAAATGAACACTGGACTCAAAAGGAACCTAGGTTCATACTTCACAAGCCCACAACATAGGTGTCTGACTTCTAGCAAGTTTATTTTTTATATAAAAAAACACAAAAATTGTGTTGCCTATTTATCTCATTTATTCATTCATTCTTTCCACAAATTTTAATGAATACATAATATGTGCCAGGCACACTCTTTAACACTGAAGACACAAGAGTAAACAAAATAGATAAAATCCCTGCAGTCCTGAAGGTAACATTCTATTTAAGGGATTTAAAAAAAAAAGAGTAAATTACATAGTATGGTAGGTCATATGAGCTACAGAAGCAGGGAAGGAGCATAAGAAATAAGAAATTAATGTTTAAGCAAACATTTGAAGAAGAAGAAGGGGTAAGCAATAAAGATATCTGGAGGAAATGTGCTTCAGGCAAGGGGAAGAGCAAGTGCAAAGGCCCTGAGGTTGGAAGGTACCTGGCATGGTCCAGGAATGATAAGGAAGCCAGTGTGGCAGAAGCAAAGAGAATGAGGGTGAAAGCAGAAGGAGATGTGTGACATGATATGACTTATGTCTTAATAGGATCACTCAGTTGTATTGAGGACCGATGGTAACAGTCAAGGTAGAATTAGGGAAGTCAGTTAAGAGGATTTTGCAAAAACCCAGGTAAGATATAATGGTGGCATATATTTAGGTAGTAACAATGAAAGTAGTTGTACTCTGGATATGTTTTATAGATAGAGCCAATTGACTTTACCAATAGATTGGATGTGGGGTATATTAATTACCTATTGCTTCATAACAAGCCAAAACTAAGTGGATTAAAACAACAAACGTCTCACAGATTTTGTGGGTCAGTAATTTCATACAGTTCAGTTGAGTAATTCGGGCTCAGGGTCTCTCATCAGGTTGTAGTGAGGATGTTGTATGGGGTAGTATCATTTGAAGGTGTGACTGGGGCTGAATGATCTGCTGCTAAGATGGCTCATTCACATCAAGCTGTTGGTAGGAGGCTTCAGTTCTTTGCCACATGGGCCTCTCTTAGGCTAGTTGAGCGTTTTTATGACATGACCACTAACTTCGCCCATTGTATGAATTGAATGTTTGTACCCACCTCCCAAAATTTATATGTTGAAGCCCCAAACCCATGTGAGAACAGAAAAGTCAACTGTCTGCAAGCCAGGAAGAGAGCTTTCACAGAAACCAACCCTGCTGGACTTTGATCTGGGACTTCCAGCCTCCAGAACTGTGAGAAACAAAATTTCTATTATTTAAGCCATCCTGCATATGGTATTTTGTTATGGCAGTCCAAATAGACTAATATACGCAGAGTGAGAAAAAAGAGAGAAAGAAAGAGGAAGCCAGAGTGTCTTTTAAGTTTCACACCTTCGCTTCCATTTTATTTTATTTATTAGAGTCATGACAGTGAGTCCAGCTCACACTCAAAGGGAAGGAAATTAGGTTCCACCATTTCAAGGAAGGAGCATCAGATTTAGCAGGTATATTTTAAAACCACCATATAGGGTACAAAAGAAATAGAGGCAACAAGCATCATGCCAAGATTTCTGGAAACAGTAACTGGAAGGATGGAGTTAACATTTATGGAAATGTGGGCAACAATGAGTGAATAGGAAGATCAGGAGTTTAGTTTTCAGTGTAATAAATCTGAGTTACCTGAACACATCCAAATGGAAATGTCAAGTAGATCACTGACTATGTGAATCTGGAGTCAGATGCATAGTCTGTGCTAGAAATATAAATTTCAGAATCCTCAACTATTAGAGAGCATTTGAGGCCATGAAACTTAGTGAAGAGAAGAGGAGATCTAAAGACTCTGGAATATTCCTACATTAAGGGAAAGAGGTGTGAGTAGAAACAAGAGAAGGAGTTGTCTGTGGGGTAAGAACGCCCATGGGAAGTGATGTTTGGGAAGCTGAGTGAAGAAAGTGTTTCAAGGGATGGAGAGTGATCCACTTTATCAAATGTTGCAGATGATGTACTGAAAACTGAAAACTGACCACTGGGTTTAGTAATGTGGAGGTCACTGGTAACCTCGATAAGAACAGGTTTAGTAGGGCAGTAAGAGGATGCCCTGATTGTATTACACTTAAGAGATAATGGGAAGAAAGGAATTATTGACGTGATTTAAGCCATCTGGTATATGTTTCTGTCTTTACTGAGATTTCTTTATGGAGTCACTGATGATCTCCTAATTGACAAACTCAGGGCCTTTTTTTTTTTTAGTGTTTTACACACCTTGATCTTTTGGCAGCCCTGGACATCATTGATCACCCTTTCCCTTTGAATCCCTGACTCTCAGGTTGTTTAAACCCTCTTGGTCATCCCACCTCTACCTAGTCCTTCTCCATCCCATTCACCAGTGGTGGTGGTAGTGGTGGTGGTGGTGGTGGTGGTGGTGGTGGTGGTGGGTGTGTGTAGTATGATGTGGGTTTTGTGTTTGTGTGCATGTGCATGTGTATGTACCTAGTCCCTTTTGCTGACTGAGCTGCTTCTGTGATTCTGCTGTCAGTCAAGCTTGAGATCTGCTCACTTTCACCACCCAATCACAGCTTACCACAAGAGCCTGACTTCTCCTCTTTTGCATAGTTGTAATGGGAAGCGGAGAGGTGGGATCATACCTGGCAGGAAAAGTGGGGTCAAGGCAAAGTTCCTTCCAGGTGGGAGCAACACTGCATGTTTGAGAGGATTAATGCAGTGGAGAAAACCATGATTTAGGGGAGAAGGAAGGAAAACTGAGATTAGTCTCCACTTGGTGAGCAGGTGCCCTGTGTTAGCTATTATGTGAAATGCTTCAGTTATATCGGCCCATTTTATTCTACCCGAAGTCCTATAAAGAATTGTTATACTCATAGTACAGATAATGATCCTAAGGCTAGACAGATTAGGTAACATGCCCAAGGTCACCCAAATAACAGACAGTAGGGCTGACATTCATTGCTGCCTGACTCCACACACTCTCCACAGCACCTAGCACGTAGTAGGATGCAGTGAGCATCCATTTTTGCTTCTTCTGCCTTTCCTTGCTAGGTAGCTATTTGAGTGCGGTGCAGAGAGTAAAATGCTCAATAAATTGAAATTTTCTTAAGTGAAGAGGAAAGTTTATGAAAAAAAATGAGTATAAATATTGCACTGTTTTTGATGAAGTCCTTGAAGGGCACCCTGCTACTCAAAAGTTCCTCCCAAATTGTATCTTCTTTTTATGAAATTAAAATAATTGAGACCATTATCATTTAATTTTGCTAATTTAAATTAGACTCTTTAATGTATAACTTCATACTCAATAGCTGTGCAATTCAATCTGTAGAGTAAAATTTCTAACATTTGTACAGCAAATGATTATTTGCCTAGAATTATTGGGCATTAGGGAATCTGGTTGACTGAATAATATGAATGAAATTTTATACCATCTGAAGATTACCAATTTTCAGAGAAAATAAATTCAAAAACAATCCTGAGCACCAAATTCACCCTAAGACCTTGATTTGCTTCCTATCAATGAAGTATTTCATGGCTTTTTCAGTGCCTCGGGGCTGTGGCTATGAAAATAAATTATCATCATAAATTTCTATGAAAAAAGCCCTACTATTTCATCTTCCTGGTTCTCTGCATTCTAAATCAATAGAATTCTGAATCAATGTCAGAAGAAAGTTTTGTAGTCAACCAGGACAGGAGGGCGCCTGGGTGACTCAGTCTGTTAAGCATCTGCCTTCGGCTCAGGTCATGAACCCAGGGTCCTGGGATGGAGTCCTGCAACAGGCTCCCTGCTCCTCAGGGAGTCTGCTTCTCCCTCTGCCTCCTCCCCCACTCGTTCTCTCTCTCTCTCTCTCTCTCTCAAATAAATAAAATAAAATTACAGGACAGGAAACTAAGGCAGTCTGGGGATACAGTTTCAGAGAGTAAGCAAGTGGGCCCAAAAGAGCAGCAGGCTTTTCCAGGAGCAGTGCTTCTGCCTAGGACGCAGCCTTGTCCATCCTGGGCAGCAGAAGTTTGTTGCTCACAGTTCTGGAGGTCCAGGATCTAGGTGCCAGCATGGTCAGGTTCTAGTGAGAGCCCTTCTCTGGGGTGTGGACCACCAGCTTCTCATGGTCTCCTCATATGGTGGAAAGGGGCAGGAGAGCTTTCTCTGATAAGGGCACTAATCCCATTCACGAAGGTTCTGTGCTCATGACCTAATCACCTTCTGGTGACCCTATTTCCTCTTACCACCACCTTGGTGGGTTTTAGGTTTCAGCATATGAATCTCGGAGGGACACAAACATGCCATCTAGAGCAGCGTGTGCTCTATAGTTCCTATAATCTTACAAAAACAACAATCACTTCTGTGGCACCTCATGTGAGCCCAGTGCATTGATATAAATTCTGTGTCTACAGCTAAGCATTTTTACCATAGTGTGGTCACTAAGTATCATCGTTAGAACAGTCCTGATACATTCAGGAATAATTGCCATTCTATTGAAACTTTTCCTTCTAAGTCTCGGCCAAAGGCAGCTGTACTGGGAAAATCTGAGCCAAATTAGTTGAAATGCTTTTGAATTATGTATGAATGTGAGAGGGGAAAAAAAAAAAAAAACTATAGTTTCCTTTATTTAAAAAAAAAAAAACTGTCCAGAATTATTTGTTTCTTTTCAACTATGGTATTAGAAGGTAGCAGCACACTTGACCACATTTATTTATTTAATTTTTACTTAGCTTTGTAAGTTCACTCTAAAATATATTTGAAATATATGCTAAGCTGTTCAATAAAGCTAATTTTTAATGATATTCAAGAGATTTTCCATCAGTTCCCTAGTCGATGTCAATGTTCCTCAATGAGGAAGGAAAAATCAATTCAATTATCAAAGCACAGTTAATTGCTTTCAAGATTAGGGTGATTTAAAGAGCAGCAAAGTATTTTATCTGTACTCAGCAGTTTTGGCTAAGGATATTCTCCTAAGCACACTAGGAAGAGAAGTTTAAAATACTGTCTGGTCCCTTATTCCATTCTTCCCAGCTTTCTTTCACCGTGCCATCGATAGAACAAACAACAGGAGCTCTTGCACCGAAGAACCACAACATAGGGATGTTGTTTTAACTGGTATCATCTGTTCCTTCCCTCACAAGACTTATAGTTTTAGGCTTTTCTGCTTGACACTCCAACTATTTGAATAAGTAAAATAGTTTCTTGAACACACATAGAATAGAGGGGAAAAAAGTCTTTTAAGCTAAGTATTGTCCCACCTCATATATTCGCTGATGGCTAAAATTATTTTACCAGTGTCATTTGAATTTAGTTCAAATTTTGCAGCTTGGATCATGTTGAAAGAGCCTTCTAGAAGCTATAAATGTGAAGATGAGTAAGATATGGCTCCTGCCCTCAGGGAGCTTATAATCTAAAGGGGAGGGTAGACAAAAATACTAATCATTTCATTTCCAGATGTAAAATGCAGTCAGGCCCCAGGGAGGGCTTCCCCAGGGAGATTCCCTGGAGACCTGCTGCCTGCCCTGAGGGTTGGAGGTTGGCGGAAATAACCAAGGGAGGGGAACTCATAGATAACCAGCACTAACGTGCTGTTTTTTCTAAAAATCTCTCACATGTATGCATATACATTTATGCATGTGTGTCTATAAATTAAAGATATAGAAAATATATATTCTTAACAGATGATATTTGGAGGAGAGAGAATAGCCTCAATGAGAAGATGCTTTCACAAGCCTAATGAAGGGTAGAAGTGAATCTTGGGTGGGCCCCACTGTGGAAAAAGGAAAGGGAAGAGTACTGGAAAGGGGGACAAGCAACGAGCATCTGAACTTCACATGTGTTGAAAGTGTCAAAAAGAAGAAAATTCATATTCAGATGCATGATATTTAATTGGGATTTATTAGGTTGTTCGCTGTGTGATGTGAATCTATTCCCCTCTCTCTGTTAAATTTCTTGAGTAAATTCTGCATTGCTCTTTCACGCGTGCTTTTGTGCGAGTAAAGTTTTGGGGACCCTGTTTTAAAAAAGGACAAGATACTATGAGACGTCTGGGAGACATATCTGTATATGAAAAGAAATATATGTTGATATATCTCATTTGAGAAGGACTACACTATGATTAGGGAAGGCATATATCTTTTTCATTTATAGAATTAGTGCACCATATTTTTGCAAAACTCATATTTGGATCCATTTATTTCTAGTTATCTATCCAACATGTGAGATGAGAAATTAAGAATTTTTTTAGTTCCCCTTATCTTACCATCTCATGAACTTGCAGTTTCTGATGATACAATCTGAAATTTTAGACCTAAATGATTATCAAATAGAGCATATTATATATCTTGTATTTCAAGGATTATTTTTATATTTAAAGTTTGTAAAAATATAAATATTAAAATATTATACTTAACTGTGTTTTTCTAGTTTCTTTATTTAGTTTTCATTTATAAAATAGAAAAATATATATGTGTATATATAGGTACATGTGGATGTGTATATATAGCTTCCTATCTATAATTCTTTATTTTGATTGTATCTCTATTGACTAGATGATATTATGTATCTTTGAGTAAGCCTTTTGCAGAACTAGTAAATGAACAATAATAACCAATATTTACTTAACACTTCTTATGTGCCAGATGCTGTTCTTCTGTATTAAACAACTAGTCTATACAACAACCCTATGAGTAAGTTATTATTATTATCCACCTCATATGGATAAGAAAGCTATGACTCAGAGAAGTTAAGTAACTCATCTAAACTCATCTAAACTCATCTAAAATCCCAAATCTATCAAGTGACAGACCTGGGATTTGATTCCAGGCATTAGGATGCCAAAGTCCACATACTTAATCATTTAACTGTGCTGTGTGATATAACTTAGGAACTCTTGCATACCTGTGAAGACTTTTACTGTTATCATGACTTTTAAACAGTAAGAGTAGGTGTAATGAAGTAAGATGAAAACTGAAAAGTTTTCATTGAATTTGTCAATTAGAAAGTCATCAAATGACATGGCTATTTCCAGAGGAGCCACAGAGGTTGACACCAGATTAGAGTGGGTTGAAGAAGAGGGAAAACTAACTAGACTGTGCTTTAGGTTCAAGGAAATATGTTTAGATATAAAAATCTATCTAAATCTATCTATTTATCCATCTATCCATCCATCCATCCACTCACTTTTCTGTCTATCATCTATCTATCTAATTATGCATGTACGGAGGTATGTATGTATGTGAGTGTGTGAGTATATGATATACAGATGGCACATTTCCTATGGACAGATTGAAACAAGAAAGCTATAGATACATAAAGGGAGAGAACCTAGCATGTTTATAGGCTGAAAGCGCTATAAGAAAGAGAAATGTAAATCATCGAGGAGCTACAAAATCAGGAAGTAGTGGAAACCAGAGCACAAACGGAGAAGGTAGCTTTGAGTAGAAAGGGCTCCTCTTCCTCTGAGCCTGGAAAGATTTGGTACAGGCGGGCACAGGTGTGGTCTACAGCCGGGGAGGACCAGAAGCTTAAGTAGCTCCTTTCTGGTGCCAAGGTTGTTGAAAGTGAGAGGTGTAGGGGTTGAGTTGGAGCTTGAGGGGAATGGTAAACACTGAGAAGATGTTCTGATGAGAATGGGGGATATGATGGCATGGAATAAGGGAAAGACAAGCCAGTTGTGTAGCAGGCTTAGTTGAGACTGAACACCAGGTATTTGGATGGAATTTTTTTCAGTGGACATCTGCACTTCTGTTGTCATCCTGATATTTATTAAATATTAACATGTGTGAGGCTTGGAACTAAGTACTCTGTAGGCAGTATTACTTTGAAGAACTCCATGAGGCAGGAGTTATTACCTCCATTGTAAAGATCAGGAAACTGAGGCATAGGGAGTCTTAAATACAGATACCTATGTCCAAAGCTCTTAAGAAGTAAAAAAAAAAAAAAAAAAAAAGTGAGCCATGGGACTTACTATTCTCCTTAGTACCTAAAAGAGGCTGAAACCAAAACTCCTCAAATTCAGAATAAATTAGTGTATGGATCTAGCAAAAGAAACTGTTAGGAAACATCATTTGAGAACAGTGCAACATGATGTGCTATGATGGGAACCTCACATGTCTTTTCTAACAAGAGCTTCAGGCTGAACTTAAGTCTAAGTGATTAAGTCCCACATGATAACAAGTTTTTATGGCATTGTTTACACAAGGACCACATAGACATATTTTCCAAGACCTCGCAACCTGACCTCAACATACCTTCAGTGCCTCATTGAATCTACCATTCTGCTTATCACTGTATTTTAGCCAAAACGCTAGGGAACACCAATGGCTACGGGTCCAATTTAAGAAGATAAGTCAATGTCATATTTAGAACTGACTTTTGATCACTCATTTGGGCCGTTTGGCCATCTGGAGTAGATAATTAGGTGATTGTCTAATCTCATTGTTGCTTCCATAGTACCCATGCCACATTTTATTACGGCATCTATCATATTCTCTTGCAATTGTTAGTTTGCCTATAGTTTCCCCAACTCATGGAGGTTAGAGAGAATATCTTACGATTCTATCCATGGGATCTATGAGAATATCTGCTAAATAGTAGGTGATTTGTGTATGTTTAAAGAATGAACAAATATATAAGGAATGAATGAACAAGCCAACACTAGGTTTTATCTGAACCAAATGTGGTTGTACAGGCAGGTGGCTGTCAAAATAAATCATGACTACCCTAAGTTAGCTGGATATTCTAAATGCAGGATAGGTGTATAAAGTAGTTTTAAGTTTAATACTGATAGAGGTTCTGTTTAATAGTAGAGGTTCTGATAGACTTGCAATAATGATGAGTTAGTTCTTTATGCCAACTTTTGAGGTTTTTCAAGATTTGAGTTCAAACTATCTTTCTTAAGATATTTCTCTATATTTCCTTAAAATACCTGTCACTCCAAACAATAGCTTTCACTGATCCGTGTTTAAACTCCTATGTGTCCATATTCTTCTCACTACCTGAATCATCCTTCTTTTCTATATTTGAAAATTAAAATCTTCCCAAGCTCGAAGCTCAGCTCCTACCTCCCTCTTGAAGCCTTATGACATTGCTGTGGTTGAAAGAAATGCATTTTTCTGCACATACCTAACCCTTAAACTTTTTCACTTATTGCACTTGGAAATCTCACTGTGACCTGGACAAAGCAAGCGTCAATATTTGAATTTGGGCTCAATCATTGGAGGATCTTGTGACCTTAGAAAAGTCACTTAGACTCCCTGAGCCTCATAATCTTCATCTGCAAAATGGAGAATAATACCTATCTCCCATTGTTGCTATAAACACTATAATATCGAATATCAGTAAAATGTTTTTCTTCTTCTTTCTTATAATTATTTGTGTTTGGGTAAGTTTCCAGTCTACTAGAGTCAAGTTCTTTGAGGGCAGAAGTACTCATGGATGAATCTTTACAATACTCCAGACACATGATACTCAATAAAAATGAATATGAATATAAAATCTGTCTCCTTTTGATGTAACTAGACACTGTGAAGGTAATTAGAAACAGTTTTTTCCTTAGTTATGTTAGCTATTTTCTCCTATCATCTTCATCCCAGTTTATTTTTTCATCCCAGTTTATTTTTTATCAGTCTCTCTTAAAAAAAAAAAACAAAAACCTAGGCTGTGTTCAGTTAGTCATTAACTCCGCGAAAGCAGAGATTTTATCTATGAGGTATTTATTATGTATATCCTCCAATGCCAGTACAATTGATTGCCAGATTCCTTGGTTGTAAATATAGAAATTAACTCCGCCTATATTTAGCAACAAACAGATATACATAAATATATATGCATATGTATATATAGATATATATGAATGGTTCCTTCTAGTTTTCAGAATTAGAGGAAAACTGAAAAATCAGGATGGGAATCTCAGTGTCCAGAAAGCACGGATAACATACTTCTCTGAGGGCATTGCCATTGGATGATGATCTCCAGGAAAGATATATCTTGCACCCACCCAGAGGAGCAAGGATTGTAAGTGGCAGCACCTTCCGAGCCAAATACTGGGAAAGCAAAAGGGCGGGAATTATATGTCACCTACAAAATTTAAAACAGAAAACAACTCACCATTATACGATGCTCTGCTTTTGTGAGATTTTTCTGAACTCCAACTGTCTTTTTGAATTATCATCTCCCTACTTATAAGAATAATAATGTAGGGGTGCTCACTTCGGCAGCACATATCCTAAAATTGGAACGATATAGAGAAGATTAGCATGGGCCCTGCGCAAGGATGACACGCAAATTCGTGAAGCGTTCCATATTTTTACAAGGGACTTTATATAAAGAATTGAATTCCAACATTAAAAAAAAAGAATAATAAGGTAGGGAATCAAGACTACAAATTGACTAATAAACAATGGATTTCATTAAATATTATTTAACTAAGGAAAAGATACCCTAAAGCTCAAAACCATTCCATATAGGTTACTAAGCAGAGATGGTCATGCACAATTAACCTTATAAATACATTATTGTTTTCCCGCACATTTGGCAATTAGATTTTTATCTATTTTATCTATCTATCCTATCTATGGCACACAGGTTTTGAGGCCAGGTCTATTTACGGATAGGCAAATACAAATATGGAATATTTCCTGGAAGCTTCATTTATTCTTTCCTTCAACAAGTGTTTATTGTGAGTGCTAGGCTGGAGCTGGGGATTCAAAGGTGAGCAAAGCAGACACAAGATCTGTTTTCGCAGAGCTTACAGTTAATGATGAAGATGAAAGATGCCCATGATCACACAGGTAACATACAGCTAATAGAGAAGGATAAATTCTATGAAGGAAAAGTAAATTTCCTATAATACATATGAGTGGGAAGTCTGTTTTTATATTGAGTAATGGAACAAGGCTTTTCTGAATAAGCGGGAGATTATAATTTTGACCATGGAGATGAAGATAGGGATTCAAGATACATTTTAGGATATAGAGTCTACAGGAGTTCATACAAATTGATTGAGAAACAATTCTCAGGTTTCTGGCATGAGACACTGGGTAAGTAGTGGTGTCCTTAGCTGAGGTGTGATCACTAGAGTTGCAGTAAATCCTGAAGGAACTGTCAAGTGTTCAAGTTGTTAAATTTGAACTATTCAAGTGGAGATGTCATGCCAGCAGTAAGATATATTGGTCTGAACATAAAAGAGTCTGGAATGAAGATATAAATTTGGATGTTGTCATTTATAGGCATTAATTGAAGTTAAGGGCCAGGGTAAGATTGCTGCAAAAGGAAGTGTGGAATGAGACAAAGTGGGGACTCAGGACTCAGCACAGGGAAATTCCAACTGTTGTCGAGAATAGAGGAAAAGAAACTCAAAACAGAGACTGAGAGACTGTCAAAGACACACGTGGACAGAAGATGGACAGAAGAACGTGGAATATGTAAGATACAAAAATGAAAAACACCATCAAAGATGTATCTAAAATACACTACGGAAATTTAGAGAGAGATGATGTCCATCGTGGAACTAGCTGGTTCTCATCTAGGAAAGGCTGGGAGGGTAGTTGCATTCTAAAACAATTATTTCTCTTTCTAAACTTTACTGGATAGAAACCCACTCCACTGAAATATACACTTGCTATAACTTGCTTTTTCCTAACAGATTGATGACACTGAAATCTTGGAAAGCCAGAGTATGAGAAGGGATCAGAAATCTCTCCTAACTCTTTTAATTACATGATTATAGGAACCAAATCGACTTAGGAGACAACTGGCAAAGTTACCTATTTTTGCAAAAAGGTGTCTCTCTGCACTCAGCTTGGACAAGGCCTCCTCTTGCCTCTTTTGAGTGGAGAACACAATGTCCCATGATGTCATCTTAAAATCAATGGCTCTCTAAGGCTGTGGAACCTATGAAAAGGGAAGATGGTTTCTGTTATGGACATCACAATGGAGATGACATGTGAGCTAAGATTTGAACCATCGATAGGCTAGGACATGCACACATGGGAGTGAGAAAACAAAAGGCAAAAGGTACCACATGCAAACATGTATGTGGGACGGTGATCATAGGGAAGAATGAGTTACTCAAAGTGGCTGGACATCAATGGTCTGAATGAGGGAAGCAAAAGCTGTTCAGAGCCCAGCCAAAAACAACATTAGCCACTGGGAAGCGAGCAGTACGGATGAGGATACTCTTTGGGGGAGAACTGTTTCTTAAATGCATCTGAATTTTTCCTCTCTTTGTTGCTGCCTCTTGATGTGGAGAGGGAGAAATAGTTCCCCAGGCAAAATGTTACTTGGGAATAATGGTTCCTGGTCAAAAGTAGCTAGTGACAAGGGAAGAGGGAGAATACCAGCAAAGCAGCAAAGTGCTGGTAGCAGGGGAAGATAGAACACATAAAAAAATTTCACTCACCAAACCCCCATGGTAATGCCTGCAAGCCTAAGTCATTTCCCAGATCTGACAATTTGGTGCCTGCGATCTCTGGACTCAGAAGTTAAAGAAACAAAACTCTGTTCTTTCATAGAACATTTGCTTTTACTTCACTCTTCAAAACAGTTGTCTGTCTTTTGTTTCCAATCTACCTTCCGTTCCCTCCCCAAGTCCTCAGGGAATATTTTTGAGTAGAGAACTGACATGGTTAAGTTATAGAAAGATTACCAAGTTGTGAAACTTGCGATGGATTGAAGGAAGGATGACTAGAAATAGGGAGATCAATTAAAGGCTGTAACAAGAGACCTGATGAGATAGAACTAAGTTATGGTGGGACAAATGTGAGACAAATGTGAGAAATATGGTGGAACTGGAAATGAAGCACATTGCTGGCTGATTGGATATAGTAGCAAGAAAGAACAGTGAGTGGGGTGACCAACTCTGGCTTGTCAGGGTCTCTAAGTTTCAGCACTAATAGTCCTGTGCCTGGAAGATCTTTCAATCCTGGACAAACCAAGATGGTTGGTCATCTTTAGGAGGCAACAATGGTCCTAAGATTTCGGTTCTGGGTAGCTTGGAGAATTATTGTGACTTTAACAAAAATAGGATACACAGGAAGGAGGGCTGGAGGAACAAGACAACCAATTAGGGCTTTGACTGTATTGAGTCTGAGGTTCCTGCGGGGCAGCTGGCTGTGGGACCCATGCTCACACAGACCAGATCAAAGTTAGAGTGACAGGTGGGGAGTCCAGTCACTGAAGTTATCATGGTAAGTAAACTTGCCAAGGGAGAGAGTGTAGGGAGAATAAGAAGAAGAAGACAATGAGTCCTTGCACGAACCCATTTAGGAGATGAGGGAAGGAATAGGAATCCAAGAAGGAGACCAGGAGAGGAGAGTGGAGCAGAAGGTAAGGCTGAGGGAGAAAGGAGAAGAAATGAATGCGTGGGCATCTATTCTTCAACACTCCAAGATTTAAAAATATAATACAAAAAAATAGATTATAAAGTATGAAAAGACCTTTGGATTTAGTAACTAAGATGCAATCGATGTCCTCAGAGGAGAAATGTTAGTGATAGGAAGGACTGAAGCTAAACAGCAAGAGATGCTAGAGTAGATGGGCAGTAAACAGAGGAGGCATGAATACGGACTCTCGAAGAGCTTGGAGACGGACAGAAGGAGAATAAGAAGCTAGTAGTTTACTCTTTTAACATTGCATGAACTCTCAAAACACTAATGGACAATTTATAATTCAACTTTATGAGGAGAAGCATGAGGTAAAGTTATGAAATGTATGCCAGTAACTCGTTATGGGACTCCTGACAAGTCACCTGTCCCACGCCAAACCCACCTTCCCTCACGTCTCTAAAATAGATGTCTCGTCACAGAGGATTTCTAAGGCTTCTCCCAGCTCCTTGGGACCTCTTTTCTAGGATTTGAGACTGTGAATCAAACAAACATTTTTCTATTTTGTGCTGCAAAATAGCTGTAGTGTTGAAACTCCAGATGATTTTTCTCAGTTATCTAAAGCAGTATCATCCAATAGAACTCACTATGATGATGGAAATGTTCTATATCTGTGCCGTCCAAAACAGTAACCACTAGCCACATGTGGCTACTGAGCAATTGAAATATGTCTAGTGCAACTGATGAAATGATTCTACATTGTACTTAATTTTAATTAATTTAAATTTAAATAGTCACATATGGCGAGGGGCTACTCTATCGGATGGCACGGCTCTTAAGGATTGTAATGAAATTCTCAAAAAGTTTCAAACCCACATTAATTTAGAATAATCATATACCATGTGCCATATTTTGTTGGTAGTAGGACTCAGAAACACGCAAGCCCTTGAGTGCATTAGCTGCCAAAATATTTTACCAAGCGAACGCAAGATGAAAGAAAGCATGTTGACAGCTACTATGATGATTGTCCTGGCAAAGAGTGAGTTTCACGGCTGAAGAAAAAAATGCTCCTGAAACAGTTAGTCCCATTTTCTATTCTTACCAAAAGTACCTCCAAATGTGTTAGACAATCCTAGCTGGCTGGAGGAGGGGCTTCCAAGGAAATGGATCACTATATCCTACAAGCCAGTGTGGGCCCAATTTGGTCCTAATTGCTTAACTGATTACAGTGGAATAAAAGCTACTGAAGTCCAGACAAAGCAAAGCTTCTTATCTAAATAACACTGATTAAAAAGGAAGAGTTGTCCTTCTAGAAGTTTCTCCTCTGATCCCCCGCTCTTGGCTCTGTTAATAAAAATTAGGTATCAGATTTAAGAAAAGTCAGCCTTCTGTTCTCATAGCCAGTCAAGGTATTAATTAGCTTAAAAACCCTGTTGCGGTTTTTCTAACTGTAGATATGAAAATGCACGTGTCATCATTTTTCATCTGAAGATGAGAGGATCCCTTTCTCGAGGCACACCAGTTAGTTGGTCAGCATTCAGAGGATGGGCACAATGGTGAAACTTAGGCGAGGAATACAGTCATTGATTGTTTAAATGCTTGGAGAACACTTTTGTCAACAGCCACAAACCCTAGCCAGTCATCACCATACTAAAGGTGTCATTTGTCATAAGCAACCAAAACGATGACTGAACTAATATTGTCAGTATGGAGAAAAATTAGAAAGCAATAAATGCATGTCTTAAAACAATACAAAAGGCATGCACCTAATAGACATGGATTCTGGTCCTGATCAGAGCACTTACTAGTTACAAAGCGAAGCTAAGTTATCTAAGCTCTGCAGAGCTCCATTGGCTCATTTATAAAATGATACATTGCTAGCTTTGTTTCCCACCCTGCATTGTCGTGAAACTCAAATAAATAATAATTGTCAAAGCATATGAACAATCACAGTGTACCTTATAACTATAAGCGTGATTCTAATCTAATAGGAATAATTACGATTATTATTATTACAGTGGGTCCCAGGCTGCCCAACTCTGCATTTTTATTGAAGTAAGAAGCCTCTCACCTATACTACATTAATGGTTCTCTGAAGAAACATTCACATGGCAGAAGTGGAATCCCAGTTTGGAGGCTCCTCAGTAAGTTAAACATAGGCTTATCACATGACCCAGCATTTCCACTCAAAAGACTGAAAAACGAGTGTTTAAATAAAAAGTTATATAAGCATGTTCATAGCTTCACTCCTCACCATAGCCAAAGGTGGATAAGCAAATTGTGATATAGAAATACAATGGAATATTATTTAGCCATAAAAAGGAATGAAGTTCTTATACATGCACCAACATGGATGAATTTTGAAAACATGATGCTCAATGACAGAAGCCAGACACAAAGGCCACATGTTGTATGATTCCATTTAAATGAAATGACCAGAATAGGCAAACCCATACAGACAGAAAGCAGATTGTGGTGGCCAGGGGCGGGGGGGCAGGCAGGTAGTGAGAAGTGACTGCTAACGGGGATGGGGTTTCCTTTTGGGGTGATGAAAATGTCTGGAACCAGTCAGTGGTGTTGTTTGTACAACATTTTGAATGTACTATAATGCCACTTAAATTGTACTTCAGATCGTTACAATGGTACTTTCATGTAATGTGTAAATAAATTCTAAAAATTGCTATTTAAAAAAGTGGAACCACTGGTTTGAAATTTGATTCAACTTAGAAAAATAAGATTCTCCTGTAGGTTAACAGTAATTTCACAGCATACTAATCTGATGATCTAGTAATGGACTCAAAGCACCCTCTAGAACTGTAACCAGTGTACGAGAAGGGGACAATGAATTATCTAGACCAGCAATTCTCAGCTCTGATGTCAGAACACACGGCTTTCAACCAGTTGGATGAGAAAAGAAGAACTACATATTGTAGGTTGGGATTGGGCATTAGCCACCGTCCATCTTACCCATGAGAGAGTCCCCATACTCCAACTGTAGCTACCTCGGAGGGAGCATTCCCCACGGAAAAGGGTTTTGGAATCACTGATCTAGCTGACAAAACAGCTGCCATCCAGATGATTCTAGATGGTTACAGAATAACATCGGCATGGTTTTCTTAGAGCAGAGCCCGCCACAACACTGTCAACACAATGAGTTAGTGAGGCCGATCACTTTTTCCCGGGCATGTTCAAAGATACATCAACAGATATAAGAAGAACTCTTCCATCCCATCCATTGGCAAATTCCATAGCTAGCAGGTCACAGAGCTTTCACGACCTCTAGCAAAGTTCCCAATTGGCTGCTAAATACCAAATTAAGAGTTCTTCACAGGGAAGATACCAGAGCAGATGAGACCAGAGCCCCATAGGCAATTCAGGGAAAATGGAAGAAGGAAACTAAAGGAAGGGGAAAGAAGATGTTGGAAGCACCAAAAGAATGGCTCAAAATTTTTGCCTTATCACCACAATTTTTCTAGAGAAAATTTTTAGCATAGACGGGACTATTTCTCAGTATGCAAACTTTTCTCCCCTAAGCTACAACTTGCACTAAACACTTTACCATTATCACAGGTAATGTAAATATATTTGGAAATGTTTTCCACCTCTTGAATAGAAAACTAAAGGATCTTTCCAAGGAGTGAATCAACACTTTCATTCTTGAGTACTGCTAAATTTGGACAATTTTCAAGTAGATGTTAAAGTTCAGAAATACATTTTATTCCCTACTCTGACTTCAGATTTTTGAAATTCATAGATTCCCCCAAAACTAGGTTAGGTACTTTGTGAAAGTTATTAGACATCCTAGACCTTTAGTCAAAATGGAAATACTCAAAGGATCTGAGAGAGATGAGAATCTGTTGTGTAATCCTCTTAAAACTTCAAATGCCCCAATGCAACATTTTCAACTGAATACAGTATACACAATAGGCATTTAAAACATAAATTTGGGTGGGAGATGCTTTATATTAAAGTTTTCCTTTTTTTAAAGCCTTAATTTCTCCATTCATACAAAAACAAGATTCACTGAAAACCTCAAGCTGGCCTATAGATTTAAATCTTCAGTCAGGGAAGGGAGACATCTACTGGTAGATAAAATAAAAAATATAAAAGATGTATTTATAGGTAGATATAGCTATAAAAGTATATAAAATACTATAATATACACAAATTATAATATACATATGTTGTATTTGTATATAATAGTGTATTTATGTGTGCAGACATATATACACACACACCCTAATCACATAAAACAAGCACGCGACCGAAGGTATTTCGTAGGTACTAAAAAGGACACAGTTAAAATCTACTTTCTTAATACAGAGACCATGACCTAAAGCCCTAAACTACAAAGGACTGACACAGACAAGCACAGTTGGTTAATGTGACACAGAAAATACAAATCAGAAACTTCCGTTGATGAAGAAGATAAATTGTAACAATGAAGCATGGATCACTGTATCAAAAACTAACAATGTATTGTATGATGACTAACATAGCATAATAAAATAAAATTTAAAAAAAAGATAAACTATACAATCAACTCTCCCCTAAAAATTTCAGTATTATTTCAACTTAGTAAATTTTGATTTCTAACGTGATTTATTTTATTCCAACCGAGTAACTACACTGGAGTATTCATTTTTTTTGTTTACCTCTGACATTCTTTGGTGGCATTTATAAGTCCCATTTTGGTCTCCATCTTTTTAGAGATCATCTTGAATTTTGCTTTGTTTATTGGAAACCAACACTGCTCAAAAGTGTCATTTATCTAAGAAGGTGTCAAAAAATGTCACTGTGTCTGCACAGACCAGTGTCATTATCATCTACCAGATGATCAGGAAAGCAGGAGCAAGAATCTCCTCTCAACACACAAGCCTCATACCTTCTTTCTATTTCTCTCTCTTTTCTAAAATGGGAAGAACAAAAAAAAAAAAAAAAAAAATCCTTTCCCCAACCAGCAGTAATCTCTCCAAAGGTCTTTTAATTTCAAAAGTCATAAGTGTTAATTAGCTATTATTAAGTGCCCTCTGTATAAATTAACATGATTGATGAAAAAATTAAGGCTAATGAAAAATGTAGCAATGCCTGTATTTTTAAGCGACTATATTAAAAGATGGTGGTCCCTCTGGACAGAAACTAAGGCCCTCTGTTCTGTATCCTGACTTTATTATTATCTCTTGCTATCTTTCTTTCCACCACTTTTTTTTTTTTTTTTTTGGTATTAGGGAAAAAAAGGCTGAATATTTAATTCAGTTGTCTTACAATTTTAGTTTTTAAACTTGGGGCACTAAATTGCACACCTTATTTAATATTGTCCCGGGAGGTAAAAATGCCCCTCATTTTTAACCCTCCAAATGGAAGTAAAATGTCCTCTGCATTTAGAAAAGATCAAATTCTTATCTCCAGAGTGGATGGGAGGTGGCCTTATGAGCAGCCCTGCAGGGCGCCCACACTGTGGAGCTGACGCCCCACTTCCAGGGCTGATGAGTCACCATCTGCCCGCCTTTCACTTCCTTACTCACTCTGTGGAGTATCTGGGACATAGTTCAAAATTAACAAAAGTTTTCCACAAAAATTAAAATGGAACCTACAAACCTATACCTTCGATTGAAAGTTAAATAATGTAAATTCTGTACTAAAGATTACTTGGGTTTAGGGATTTTTTTTTTAACTAAAATACGTAGGATTGTCACAATGAGAACAATTCTATAATTGAAGATTTGGGTCATCTCAGACCACATGTGATTTAATTCAAAGCAGATATCAGTGAGAATTTTTAAGGATAAAAGGTACTCAAAAGTCATGAAATAAAACTACCAAAAAAAAATGCAAGGATAAGTAATTGGTCATTTAAAACTATGAATAGAGATTTCTTTTCATACAAGGCATGAAATAGATTTTCATGTTTTTCTATAGATAATTGGAAAGGAAGGTATGGTGTATACTCACAATTTTTTTTAAATCACACTTTTATCCGGAATCCCAAATCTTACCCTGCGAAGATAAAAATCCTTCTATTTTGTCTTTTTTTTTTTTTTAGGGTTTCCAGGGTTTGTTTATAAATCAATACGATGCAGTAGATATAGTCATGGAAAAAGACAGAGGAAAACAGACAAATCAGTTGTCAGTATCCATGGCCTCTGATCCTGTCTTGACCATGAACAGAGGTGTTCAACCTATACCTGCTAAAAAGCTTAGGAAGACATAGGTGTTCTCCATACACTTGCTAAAGAGCTTATGAAGATGTAGGCTCAACAAAGGAATGTAAACAGCAACAATCAAATGTGGAACAACAATGGCAGGCTCTCCCATTCAAACTTTAACTGTCACTAGTTCCTTTAAGTTTATTAAAGACAAAATCTCTACTGTAATTCTTGCCTGGCAAGCTCACGTGTTTCTCTCTCTCTCTCTTTCTCTGACTGGGCACTCCCTTAACTGTCCATTACAGATTTTTTTTATAATTTTTTATTGTTATATTAATCATCATACATTACATCATTAGGTTTTGATGTAGTGTTCCATGATTCATTGTTTGTGCATAACACCCAGTGCTCCACGCAGAATGTGTCCTCTTTATACCCATCACCAGGCTAACCAATCTCCCAACCCCCCTCCTCTCTAGAACCCTCAGTTTGTTTTTCAGAGTCCATCGTCTCTCATGGTTCGTCTCCCCCTCCGACTTACTCACCTTCATTCTTCCCCTCCTGCTATCTTCTTCTTCATTTTTTTTCTTAACATATATTGCATTATTTGTTTCAGAAGTACAGATCTGTGACTCATCAGTCTTGTACAATTCACAGCGCTCACCATAGCACATACCTTCCCCAATGTCTATCACCCAGCCACCCCATCCCTCCCACCCCCCCACCACTCCAGCAACTCTCAGTTTGTTTCCTGAGATTAAGAATTCCTCATATCAGTGAGGTCATATGATACATGTCTTTCTCTGATTGACTTATTTCACTCAACATAACACCCTCCAGTTCCAACCACGTCATTGCAAATGGCAAGATCTCATTCCTTTTGATGGCTGCATAATATTCCATTGTGTGTATACACCACATCTTCTTTATCCATTCATCTGTCGATGAACATCTTGGCTCTTTCCACAGTTTGGCTATTGTGGACATTGCTGCTATAAACATTGGGGTGCACATACCCCTTCGGATCCCTACATTTGTATCTTTGGGGTAAATACCCAGTAGTGCAATTGCTGGATCGTATGGTAGCTATATTTTCAACTGTTTGAGGATCCTCCATACTGTTTTCCAGAGTGGATGCACCAACTTGCATTCCCACCAACAGTGTAGGAGGGTTCGCCTTTCTCCACATCCCCGCCAACATCTGTCGTTTCCTGACTTGTTAATTTTAGCCATTCTGACTGTTGTGAGGTGGTATCTCATTGACGTTTTGATTTGGATTTCCCTGATGCCAAGCGATGTGGAGCACTTTTTCATGTGTCTGTTGGCCATTTGGATGTCTTCTTTGGAAAAATGTCTGTTCATGTCTTCTGCCCATTTCTTGATTGGATCATTTGTTCTTTGGGTGTTGAGTTTAGTAAGTTCTTTATAGATTTTGGATACTAGCCCTTTATCTGATATGTCATTTGCAAATATTTTCTCCCATTCTGTTGGTTGTCTTTTGGTTTTGTGGACTGTTTCTTTTGCTGTGCAAAAGCTTTTTATCTTGATGAAATCCCAATAGTTCATTTTTGTCCTTGCTTCCCTTGCCTTTGGCGATGTTTCTAGGAAGAAGTTGCTGCGGCTGAGGTCGAAGAGGTTGCTGCCTGTGTTCTCCTTTAGGATTTGGATGGACTCCTAACTCACATTTATGTCTTTCAACCGTTTGGAGTCTATTTTTGTGTGTGATGTAAGAAAATGGTCCAGTTTCATTCTTCTGCATGTGGCTGTCCAATTTTCCCAACACCATTTGTTGAAGAGACTGTCTTTTTTCCATTGGACATTCTTTCCTGCTTTGTCAAAGATGAGTTGACCATAGACTTGAGGGTCCATTTCTGGGCTCTCGATTCTGTTCCATTGATCTCTGTGTCTGTTTTTGTGCCAGTACCATACTGTCTTGATGATGACAGCTTTGTAATAGAGCTGGAGGTCCGGAATTGTGATGCCACCAGCTTTGCTTTTCTTTTTCAATATTCCTCTGGCTATTCGGGGTCTCTTCTGGTTCCATACAAATTTTAGGACTATTTGTTCCATTTCTTTGGAAAAAGTGGATGGTATTTTGATGGGGATGGCATTGAATGTGTAGATTGCTCTAGGTAGTTTTGACATCTTCACAGCGTTTATTCTTCCAATCCATGAGCATGGAACATTTTTCCATTTCTTTGTGTCTTCAATTTCTTTCCTGAGTATTTTATAGTTTTCTGAGTACAGATCCTTTGCCTCTTTGGTTAAATTTATTCCTAGGTATCTTATGGTTTTGGGTGCAATTGTAAATGGGATCGACTCCTTGATTTGTCTCTCTTCTGTCTTGTTGTTGGTGTATAGGAATGTCACTGATTTCTGTGCATTGATTTTATAGCCTGCTACTTGACTGAATTCCTGTATGAGTTCTAGCAGTTTTGGGGTGGAGTCTTTTGGGTTTTCCACATACAGTATCATATCATCTGCAAAGAGTGAGAGTTTGACTTCCTCTTTGCCGATTTGGATGCCTTTGATTTCTTTTTGTTGTCTGATTGCTGTGGCTAGGACTTCTAATACTATGTTGAATAGCAGTGGTGATAGTGGACATCCCTGCTGCGTTCCTGACCTTAGGGGAAAAGCTCTCAGGTTTTCCCCATTGAGAATGATATTCGCTGTAGGTTTTTCATAGATGGCTTTTATGGTATTGAGGTATGTACCCTCTATCCCTATACTCTGAAGAGTTTTGATCAAGAAAGGATGCTGTCCTTTGTCAAATGCTTTTTCTGCATCTATTGAGAGGATCCTATGATTCTTGTTCTTTCTTTTGTTAATGTATTGTATCACGTTGATTGATTTGCGGGTGTTGAACCAACCTTGCAGTCCAGGGATAAATCCCACTTGGTCATGGTGAATAATCCTTTTAATGTACTGTTGGATCCTATTGGCTAGTATTTTGGTGAGAATTTTTGCATCCATGTTCATCAAGCATATTGGTCTGTAATTCTCCTTTTTGATGGGGTCTTTGTCTGGTTTGGAGATCAAGGTAATGGTGGCCTCATAAAATGAGTTTGGAAGGTGTCCCTTCCATTTCTATTTTTTGGAACAGTTTCGGGAGAATAGGTATTAATTCTTCTTTAAATGTTGGTAGAATTCCCCTGGGAAGCCATCTGGCCCTGGGCTTTTGTTTCTTGGGAGAGTTTTGATGACTGCTTCAATTTCCTTAGTGGTTATAGGTCTGTTCAGATTTTCTATTTCTTCCTGGTTCAATTTTGGTACTTGATACATCTCTAGGAATGCACCCATTTCTTCCAGGTTATGTATTTTGCTGGCATAGAGTTGCTCATAATATGTTCTTATAATTGTTTGTATTTCTTTGGTATTGGTTGTGATCTCTCCTCTTTCATTCATGATTTTGTTGATTTGGGTCATTTCTCTCGTCTTTTTGATCAGTCCGGCCAGGGGTTTATCAATCTTGTTAATTCTTTCAAAGAACCAGCTCCTAGTTTCGTTGATCTGTTCTACTGTTCTTTTGGTTTCTAGTTCATTGATTTCTGCTCTGATCTTTCTTATTTCTCTTCTTCTGCTGGGTTTAGGCTTTATTTGCTGTTTTTTCTCTATCTCCTTTAGGTGTAGGGTTAGGTTGTGTATTTGAGACTTTCTTGTTTCTTGAGAAAGGCTTGTATTGCTATATACTTTCCTCTCAGGACTGCCTTTGCTGTATCCCAAAGATTTTGAACAGTTGTGTGTTCATTTTCATTGGTTTCCATGAATTTTTTAAATTCTTCTTTAATTTCCTGGTTGACCCATTCATTCTTTAGTAGGCTGCTCTTTAGCCTCCATGTATTTGAGTTCTTTCCGACTTTCCTCTTGTGATTGAGTTCTAGTTTCAAAGCAGTGTGGTTTGAAAATATGCAGGGAATGATCCCAATCTTTTGGTACTGGTTGAGACCTGATTTGTGACCTAGGATGTGATCAATTCTGGAGAATGTTCCATGGGCACTAGAGAAGAATGTGTATTCTGTTGCTTTGGGATGGAATGCTCTGAATATGTCTGTAAAGTCCATTGAGTCCAGTTTCTTATTTAAAGTCTTTATTTCCTTGTTGATCTTTTGCTTAGATGATCTGTCCATTTCAGTTAGGGGGGTGTTAAAGTCCCCCACTATTATTGTATTGCTATCAATGTGTTCTTTGCTTTTGTTATTAATTGCCTTATATAATTGGCTGCTCCCATGTTAGGGTCATAGATATTTACAATTGTTAGATCTTCTTGGTGGATAGACCCTTTAAGTAGGATATAGTGTCTTTCTTCATCTCTTATTCCAGTCTTTGTTTTAAAATCTAATTTGTCTGATATAAGGATTGCCACCCCAACTTTCTTTTGGTGTCCACTAGCATGGTAAATGGTCTTCCACCTCCTCACTTTTAATCTGGGGGTGTCTTTAGGTCTAAAATGAGTCTCTTGCAGACAGCATATTGATGGGTCTTGTTTTTTAATCCAGTCTGATAGCCTGTGTCTTTTGATTGGGGAATTTAGTCCATTTACATTCAGGGTAACTATTGAAAGGTATGAATTTAGTGCCATTGTATTGCCTGTAAGGTGACTGTTACTGTATATTGTCTGTGTTCCTTTCTGATCTATGCTGCTTTTAGGCTCTCTTTTTGCTTAGAGGAGCCCTTTCAATATTTCTTGTTGGGCTGGTTTCGTGTTTGCAAATTCCTTTAGTTATTGTTTGTCCTGGAAGCTTTTTATCTCTCCTTCTATTTTCAATGACAGCCTAGCTGGATATAGTATTCTTGACTGCATATTTTTCTCGTTTAGTGCTCTGAAGATATCATGCCAGTCCTTTCTGGCCTGCCAGGTCTCTGTGGATAGGTCTATTGCCAATCTAATGTTTCTACCATTGTAGGTTACATATCTCTTCTCCTGAGCTACTTTCAGGTTTTTCTCTTTGTCTCTGAGACTCGTAAGTTTTACTATTAGATGTCGGGGTGTTGACCTATTTTTATTGATTTTGAGAGGGGTTCTCTGTGTTTCCTGGATTTTGATGCCTTTTTCCTTCCCCACATTAGGGAAGTTCTCTGCTATTATTTGCTCCAATATATCTTCTGCCCCTCTCTCTCTTTCTTCTTCTTCGGGGATCCCAATTATTCTAATGTTGTTTCGTCTTATCGAATCACTTATCTCTCGAATTCTGCCCTCGTGATCCTGTAGCTGTTTCTCTCTTTTTCTCAGCCTCTTTATTTTCCATCATTTGGTCTTCTATATCGATCATTCTCTCTTTTGCCTCATTTATCCTAGCAGTTAGTGCCCCCATTTTTTATTGCACTTCATTAATAGCCTTTTTGATTTCGACTTGGTTAGATTTTAGTTCTTTTATTTCTCCAGAAATGGTTTCTCTAATAACTTCCACACTTTTTTCAAGCCCAGCTAGTATCTTTAGAGTCATGGTTCTGAAATCTAGGTCCGACATCGTACTAATGTCAGTATTGAGTAGGTCCCTGGCAGACGGTACTACCTCTTGTTCTTTTTGCTGAGGTGATTTTTTTCGTCTTGTCATTTTGTCCGGTGGAGAATAGATGAATGAGAGAATAGAATGCTAATAGGTTAACAACATCTCCAGCAAATATACTCTATACAAATCAGAAAAGACCTGAAACCAGGGGACAAGAAAGGGAAAGAAAGAAGAAAGAGGGGGGAAAAAAGGAAAAAGAAAAAGATAAAAACAACCAAAAACAGAACAAAACAAAAAAAAAAACAGAATATGATCAAATATGATCAGGCTAGTGCATAGATCAGTGCCACACACTAGATTTTGGGCATATTTTGGTCTGTTAGAAGAAAGTGCCTGCTAAAATTTTAAAGGAAGAAAGACTTATATATGTACAAAATAAGGGTTGATACAATGAAGGGATGGAAGATGACTGTAAAGATGAAAATTATAAAATATTTTATAAAAGGAATTGGTAAGATAAGAAGTTGTTTTTAAAAAGAAGATTTAATAAAAAGAAAAAAAAAAAGGGAGAGAATGTGATCAGGCAGGAGACTAGAACAAAGCCATACACTAGTGATTTAGGGTATATTTTGATCTGTTAGAAGAAACTGTATCTCAAAATTTTAAAGAGAGAACAACTTATATATATATGCCAAAAATAAGGGTAACTACTATGAAGGGATAAAAATATGACTCTAAAAATAAAAAATAAAAAATGTTTTTTTTAAATAGGGATTGATAAGATGTTGGTTGAAAAAGGGAAAAAGAAAAATTCAAAAAAAAAACAGTTAAAAAATTAACTTTGAAAAACTAATGAATTATGGTAAAAAAGCCATGAATTCTATGTGCAGTATTCCCCTAGTGCTGGAGTTCTCCCGTTCTCCTTGATCCGGTAAACTTGGTCTTGCCTTGCTGGCTGTTCGTGCTGATCTTCTGGGGGAGGGGCCTGTTGCCATGGTTCCCAAATGTCTTTGCCGGAGGCGGAATTGCCCCGCCCTTTGTCAGTCCGTGCTAAGCAAGCTGCTCGGGTTTGCTCTCTGGAGCTTTTGTTCCCTACAAGCTCTCGGTACAGCTTTGGAGGACCAGGGCGAAAATGGTGGCCTCCCAATCTCCACTCCGGAGGAGCTGAGAACTCGGGGCCCCGCTCCTCAGTGCGCCCCAGAGAAAAGCAGTCACTCCTATCTCCCCGGTTTCTGGCCACACTCCGTGCTCACCCGGCCTGTGACCGAGCGTTTCTATCTCTGGCACCCGACCCCGTGTGGAGTCTCCAAACCCAGCAGATCCCTGTGGTGCGCTCCCGCGCCGCTTCTACCCGGGGGAGGAAAGGGAGTCTCCCGGGCTCTGCAGCTTGTTGGGTCCCTGCTGGAGGAGCAGTGGCCTGACTGGGCCGCGGATCACAGTTTATGGCCACCCCGAGCTGAGAGCCTGCGCCTCAGCTCCGTCTCTGCAGCCGGCTTCCCCGCTCTGATACCTGGGAGCTCTGCCGCACTCAGGCACCCCCGGTCTTTCTGTGACCCCGAGGGTCCTGAGACCACACTGTCCCGCGAGGGTTCCACCCCCCGCTTAGCCACTGGAGCGACGTCCCTCAGTAGAGCCGACTTCTAAAAGTTCCGATTTTGTGCTCCGCGGCTCTAGCACTTGCCAGAAGCGGCCGACGGAGGCCCCCTCCCCCGCCGTCTATCCTCCCGAATATCGCCTTGGATTCACTTCTCTGCACGTCCTACCTTCCAGTAAGTGGTCACTTCTCTGTTCAGAGTGTTTTTACTCTTCTTATCTTCGATCTCCTGTTGAGTTCGTAGGTGTTCAGAATGGTTTGATCCCTATTCAGCTGAATTCCTGAGACCAGACGCAAATCCAGGTCTCCTACTCCTCCACCATCTTGCTCCGCCCCCCCCATTTTGTCTTTAATAAAAAATGGAAAAGCAACTATTTTATGTTCATTTCACAAACATGGCAGCATGTTGCAAATTTGCCAACCTTTTAAAAGGCGTCAGAATAATTTGGACCTCCAAATTCCCTGAACTTTTTCTAAGCATCCAAAATGTCTTCACAATATATTATCACACGTGGGCAATACAAGTGAGCTTGCCTGTCTGCTCATATTGATGGTTTCAGCAGGCATGCTTTCATGTTCTTTATTAACCTCTCTCCATGCCTCCCAAATCAATCCCTCTTTACAAATACTTAAGAAGACAGTGATGATGAACATTCGAAACACTCTACACTACCTAATATCTCAACTTTGGGACAATGTTTACTTTGACGAGTTACACATCAGATTATTGCAACTTGCATTTTTTGCACCGTTCCACTGCATTTTTATGTTCTCCTGGAGTGCTGTGTTTTCTGCAGATGGTCACTCCTTTCTCAAAGGTGTCCTCATGTGCATCCGGGGTGACTGTTGTGTTCACTGTTGAGGGGGCTGTGTCAATTAGCTCACTGCCTTTTCAGTGGGAGAAGGCTCTACAGCTGAGAACAGCAGACCATTTGTGAGATCCATAAACATATTGTTTGTACGGACAAAAGAAAAGAGAGCTGAGTCGGGGGAGACAGAGATCGGTCCAAAATCGTGTTCACAATTACGGACTGGTCTAGTCATATCTGAAGATACAAAGGCACTTAGTACTAGAAAGATTTTAATATTTTGTGCCAGTCTCTTCTAAAAAATAAGGGAGCAGGAGGAGTCCCTATTTAAATGGAGAAACTATCAGGGGTGCCTGTGTAGCTCAGTCGGTTAAGCATCTGCCTTCAGCTCAGGTCATGATCCCAGGGTCCTGGAATCGAGTCCCACATCGGGCTCCCTGCTCGGTGGGGAGTCTGCTTTTCCCTCTGCCCCTCCGCTGTTCATTGTCTCTCTCTCTCTCAAATAAATAGAATCTTTTTTAAAAAAACAAATAATAAATAAAAAATAAATGGGGAAGCTGTATAAAATAAATGTTATAATGAGATTTGAGAAAAAAAGTCATTTAGGGCTACTTCTGGTATTATATGACTTATAATGTCTGTAGATCTACACTTATACCTTATTGTGGAAAGAAATAGAGCAAGAATAATGTAGAATGCATCGAATGTGTTCCTCACCCACACAAATCCTTTTTAAAGTGGAAGCACCAAAAAAGTCTCTTATGGAAACATTTAGTCAGGACAAGATTCCATTTTCAAAAAGAATAGATTGGTTATATTGTGACTTGGCATTCAAATCTGAAAAATGCTTCTTGGTGCTCGCAAGTATTTTCATTAACATCTTACCCCAAAGGGAATCATAATTAAGTGATCAATGATGTCACTCCATTGCTACTATCAAAAAGTGGAAGAAGTGGAAGAAAATCTTCCAAAGCAGAAAGATATCTTCATGGCAAATTTCTACTAAGTATAATTTTAAATGAAGCCTAGAAAAAAAAATCAGTTGTTTTTAAAATATTACATTCTGGTAAATTATCATGGAGAAAAAACATGTCATGGGTATCTCAGCTAAGTAAGAAAAAGTATCTGTTTCTTACCATAGTTGGCTAGGGCCCAGATGCAATGAAGAAATAATGTTTTCTTCTAAATTTCATATTGTTAGACTACTCTCCACCTAAATAAGCAGGTATTTAGATTTAGCACTTCTTGGTGAGTTCACTAAAGGAGGTAACCATTTAAAAAAACAAAAAACGCTTTATGTACCTTTCTATTTTACTTTCCAAAACACATAAACTTTCTCTCCGCTCAGCCCAATGTGTCCATCTCTTGGAGTGGGGTGTCAGGTGGGCATGCTTAGGATTGCTATAGAAGAATGGATCTCCACCTGTGGTCCCCAGACCAGAAGCATCACCATCACTGGAACCCATTAGAAATAAAAATTCTCGGGCCCCTACCCAGTCCTACAGAATCAGAAACTCCCTGGGTGAATTCTAGCAATAGGTGTTTTAATCAGCCCTCCGGGGTGATTCCGATATACATTCACGTTTCACGACAGCTGTAAAAGAATCAAAGAAGAAATTGGGGTAAACATGGAATCATTATTTCATTTCTTACATCAAATCTAGAATTTAGCAGTAGGACAATAGTCTTAGAAGGCTAACAGTATTGAGGACGAAAGGATTTTCTAGATCTCTTTAGCTCTCATTTAACATATTAAGGGTTAAACCCAGTGAGCAGATCATAGATAGATTAGGGAAGCAAGAGAAAATCCCTCCCGTTGCCACCTGGAGGAGAGACAGGGGGGAAAGAAAGACAGAAGAAAGGAGAGATATGCCCTGATAGCCCATCCCCAAGGGTCTCTCATATATGGAGCAGCACTCACCCCACCATAGTGAAGAGGGTAGAACAGAAAAGGTCTAGTTTGCATTTCTGAGCTGCCCTGGGTCTCCATATGGTATTGACACTGGATTGAGGGCCAAAGGGCCTTGCATGAGGCTCACTGTGGTTGAGACCAAAGTGAATTCAAAGCTGAGCCTGCAGGGTGGCTGACAGGACACACAGCAGTCACTTGGAAGGATCTGCAGCATCTGTAAGGCCAGGGTCAGGGGGCAGGCTGAGTCTATGGGGAAGGTTCCAGTCCCCAGTCCTAACCTCAGACCATGCTTTGAGGAATAGAGTGTATCACAAACGCACACCCATACACACCCAGATGATAAATCAGTTAAATAAGGAATAAAAATAAAATATTCAGAATTAAGTTACATAAAATAATTGTGAAGAATAAAATATACAACCAGGCAAATATTATCTCATTTTTGTGGAATATAAGAAATCACCTAATTCTTCCAATGACACATTCCCAGAGCCAAAAAAAAAAAAAAAAAAAAAAAAGCTGTGTGCCTACATGGGCAGCTCTATGGGATAAAAGCACATGGCATCTCCATTGCTTAGGATGCTCAGTGTGACCCATGGGGCTCACATGGGGCTCAATGCTGCTGCACAATGTGACCCATAGCCCCAAACATCCGCTCTCAAGAACGGCACTTGTCAGGTGCCAGGGAGACAGCTTGCATGCTTTACCCTATGTCCTCAAAACAAGATGACGGCTTCCCAATGCTGTGATGGTTCAAGGTGGTCCTGAAACTGTGCCCCATAGTTTTAACTAGGTTGAAATTAGCAGAAAGTCTAAAGCCTGTTTTTCAGAGAACTGTTTTCCCCTGATCCGCTATTGTGCATTTTCAGACCTCATGAAACAAATTCACTAGCTGTCTCTGCAGATGCCTGGACTCAAGGTCAACTAATAAGGTTCCAGCCTATGAACAAGCAAGGCCCTGCATTCCTTACACAAGATAGGGAGCCCAAGACCCCATTCAGGTTATATCAGCTCTCAGCGCATGCCCATAGCCCCTTCTCCTTGTCCTAAAATAACCTCCTGACATCAGGGGCTGTATTTTGTCTCATTCTGTTGTTAAATCTCCACCCCAAAGTAAACATGGGAATATACACACACACACACACACACACACACACACACACACACATATTTGCTCAATGTGCATGCTCTATCTTGCCTCATGAATAATCATAAATTCCCCCACCCTTTTCATCAATATGTGTGTGATCTCAACCCCTGTGGTTATAAAACACCTGTTCTTTCCCTCTTCTGAGAAGCAGATTTGATGCTTATCCCTCTGTGTCCTCACTTGGCTGCCTCTGGAATAAACACTTTCCTTGCTGCAAACCTGGTGTCTCAATAATTGGCTTTGTAATGCATTCAGCAGATGGACGTGGGTTCGGTTCTAGTCCCACTGCTGCATGAGAGACGGACACTGCTTCAAAGCAGGGAGATTTTGAGCAGAGGAAGCACTTAGTGTATCAAATCATCTCAGCAAGAGTATGACAGAATTCTTGTGTAATGAGGTGTCATTTCCCAGAAGTGATAAGTGTCCATTTTCTTGCTTTTCTTCTTGCTCTAATTCATGATCCTGGAGCACTCAAGAACAAGCTCAGTATTCGTGACAAGTGTATACGATGAGTTGGGGACAGGCCTTCAACCCTGTCACAGGAACAATCATAGATGGTATACAACATTTTCTGGATATGCCCAAGGTGGAGAAATCTTTGTGAAATACCTGTTAATTTTGATTTTCCAACCACTTGCTAAAGTACAGACAATATTAAGCAAAACAGCACAAGATGCTCAGGAGAAGATGCTCAAGTAAAGAGTAAATTGTGACCTGTGGGAAAATGAAATTAATTTCAAATCTGTACTAGCCCCAGTATGGGGATTGAACTATTGCTTCCTATAAATTTAACAAAGAATGTTAGCAGAAAAAAAGAAAAAACTCTAACTTTGGCTATTTTACCTTTAAAAGGATTAAAATTACTTTTTAAAATTTTAGAAAAATATGATATGCCTTAATTGAAAGAAACTGCATATGAAATGTGCAAAAAAAAGGTGACATTTCAATAAAAAATAAGAAAATTAGAATAACAAAACAAAATCATTGTTTGATTTTGAAGGAGATATGTGTAGAAATAGTCTCCAAAATTTAGAGTCCATTTTCTGGCCATTATAGATCAAGGTACAGTCTATACAAAAGAGAGAGGTGAACATGTTGGGTATAGTTACTTTCACTTCAAAAAATATATTGAAGAATTGAAAATTTGAGGGCGCCTGGGTGGCTCAGTTGGTTAAGCGACTGCCTTCGGCTCAGGTCATGATCCTGGAGTCCTGGGATCGAGTCCCACATCGGGCTCCCTGCTCAGCAGGGAGTCTGCCTCTCCCTCTGACCCTCTTCCCTCTCATGCTATCTCTCATTCTCTCTCTCTCTCGAATAAATAAATAAAAAAAAAATCTTCCTTTAAAAAAAAAGAATTGAAAATTTGAAAGAAGAAAAACTTAAGATAAACTGTATGGATCTAAAGAGATGGTGCTGATCATTAGTAACATAGGTAGTAATGTTTATAAGATAAAATTTATAATTTGTGTAGTTTTTCTTTAGTAACAACTTTATTATATACAACTCTATTACAATGTTTATACATATGTAAAATTCATGGATTCATTTCAAACATAATGTTGTTTTAAAACTTTTATTGAGATTCTTGTTGCTACTCCCCTCAGCAGAGCAAGAGTTATCCAAATTAGGACAAAGGAAAAATGTATAAATACTATAATGATTCAGAAAATGTTGTCTCATTTGGCATTACTACCAATGGAAGCAAGTCATGAAAATCTTGATCACAATAATATTATTAATGATCCTGCTGAAATGAAATCAGAAAAATTAACTTATGAAATAAACAGATATTTAATATATTGAATTATATATTTATTTTACTAGTCATCCAACTATCACCAACACATCAAAAGAACATTCAGACATACAGGATAAGTTTTTCTATAGTATTTTGCCAATTTTCATACATATGAAAGCCATAGCTTTAAATATATTTCTCAGCAAAGAAATGTTAGCACAGAAAAAGACATTACAAAGGTATACCTTTGTAAAAGAATAGAACATATTTAAGAGTGTCTTAGCTTGATTTATATTTATATATATTTATATTCATACATCCCCTGGTAGTTTTCCTCAGGTCCTGCAAATGTTAGAGGTGAGCTGGCCAGACCGCGATCAAGTTTGAGAAACAACAGACCATGGGATTGCCAGCCTTAGATGTTACTGGTAGATATCCCAGAGTGGCCAGGGATGGGGACATACGAAACATACCCCAGCAGACTCCAGCTCAAACACACCAGGAACCAATAGGAGGCTGGGCAACCACTTACTCCAAAGCCTACTGGTTATGGGAGCCTGTCCCCCAAATCTCATCCCCCCACATGCCATCTTGGAAAAGAGCAGAGTGGAATCTAAGAGACTGAAAATTGATCCTACAGAGTCTGAATTAAACCTTTAAAAAATTTTTGTTAGAATGATTGAGGCAAAGGGTTAAATTGGATTGTACCAAATGTGTTTTCAACCACTGCCACCATTACCAAGTGTTGGTAAGGAATGTTGGGTTAATAGTTGAGAAATTAAGGGGTGATAAAATCCTTTGCACATCCAAATGATAGAGTAAAGAAGCCCTTCTGCTTGTATAAAGGCAGGTGGCAGGTAACAAGCTACGGATATCTATCGGAAATGCAGGTCTAGTATGGCAGGAAAAAGAACACAATCACAGACACTATTATCAGTTTCTGTCTTCAGACTTCACTGGATAATTTCCCTTACTTTCAAGCAAGCACCCAGACACTTGTGCCCTTGACCAGATATCTGCGCTGGTCTGTACCTTGATGAATGGACAATTGGAACTTGATTCAGGAAGAACGATTCTCTAATTTCTCCCCTCCTTATTAGGCACCTCTGCCAACAAAACATTAGCCAAAGCAGCTAATTTATTGAGTTTTTAACTTGCATTTGTTCTTACTACCATAGGTTTCTTTTCCTCTCTCAGGTGACCTGTGTGAACAGAGGAAGAAATGAGCCTTGCCTACATGTTCTGCAGTGCTTAAGCACTCCCTCCTAAGTTTGTACCCAGCAAGGGGGAGTCCCACTAAGAAAATCGTCCATTGAGCAGGAAAAAGTGGAACTTGGCTAATCGGATAAAGAAATAAGTCCTATGAGACTTCTTGTATTGTATTGTTTGGGACTAAAATATGTTATACTATCATCAGCACGATGGGAGTCTCTTAAAAACTGAAAGCCTTTTAAGTCCAACAGTAGGAAGTGAGGTGAGGTGCCACTGGATAGAGGAGTGGGTGGAAAACTCTGAATCGCAACGGTAAGTGGTCCCATTCTCTCCCAACTGAAAATCGTCCACGTTGCAAAACAGACACCTTTGCAATCCAATGTCAAAAAGAACTTGAAGCCTAATTTGCTCATTCAGAGGGCTCCCCTGTAATAAGTAAATGTATTGACACAATATTGCTCCCATCTTTTTGTTTTCTTCCTTCCCTTTGCAGCACTGAAATGTTTAGAAATCTATTTGGACTAACAAGCAAACAACGAAAAGCAGTCATCTTCACTTTTAGCACTAAAAACTTAAACCCTGAACTTTAAACACAAAAGAAATCAAAGTGAATAAAAACAGACCATGTAGTCAGGCTGATTAATAAACAGATTAGTGCAAAATTAGGTAGGAATTATATGAATCAAATCCCCAAGATAATCTCATGTATAGGCTTTCCATTATAAAATGGGCCCTTAAAACAACAACATATGTGGTCATTAAAATAGCTTCTTCTTATGAAAACAGCATCCAAATGAGGTTCAGCATTTGCTTTTGCAAAAACTTAAAACAACAATGCTAAATGATGGTGTGGGAAGAGCTTATAACTTTGATGTAATAATGCTGTTTATCTGGTTTTCTTCCAGACTTTTTTCAGAAAGAAATGTTTTAGCCAACTATAACTCTATAGAGGAGCTAGGTCTGGGGAAGAAAATTTGGAAGAACTAAGAAATCTGGAGATTCTATTGTACTAATGGTATGTATTAAAATTGTGAAGTGTGGAGAATCATAAGAGATCCTAATTAAGCTTTTGCAAATTACAATTTCTCCAGGAAGGGGCAAACAATTGATGTGATTTTATAAAGGGATTTAAAAAAAAAAAAAAACCTGTGAATAAAAAAAAAAACAGGACTGTATCTGGAAAATGGAACAATGGAAGAAGAACCAAAATAGAAAAATGCTGTCAAGAAAATCAATTAAAGCTGTCCAAGAGATGTCAGTGGCTGAAAGGAAATTTGGGTCTGCAACAAAGGAAATAACCATGTGGAAATAGAAAGAGAGGGAGAAACATGATAGTCCATTAATGTTTACAACAGCTAGCCTTGTTTTTATTGTGGAAGTATTATTTTTATTTTTCTTGAGCCATTATTAATTTTCACATATTTTCCTAAGAACGCTATTATTAACAGGAACCTAGGAGTTAACATGGAGATGCTGAATGCCACTGGATTAAACAAGAGGAATATCAGCTGTATCAATCAAACTAAAATAAGAAATTTTAAGATGAACTATTACCAACTCCAACTCCCTTGCTCTATCTATTTATGACTTAGACCAGAATACATAAATAGCACCCTGTGGATCACTGCTGAATCTCCTATCAGCGCACACTTAGCTCCCTTAGAAGGTCACCTCCTTAGGGCACCTGGGTGGCTCAGTCGGTTAAACCTCCAACTCTTGATTTTGGCTCATGATCTCAGGGTTGTGGGATCGAGCCCTGCTTTGGGCTCTGTGCTGGGTGTGGAGTCTGCTTAGGATTCCCTCTCTCTCTCATTCTCTGCCCCTCACCCCCCACATTCTCTCTCTTTCATTTGAAGAAGAAGAAGAAGAAGAAGAAGAAGAAGAAGAAGAAGAAGAAGAAGAAGAAGAAGAAGAAAAAGAAGCAGCTCACCTCCTCCACGGCCCCACACAGTGAACAGGGTCACATGCAGAAGAAGAGACAGTATGTGCTACCTACATATTCAGATTTCAAGAATGCAATTACTCGGCTGGACACTTAACTCATGAAATGTCAGCATTCCATCTTCATTCCTCAGTTTCAGGCTTTGAGCAGGTTACATCTAAGCTATTATCTGTCAGTTAACACTTGTGTGTGAATGAATTTATCAAATATTTTGCTAAGAGCAGGTTTTGACAGGGAAGAGACAACCCAAAGGCAGATAAAAGGGGACCAGACAGAAGACATTTGAAAATGGCTAAAACAGGGGCGCCTGGGTGACACAGTCAGTTGAGGGTCCAAATCTTGATTTCTGCTCAGATCATGATCTCAGGGTATTCAGATCCAGCCTCAAGTTGGCTCTGCACTCAGCATGAAGTCTGCTTGAGACTCTTTCTCCCTCTTCTTCTGCCCCTTCCCACCCCTCACACACACACTCTCTCTCTCTAAAAATAAATAAAATGTTTTTTAAAAAAAAAGTAGCCGAAACAACAACCTCTTTCGATTTTGTGGGACTCATAAAAGAATTCCATGACTCCCTAAATCTTCCTCCCAAAGGAACTAGAAATAGTTTTCTAGGACAGAAATGGAAGCTAGCCACTCCCAAAGTTGTGGCCCCCTGATTAGGGTTAAATATACCTCAAGCCCTCTCCCAAGAACGAGATTTGCTGGAAAGTTACTCGTGGATGAATGACAACTGAGGGCATTGGAAACACAGGCACAATGTGTACAGCAAGAAGAGCAGGAGATAAAAAGCTCTTTCTATGGGGCACCTGAGTGGCTCAGTCAGTTAAGCATCTGCCTTTGGCTCAGGGCGTGATCCCAGGGTCAAACCCCACGTCAGGCTGCCTGCTCAGTGGGGAGTCTCCTTTTCCCTCTGCCCCTCACCCTGCTCATGCTCTCTCTCTCTTTCTCACTCTCTCTGTCTGTCTCTCAAAATAAATAAATAAATCTTAAAAAAGAAAAAAAAAGCTCTCTCTGAACCTAAATGGTTTAACATCCACTAAGGAAGAACAGTAAATACATTGGCCTCAAATGTACATGAAAGAAAATGTAAAAGAAATATGTTCTGACAATGTCTGTGAGAATTGATACTACAGAATTCAATAGGAATGACACAGAAAAATGAACCTTGGCTGAGCCCTTCATTAAGAGCCCACTCTTTGGTGAGAGAGTATACCACATGCTTGGCCATTCCAAGAGACACCAGAGATGCCAAAAGATGAAATTTACTTATAACAGCAAGAACAATCCTAATGAAGAAAAGAAAGCATATGTGTGGTCAGGTGTGTGGGTAGGACAGGGAGACCATTCAAAGAAGCCAGTATTTTGGCAGGGAGCTTCCCCAAAAGCTCTGGTTTTTAAGATTTGTAGGCAGTTCAGAGAGAAAAAAAAAAAACACCAATGATGTTGAAACATGAGATAAAAATCCTTAACTTCACTCATAACCTAAAATACCCACAAAAACCATACCACTATCAATTGACAGGTAAAAGTCAAAAAAATGTGATAAATTGTGTGGGCTAGGATGCAGGGATATCTGACACATTCATCACCATTTAGGCAGACATATAAATTAGAATATAATCTCTATGGGAGGCCACTTGTAAATATATGTAATATATTTATATTTATGATATATATGATGTTTTAAATTATACCTCTTATTTTGAAATCATTGTATATTCACATGGATTTGTAAGAAATAACATAGATCTGGGGTGCCTGGGTGGCTCAGTCGTTAAGCGTCTGCCTTCAGCTCAGGTCATGATCCCAGGGTCCTGGGATCAAGCCCTACATTGGGCTCCCTGCTCAGCGGGAAGCCTACTTCCTCTCCCACTCCCCTGGCTTTTGTTCCCTCGCTCGCTGTGACTCTCTTTCTGTCAAATAAATAAATAAAATCTTTAAAAAAAAGTAACATAGATCTTATGTACCCTTTGCCCAGTTCCCCTCAATAGCAACATCTTGCAAAATCATGGCCTGACATTACAACTAAGATATTGACAGGTATACTGGTGAGATATAGACCACTTTCATCACCACAAGGATCCCCTCTATAGTCACACCAATGTCCCTCCATTCCCTTAACTCTCTCCTAACTCCTTAACCCCTCTTAACTCCTTAACTCTGACAACCACCAATTTGTTCTCCATTTTTATAATTTTATCATTTTAAGAATGTTATATAGATGGAACCAGACAGGATATAGCCTTTGGGGATTGACGTTTTTCACTCAGCCTAATTCTCTGGAGATTCATTCAAAAATTGTGTTATCAATAGTTCCTGCATTTTTTTTTCCACAGCGAGTAGTATTCCATGGCATGGATATACCGGAGTTTGTTTACCCATCCACTCATTGAAAGACATATTTGGGGGGGCTTTCAGTATTGGGGTATTATAAATAAAGCTGCTGTAAACAACTGTGTTCAGGTTTTTGTGTGAAGGTAAGTTTTCATTTCTCTAAGGAAAATGACGAGGACAGCAGTCTTTCAATCACGCATCTTTACATTTTTAAGAAACCGCTCAACTGTATAAGAGATCCACTTTCTCCACACACTCACCAGCATTTGGCATTATCATTATTTTTTATTTTAGCCATTCTGATAGGTGTCACTGATACCTCATTTTAATTTCGTTTCCATAATGGCTAAAGATGCCAAACATTGTTTCACATACGTATTTGCTTCCATATATTATCTTTGGTGAAATATCTCTTCATGACTTTTGCCTATTTCTAATGGCATTTTGTTTTTTACTGTTGAGTTTCAAGAATTTCCTCATCTATTCTAGATACTCGGTCTTTGTTGAATATGAAGTTGCAAGCCTCAGTGAGTCTGTAATCACTGATCACAGATCGCCATAATCAATAAAATAATGATGAAAAAGTTTCAAGTATTGTGAGAATTACCAAAATGTGTCACTGACACTCTAAGTGAGCAAATGCTGCTGGAAAAATGGTGCCAAGAGACTTACTCAACACAGGGTGGCCACAAGCCTTCAATTTCTAAAAAACACAGTATCTGTGAAGTGTAGTAAAGCAAAGTGCAATAAAATGAGATGTGCCTGTAAATTGCTTTTGTGCCTTTGTCAAAAATCAGCTGGACATATTTGGGGGCATCTATTTCTGGGTTTTTTATTCTGTTCCACTGATCTACCGTCTATTCTGCCAGTGACACAGAGTCCTGACAACCATACCTAATAGTTGTCTTATAATTAGGTAGTCTGATTTCTCCCACTTTATTCTTTTAAAAAAAAAGTTATTGCAGATATTTTAGTTCCTTTCCCTTTTCACATAAATTTTAGAAAAACCTTCTCCATATCTATAAAAAAATCTTGCTGTGATTTTGATAAGAATTCATGGTAAGCCCATATATCAAGTTGGGGAGAATTGCCATCTTTATTATATTGAGTTTTCATATCCACAAACATGTCATTTCTTTCCATTTATTTAGATCTTCTTGGATTTCTCTCATCAACATTTTATAGTTTTCATGATACACATACAGTACATGAAAATTTACACCTAAGAATTTTTTGTTCTTGTTGTTTTGAGTGATTGTAGATGATGCTGTATTTTTAAACTTGGTGTCCACATGTTCATTGCTAGTATATAGAAATTCAATTGATTTTTGTATGTTATCTTAGATCCTATAATCTTACTTTACCAAATTGGTAGTCCTAGGAGTCTCTGTGAATATTCCTTAGAATTTTTACATATGGAATCATACAGCCTGCAAATAAAGATAGTTTTATTTCTTCCTTAACAATTCTTATGACCTTTATTTCCTTTTCTTGCTTTAATTCATTGACTAGAACTTCCACTACTCTGTTAGAATAAGAATGATGAGCTCAATCCTCCTTGCCTTATTTTGATATATAGAATATAATGTTATCTGTAGGACTCTTGCAGAGTGCTAGAACACTTTATCAAGTTGAAGAAGTTTCCCACTATTCCTAGTTTTCTGAGATTTTTATCATGAATAGGTGTTGAATTCTGTCATATGATTTTTCTATATCAGCTCATATGATCACTGGAGTTTTCTTCTTTAGCTTACTAATATAATGGATCACTCTGATTGATTGATTTTCAGATACTGAACCAAGAATCCATCCCTGGAGTAAACCTCACTTGGTCATGGTGTATAATTCTTTGTGTATATTGCTGAATTTTATATGCCAATATGTTGTTAAGGGTACTTCCCTCCCTATTTCTGGTCTATAGTTTTCCTGCCCTGTCTGTGTCTGGTTTTGGTATCAGGGTAACATTAGCTTCACAAAATGAATTGAGAAGTGTTCCCTTCTCTTCTATTTTCTTGAAGATGTGTAGAGTTGGTATTAATTCTTCTCTAAACATTTGGTGAATTCTCCAGTGAAACCATTTGGGCCCAAGGAATTTTTTAGTTAATAATTCCGTTTCCTTAATAGTTACAGTGATATTTAAGCTATCTATTTCATTTTGGGTGAATTGTAGTAGTTTTTGTTTTTCAAGGAATTGGTCTAAATTCTCTAAATTCTCAAATGTATGGGAGCACCTGGGTAGCTCAGTTGGTTAAGCATCAGACTCTTGATTTTGGCTCAGGTCGGGATATCAGGATCTTGAGACTGAGTCCTGGGTTTGGGCTCTGAGCTCAGTGGGGAGTCTGCTTGAGATCCTCTCCCTCTCCCTCTTCCACTCCCTGCTCACACTCTCTCTAAATAAATAAATAAATAAAATCTTTTTAAAAAAATAAGTTCTCAAATGTATGTGTATAGAGTTTTTCATAACATTTCCTTTTTATTAACTCCTTTCTTCTGTTTGATTTGGGCTTTACTTTTTTTCTTGGCTCTTGAGATGGGAGCTTAGACCATTGATGTGAGACTTTTCCACTTTTTTTATGTAAACATTGGTTTTATAACGTTTCCTCTCAGTATTGCTTTAGCTATATCCCACAAGTTTCGATACATTGAATTTTCATTTTTATTCAGTTCGTTGTATTTTTTAATTTCTCATTGACACATAGACTATCCAGGAGTGTCATATTTACTTTCCAATTGTTTAGAGATTTTCCTGTTATCTTTCAGTTATTGATTTATAGTTTGATTTCACTGTGATCAGAGAACATACTCTGTATGATTTAAATTCTTTTAAATTTATTAAAGTTTTTCTTGTGGCCCATAATATTTTCTATGATGGTGTGAACCAATGGTGCCTCAAAAGAAAGTGTGCTCTGTTGTTGGATATAAATATATCAATTTGCATATAACTATAAATCTACAAATATTAATTTGATACCTGGTATGTGCTATATTGATCAGAGTTCATTTGCAGAAAATAGAATCCACTTTAAACCCCTGTTTCTCAACTCTGGTTCTATAGAACCCCAGTCTTCTGCAAAGTGTTTCTAATTATGTTGTGGTTTTGTTACATCACTACTAAACAAAAGAAACATCATATCTGAACTTGGCATGCCATGTGATGCCACCATGTGATGCTAGTCCTTTCATTAGAGATTTTTCATGTTTAAAACTGGTAATCCAAACTGTCCTAGTCCATTGTGCATTGTTGATGGCAGTAAGTTCAAACGCAGCACTTCCTCCAGCACAATTGGAGACACTTAGCCACACTTGGTGATTTGATAAGTAAGGGTGTCAATTATTTTTAATGGCTCTAGGAATCTCAAAACAGAGTAAAACTCTTGTTTAAAAATTGAAAAGTTGCATTTAATAAAAAGTGTGAAGAAACAAATTATTTAGTAGCAAAACTTACTGTTTAAAAAAGGAAAAGTTGGGGGGCACTTGGCTGTCTCAGTCAGTGGAGCATGCGACTTGATCTTGGGGTTGTGAGTTTGAGCCCCATGTTTGGTGCAGAGATTACTTAAAAATAAACACTTTAAAAAAAAAGAAGAAGAAGAAGAAGGGGCGCTTGGATGGCTTAGTCGGTTAAGCATCAGACTCTTGATTTCGGCTCAGGTCATGACATCAGGGTTGTGAGATCAAGCCCTGCATTGGGCTCTGTGCTGGGCATGGAGCCTGCTTAAGATTCCCTCTCTCGCTCTGCTCCTCCTCCACCCCCATTCCTCCCCCCCACACACATGTGAGCACTCTTTCTCTGTCTCTAAAAAATTAAATTTAAATTTAAAAAAGAAAGAAAAGTTGGATTCTACTCTTAAATAATATAATAAATTGATTTATTAATGACAGGTCACATGAAGCTGAAGAGGTTCTCTATTTTAAACTAAAAAACAACAGCTTCTCCATCCAGGTTGATGAGTCAAACTATTTCTTTAATAGTAGTATCTGTGAGATTTTTAGATGATAGTAAAATTTGAGGAAATTTTTTTGCTGTGAAGAGCTATCCCAAAGAAACAATGACCAAGATATATTCAATATTTGGTCTACCTACCTGGAAACAAAAGGTCTGTCTTTGCAATGTTGGCATGATACTAGTGAGGCCCATCAATGGTTGGCTCCATGAGAGGTTTTGCTTCTCTTGTATAGAAAGAAAGTCCTAACATTATCATGACACAATATTTTCTTTTCATTTATTCATTTTTTAATTATGTTCAATTAGTCAACATATAATACATCATTAGTTTTTGATGTAGTGTTCAATGATTCATTAGTTGCATGTATCACCCAATGCTCAACACCACACATGCCCTCCTTAATACCCATCACCTGGTTACCCCAACCTCCAATCCCCCCCACTTCTGTAACCCTGTTTGTTTCCCAGAGTCCAGAGTCTCTCATGATTTTTCTCCCTCTCAGATTTGTTCCCATTCAGTTTTTCCCTCCCTTCCCCTGTGGTCTTCTGCCCTATTCCTTATGTTCCACATATGAGTGAAACCATATGATAATTGTCTTTCTCTGCTTGACTTATTTCACTTAGCGTAATCCCCTCCAGTTCCACCCATGTCAATGCAAATGGTAGGTTTTCATTCTTTCTGATGGTTGAGTAATATTCCATTGTATATATATGCCACATCTTCTTTACCCATTCATCTGCTGAAGGGCATCTTCGCTCCTTTCACAGTTTGGCTATTGTGGTGCATGATGACACAATATTTTCTTCACAGATGCAGGTGGTGCTAAAAAGTACTGGAGATGGCCTGTGGGAAAAGTTGGCGGAGGAGTAGGGGACCCTATTCCAACTGGTCCCCGGAATTGAGCTGGATATCTACCAGACCACTCTAAACACCCACAAAATCAGCCTGAGATGTAAGAAGATAGATCTGCATCTCTACAAACAGGATATTGCAGGCAGTTGGTTTCGAAGAATGAAGCAGGGAGCCGTGATTCCACAGGCAAATATTGGAGGATAAACAGAAGGGCAAGGGAGCCTGGCTGTGGTGATCCTGCACCGCCAGTAAGCAATAGCCTCCGTGCTGGGGATGGGGCACAGACTCGCAGACCAGTAGCGATGCAGAAAGGACTTTAGGGCAGACCCCCAGACTGAAACCAGAGTGGCAGGGCCATGCCTGCAAACTGGGGGTGGCTGGTGGTTTTAGAAGCACAAAGGGCAGAGACGTGCCCCGACCTGGAGGCAAGGACTGGGAGCGCTGTGGAGGGGCACACAACTCAGGACACTGCAGTTTATAGCAGCACAGACAGAAATAGAGATAGTGTGGCCTAGAGAGCTCACTGAAGAACAGACCACGAGCTCTCTGTTCTGAGGAAGAGGGTTGGAAATGATCTCTTCTGCTCTGACTCTCGGAAGAGATGTGCAAAGCCACCAGGGAAAGCTGCCAGAGAACAAAAGCCCCAAAAAACTGGTTTTCACTGAGCTCATCCCCCCCCTCACAGGGGGCAGGGCAACTCTGCTCAAACAGGGTTGCCTGAGTAACAGCGCGGCAGGCCCCTCCCCCAGAAGACAGGCTGGGAAAACAAGAGGACAGCAACCCTAAGGTCCCTAGAAAACAGGTGCATCTTACTTGGGTTGTGGTCAATAATTTGGACTCTGTACATTCCCTCAACTACCCCTCAACAGAATGACTAGGAGGAGAAACCCCCAAAATAGGAAAGACTCAGAGAATGTGACCTCTGCCACAGATTTGCAAATGGATACAGGTATAACCAAGATGTCAGAGACGGAATTCAGGGTAACAGTTGTGAAGACAGTAGCTAGAATGGAGAAATTGATTAATGGCAACAAAAAGTCTCTAAGGGCAGAAATGAAAGCTGAACTGGCAGAACTTAAAAATGCTATCAATGAGATCCAATCTAATCTAGATAATCTAACAGCTAGGGTAAGTGAGGCAGAAGAATGAATTAGTGATCTAGAAGACCAATTAATAGACAAGAAGGAAAAAGAGGAGGTCAGGGAAAAACAGCTCAAAATCCATGAAAACAGAATCACAGAAATAAGTGACATCATGAAAAGTTCCAATGTCGGAATTATTGGGATCCCTGAAGGGGTGGAGAGAGAGAGAGGACTAGAAGATATATTTGAGCAAATCATAGCTGAGAACTTCCCTTATTTGGGGAATGAAACAAACATTTGTGTCCTAGAGGCAGAGAGGACCCCTCCCAGGATCAAGGAAAACAGGCTAATGCCCCGGCATCTAATAATAAAACTCGCAAATCTTAGAACCAAGGAAACCATCTTAAGGGCAGTTAGGGGGAAGAGATTCCTTATGTACAGAGGGAGAAACATCAGAATAACATCAGACCTATCCACAGAGACCTGGCAAGCTCTGGCAAGACATATTCAGGGAACTAAATGAGAAGAACATGCAGCCAAGAATACTTTATCTGGCTAGGTGGTCATTTAGAATGGATGGAGAGATGAAGAGCTTCCAAGACCAGCAGAAACTGAAAGAATATGTGACCACTAAGGTGGCCCTGCAAGAAATATTAAAGGGGGGTTCTATAAAAAGAGAAAGACCCCAAGAGTGATATAGAACAGAAATTTAGAGAGACAATCTATAAAAACAAGGTCTTCACAGACAACATGATGACAATAAATTCATATCTTTCAATAATCACTTTCAACGTGAACAGCCTAAATGCTCCCATGGAAATGGCACAGAGTTGCAGATTAGATAAAAAGACAAGACCCATCCATATGTTATCTATAAGAGACTCAATCCAGACTGAAAGTGAAGGGATGGAGATCCATCTTCCATGCCAATGGACCTCAAAAGAAAGCTGGGGTAGCAATTCTCATATCAGACAAATTAGATTTTAAGCCAAAGACTGTAGTTAGAGACACAAAAGGACACTATATCATGCTTAAAAGGTATATCCAACAAGAACATCTAACAATTATAAAGACCTATGCCCCCAACATGGGAGCAGCCATCTACATGAGCCAACTGTTAACCAAAATATAGAGTCATATTGATAACAATACATTAATTGTAGGAGACCTCAATACCCCACTCTCAACAATAGACAGATCATCTAAGCAGAAAATCAACAAAGAAATAAGAGCTTTGAATGACACACTGGACCAGATGGACCTCATAGGTATATACAGAACATTCCACCTTAAAAGAACAGAATACTCATTCTTCTGGAGCACACATGGAACTTTCTCCAGAATAGACCACATACTGGGTCACAAATTAGGTCTCAACAGATACCAAAAGATTGATATTATTCCCTGCATATTCTCAGACAATAATGCTTTGAAACTGGAACTCAATCATAAGAAAAAATTTGGAAGAAATTCAAACACTTGGAAGCTAAAGACCACTCTGTTCAAGAATGTTTGGGTCAACCAGGAAATCAAAGAAGAACTTAAACAATTCATGGAAACCAATGAGAACAAAAATACATCAGTCCAAAACCTATGGGATACTGCAAAGGCGATCCAAAGGGGGAAGTACATAACCATCCAAGCCTCACTCAAAAAAATAGAAAAATCCTGAATTCACCAACTAACTTTACACCTTAAAGAACTGGAGAAAAAGCAACAAATGACACCTAAGCCATGCATTAGAAGAGAAATAATTAAGATTATAGCAGAGGTCAATGAATTAGAAACCAGAAACACAGTAGATCAGATCAACAAATCTAGAAGCTGGTTCTTTGAAAGAATTAATAAGATCGATAAACCACTGGCCAGACTTATCCAAAAGAAAAGAGAAAGGACCCAAATTAATAAAATTATGAATGAAGGGGGAGAGATCACAACTAACACCAAGGAAATAGAAATAATTATTAGAAATTATTATTTCTAATAACTATATGCCAATAAATTGAGCAACTTGGAAGAAATGGATGCCTTCCTGGAAACCTATAAACTACCAAGACTGAAACAGGAAGAAATTGACAACCTGAATAGGCCAATAACCAGTAACGAGATTGAAGCAATGATCAAAAACCTCCCAAAAAACAAGAGTCCAGGGCCTGATGGATTCCCTGGGGAATTCTACCAAACATTCAAGGAAGAAATAATACCTATCCTCCTGAAGCTGTTTCAAAAAATAGAAACAGAAGGAAAACTTCCAGACTCATTCTATGAGGCCAGCATTACCTTAATCCCAAAACCAGGCAAAGACCCATCAAAAAGGAGAATTTCAGACCGATATCCCTGATGAACATGGATGCAAAAATTCTCAACAAAATCCTAGCTAATAGGATCCAACAATACATTAAAAGGATCATCCACCACGACCAAGTGGGATTTATCCCCAGGAAACAAGGGTGATTCAACATTCCCAAATCAATCAATGTGATAGAACACATTAATAAGAGGAGAGAGAAGAACCATATGATCCTCTCAATTGATACAGAAAAAGCATTTGACAAAATACAGCATCCTTTCCTGATTAAAACTCTTCAGAGTATAGGGATAGAGGGAATATTCCTTCAAGTTCATAAAATCCATCTGTGAAAAACCCACAGCAAATATCATCCTCAATGGGGAAAAGCTGAGAACATTTCCCTTCTAGCCACTACTGTTCAACATAGTACTAGAAGTCCTAGCAACAGCAATCAGACAACAGAAAGAAATAAATTATATTCAAATAGGCAAAGAAGAAGTCAAACTCTCTTCGCAGATGACATGATATTTTATGTGGAAAGCCCAAGACTCCACCCCCAAATTACTAGAACTCATATAGCAATTCAGTGATGTGGCAGGATACAAAATCAATGCACAGAAATCAGTTGCTTTCTTATACACTAGCAATGCAATTGTAGAAAGAGAAATTAGAAAAACGATTCCATTTACAATAGTACCAAAACCATAAGATACCTTGGACTAAACTTAACCAAAGAGATAAAGGATCTATACTCTAGGAACTACAGAACACTCATGAAGGAAATTGAAGAAGACAATTTTCCAGGGGAAATCGGAGGGAGAGATGAACCATGAGAGACTATGCAAAAATAGAAAAACATTCTATGCTCATGGATGGGAAGAATAAACATTGTTAAAATGTCTATGCTACCCAGAGCAATCTATACCTTCAACGCCATTCCGATCAAAATTCCAATGCCATTTTTCAGAGTGCTGGAACAAACAATCCTAAAATTTGTATGGAATCAGAAAAGACCCCAAATCACCAAGGAAATGTTGAAGAAGAAAAACAAAGCTGGGGGCATCGTGTTGCCTGATTTCAAGCTATATTACAAAACAGTGATCACCAAGACAGCATGGTATTGGCACAAAAACAGACATATAGACCAATGGAAGAGACTAGAGAGCCCAGATATGGACCCTCAATTCTATGGTCAAATAATCTTCGACAAAGCAGGAAAAAGTATGCAATGGAAAAAAGACAGTCTCTTCAATAAATGGTGCTGGGAAAATTGGACAGCTATATACAGAAGAATGAAACTCGACCATTCTCTAACACATACACAAAGATAAACTCAAAATGGATGAAAGACCTCAAAGTGAGACAGGAATCCATCAAAATCCTAGAGAACATAGGCAGTAATCTCTTTGACATCGGCCACAGCAACTTCTTTCAAGATACATCTCCAAAGGCTAGTGAAACAAAGCAAAAATTAACTTTTGGGACTTCATCAAGATAAAAAGCTTCTGCACAGCAAAGGAAGCAGTCAACAAAACAAAGAGGCAACCCACAGAATGGGAGAAGATATTTGCGAATGACACTACAGATAAAGGGCTGGTATCCAAGATCTATAAAGAAACTCTCAAACTCAACACCCAAAAAACAAATAATCAAGTCAAAAAATGGGCAGAAGACATGAACAGACACTTTTCTGAAGAAGACATACAAATGGCTAACAGACACGTGAAAAAATGTTCAGCATCATTAGCCATCAGGGAAATCCAAATTAAAACCACATTGAGATACCACCTTACACCAGTTAAAATGGCAAAAATTGACAAGGCAAGAAACAACAAATGTTGGAGAGGTTGTGGAGAAAGGGGAACCCTCTTACACTGTTGGTGGGAATGCAAGTCGGTACAGCCACTTTGGAAAACAATGTGGAGGTGCCTCAAAAAATTGAAAATAAGAGTTACCCTATGACCCAGCAATTGCACTTCTGGGTATTTACTCCAAAGACACAGATGTAGTGAAAAGAAGGGCCATATGCACCCCAATGTTCATAGCAGCAATGTCTGCAACAGCCAAACTGTGGAAAGAGCCGAGATGCCCTTCAACAGATGAATGGATAAAGAAGACGTAGTCCATGTATACAATGGAATATTACTCAGCCAGCAGAAGGGTTGAACACCCAACTTTCACATCAACATGGATGGGACTGGAGGAGATTATGGTAAGTGAAATAAGTCAAGCAGAGAAAGTCAATTATCATATGGTTTCACTTATTTGTGGAACATAAGGAACAGCATGGAGGACATTAGGAGAAGGAAGGGAAAAATGAGGGAGGGAATTGGAGGGGGAGACGAACCATGAGAGACTATGGACTCTGAGAAACAAACTGAGGGTTTTAGAGGGAGGGGGGTGGGGGGATGGGTTAGCCTGGTGACGGGTATTAAAGAGGGCACGTACTGCATGGAGCAATATGCAAACAATGAATCATGGAACACTACATCAAAAAACTAATGATGTATTGTATATGGTGACTAGCATAACATAATAAAATTAAATTAAATTTTAAAAAAAGTACTGGAAATGAGGAAAGTTCTGGACAATACAAAATTTGTTGACTATTATATGAGGGTCAAATCATTCAAGAATATTTTAAAAATTGACAACCTGGACAAAGAGCCTCCTGTGCCATACTGAAATGTGGTGGATTAAAGAGGAAGAGTTCCCAACAAGGTGTTTGAACATCAGGAGTTCTTCAAGGAAGCATCAGGCCATATTTTGCAGAAGGTTTTGAAGATGAAGACTAACTACAGAAGCCAGCTTACCAGGCAGACTTCTTTTTTTTTTTTTTTAATCATATGAACTAGTTGAGCAAATTTCTGCAAAGCCCTGGGAAAAATGTTTTTACTTCAAGTAATCAAATTCTTGGATTTTAAAGGAAACTGAACTGTTAGAAAAATCATGTTGCAAAGGGAACTCTTGGAATGTTTCTACTGCTACTTTGGCTTGAAAATGAAGGAAACCAGGAGGTCAAGTCTTACTGTAATCTACATTGAAGAACTATGGAGCAAAACTGAATAATATTCTCCTTCCCTTTCAATACAAGTGTACAACTGGGTAAGGGATCCATCTCTGAGACATTCACTCAGCTGAGACCTTGACTTTGAGAAAAGAGGAAGAATTTATAAACTGCAAGACTATATACTCAAGATAAGATTTACCAATATCTCCCTAGATCAAGTCTCTATTTCTGTAAAAGGAGAAGATGCTGCCATTCAGAAGAAACATTTTTGCTCTTTTTCAATTTCTTACATGTGTGAGCAAGACTTTTATTGCTTCATAAATATCAAGAGCAGAGACAGAAATCTTCTCATTTCAACTGAAAATGAAATCCATGTGTGTTTATCTCAAGCACAACCCAGAACTGAGTATTTGCACAGCAAAGAAAACATGAGAAAAAGAAAGAGAAAGGAAGGAAGGAAGGAAGGAAGGAAGGAAGGAAGGAAGGAAGGAAGGAAGGAAGGAAGGAAGGAAGGAAAGAAGGAAGGAAGGAAGGAAGGTTTCACATTAAAGAGATAAGCTTTATTCTGTATTTTTAGTTTCAAAACTAAAACTTTACGCACATATAAGCTAAAAGTGTCAACACATGCACATAATAATTTTATGATGTCTAAACCTATGTTTGAGACTGATAAGGTTATTTGTTTAAAAAAAAAAGTTTTTTCCAGGGGCAGCTGGGTGGCTCAGTCAGTTAAGCATCTGACTCTTGATCTCAGCTCAGGTCTTTATCTTAGGGCTGTGAATTCAAACCCCGCATTGGGCTTCATGCACTTAAAAAAAAAAAAAAAAGATGTTTTCTAAGTCCAATATGCATCTTAGACCATATTTTTATTCATAATACTGCCTTAGCTTATGGTTTTAGAGGCTTTACATTTCAACATAATCAATAAATTTTCACGTTGGAAATAACATTACTTAAAATCAACTTACAATCTAAATTATAACCTAAATTAAATCTACCAAGACTACCACTAAAAAAAATAATTTCCATTTTGGCTGAACATAGTTATTTATTTAGTAGAAATTTATTCTTTTTTACCTTTATAAAAAGGAAAGATTAACTACCTTTTTATCTAAGAAAATTAGCAAAAATGACATTTTTAGTTTTAAGTAGATGGAAGACTACTCTTCCATAGTATATACCATATACCATAACCATAGTATTTACCATAACCATACTTCACTATCATCTACAGAGTAGAAATTTTTGACAAGACCCTTGAATCTAGTTGGATACAGTAAAAATTTCAAAATAATTTATTTTTAAGGCAAGTCTGAAGTTTCCTCTACCTGTATTACTGACTTGCCTCACAGTTGATATCGTTTGTGGAAAGGGTAACCACACAGAAGACTAGTAAGTTAGCCAAAATAAACAGATCCACATAAAAAGATCATTGCTAGAAAAGATGGACAATTATGACTCAATAATTAGATCTACAACTTACCGACCATGGTAACAATTCCATGAACCGGAAATAAATCTTTTTGTTTCTTTTTTTAAGTCTTGAGACAAGAAGTCTTGGAAACCCTAAGGCACAGACTAAGAAGAATGTAGGTATAATGTAAGAAAGATAAGTGTACCATGTAGAAAATGACCTATGTCTTATTCATACTTGTATCCATAAACTCTGATTAACAGAGGGCACGTGTTGTGGTGAGCACTGGGTGTTATATGGAACTAATAAATCATTAAACACTACATCAAAAACCAATGATGTACTATATGTTGGCTAATTGAATAATAAAAAATAAAATAAAAAACAGTAGTGAATGTTGTATCTCGGTGTATTTGCAGGTTTTGTTATATTTAAACACAGGGGTTCCCTGAGATCTGGAAATTGCTTTAAGGCATTTTAAGGATAAAGATTGAGAAAGGATGCTTTAGTCAAATTGAATAAGAGTGGGTGCATTACAGCATATTAAGTGGCATACAGAGTTAGGAGGAGATTTGACAAAACACATTAAAGAGGTTGGACTTTCAGGAAACACTTGTGTCCAGCAAGGGAGCTGCTGCCTTTTCTATGATTAGGTAGCCAGCTCCCAGACTGCAGCACCAACACAAGGAGGAAGCTGGAACTGCTAAGGGTTCCAGAACCTCGCCTCACCTGCGGCAATCGATACCACCAAAGAGATGCTGGCTCCCTGGCTCTCAAAACCCACAGAGCTGGTGACAGCAGACTGTGTCTTCAAGGACTGCAGAGAAAACAGTCACATGACTGTGTCTGCAAGGAAATAAACAACACAACAAGCAGCTTGGCATCTTCTATGTTTTGTGTAAGGGCACCTGATCATCAAAATCTAACTCTTCTTTGGAACATGACTACAGAGGCATTTAGGAAATAAACATTTTTATTTTTCAGCTCCTTCAGTATATGTGGGATCATTAACAAAAGAGTGGAATGGATGTTAAGAGCCAATCATGTATCCAACACAAAGGATCCCTGATAGCACTCATCCTACCCTAATGAAGTAAGTTTGGAAAAATGTGTGATTTTATTCAGTTTAACTTAATTTCTAGTCCTGAAATTATGACCTAATATTAAAACCAGAATAATCTTTAGCCATTTGGTCCACAAATCTTCCCTTTTCATGCATTAACTCAGATAATTCAACTGAAATCCCATGTACATTTTTTTAATTATATATATAGGTAATGAATAAATGTCTTTGGAATATGCCCACCATACTATGGTAACCTCAATTGTCATACCTGGACCTAACAGGACATTTTCATTTATTCAGCAAACATTTCCTGAGCAGCTATTTTGTAGCTGATACTGTGTAGAGCTGTGAATTGTGTAAGACTGTTGAATCACAGACCTGTACCTCTGAAACAAATAATACATTATATGTTAAAAAAAAAAAAAAAGAAGAAGAAGATAGTAGGAAGGCAAAAATGAAGGGGGGAAATTGGAGAGGCAGACGAACCATGAGAGACTATGGACCCTGAGAAACAAACTGAGGGTTCTAGAGGGAAGGGGGTAGGGGGATGGGTTAGCCTGGTGACGGGTATTAAAGAGGGCATGTATTGAATGGAGCACTGGGTGTGATACGCAAACAATGAATCATGGAACACTACATCAAAAACTAATGATGTAATGTATGGTGATTAATATAACATAATAAAATAAAATAAAATAAGAACATCCTTACTTTTCTATTTCTCATTTGTATGGATTCCAAACTTAAAATCCAATAAGTCTCCAACTATAACTTTGATTGGAGATGTGTTGGTTGGTATTTACTTGCAAGAGTGGAGGTCAGAAAAATTCTGAAAATTCACTTAACTCCCTTAAAAACCCATTAAGGGGGCGCCTGGGTGGCTCAGTCGTTACACATCTGCCTTCAGCTCAGGTCATGATTCCAGGGTCCTGGGATCAAGATTGAGCCCTGCATCGGGCTCCCTGCTCCGCGGGAAGCCTGCTTCTCCCTCTCCCACTCCCCCTGCTTGTGTTCCCTCTTTCGCTATGTCTCTCTGTCAAATAAATAAATAAAATCTTAAAAAAAATTAAGTTCCATTTTGATCAGCTCCAACAGAACAAGCTAATGGTAATTCCAATAATACTATGCTCCAGATCTAAGAGCTCTTTCAAGTCCCCCAAGATTCCATTGCCTTCCTCCAAAATCGCAAATTTTCAAGGCACACTCTCTCATTACTTCTCATGTTCAATAGAAGTTGGCCTTAATGACTCTCATTATCAGGCACTAACTGGTCCTCCATTTATTTGCCAATGGTCCCAAATATTTCATAGTTTGATGAATTCCTCATCACCCCCACACCCATCAATTTATATAAGCCAACGAAGACCACATGTGTAAGAGAGAAAAGCAAAGAACATTAACAAGACATCTTGATAAAGGACAAACCAAGAATAAATTAAGAAGTCCCCGTCAATAGAAATTTAAAGCACAAAATTTTATTTTCTTTTTAATCTGTTGCTATAAAGTGTGAGCCATCTTCAGAAACAGAGTGAATCCGACAGTTTTGTGTTGGCTCACATTTCCCATTACAGACACCTCTCATGGCTGTCCTGAAGCAAAAATAAATTTCCCTTTTTAAGCTTTTGATGATAAAAATCTCATCTGAAGCCTCATAAATGATCCTTTATTATCTATATTAATAATGAATAAATGTCTTTTGAATACCCCTGATCTTTTGCATTAATATCACCAGATGTATTATAGATAACCTTTTGATTTAACAGCACAAACTCTGAAACAATATTAAACACTAAAGGACTGATCTTATGGAGTCACTGAGGTCAGGATTATAAACATTTCTTTCAGTTCTATGTGTCCATTAGGTGACACTAACACCTATCAGTATTTATTTTTTGAACGTGTGTGTGAGTTGTGTGTGTGTGTGAGAGAGAGAGAGAGAGAGAAAAAGAGCCCTAGAAACCAAGCTCATAATTTTTTGTTTTCTTCAGCCTTTTATTTTTCGCACATTCCATATTCCTCCTCCAACTTTTCTAGTGTGAGCTAAAGATCTCAATGGAGACAGAATTTAAAGCACTCCTGTAACTTTCTGTTCATTCTAGCTTCCTTTTTAAAATATAATTAATCTCTTATGAGTGCCTTCCACTTGGAAAAGCTCCAGTTGGAAAGATTTTGTTTCACATCACAAAAAAATCATGAATGAGAAACAGCTATTCCTTCTTCAGGTTTTTTGTTCAACATCACTGAATACTCTTCTGTGACTAAATGCCCCCTTCCCTCCATCCCAGCCTTGTACAGATAAAGGAATGTCAGAAGCTAAGATGGAATGAGTTGCCAGATCACAGAGCTAATCAAGGCAGAGCCACAACAATAAGGTGCATGATATGAACATGATTTTTGACTGTTCATGTTGACCTTGATCACCTGATCAAAGTGATGTTTATCAGGTTTTTCCTCTCTGCTGTAAAATTATTCTTTGTTTTCCCTTTTCCATTCTGAACTCTTTGGAAGGAAGTCACTATGTGAAACCCACACCTAAGGAGTGGGCAGTTATGTTCCACCTCCTTAAGGAAAGAGTAATTACATAAATATAAATTATTTGGAATTATTCTGCATGAGAGATTTGTCTATTTGCTCTTAAGGGTCCCAATTTCTTGTGGAATGAAAACTTTTGCTCCTCTTTTTCAAAAACTTCAAGTTTGGGTTAAATGGATGGTGGTCAAGGTAGGGACACCTTGTGCCACTGAAATCAGACTGTGTGGGAAGGTGTCCATCCTGTTCCTAAAGGTGGTTCTACAGTCCAGTCACTGGGTAAGCAGCTAGGGAGAGTGCTGTGCAAGAGCTCGTGTATGAAATTAGAGTCATAGTTGAGTATAAGTCACATAAAATCCTTTTGGAAGGAGATAGGACAAAACCAAATGTAATACATTAAGTTGGCCAAATCACACCTGCAATGCTAGGCTCCATTCTGGGCCAGACCATTAAGGGAGAAATGAGAAAAATTAGTATGGCCAAAGAAGTGACTGGTGCCAAGGAGTTAGAACACCATGCCATAGAAATGCTTTCCATCTGTATAGCTTTCTAGAGTTTACCAAGTTTACCAAGTTTACCAAGTGTAATCATCTACACTACGTCATTTAATCTTTTCCAAAATTGCAAACCCCAATGCCCCATCCCCACTTTTCTGCTTTACTTTCTTCATAGTATTGTCGCCAACCAATATTCCTTCCTGCCTAGTGGACACTCAATAAATATCTATTGAGTAAATTAATTCTAAAAATATCCCCAGGGAATTGGCATTTTTTTTAATCTTATGTTAAATAGGTTCTCAAGATAAGGAGACATGTCCACTTTCAGAAAACTAGCAAATAAAAGAGCTGGGGCTGCTACTTCACAGGTCTGCTTCCTCTGTGCAGATGAAGTACTGTTAAGAAAACTCAAGAATTTTATCCTAAAAATAAGAACACTGTGTGAAGCAGAACAGTAGTCTTTAAATACTTACAGAGCTGTCATCTTCAAAAGGGCCTATATCCTCTCAGGATGACTCCACAGGGCCTTGCTGGAAATAACAAATGGAGGAGCATTTTAATTCCACACTAGGAAAATCTTTGAAACACTGAGAGCTCACTTGCTCCTACCCTGAGGTAAATAGGCTGCCTGGAATGACCTGCCTGAGCAGAAGCTGTTGAGAAAGAGTCTCCATGCTCTCACTTCTAGAGAACATGATAGAAGGACTTTATGTAATAGACCATTTGGGGGGACAACTTTTAAAGGCTTTCCCACCTTGAGTCTATTATTCTTGCTATGCAGGATTTCCTGAACCAAAGATTGCAAAGCATGAGTTGAAATGCCTTACAGCCCAATTTCACACTGAATAAAGCATCTATGATACCAGATAATACATGATGAAGATTCTGAGTGCCTACTTCATACAAAAGAGGAAAAGCAGGAATGTGACACAGACCTGCCCAGGTTATAACTTGAGAGTATTTTCTGATAACAAAAAAAAAAAAAAAAAAAAACCCTCAAAAACTGGTAATGATACCCGGCATCTCCTCTCCTGTCACCGTCTCAACTTTAAGCTCATATTATTTAGAAAGCACTTAGCATTCATAGTTTGCATTTGTTGGTGCAAAGTTCCTTTCCCTGGTTTCTCTAGAACTAACTTATCCACAATTTGTTCTTTCTCTATTTTAGACTTCCCACAAAACTCAACTTTTAATTAAGTTTCTTCTGTTTCCCACCAAACATAATGCCTGAAAACTATCTTAGGGAGGGAAGAAATTCCTACCTCAGTTTTGACATCAGTCCCATTATTTTATTTGCTACAGTTGAAGGGGAAAAATGATAAAAAAAAAAATGTTGGGTTTTTTTTATGAAATACCAATAGACCAAAGAGTAATATAGAAAAAATTAGTTAGAAATGATGCTTCTTTAGCTAAGAATAACCAGGAGAAAAAATATACAAAGATATGCTAAAGAATGGATTTACATGGTATTCTGCAACATGAGCTCTACTAAAACACTAATATTTAATAGAATTTTTTTATATTTTTAAAGATTTTTTTCTTTATTTGACAGAGAACGAGAGAGCACAAGCAGGGGGAGCATCAGAGGGAGACAGAGAAGCTCCTGCTGAGCAGGGAGCCCAATGCAGCGTTCGATCCCAGGACGTGGGATCACGACCTGAGCCAAAGGCAGATGCTTAACCAACTGAACCACCCAAGCACTGAATTTTTTATTTTTTATGAGACTATTCTAAATTAATGACTTTTAAGCTACCTCATTGAAAGCAAATGGTATCTATCATTTCTTATTACAGATACTCCTTTTGAACTGAATAGTTTAAGAGTTTAAATGGGAGATCTTTTAAACTTAAATTTCATTACTGAATGATGGAATAAGTGTATCCAGGATCTTCTGTATCAACAAGCAAGCTATGTACTAAAGAGAGTTAAATGGGAAAAACAAAACAAAAACACAGGCCCTGCCCTCAAGGAGCTCATAGTTACATTGGAGATAGAAACAGTGGATAATTTCAATAAAATGTCCTGAGTGCTGTGGGTAAAGTGTAGATCTGTTGTGATTAATTCCAGAACTGGGTCAGGTGAGATTGGAGGATTAGTCAGAGTTCTGTAGGTAAATACAGTTTGGGAATGACATCCTAGGAAAAGAGGAGAGGAAGACAAAGGACAGAAATTGCTAATTGCATAGCTGATTTAGGTAACTGCACACAGTACAGGTAGCAGGGTCTTACCGTGGACCCAAGATGATGTCCAACAAGGTGGATGGTGCATATCTTTGAGAATCTATGAGTAAATGACCCACCACAAGGGAAAAGTTGATGAGGCCCAGAAATGTGGTTCAAAGACTGGGCACTGGCTCACCTTCAGATGGATAGGAGGGATTCTGAGAGGGACACACCCACTCAGATTTTCCGCTAACCAGCCCATGCAATCATGTCTGAGATATATGAAGCATGGAAACAATGGAAAGGGTGTTAAAGGCCAAAAGGAACATTTCTCCACACATCTGGGGGTCACTGGGCATCAGAGGCACCACTGGTGACCAAAGGAGTAACAGTCACAGTCAGAGCACTGGGACTGTGGAGGCAGCAGGGATTAAGGTCATGGATTAAGGATTAAGGCCACATCGACAGCAGAACTTCTGTTTTGGGGGCCATTATCATCTCAAGATATAAGCCCAGAACTTTAGAATATGGGGAAAAGGACACCCAAGTTTTCTTTGCAAATCCAAAGAAGTCCCTGTGACATGAGTAGAATTACTTTGAGGAAGTGGGGATGAATGGAGAAACAAAGCCAAACGTGGCATCCAGGGTCTTCACGGATTGCATTCAACCTACCACTACAACCTTATTTCTTTCTACCCCCATCTCCTTTCTCATCCTTTGACCAAACTGGACTATCAATATTTTCCAGGCATCCTCTTATTTCCTAACTCCTCTTTCATTTTCTCTTGTTACGTCTGCCTTACTCCCACGATATCAGCTTCACGAAATCTTTCCAGTTCTACAAGGCTTATCTCAAGTCCAATGTCTTCATGAATCCTTGAGTAGAAATTGAACTTTCTACTCTGAATTATCACATAATCTTGTCTGTGCCTCTTTGTTTCTCACCTAATATTCTGCTTCATAATAAAGTTATTTGTGAATGCCAAGTTGATAGCTCACATGAAGCTGACCCAAAACTCACTAGAAACCGTGACAACACAGCTGTATCCCGCCACCTGAGCACACCCATCTCATCAATATGGATTGTTTGTCCTTAGGGACTTAAGAGACCCATAGGTGACTTTGGACCTGGGCAAAGTGTGAAGGCGAAGTCCATGTGAATCAGTTCAGCATTTATTCTATTGCTGTTTCTTTAATCCATGTCTCTAGCATGTTTTCTTTGATTAGGGAGTGGAGGGAGTTCCTCTGACTTTTTGACACTTACCACTTCTTCCTGACTAATATGCTGCATGACTGTTCCTTCTAATAGGTATTGTTGGGTTTGCTTTGCTGCCTCCCACAGTTCCCTCCCTTTCCCCACATTAACCTGCATTTTTCTGGGTAATGGCGCAGTCACCAGCAGCATTAAAGCTCTCCACTCTGTCTGTCTCACTCCCCTCCTCCTGCCATTCTCCCAGTGGGACTTTGCTGGAATTAGCCAAGTAGGAGCTCAGAGGTGAGGCTGGTTCCACACAAACAAAAACAAAAAAAAAGAGAACTTGTTCAGTTAGATAGACCAGGCCCTCAATCTTTATATCTAATGAAAGACCACAGTTAAGTGGGTCACAATCATAGCTTGCTTACCAGAAATGCCCAAACCTGTTGGGCTACCGAGGAATTCTTATATCCATACATGAAGCCATTAGTATAAACTCATTGGTTAACACTTTGCTTATACCACATGCCAGAGTTATAGAGATACCTTAAAATAAAAAAAAAAAAAAGACTACTGACTTCATATACTTAAAATCTTAGGGAAAATATAGAGCAACATTTTCATGCACTCAGACATCAAACATCTGAAATAGAAATATTTGTACATAGGCACATGGCTATATGTTACCATATATATTATGTTTATTATATATATTATATATATTATTATGCTTATTATATCAAATGGCTAGCTACTGGGTTACAAGAGTGGCCACAGACAGAGGGGAGAAGGTCTTGCCATGTTGAGTAATGAAGCAATTGTTAAGTAATTTTGAAAATGAAGTATCCTAGCATTTGAGAATCAAAAGAATTCCAAACTCTCAATTTTATATAATAAAAAACTGAGACACAGAATAATTATGGGTCATACAGCAAACAACAGAGCAAACACTTGAACTAGAGTCTTACAGTGCTAAGATAGGTATAATTTTTTTGCATGCAACCCATTAAAACAATACTCAAAGGCAGAAGCAAAAGAATCCCTACTGGAATCATACAAGTTGCAATTCACTGGTTAGGCTACTTGCTCACAGCCAGAATCAGATGGCTGGTTTTCAGGTTAAAAAAAAAAAAATTCACCTCTTACAGAGATTTCATCAGTGCGAATGTTATATTGTTCATCTGTAGTGTGCCATCTGAATTTTCATTCACTGGATGGTTGGGCAGACAGAAAAACCATAAACAGATGTGCTTCCTCAGAATAAGCAGCCCGGATGTAATTGAAGGTGAAGACAGTTGAAAATAGGAGACCCAATTTCATTATACTACTACATTATCCTATTTCTCTGTCTGTATCTGCTACTAGACTATAAGCTCCATGAGAACAAAGCTGTGGTCCACTGTGTTTGCTGCACCTTGCATGGCACATTGCAAAGCCCAATAAATGTTGGTTGAATGAACTAAGTGAACTAGGTTTCCTATTTGAGATGAAAATCTGGGGGTGAAGGTGGAGATGGCTCTAAGTGAGCTGTATATGAGATAAATGGAAGAGAGGAAGTTCTGAAAGCTACCTGTCACAGTAATGAATCCAGAGATGTGAAGTGAGCACTTAAAGAATAAAGAGGTAGAACAAAAGTTGTGCATAGCAAAGAAATGATCAGTTAGGTTCAAAAAAAAGGGGGGGGGGAGCTCTATGTGGTTCCTGTGCATAGAGTTGAAGCTACACAAGGCAAAGGCTGACCTTAATAATCATCACAAAGTTTGGTCCTAAAACCAAGCTCTACTTGGTAATTAGCCAGAGCATCTGCAACCAGTGTGGTCCAATGCGTGGGTATAAATGGTCATCAAGGATAAGTCCCAAGGGTTGAGCTTAAGATAGAAGTATAAGGCTAAAAAATAAGAAGCAAGCCCTTAGCCAAAAGGAAAAATGAACTTCCATCCATACATTGTACCATATACAAAAGATCATAGACCTACATGTAAAACCTAAAAGTATAAAACTTCTAGGGGAAAATATAGGATAAAATATTTGTGAGTTCGAGTTAGGCATGATACCAAATGCATATAATCCATAAAAGGACAAATTGATATATTGGAGTTCATTAAAAGTAAAAATGTCTGCTCAACAAAAGATACTGCTTAAAGAAAGAAAAGACAAACCACAGCTTGGGTGAAAATCTTGCAAAGCATAAAGATTTATATCCAGAGTATATAAAGAACTCTCAAAACTCAACAAAAAGAAAACAACCCATTTTAAAAATGGGCAAAGAGGGGCACCTGGGTGGCTCAGTCGTTAAGCGTCTGCCTTCGGCTCAGGTCATGATCTCAGGGTCCTGGGATCAAGCTCCACATTGGACTTCCTGCTTGGCAGGGAGCCTGCTTCTCCCTCTCCTGCTCCCCCTGCTTGTTGTGTTCCCTCTCTCACTGTGTCTCTCTCTATCAGATAAATAAATAAAATATTTTTAAAAAATTTAAAAAAATTAAAAATGGGCAAAGATTTGAACAGACATTTTAACCAAGAAAATATATAGCTGGCAAATGAGCACATGAAAAGATGCTCACATCCTTAGTTATTAGGGACATACAAACTGAAGCCCCAATGAAATCCTACTATACTATTAGAATAGCTGAAATTAGAAAGACTGACTGTAGCAAGTGTTCGTGAGAATATGGAGGCAGCAACACTGGAGAGATGTAATCTCTTATCCACTCCTGGCAGAGATGTAAAAGGACACAACCACTTTAGAAAACAGTTTGGCAATTTCTTAAAAAGTTAGACTTATATGATCCAGCCATTCCAATCCTAGGCATTATCCTAAGAGAAAATGAAATACACAGGTACACAAAGATTTATATAAGGATATATAATAGCCTTATATAAGGATATAAGATTTATATAAGGATAGTCATAGAAAATGATTTCTAAGACCCAAAAAGTGGAAACAATCCAAATTTCCATCAACAGGAAAAGTGATCAAACAAATTGCTGTGCGCTCCTACAATACACTACTACTCAGCCATAAAAAGAAATGCACTCTTGGTAAAAGCACTGGTATGAATGGATCACAAAATAATCATGCCGAGAAGCCAGACAAAACAGAAGGCATTCTGTATGACTCCATGTATATAAAACTCTGAAAAATGCAAGCTAATTTATAGGGCCAGAAAATAGATCAGTGGTTTTGTGGATCGGGGCTAGAGGGAGGAAGGGGGAGGAATGACCAAGGGGTGTGAGGAAACTTTTTGAGTTGATGGCTATGTTCACTCTACTGATTGTGGTATTGGTTTCATGGGTGTAGATGTATTATATATCAAAACTCATCGAATTTTACATTTTCACTATGTGTGGCTTACTATTGTGTCAACTATATCTTAATAAAGCTGTTATTTAAAAAGAAATAAAACACCTAGAACCAGAGGTCCATAGCCCAAGACCTGAAAAAACATCACAGAATATAAGACAAAAATGTTGAGATGGAGGGTTCAGAACAAGGGTGTTAGCAATGGTATTTACTGTGTGCTCAGTCAGTGGAAGGGCAGCCTGGGCTGCTAGCCAGGTCAGGGCAGACAGAAAAGACAGAAGGACAGAAAGAAGAGACTGGCAACCAAGCTTGAATCAGGGGAGCATGGAGGAAAGTGAGAAAGGAACAACAAATTCACATAGGCACATATTTCATTTTATTTTATTATATTTATATATTGATTATAGTAGTGTTTATATGTAGACCAAAATAAAGTTAAGTTCATGCAAAGTACCAAAAAATGTGCTGCAAAGAATGAGAGATCCACACAGGAAATTAATTTTCAGTGATGTGAACATCAAGTGGTGGTTGATTTCAGCATGAGATGTAGTGTTACCGAAATTCTGTGGGTTGTATTTAGACAGAGAAAACTAAGTTGCTCTGAATTCTTACCTGAGTTATTGAAGAGAGAAGACAAACCAACAAAGAAACAAGAAATGTTTCAAATAGGCAACAGTCTGCATACAGACGTGAAGGAGGGGAAGAGAAAAGCAACCAAGGAGAAAACATATTTAGGCCACTTAAATAAATCTCGGAAAGATGAGAGCAAAGAAGCCAAAAAATTTGGCAGGGAACAACTGTTGATCAGTTTAGCAAGTGCAATTTCTATGGAGACGTGAGAACAAAATAAATATACTCTACATGATTATTCTATCTAGTGGGCACTTTAGAAGCACTACTGAAGAAATGGTATGATCACCAAGTTTCCCCTCACTGGCCCTTCTCTCAAGAATATTGATTGACACCGTGGACCAAAAATAGACCCAGTCCTGGGTCTCCTAACACTAACAGCCCAGGGAGGAAGATAAGTAAATTACTGGGTAGGTCATCATATATACTGGTGACTGCTACAAAGGTATATTACCTGGTGTTAGTTAGCCACCAACTTGGGAGCTTCCCAGGTGTGATCTGAAACCAGCACCCATTCTCAAAGGGCAAGGAGAGACCAAAGAAAGAGGCAGATGCTCCAGATCGGTAGGTGGCAGGTTTAATAAACAAGAAAACTTACCTACAAGGCTTGTCTTGGGCAGCTGCAAGATGAGTAGATCTCCATACTCACCTGCCAAAATCTTAAAAGTTTATATAGAGGCTTTAACTAGTTTCAGTCACATATGCCATCCAGATGATCTCAACACCACATCACTATCTCAAGGCAGTACCCTTGGGGGCTGAGCTTCTGGAAGTAGGGAAGGCAAGTACAATGCACATTCCAAGGACAGGGGAAGAGTGAAGGGTTTCTGATTGTCGGGGTCCAGCTCACAGGTCCACCAACAGTCACTTCTCCCAATGACCTCCCCAGCACTCCTCCCTTCATGAACTAGTCTTACAATCTCACATGCCCCCCTCTTCCACAATGTGCCCTGAGCAATTAGCCAAGGGGTTTATTAGCATACAAGAGGCTCCTATGTTGGTATCTGGCTGCAGTGGAGGCAGATGCCACAGCAACAGTACAGGGACATGTGAGAAAAAAACACAGATTAAGACAATGATTCCCAAAATCAGTGATAATTTTTTCCAACAACAGCTCCATGATCCAAACCATTGATTTATTAAGTCCCCTAGGCAACAGGTCGGGATCACTCAGGGTGTTCACTTGTGTCTTCATGGGACTTAATAAAGATGATACATTAGCAGGCTTATCAGGTATAAACAGGTAACATTCAGTTTAGACAATGGCACAGATGCCTCCTTGCAAGTAGTAATAATGTCCAGGCCATTCTATTTTGCAGGACAGCCTTTCTCATTAGAAACATTTTCACATTCAGCAAGGATAGGTATTGTTGATTATCACTGAAGGCTTTCTGGGTGATTTAGTAAGGGCTTGTATGTGTGTAGAACACCTCCAGGCCAATGGAAGGAAGAGAGACAGCAGCCAAATGATCCTACCAGTGGAAAACAAAACATGCCCACCTGGCCTTGAGGAGAGGGAGGTTGGCTATTTTAGGAGCTAACCTGGATGTATATATCATACATGTTATTTGGAAGAGGCAGCACTCTCAGGTATAAGAAGATGGACTGGGAGATACGCTAGACCAACACCCTCTTCCAACGGTTTGTGTTTCATTCCAAATACAGGATGTTTCAACAGGTCCAGCTTGCAGTAGAACAAGATCCCAGCAGAGACTAAGTAGTTCCCCCCACCCAGAGGTGTGAAGTAACTCACCCATCCTGGCAGGATGTCCCACTGCAAATTCCAATAGATAACTCCCTCCCAGTTGGTGATGGGCTTGGTGTTCTCTGCAGCAAAGTACACTGATCCACAGTGAGAGTTTGAACAATGGCTGTTTCCTGAGACTTCCATACCTTTACAGTATTAGATGCCTCACCACGGGTCCCCCGTCTGGTATATGGGGCTACAGGCCCTACTAGCTGACCAGTCAAATGTATTAAAGCCTGGAACATTATGGTAGTTCACCCAGCCAAGGTGGTTTTACCTGTTAGTAATTTAATCTGCTGTTTTAATATTCCACTGTTTCTTTCTACCAACTCTGCTACCTGCAGGTTATAGGGGAGATGGAACCTTTATTCAATGTCAAGTTCTTTTGCCCAATTTCACACATTATGACATTTGAAATGTGCCCCCCCATCACTGTCTAATCTATGAGGGTAGCTTATACAAGGTACTCAGCTTCTCTAATTCCCCAATGGTGGCAGCCTGGTTTGCACAATGACAGAGGAAAACAGGTTAGGCCAGACCCAATGTCTACACAAACCAGTACATATTTAGAACCCTCACCTGGAGGGGCCAATACAATCAATTCGCCAATCACTCGCTGGTTGGGAACTCTAGTGGATGGCCCCAGACTCCTTTGGCACTTACTTTGGGTGTTATTTAGAATACAGGACATGCTATTATTGCTTAACCAAGTCACTGTACTTCAAGAGCAATCTGGCATCCTTGGCAACCCTCCATCCCATCTGGGCTAAATGGTAGCTACTCTTTCTGTGCACCCAATATGCTATCTCTACTGAAGGATCAGTTCCTAAGGCTCATACCTGAGCGAGGGCATCAGCTTCTGGAATGCCAGGGGGTGTCAGTGCCTTACAAGCCAGGACAAGGAAAACAATGACTACCTCAGGTTCTTATAAGTAGACCCAAATGTCTTTCCATATATCCTGATGCTTCAAGGATCCATCAAGGGCTTATTGATGACCATCCACCCCTCAGTTTGCCATCATCTGAGCCATAGAGATAATCTTTTTAGAGCAGCCCACTGTCAGTGCAAAGGGTTAATGACTCATAAGTGACCACCAGCTAACTGAATTCCATTCTGAGTTCAGCCCATTGGCTACTAGTTTATTCTCTCCTCTGAGGCTCCACCTGGAAAAGCACTGTGTACACTCCAGGAACTGTTGGGATTCCCTTCCAGAGCTGGGGCCAAAATCCTGGGGCCACTCTCTCCTTCTATTGTCTCTGCCACAGTGCCAGACCCACAACTTTTTGAGTCCCAGAAACATCTAGCTCAAATAGTAGCCCTGATTAGGAGATGTCCAGAGCTCTAATCTGTTTCATTAGTATTTTTTGCCTTTTCAAAGGCAGCTTGCTGCTCTTATGGCCAGTCCCACACATGCCCTGGTAAAGACCAGGCAGTATAAGGGACAGAGAGCACTGTGCCAAGTGGGGAATAAAAGGCTTCCCAAATCCCAAAATCCCTAAAAAAGCCTTGCACCACTTCCACATTCTTAGTGGTTGGATTGATAAGGCTTCCACCTCAACAATCACAGCTTCTGGGACAATGAGCATCTTATCGCACCACACAACTTTTGAAACCTTACAGTGGTGACTGGGCCTTGAATTTTCTGTGGTTTTACTGTCCATCCTCTCTCTCTCGCACATGTTCCAACAAACCCTGCAGAGCGTCCTGCAACCGAGGCAAGTATTCACATGTTAACATTATATCATCAATGCATTGGGTCCATTTTCCTGGTGTGGGGAAAAACGGAGATAGGTCATAGATTACCATCCCATGACATATGGTGGGGCTGTGAGGTATCCTTGGGGAAGCACTTGAAAAGTTGTTTGTTGTTTCTCCAACATGAAGACAAATTGATCTTGTGACTTGGTGGTCAGAGATATACTGAAAAAAAAATTCTGCTAAAGACAGCACAGCGTGAGACACTCCTAGAACCATGGCCAAGGCATCTAAGATAGTGGCCATATTGGGCACAGCTGCATGGATGTTCAATTCTCAGTAGTCCACTGTTATCCACCATGGGCTATCTAGCTTTATCCCCATCCATACTGACTGTTGAAATGAGGCGATACCCACCCAGTATAGTTCTTGGATAGTTTCTCCTATCTCCTTATGCCCCCAAGTAATTTATATGGTTTGACAATTAACACTCTTCACTGGGGTGGCAGGCTTACAAGTTCCCTGTTGGTGCTTCCCGTCAGCACCGGTTTGATTATCCTAACCCAGAGGCAGAATTCACGAATAAGAGGTTTGCAGAGTTTGACCTTGTAAGATATCAATGCCCAATATGTTCTCTGGTATTAGAGTTCAAAGCCTTATATTCTTGGAGTTGGTGGGGAGAAGGCCTAATCTGTATTGTCACAAGACCTTCCTAAACATAACTATTTGCTCTCCATAACCATCGATGGTGCTGAGGAGGTTAGGAAACTTGTGATGGTCACCATGTATTAGAGTACATTCAGCTCCAGTATCCACCAGAGCCATCACTCTCTGTTTATTTCTGGAGGCGGACCAATGAATAGTGAGCCTGACCTGAGGCCTCTGATCACCTAGAGGCACTCTTGGCCTGCATCCTGTCTCAGGGCATAGGAGGCCCCCACTAACAGGACTGTTTCCCTGAGGCCTCTGCTGGAACAGATGGGGCATCAGGAATGGTAGGGGCACATGAGGCAGGTCTGAACTGTTGTTCACGTTTTAAGGCTTTCCATAGGTTGACGAACATAATGTTAGTTTGTCAGTCTGTCCTTCAGGTGGGGTCCCCACAGCAATGAAGTCAAACCACATTTGCTTCTGGGTTACTTTTCTGGATACTTTACAGCCAATTGGGATAGTCTTTCTAAGCTCCCTCTCTGTCTCAGGTCTTTTGCACAGCCCATACCCATTCCTGGGATTTGTCAGCTGTCCCCAGATCAGCAATGGATTGCCCACCATTGTAAATATCTTGTCTCACAATTGGGCTTAGCATAGATAGCAGCATCCCATACCAGGTGCTGGAGCAAATTTGAGAATCTTAGTTTTCATTCTCACAGTGAATGTGGCCTAATCAAGGTCTTCAAAACTAGGAGCACAGATTGCCTGTCTCATTACCAACTCCCTATGAATTTGTTGTACTTCCTCTATAGATTTCCAGGGTTCCACATGCCCAGGGATGTCCCCTTCATTGTTCTAAGACTCTCTGCAAGATTGAATAATCCAATGTATGAAGGAGTATCTTAAACCACCCAAGTGCCATGCAGGTGCTGCCAGAGACAGGGTGTGTGGTGATGTTGCTCATCATCTCTGCCTCCTGGTAAGGGAAAAGCCATCACCTCCTGAATCCCATAGCCGCACTAACCAAGCCTGGATGCTCTCCCTGGCCTTTTGCTGGAACTTGACAGCTATATCAGTAAGCTCAGTGGGAGTGTATCCTCTCATCATGAATGTTTCCTCAACTGGGAGCTCCCCCACTGGCTGGGATTGTTGTTGCTATGTTTTTGCTCCCCTTGCTATCAGGGGTCAGTGAGCATGGGGTGTTTCATCCATTTCACTGTCAATCACCATAACATCCTCCTCCTTGCTCTCATCACTTTCCCAGGGATTCTATGCACAGTTTCTCAAACAAACCCATTAAAGCAGCCAGTATCTCCAGGATGGCTGCCTACCCAGTACTCAAGCAGTGGTCCACAAGCATCTGACATAGGGGCCACACTTCTCTACATAGAGGTCATAGCCAAGCTGGGATTTCCCCGTGGATGCCTATCTCCCAAAGCCCATACCTTTGGCCTCCTCGCCGGCTCACCAGCTATCAGTTCATAGCCTCCCTTGTGTGAAAATACAATCGGCCAAAATCTTTGCAATGCAGCAAAAGCGGTTGTAAGAGGGAAGTTTATAGCCATACAGGCCTATATCAAGAAGCAAGAAAAATCTCAAACAAACCATGTAACCTATCAGGAACTAGAAAGAGAAGAACTAATAAAATCCAAAGCCAGTAGAAAAAAGGAAATAATAAAGATTAGAGTAGAAATAAATGAAATAGAAACCAAAAAAAAAAAAAAAATAGAACAGATCAATGAAACCAGGGGCCAGTCCTTTGAAAAGATCAACAAAATTGATAAACCTTTAACCAGACTCACCAGAAGAGAGAGAGTGAGAGAGAGAGAGAAAGAGAAAGGGAGAAGACTCAAATAAACAAAATCATAAATTTTGTTAAAGAGGAGAAATAGTAACAAACACCACCAAAATAAAGAGGTTTATAAGAGCACATATGAATGAAATTTTATGAATGAACTGAAAAATTATATGCCAAAAAGCAGGACAACCTAGAAGAAATGGACAAATTCCTAGAAACATAACCTCCCAAAATTAAATCAGGAAGAAAGAAAATTTGAACAGGCCAATTACCAGAAATGAAATTGAATCAGTAACTGAAAAACTCCCCAAACATAAAAGTACAGGACCAGATGGTTTCACAGGTGAATTCTACTAAACATTTAAAGAAGAGTTGATGCCTATTCTTCGCAAACTATTTCAAAAAATAGAAGAACAAGGAAAATTTCCAAATTCATTCTATGAGGCCAGCGTTACCCTGAAATCAAAACCAGCTAAAGACACTACAAAAAAGAGAACTATAGGCTAGTATCTCTGATGAACACAGATGCAAAAATCCTCAACAAAATATTAGTAAACTGAATCCAACAATACATTAAAAAATCATTCGCCACAATCAAGTGGGATTTATATCTGGGTTGCAAAAGTGGTTCAATATTCACAAATCAATCTAGATGATACATCACATCAAAAGAAAGGATAAAAACTATATGATCATTTTAATAGATGCAGAAAAAAGCATTTGACAATGTACAACATCCATTCCTGATAAGAGCTCTCAATGAAGTAGTTTTACAGGGAATATACATTAACATAAAGGACATCTATGAAAACCCACAGCTTAATCATACTCAATGAGGAAAAACTGAGAGGCTGACCCCTAAGATCAGGAGCAAGAGAAGGATGCCCACTCTCATTTTTATTCAACATAGTACTAGAAGTCCTAGCTACAGCAATCAGACAAGGAAAAGGAATAAAAGTCATCCAATTTGGTAAGGAAGAAGTAAAATTTTCACTACTTGCAGATGACATGAAATTGTATATAAAAACCTTAAAGGGTTACTTGGGTGGCTCAGTCATTAAGCCTTCGGCTCAGGTCATGATCCCAGGGTCCTGGGATCGAGCCCCGCATCAGTCTCCCTACTTAGTGGGAAGCCTGCTTCTCCCTCTCACACTCCTCCTGCTTGTGTTCCCTTTCTCGCTGTCTTTCTCTCTGTCAAATAAATAAATAAAATCTTTAAAAAAAAAAAAACTTAAAGACTCCACCAAAAAACTACTATACCTGATAAATGAATTCAGAAAGGTTGCAGGATACAAAATCAATATACAGAAATCTATTGCATTTCTATATATTAATAATGAAGCAGTAGAAAGAGAAATTAAGAAAACAATCCTATATACAATTGTGCCAAAAATAATAAAATACCTAGGAATAAGCTTAACCAAGGAAGTGACAGGCTGGTACTCTGAAAACTATAAAACAATGATGAAAAAAATTGAAGACTATACAAATGGAAATATATTCCATGCTCATGGACTAGAAGAACAAATATTGTTAAAACTGTCCATACTTCCCAAAGCAGTCTACAGATTTTATACAATCCCTATCAAAATACCAACAGCATTTTTCTCAGAACTGGAACAAGCAATCCTAAAATTTGTATGGAACCACAAAAGTTCCCAAATAGCCAAAGCAATCGAGAAAGAACAAAACTGGAGGTATCACAATCCTAGATTTCAAAATATACTGCAAAGCTGTAGTGATCAAAATAGTATGGTACTGGCACAAAAATAGACAGATAGATCAGTAGAACAAAACAGAGACCCAAGATATAAACCCACAATTATATGGTCAATTAATCTTTGACAAAGGAGGCAAGAATAAGCAGTGAGAAAAAGACAGTCTCTTCAACAAATAGTGCTGGGAAAACTGGACAGCTACATGCAAAAGAATGAAACCGGACCACTTTCTTACACCATATACAAAAATAAATTCAAAATGGATTAGGGACTTAAACGGAGACCTAAAGCCATAAAATTTCTAGAAGAGAGCACAGGCAGTAATTTCTCTGACATCGACCATAACAACATTTTCCTAGATATATCTCCTGAGGCAAAGAAAACAAAAGCAAAAATAAACTATTGGGACTTCATCAAAATAAAAAGCTTCTGCACTGCAAAGAAAACAACCAACAAAACTAAAATACAACCTATGGAATGGGAGACAATATTTGTAAATGATATATCCAATAAAGACTTAGTATCCAAAATATATAAAGAACTTATAAAACTCAACACCAAAAAAAACAAAATATTCCAGTTAAAAATGAGCAGAAGACATAAATGAATATTTCTCCAAAGAAGACATACAGATGGCCAACAAGCACCTGAAGAGATGCTTGACATCACTCATCATCAGGGAAATCCAAATCAAGACCACAATGAGATATCACTTCATACCTGTCAGAATGACTGAGATCAAAAATACAAGAAACAGCAAGTGTTGGTGAAGATGTGCAGAAAAAGGCACCCTCATTCATTGTCGGCGGGAATGAAAACTGGTGTAGCCACTGTGGAAAGCAGTATAGAGGTTCCTCAAAAAATTAAAAATAATTTTATCCTGTGATCCAGTGATTCCACTACTGGATATTTACCCCAAAAATATGTAAACACTAATTTGAAAAGATATGTGCACCTCTATGTTTATTGCAGCATTATTTGTAATAGTCAGATTATGGAAGCAGCCTAGTGCCTATTGATAGATGAATGAATAAAATAGATGTGGCATCTATATACAATGAAATATTACTCAGCCATAAAAAGAGTGAAATCCTGCCATTTGCAACAACAAGGATGCAGTTAGAGAGGATAATGCTAAGTGAAACAAGTCAGTTAGAGAAAGACAAATACCAATGATTTCACTCGTATGGGGAATTTAAGAAACAAAACAAAGGAAAAAAAGGGAAAAAACAAAAAACAGACTCTTAACTATAAAGAACAAACTGATGATTACCAGAAGGGAGGTGAGTGGGTGGGAGAATGGGTGAAATAGATGATGAGGATTAAAGAGTGCACTTATCATGATGAGCACTGAGTAACGTATAGAATTACTGAATTACTATATTGTACACCTGAAACTGATATAACACTGTATGTTAACTATACTGGAATTAAAATTGTAAAACAAATAAATAAGTACAAAAAAAAAAACCCTCTCACCAATAAGAAAACAGTTAATTAAAAACAGGCCAAAGACCCTAACAAACAGCTCGCCAAAGAAGATATACAGATGGCAAATAGCGTATGAAAAGATGCTCAACGTTATATATCAGTAGGGAATTTCAAATTAAAACAATGAGACACCACTATACATCTAATAGAATGGCCAAAATCCCAAACACTGATGAGGATGCAGAGCAACAGGAATCCTCATTCATTGCTACTGGGAATGAAAAATTGTACAGCCACTTTGGAAGACAATCTGGCAATTTCTTACAAAACTAAACATACTCCAGCAATCATGCTCTTTGGTATTTACTCAGAGTTCCTGAAAATTCATGTCTACACAAAAACCTGCACAGGAATGTTTAGAGCAGCTTTATTCATAATTGCCAAAACTTGGAAGAAACCAAAATGCCCTTCAAGAGGTAGGTGGATAAATAAACTGTAGTATGTGCAGACAATGAAATATTTTTTGGCACTAAAAAGAAATGAGCTCTCAAGACATGAACAGATGTGGAAGAAACTTAAAATGCATATTACTAAGTGAAAGAAGCCAATCTGAAAAGGCTACATATCGTTTGTATGACATTCTGGAAAAGGCAAGATTGTAGTCAGTAAAAGGACCAATGGTTGCCCTGCTTAGTGGGGAGGGAGGGATAGATAGACTGAGAACAGATTTTTAGGGCAGTGAAACTCTTCTGATACTATAATGATATATCTGTGTTATTATACATTTGCCAAAACACATGGAATGTGCAACACCACGAGTGAACCCAAATTTAAACTATGGGCTTTGGGGGGCACCTGGGTGGCTCAGCCAAAGTGCCTGACTCTTAGTTTCAGTTCAGGTCATGATCTCAGGGTTGTGAGATTGAGCCCTGCATGGGCTCCAAGCTCATCTCAGAGTCTGCTTGAGATTCCTCTCCCTGTCACTCTGCCCCTCCACTCATGCTCTCTCCCTCTCTCTCTCTCTAAGATAAATAAATAAATCTTTAAAAGAAAAAACTATGGGCTTTGGGATTATGATCATGTCATTGTAAATTCATTGTTTATTATAAATGTGCCATCTTGGTGGGGCATGTTGATAAGGAAAATGTGATCGATAAAGATGTAGGTAGATTCACATGTTTGAGAGTGGGAAGTTGGCAAAATGCTCCTATACAGAATTGCAAGAATTCTTTTCATAATAGTATATTACAGATAGGCTCTCCAGCCTTCCGTATTTAAGAGGGGAAAAAAAACCACCCATGGGGTGGATGAAAACACCAGTACCTGCTCTCTAGGGCCATGGGAATGAAGTTCCAAACTAAATATAATCTAAATTACTCTTCTGAATAGAGACTTGGTCTTTTCCAGGTAGTAAGTGAAGCAAATGTGCTGGCCTCAAAAGTATTATTTTGTAAAATAGGGCATTTATGGCTTCAGTAATTGGAAGTTACTGAGGGCTTGTGAAAAGGAGATAAAAGTGTTTAAGCGGTTGAAGTGAGAGGTAGGGGGTGGTTGCACACGTGTGTATGTGTGTTTCAACAAATAAATCTAGACTTTCCTGGCAAACAATAAAGAAGTATTTTAATTATCAGACATTACAGAGCTATCATTTTTACAACTGCCATTTAAGAACATAGGAATCAAATTCCCTTGATAGCCTGTGAGATGCTGAGAGTGAGGGTTTACTCTTCCAGATCATAAGAAGACCATCTGATGCATTGTCACATTCCTTGGGCAGGCTTTAAACTCTGCTGACATTCTCCAAGTCTCACTTGCTCTCACCCATACACATTCTCATGCCTATATAATCCAAAGATTAGCCACCTTTCTGCATAAATGAGTAGAAGCTATTTAATAAATCTCTTACTTCTTTTTCCCCAGTCTCCAATCACCTACTATAATTATTTCTTAATGGGCCAACTTTCCACTTTACCATCTGCCTGCTGAATATATGTTTGAGGAAACCCATTTGCTCCCTGAATTATTTTCATCCTCTTGGATTACAGCATTTGTTCTTCTTCTAATTGCCCTAGTAAATGTTCCTGATCTTTACGTCACTTCTGATCTATTTCCTATTCCTGGACTGTGGATTCATGTCTCCTTAGGGTACTTTTTTTCAGATTCTGAGATACCATGCAAGAATTTATGGTCAACGTAAGAAAATACAATACATTGCAAGGTTGTGCTCTTAAAGGGTGATAGACTGAGCCCTTTCCAGTAGATGTCTTTTTTTTCCCCCTGAAAATACAGTTTCTAAATCCTGAGTAAACATGGAATAAATAGTAAAATTGTTTAAAAAATGGCAATTCCTAGGCCCCATCCACAGAACCCATAATATACATCGTAGAGGAATCTGCTTTTTAACACGTCGTCCAAGAGATTCCGATATAGGGTGTTTATGGGCCACTCAGAGAAATTCTTCAAAATAAATGCAAATGGTTGGCTGGCATTGCAGGAATCCACAAGTTTCTACTTTAGAAAATTAGAAATGAGAGTTAAAAGAGCTTCAAGATTGGTATACTCTATAGCTCCACTATGTCTTCAAGGAGCTAGGTTTCTTCCATCTTTCAACTCTGCCATGTGTGGCCTGCTGGCCTGAGTTGGCTCCCCTCATAGTTGCCAGATGGCTGCACAGTGCCAGATATCACACCTCATATCCAGAAATCACAACTCCAGAAGAAGTCACATTTCCCCTTTGCTTCTTCTAAAAATCCTTTTCCAGATCCACACTCACACATTTCACTGGCTGGAGCTGGGTCCCACATCCATCCCTAAGTCAACAGATAGCATGAGAAATGGGACTACTCATTGCCTCAGACTGGTCAGGAGCTAAGTCATGTGATAGGAGCACCAAACAAGTAAATCAAATAGAAGAAAAGAAAGTTGGAAAGACCTTGAGGAGGTAGCCCTCAATGCTCATGTGATATCCTAGTTATTTTCCATAATGTAATTTTCATATAATTCCTCCAGAGGAGACACTCTGGTCTCAATGATAGTAAAAGTCACTGTCCAGATGCAAGGACAGCAAGAAAAGTCAATCTCCCCTTCATATTAAGGTATTACCATTCTCTGAAGGGCTCTTCCTGCTCCTGCTAAATCCTGGGAGACCCTCCAGAGTGAAAATCAGCTGCAGAGGATACTCAAGACACAGTGTTGCATACACAAGTTCACCTGGTATAAACGTGTGGTCAGCGTGTTAAATGTAATCCCTAAAACTCCTTTCTTGTGGTACAACCTCCAAGCAGAGAAGAAAAAACTAAAAAGGAAACAGTTGACTGCCAGTTCTCACTGAAACAAACAAAAAATGCAGGAATAACAAGCACACCCACAGTGTCTCAGGAAAGACAAACATTTTAGCTAATTGTTTGTTTTTAAGAAAGTGGAGGATATGCCAGCAGACCCGATGGGCGGCCTTGTGGACAACACCCCTCCCCCACCCACACTCAGAAGAGCAGCCCAAGACTGCAGTTGAATAGGACAGATGGGCTTCCAGGCATGGGTCATCTACTGGTGAGATCTTTTGTCTGATGAGTTCCATCAATGACTCGGAGCATCTGCTGACACTAGAGGAATCAAGTAGAATCAAGTAGAGCAGTTCCAGGCACAGTGGTCGTGGTCTTCATGCCCACCATTCTGCACTGCAGGTGCCCATCTTTTTGGCCTGTCCAAGTTCAGCTTCTGTGCTCCCTTCCTCAGCATTTTAAAATGGACCCATGAGTGGGAGTATGCACGGTCCAGATAGCCCTGGGGAGAACCCCTGCCTGAGGTTGTGGAGCAGGGCCTGACAGTGTGCTCCTGAGCCTGGCTTTGGCCCCCAGCCCACAAACCCCTGTCCTGGACCCCGCTGCACCCAATGCCCCATGGCCATGTTTCTTGAAATCACTGATGATGAGAAACTAATATTTTATGTTTTATAATAAGCCCTTAATGTAAATTCAAAAACAAAAGGAAGCAGAAATTTTATTACTCTTTTCTGAAGGTTCAAACTAGCCTGTGAAAAAGAAATTTAATAACCAAATTTCTTTTCTCTTGGAACTCACAAATGGAACTTTTGGTATTATAAAGATAAAGATGAACACCATACTCAGTTTAAAATAAACAAAATGGCCTCCCTCTCCTTCTACCCAACACCCCCCCGCCGGCTCACTCATGCTCTCTCTCTCTTTCTCTCTTTCTCAAATAAATAAATAAATCTTTTTAAAAATGGGGTGCCTGGGTGGCCTAGTCAGTTAAGCATCCGACTCTTAATTTCAGCTCAGGTCACGATCTCAGCGTCCTGGGATTGAGCCCCACCTCAGAATCTGCGCTTGGCAGGGCATCTGCTTGAGGCTCTCTCTCCCTCTGCCCCTCCCCAACCTCTAAAATAAATAAATAAATCTTTTAAAAAAATAAACCAAATGGCAAATTAAATAATTTCACACCAAAATTCATAAATGATCACCTGGGCTAATCAAGAATACAGACTTACTTCATTTTATTGCACTTCACAGATACTGCTTTTTTTTTTTTTTTTTTTTACAAATCAAAGATTTGTGGCAGCCCTACTTCACGCAAGTCTTAGGCGCCATTATTCCAACATCTTTTGCTCACTCCGTGTCTCTGTATCACATTTGGGTAATTCTTGCAATTGTTAGGAGTTAGTTGGACAATTAGATGGTCAGGGCCAGGGTCCCCAGCAAGAAAATGGGGAGCTGGCACAGCTGAGACAAAACCGCACTAGCATCCTGTTCTGCAGTTTAGACAAGACCGCAATAGCAGCTGTCTTGTCTAGCAGCTTCTGCAGAAGTGACTTTTACAAAAGATCCTAAGACAAAGTTTTGTCACTGTCACAAATTAAGACATAAGTCTCCAGATGTCAGCCCAAAAAGACCATCAGCATGGAAACATTAACCTCATAAGTAAGTGCATGACCAAAGCCCTGATTGGTACAACTCAGCACACCCTGGTTGCTTAAAATAGTTCTACAAAAGAGTTAGATTTGGGGGTGCCTGGATGGCTCAGTTGGTTAAGCATCTGCCTTTGGCTCAGGACATGATCCCAGGGTCCTGGGATCAAGCCCAGTGTAGAGCTTCCTGTTCAGCGGGGAGTCTGCTTCTCCTTCTGCTTCTGCTCCTCCTCCTCCTCAAGTGCACACTCTCTCTCTCTCTCAAATAAATAAATAAATAAATAAATAAATAAATAAATAAAACCTTTTTTTAAAAAAAAATAGTTAGATTTGAACACCGAACAGCAACCCTCTCGGCTCCCCTCCCTCTCCAGGAGCTTTGTACTATTGCTCAATAAACTTTGCCTGGCGGCCCATCACTCTTCATCTGGTCTACCTCTTCATTCTTTGAAGGAGCGTGACCAAGAACAGTGGACACTAAGGGAAGAAAAATCCTATAACACAATATTGCAAACATTTTCATTATTATTCTATTTGTTATAGTGATCTGTGGTCAGTGATCACAACTGACTGAAAGCTTAGAGCACAGAGGATGGTTAGCATTTTTTTAGCAATAAGGTCTTTTTTAATTAAGGTATGAACAATTTTTAGACATAATGCTATTGGGCACTTAATAGACTACAGTATAGTACAAATATAACTTTCATATGCACTGGGAAAGCAAAAAATTCATCTGACTTACTTTATTGCAATGTTCACTTCACAGAGGTGGTCTGGAAGGGAACCCACAGCATCTCCGAAGTATGCCTGCACGAGACCTTTCTCCCTGTGTTATGGAGGCACCAGCAGAACAGCTTGGTGTCAGTAAGAATAAGACAGGCCAGCAGGATGACCAACTCATCTCAGTTTGCCCAGGACTATCTCCGTTTTAAAACTGAAATTCTCAAGGTCCCGAGCAAACACGGACAGCAAGGCCAGACCAAGCCTGTTAAAGTCAGAGAAATGCAAGACAATTGAAACTGGGGCGCCTGGGTGGCTCAGTTGGTTAAGCATCTGCCTTCGGCTCAGGTCATGATCCCAGGGTCCTGGGATTGAGCTCTGCATCGGGCTCCCTGCTCAGCGGGGAACCTGTTTCTCCCTCTCTACCCCTCCCCACTGCTCATGCTCTCTCTCTCTCTCTCCCTAATAAATAAAATCTTTTAAAAAATAAAAAAAGTTTTTAAAAATTGAACCTGAAGAGCAGACACAGGACTCCAAGATAGACACATAACTTCAAATAATGCTGAAAGACATCAACAGATCGTTTTCACAACTTTTATAGGTATTTTGTGGGCAGTTATGATAAACAGAACATATACCAAAAGACTCAGAGACCAACAAAAGTACTACTCCTCTAATAATGGAAATAATGTGTTTCAGAAAACATACAAGCTGGTAATTTTAATGTTATTCAATTCCATTTCAGTAAATTCAGTAAGCAATTCTTGTAAAACAATAATCTAACAGATTATTGGTCTCTAGCTAGTGATCATATATGAAAATAAACTTTGTTAAAATCAGGTATGAACCACAACACAAATGAACCTTGGAAGACACAATGCTAAAATGAAGCAGGCCAGTCACAAAAGGACAGATACAGTATTATTCTTCAAATTCATAGACAGGAAGTAGAATGGTGGTTATTACAGGCTGGGCAGAGGGAGGAAGGAGGAGTTAATATTTCATGCGGATAGAGTTTCAGTCTGGGAAGATAAAAAAGTTCTGGAGATCATGTACAACATTGGGAATATACCCACAGTAAGCCTTATAAATTGAAGAAAAGTTAAATAAACACAAAAAAACGAGATATATTTCAGAAAAAAAGTAACAACAAATATTTTCTTACCATAGCTTGACTAATACGGACATTGTCAGTAAAACGCTCGATCAACTGGTTTCTAGTCAAATGAGAAAACACACACACACACACACACACACACACACACACACACACACACGAGAAAGAAGAGGAACAAGGGAGAACAGGGGCGGGCTTGGTAGGGAGAGATTGATTCATTCAATCAACATAAATAAATTTCACTGAAACTAATAAAATCTATAAAGTCATTTCAGCATGAGAAGGAAAGTTGAGAGTATATTCATTTAGATACAAAATCATGACTCATACTATGCTGTCCTTTCTAAAGACCACAAGTAAGCCAAAGTGTGTTCAAAATTACATTTTCCACATCACCTGAGCTGATATACCAGAGTAATGTGAACTATTATAAATTTGACTTTCAAAGGGGATGTTTCAACCTGTATTTTCCAGTGTGGAAAATTAAGCCAATCCTTCTGAATTGATTAACTGCAGAAGACAAATGCACGGGGTGGGAGGGGTTGGGGGGAGGATATATTTTCTGATTCTCTAGGCTACTTTTCAGGGGAATGTATTTTTGATATTCTCTTGGGAAGCAATGATGCAAGGTTGTCATTTAAAAAATCAAACATCGTATTTAGTTACATATGACAGTTGCCAGACTGTAACCCAATTTTAATTGGGGCATCAGTACAGTTCCTTTGTGATTATTCTAAAGGTGGGTGGGTGTGGCTTCTTATTTGTTTTGTATTTGTTAGCTGGAGTGACAAGGCCATGAACTATGGGTGTCCTGCACAAGACATGACATAAAGTGGCCACATAACAAATAAGAAGAAAGGGAAGGGGAGGAAGATTTAGAATAAAGTCAGGGAAAGAATCACCACTTTGTTTATATTGTTACTGAGCTCCTCAAGATACTCATCCCATAGCTATCCGATGGCTGTCCAGGCTAAGGGGCAATGGGAATCTTGTTTTTTTCCATCAACATTTTAAATGAATGCCTGCAAACAGTGTTTCAAGGAATAAAGGAAACAAGCTAATGCCTTTATGAGAGTTAAAAATGGGGATTTATTTCCCTAGAAGCAAGACTGTTTAATGTGCTTTTAACAGGAGCAGAGAGTAAATGGTGCCTGGTACTCCCTGCCCTCTCCCTTTTGCAGATTCCAGCCTGCCTACCACACAGACCTGAAACTTCCAGAAACAGTCCTATAAATGTGAACCGGGAAGACTTACCATTTGGCTCTCTCTCCCTTCCCCCACCCATCACCCTCTCCAATTCTTCCACCAGCCATGGACTCTCTTTTAATCACCTCTGAAGAGGTTTTTGGCAAGAGGAGTTTTAGGGAGAGGAGGGGACAATGCAATAATCATTCTTACACAAAGGCAGAGAAGGAAGCCTAGCAGAGAGGACAGAACACAGAGTCTCATCTGTAATGCAGGGCCCGCCATCCCCAGATGTTACCAAAGCATCAGGATCTCTCCCTGCAAGAAAAATTGGATTAGTCACCGTCTTGTCTCCTAATGGACACACTCTGTGATCTTTAGAGCTTCATTTACTGGGTTAATAGTGCTTTGCCTGAGTTCCTTTGCTATGGAAGGAGAAAAAAAAAAAAAACCTGTAAGAAGAAATATTCTGGGTGCCGTCCGCAACCACTGACACGAGTAATATCGTATTCATCACAGACAGACCTCGTATCTCATTACTGCTGAAGAGTTGCCCCGGAGGCATCTGAGCTTGGCCAGGCCAGGCCTCTCATGTGGAACCGTTCAGGTATATTGTGAAATGATTTAATGCGATAATAATGTCCACTTTGCGAGATAGATTATGTTTTTCATAGTGGCTGATGGTTAATGAATGATACATTAGCAAACATCACCAAAACATTATTGGGAAATGCAGATGAAGGGATGGAGTTCTTTTTCCTGCTTCTTCTTGGCTTTCTCCCCAAGCGGTCCTACCAATGCCCTGCCCCCGCTTTGATGTATAAAGATGGAAAGCAAAAGAATTTCCAAGAATCGGAAAACTTAATTTATTTAAAAGAAAAAAAAAAAATCCCGGCTGTGTGTCCCTGCCTCTCGGCCTCTCCTTACAGAAGGAGGGTTGAATACTAAAAACATTCAAACATGAGCTGAAATATCTCTTCTTAAATCAAATGAGAATCAATGAAAGTGCGAACCTGAACAAATACATTATATGTTGACCCAGTTTATTAGATGAAGCCGTTTACCCTGATTTGATTTATCTGGCAATACACAGCTCAGCTGTGAAATGAGATAAGCCGAGCCCATTCACCTTATTTACTGTATTATCATAGCTCTTGCTAGCACTGCCATGGTTAAGGGTCTGTCAGCATTTCCATTACAAATCCCCCTTTGCAGCTGCAGAGATTCACTCCCAGCTGCTCCGTGGCATGGCAGACCCTAACCCAGGAGCACAGCCTCAGAAAAGATGGATGTTGTTCCATTTTATTATTCACAGTCTCCACTGCTGAGTAACCCAGAGGAACGTGAATGCCCCCCACATCCATGAGGCTTGCGCTTACCTGCCTGAGGAGGCAGGTACATCCCCGTTTATATTTTGAGTCTTCCCTCACTGACCTTTCCTAAATAGACATTTCCAAAATGTCCTTTTTGTTTCCATTCATTTTGGAATGCAAAAGCATTCACATTTCCCAGGACCCTTCCCCACCTTTGGCAGGTCTTCGTTCACAAAGCAATGAGGGTCTGGGATCATAGAAGACAGAGATGTGCACCATAGGAATAATGGGTAGACCTGCCCAGGAGGCCGGAGAACTGACCCATGATTTTGAGTTCTTCAATAAATATCTATACTTCAGATGCCCAGATTCAATGAAGTTATACACAGAGAGAAAGAAGCTGGGATAGAAGGAGACTTCTGTTATTAAAGTTTGGTTTAAAGAGGCAATAAAAGAGCATGCTTATCTTTTTTGGTCTCATTCCTAGCCACAAAGCACGCAACCCCACAAAACCACAAGTGGGTAAGAATCTTCTGTGATCCTTCTTGACACATCTCCAGATTTTGGAGTGTGGCAAAACAAGGCACAGAAGAAAGGCAGGCAGGAAGTCCCAGGGAACTTGTGTCTAGCATGAAAACCATCCCCTCCTTCCCTAGTGAGATCCCCACTGGTCTCAGGTCTGAATGGGGTATGAGAACTGGATGCAGGGAGCAGCTGACTGTGAAACTGCAGGAACCTGGGTGTGCTTATTTGGGTGTTTCTGGAACAGATTAGCATTTGATTCAGTAGACTAAGTGAAGAGATTCACTTTCATCACCCAAACTTTTGGAGGCCCAAATGGAACAAAAAGGTAAAGGAAGGGTAAATTCGTTCTCTCTTGTTGTGATAGGATGTCCATCTTCTACTGCCCTTGGCCACCAGAGATTCTGGTTTTTGGGTCTTTGGACTCTGGGACTTATACCAGCAGCCCCCTGGCTCTCAGGCCTTTGATGGGGGGATGGGAGTTACACCACCAGCTACCTTGGTCCAGAGGCCTTCAGACTGGATTGAATTATGCCACCTGCTTTTCTGGCTCTCCAGCTAGCTGACAACAGATGGTGGGACTTAGCCTCCACAACTGTGTATAAGCCAATTCCTATAATAAATCTCCCCTCATATATAATCTCTCTATATATCCTATTGGTTCTGTTTCTCTGGAGAACCCTAACTTATACATTACCGTAGTTAATAATAATGTATTGATACTTGAAATTTGCTAAGAAAATGGTCCTCAAGTGTTCTCACCACAAAAAATAAAATAAAATAAAATGGAAACTATGTGAGGTGATGCATGTGTTAATTAGCTTTATTGTGGTAATCACTTGGCAATGTATAAGTATACCAAAACATCACAATGCACACTTTAAATGTACACAATTTTTATTTGTCAATCAAATCACACCTCAGGTAAGGTGGAAAAAAATTCTCCTTAAATATTCAATATCCTTCCTCAATGATAAACCATCAATATCATAACTCAAGACGCAGGAAAGAAGTAGCAAAGAAACTGGTATTCAAATCTATTTTAAAGGTGAACTCAATAATATGCAGCAGATGTATATATATGTTTCCTGAGGTTGTACCTGACAATAAGTCCCAAAGTATTCACAAGAACAAGTCACTGATTTGGGGACAGATGATTTCTTTATGACCTTATGGGATTCAGAGGTTAATTTCACTCAGTGTTTAGATACCAATTTACTTGACTTCCAACAACGTGCCCAAATCCAACCAACTTCCTTTTCCTCTGGTGTAGAAGGTAGTATTTGGTTTTGACAATTCTTGTTCCCAAACCATAATAAAACCTGATATTTTAAACCACACCACTGTTTTCAGCTCTGACCTAGGAATTGTTTTGAAGCCTCTGACAATACCAGGAGAGCTGGCTGTGAGTCAGAGAGTTTTTCAGATGCCTAGAGATAGCTCCAGAAGACCAAGTTGTCTCAACGCAGATAATCCGTCAAATTGTACAAAAGCCATATAGACAGACTTCATCTAAAATTACTTCCATATTGTTAGGCCATACAGGGAAGGGACTGTGGGAAAACCTCTGGCCTTATAAACAGTGTTTATACATACATACCTGTCATGACAATACTCAAGTCTACTCTTGAGATGAAATCTGGACTCAAACAGCTGGCTGTTAGGCATTCCCTGAATTTAAGACTCAACTATGTGAATATCTAGGATGCTCATAAAGGAAAACACTTGTCTTCTAGAAAATATTTGGATTCCAACACTGTACTTAACCAACACCCAATAACATTCTGTTATTCAAATTTCCTCCAGTATCATCTTTAAAAAATACATTCTTCTAACACCAAACCAAGCTATTTCTACATGGGGAATTTTCTCCCTTCAATTTACAAACGGTCCAAGTGTATTTCTCACATCTGTTCTGCGTACAAGAATCTGTTATAGTATTTGGACACTTGAAAATTCAGTTTAGATTGTTTACACTGGCTGCCCACAGGGTTGTAACATAAATTCAGCTGGGGGGTACTTTGTAACTGGCTGGAGAAAGGACCCCAGAGCCCTAGCTAAGGCCTGTTATAGTCACACCAAATTCTCTAGCCAGGACAGCAATTTTTCTTATATTACAGGAACACCACTTGCTCTGTGTTAAATTATCTCTATCCACCACAAGCACTGTTGTAGTACAGGAGAAACTGGATAGAGCCCTCACATCAAGGTTATTTCCTGAAGTCCAAAAGTTTTTTAATATTTTGAGGAAGCATGAAGTATTTTGATGGCAAGAACATGAATTTTGAAGCCAGACACATCTGGATTTCAGACCTGTCTCTGAGCTTGAAGGACTGTTCTGAATCATGAGGATAATGTTATCTACTTCATAGATTTGAGGTAGTAAATTCAATGAGACATTTATCATCTTTTCCTGAATAAAAGATATGAATGAACATTAAGATATATCCCAATTTTACCATAAAAAAATATTTTAGGGACAAGAAAAGTAGTTTCACAATACATGTATTGGAATTGATTTTAATATGATTTTGGAAAGGGGAACATGACTTGCTGATTTCAATATGTTTGTATCATATACTGAAATCCAGTTGGAAACCAGGTCATTCTTTTTTCTGATCCCCATGTTATTATCACTTCTTCTAGATGTATTTTCCCCACATGCCAGTGTTCTATCCACTTCTGGCTTTCCCTGTCTTCCTTAGGAATGGAAACCTTCATTTCTTTTTTTTTTTAATTATGTTATGTTTATCACCATACATTACATCATTAGTTTTTGATGTAGTGTTCCATGATTCATTGTTTGCATATAACACCCAGTGCTCCATGCAGTATGTGCCCTCCTTAATACCCATCAGCAGGCAACCCATCCTGCCCCCCCCTCCCCTCTAGAACCCTCAGTTTGTTTCTCAGAGTCCATAGTCTCTCATGGTTTGCCTCCGCCTCTGATCCCCTCCTTCATTTTTCCCTTCCTGCTATCTTCTTCTTCTTTTTTTTTTTTTTAACGTATAATGTATTACTTGTTTCAGAGGTACAGGTCTATGATTCAACAGTCTTACACAATTCACAGCGCTCACCATAGCACATACCCTCCCCAATGTCTATCACCCAGCCACCCCATCCCTCCCACCCCCTCCACTCCGGCCACCCTCAGTGGAAACCTTCATTTCTTAGGCACATGTTCTCCCAGATTAAGGAATCACCCCCTTTCAGTTCTTTTGCTGGACATGAAAGGGGTGATATGAGTAACAGCTTCTAGGAAGCCCCTTAAAATATATCTGGTTCATGTCCTTTGATGCTTTTGTTCTTCTCCCCTATCCTTCTTGGTAGAGGAAATGCAGCTACGTTGTCTGGAGTTCAGGAAGGCTTCCGATATCAGGGAACATCAGACCAAGGACAGTGGATCAATGAGAGTGAGCAAGCTGGGTCTCTGGCAGTTAAGGAGCTGTCAGACCAGAATGTACCATCTACCCCAGATCTCCTTCCACGGAGAGAAAAGGTAAACAATTAGCTTGAATAAAACACCATCATTTTGGGTTTTCTGGCACATGCAACTGAACCAAATCCTACTCTTGACACATGTTTTTTCCTGTTTTCTTCTGGGGGCAGTGTTTGCTGCGTCTAGTAGCTGTGGCAAGACCACTCTGCAGCCTGTTTGCCAGGTTTCTTTATAAACTCTATAATATTCAGGTGTGAACTTTAGCAATGCCTTAGCTGCTTCTAAGTCTTCAGTTATAGTAATAAAATTGATTCTAAAATAGTACTATAACTCGAAATCCACCTCCTTTTTACAAAATTTCCCTCAGTATGTTGTGTCATTATGATGCTCAGTAGCCATCAGTAATGTGGGTCCCTAGCCAGAGGAAAATTTTGAGATACATTCCTCGAAAGGAATATTGGAGGAAATAAATATTTTAAGCCCAAAGAAAAACTATAAGTAAAGGGCCTAGTACAGTGCCTGGCATATAGCCAGCTCTAATAAAGAGAAGTGGATGGGGATTACAACCAACCAGGACCCTGGAAACCCTCCCCACCACAAAGTGAGTTAGGACTCAGCTAAGAGTCCTGGATGTCCCACATTGTTCCTATATGGGAAAAGTACTTTCACAAGTTTATGACTGCAAAATAATCCTTTACCCCCAGAGTTCTCAGTTGTTGTATGAGGAGTTTCAACTTTATTATTGCTCTCATTGTTATGATTTCTTAAAAGCCTCAGGAGAAGTGCTAATTGTAGCACTTTTTGCAGGCTTCTATACACACCTGAACATCCCTTGGAGGGCTGGAAGACAACTGAGCTCCAACCCTGGGGAGTGCAGCCAATTTGTTCTGATGACCGACGTACAGATCCCTACTGAGTTGACTGAATTATTCCCGACTGCAGCAACAAATAGGAAAATGTCTTCTAAGGAATCTCAACATATCAGTCTATGTGCATTGCATGAAACTGATGCAAAGACCCCATCTCAGACCTGTCTCTACTCCAGATGCGCAAACACTTGAACACCTGTCAAGCCAGCCAGTTGTGTGAAATCAGCATGCTTCTGTGATGCTGACAAAAATGGCATAAGAAATGTGTAGGGAATCCACGTCTCTGTGCACTTACGCCAGTTATCCATCCCCAGAAATCTTCTCTCAGCTGCAAGAAAGAGGAAGTCCATCCCAGAGTCTTGGCAGGATCATTCACTTAGCCAGGTAACTTTTCTCAGCCTCAGTTTCCTGTAATCAGAAATAATAAACTAAGAAATGGGACATTATGAGGTTCAAAAGAAATGATGTGTGGGAAAGTGACTAAAGCATTCTGAACATCCATCCATACTACAGCTTAGGTAGAAAGTAGAGATGACACTAGTATTTTCTAAGAAGCTCTAGTACATTCTGTACAGTTCTTTCCAGTCAATATGCTCAGACCAAAGAAGAAATCCAAGCTCCCCTCGTGGAAATCAGTTTTGCAATGATTTGTCAGTTTTGCCACGGTGCCTTCTACATTACTGGTCCCAGTTGCTGGCACAATGCCTATCTTATAGCAATTTTGCAGAAAAATTGTAAGTGAATGAGCAAAGGGATGTTACATGAAAACCCCACTCATTTTCTCAGCCTCTTCTAGGATAACAAGACAATGTGACTTTGGATTCCATAAGGAATCACTCTGTTTTGTATGTCAAACTGATCAATGACTGGATCCACCACAGAACTAGGATTTTGATAGTCGCCAGATTGAGTAAGCATAGAAAACATGATGTTGTCAATCCATAATCAGCAGGACATCAGTCTTCAAAATATTCTTTCCTGAAGTAAACAGACAGCCCCAAAGTCTTTGATATTCCTCCTTTGGAGAGGTAGGTCTATGCCTTAACTTTACCCAAGCCTTAAGAAACTGGAAGTTTCCCCTCCTCTCTCTTGGAAGACTCTTTGGAGCTGGCATGTAAGTTCTGTGAGCATTTCCCAGACTGGAGGGGCCACAGCAGACACTCTCCTCAATAGTGTCACTTCAGTCCAGTCTTCCAGCCACCCCTGCTATTAGTTTCTTATGGATGCTGTACAAGTTGGTAGCTTAAAGCAACACACATTTATTTTCTTATAGTTCTGGTGTCAGAGTCCCAAAATCAGTTTCATGGGGCCAAAATCAAGGTGTCAGCAGGGTCTCACTCCCTCCAGAGGGTCTAGAGGAGAATCTGTATCCTTGCCTTTCCCAGCTTCTAGAACCACATCCGGTGCATTCCTTGATTCTTGGCCCCCTTCCTCCAGCTATAAAGTCAGCAAAGTTGTTGCTTGTTTCAATTGTCATATGGCCTTCTTATTCTGTAGTCAAATCTCCATCCCTCTTATCAGGACACTTCTGATTACATGTAGAGCCCACCTGGATAACTCGAGATAATCTCTCCATGTTGAGATTTTTAACTGAATCACCTCTGCAAAGTGCCTTTGCCATACGAGGTATCATTTGCAGGTCCCAGGGATTAGGATCTGGATATCTTCGGAGGCCATTATTCAGCCCACCATACCCACCAATGCACCTGACCTGTGCGTAAAGCTGTCTTGGATGCTCCAGACCAGCCCAACTGACAATGGAACGCATCACCAATTGACCACAGTTGATGCCACATGGGACAGAGGAATCATCCAACTGAAACCTGCTACAATTCCTGACCCACAAAATCATGAGGTATAAGAAAATGGTGGTTGTTTTAAGTTTTAATTTGTCACCTACCAACAAGTAAACTGGAGTAAGTACTAATGGATTTGGGTTGATGGATTTCACGCTCCTTCCATAGGTGCAACTTGTTGCAGAACCACATATCTTTGAGATAGTTATCAGGGTCAAGAAAACTTTGAGGATTAGTGCAGCTTCCTCTATCATCACTGAGAGAGGAAAGTAGAGAGAAATGATGCATTTATTCCATTACAGGAATTAGTGTCCAGCAGTTAAAAAACACTCTAGAGCATCTTGCCCCAGTGCTTCTGTAAACTCTCTATCCACCTTCTTTTCTCCATCTTTCTCCTCTGAGTCTAAAGTAGAGACATGCTCTGAGAGTAGAGTAGGAATCATGGGTCTGAAGAGAAGCATTTCCATTTCCGTTTTTCCTCATTTTAATCTCTGCCTTCATGAGCAGTAACAAGCTCACCACATACCTGTCAGAGAGCCACCACCACACAGCTGTTCTTCCCTCCTAGCTCCAGTGGGTCCCTCTTCTTCTGACCTGGAGAAGCTTGTTAGGGTGTTTTTAATATTCTAAGAGATGAGTTGTCCTAATAGCCTTTGCTCTTACTCTGTCTCAGTGGGAACAAGACATGCTTTCTAATTTTCTTGTTTGGAAGACTGAAATCCTTGATGCTGGCTCTTAAGCATGCTATGTTAGTAAATACTCCTCAACCATTCCAAGCACTGAAGAGTCTGCTAAAAATTAAAAAGACTTTACGGATGAATTACCGAGTTTGCTTACTCAAGCCATGATATGGACATTCTGTTCCTTGTAAGCCAATTAATTTCTTTAGGGGCACAGATCACACATTTACTTAGAGAGACACTCATGTCCCCAGGATTGTAGAGGAAGAAGGAACACAAAACACAAATGTGATGTCATCACAGCCTAACCCTGGCCACCTTAGAAATCCTGTGTCTGCAGCAATTTGTCCTGGAGCTCAATGCTAATCCCCCTGCCCTCTTCAGATTTGTAGCTAACAGAGCTTCAGGTAATCTCCAACCAGGGTTTTTACATTTCAATAGGTAATTTCTAAAAACTCTCAAGAAACTGAATATAATTTACTAGCGAACCCGGTGGAGAAGAGGGGTTATTTTGAGGATAGGCATAAAAAACAATATGAATGAATGAATGAATGAATGAATACTCCCATACTCAGCAGGCCAGCCTTATACATTATCATACCAAATGTGTAGAGTCTTGAGTCCACCACTGACTTTCAGAGTGAAATGTTGGAATCAGACCCCCAAAATCATTTTGAATAGTGACTTTCAGCCATCTTTTTTCCCTTCTCAAGTAATGTTTGTTGAGGTCATAAGGATATTGAGAAGAGGGATGATTCCCCTTTGACCCGCATTAAGCACTACTCGATTCTGTTTAACGCAAATATTTTGAGCATGTCCTATATGCCAGTCACAATGCTAGATCTGTGGGTGCAGAGTGAACAAGGTTGGGATGACCAACCATAGTGGTTTATCCAGCACTGAGGACATGGGATCTGGACTTGTAAATCCAGATAAATCCCAAAGCAACCTGGAGGGGTGGGTCACCGCTTTGCTATTCTAGAGCTAGGGTAAAAACTGGAAAATAGACAATGAACACAGAATTACAACAAGTGAACGTGCTGTGAACAAGGATGAGAAAGGTGCTCTAGTTTGATGATTAGAAAAGTATTTCCCAGAAGAGACACTTAAGTTGATATTAGTAGAATCTGTGGAAGTTAGCTAAGAAAGCAAGAGAAAAACATTCTCAGAGAACCCAGGAGAATGTGTGAGGGCAAGATGCTGGAGAAAGTATGGATGCAAGAAATAGGACACATCCTTTGTGGCAAAAGTCCAGAAAAGGAAGGAGAGATCCTGTCATGGAAAAGATGCTAAAAGGCCAGATTTGGGAAAAGCCTTGCACATGATATTCTAGATTCTAGATTATACCCCAAGGGCTATGGGAAGTCATCGAAAGGCTCTAAGAAAACCTGTAAATAACGTTCTCATACTGCCAGGTTTCACTAAAGCCCTCTGCTTCCAAACTGCTCTTTCTTTGTGAGGGGGCCAATTATACTCAACACTGGATCTCAACCAAAACTTCTTTCAGGCACAGTGAAATAAGCTGCCCCTGGCATCAACAAAGCTAGACATGCACATAAAGGACCAATTTTAAATAACTAGTGGTGGGTAAATCTGAACTACCTGTATAGACATTTATAGCTACTTGAAAGCACCCTGGAATCCATCCAGCTCACCCTCAGCCATATAATAATGCCCCAAATCTTGCCCTGATGGAACTTATTGTAACTCAGGCTCCCAATCACCCTCCAACTATATTTACTCTGCCTTCTGGAACCATCTATAGTGGATGAGTTTCTTCTGTCCTCATCCTTCCCAGAGGTGTTAATTTAATGGGAGCCTGGCTCTCCTAGGTCACTGCTCCTGGAAGTGTGGTCCCAGGACCAGAGCATTAGCACCTCTTAGGAGCTCCTCAGAGAAACAAACTCTGGAGCCCCTCCCAGACCTACTGAATTAGAGTTTCTGGCGGTGGAGTCCAGCACCCTTGTTCTCTACCCTCCAGGCAATTCCAACACATGCTTCCGTTTGAGAACCATGCCTTAGGCAAAGCACTTGCTCCACAGCTAACTCCAATGGTGGACGCTGATCTCTCCTCAGCTCACAGACCACAAAAAGTGACAACTACTCCAAATCTGGACTCCTCTCCACTTTCTCACTTTCTGAGCCTTTCCCTCACACGTGGTGAGCTCTAGCCCACTGGCCTCACTCACTTTTCCTGGTCTGCTGGTCTCCTTTGCTCACCTGCCCTCACTTTGCCAAGATCCTGCATTTTAACCTGGTCTTACAGACAGCCACAATCTCTGCCTCTTAACTCTTGATTCTATCTGACTTTTCCTTTTCCGATCAAGTTAATGTAATTTATTTTCTCTGCTTTGTTTCCAGATCGCTAGGCATTATTGCAGAAATTCATACAACCAGCATTTAATCCAAGGTGGGACCTCTAAACCCAAGCAACCCTGCCTCTCTTCTTCCTTCCTTCCATGCTCTCTTCCTTCCTTCTTTCCTACCTTCCTTCCAACTTCCCTTCCTTCCTCCCTTCCTTCCATCTACCCTTCCTTTCTTCCTTCCCTTCCTTCCCCTTCCCCTCTTCCCTCCCTCCCTTTCTCCTTCCTTACTTCCCTTCCTTCCTTTTCCATCTTGGTTGGCTTCCTCTTTAATTCTTCCCATTAGCTCTTCATTCTCAAGCACCCAAACCATTTTATAAAAGCCAAGAGGAACCCTTCCCATAACCATGAGTGCTCCCAGCTGTCCTTCTCACCACAAAATGCCTCAGAATCACCTGGGAAGTTTGCAGAAGATGCACATTCCCAGCCTAAAACAGTATTAAGTCCTGACTTTTAAATATTTGAAGATAATTTATTATCATATCCTCCAAGACTCTCCTCTACCAAGTCAATTATCCCAATCAGTTCAGTTGTTTTTCTCATATACTAGATATCTCATGCCTTACATACTCCTTGTCATGTTTCTCAGTAGTTTCTGATTTTTCATTCTCCCTTTTAAAATGTAATTGCAAGGTTAATATTTCAACTTTCCATTTGGCTCTCCCTGCATAAAGTGTTACTCTGAGTAAAGGGCATTATTTTTCTAGATTCTATCCCATTTTGGAAATGTTCCAACTTCTCGTTAGATACAGTAACCAAATACGGCCAGTCACCTATAGTTGCTTGGAGAACTTTAGGAAAATATATACATCCAGGGGCCATACCCCCACTAACTCTGAATTTTAAGGACGTGGAACCCAGGAGGCTAGGACTTTTTAAAGCTCTTCAGGCAATTCTGTTCATCAGCCAGCTTCAATTGTACCACTGGCCTAGACTGTCTGAAAAACTTTTGGCATTGAACTCTGGAAACCGCCTGTCTCAAATAATTGTTCATTCAAGGATAACAAAGGAGGAAAAGGTGTTAAATAAAAGTATGAATTTTGTTTGATATATAACCTGAAACTGAAAACAGAGTATTTCTTTTTGCTTTGTCTCCCCAGATTGTAGAGTTTTTCAAACACTATAGTATTTTTGATGTATGATTTCAAATAGAAATATAATTAGACAAACATGAATTTATCAATATATTATCTCATTTAAAGGGCCACACAGAAAATTATCGAAAATCACTTTGGGGTCTTGACAAAAGACTTTGGTTTGAAATTATTTTTAAAAATCTATCCATGTGATTTTCCATGGGAAATTATTTTTTAAAACCTATCCATGACATAGGCCCATTTCTTCCTGCTCCTCCTGGCAAGTACAATTATAAATCCTGGAAATAGCAGAAGAAGGAGCAAAGGAGAACTTTGCGAGGAGTGAGATGAAAGCCTCCTGCTTGAGACCCAAGGCCTGGAGGAACAACATGGAGTAGGGTGCCTTGTATCCCCCCAAAGAAGAAGGTGACCAAGGCCCATCATTTCCGAACCCAACCTGGTAAAAGAAGGCAGCCCAGGTAGGCTCATTCTTTCCCAAAAATGAGCAGACATGCCCTCCAATCACAGGAGGCAAACTGGCCCTGCCTGCAAGGAGGCTAACCTGCCAGGAGAGATGTTCACCTTCTAGGCAGGACTGGAGAATCCTCTCCCCAGAAGATATGCCCACAATAGAGAAGCCCCCCTCCACACCTGCAGAGATGCCCCTCCCCAACCAAGGTGGGTAGTGGAGAGATGGTTACCTGGAGTCTAAAAAATGCTAACTCAGGGGCATCTGGGTTGCTCAGTTGTTAAGCATCTGCCTTCGGCTCAGGTCATGCTCCCGGAGTCCTGGGATCAAGTCCTGCATCAGGCTCACTGCTCAGTGGGATGTCTGCTTCTCCCTCTCTCTCCAAATAATGCTCTCTCTCACTCTTTCTCTCAATCTCTCTCTCAAATAAATAAATAAAAATCTTTTTTATTATAATAAAAAAGAAAAATCTTTAAAAAAAAGAAACGGAAGTTATTTTTTAACAAAATGGAAATCATAGACCTAAAAACAAAATAATGAAATAAAAATCTATCTATCCATAAAGAAATCCAAGAAAATACCCAAAAAAATTTTTGGAAATATTATTTATTTTGTAGCTCTAGCCCTGGGCATAGTTTATAGATAGTATCAGGTGTTCAATGAGATTTGTTGGATGAATAAAACACAACATTGCACTTCTTCCAGAATTCTAGGGTCCAGAAACGTGCAATTTTCAACAAGTGGCACAAGTAAGGATAAGGGAAATCTTGGAGAAGATGATAGCTAATTTTAATCTGGGCCCCTGGTGCCCAGATTAAACACTATTTTGGGATGTATCTGATCCTGAGCCATGGGTGGGCAACATGCAATCCTTTGAGGACCTCAACAGAACAAAGGGTGAACAAAGGAGTTCATCTGATTTTTTTATCACTGCTTGAACTGGGACATCTCTTCTCATCTTCTCCTGCCCTTGAACTGGTATTTACACCATTGGCTCCCCTGGTTCTCAGGTCTTCAACTTGAACTGAATTACAACCACCTGCTTTCCTGGGTCTCTAGCTTAGGGATGGCAGATAGTGGGACTTCTCAGCCTCCACAAAATCACATAAGCTAATTCTTCATAATAAATAAATATATCTACGTTAATATAAGTATATGTATATTTATATATCTTATTGCTTCTGTTTCTCTAGAAAACACTGACCAATATAGAAGAAAGTAATTTCAAAAAACACCAATAAATGGAAATTCACTCTACAAGCTTTTCAAAGATTCTGAATCTCACCAATGGTCATTATGTTTTGGTATGTCTGTTAAAACAACAGAGCCCCAAGCCTTACCTTCAAAGATTATGATCCAGTGTGTCAGTCCTGAGCCTTGCATTTATATTCAAAGAGATTCCCAGATGATATTGAGGCAGCCTGTCTGTGGCTTGATTTGAGAAAACCAAACTTTGGAGACTATCACTCTTGGGTTAAGAGACTGCCCAATATGTGGCCCTTTGAATGAGACTATCTCTGTGAGTCCTCAAAGCTAAAAACTCTCCCTGGGGCCATGAAATTAAATATAGCATCTTTAAAATTCCATAGCATATGCTTTTTTCCTTCTTTTCCTAAGAGTTACAATCATCCATTCTCCTACTAGCACAACAAGGTACATTAGAACTGTATTAGAAGATAATTGTTCTCTCTAAATTTTGTCTCCAAAACTGGGTGCTGATATAACAGAGCCTGATAATAGGGTTACATTATTTGCAGGTGTGATCAGGTGGTTGGAAAATCATATTTCACAGCACCTAAAAGAAATTATTTGCCTGAGCTCTCCATCAATATCCCTCACCAAATTTAATCATAAGCCCCACATTTTAAAAACTTAGCCCTAAAGAATTTATGACTAAACACTGGAAATACTGGCAAAGGATTAATTTGACAAGAGTAGTTGTTCATGCAGGTAACTTTGGGCATAATGGAGTTCTTGGACTGGGCCTTGACCTCGTCCTAAATGATTGCTTAGCTTTTTGGAAGGCCTTGCCTTGGGTCCATCTAAACCTCCTCAAGACCATAGACACAGAGAGTTCTTGACTAATACAACCCATTTTAATTTTTCATTAATCAGTTTTAGTAACAACGGTAAGTAAAGAAGTGCTACAGAACCATCTTATGGACCCAAAATAGAGTCTGTCAGATCCTCTCAGGTTCCCATTTCTCACTTTAGAAATTTCCATTTCCTTTCCCCAAAAAAGTGGGGAAGGGAGGGCCCTGGTTTACAAGCCCCCTTCCAGGACTGCACTGTGTCGGATAGAGGGACGCTCCAAAATAGAATGTTCCCGGACCTGATCAGGCTTGTTTTGTCTAGCAAATGAATTATGTAAACCTTATCCACCAGAAACTGTTTCAAGTCAATTAATTGTTGTAATTACTTAAGATTTCTTTTTAATGAATATGGCTCTCCAGGGACTTGATGATATCCTGTCATCTGTAGGGCCTGATAAATGAAATGTGATTTGTGGCTCACTGCAAACTGAACCCTTGTACTTGAGCAATGTCTGCTTCCCGCATGCTCGTTAAATGGAAGAAATGCCCTTGATGGAGGCAGGGACATTCATTAGAAACAGTTCCCAGTTAGCTTAAAAGTGAGGGGCTGAATGGCTGTACTAACCCTTCTCCTATCCTTTTTCCTTCTGTCCCTTTGGAAGGGAATTAACAAAGCCCATGACCTCCTGAAGCTGCACATTATAATCATTATCAGTCTCACCATTCCATCTCTCGTCTCCATTAGGTTCAATAAATTGAGGTCTCAAAGAGCTATTTGGGGATGATATTTGGAAGCTAATATAGAAAGTGCAAGATTATTTTTCCAGCCTCTGATCTCTCCCCTCTAGTATTTCTCTCATCTTTAAGGGTTCATCTTTCCAAGAGTTGATAATGTAGGGTGGCTTCTGTCTTACATGGACACCCTGTCTCTAAGTGATTAGCAAACTGTATATAGCTACAGATAAGAGAATCTAAAATGGCACAACAAAGTACTGGAAACCAGTTCCAATTTTCTGAAATGTGGGCACCATCTATACTAACAAACAAGGCTCTATAATAAAGAACAATTTTTTTTTAAGATTTCATTTATTTATTTGACAGAGAGATAGAGACAGAGTACAAACAGGGGATGCAGCAGGCAGAGGGAGAGGGAGAAGCACACTCCTCGCTGAGCAGGGAGCCCGATGTAGGGCTTGATCCCAGGACTCTGGGATCATGACCTGAGCCTAAGGCAGCCGCTTAACCCATTGGGCCACCCAGGTGCACCATAAAGAACAATTTTTTAAATATATCTGTTGTCTTCAGTGGTTTTATATTTGCATAGCAAATCATTTAGTCTACCTTAATAAAATAAATAAAATAAAATAAATAAAATAAAATAAAATAAAATAAAATAAAAATGTTTTTCTGGGGCATTTCTACTTGGTAACCATAAAGCAGTTTCAAGCTAAAATTTCCAGGGAGGATTAAAATACGTGAACATTAGTGACCCCACAAAACTCATAAAACAGCATCGTTATCCTCATTGTCTTAACTCAAACATTTGATACACAATTGAAAATAATCATTAGAAGTACTGCAGGTAAAATATATGTTTGTTGTGAAATCCACCACTTTTGCTGAAATTTACAATTTTACTGGATTGTGTGACTGGTTACAATGTGTATCTGTAATAAAACACAGGAACCAGAGTTCTGAAAGTGATCAGTTACTACTCCAAAACATTCAAGCAGTGTTTGTTGATTCAAGGTGAATTAGGGTTTCACCACCTTTATTTCAGGCTGTTACCATTACAAATTCATTAGTTCTAAACCAAATTTAGATAGGAAAGATTATATAATAGACCAACACTGATTTATGACCACAAACCTTTTCACCGTGGCATATCTTTCACTGTCTTAAAATCATAACTGAAGGAAAACCAAAGAATATCAAAGACATTGGAAGATCAGAGATTTTATTAAAGCATTGATTCAATCAATAAATATTTATTGAGTGGATGACAAAGAATTAAGTACTCTCCTAGACCCTTTAGTTAAGGTGGTGAATGTCCACACTGATAGACTCATTCATTGCATGTTTACCACATATCCCAAACTGTCCTAAGTGCTTTGCAAACAAGACATAATCCCTGACCTCAAGAATGCATTGAGCCTTAAAGCTACACTTTGTTTAAAGGTTATACAAGACAGACAGCTAGATCACAATATCCAACTTCTATTTACTCCCCTGCGATGTCAGCACCCATATTTCTATTCATCTGTTCTAATCCAGATGCAACAGTTGATTACCAAGTGCTTACCCTTATACAAATTGTACTTCCCTGGTGGTGAAGAGCTTTCCAAGTGCTGGTCTTGATGTTCACATTGAACAACTTGACTTTTGGCAAGCTATAGAAATATTTTATCTCCTTCTCCTCAGTTGCAAAATGCAAATAATAACCATAATCATGATGCTGATAATGGTACCTGCCTCTTCAGATTTGTGTGAAGAATTAAATGATTTAATGAATCATGAGCACCTTGTGCCTGGGACAGAGTGAATGATCAATAAATTGCTTATTATTATTATTATGTTATCATTATTATTGTTATCTGAATTATTACTGATAAGAAAATAAAGGCACAGAGAAATTTAGTAACATTCCCAGTATTACATAACTAGAAATAGAGAGAACTAAAATTCAGAACAGCTTTCTTTCCCCAAACTGATGACTATTTCCTGGATAAACTGCTGTGGAAAATGCTGTAGCATAACAGGAGAAGGTTATACCAATCAATTCTCCTCTTCCTCAGCATCATCAGTAACCACAGGCATCATGTCTTGCAATTCTAGGTGATGTAGCACTACTAGGAACATTGGATTTAACATAATTTTAGTTAGATGAAATCATCTAGTGCAAGAGTTCATGGAACGGTAGAGACATAGTACAGAACAAATTCTAATCCTTAAGAAAACCCTAGGAAGTATTATTATTGTCTTGATTTTATGATAAAATTGATGTTCAGATTGATTTAAATCACTTGCCTAGAGTCATACATAAGGTGGTTAAATTAGGATCTTTATTTCCCCAAATCTTGTGACCCAGAAATACTTAGAAGGGACAATGAGCTGGCACTGTTCCAACTCCCTTCCCCCCTTCAACTGATGGCACCTACAATTAAATAAGTTCATCTCATTTCATTTATTTACAAATATCTTTTCTAGGAATTCTCTCCCATTTATTGTTCTGAAACATCATATATTTCAGAATCATCCTATCAAACACACAAAGTTAATCTTGGAATTCTTGTTAGTATTACATTAGAACTATCAATTAATTTGAGAAAATTTACATCCATATTTTAAATACTCAGTCTTTCCAACTGACAATTATGTCTTTTCTTTAATTTCTCAAATCTTACTGTCTTCAGTATATATTTCTTAATTATCTTTAGGTAGATCCTAAACATTTCTAATTCCAAATTTTCTAAGTATTTATTAAAGACATTTTGCTATGGTAAATGACCCATTTTCTATTATATTTTCTAATTGGCAATTACTGATATCCAGGAAGGCATTGATTTTTTAAGTTCTTATTTTAGCCAATAAGTCAGATTTATAGTTGTCCCATCCACATATATTCTTCCCTTTTTCTTGGTCACATGGCTACCCAGATTTCCCAACCCACCTTGCAGCTGTGTGTAGACAAGTGGCTTTGTTTGTCCAATCGAAGTTATATGTGCAACTTACAAGCCATCTCCCAAAAAAAATCTTTGTATTTTTCTCTGGGAACACAGACTTGAGATAAATCATCTTCAATCATGAAGCAGTGAACAACTATAAAGCAAGATTTAGCAGACTATGGCCTGTAGAACAAATATACCTGTGGTCTGATCTTTGTATGGCCCATGAGCTAAGAATGGTTTTAAATTTTTAGGTGGTTGCAAAAAAAAAAAAAAAAAAAAAAGACAAAAGAAAGGGAAGGAAAGAGAGAGAGAAAGAAAGAAAAAGAAAAAAGTTAGAAAAGATGAAAATGTGACAGACTGTATGTACACTCAAAACCTAGAATATTTACTTTCTGGCCTATTACAGAAAATATATGCCAATCCCTGCTCTAGCAGACTGACTATTGGACCATTTGGAGAACAGTTCTGCTACTCTTTTTTTTTTTAATTTTTTATTGTTATGTTAATCACCATATATTACATAATTTGTTTTGGTGTACTGTTCCATGATTCATTGTTTGTTCATAACACCCAGTGCTCCATGCGGAATGTGCCCTCCTCAATACCCATCACCAGGCTAACCCATCCCCCCACCCTCCTCCCCTCCAGAAACCTCAGTTTGTTTTTCAGAGTCCATCATCTCTCCTGGTTCGTCTCCCCCTCTGACTTACTCCCCTTCATTCTTCCTCTCCTGCTATCTTCTTCTTTTTCTTTTTTCTTAAAATATGTTGCGTTATTTGTTTCAGAAGTACAGATCTGTGATTCAACAGTCTTACACAATTCACAGCGCTGACCGTAGCACATATCTTCCCCAATGTCCATCACCCAGCCACCCCATCCCTCCCACCCCCAACCACTCCAGCAACCCTCAGTTTGTTCCTGAGATTAAGAATTCCTCATATCAGTGAGGTCATATGATACATGTCTTTCTCTGATTGACTTATTTCACTCAGCATAACAGCCTCCAGTTCCATCCACGTCGTTGCAAATGGCAAGATCTCATTCCTTTTGATGGCTGCATAATAGGCCATTGTGTATATATACCACCTCTTCTTTATCCATTCATCTGTCGATGGACATCTTGGCTCTTTCCACAGTTTGGCTATTGTGGACATTGCTGCTATAAACATTGGGGTGCACGTACCCCTTCGGGTCCCTACATTTGTATCTTTGGGGTAAATACCCAGTAGTGCAATTGCTGGATCGAATGGTAGCTCTAATTTCAACTGTTTGAGGAACCTCCATACTGTTTTCCAGAGGGGTTGCACGAGCTTGCATTCCCACCAAGAGTGTAGGAGGGTTCCCCTTTCTCCACATCCCCGCCAACATCTGTCATTCCCTGACTTGTTAATTTTAGTCATTCTGACGGGTGTGAGGTGGTATCTCATTGAGGTTTTGATTTGGATTTCCCTGATGCCAAGCGATGTGGAGCACTTTTTCATGTGCCTGTTGGCCATTTGGATGTCTTTGGAAAAATGTCTGTTCATGTCTTCTGCCCATTTCTTGATTGGATTATTTGTTCTTTGGGTGTTGAGTTGGATAAGTTCTTTATAGATTTTGGATACTACCCTTTATCTGATATGTCATTTGCAAATATTTTCTCCCATTCTGTCGGTTGTCTTTTGGTTTTGTGGACTGTTTCTTTTGCTGTGCAAAAGCTTTTTATCTTGATGAAATCCCAATAGTTCATTTTTGCCCTGGCTTCCTGTGCCTTTGGTGATATTTCTAGGAAGAAGTTGCTGCGGCTGAGGTCGAAGAGGTTGCTACCTGTGTTCTCCTTTAGGATTTGGATGGACTCCTGTCTCACGTTTAGGTCTTTCAACCATTTGGAGTCTATTTTTGTGTGTGGTGTAAGGAAATGGTCCAGTTTCATTCTTCTGCATGTGGCTGTCCAATTTTCCCAACACCATTTGTTGAAGAGACTGTCTTTTTTCCACTGGACATTCTTTCCTGCTTTGTCAAAGATAAGTTGACCATAGAGTTGAGGGTCCATTTCTGGGCTCTCTATTCTGTTCCATTGATCTATGTGTCTGTGTTTGTGCCAGTACCATCCTGTCTTGATGATGACAGCTTTGTAATAGAGCTGGAACTCCGGAATTGTGATGCCGCCAGCTTTGCTTTTCTTTTTCAATATTCCTCTGGCTATTCGGGGTCTCTTCTGGTTCCACACAAATTTTAGGATTATTTGTTCCATTTCTTTGAAAAAAGTGGATGGTATTTTGATGGGAATTGCATTGAATGTGTAGATTGCTCTAGGTAGCATTGACATCTTCACAATGTTGGTTGTTCCAATCCATGAGCATGGAACGTTTTTCCATTTCTTTGTGTCTTCTTCAATTTCTTTCCTGAGTATTTTATAGTTTTCTGAGTACAGATCCTTTGCCTCTTTGGTTAAATTTATTCCTGGGTATCTAATGGTTTTGGGTGCAATTGTGAATGGGATCGACTCCTTGATTTGTCTCTCTTCTGTCTTGTTGCTGGTGTATAGGAATGCCACTGATTTCTGTGCATTGATTTTATAGCCTGCTACTTGACTGAATTCCTGTATGAGTTCTAGCAGTTTTGGGGTGGAGTCTTTTGGGTTTTCCACATAAAGTATCATATCATCTGCAAAGAGTGAGAGTTTGACTTCCTCTTTGCCGATTTGGATGCCTTTGATTTCTCTTTGTTGTCTGATTGCTCTGGCTAGGACTTCTAATACTATGTTGAATAGCAGTGGTGAGAGTGGACATCCCTGCCACGTTCCTGACCTTAGGGGAAAAGCTCTCAGCTTTTCCACATTGAGAATGATATTCGCTGTAGGTTTTTCGTAGATGCTTTTATGATATTGAGGTAGGTACCTTCTATCCCTATACTCTGAAGAGTTTTGATCAAGAAAGGATGCTGTCCTTTGTCAAATGCTTTCTCTGCATCTATTGAGAGGATCATAAGATTCTTGTTCGTTCTTTTGTTAATGTATTTTATCATGTTGATTGATTTGCGGATGTTGAACCAGCCTTGCAGCCCAGGGATAAATCCCACTTGGTCGTGGTGAATAATCCTTTTAATGGACTGTTGGATCCTATTGGCTAGTATTTTGGTGAGAATTTTTGCATCCAGGTTCAGCAAGGATATTGGTCTGTAATTCTCCTTTTTGATGGGATTTTTTCTGGTTTTGGGATCAAGGTAATGTTGGCCTCATAAAATGAGTTTGGAAGTTTTCCTTCCATTTCTATTTTTTGGAACAGTTTCAGGAGAATAGGTATTAATTCTTCTTGAAATGTCTGATAGAATTCCCCTGGGAAGCCATCTGGCCCTGGGCTTTTGTTTCTTGGGAGATTTTTGATGAAGGCTTCAATTTCCTTAGTGGTTATAGGTCTGTTCAGGTTTTCTATTTCTTCCTGGTTCAGTTTTGGTAGTTGATACATCTCTAGGAATGCACCCATTTCTTCCAGGTTATCTAATTTGCTGGCATAGAGTTGCTCATAATATGTTCTTATAATTGTTTGTATTTCTTTGGTGTTGCTTGTGATCTCTCCTCTTTCATTCATGATTTTGTTGATTTGGGTCATTTCTCTTTTCTTTTGGATCAGTCTGGCCAGGGGTTTATCAATCTTGTTAATTCTTTCAAAGAACCAGCTCCTAGTTCTGTTGATCTGTTCTACTGTTCTTTTGGTTTCTAGTTCATTGATTTCTGCTCTGATCTTTATGATTTCTCTTCTCCTGCTGGGTTTAGGCTTTCTTTGCTGTTCTTTCTCCAGCTCCTTTAGGTGTAGGGTTAGATTGTGTATTTGAGACCTTTCTTGTTTCTTGAGAAAGGCTTGTATTGCTATATACTTTCCTCTCAGGACTGCCTTTGCTGTATCCCAAAGATTTTGGACAGTTGTGTTTTCATTTTCATTGGTTTCCATGAATTTTTTTAATTCTTCTTTAATTTCCTGGTTGACTCATTCATTCTTTAGTAGGATGCTCTTTAGCCTCCATGTATTTGAGTTCTTTCCGACTTTCCTCTTGTGATTGAGTTCTAGTTTCAAAGCATTGTGGTCTGAAAATATGCAGGGAATGATCCCAATCTTTTGGTACCGGTTGAGACCTGATTTGTGACCTAGGATGTGATCAATTCTGGAGAATGTTCCATGGGCACTAGAGAAGAATGTGTATTCCGTTGCTTTGGGATGGAATGTTCTGAATATATCTGTGAAGTCCATTTGGTCCAGTGTGTCATTTAAAGTCTTTATTTTCTTGTTGATCTTTTGCTTAGATGATCTGTCCATTTCAGTCAGGGGGGTGTTAAAGTCCCCCACTATTATTGTATTGTTGTCAATGTGTTTCTTTGCTTTTGTTATTAATTGCCTTATATAATTGGCTGCTCCCATGTTCGGGGCCTAGATATTTACAATTGTTAGATCTTCTTGTTGGATAGACCCTTTAAGTAGGATATAGTGTCCTTCCTCATCTCTTATTACAGTCTTTGTTTTAAAATCTAGTTTGTCTGATATAAGGATTGCCACCCCAGCTTTCTTTTGGTGTCCATTAGCATGGCAAATGGTTTTCCACCCCCTCACTTTCAATCTGGGGGTGTCTTTGGGTCTAAAATGAGTCTCTTGCAGACAGCATATGGATGGGTCTTGTTTTTTAATCCAATCTGATAGCCTGTGTCTTTTGATTGGGGCATTGAGCCCATTTACATTCAGGGTAACTATTGAAAGGTATGAATTTAGTGCCATTGTATTGCCTGTAAGGTGACTGTTACTGTATGTTGTCTGTGTTCCTTTCTGATCTTTGCTGCTTTTAGGCTCTCTCTTTGCTTAGAGGACCCCTTTCAATATTTCTTGTAGGGCTGGTTTCGTGTTTGCAAATTCCTTTAGTTTTTGTTTGTTCTGGAAGATTTTTATCTCTCCTTCTATTTTCAATGACAGCCTAGCTGGATATAGTATTCTTGGCTGCATATTTTTCTCATTTAGTGCTCTGAAGATATCATGCCAGTCTTTTCTGGCCTGCCAGGTCTCTGTGGATAGGTCTGTTGCCAATCTAATATTTTTACCATTGTAGGTTACATATCTCTTCTCCCAAGCTGCTTTCAGGATTTTCTCTTTGTCTCTGAGACTCGTAAGTTTTACTATTAGATGTCGGGGTGTTGACCTATTTTTATTGATTTTGAGAGGGGTTCTCTGTGCCTCCTGGATTTTGATGCCTGTTTCCTTCCTCACATTAGGGAAGTTCTCTGCTATTATTTGCTCCAATATACCTTCTGCCCCTCTCTCTCTTTCTTCTTCTTCTGGGATCCCAATCATTCTAATGTTGTTTCGTCTTATCGAATCACTTATCTCTCGAATTCTGCCCTCGTGATCCTGTAGTTGTTTCTCCCTCTTTTTCTCAGCCTCTTTACTTTCCATCATTTGGTCTTCTATATCACTGATTTTCTCTTCTGCCTCATTTATCCTAGCATTTAGTGCCCCCATTTTTGATTGCACCTCATCAATAGCCTTTTTAATTTCGACTTGGTTAGATTTTAGTTCTTTTATTTCTCCAGAAAGGGTTTCTCTAATAACTTCCACGCTTTTTTCGAGCCCAGCTAGTATCTTTAAAGTCATGATTCTGAACTCTAGGTCCGACATCGTACTAATGTCCGTATTGAGTAGGTCTCTGGCTGACGGTACTACCTCTTGTTCTTTTTGCTGAGGTGATTTTTTTCGTCTTCTCATTTTGTCCAGAGGAGAATAGATGAATGAGAGAACAAAATGCTAACAGGTTTACAACGTCCCCAGCAAATATACTGTATACAAATCAGAAAAGACCTGAAACCAGGGGAAAAGAAAGGGAAAGAAAGAAAAAAGAAAGAGAAAAAAAAAGATAAAAACAAAAACAGAACAATACAAAAAAAAGCAGAATGTGATCAAATATGATCAGGCTAGTGCATAGATCAGTGCCAAACACTAGATTTTGGGCATATTTTGGTCTGTTAGAAAAAAGTGCCTCCTAAAATTTTAAAGGAAGAAAGACATATATGTACAAAATAAGGGTTGATACAATGAAGGGATAGAAGATGACTGTAAAGATGAAAATTATAAAAGATTTTATAAAAGAACTTGATAAGATAAGAAGTTGTTTGAAAAAAGAAAGAAGATTTAAAAAAAAAAAAGGGAGAGAATGTGATCAGGCAGGAGACTAGAACAGAACCATACACTAGTGATTTAGGGTATATTTTTATCTGTTAGAAGAAACTGTATCTCAAAATTTTAAAGAGAGAACAACTTATATATGTATATGCCAAAAATAAGGGTAACTACTATGAAGGGATAAAATATGACTCTAAAAATGAAAAATAAAAAATGTTTTTTTTGTTTTTTTTTTTAAAAAAGAGATTGATGAGATGTTGGTTGAAAAAGGGAAAAAGAAAAAGAAAAAAAAAAACAGTTAACAAAAACTAACTTTGATGAACTAATGAATCATGGTAAAAAAAAGCCATGAATTCTATGTGCAGTATTCCCCTAGCGCTGGAGTTCTCCCGTTCTCCTTGATCGGTAAACTTGGTCTTGGCTTGCTGGCTGTTCGTGCTGATCTTCTGGGGGAGGGGCCTGTTGCTGTGGTTTCCAAATGTCTTTGCCGGAGGCTGAATTGCCCCGCCCTTGTTGGTCCGGGCTAAGCAAGCTGCTCGGGTTTGATCTCAGGAGCTTTTGTTCCCAGCAAGCTCTCCGTACAGCCTTGGAGGACCAGGGCAGAAATGGTGGCCTCCCAATCTCCACCTGGAGGAGCTGAGAACTCGGGGCCCCGCTCCTCAGTGCGCCCCCAGAGAAAAGCAGTCACTCCCTTGTCCCCGGTCTCCGGCCGCACTCCGTGCTCACCCGGCCTGTGACCGAGCGTTTGTATCTCTGGCACCCGACCCCATGTGGAGTCTCCAAACCCAGCAGATCCCTGCGGTGCGTTCCCACACCGCTCCTCCCGGGGGAGGAAGGGGAGTCTCCCCAGATCTGCCGCCTGTTGGGTCCCTGCTGGAGGAGCAGTGGCCCGACTGTGCCCCGGATCACAGTTTATGGCAACCCCGAGCTGAGAGCCCGCGCCTCGGCTCCGTCTCTGCAGCCGGCTTCCCTGCTCTGATACCTGGGAGCTCTGGCGCACTCAGGCTCCTCCGGTCTTTCTGTGACCCCAAGGGTCCTGAGACCCCACTGTCCCGCGAGGGTTCCACCCCCCGCTTAGCCACTGCAGCGACGTCCCTCAGCGGAGCCGACTTCTAAAAGGTCCGATTTTGTGCTCCGCGGCTCTAGCACTTGCCAGAAGCGGCCGACGGAGGCCCCTCCCCCGCCGTCTATCCTCCCGAATATCGCCTCGGATTCACTTCGCACGTCCTACCTTCCAGTAAGTGGTCGCTTCTCTGTTCAGAGAGTTGTTGCTACTCTCCTCTTTGATCTCCTGTTGAGTTCGTAGGTGTTCAGAATGGTTTGATCCCTATTCAGCTGAATTCCTGAGACCAGACGAAATCTAGGTCTCCTACTCCTCTGCCATCTTGCTCCACCCCCCCAGTTCTGCTACTCTTGACTACTGATCTCTGGACTGTTGTAAAAGATGAAAAGCAATTTCTATCTTATTTAATCCATTATGTTTGAGGTGTCTCTATTACATGAGCCATTAATCTAATTAATCAACTAACTGACCTTACTAGTGTTAACAGTTTTCCAATTGATCTCTTGCAATTTCTAGAAAGACAACCATGTCATCTACAAATAATTTTTTTTCCTCAGTAACAAACATATTGTCTCCTGTATACTTTCTTGGTCTTATTTTTAATGGCTGTAAGTTTCAAGGCAACATAAATTGATAGTGGCAATAGCATACATCCATGTTTTGTTCTTAATTTTAATGGCAATGCCTCTAGCTCTTACTACCTCATAAACTATTGCCATTTGATTGTAGATATTTGTCATTATCTTAAGCATACTCAGAAGAAAATTTGTTCAGTGGTTTTTCTCACTTTTGATTTACCATTTTCAAGTTTTGGCATCAAGTTTGAAATATTTTTATAAAAGAAACTGGAAAGTTTCTCATCTATGCTTAGAAATGGCTTGTGTGGCGTAAGAATGAACTATGATTTGAAAGTTTAAGAAAGGGGTGCCTGGGTGGCTCAGATGATTAAGCATCTGCCTTCAGCTTAGGTCATGATCCTGTGGTCCCGGGATTGAGCCCCGCGTCCAGCACCCTCCTCTGCAAGAAGCCTGCTTCTCTCTCTCCTGCTCCCCCTGCTTGTGTTCTTTCTCTGGCTGTGTGCTGTAGTTTGGGTTTCCCTGAAAGCAGACTGAACAAGTGCTCAGGTATAGAAATGTGACGTGATGTGATGTGATTCTGAGATGTGATTCTTGGAAGCATAAATGAGGAAGAGAAGATAGTAAAATTGGGCAGGAGAAAAAAGAAACAATAGAGGGCAGTTTAATAAGTGGTTTAATGGTACAGACAACTGGAGCTCCACCTCTGAAAAAAATGTTTATAACATGTCTTGGAAACATTCCACTGAGGAAGGAGGAAGCAGGGGTATGTATCCACAGAAACTCTTAGGAGTATTAAATCCTCAGTAATTCCAGGTTATCATGCCTGTGATCCCAGCGCACTGGAGAAATCTTTCAAGTAAAAAAATATAAAGCCATCATGGTTCAAGATAGGAAACTATCACTATTCATGGATACTGTTCACCTAGGCTGCAAGTGAACCTAGGCAAGTGCTGAGGAGCTAGGAATGAGCATCAGCAGCATCTACTATGATACATACTAACAGATCTGCTTTCATTCTTATTTGGGAATTTTTCCCCAAGTGGTTTGTTGGATCTTCACTCTTTAAATGTGTATTTATGGGCTTTTAGATGTTAATACAAATACTCATTATGCATTAAAATATTATTCTCAGTTGTAATATGTAAGATTTTCTTTAAATGAAAGATTTACATATTACTCTTTAGGAAATTTTAAATTTTAGAACATTAACACATTTTTTAGCATAGCTGTTTTATAGATTCTTCCATCCATTCAACAAGTATATATTCAAGTTTGTTATTGTTCAAATAATTTAATATTTTTATATTATCTTTAATTTTTTTATTTTGACACAATTTTAGACTTGAAGAAAAATTGAAGGAATACCACAGAGAACTTCTCTATAACTTCATCCAAATGCATGGGTATATTTCTAGGCTTCATTCCATTCTGTTGATTTATTTGTCTATCCTTTTATGAGTATCATGCTATCTTGATAATCATAACTTTATTTTTTCTTTTTTTAAGATTTTATTTATTTATTTTAGAAAGCAAGAGAGATGACAGAGTGCTTGAGGAAGGTGCAGAGGGAGAGGAAAAGAGAGAATCTTAAGCAGACTCCCTGCTGAACACAGAGCCCTATGCAAGCCTCAATCCCATGACCCTGAGATCATGACCTGAGCTGAAATCAAGAGTCAGTCACTTATTTCTCACATACAGAGGGAGGAGCATCAGAATAACATCAGACCTGTCCACAGAGACCTGACAAGCCAGAAAGAGCTGGCAAGACATATTCAGGGTACTAAATGAGAAGAACATGCAGCCAAGGATACTTTATCCAGCAAGGCTGTCATTCAGAATGGATGGAGAGAGAAGGAGCTTCCAAGGCTGACAGAAAGTGAAAGAATATGTGACCACCAAACTGGCCCTGCAAGAAATATTAAGGGGGTGTTCCATAAAAGGAGAAAGACGCCAAGAGTAATATAGAAACAAGGACTTTACAGGCAACGTGATGACAATAAAATCTTATCTTTCAGTAATCACTCTCAATGTGAAGGGCCTAAATGCTCCCATGAAATGGCATAGGGTTGCAGATTGGATAAAAAGACAGGACCCATCCATATGCTGTCTACAAGAGACTCATTTTGAACCTAAAGATACATCCAGATTGAAAGTGAAGGGATGGAGATCCATCTTCCATACCAATGGACCTCAAAAGAAAGCTGGGGTAGCAATTCTTATATCAGACAAATTAGATTTTAAGCTAAAGACCATAGTTAGAGACACAGAAGGACACTATACAATGCTTAACGGGTCTATCCAATAAGAGGATCTAACAATTGTAAATATCTACACCCCCAACATGGGAGCAGCCAACTACATAAGCCAACTGTTAACCAAAATAAAGAGACATATTGATAATAATATGCTATTCATAGGAGACCTCAACACACCACTGTCAGCAATAGACAGATCATCTAAGCAGCAAATCAACAAAGAAACAAGAGCTTTGAATGATACACTAGACCAGATGGACCTCATAGATATATACGGAATATTCCACCCTAAAACAACAGAATACTCATTCTTCTTGAATGCACATGGAACTTTCTTCAGAATAGACCACATACTGAGTCACAAATCAGTTCTCAACTGATACCAAAAGACTGAGATTATTCCCTGCATATTCTCAGACTATAATGCTTTGAAACTGGAAATCAATCACAAGAAAAATTTGGAAGAAATTCAGACACTTGGAAGCTAAAGACCATTTGCTTAAGAATATTTGGGTCAACCAGGAAATCAAAGAAGAACTTAAACAATACATGGAAATCAATGAGAAAAAAAACACATCAGTCCAAAACCTATGGGATGCTGCAAAGGCAGTCCTAAGGGGGAAATACATAGCCATCCAAGCCTTACTCAAAAAAATAGAAAAATCCGGAATACACAAATTAACTTTACACCTTAAAGAACTAGAGAAAGAACAACAAATAAAGCCTAAGCCACGCATAAGAAGAGAAATAATTAAGATTAGAGCAGAGATCAATGAATTAGAAACCAGAAATACAGGAGAGCAGATCAACAAAACTAGAAGCTGGTTCTTTGAAAGAATTAATAAGATTGATAAACCACTGGCCAGACTTATCCAAAAGAAAAGAGAAAGGACCCAAATTAATAAAATTAATAAAATTATGAATGAAAGGGGAGAGATCACAACTAACACCAAGGAAATAGAAACAATTATTAGAAATTATTATCAATAACTATATGCAATAAATTAAGAAACCTGGAAGAAATGGATGCCTTCCTGGAAACCTATAAACTACCAAGACTGAAACAGGAAGAAATTGACAACCTGAATAGGCCAATAACCAGTAACGAGATTGAAGCAATGATCAAAAACCTCCCAAAAAACAGAGTCCAGGGCCTGGTGGATTCCCTGGGGAATTCTACCAAACATTCAAGGAAGAAATAATACCTATCCTCCTGAAGCCTTTTCAAAAAATAGAAACAAAAAGAAAACTTCCAAACTCATTCTATGAGGCCAGCATTACCTTGATCCCAAAACCTGGCAAAGACCCCATCGAAAAGGAGAATTACAGACCAATATCCCTGATGAGTATGGATGCCAAAATTCTCAACAAGATCCTAGCTAATAAGATCCAACAGCACATTAAAAGGATTATCCATTGCGACCAGGCGGGATTTATCCCTGGGATACAAGGGTGGTTCAACATTTGCAAATCAATCAATGTGATAGAACACATAAACAAGAGAAGAGACAAGAAACACATGGTCCTCTCAATTGATGCAGAAAAAGCATTTGACAAAATACAGCATCCTTTCCTGGATAAAACTCTTCAGAGTGTAGGAATAGAGGGAACATTCCTCAATTTCATAAAAACCATCTATGAAAAGCCCACAGCAAATATCATTCTCAATGGGGAAAAGCTGAGAACCTTTCCCTTAAGATCAGGAACATGACAAGGATGTCCACTCTCACCACTATTGTTCAACATAGTACTGGAAGTCCTAGCAACAGCAATCAGACAACAAAAAGAAATAAAAGGTATTCAAATTGGCAAATAAGAAGTCAAACTCTCTCTCTTCGCAGAAGACATGATACTTTATGTGGAAAACCCAAAAGACTTCACCCCCAAATTACTAGAACTCATACAGCAATTCAGTAGTGTGGCAGGATACAAAATGAATGCACAAAAATCAGTTGCTTTTCTATACACTAACAACGTAACTATAGAAAGAGAAATTAGGGAATCAATTCCATTTGCAATAGCACCAAAAACCTTAAGATACCTTGGAATAAACCCAACCAAACAGGTAAAGGAAATATATGTGAGAAACTATAGAACACTTATGAAGGAAATTGAAGAAGACACAAAAAGATGGAAAAAACATTCCATGCTCATGGATCGAAACAATAAGCATTGTTAAAATGTCTATGCTGCCCAGAGCAATCTATCCTTTCAATGCCATCCCAATCAAAATACCAAAGTCATTTTTCAAAGTGCTGGAACAAACAATCTTAAAATTTGTAGGGAATGAGAAAAGACCCTGAGTCACCAAGGAATTGTTGAAAAAGAAAAACAAAGCTGGGGGCATCACGTTGCCTGATTTCAAGCTGTACTACAAAGCTGTGATCACCAAGATAGCATGATACTGGCACAAAAACAGATACATAGATCAATGGAACAGAATAGATCTCAACTCTATGGTCAACTAATCTTCAACAAAGCAGGAAAAAATATCCAATGGAAAAAAAAACAGTCTCTTCAATAAATGGTGCCAGGAAAATTGGACAGCTATATACAGAAGAATGAAACTCGACCATTCTCTTATACCATACACAAAAATAAGCTCTAAATGGATGAAAGACCTCAATCTGAGACAGGAATCCATCAAAATCCTAGAGAAGATAGGCAGTTACTTTTTCAACATTGGCCACAGCAACTTCTTTCAAAAGACGTCTCCAAAGGCAAGGGAAACAAAAGCAAAAATGAACTTTTGGGACTTCATCAAGATAAAAAGCTTCTGCACAGCAAAGGAAACAGTCAACAAGACAAAGTGACAACCCATGGAATGGGAGAAGATATTTGCAAATGACACTATAGATAAAGGGCTGGTATCCAAGATCTATAAAGAACTTCTCAAACTCAACCCCCCAAAAACAAATAATCAAGTCAAAAAATGGGCAGAAGACATGAACAGACACTTCTCCAAAGAAGACATACAAATGGCTAACCGACACCTGAAAAAATGTTCAGCATCATTAGCCATCAGGGAAATTCATATCAAAACCACATTGAGATACCACCTTACACCAGTTAAAATGTCAAAAATGGACAGGGAAAGAAACACCAAATGTTGGAGAGGTTGTGGAGAAAGGGGAACCCCCTTACACTGTTGATGGGAATGCAAGTTGATACAGCCACTTTGGAAAACAGTGTGGAGGTTCCTCAAAAAGTTAAAAATAGGGCTACCTTATGACCCAGCAATTGCACTACTGGGTATTTACCCCAAAGATACAAATGTAGTGAAAAGAAGGGTCATATGCAATCTAATGTTTATAACAGCAATGTCCACAATAGCCAAACTGTGGAAGGAACTGAGATGCCCTTCAACAGATGAATGGATAAAGAAGATGGGATACATATATACAATGGAATATTACTCAGCCATCAGAAAGAATGAATACCCAATATTTGCATCAACATAGATGGAACTGGAGGAGATTATGTTAAGTGAAATAAGTCAAACAGAGAAAGACAATTATCATATGGTTTCACTTATTTGTGGAACATAAGGAACAGCATGGAGGACATTAGGAGAAGGAAGGGAAAAATGAAGGGGGGGAATCAGAGGGAGAGATGAACCATGAGAGACTATGGACTCTGGAAATCAAACTGAGGGTTTTAGAGGGGAGGGGGGAGAGGGGATGGGTGAGCCTGGTAATGGGTATTAAGGCGGACATGTATTACATGGAGCACTGGGTATTAAACGAAAACAATGAATCATGGAACACTACATCAAAAACTAATGATGTACTGTATGGTGACTAACATAACATAATAAAAAACAATTATTTAAAAGAAAAAAAGTCAGTCATTTAACCAACTGAGCCACCCAGGAGCCACTATGTTAAGTCTTAAAGTCAGAAAGTATAAGTCTTCCAATTTGTTATTTTTTTTAAAAAATTATTTTGGCTTTTGTTCCTTTGTTTTCATAGAAATTTCAACATAAGTATTTAAAGCTGTAAATTTCCCTCTAAGCCTACTTAGGTTGTATCTAACAAATTTTGATATGTTGTATTTTCATTATTATTCAGTTCAAAATATTTTCTCATTTCCCTTGTAATTTCTTCTTTGACCTTTGGATTATTTAGAAGCAAGTTAATGAATTTCCAGATTATTTAGTGTTTTCATAGATACCTTACTGTTTGTTTAATTTTAATATGTTTAAAATATATTTTTAATGTAATTTTATTCTGTGATCAAAGAATGTATTCTGTCCTGTTTCAGTCCTTTTAAATTTATTGAGAGTTGTACTGCACAGCATATACTGACCTGGCTGTTACATTGCTGAACATACCATGTACTCTTGAGAATAATATATATTCTGCATTCATTGGGTGTAGTATTCTATATCAGTTAGGTCAAGATGGTTGATAGTGCTGTTCTGATACTATGCCTTTACTGATTTTTTTTCACCTAGTTGTTCTATCAATTTCTAAGAAAAGCATGTTAAAATTTCAAGCTAGAATTATGGAATTGACTATCTCTCCCTTTATTTCTATCAATTTTTAATTAATATATTTTAAAACTCTGTTATTAGGCTTACATACATACATTTATGACTTTATCACTTCCTAAAAAAACAGATACTTTTATCATAAAATATCTTTATCACTGAAAATGATCTTTGTCTTGAATTCTGTTTTATCTGATATTAATTTCACCCAACTCTTCTTATGGTTACTATTTGCATGTATATTTTTTTTCTGTCCATTTCTGTCTATGTCTTTATATAGAGAGCACATTTTCTATAGACTGACCTTAGTTGGGTTTTGATTATTATCCAAGTTTATCATCTCTGCCTTTTAATTAAAGTCTCTAGTCCATTAATATTTAGTGTACTTGTTGATATGATTGGAATTAAGTCTATCATTTTATTACTTATTTTCTGTTTGCCCTCTTTGATTTTTGGCCCCCAATTCCTCTTGCCTTATTATGGATTCTTGGAATATTTTTTAAATTCCATTTTAATTTATCTCTTGACTTCTTAGATTTACTGCTCTGCATTATTTTTTAGTGCATGATATAGGGATTACAATATATATCCTTGGTTTTTCACAATCGTTTTACAATTGACATTGTACCTCTTTCCATTTTCTGTGCTATAGTTGACATATATATTACATCTACATACAATATATACCCCACAAGAAAATGTCATAGTAATTGCTTTTAATAGACCCACACAGTTTAAAAGAAAATAAGAGGAAAAATTCATGTTTATTTACCCAGATAGTCACCATCTCTAATGCTTTCCATTCCTTCCTGAAAATATGAGTTTCCATCTGGTATTATTTCCTTTCAGTCAGAAGAACTTCATTAGCATTTCTAGTGCAGGTCTACTGCTGACAAATTCCCTTGATTTTCATTTGAAAATGTTTTTCCTTTGCCTTCATTTAAAAAGGTATTTTCACTGAATATAGAATTTGGGGTTGACAGTTTTTGCTTTCCTTTCAGCACTTTAAAGAAGTTATTCCATTCCCTCTGGCCTCCAGAGTTTCTGATGAAAAATCAGTGATTACCCAGAATGTTGTTCCCTTGTATGTGAAGTGTTATTTTTCTTTGGCTGGTTTAGATATTTTCATTTTATATCGTGCTGACTGCACATACTTTTTCTGCCAATTCTCCCTCTCTTTTCCTTCTGGGACTCAAATCACACGTCTAATAGATATTTTGATCTTTTCCACAGTTTCATGTAGTTTAAATTGTTTAAATTGTTATCTCTTTGTCCTACAAACTGGATAATTTCTGATGCTCAATCTTCAAAATCATGAACTCTTTTTTCTGTCATATCCAGTATGTTGTTAAGCACATACAGTAATTCTCAAATTTTAGACATTGTATTTTTCTGTTATAGAATTTCCATTTGTTCTCTTTTTAATAGTTTGTAATTCTCTGCTGAGATTTCCTATATATTCATTCATTTTGACCATATCTCCCTCTATACTTTTGAGTATAAATATAATAGCTGTTTTGAAATTTTTGTCTGCTAATGTCAACATCTGAATCATTTTGAGATCACTCTCCATTGATTCCTTTCTTACTTGAGTATGAATAACATTTTCATTTTTCTTTATGTATCTGGTAGTTTTAGATTATATCCTGAGCATTAGGAATGTCGTATTATAGAAACTATAGATTCTGTTCATTTCTCTAAAATGTATTTTCTTTTAAGCAGATACTTTACTCAACTTAATTCAAATACCAAACTCTGAAACCTCCATTTGGTTCTTTTAGCTTTAATTGGGCTGCTCAAAGTCTACTCTTTAGATGTGTTGCTTGAGGGTTATCTAGAGATTTGAACAGAGTTTTTACGTTCATTTCAGGGCTCCCCCTCTTGGTTCTGTCCTTTCAGAGATTTCTTGCCTCAATTTCTGGGTGGTGCTGTGGACCTGGAATTCTGTCTTGTGGATCTTTAAACCAGTAAGATGATGAGTTTCTATCCATATTTTAGCAACCCCACATGACACCAACTGGGACTTGCCCCCAAGCTAAAGCCTAAAAATGTGAGACAAACTCCAGTTTCATTCCATTGGCCTGCTTTTAATGTTTCTCTAGTATCTGCCTGCTTTTTATTTGCTCTCCAGTGCCTTTAGTATATAGATAGATGATAGAAAGATAGATAGATAGATAGATAGATAGATAGATAGATAGATAGATAGATGATAGGTAGATAGATGATAGATAGATAGATACACATACCCAAGATTATAGTCATTATTTATGGAAGGACTGATCTGATGAAAGCTACTCTACTATTACCCAATTAATCATATTTGAGCATTTCTGTGTGTATAATTTTTATAAATTGGGGATATTATGCAACTCATTGGTCACAATGAAAGTGGGCATTTTGCAAACTTAAGACAAAGACCCAGGTAATATGAAAATACATAGCCCAAAGAAAAGTGCATCCTTTTATATCAATATTAGCTAAGATGACCAACAAACACAGCCCTTGTAAAGCATATGCTGCTTTTGATAATGTTGCAATTATTTAGAATGCAATGATTTATGGGATTATGAAAGTCTTTCAAATTGAGGCAATGTATATGAATAAAATAACTTAATCACTTTTTGATTGAAACTGCACTTTGCCTGTGTGCATCTTGTAACCACCAGGGACTATAAGAAGTGTGCAGAGGACACTTTGAGAAACACCCATCTATCTGTAAAATAGATGCAACTTTTTAAATTTTCTTCTTCTTTATCACACTCTTTGTTTTTCCTCTTTATAATTCCATAGCCCCTATTTACTCACATCTCAAATAGGCAGGTATTCCAACCTTTGTTCTCAAAAAAGTAAAATAAAATAAATTCTATGAAGGGGAGTAAATCGGAGGGGGAGACGAACCATGAGAGATGATGGACTCTGAGAAACAGACTGAGGGTTCTAGAGGGGAGGGGGGTGGGGGGATGGATTAGCCTGGTGATGGGTATTAAAGAGGGCACGTTCTGCGTGGAGCACTGGGTGTTATGCACAAACAATGAATCATGGAACACTACATCAAAAACTAATGATGTAATGTATGGTGATTAACATAACAATAAAAATAAATAAATAAATAAATATCAGTCATTGATTTCCCAAAAATAAAATAAAATAAAATAAATTCTAAGTGTTAATTTTGAGGTGCTTTATATTAATATTTAGTATAAATATTTCCATTTCCTTTCCCTCAAGTATATAGCAAATGTCATCCACTACTGCTGCTTCTTCCTTCAGAATAATACTTGTATTCTTCTTCATTCCCAAAGAAAGATTAACAGATGCTAGACATGTAGTATGTCCTCAGTAAATATCCAGGTGAATAAAGGAATCTCATCCATCATTGTGTTTTGTAAATTTATTTTCTTGGGCCACAACTTCAGCCATTAGACTCCTTTACTAAGTAAAATTGTCTTATTTAAACATTCTACTTTGCCTTGAGTCTAAATCTCAAAACCCAAATTAAGTTTCCTTAACTTTTATCCTAGTAAATACTTAAGTCCCAAATACAGTTGATAAACTAAAAACACAGAAGGTTCAGGACTTCCTCAGCAGGCCTTAAATGTTCCTCTCTCTATTCTGCCCCAGTTCCTGGATCACTTACTATCAAGGAAGGCTAGCCAGCTTCCCAGGCAACTGGGCAGAGAAGCAGACAGTAGGAATGCTCCTCAAGGAATTCAGAGGTGAAAGATATCTGATATCTGCTTCAACTTGGAGTCACTGTGCTCTGTTTTGAACCCCTTATCTGGAAGAATCCATTCTTTTATATACAACCATAGTGCAGGAAGTGGTCACTTCCCAGAAACCCATTCTTTGGTGTCAGCTGCTGAATTCTTTGCAGTGGAGGTTCTTTTGAGTGGAGGTTCCTTTCTTTTCATCTGTCTATGAGGCCCTGCACCCTGAGAGATCTCCTCTAGTAGCCAGGACCAATAATCTGTCTCTTATTTATTTGCACTCTGCTTTGATGCATACACTTCATTGTTTATATGATTCACTTTTCTCTAGCTAATATCTCATTTCCCAAATAATAATTAATGGTTTTAGACTTTTCTCTAGCTAATATCTCATTTCCCAAATAATAATTAATGGTTTTAGACTATGTCCTTCTATGCCATCACTTTAGGTCACTTATAATCTTGAATTACAGATAGAGTAGATAGATGATAGATAGATAGATGATAGACAGAAATTTATTTATTTAACTAAAAAAAGGTTTTTTTTTACCTGTTCACCTCATACTCACCAATCTGTGCTCATATACAATGTTTCTGCAGCACTCTAAGCTGGAAATTGAATTGGTACAAAGACTTGTGAGAGATAAAGCTTCTTGACAGATAGGGCGCTCCTGCGTCCGAAGGTCATCCCCTAAACCATCTCCACAACATGCATTAAAGTCAAAATTCTTTGCTCATCCTCTGCTCCAGGGATTCTAATGTCATACAGTTCTCCAAACCACATCTTTCTAATTACTTCAAATGCCCATACAACTTCTCACCTGTCTCGCCCTCTAGAAGTTTAAATTCACAACTCCTTACACGACAGATTTCTCTTCTTCAATTTTTCTGAGATCCTTTGCCTCTTCTTTCAAACACTTTCCTTGCAGTCTCCCTTTTCATTGTCTAATTTGTCCCTATTGTTTCCCAGAATGCTCTTAATTTTGCTTTTCTATCTTTTTTGAGTCTGTCCTCCGTATGTATTGAGACAATAACAAAATAACCAGCCAATTCAGGTAACCTTGAGAAAAAGCATACAAGCAATGTATGGTAATGACAGATAAAGGAGACAAAATTGGATTTTCCCTTTTCAGCCAATTATTTATAGATGTAAATCCTCATTCTCTGTTCACATATGAGGTCTTTGTTTATTTGTACTGAGGTTTCATGCCATATCTGTTAAATTTGGGTAGCTACATATTTTATTATAATGATCATTATAAAATAGATTGCTAATACCCTCCCCCCAAAATCTGTCAGAGATATTTTAGGTGTCATTGCACCACTAACTCAAGCTGTTCATATAGAATGAGAGTAGTCATAATCAAGACGAAACTAGGAAAAGAAATAAGAACCATTTTCCAAAAGTGCAGGAGCACGTGAAAACTTGTCTAGGCTAATCATCAGGAGTGTAAAATTTTTATTTCTCAGTTAATAAGCACCACCTGTGTTTATAAAAAGTCTCTGATGACTTGTTTTTTCTCTTGCAAAGAATATAAAATGTTCTTAGAATGGATTCCACAGAGAACACAGATATTATTAATACATTTCAAAATCCTTCCATATGACTGATGTAACCTTCATTATCCTCTTTCTACTACCTACTACACACATTCTTCTTTAATTTTTTCATTGAAATGATATAATATAAAAAAAATCATTGACTACATATAAATCAATTGCCTGTGACATGTTACAGGGAAAAGGAAAACATCAAGATTGCCAATAACAGGCACTCAGTCTCATAAAACTTGTAATCAACTTCCAAGCCAAGGCGTAAACTGTAATATATTGCTGCAAACGTATAACAATAATAAACTATTTGAATTGCACCTTCACATTCTCTGTCGTTAATAACAAATAAGCATGAAAAAATCTTGACAGTCGTTCATTTTAATGGGTGTCTGCTTGTTTATCAGATGTGTCATCTGGCACATCCTTATCTTTGGATGGGCACGAGGAAAGAGGGTGCCTAAGCTTTGGATGCTAGCTACAGACAGAACTCCATTCATAGGAAAATTCTAAGACTAAGGTTTTTTGGGGTTTTTTTCTCAGCTCAAAGATGGTACCAAATCTTCCCTTGGCCCTATGTGAATCTAAAAAAGCAAGTCTTCAATGTGATTAGTGTTTTATTATTTGGTCTCTCTCAGACATCTATTGCTGCATAAAACCACACCGGAAGTAGTGGCTTAAACCAATAGCAATCACTTATTTTGCTTATAAATCTGGGGGCTAACTGGGCTCAGCTAGGCAGTTCTCATCTGAGGTCTTCCATCAGTTGCAATCAATCTGTAACATGAGCTGAGATCTGATCAAGTTCACGTTGAAAGCCTTTGATGCATGTTTAGTGCCCTGGCTGGGGAGCTCCAAACAGCTGGGTGCTGGAACGGTGGGCAACCCTCCTCCCTCTCCCCCTCCCACTCTCTCCTGCTCTTTCTTTTCCAAGTGGCCTCTGCACAAGTCGGTCTCAGGATAACCAGACTTCACAGTGGTGACTGAAGCCTCAGAGCAAGTGTCCTGAGACAGAGCACATGGAAACCGTACCACCTTTCCTGACCCGAGAAATCACACTCTTGCTGTGCTCCACTCACTGAAACCATCACTTAGGCACAGGTCCTGTTGGAGGGGAGGAAATGCAGACTCCACCTTTGGATGAGGAGCTGGCAGGGTTCTGAGAGGTTCCCATGTGGGATGGGAAATAACGTTGTAGCTATTTGTGCAAAAACTACAATCCACCACACAGACTTACACACTCCAATGCACACATGTTCACACCCAGTAAATAGAACTCTTGATTGATAATGCAATGAAATCCTATGGGGCTGATAGTGTAATGTTTCCTAAACTGTATTCCAAAATACATTGGTGTTCTGTAGCTAGATAGCTTTGTAAATGACCATGTTCAACTAATAAAACCAGATGAATCAGTGGATTTCTTAGCACTTTTAATTGACTAAAGAGGTAGAAAGAATCTCGTGAACTTTGTCACTCAAAATATGTATGGTTCATGGACCAGCAGCATCCCATCACTTGGGTGCCAGTTAGAAGTGCAGAATCTCATGCCCCATGCAAGCCCACTGAGTCAGCATCTGCATTTTAACAAGATCCCCTGGTGATTTGTGCACAGGAACTCTGAGAAGCATTGTCTTGAAGGACTGTGTAGTGTGTGGTATTTTCTGAACAAACTTAGCCAAAGAGCCCGGTTTCCACCATGAGCACTTCCTGAGGTTACTGGGAATTCATTGGGGTGTTGCCATAATAGGTCAGGCACAGTTCTCTAGACTTCTCCCAAGAGAATCTGCTGGTTCTACAGAATCCCCAGCCCCCGATCTCAGGCTGGAGAGCGATAAAAAGGGTCCTTGCCTTCACCCCATGCACTCTTATCCTGACTCTCTCTTCTCCCCTCCCTGCAATCTCCTAGAGCTTGAAACAGTGATGTTTCTCTTAGCTTCCCTTCCCATCTGGTTGACTTTCCCCTGCATCATAATCTAAGTCAATACCTTTGCTTCATTCTCTGCTATATCCCAGTGCCCACAACACTGCTGGTCATCTAAGAGGGATCGAAATCCATAGAACCCAAGGATAAATGAGTGAATGATGGCAGAAAGGGAGCAGAGGAAGAAGCCAGCTTATGAATTATGGGAACACCAGTCAGAAGTAGCCACCACTCTGTTCTTTTTTATGTGTAACTCTGCTGTCCACCCAGAGAGCCTGGAGCTTCCTGAGGACAAGCCTGGGTCTTGCACAGATGGGAGTTCTCCATGGCAGCCAGTGCAGTAGGGGACCAGTGGTCATTTGTCACAACATAGTCAAGGTTGTGTAAGTTCTGGCAGCCTTTTATAAATCTCCATACCCTTCCTGCTCCTCTTCCTCCCAGCCCACGGCAGTCACCCCTCAGTGCATTGTGACGGAGGAGGAGGAGAAAGAGAAACAGGAGGAGGGAGGAGGCAGGGGAGGAGGAAGAGGTCAGGGGCTTGAGGAATGGAGGGGTGATCAAGGAAAAAGATAGACATGACCACAGGAGGCACAGGGCTGCACGTGGGGAAGCCCCTCACAGCATGGGGGTCACCACTCAGAAAGGGAGGAGAGCAAGGGACCTCTTGGGAGAAGGGGCTTACATGTCTAGGGGATGGCTCTTGACAGCACAGTGGGGAGTCTCCGGGACAGAGAGCTCAGAAGGGCATAGCTGCTTGGAATCTCATAACCTCAAGGCTTACCTTTCCAATTTGGGTAACAGCAACTGGATGAGGTTGCACTGGGTCTCTAAATGGCTAAACATTTGCTTGTTCAGGCTAGTCTTTAAATAATTGGTGTGTAAAATGTTGAGCTTGGCATGGGTGAACTTTTGAGCTAACAGTGAAGTAATAAGCATCACAGGAGACAATGCACAAAGGTCATCTATGGCTCCTTCATGTACCAGGGGAGGAGTGGAGAAAACATAGAAGAGGCTAAGGACTTTTTCTTGGAAGCTAGGATTGACTAATTCCACATCGAGTAAGCCCGTGTGGCCCAACTTGGACTATCCTGCAGCGGCCATTCAAGAATTGCTGGACTCCATCAAACCATCAAGAAACCCAAATTGCTCTTGTGTCAAAATTTTTTGGAAATGGTAGTGATGTACCCAATCCTATCACAATACCTTACGCTGGTTGAGAAGATCTGATTATTCTGCTTTCTGCTTGTGCTTTCTCCTTGTCTATAAAATCTGAAAGGTCAACCAGAATTTCTCCTGTTTATGAAAATAGTATAGACGTGGAAATGTGCCTGGTTTATGATGACACTACTGGCTGGATTTCGGTTATGCATTTTTTTTTAAATAAGGAAATCATGTAGTGGAGTTTGTGTTTTATTAAAAAAAAAAAAAAGGCAGTATCATTAGTCGAGCACTCAGACTGCATAACCCTTCCCACAACACGCTCAGTCACCAGGAACCATATAGATTGGAAAAAGAAGCCCATTACTGCACACTCGTGAAAGGGGTCTTTGTAAAAGCATTGGTGGGAAGGGAGGGGGATGCATCTAGATCAATCAGCCTCAAACACAGGATGAGATATTATCAAAACGGATTTCACTCAAGCTAACAGCAATCAGCTCTCAAGTTCAACTGTTGCCTAAATATGTTGAACTTCCCATTAAAAGGTAAATTCTTGGCAGTATTTGGGAGGGGCTGGTATGGAAAATAGTATGTTAGAATGTTCGTGTCTCCTTCCACGGAACAAAAGGAAGGGCATTTCATAGCCAAATAACCAGTGCACTTTGAGAAACATAAAGCCTTTCCTGTTGGAAGAAAAATAAACCAATTTTTATACCCGAGACTACAATAGTTGTTTCCGTTTTCAACCTGGTGGTTTGTTTAAACTATAGGGACCATTAGAGGTCTCCTACAAAGCAGACTGAAGTGGATTTCGGTTTTGCTCTTATGATGCATAACAGCTATGCCACAAGAAATAGCAATTTCCCACCTACATCAAGTTCTGCTAAATAAGGAGATAAAATGGGGGGATTTACATTAACATGGGAATTATATAAAGGAGCTGTTTAGACAAAAATCATTCCTAAGTTAAGTGTCCTATTTTTCAATGCACCAGGGTTGAATATAATAACAAACTGGTTTATAGATGCGAGGCAACTTGATCCAAGGTGACCTGTTACCGTCCCTGCTCAGAAATACATGTTTGGGGGTGCCTGCGTAGCTCAGATGGTTAAGCGTCTGCCTTCGACTCAGGTCATGATCTCAGGGTCCTGGGATCAAGCCCCACATCAGACTCCCTGCTCAGTAGAGAGCCTGTTTCTCCCTCTCCTTCTGCCTCTCTCCCTGCTCGTGCTCGCTCTCTCTCTCTCTCTCTCTCTGTCAAATGAATAAATAAAATATTTTTTTAAAAAAAAGAAATACATGTTTGTTACGTATTTGACTCTGATAACAATTAATTCTAGCTAGTAACTCACAGAATCTATTGGTAGGGAGTGGACAATGTAGATTTTATGTTTCATTTTGGGAAAACAAGTCACAATTTAGAAAGAAAAATGAAGAATGTCAAGGCTAGTGTCTAAGACATAACAGTACCATCAATCCATTCCTAGATGGGACCCTCACCTACCCAGTCATCCAAGATGCAACTCAGTCGCCCTGTCCCCAGAAGCCTTCCTGATGCTCCACAGAGATACAGATTGGGAGAATTTCCTCAAGATGAAACTTTAGATCCCTCAGGCCAAAGCTTGTATACATAAAAGACTTTGCAGACACTTCTTTATACCAAAAGTCAGAAATCTCTTCTTAGTAATGTTCTCGGAAGAGAAATAATTATATCATTAAAGGCTCAGGGGATTTCTGATTTTACTTAAATACATATACCTACACAAACGTACTTAACCCATTGAAAAACAACACCATCATTCAATATTCATGTGAAACGTTCTCCGAAAAAGCACGGCGCAAGAGGAAGATATAAGTCAGAGATGGTTGGCAGCGCCTTCTGATTCCCCCATTCTGGGTTCCCGCTCATCACTCCAGCTATCTCTGGGTGCAAATCTCCGAGCAGAGGAAAGTTTGTCATGCAGGTGCATTCCCCGTACCTGCCACAGTGTGAGGCCAGCCTGGTTCCAGCCCCGAGGAGAAGTTCTCTTTCCTTGCAGCAAGATAATGTTTTAAAAAGCTGACTTTTAAACCTCTTACTGAATTTTTTAATGGATTAAATTCATCATGTCACCAGCTGCTGTGCAACTAATAGAGCCATAAAACACTGTATTAAAGGATTACCCATGCAAAATTTCCTCTTGCGCTAATGTGAATTTTAATACTTTTAACATTTAGTTGAGATGGGAATGTCCAAGAACAGCTTGTTCAATAGGTTGTTCTATAAAATTAAGTTCCTCATCTCATCAGAAATGCCAGGACTCCATTAAGTTAAACTTTTACAGAGAAGCTAAGATGATTCACTGTATAGCATTTGTGAAGAGAGAGACAGCATCTGCTTCTACATTAATGCCCCCCCCCCGCAAAAAAAAGAAAGAAGAGAAAAAGCAAAACAGGCATGAATCCCATAAGTTCCTGGAGACTGGCCTGAACAGAGGAAAATGCTAACTCCGGATTTGTGGAAGGTCAATTTATACAACCCAAAAATGCTGTTAATAATTGGGAACACCGAAATGTATGTCCTCTTGAATGTCATTTGTCAGAAGTTCACAAAGTCTTAAACTATACAAGGTGGCGATGATGCAAAATCACAAGTATATCATATTTTGCAGAACAAAAATGTGATTGTGTGTATCACCTAGATGAGGGAAGAGAGAACAGAGGGCATGCGTAGCTGGGGGGGATGGGTGAATCATAGAAATTATGTAGTTCACCTGCTTCGTTTTATAGGTGGTCGGTGCTGAGACCCTGAGAGTTCCCAGATTGTTCAAGATCACACTGGCTAATTAATGCAGAGTGGAGAATAAATCCCAGGTCTCCTGTTGCCTAGACAAGAGACAATATTCTACCTTACGCAGCTGTAAGTATATACGTATCGATCTTGTATATATGAAATGACTTTCGCGTTAAACAACAATAAAGAATCAATAAGTAAACAGTGATAAGATCAACTTTTCTCTCGTGAAAGCTTTATAAATGAGGTAACAAAGCTTTTAAAATCAGACTACCTCCCCCCCCCGAATATTTAGCTTGAAATTTTATATCCTTAGTTACGTCTCCTTGGCTGTTTTCATGAGTGACCCTTCAAACCTGATTGTTACCTGTTACCTGTGCATCTCAAACGTTACAGCATTGTCTTACCAAAGAAATTATATTTTAAATGAGGTTGCTAAAAACAACATGGACTTTTTCTTTAATGTTCTTCAGTAATTGGTCTAAATTTAATCATCAACAGAGGCTCCAAAATCTCATCACGATTCAAGCGGACATTAGACTGTGCTCTGCGTCTGATTTGAAAAAACAACCCCAGATGATCAGTTTCAAAGCCAATGTTCCTTACCCCAGCTGAATTTTGTCCACAGCTCCCTATTTTGTACTCTGTATGTATTACTGTTCTGAGAGCCTGTCATTTCTTATCAGAATGAGAAAGGCTAAAGAGATAATATTTCAATAACATACTGGCCTGATCATAAAATAACTCAATGGAAATGTGTAAGTGCCTCAGGCAGCCCGGCAGGGTACTCAGCGTCAGATGATTTCTATTCTGGTTTTTTTTTTTTTATGGTTACATTTTCTGTTATATCAGACATCCCCTCAAGTCTTAGTTATGCTTTTATTCAAAAGGGAGAACCATAGTATAAAGACCTACAAAACTTATTATGATATATTACTATAAAGAAATAAAAGTAGATGCCACAGTAGCATATTGATAAGGACAGGCCTGCCACATTAATTGACCTTTTTTCATCTTACCCACCAGAGCTGAGGCCTGAGTTTCTCAGTTGCTAGGCAACAGGGGTCACAGTTTTCAGGTCTTAAATGCACAACCTAGTCAAAAAAGAAGATGATGTGATCTTCAGAGAGAAAGCAGATGCTTGGCAGTAGCAAGAATTTCGATGGGTACAGAGGTTTTGAAATTTTTTTTTTATCATGCTAAAGGGCTGAAATGGAGAAACTTTAACTTGTCAAAAGACAGTGGGAACAGATTTTTCAGTTCTGGTGATTAGAATCTATGGCTGAAACCATACAAAGAGAATAGAGTCAGGCTTCTCTTTGATAAACACGCTGACATAAGGCTCAAGATTTTAGCTGCCAGTGGAGGAATGATCAAACTCCCTCGAAATACGCGTTACACTCACAGCCATGTCCAAACCACAGAGCGATCTCGGGAGATGAATTAAGGGGGCTAATTTGGGGGTTGGGGGGGCGATCTGCTTCTGTTTATTTTTTAACATTTTTTCGCCAACCTGACTGCATCCCACCATGCTTAATGAGAGTGCTGCAGGCACACAGCTCCTAAAGGTCAGCTCCAAGAAAGCTCATTCCCCACTCTTTTCTCTCCCGCCAAGTCAACACTTCCTTTAAACTTTAATAAAGGCCATAAGAGAGAACCTATTTCTCCACCGGAAAGAAACGCTCCATCCCTACATAATTGCCTCTGATGATAGATTCCATTGGTATGTATTTGAACTTGAGTGATGTGGACCCTAATAACATTTCAATGATGGCAACGTTTTTAACAAGAAATTTGGTAGATGTAAGTAAGTGTCAAGAATAAGCCAGAGAAGGATTTTGAATTTTCCATCCGTGATTTATTTGAATATCTTACCCTGGGCAAAAAGCAGCTCTTTTTATTTTACTTCATTTCGATACCCATTCTGTAAGCATAGTAATATCTCGTGGAAGAGGCCTGGTAATGAACTCCTGAAGTTTTATTTTGCTCAGTGTGATGTTTTGGGGGAGGGAAGAATAAAAACGCGCGCGCGCACGCGCGCATGTGTGTGTGTGTGTGTGTGTGTGTGTGTGTGTGTGTTGGGAGAAGAGTAACTAATTATAAACTAAAGGTGAATGATTTGGAATCCAGAATTTAAAGGCAGATAGCTGGGTTTGCTGGTTTCTTTCACTCTGGGCCATATCTGAGTTCCTATAGATCCCACCTGATTTCAACCCTGGCTACAAGACAGACACCCTGAACTCATATAAATAGCAATGAGATAGCCCGCAGGCAGGTCACGTGCCTGGAGACTGAGGCTGTCAGATAACTCTAATGATTTCTTTGGCCCTTCAGGGTGAAAAATTTACTTCATACTTTTTTTGTCTAATATTTGCCATTTTCCTTTCCCTGAAGATAACTGTCATTTTTAGATATGTCTGCTGCCTTTTCCAAGTTGTCAGCCCCGAAAGAACATAAGATGAAGTGGTTGGAAAAAAATGTAGGCGCCCCATTCCACCGAGTCAGAATGCAGACATATGCCAAGCAGAATGGGGGAGATTCTTCTCAGCTATTACTCAGTGGCCTCCACCGAGCTCTTCTGCACCTGGTTCTTTCTGATTCACAGCCCCTGCTTTTTGTTACGTCTTGGTTGTAGTTTTCAGAAATTCACAGGTCAGAAGGCAGGAGTGGAAAAAACAAGCTTTCTCCAGAGTGGGCCTCCCACAATCAAGGACAATCTCAGTTGGCATATTCAGAGCAAATGTGGGACAGTGGGCCAGAAGCTGTCGGGAAAAGGTTTGACTTGTCTACAACAAGGACAAGATGGGGAGTTAAGAGTTTAGGAACTTCCAACACCATTGAATGAACAGATTTTATGCCTGTTGAATCTAATAAAAATATTTGAAATGCTGCTTTGTCCAGTCCTTCTCGAATAAACTTTCAAAATATATTTTATTTTACAAATTATGGGTCCACAATAAATTGGGGGGAAAACTGGCCCTTAGGAAGTCGTGTCCTGAAGTTGACATCTTTATACTCAACTTGCAATTGTTCTGGTACAACCACGACAAGTCAAACCTCTGGGCAGAGTTCTTTCCAATGGCAGAGACAGGAGCCCAGTAGGACCCTGTTGACCAAACTCTGTTTCCTTTTGCGTGATGCTTGAAATTTGTTACTTTTAGCTAAGCATTCCTTCTCTGAGTACCTAAGGGGCCAGTGTAGACACACTGATACCCATATGGAGTCACAGTTAAACTGATCTCTGCTGAGTAGGGAAGGCAGAGCAAGAGGAAAGAGGTGGGGTTTTTTTGTTTGGTTGGTTTTGTTTTCGTTTGTTTTTTTTTAATGTGTTGAGAGAGGGTCTTAGTAGAGAATCCAAGAATCTTGGTTCTGAAATAGCTCTTAAAGGAACTGTGCCCCCTGCCCTGCTCTGACCTCCACATCTGTGCTGCTCTCCATGGGGTGCACCTCTCCGTGATCCTCCCCCACCTCACACTGAACAGGGAGTGATCCTGACCTGCTCTAAAAACTTTCTATACTGATCCAGCTGGTGAGAAATTCTGTCAGAGGGTGGCTGAGTTTGCGTCCATGGGACTATTTGTTCTCAGATCCATTCTCCACTTTGCCCTGTTCAGTATCACAGGGACGATAGTTTCCAGACTCCCTTGCCCCCTTGGCTCTTTTAGGTTTTCTCAACGCAGGGCAAAGGGGAGATGATTCCCCTATGTTCCCACTTATGTTCTTTCGGGGCTGACAACTTCAGTGCAGGGCAAGGTGGAAGAATGCAGTGTACTTCTAGCTGCTACTCCCAGGATGGAGACTACTCACTCCATACAGTTCTCAGCAGAACCACAGACAACACCCCCAGGCAACAGCTCAACTCATCATTACCCAGTCAAAAGTGCCCAGGGAAGCAAGATGGTCGGCATTCCTCAACCCGACTCCAAGCACCAGAGAAAGAGGCAGGTATGCCGCCTGGAAAGGGAGCTAATGATGTTTCTGAAGAGTTGAATAACAAGTGGAAGATATCATAAACATGTATGGGTCGGCTGTCATCTCAGCAGAGAGGGAGGGTCCCACCAGACTCAGGAGCAGCCCCAGAGTGCAGACCACCGACCATGAGGATGGGGCCTTGTGAGGAGACCCCTGAAGAGACACAAAGAGAACCGAGCCTTCTAGAGAGCCACCCACAGCCAAAGGGCCTGTCAACAATAAAGAGCAAAGATTGAAAAATAAAATTCTAAAAGGATTAGGCAAGTCATATGTGACTTTTCTTTGAATTATTCCTAAAAAGGGACACTTCCTCCAACCCTTACTAAAAGCCACATCTAACATTTGGATTACTACGATAGCCTCCTTCAGAGTGTCCCCACGTCTGCTGTCCTTGTTCCAGCCCCTTCCCCTCAATGGAGCTAAAGTGTACTTTCCAACATGATACCCAAGGGGGTATCAGGGATTTCCTTCCTTCTTGCTCTACTTCCACGGGCATCTCTAGCATCAGCTGCATCTGTCCAGGATTCCAGCTCCAAGCAGGAGGACTCACTGTGGTTCTAGAACCAGCCAAAGGAGCCAGCTTCTGGAGTCTAATAACACCACCTTTCCCCTGGTCCCTCCAGCCCTTCCTCCTGTTGGTAACCTCTGAGTGCCCCACTGACCTGTCCTCCTGGGCTCTTCTAGCGCTCCGGTGGCCAATCCCCTATGTTAAATTCCCTCTATTTGATATGCCCGAAGGGATAGTTATTCTCTTGACTTGACATATGTGCTTGATAAATCTGTTTGGGCAACTATGTAATTACTATCCAGGCATAGCTTGGGCATCAAGATCTCTGATGGAGAATATAGTACACACGTGTTAATAATGACTACAAGCTTCTCACTGGACTAGAAGCTACTTGGGCATCAAGATCCTGTCTTGTTCATCACTGTATCCCCAAGATCTAATACAGTGTCAACACCTGATTCACACACAGTGACTATTACTTAAAAATATTTAGATGAAGGGTCAAGAATATTTTACCTAAGTACATTTTTAAAAGCAGAAAGAATTGACACGTTCATTTTATACTGTGCGAGAGTAAGATTGGAGGGCTTCATTTCACGTTGAAACCACAAGAATCCTCCCTGGTCACACTGTTTTATCGACTAATAATTGGCCCATCCTTTCAGTGATGCAATGAGCCCAAAGGAACTTAATTTTTCAATTAAAAATAAGTCAGTCAGATTTGCCTTCAAAAAGCAAGAGAAATTGCCTCAGCAGAATTCTTTTCTGAAACCCAAATTTCGCTAGTTAAATTCTACCTGGCAAAGTGTACTTACTTGTAGGAGGTAAATTATCACATCATAAAACTGTCTGGTAGGATTCTAGCTGTTTGAGGTGTTAAATACCTATGTTGCCTTCAAAGAAAACTACTTTTGACATTTACTTCTTAGAAGAAAGGCAAGAACTAACACAGGCAGGGCTAGCCTGAGGCAAAATTGGGAAGTCTTAGAGATTGTTCTTGGTTGACCTGCCCCCCTTCCTAGCTTCACAGATTCCCATACCTCTCTCCAGCACCCCCTCCTGTTGCCTCCCCATCTCCAGGGGCAGGGTATGTGCATTTAAAATCTTCACTTCACTAAGCTACAGGTGACTGATAAGAGCTTAGAAATCTGTCCCTCTCCGGAATATATGCATTTTTTTACAGTAATCAATGAGATTAGTGTTTCTGAAATTTTAGCAAACATCAGAATCACCTGGAAAACTACTACAAAACAGATTTCTAGGTGCTAATTGAGATTCTCATTAGGGAGTTATAGGTGGAGCCCGGGCATGGGCATCTTTAGCAAGTCCCCAAGTGATGCTGATGCTGATGCTGCCGCATGGGGTTCACTCTGAGAAGCCCTGAATTAGTAGAAGATTTTCACTTGTTGCCTGAGGCAGGTTCAGATCCTTCTGAATGTATGAGGTCTGCCCATTTCCACATTTCTCAAACACATCTGAGCATCAAAATTTAACAAATAAATACCCAAATGTGTTTTAAAATACAAGTTCCACTGAATTTACCCTCAATATTCTAACTTAGTAGGGCTCTGATAGTACTTCAAAATGTGTATTTAAAAACAAAAAACAAAAAACAAAAAACAAAAAAAACCTCGTCATTTGACCCTGACATTCAGGCCTTTGGGAATCCCTCTCTTGGGAAGTCAGTGTTACAGAGAAAAGAAAAAAAAAAGCATATCTGAGTTCAATCCCAGTCTCACCATCAGTGGAACTTTTGATATATTATTGAAACTCTATAAGCTTCCATGTTTAATCTATAAAATGGACCCTTCGGCAGCCTTAAAATTGCCTCTTGTCAATCCCCTGCCCTGTCTACTTGAGAAGCAATGCCTAACCCTGGATGCTCCGAGAACAAAGGAAAGAAGGAAAGGTAATGCACACCTGTTAATGACAAAACTTTAAATTTGGGGCCCCTAACCAAACTTTCAGGAGTGGGGCAGGAGGGAATTTACCCCTGTTAATCTTATTTGCAAAAACAAAAAAAAAGCCACTTTGCCGACCAATGGACAGTCACCTCTTTACAAAGTGGTGGCTGCCCAGGTAATCTGGAAACACCATCATGTGGGCTCTTTAACCAGAGCAATGGTTATGTCTGTTGATGACCTCTAACAAGGGTCTTTACTCATGTAATTTGTCTCCCCCAGTTCCTGGCTATTTTTTTGTTTAATTGGGGGAAAACCTATCATCAAAAAACTTAGAAAAAGGACTTGGAGTCATCCTTGTAAACTTGTCAGATCCATTAGTAGTAGAGTTTGCCTCTTGCCACAAGAAAATGACATATGACTTAAAAGTTCACTTAATTTGTTCAATAAATAGTTTTCAGAGTGTGAGGTGCGAGGGCCAGGAAGATAAGACCAAGTCCTTCAAAACATTCATGGTCAATGAGAGTTAACAGTCAGGTCAGCAAAGCCCTCAAATAAAATGTTGCAGGTGCCTGGACAGAAGCACAAAGAGAGTTCAATGCCTTGCTCAGGTGTGCGCAGTTAAATCCTATAGGACACAATGCTAGGTGTGTTTCAGAAGTCACTGGCAGCTTTACTAAAGGATAGATTAAATAATGTATGCTAGATGTAGAAACCAGTGAAGACAGTGCTCTCTGATGGGGCGCCTGGGTGGCTCAGTCGGTGAAATGTCTGCCTTCGGCTCAGGTCATGATCTCAGGGTCGTTGGATCAAGTCCCGCACGGGGCTCCCTGCTTAGCGGGAAGCCTGCTTCTCCCTCTCCCTCTGCCCTTCCCCCCTGCTCCTCACTCTTGCTCTCTTTCAAATAAATAAAATCTTAAAAAATAACTAAAAAATAAAAGACAGTGCCCTCTGAGCTTCAGCATGCCTGCAGATCACCTAGAAAGCTTGATTAAAACCACATTGCTGAGTCCCAGCCCAGATTGCGAAAGTCTAGGGAAGGCCTGGAGAATGTGCTTTCCTAGAGAGTTCCCGGGTGATACCCATAACTGCTGGTCCTTCGGAGAATGTTGAGAAGGTGCCAGCCAAATGCGTTGAAGTGGTTTGCAATACGGCGATCAGAGCCTGGCAGGCAGAGCTACCTGTTGGGAAATGGATGACTCCCAGGGCAAGCATCCAGATGAACAAAGGCTGAAACACTAGATGCTAAAGACAACACGAAGATTGGAGACAGCAGAGCGTAACAGAGAAATGTGTGTTTTCTCACTCACGGCCCTGAGTTCAGATTTCAGCTCTGCCACAGCCTGGCTGGATGAGTGGAAGCAGCTTACCCAGTCTCCCAGAAAACGTTTTTGTCTATAAGATGAGCAACACAAAGCCGAACTCCCAGAGTTTTTATAAAACTAAAAGAGGTGATGCACACAAGGGAACTTGGTTCTGGGGCCAGCATGCAATTGGCCAGAAATGGCAGCAGGAGGTGACCCCCTCTGCTCTCTCACTGCACACGGTCTAAATAAAGGTCAAGACTGAGATTAACAAAATTTCATGCAAGGTTGATTATAATAAATGCTATATGTATGGTTGAAAAATACAATTCCATGGAGGAACAGATTATTCATAACAACCACCTCACAAGGATCCTTTCAGGATTAAATGAAATAAAGCATCTAAAGACCCCAACACATTCTTCTTATTTATATTAATAGGCACTCAGCAAATTGTTCATTTCTTTCTCCTTCCCTTCTCTTGATTCTAACTGAGAAGATTTCTGGGAGAGTCCCATGAAGTGGATGGGGTTTAAACAAAACTTAAATTCTCCTAAATTATGTTGCTTGTGTGCTTTTCCCCAATGTTTTGAACAGATGATATCCCCTCAGATGGCCAGACCACCCAGATACCATCCCTCTTGCTTCCAGACCCAGTGAATTTCAACATTCCAGATTGCAAAGCATTGTTATTTCCCTGCTAATAAATCCACTACCATGAAATCGCTCCCGTGTCCATGTGATGGAAGGTAAGAGGGAAACCCACTGAAGTGTGACATTTGGGATCAGAAACTTAAAAACATTTTTTAAAATTCTATCAGAAAGATCATGAGAACTGCTTTGGTCAAATTCACCGTACATGTAAAGGCCTTTTTGAACTTTTTACCTTTTGGTGATGCTTTTGATCTGCAACACACACGATCTCATTAAAAGCATATTATTTAGCTTAAACTTCGAACACTTACCATTTTTCCCCAGTAGCCTGGGGCTCAGGGCAATGTAATGCAGTTCATGCAAGCTTTATGTCAATGGCAGCATGTCATAAAGTATCTGCCAGGATATTGCTGCAAAGGTATGCTGGAAAAAGGGGTGGATTCCAGCTCACACGCTTTCGAGAGCTTTGCAAGGTGAGGTCAGTACCCACCTGCCAATGAAGTGACTCCTAATTACTCAGGAATGCTCAGCCTGGGCCGGCTGACACACAGGGCAATAAATCTTAGTGGAAACATCAGACACCTGGTTTTCAGATCAGGATGACTTTCCTAGGTGCAGTTAAATTAATTATCTTGTTTCTCAGTCCTCATACAATCTTTGGAGAAAAAGTACAGCCTAAATTATGAAACCAGCCATTGGTTTGTGGTGTAGCTTTCCTTAGCCCAAGGAAGGTGACAGGGGCCTTACAAAGCAAAGCCAGAAATTGTTACTGTGAACACAACGTATATACAGAACCACTTCTGTTATTTATAATTATGTCTGATAGTTTCCTGCACATGATTCTTTATGTACCCCCATATTGTGTGTAGAACATAAATAGAAGACAGAGTCTGCAGGGCACAGAGCTGCATTACTCTCATCAAGAAACACTTTTAGTCAAGGAAACCTAGAACACCAAGATAATCGTTCGTTGCCGGGAGTGCCCTTTTTCCCAGGTAATACCGCTTTCTCTCTGGATGCAAGTCAGCCCCCTTCTGCTTCAATAATGGGATTAACTGCAGGAGTATTTTAAATAATTCCTCTTAATGATGCAGTCCAAAGTCAAGAACTGAGAGAACTTGATACAACAAAATCTCCAGAGGTCTGAGGTTTGGAGTAATTTGTGGGCCAGTGAAGTGAAAGACACAGACAGACTCCTTCAATCCTTCCTCCCTGTCATCCCGCTGACTTCACACCTCATGCGGCTTCCTCAGATTGCAGTTAGAGGCAGCAAGACGTAGGGAAGGCAAAACAGGAAGGGTTGACACCGGCCACTGAGGTCTGCTTTTTTCAGGAGCCCTACCACAGACTTCTCCTTGTCTCACTGGCCAGAATTAGGACACATGGCACCTCCCTGCTGCCACAGAAGCTTGGAAATAGGAGGGCAAGATAATGAATAATTGCTTGGACCGATCACGATCCATCCCCAGGAAGTAGACACATTGCCGCCCAAATGAAATCAGGATTCCCATTAGCAAGAAAGAAAGTGGGGGCTGATGTTCGGTAGGTAATGAGCAGGGTGGGACCACACTCTCCATTTTGGAGTAATTAGCACTTCTTTATAAAATCATACATCAGACAGGATGGACTCACCGGGTTACGCAGAATCTTCCAGAACTCTTTATGTTAAGGATTAGGGTTTATTGGGTTTGTGAATGAGTCAAGATGTGAGCTTACTGTCAGTCGTGCCAACAGTCTCCCTGTAACCCTCACAAAGGAGACCAAGGCCAGGCTTCTTCCCTGAGCCCCAGTGCAAGGTCCTGCCGTGAAGTGGGTGCTCTGCCAAGTTCTCCATAAAAGCAAAGGGGTCCTCATAACTTTTCATCAGGACTATTTTCTTTCCCTTCCCTTTGTTCTTGACCATCACATGCCCTCAATCCCAACTTCCCGAAAAGTCCCAGTATGAAATGCCCATTGGCTCTCATAAAGAAAACTCTAGAACCATCTTTGAGAAATAGTGACCTGGTCCCTTTTGTCAGACCCACTGGCAACCTCAGCAACTTCGGGGCTTTTATAAACTGATGGGTAAAATTATTTACATGTCTAAGAAGCCAGGTGGAAGGAAGGTGCAAAACTCCTGGGCCAACCCCAGGGCACTCCCTCTAATAAGTTACCTAAAATAAATCCAGGATGCCTTCACTATTAAGGCTTGTGTGGTAGTCCACAAATAAAGGCTCCAAGCTCAACGCCTTGCCCAATGTAGCACTATCGCTCAGAGCAACAGGAGCCCTGAAAACACTTCACAGTATATTAAGTACAATTAGCAGAGCAAACATCAACACCACCAGCCCAGTAAAGAAGTAATCACTCAGCCTTCATTGCAGCACCCATTAAGACTTGAACCATTTCTCAAACCAGTGATCTTTTTAAGTGATCATTATCACGAACGCCCTCTTAAATTAGGGAATCCTCATTAAGGGGTACCATAATGACATTAAACTTCAGCCTTTGCTAAGAAATGGAGGTAATAAAGCCTCCTTAGAAGTGACAGCTTATATTTTTGATCCAAACCATAAAAATAGCTAAGCACTTTCTAATGCTTTGATAAGCTAGGCTTTTAAAAAATATGCCTTTAAAAAGCATTTCCTAGAATGACGGACAATTCAGAGCTGGAAGGGACCTTTGAAAGCATATAGTTCTTCTCCCTCATCTAACAAATGAGAAGACTGAGGCCCAGACACATCAAGTGATTTGTGCAATGGCTTATAGCTAGTTAGTTGCAGACATAGCCTAACAGATGTAAATATAGTCAGAAATAAACCTCATTGAGACAGAAGCCTTAAAGCATGCACACTTCTCTGCTTTCGCCCCGTCTACAAGCACCAGAGAGAATCTGCTCAGTTCAAGTAAATGAACTTGACCATGACAAAAGTACTCCAGAAAGGCTCATTAGATTCAGCAAATAAAAACGAGGGCAACCACACAAACTGGCCATTCAAAGAACAATGAGTAACTTTTTAGGATCAGAGTGTCTCGTGCAATAATGGGGACAGCCTCAAAAGAATAGTTGCTTTTGTCCGAAATTAACATTGAACTGAGCATCTTATCTATTATCAGGCAAGCCCCCCTCAAGCCCCCAAGAAGAAGTAATGAGAAGTGCTAAACCTATGACATCCTCTTTGGGATGTCTTAGGGCGCCGTAACAAAATACCACAGGCTGAGCAGCTTTAAGCAACAGATATTTATTGTCCTCCATTTCTGGGGGCTGGAAGTCTGAGCTCAGGGAGTTAGCAGAGCTGGCTCCTTCTGCGGGCTCTGCTCCAGGACTTTCCCCTGGATTCCGGTGGTTTGCTGGTAATCTTTGGCATTTCTTGGCTTGTAGATACAGCATCCCAATTTCCGCCTTCATGTTCCCATGGTGTTTTCCCTCCATGCATATCTGTACCCAAATTTTCCTTTTCTATCGGGACACCAGTCATGTCGGACCAATCCCACCCTAATGATCACATTTTAACTTTAATTGTATCTGTACTGACCCTATCTCCAAACAAGGTCACATTCTGAAATAGTGGGGGTAAAGACTTCACCATGTTAATTTGGGGAGACACTATCCAACCCATAGCACATCCTAATGAGAACTACATACGGCCTGTAACACAGTTTTAAGTACAATAATCTACTAAATGTACACAAGACAGTTCTGATGTTCTGACAGGACATCACTGGTGTCCTCTTCACTCTGCACAAGGGAAAGCTCTTCTCCACCTGTTTTGATGGGAAATATTTCAAAACTAACCTGGATGCCCTTCTTGCTCTTATTGTTCTTCTCTGAATGGGCCCTTCTTGCTACTCATTACCAAGCAGGGAACTGTCCTTGACTTTGCTTTTAGGCACAGTCGCTGGGGATCGGGACTCCATTTGAGTTTGATGGCCTCCAAAGGCTGCTGTTTGCTTTACTTCCCAAGAAAGATAAATACAGAAATCTGCTACCTTCTGTCTCCCTCTGTCTAAGCCTTCATCCTGTGTCTGTGTGCCCTTCAGTGGCCTTGTGCCCTGAGACCCCATCAGCCTGGTGAGGAGCGCGGGCAGAGCGAGGGCACATGAAAGCCCTGTGGTCGAGATGACTCACCTCCTGCTTAAAGTCGGAGAGGCAAGTAGACCACAGAATCAGGTAGTGGTAATTACTGCTCAATTACTTTATGTCCCAAGTTACTTTATGCTCCCTATGAGGCCCAGATATGTCAAATGATTTGCTCAATGTCTTACAGGTAGTTAGTTGCAGAACTAGCTTAATATACAGGAAATCCAGTCAGAAATAAAGCTCTTCTGGGTGCCTGGGTGGCTCAGTCGGTGAAGCGTCTGCCTTTAGCTCAGGTCATGATCTCGGGGTCCTGGGTTCAAGCCCCTGTGTCAGGCTCTCTGCTCCGTGGGGAGTCTGCTTCTCCCTCTGCCCTTCCCCCTGCTCATGCTTTCTCTCTCTCTCTCTCTCTCTCTCTCTCTCCCCCCTTCTCTGTCTCTCAAATAAATTTTTAAAAAATCTAAAAAGAAATAAAGAAATAAAAAGTTAAAAAGAAATAAACCTCTTCTAGAAGAGCAAGACTCCAAGCTAAATGTTCTTTCCTCTCCACCGTGCTGTCTACTACTATTTCCTGAAAAGTCAACAAAAAAAGGAGGACTTACGTGACTATGACCTACCACCTAGGGAAGATGGTTCTCTAATCAGTAAGGACTTTGGACAGTGACTTCCATATCCTTGAATGAATTGCAACATTTGCTTCAAAGATTGAACCAAAAACTGGGGGTGCCACTCACTAGCAGTGTTTCACCATCTGGCTCTGTACAAAAAAAAAAAAAAAAAAGATGAAGGAAGGACTTATAATATAATGTGACATTGTGCCCTTGATATGACATTTCACTAATGCCATTATGTTAGAAATGGAGACAGATTAACAAGATATTGTCTCTTTGACTGAAGATGATAGAGTGACCTCCGAATAAAGAATATCAAAGTTTCAAAACCAGAAATGAATCCTATTTTCTGTTTCGTGTTCTTACGCAAAAAAGAATCATTATTCACAATATTTTTAAGCAATCAGATTAATGCAATTTTCTCTTTCTCTAGCAATGTTTTCTTGCTTCATCTTCTACTTAAATAGAATGTAAATGCATGCTGTAACTTCTGGAATTACAACCTATTTAAAAGTCTCCATAACCTCAAGGATCATAAGTGTTAGAACAGGTTAAATAAGAGTGTTATTGTTTTTCAGCCAAAGGCCTATGCAAAGCTACAGCAAAAAAAAAAAAAAAAAAAAGATACAATTTAACCTTCAAAAAATAAATCTCAAAGTTCCAAACAGAACAAAATTAGGATGTAAGAAAATATGTAATTTCAAGTTCAATTTCATAAGGCGAACCTTAGAACACTCCATCATGAGGTTGATTTAGCTACACTGTCTAAAATTCTTTGTGCTCTGATTTTAAAGGCAGTCTTTGAAAAAAGACAAAAGACCAAAAGATATATCCAGGCCTGTGATAGTAAGTAAATTACCATTTCTGAAATTTTTCTTCAGAGATCCTGATTAGAATAGTCCCAAACACTTATCTAATGAAACTTTAGCCAGAGTTTCAGATAAATGAAGCATAATACAAAGTAGTATAAAAATTTTGAAATCCAATACCTAGCTCAAATAGATTTGCGGAGCTTGAGTTGTATAATGGATCTGCCATATACATGTAATGCCCATATATAGAATATAAAAATGTATCAGACTCAAGAAAGGCAAGGTTAACTAGGGGGAATAATATTTTGTGATTATTGTTGATTGTACTCTACCAAACAGACAAGATGTACACTGAAAAGGTTGAGCATTGAGCATCTGATTATACATCAAGCAACAGAAATCAATGTTTATTTGAAAAGTGAACTGGAAGTCCACAGAGATGAAATAATTTCTAATATCTTAATATATGATTCCTTACAATTATGTAGCTAGGGATGGCATAATTTTTATATACGGTCCTTGGTGATATCCAAATTTAATTTAATTAAATACCTTTATTGGTAGAACTCAAATGGTAAATGGCCATAGATAGGCATAATTCGAAAAGCACGGTCGAGATGATTACTTATTTTAATTATAAAGCTTATTTTTAATCTTTAAACAGAATAATTGTATTTGATAAGTATTCTTTAGAGCAAAAATAAAATAAATAATCGTGCCTAAGGAGGAAAGAATTGGTAGTTAAGGAAATGTTGGTATGCTTTGAATTAGGTTAAAATGGAAGTCAAAAAAAAAAAAAAAGCATGGGAGTCTACCATGCCAATCCAGATTCAACCAGCAGGTGGCACACTAGTGCCTTCTTGCCACCATTCAACAGCAGAAAGAAAATACCATTGGAAGAATGGTTTAGTTTTTTGTTTGCAGTTTTTTAACCTGAATACCCACCAAAACCAACCTAGCATCATAAAAATATGAATTTACAAGTGGATCTTTCTCAGCTTTACGATTTTTATTACCGTCAGTGGAAGTTATTTTGCTTTGCTTTCCCATTAAGCTTTGAGCCAATCGGATATAAACATACTGATGAGCAGAAATACCAATAAAAATAAGTCCATTGATGACTCTTTACACGGAAACAGAAACAACTGGAGAAATAACTTTACCTTTCAGGATGCTCACGCAAGGATTGCTGTTATTTAACATTCTGAACTTGCACTTCATATTTGCAAAGCCTGTGCCTACAGATTTATAAGTACTTACTCATAAAAGTGAGTATGATCAAATGAAAGAAATATATTCCATCTAGTTAGAATTCTGAACATTGTAATGGTTTTGGTAGATTTTTCCAACATTTTTTAAATGATTTTATTGCCAAAACAATCAAAATCGTCCCAATTTTTAAAATATTTCAACAGAATCCCCCATTTATACTAATTCAGACTTATGGATAGTCATAAACTCTTTGAAATAGTCTTTCCTGCCTAAAAGTAACTATGTCTTTCATTTTAATTTGCTGAAAAGGTGTCCCCTTTTCTCTTTTGACTGGGGTAGACCAAACGCATTTTGGATTTACCCCAGTCTACTAAGAACTAGCAAGCAGTAAGTTAAATAGCACTTTACCCAGCACTTGTAATGGCCACTGGCCAAACAGGCTGCACAAATGGGAATTGTGCTTCCTTCAGTTCTAAAATGATCACGAGATAGAATGAGATGCCACTAACCAGCTGTGCCACCTTGAGCAAATTATTTAAAGTCTTTATACTTTCTTTTTTTCAAAGGAAAAATTAAATAAAGTAGAATATATCTAAAGCTCCATTTTCCATTTCACTTATGAAACTATGATTTTTATCTATATTTGAATCTAATTATAAAGCATAAAAAGGCAATGCAAGGTAATTGAGAAAAATAAGAGGATCTCGGAAAAACTCATCGTATAATAACCAACCCTAACGAAGACAAGAGTGTGCAGATTGTCTCCCAGCTTCTCCATCTTCCCCTATGAGTGCAGTCAGGGGCTCTAAATGTACAAAGGATGAAGAAATGCTTTGGCTTATAATTTGTTTACTTACTCTGGTCTAATTGGTATTTAGCCACCTGAGAATGAATTCGTTAGGCTCTTGATCTAGCTGTCTTGCACGGCATTTTCAATAGCGCAGCTCTGCTTTAACAGATGCCAATTCCTGGAACCCACAACTTAAGCATCCAACAAGAAAGGTAGCCATGGCTTTAGATATATGGGTTATGCCCATTTCAGATGATCCTGTAAGCATTAAACCCCTTTTCTAATTACTCCCGTAACTTAGAGCTGCATTATATCTTTATATTTAGTTTACAAAAGCAAAAAAAAAAAAAAAATCCCTGAATTCCTCAAATGTAAGAATGATTCTATACATACAAATGCTATATTCAAAATCTATACTGAGCAAACAACAGATCCATATTTTTACTTATGGGCATATTTCTACCTCTTCCATAATAAACTGATTACCACATGGATTTACAAATGTGTCCAAGAAACACATTTAATGGGCTAACCATAAGAAGGTATGTTTCTTTTTTAGCATACCAAGGTTCCGTTCTCTCTTTATTGTGCACTTCTAATGGTATTTTAAAGAAGACTTTCACGAGAGATAGGTCCTTAATTAAGACTTTAAAATGAGGGCAATAAATATATTTTATTGGTTATAATACCTTTCTCTTTATTAGAAGGATAACAGACTGCTGGTTAACTGGTCATGAAATATTAATTAAAAAGAAAAATATATGATGGAAGCAATATCAGTGGGTGCTAACTCATTTTTTTTTCACCTGGAATTTTTTTTTTCTGCATAAAGTTAAAGGCCTATAGACTCAGTCAGGTCACCCATAGGCAAAGGCCAACTAGTCTTACAGCTCCTGCATGGGAGCTCACCCACTGACAGCAAGTTCTGCAGCTTCTCTGCACCAATACTCAGAACCTAGAGAAAATCTCGTCTGGACGTTAGTCAGAAAACATGCTCAGGACAAAGCATTCACAGCAGAGCCTCCCACAAACGTGTGTATGAACATAGCGGTCATGCATGGAACAATTCTGTCCCCACCAAGCAGTATGAGACAAGGGGACTCTTTCTGCCCCAGGCACCTATCATTGCTAAGGAGCACCTTCCATAACTTGCAGTGAAATCCTGCATTTCTCCCAGAGTCTACCCCTCCTCTATACCTCAGCCTGCTCCCCTCAACCTGGCTAAGGAGATGATTATAAGAAACTGCTTGAGGGGATAGGGGTCCGGGGAGGGGAGATGCAGGGGGCGGGGATGGGTAATACAGGTGAAGGGGAGTGGGAGACACAGGCTTCCAGTTATGGGATAAATAAAAGGCACAGAACAGGGAATATAGTCAATGATCTGATAGCATTGCATGTGACAGATGGCGGCTCCACTGGTGGGGAGCGCAGCATAACACAGAGACAAGTTGAATCACCATGTTGTACACCTGAAACTAATGTAACATTGTGTGTCAACTATAGTCAAATAATTTTTTTTTAATTTAAGAGAAAAAGCAGAGGTTTTAGGGTAAACGTAAATAGCTTAGGGGAAAGTAATCCTCAAATACTGCCTGTGATATTTAAAATGGAATTAAGATAAGCCTCTTTGGGCAACTCTGATATACTCTGGTTTCATGTTGCTGGAAGGAATTCTGGGAAATACACACGGCCTCTTCACCTCAGGGGATCAGCAGAGGTGTGTGTGCTGGTGGTCACCCTCAAAGGAAGGATTTAGTTGAGGCCTCTGCAGCAATCTCTATGGCAACCAGAAATCTCCAACCAGTCTCAAATGTTCATGTGCTGGTGAGTCACCGAGGGCTGTCTTGCTAAAAGGTGGCTTCTGATGCAGCAGGTCTGGACCAGGGCGGGGGATAGTGGTCCTCAAACCTCATGGGAGTAGTAAGCACCTTCTCGCCAGGAAGCTTCGAGATGGGTAGCCTTTGTCCAGTAAACAGAAAGGAGAGCAGAGCTTAACGAAATCCTTTAGGACTTTTTTTTATGCAAACAGAGTCTTGGTACCTTTTGAAAATCTCATTTATATTATAGTTATAATGGTATCATTTGCATAATAGCTAATAGTTTTTTAAAAGTTAAAAAAAAGTAACTTGTAAAATAATTGACGATCCCAAGGTGCTATTTCCCTTTCCTTTCCAGATTTTTAATATTCATTCGCTGGCTTCTCTGTACTTTCAACCTTGAAAAAGTCTAGAAGGTTTATTTTCCCCCTGATTAACAATTTATCTTATTTTTAGATCTTTTTTTTTAAAGAGTTCATTTATTTATTAGAGAGAGTGAGAGAGGGAACACAAGCACGGGGAGCAGGAGAGGGAGAAGCAGGCTTCCTGCTGAGGGGAGCCCGATGCGGGGCTCAATCCCAGGACCCTGAGATCATGACATTTAAGGACTGAGCCATCCAAGTGCCCCAACAATTTATCTTATTTTTAAAACTGTAACACAATAACATTGACTTTTTTTCCTTTGGTGTACAGGTCTGTGAATTTTAACACACATATAGGTTTGTGTCAACACCACCGCAATCAGGACATAGAAAACAGCGAATGAGCTCTTCCTCTTCCCCCTAAGCGGCCTAAGGTGACCTCTGAAAATGGTTCGCTATTCGCTTGACCCAGAAAACCCTACGAAATCATGTAAATCAAGAGGTTCAAATCTTCGTGTTCACTTTAAGAACACACGTGAAACTGCCCAGGCCATCAAGGGTATGCATATCCGAAAAGCCACCAAGTATCTGAAAGACGTCACTTTACAGAAGCAGTGTGTGCCATTCCGTCGCTACAATGGTGGAGCTGGTAGGTGTGCCCAGGCCAAACAGTGGGGCTGGACACAGGGTCGGTGGCCCAAGAAGAGTGCTGAATTTTTACTGCACATGCTTAAAAATGCAGAGAGTAATGCTGAACTTAAGGGTTTAGATGTTGATTCTCTGGTCATTGAGCACATCCAGGTGAACAAAGCCCCCAAGATGCGGCGTAGAACGCACAGGGCTCATGGTCGGATTAATCCATACATGAGCTCTCCCTGCCACATTGAGATGATCCTTACTGAGAAAGAGCAGATTGTTCCTAAACCAGAAGAGGAGGTTCCACAGAAGAAGAAGATATCCCAGAAGAAGCTGAAGAAACAAAAACTTATGGCCTGGGAGTAAATTCTGCAGAATAAATGCAAATAAAAATAAAAAGAGAAAAAGGAAAAAGGAAAACAGCGAATGAATATTTAAAATTCATTAAAATTCTAAAAAAGGATTTATAAGATTTTGGTTTCCAAATTTCCATAGCTTTCTCTCTTTCCCTCCCTCTGCTCCTAGATTTGCAGACAACATTGTAAGAGTTTGGTTTTTTAATAAAAGCGACATGAAATTAAGTATTGTTTTGAGAAATTTTCCAGAAAATTCACACACTCCTTGAAGTGACAGGAGACACCAGAGGGCTGGAAGTCTGAGGTTCAGAACCACTATGATAAAATTATGGAAGGCACTGAATCTGGACTGGAGCAAACACATCTTTCTGGTCTGAGCTCCCGGGCAGGGTCCTATTTGGTTTTTCCTCTCTATGGGCTATTGCCCATGGAGCCTCCTGCAGATGGGAGATTCTCCTCAATGTTCTTTTTGTCGTACTGCCAGAGTCAACCCAGAAGAGGCTGCAGGCTGCCTCCGAGCCCGCAGACACCTAGAAATGCTGATCCTATAGGCTGGAAGGTAAAGCACCATGCTGCATGGGGAGAGCCCCCAAATAGGTCACTGGCAGAAGGCAGAAATGAGTTAGGTAATTTATTGTTTCAGCTTGTAGGTCAATGGAAACCATCAAATCTGTACCCAAAAAAAGTTTCAAATCATGGAAAAGATCTCAGATTGTTCAATGATTCACATTAACAACTATAGGTAAGAGAATAAACCTTCAGGAGATGACAGAAGGGCTTTAATTTGGGGGCTATTTCCAGCCCCTGTATACTTTTAACTCCATTCATGCCACAAAACGAAAGGTCTGGTAATACCGCCTTTGATTTATGGAAGGAAAAAAAGATGATATTACTGAAAAGACCCATTACTCCTGTGCCTCCTCATGTAGTTCAATGTTAAGTACTCTACAAAACTGAATCCTTGGTGGAATGCAATTCTGTAATTCAATCGAGAGATCTTGCTAATGTCCCAGTCTGCAAGAACATAGCTTAAGGGTTTTAGGTTTAGCAGGAAACCTTGCAAACCAGAGACGGAATTACAGCCTGCCTCTTCAATCAGGGATGAGGGAGGGTTGTTGGCAATGTAATATTAAATAATTATTAAGATTTTTAACAGGAAGGACAAGAATTATAAGGTTAGGATAATCTCAGTCAGTGATGAGGGCTTAGAAGGTAAAGGATGAAGACAAGACAAGACACCAGGAGGACAAAACATCGATAACTGTGGGAGTTAGATGATTAGTAAATGGGTACCGAGTAGATCATTCTGTTTCTGTGTATGTTTTTAAATGTCCATAATAAAAAGTTAAAAAAAAAAAAGCCACCCAAAGTACTATGATGGGAAAATAAGGCTTTTTGAAACTCACAGAATTTGTAGATGTTTCTATGTACTAACTGTAAATATGGATACATATTATGTGATAACTTCTGCAAGATCAAGGGCGTATATAGAAACAATGTACACACAGGAGCAGGATCCCTTCTCTGTGCACTAAAGGAGGTCTCTTGTGTAATAATGTCCGTAGAGTTGTGTCATTCATATATTATTTATATACACACACTATTATATATATATAGTCAGACTTCCGAATGCAAAATTAGGATGGTGGGAACAAAAGGGTCATTGCACTATTTCTTTAAACATCAGTGCATGTTGATAATATGGTTCAAGAACTTCTATTCACGGAACAGACTATTTCTAAACTGTAGCTACAGTTATAACCACTTAGGAAGTATTTGAAAATACTTATTAGCTGGCCCTAACCTGGTCAAGATTAATCAAGTTGATTAATCAATTAATCACATTCTCTAGATTTTTTTTCATCGAAGGTTACTAGCCTGCTGCTGACAGGAACACAGCTAAGACATAAAGTGAGAAAATGTCTTCAAAACCTGTTAGGATAACTCATCAAGATTATTATATTGTTTGGATAACCTCAAAGATCGATGCCTAAGTAGAGAAGTGTTTGCTGTGGAGAGACTAAATTATAATGGAAGTCATGGTATGGTCAATATTAAGTGGAATAAAAGGAAATAGTGTCCAGAACTGTGGTGGTTGACCAGTTGGCCAATGGTGGATCAGTGATCAGTGATCAGTGATGGCTTGGGAATCTGCTAGTATGATGGGCAAACAAAGATCTAGGACCAAGCTACCTAACAATCATGGGAAAACTCACCCTTCCCATCATACTGTATGTTAGCAACAACTCCAAGAAGCTCTCTACCAGAGCCTTTTCAAACTTTGATCCAGGGAATCTCAGGCCCTACACACCTGGGTTTGATGGGATTTGCATAGCTTGTTGGTTTTGCTCATCTCATCTCAGATGGGATAGTCTTTCATTTTCTCTGTCTTCAGCATGAATTCCTATTTGGATGAAGGTGCTTCTTTTTTTTTTTTTCCTTCTTTAAATTTTGTATTGTTATGTTAACCACCATACATTACATCATTAGCTTTTGATGCAGTGTTCCATGATTCATTGTTTGTGCATAACACCCAGTGCTCCATGCAGAACGTGCCCTCTTTAATACCCATCACCAGGCTAACCCATCCCCCCACCCTCCTCCCCTCTAGAACCCTCAGTTTGTTTCTCAGAGTCCATCGTCTCTCCTGGTTCGTCTCCCCCTCCGATTTACTCCCCTTCCTTCTTCCCCTCCTGCTATCTTCTTGGATGAAGGTGCTTCTTATGCTTAAGGCTGTTTGTTACTAAACCAGCAATCTCAGCTATCACACGGTGTCAGAAGAGAAGACAAGACGTCCTGGCTTGGACTAGCCTAAACCCAGTTGCAACCAAGTCAGAAAAATAATAATAACATTAGCTCATCTTTATTCCAAGAAGGCTTTCAAGGATCCATTCTTTCCTTAAGATGGGAATGCCTCAAATTCAGAAATGCTCATGTACATTACTGTATCATCAAAGCTAAATTCAAGAAGTCCCTGCTCGAACACGTTAGCATATAGTAATGTATTTGATCCTGACAACTCTAATTCCTCTGATCCCGTTATACAGGTAGGACATGAATTATCCATATTTTACATATGATCACACTGAGGCTCAAACAGATCATGGCTCCTCACTCTCAGTTGCCTGTCAGAGGGCAGAGAAACGTGACTTTATGATTTCCCAATCTAGTGCCCGTTCCACCAGGTGACAGGTGCCCTCCACGGTCACTAATTGACACATACGTATAGCAAGCAAAGCATTACACCGCATGCTATGGAACAGACAGGAACAAAATTTCCCTGTCCTGCAAGGGCTGCAGATCTAATTGGAAGAATAAGACATTTCTTTTGTGAACAAAATGAAAAAACAACTATAATACCAGTATTAAATGTTAGAAAATAGATCAGGAAAGACAGTACAGGCAATAAAAGTCACAGAACCTGGTGATTCCCACTGAATAAAAGGGAAGGTTCTTTCAACAAATATTTATTGAGCACCTACTATGTGTTGGCCACTTTTTTCCAAGGTCAAAGACTTTGTACTTCTCTTACCCAGACTCTCTCAGTGTCTGGAGAATCTGGGTGGGAGAGATACTAAAAAACACCCACAGATGACTTTTCAGGGTCCAAGGGGGCAGACGTGATGGGGCCTTACATGGATAGTGAATGGTGCTGGGGCTGGGACCCAGGACATCACACCAGATTACACATGGCCAGAGGTCCCTTTCACGCCCCTACCCCAACCCTCTCTTGTCAAGCAATCTGTACCTTGATAAAACCATTGATAAAACACTCACGGGACCAGAGTAGGTTTTAAAACCTACCTAATGTACCGTGAAATGTGTAGTATTGGCTCCAGCAATCAAAGAGGCCATGTGGACCCATTCTGCTTTGTAGCCCTGTTGACCTGTCAAGCTCTGGAGGCATATTCTTCTGGGTTTTCTCCTTTCAAGTTGCAGAGGGACAGGAAATCTGTGCGGCTCCTTCTTGCTCGTCTGTCTTCCCAGCTCACCTGTCCATGCACACATCCCCTAGTTTCCTGTTTTGCCGGGGTAGCTTCTTCTGCATTTCAGTCAGAGCCTACTCCCAACCAGCATAGCTGAGGATGTGATCCCAGAAAGGATTTGAAGATACTATTTTTAAGAAGAACTGGGTTTATTTAATAAAATGTGTTTTATTTTATTTGTTTCCTTGTGATGATAATGGCTACAGAGAAAGTTGCATGCTTAACCCTGGGCCCTGAGCGGGCCTTATGTGGTTTTTAATTGAATTAAATTAAACCCAATTAATTTAACTAATTCATTAATTTAATGAAGCAACTGCTGTCTGCCTACTATGTGCCATGAAGGCATCAGGAAAAAGAACTGACTTTTTTATTCCACAATAATTTTTCACAGTAGTATTATTAGATCCATTTAAGTAAATTACAAAGACTGAAAGAGGTAGATATTTGACTTAGACACCATTATCCCATTTTGTATTTACCTCCCACCACCCAACATAGACCTTCTGCTCTGTCCCAGGCCAGTCCTCTTGTGCGTGACTCCTCAACCCCTGAGTCCTGGAGTCCATCACCCTGACGTGGAAAGTCCTCATACACGCTTATTCATACCCGGCTTATCCTTTATGGTCAAGCCGATCCTCAAATCCTATTCATGTTTTCTTGACCACTCAGTTCTCCAAGTTCTCTCTCTCCTTCAAATTCTCTTCCACAGCAGTCATAGGCATAATCTGTCCCATTTCTTCAAAAGATAATATGCAGGAACTGTGATGGGCCATATGTTGTATTTGGTACCGTTCACAGCATTGTGCACATACTCAACAAAAACTTGACCAAGCGACTGAGTGACTGTAAACCAGTGTCCTGTATTGTTAGAGGACCTAGAAAGAAAAAAGTGGGTCCTATCACTGTATATTTTTCAATAAATCTATTTTTTATTCTTACATCAGAAGACAGTAATTCAATCAATCTTGTTTCTTGCATTCTATCCTTTGGCACACTTTCTTGAAAACTCTCTGTTCCAAATTGCACTTTTTTCTCTGTCCTTCTTCTTACCCCACCAGTAAAAATTTAACTATTTTCATTTCCTGGACGCAAAGCCAAACCTAAACTTGGTAATTCCAATTAACTGTATTCCAATTTGGTTGTTCTCACTAACCAAATCAAGGATTCTCCATCCAGAAACTAAACGCTGGTAAGAGTCTTAAAATCCACCGAACAGATCTGCAACGTCTTAACACTACCCAATTCCTGGTCCTCGCTTAGCTACAATCAGAGCTGAGTTGCCTTTGTTCTCTTAGAAATTATCGGCTGCCACGCATCGGATCGGTTACTGTATACACAGGGTTAGGTAAACCAGGACCTCAAAGATTTCTGCACACCATTCTGTGTGTAGCATAACCATACATGATTTTAAAGATCTTAACCCGCCTCTCCTTCTCCCTGCCCCCCAGAACTAATCTATATGCTAATTTGCACTTGATAATGCCGTCCCACAATATGGTAATTGCTGTAATGTTTTCCAGGGAGAAAGAAAAAAAAAAAAAAGCTAGAAATTGAGCCATGCTTCCATCTCTGAAGTCTGTACAGTCACGAGAACCTACACACAAAGAGCAAGTTAGAAAGCCTGAGCCCACATCGGTGGCTTGCCACATTGAAGTCAAAGTGAAATCACTCTGGAAAAACTGGAAATATTCTCCTGGGCTACACTATTTCGAAATGATCCCGAGAAGCACCATGTGTACCAGGAGGCGCTGAGCTGTAACCTATTGTAGATGAGTTAAAAATGGTTGCATTCCCTCACCGGAGAGGGCCTCTAGATTTGCAAGAAATCTGAAACCCTTGACTTAACACTTCATCCTCTGAGGGACGGCCAAGACTTCCAGGCTTCCAGCTTCTCCGCATCACCTGTATGTGCACAGATTCTTGCCCCATTTCCCTACATGTGGCCTCCAATGCTATTAAGATATCAAACGCAGAAATGACAACAAGAGAGCCCTAATTAAACAGCAGCAGGGAAGGCCCTCGAAGGAACAGCCTGAACCCAAATAAGAGGAGCTTGGGGCTGGCAAGGGGGGAGATAAGACAATGGGGGCTTTGAAGTCAGCTGGGTTTAGAACCTCCCGTTTGTTGTGTGTATTTAAAGGGCCAGATGACATAAAGGGCTCCCAGGGCTGTCAGGCCAGAGACCAAGCTCAGGATTCACCAACACGGAAGAGGTAATAACACTCACTGAGTCCTGTGACCAGAATCAAATTGTAATTGGCCTCAGAGATCACTTATGGCAATCAGGGAAGTAATATGCTTCTGAATAATTATGAATAATTAGGCACATTTATGAATAATTACACTGATAATAACTATCTAACTCATTCCATTTTAAAATTGTAATTCAGTCATTATGCATTGGGTAGTCATTCCCTTCATCCTGCTTTCTGCATATTCATGGCCTAATCCATCTGCCAGTCTTACGGGGACTTGAGCCGTCTCCGGGTCAGAACTGTTACGGGAACAGCCAGGGTCCTGGACTCACCCCGGGAACGAGGGAACATACTGATGCTCAGCGTTGGAGCTTCGTATCCTCCTTACTTGACTCAAGAGGACTCTGGACAGTAGAAAGCAGCAGAAAGAACATGAGGAAATATTTCCCTAAAACACTGGATCATTGCCAACCTGTGACTCCTTTATCAATATGCAAATGACGCAAAGTCCCACGTCCAGGAGTTCATTGCTGTTTTCTTTTCTTTTTTCTTTAAAGGTTTTATTTATTTGACAGAGAGAGACACAGCGAGAGAGGAAACACAAGCAGGGGGAGTGGGAGAGGGAGAAGCAGGCCTCCCGCCGAGCAAGGAACCCGACTGCGGGCTCGATCCCAGGACCCTGGGATCATGACCTGAGCCGAAGGCAGATGCTCAGCCGAAGACTGAGCCACCCAGGTGCCCCTCATTGCTGTTTTCAATACTGATGGTAAAAAGAGGCTGTTTCCACGTGTCCCTGTGAAGAATAGCAGTACATTGTACAAGAGCTGTCTTTTAATAGTGGCTTCTTATCACAGTACCGAGCTGCTTAGAAAATCAAAAGTCCCATTATGAAGATGAAGTCTGAGAAGAACGTGTGCTTCCTCAGTCTTCGAAACAAAATGCATCTTTGTCTTATTGTCATGTGCTTTTCTTCTTCACATCCTGTCTTTGCTTTTTCTTCCTCTCTCTCTTTCTCCCTCTCTTCTCTCTCTCTCTCCCTCCATTACTAACCTCTCCATCACCTTTGCGTCTCTTTCTGCTCAAGTCCTAACACTGACAAACATAAAAGCAAGCTTACAAGGCACCTGGGTGGCTCAGTTGGTTAAGCGACTGCCCTCGGCTCAGGTCATGATCCTGGAGTCCTGGATCGAGTCCCACATCGGGCTCCTGCTCACCAGGAAGTCTGCTTCTCCCTCTGACCCTCTTCCCTCTCATGCTCTCTATCTCTCATTCTCTCTCTCTCAAATAAATAAATAAAATTTAAAAAAAAAAAAGCAAGCTTATATTTTCCTGTAGTAGTCTCTGCTCACTCAGAAAATTTGGAAAGTATCAGGGAGAGAAATAAAAAAAGAATTTAAAAAAATCAATAATCTCAGCACCTGAGAGAACCAATATTAACTTGATATTCTAAGGCTTTTTTCTGTGCATATTGTACACAATCAAGATTATATTACAAAAGCAATTTTGCATCCTGACATTTTTCTCTAACGTTTTCCATATTATTAAAATAATGTTTTTCCATATTAGTAAACAATAAGCATCTCCCATATGATTAAATTCATGTTTAAAAGTCGCATGTTTGATACGACCAAATGATAATATATGAAAGTGGACATGATAATCATTTCCTAAAATATCGGGTACCCATGTTTCCTATTTTGCCATATTATCTTGTGGGGCAGTCTTCTTTTGTTCTTATTTATCACCCTATTATTTCCATGTTTCTTTCACTTCCTTTTAAATTAAGACTTGACCCGGGCATGAGAGGTATGCTGCCCCAGAAACAAATAAGACAGGGGAATAATGTAACTGGGTTAGTACCCAGGCAGGCTTACAACACACAATCTTTTTAGGTATGAGCAACATAAATATCCTGCAGTTTAATCCTTTTTATGCAGAATAAACCATACCAGGATCCCATCTTAGACCCAAACCATGGTGGCTCAGTAACTAAAATACATTATGATGCATTCTTTCCTGAGACTTGATTACCGAAAAATGGAGGCACAAATAGCATTTTATTGAGCTGTTGGAAGAATAGTTTCCAAATGACTGCTTCTGATGCATGAGAATTGCCTAGAGATCCTTTTAAAAATGTGTCTTTCTGGAGTCCACCAACTGATATTGTGATTCAGCAAAATCTGGAGTAAGGACCAAGCTGGGAAGGGAAGCAGGCAGCAGATGATAAGATAGTGCATGGCATGCCAAGAATACTGGACTTTACTGTAAAAGCAAGGTGGTTCATGAGCACATGAGTCCCATGGTCGGATGGATATTTGAGAAAGATAAATCTGACCTCAATGCAAATGAACAGAATAAGTTGAGTGGTTGTGGGAGCGGGCGTGATGGGGTGCAAAGAGGCCAGACATCACTGGATGAGGTCAGCTACCGTGGTTACCCAGAAATCTGGTCGACCAGCAAACAAGAACGTGAACTGAGATAATACAGGGTGGGTAGAGGAGTGGAGAACTAAACTATATGGGGTAGAATTAATAAGATCATGTCAGTGCTGGATGTTAGAACTGAAAGACAAATCCAAGGTGACTCCCAATTATCTAATTTGGAATAACAGTGGGAGAGGGGAAGGAGCTGGTGGGTTTGGTGTGGTAGGGCCATGATGAATTCACCCAGAAACAATGAGTTATCGAAGACAAAGGAAAACACTGTCCAAAAATTATCACTTTCTGAAATTGTCGTTTGGATTTTTAATAATTGAAATAAAAGTTTTGTCCCCCCCCATATGAATATTTCTATTGTGACTGCAGTGCAATACCACCCCAGTGAATGTAAAACCTTCTCAGGTGACTGGCCATTCATGGGGAAGCCAGCAAAGAGAGGAGCTCTCATGATGTGGATCCTTGGCATCACCTGTTACTTGATGATCTGGACAGAAGTGTTCAAATAATCCTCCACTTTGTCTCCCCTGCTAACCTGGGGACAGAAAAAGTCGAATGTCTAATTCAAACGTGCACCAGTTGTAGATCTTTGCTAGTTTTCTCCCCTGGCATGGTCCTTGCTTTGGGCAGGTCTAAATAGATTTGATGTCCTGGTCTCCGTGTCCCAGCAGGAGCTCAAGTAGAGTTAACATCCAGAAGAATTTACCAGCAATCCTAGGAATAAAACTCAAGGAATGCTCCTTGGGAAATATTAGTCCAAGAGTTGGAGGAATCAAATGGTTTGTTTAGAGTCTGTGGGCAGAGTACCTTTCAAAAAAGATGAACCCATTTTTTGGTTTTGGTTTTGTTTGGGCAACAGCAAGAACAAAGCCAGGGGGCATTTTTCAGTGGAAAAACTGTATCTCAATTCCAGTATCTTTTCTAGGTGGAGTAAATAGAACGGATGAAGAAATATGTCTCAATATTATAAAGCCATTAAAAATCATAGTTTATGAGATGTGGTATATATATATATATATATATATAATGGAATATTATGCAGCCATCAAAAGGAATGGGATCTTGCCATTTGCAACGACGTGGATGGAAGGTGGGTGTTACGCTGAGCGAAATAAGTCAATCAGAGAAAGACATGTATCATATGACCTCACTGATATGAGGAATTCTTAATCTCAGGAAACAAACTGAGGGTTGCTGGAGTGGTGGGGGGTGGGAGGGATGGGGTAGCTGGGTGATAGACATTGGGGAGGGTATGTGCTATGGTGAGTGCTGTGAAATGTACAAGATGAATCGTAGATTTGTACCTCTGAAACAAATAATACAATATATGTTAATAAAAAATAAAAAGGAGAAGAAGAAGATAGCAGGAGTGGAAGAATGAAGGGGGGGAAATCGGAGGGGGAGATGAACCATGAGAGACGATGGACTGAAAAACAAACTGAAGGTTCTAGAGGGGAGGGGGGTGGGGGAATGGGTTAGCCTGGTGATGGGTATTAAAGAGGGCACGTTCTGCATGGAGCACTGGGTGTTATACACAAACAACGAATCATGGAACACTACATCAAAAACTAACGATGTAATGTATGGTGATTAACATAACAATAAAAAATTTTAAAAAACTATGGTTTATGAAATAATTTAGCAACACAGGAAAAGGCATGAAAGCAAACTACAAAATTAGATATTCACTACTATTGTGACTGTATTTTTAAAGTGTAAAAGAAAGAATGGAAAGAAATACAGCAAAATACTAACAAGGATTCTGTTACATCCATGATAATACATTCTTTTGTTTATTTTATAATTTTTTTAATTATATGGTCACATCAAATACACAACAGCAGCAACAACAACTAAACAAACAAACCAACCATGCCCTGGCCAGATAAGAAGAAACTAGGAGAGGGGGGAAAAAAAAAATCCAAGAGGTCAATGTTCTTACCCAAGGTCATTCTATAAGTCAGTTGAAAGAGCTAAAAATAGAGCATATCATTAGTGATGGGAATCACACCCTCTCTTGGTCCAACAATGAGAAAAATGAAGCCCAACCAGGCCAGAATCAGGGTTCCTAACTCAACTACCACCTTGGATGAAAGTCCCTGCTTGGAAAAGCAGAAATGTGTGCCCTTTGGGCACCAGCTCCTGAGACTGCCCCTGAGTGTGTGGAGGTCCAGACATAAGAGCAGAAGGATTTCTCTCCTTAGCAAAGGGGGCTGCACCCATGGTGTGAGCTGTCACTAAACACCATCACCATCTTGAAAACAGCTTGAGTTTGATGTCTCAGAGAGCCTCTTATCCGCCCTTCTCTTCCGCCTTCCCCTGCAGAACAAAGAGGCTATTATCTTTTCCGGTTTTTTTTGAATGAGGTATTTGGATAATGATTCCACTGCCTCTCCAACCTCCTCCCCCACTTCCCTGCTGCCAGCTAAATTCCTATGATTGATGGGGGCAATACTCTTTGAAATTTTGAGATGTGGGGGACTAAAGGGGCGAGGGCAGGGAATGCCATGGACAGGGGAGAGGCAGGAGGGGGTGCTGCTGACACACCAGGGACAGTAGAACATGTCAGGGCTGGTAAATGATTCATTGAGGGAATGATGATAAACATTTGTCTCTGAGCATATATGTGCATTTTACCTAACGATCTCAAGCGTCCATAAGCGAAGAGAGGCTTGGAATAAATCAAACGAACAGGCCCTAAATGGGAATCTCTTAGGAAGGGGATCTGAATTGTAAATGCCTGCTGAAATTTCACACATCAAATTACAATAAACAGAATGATATTTTAAGCAGCTCGGTACTTAAAGGGTACTATGTGGAGTCCTGAGGATTTTCTTCTACTTTAAGATTTCTCTGTGTTGCTGGTTGGAACTTTGCAGATCTCTCACTCACTGGGGCGTTTCCACTGTGGATTCAGCTAAGGAGAGATTTTTCAACCTGTAAACCACTGGGTGACAAGCTCACTCTTAGTGGCCCAGTCCTCCTGTTGCCCCAGCTTAATTTCCCTGATGTCAAACGCCTTCGCTACCCAAGGATAATGCCCAAGACTTGTATTCGCAGAAAAAGTTTTATTGAGGAAGAGCCAATCAAACCAGTCTTGGAGGGATTGGAAGACATACTGAGGACCACAGCCTGTAATCCCGAACAATGAATCAGAACATGCGCAATGATGCCCGCTTTAGTCCCTTAACTTGTTTCACTTCTGCATTTTTCACTTTGTCCGTTACCTGAGCCTTGGAAAGTGTACCCCTGGAGACACTCTCAGGGCAATAGCCTTAGCATGTTCCCTGAATTATTAATTGAAATGAGCCAGGTCTGATTCAACTAACTCCATAACATAGTAAGATCCTTAACCAATTTCAGTCGGTCAGCACCATACTCCTTTGTCATCAGTATCAAACACATGAAAGAGAATCCTGGTATAGAGAATAATAATGACCTTACATGTTGTGATATTTAGGGTACTAGGACTTAGTTACTTTGGGAGCCCCAAATTATCTCCTCCAGTGGTCCGTCATTGTCCTTGAATTTTCCTCATTAGAGATGAATTTCTTTGAGTAAAGCATTCTGTAGGGTCCATATAGCCAATAGCACATCAAAACAACTTAGAAAGCTTTCATAAATGATTGCTTCCCAGCCCTACATGAGATCTATTTTCTCTCCCAGGTTGTGGTCTGAGAAACTCTACTTTTTGAACTCCCAAAGTGATTCCAATGTGTAAACAGGTTTGGGAACTACACTTGACCCACCTCCAAGGCATGGGTGTATATAATCTCTTAGAATTCCCTATGCCTAGCTAATGTGCCCAGCACATAATAGGTTTTCAATAAATGTCTTTTACTTAACTGAGAGAGGAATCCTCCGTCAATAACCTTTTCCTGTGAAACAGTATCATCCACTTGCTTTCCTCTGCAACAGAGGGAGCATGGGCCATGTGAGTGCCCTGGGAGACAAGAAGAAACTGGACATAACAAACAGAAGAGGGAGATCAAAGCAGAGAGCACCAAAGACCAACACTGCCCTGCAAGATAATACTGTCCAGACTTTCAACAGCCCTCATGGTGACAATCACTTGTAATCTAAAATTAAAAAGATAAAAAATACAGGATTGACCTTCCACCCCCCACAAAGACAATAAGTAAATATCCTATTTCTCATAATACAGTCTCCAACATAATCATCATGGACAGGGCTGGCCCCAGGCACAATTGTATGATGGGCAAATGCTTTAGGTTAAGTTCCCCCAAAAGTTGACTTTGAGAGCAAGGGATTTATTTGAAGGGTGATCCTAAAAACTAATGGGAGGAGGGGAAGGAAGGAGAAAAGGAAGAGCTAGAAAGAAAGGAAATCAATAAAGGGTGTGCTGCGGAACAGGTTACCACTGGGAGAAGCTGAGGCTCAATCCCACTGGGAGACTCTGAGACAGTAGAGAGCTAGTGGTTCTCCAAGTGCCATCTTTGGACCAGCAGCAGCAGCATCACCTGGGTGATGATGGTTAATTTCATGTGTCAACTTGACTGGGCCAATAGGGTGCCCAGATATTTGGTCACATGTTATTCTGGGTATTTCTATGAGAGTGTTTCTGGATGAGATTGACATTTGAATCAGTAGGCTGAGTAAAGCAGATTGCCCTCCCTAAGATGGTAGGGAGGGGTGCCTCATGCAGTCAGATGAAAGCATGAGTAGAATAAAAAGGCTGAGTAAGAGGGAATTCTGCCTCTCTGCCTATCTTTGAGCGGGATATTGGTCTTCTCCTGCCTTCAGACTTGTACCTGGACTGGAGCTTTACACCAACAACTTTCCCAGGTCTCCAGCTTGCCAAATGGAGATCTTGCCCTTATTCTCTCTCTCATCATCAATTTATATACCTGTATCTATACATCTGTATCTGTATATCTCCCACTGGTTCTGTTTCTCTGGAGAACCTAGGTTAACACGCCTAGGAACTTGTTCAAAATACGAATGTTTAGGCCCCACCTCAGACTTACTGAATCGGGAATTTGGGTGGTGGGTTTTAACATAGCCCCAAGGTAATTCTGGCACATGCTAAACTTTGAGAACCACTGCTGTAGAACATGTCTAGAGTTGAAAGCCCTTGGCCCCACAGCAGGACTCCCTGGAACAGTGAGTGCTGACAGGTGTCCTTGGTCCTCTCCCAGAGATGCTGAGAGGGTTGCCTCTCTCACCTAGGGACCCTTCCACTTAGTTGTCTAAGCGTGGTTCCAATACGAAAGAAAAAATGGAAGTCAGTGGTGGTCATAAGCATGGTTCACTAATTAGTTCTAGTTTCGGCATCTGATAGGAAATTGCTTGCTTGACAATTCTACAGTTAGGTGTAGCCATGTGACGTCCTGAGGCAAACAAGTAGTAAAGGTGACAAGTGGTATGTGTCACTTCTACCTTGGCGATCATCATTGTATCTGCCAAGATGAAATCTCAGGCAGTCTGAGTTTCGGAGTGACCACCAGGAGCAGAGCCCCCTGTCCCAGGCCAGCTTCAGGGGCATGTGACCTATGCAAGCCCCCTGCTCAGAAGGGCCTCTCACTAAGTGCAGCGCTCTACGGCTACCATCTTGAAATTCTTCATAATTTTCTTTTTTCACGAAGCACCCCAAAATGCAGAGCCCATCCTGTTCTTGCCAAATCATATTGTACGTGAGACATGAGCAAGATATAAACTTTGGTGTGTTAAACCACTGAGATTTAGGCTCATAATGACCTACCCTCACTGGTATCAAGACAATGTCCACCTTGCCCCCAACTAGCCTGTTAATAAGTAAATAATTTTGTCAGATTCATAAATGCCACTTTATAATGCCAGCTTTCTCTCAAAGGTCAAGAAATATTACAGACAAAAGAAAATTTAGGAATAATCAATGTGATCCTATCACATAATTATTACCAATATTTATTAAACATCACTTACTACTACTATTTGTAGGTTTCACTCACTGCTCAGAACTGAAACACCTTCTCTCCATTGTCTGTTTGCCTGATGACACACAGAATATCAGAAACTTAAAATTATTCAGCCTACTCAGGTATTCGATTAAATATTTCAGCAGACCAAAAGTCATTGTACATAACATATAAACCATTTAGGGAATCAAAATATACTGTAATATACATATTACTCAAGCTATATGGCTCCATATATAACTTTTCTTTGTTAATTCAAGATAATTCAGAATTTTCAACTGCCTTGTGATCATGGTTTTGAATGTCATTTATTTTAGAGATATTCATCATTTTTTTGTGATAAAGGTTTACAGATAAAAATATTAAATAACTGAGATCTTTTATATAGGGGTAATAATAATCATGATCATGGACATAGCAACATTAGGTAGTAGTAAGAGCACCAAACTACATGCCAAACATATAGCTCATTTTCTCCCCACAGTTATTCTAACGGACAGACTATGATCCCTTTTACATTCAGATGGAGATTTCAAGGGACCAGCAAGCTTGCCCAGGTCACGGAGCCAGTTAAAGGCAGAGACAGGAATGTGAACCCTGACCTGTCTACCCCCAAGCACTTTTATGAAAGCCTCATTAGCTTCCAAGGCAACATTCAACATGCAAAGAACTCCAAAAAGAGAAAAAGAAACATTGTATTGATAAGCAAAGAGGGAAATAGCCCATTTTACAAGAGGAAAATCACAAGGCTAAAACTTCATAAAAAATTTTTTTTCAAAGTAAAAACAGCTAAAAGAAAACCACGTTATAATGGAAACAATGTAAAAAAAAAGTGCTGTATTATCTATAAGGGACCTTACAAACATAATATATTATACAGCCTCTTTTAACTGTATTTACAACATTATTTTTTGTTTTTAAGTTGGAGGTAAAATAATGGTGAACACTCCTCAAGTTTATATTTCAAATCTAATGGCTGAATTTCATTTTACTGTAACTTTTATCTCCCTATATCCAAAGGCTGAAGGAAAAAGATGAATTAAATGTGAGGGGATTAGCAGAACATTGAGTAATGTCAAATAAAATACCTTATGTGTTGTTTCCATTTTAATTGGATAGCATCTTATAGACCCTGGTCCCTGCCAGAATGATCAGTTTGTCACTTGAGTTATTTGACTATTGATTCATTTTCAGAAATGTGTTGACATAAGTCTTACTGTAAAAAGAAAATCAGCTCCCTTGTCTCCTGCCACCAGGATTCTGAGGCCCATGCCTTTGCCTTTTTGCATGATTAATGTTGTTCTGAGAAACCTGAAGAATCAATAAACATTTTCAGAAGCAGAGATATCTACATCCCCAAAGAGAGGTGTCTGTTCAGTTTCCCACTCAATCTACAAAACGCATTACCCTTTGGAAAGGAAGGGGCAGGCTTGGCTGATTGATGAGAGTCAGGTATTTTGTTCAGATTCGTTTATCCTTTTCAGTATGGAAGTCCTAGGGTGAGGAGTACACTGAATAGTCTCCCTGGTGGCTGGGAAAATAACTCCATCCATACAGGTTTACACACATCCCTGGACATCCCAAGTTCACGCTGTCGATATTGTGATATTGTCTTCTTAAAAGAACAAAGCTGAGAAATCTCTCTCTCTCTGTCTCTCTCTCACACACACACACACGCACGCACACACACACCATATAGGATTCTCTGGATTAGACAGCATCAACCTCAAGTGCTTAGAAACCCAGTAAACATGATTCACTTAGACTAAGAAAAATTCTCTTCTCTACTAAGGCCACGTAGTTTGACTCTTCTGCTTCTTCAACAGGGAAAGATGTGGCTTCGCTGATTATAAACACAACTGTGTCCAGCAGGCAAGAGCCCAGGAAAGAGAACAGAACTAACAAAGCAGTAGATGGAGAGGAGACAAGAGAAGAGGTTCTTCAGAATCCTCTCTTCTTTGGCACCATTACGTGAAATTGTCATGAAGACAAAGCAATGATTTCCAGTTCTTTTTGAGGTTAGGGCTCCTTTCTAAGTCAAGCAGAGAAAATCAATTATCATATGGTTTCATTTATTTGTGGAACATAAGGAATAGAATGGAGGACATTAGGAGAAGGAAGGGAAAAATGAAGGGGGGGAAATCGGAGGGGGAGACAGAACCATGAGAGACGATGGACTCTGAGAAACAAACTGAGGGTCCTAGAGGGGAGGGGGATGGGGGGGATGGGTTAGCCTGGTGATGGGTATTAAGGAGGGCACGTACTACATGGAGCACTGGGTGTTAAACGCAAACAATGAATCATGGAACACTACATCAAAAACTAATGATGTAATGTATGGTGATTAACATAACATAATAGAAATAAAATTTAAAAAAATGAATGAAATAATTTGGAGGTGAGGTTTAAAGGTATAAAGGGAAAAAAGGAATTCACCACAAATGTCGAGTGCTCTTGGCTCCCCTGCCCCCTACCCCTACACCTGCTCAACCATCCTCCCCCCGTGCCCAGGGACATGACTAGAAGGTCCAGCCTTGAGTAATATCTGACACAGAACCCCTCTCTCACTCCGTGTCACTCCAGACCCAGGGAAAGATGAGGAAAAATGGATGACTGAATGCACGGCTGAGCCCTTTGTCTGGTGGAAATGGGATTCTTGTTGTAATTCTGGTCTCCTGAGTTGGGGCTGATTCAAAAAATAAAGCAAGACAAGGGGAACGTGATCTGATAAGCCGGGAAATGACTCTGCCAATTCACTCAGCCCGAATGAGGTCCCTGCCGGGACCCTGTCAACACATTGGCTTTGAGCTCAAGAGTTGCAAGGAAAATAGCTTTTCCTGTGTGCTCCGTCCTGGGTCACCAGCTCAGAGAGAAAGAATAAGAAGACTAAATTCTCTCAAAGAGGATGCTATGGCTCTGCCATCCGCACACCCTTGATTCCAAAATCGGCAAGCTTCTGAGGCTATTTGTGTCACAAATCTTCAGAGAGAATTCTCTCCGTGCTTGGAAAGAATACAAATTAGCAGTCCAGCCATGTCATAGAACCAGCCTGGGACGTTATTTAATATATCTAATTACATGAGAATAATTTCATTAGCACCGTCTTTCATTTGAATATGCTACAAATGCTCCAAAAAATTTATATTTCCTTAGTGGAGCACATCCATAATGAGTTTTTTTGTGACTGAAGATTTACTCCATGTGACAATCACAAGGTACCACATTTTGAGATAAATGGACACATTAAGCAACCAGGCAGCACTTGGTGGGGTCCTAATTATCAGTAATTACAAAGTATTCTTACAGCCACCAGGCAAAAGTCGTTGAAGTCCCATGCACAGTGTTAGGGAGAGGATCCGAGGGATAGACACCTCTGCAGAGGCTTGGGATCCTAAGTTCCTGGTTCCTTATTAACCATTCATTTCTCCCAAGGTGGAGACGAGCACTGGGATGTGGGAGAGCTCTGTGCATCCCTCCTGGGTCACCTCGAAGGGCCAAGGAGGCACCTGCTCTCTCTTAGCGTGCAGTGACGTGGGTCCCCTGCTCTGGACAGGCTTCAAATGAAATGTGACCGAGGGTGGGAAAGTAAAGCTTTTCTTGCCTCCTCCCTCCCTCTCTCCTTCCTACCCTCTCTCCTTCCTTCCTTCCTTCCTTCTCTCCTTCCCTCCTTCCTTTTTGTCCTCCTGCTCCAACTCTCTCTCTCTCTCTCTCTCTTTCCCTTTTCTCTTTCCCTCACTTCTGCTCTCCGTATCGCGTTCTCCACACTCAACACACCAGAGAAAGTCAACATTCAATAACAAACTTACTACCTCATGATGAAAACATGCTGATTTTAATTTTAGTGCAGTGCAGAGTCCCGGGATATTTAGCTAAGCGTTATCGACAGAGAATTTGATCATCCCATGACACCTCGAAGACTCACCAATAAATATGGAAAAAATACAGCTTGGACAGCTGCAGATTGCTAGCTCAGGAAGTTGTCATTAACATCATTTTTCATTAACTTTCCATGACTCAGCCAAACTGCCGTCTGCCTCTTCAGATCCTTGTATTACCAGTGACCCTCTGTGTTTTCTTTTTCTTCTGCACCAACTTGAAGCATGCATCTCTGCAAATTGCCACCAAGTCCCCTAATTACTTAGCCATATCCGGTACCCAGTAGTACTGAAAAGCCATTCTACTGGACTCAGCAGGAAGGGGACTGCTGTTACAGATGAAAGCAGGCCACCAATAAAACCTCCTTAATACCTGCAGCTTTAGAGAAAGAACGCGAGCAATGCTTCACAAATGTCAAGAATACAAGATGACAAAGGGAGCCTCCTCCCCCACTCCCCAGGCCTACCCCCCAAGAACAGATCATGTTTTATCCAGACTGAATAAGAGAGAGTAGGCATCCCCAAAAAGAGACCCAAACAGGAAAAAAAATGCACTAAATTCCGTTCTTTTCTCCTCACAAGGCTTCTGCCAGCATAAGCCGGTTCATCACCACAGAATCTCTAGCCAAGCAAATGAAAGAGTGCTTCAGGTGAAAGGTTACCTACATTTATAATGTCAGGCACCAAGCCTGCCGAGGTAAAAGGTAAATGGTAATTTTATCATTAGCATGCCTGACCCCTTGGCCGCACCATATCTCACAGGAAACGTTAAGAACAGCTCACCTGTCAAGACGCAAACGCTTAAAGGTCAATGCGCACAGAAATCTTCCAGAGCTTACAACTGAATTGCTGACACCTTTTATTATTGCCGCTTAAATAAATGATTCAAGGGGCAAGACAAGGAAAGACGGGCTTAATGTCGAGATTTCCATGAAGGATTCTAGGGGTTTTTGTTTCAAACTATCAAAACTACCTTCACTGTGTTTGGGCATCAAGGAGCAAGCAAAACCTTGAAAATTCGTAATTATTCCCAGGCTTGAGGGATTTTTAGTATCCCGCAAAAATACACTCTCAGTTGGTAATAGAGTTTTGCAAGGAATGTCCCTTCCTGTTTCATTTTTTATGCCACACTGAGACAATTTCAACGTTGTTTTTCCTGCTTTTTAGTAAGGGTAGGAGAGCAGATATTAAGAGGGCTTTTCGCAGCATTGTGTGAATGTGACTTCATTAGAAAAACAAGGGTGATCAAGATTTGAAAGGTTGTTCCATTTATTTTTTCAAAATTAAAATCATAGAAAAAAATGCATTGCTTAAAAGTAAGCATGGCACTTTTTCAAAGAGTTTAACATGGAGTTACCACATGGCCCAGTAATATATACCACTTCTGGGTATCTAACCAAGAGAATTGAAAGCCGGGACTCAAACAAATAATCGTATACCCATGTTCATAGCAACATTATTCACAATAGCCAAGACGTAGAACAACCCGGGTGTCCATTGACAGATGAATGGATAAGCAAAATATGGTACAAATATACAATGGAATATGATTCAGCATTAAAAGGGCATAAAATTCGGACACATGCCACAATCTTGAAACTTGAAAACATTATACAAAGTTAAAGAAGTCAGACATGAAAGGACAAATATTGTATGGTTACATTTATATGAAATGTCCGGAATAGGGAAATCTACAGTGACAGGAAGTAGATTAGTGGTTACGTGAGGGTGGGGAGGGGGAATTTGGGAGGTGATGGATCAGGGGTGCAGAGGACTGTCTTGGGCCAACAAAAATGCTCTAAAATTGATTGTGGCAAAGGATGGACAACCCCTGAAATATAATAAAAATCATGAAATTATGTACTTTGAAATGAGTGACTTGCACAGTACGTGAATCATCTCAATAAAATTGTTTTTATTTAAAAAGTAAAGATGATGGGGCGCCTGGTTGGCTCAGTTGGTTAAGCAGCTGGCTCTTGATTTCGGCTCAAGTCATGATCTAGCGGTCCTGGGATCGAGCCCCGCGTTGGGCTCTGCTCTCAGTAAGAAATCTGCTGGAGGATTTATCTTTCTTCCTCTCCCTCTGCCCCTCCCCTCGCTCATGCTTGCTCTCTTGCTCATGCTTTCTCTCTCTCTAGAGTAAACAAATAAATCTTTTAAAAAAAATAAAAAGTAAAGATGATATATTTAGGTGGAAATGCTAACATTACTAATGGGATGAAGGTAGGATTGCCAAATAAAATACCAATATTTTTATTTGCAAAATCTCACAACCCTAGATAAAAGAGCTCTGATAAGTGCTGCAAAATATACCCTGAAGTTATTATTATTCACATTATGCCTGTTTGATTCATTCTCCACATGAATCAGAATCTTCTCCCCTGAACTTTAGAAATTTTCCATTTTGTTGTAAGAGCATGAAGAATCCTTCTGAATTTGTGTCTACACAACAATCGTCAACCCTAGTACTCATGTAACAGACCACGGCAGTCATGGACCACGGTAATCATACCCTACAAAAACAAACTGGAGTAACAGACATTTCCAGCTTCTACCAGTAATGGTAAGTTGCAGGATCTGGTTAGGTGTTATCCTTTGGCAAGTGTTCCTGATAAGCCATAAAAAAAGTTGGGGTTTCCAGCCTTCTGGAAGTCTTTGGGAAGGTTATCTATCTTTCACTACCTCCTCACCAAGGGAGGAGTGACTTATCAGCAAGGTGAGCTTGGGAGGGGAGTCCCAAGCATTTTAACTTCGCCCCCTCTGGGCTATTTCTCAGTCTCATGTGCCCACAGCAGATGCACATTCTTCCCCAGGTAGAAAGCAGCCTGCACCTGCCAGGGTGCCTACAGATCCCCAGCTATTCAGCAAGCTACTGGCTAGTTAAGCCAACCCAATTTAAAGAGGAGGAACTGGAGGGCTGTTTCTTACTTCAACACTCTCCTGTATCCTCCAGTCCAGCGTTGCCAGCAAGAAAGCCAATAAAATGGTCCTTATCACACTCCTGTATCTCAGTTGGTTCAGAGCCCATATGGGATAGAGTAGTGACTGCTTATCACCTCCTCCATCAGGAAAACTGATCATCACAGTGGAGTAGTGACTCACCTTATATTTAAATAAAACCTTAATCTCCTTTGAACTACTTTATCACAGCTACACCGTTGGAGCCCAAGGCCATGCTAAGAAAAAGATCACCAGAATGCCAAAGCAAAAGATGGGGTCGGTCATTCAGAAGTTCATTTTCTAAGCTTCAAAGGACGTAAAAATGGGCTCAGGGAAATAAAATATGCAGAAGGGAACCATACAAATCATTTTCAATCCAAAGTTATTAAAAAATGATTTTTAAGGATACCAGAATTTCACACCTTTTCATTTTATCTTGAAAAACCAACTTAAAGCAAAAGGAAACACCAACCGTGAACCTTCCACCTGAGTACCTGTTTGCCTATTCCAAAGGAAACAACCAGCTTCTAGGAAGATCTATTGTAGCATCTATCTTCACAGATATCAGTGGCCATTTCATAAGACACTACCTAGAGGCACTACGGCCTAGAGGACTGGGAGGAGGGGGGAAGGATACATATGAGTCTTTGAGGGGCAAATGATCCCAGCCAGAAAGGCATCAGCCTAAGCCTTCTCAAGGATTTTCTCCCAAGAGGCCCAGAGTGGGTCTTTGCTCTGATACCATGTTTCACCCTCCTCTATCAGACCATCCCTGGGGTCTTATGGCTGCCTCTGGACCATCCCATTGGCTCTGCTTTCTGTCTGCACTCCTCACTCACGTCACCTTCATGACTGCCCTGAAGACTCTCACCATCCCCACAATTACAGGATCCAGAGAAAGATTCTCTCTCCTCCAAAGGCAGCCGATATTCTAGGCAGGCTTCATCCTACCCTTCTCCTCCTCTTCCTCTCTCCCTCCACTTCCCCCAGCCCCCCCCCCGTCTCCTTCCCACTCCACTAACCCATACACCCACATTTTTGCATAATTCACATTGCTCTCTGAGAAATATTTGTTAAAGAATTTATTGGATGGGGGCGCCTGGGTGACACAGTTGGTTGAGCATCTGACTCTTGGTTTTGGCTCAGGTCATGATCTGATGATTGTGAAATCAAGCCCTGCATCGGGCTCTGAGCTCAGCACAGAGTCTGCTTAAGATTCTCTCTCTCCTTCTGCCCTTCCCACTCGTTCTCTCTCTCTCTGAGATAAATAAATAAATCTTAAAAAAAAAAGAAGAATTTACTGGATGAACTTGGCACTTAGGACAAGACATTCTGACAACTAGGATTCTATCATAAATTCATACTCCTGTTGAGGTACCAATAGCCTGTGAATAAAATGGGTTTTTTTAATGAACCCTCTCAAGATCATGCTTGGTTTGTTAGCAGTGTAATTGACCATCAGGCACCAAGAAATAGAGGCCCAATGTGTAAACTGTACCCAAAAGTTTGGGCTCTAGTAGAACTCTGTACAGTACCCAAGGCTATCCTGAAATGACAGCTATGGACTTTCTTTCAAGCTTGCTTTTCTCTCCCATATCCCTGTCATCTGGGATCAGAAGGAAGATGGGGTTAGGACTTCACTGGGCTGGTGTAGGAGTGGATCAGCTTGAATGTTTAAAAATGTTACGGAATGGTCTTAAAGGAGTGGTCAAATAAGTTATTCGCTCTCTAGTAAGTTTAGGAGTTAGCATTAGAGTCAGGATGAAGAACAACCAACCACTAATAAGAGACGATCAAATCCAAACATCATTAATCCTGAGCAAGGAAGACTCAGATTGTATTCTGTTAAGGCTAAATAAAATATAGCCTAGCTAAACTTTGGGTCTGTTCCCCAACTGTCTGCAAGGATATCAGAACACTTATTTAGGTAATTTCTAAGGAATATAAATACAATCAATAAATTCAACCAAGGGGCGCCTGGGTGGCTCAGTTGGTTGAGCGACTGCTTTCGGCTCAGGTCATGATCCTGGAGTCCTGGGATTGAGTCCCACATCGGGCTCCCTGAGTAGCAGGGAGTCTGCTTCTCCCTCTGACCCTCTTCCCTCTCTCATGCTCTCTATCTCTCATTCTCTGTCTCTCAAATAAATAAATAAAATCATAAACAAACAAACAAATAAATAAATAAATAAATAAATAAATAAATTCAGCCAAATTCTGGAGAACAATATACCAGTCCAGCTTGCTATAAGGCTGCATGCAGATCAGGGAAGAAAGTGCTCAATAGATTTCTTTGCCTAAGTGACTAACAAGGCACTCACTTCCAAAAGATGCCCTAATTTACCAGTGAGGAGAGAGATGGGTAATCCCACTGAACTGAAAAAAAAAAAAAAAAACACAAGAGAATGATGTCACAGGAAGAATGTGAATTCTAAGACTACACTGCAAGCCAGTAGCAGAACATACCAATTCCAGGAATTTTTTTAAAAATATGTTTCCCTTTTCTAATTTCAGATCCAGTGGAGACATTCTTGTCTTGTTTGAACAAATAAAGTGACTTGATAACGCAAAATGAACTAGGGGTGCCTGGGTGGCTCAGTCGGTTAAGTCTGACTCTTGATTTCAGCTCAGGTCATGATTGGGTGTTGAGATCGAGCCCAGTGTCAGGCTCCACGCTCAGCGCAGAGTCTGCTTGAGATTCTCTCTCCCTCTCCCTCTCCCTGCTCCCTGCTCATGCACTCTTAATTAATTAATTAATTAATAAAAAATTCTTCAAGTTAGTGTCACTTGCCTTTTGGACTAGGTAAGCTTTCTTACTTATCTTTTCCTCCCTCGCTGTCTCTGTTGTTTGGTGTCATATAAAAAGCTCAGAGGTGAAAATTCAGGAACATTTCTCCTCTGAACATAGGAGCTGAGTTTTCCATTTCAACCCACCACCGGTACCTTGATCATTCAAGACTTACGCACTAACCTTCACGTAAATGAGAAAAAATTTGGTGTAACCATACTTGACAGTTGCTTTTAAAAGAGCCACTGCTGAATCGAAATCATCTCTCAACATTGGTTGTGGGTGTCTGTTTAATGAGAACCTCTTTATAATTTTCTAGCATGTTGTTAATTCACAAGAATTTATATCATAAAGGTCATTAAGCTATGCTATTTGCTATGGGCTATTAAAGAGGATGCTAATAATTTAAACTTACTCCCTGATCTGGCAAAAAAAAAAGATGTTGTGTCCCGTTTCATTATAGCTTCATTCTTGCCTTTTCAAAAACGAGGCATCCTTATCTTCAATTAACTTTTTTTCAATCGTTACATTTTTCTGTGTCAAAAGATACCATTTGGTTGGGGGGAAAAAAAACCTTCAACATAAATGAAAAAGTTTCCCAAAACATTAGTAATATTGATTTATATCAGCCCACTCATTATTTAAAACGTGACGTTTACACTTTCCTACCCCTCATCACCCTCCCTCTGCTGGTGACTGTACATGGCCTCATAAACGCAGCACGCAGCAGCAAATATGTTTAGCTGTGTCGGGCCATGGGTTTCCGGAGAGCTTCAGACAAGGGACATAAAAAAGGGCGACAGTTTCAGAAGCCACTAAAATTTTATACTTGGCTTTGTGACTAGGATTAACGCATTTTAACAAAACTCTGTGAGGAATGCTGGCCTCTCTGCTGCGTGCCTGTCTCAGCCATCAAAACTCCCAACATGCTGGCCTTCCTCATAAACAGTAAGTATATTGTAAAACCGTTTATAGCCCCTATAAAAATATTTTGACTATTTTACCCAACTACCTGAGTAGGACACCTGGTAGTAGTAAAGGAGGGGGGAAAAAAAGATTCCCCTTTCCAGATTCCTCTTTCTAGTCAAGGCTTTTTAATTCAGGGGAGGGTAGAGAAGAGGAAAGTCACTTTTCCGTGAAAGTAGTATGCTGGTATGCCTAGGCAGTACATCTGTTATAATGGCTTGTCAAAACAAAGCCTCTTTTCTCGTCAGAGTTTATTTCTAATAGCAGCTATAACAGATCCAGCTCCTGGCTTCATCTGAGAGAGGCCAAGCATATTATTGGGATGGACTCCAAATTACTGTATACCAAAAGGAACATGCAAGCCAACAATCCATATAAGCCATTTCCAGGGATGTCCTAACCATATCCTGAGCCTTAAAAGGCATCCCTTCCTCCAGGGGATACAGCCCTCAGGAGCCCCACTCGAGCCCTTACAGCCTGGCACCCTTGTGAGCACCCGACATGTCTCAGCCTTGCACATCTCCACTCTATATGCAGCTCCTCCCACATCTTTTCTATTCATCATGCTTACGTGTTTACCAAACAGACTCTACTCTTAGTGCCAACCAAAACCCCAGAAGCCAGGCCTTATTTCATGTCTATGGACTGAGAGCCTATATATACAAATGGACAATGGCAAGACCATATATAAAAGTAGGGCTCTGACTCACAACCTGCAGGAACCAGCCCAGGAAACCCAGCCTGCTATCTGTAAGCCAGACTTATAAGAATTCAGACTACTATCTGCAGTAAGAGTTCAGGACACCAAACAATATGTTACTTAACGGACAGCTTCCCTAATTTTTGTCCCCACTCCCAACCATGGAAAAGTCATATATGCACCCCTACCCAATCACATGGATGCCCCACTTCTAGTTAGCCCACCCCCAGCATCCCCAGGCCAATGGCCTGCAATCAGAGCACATCTGAAGCCTTCCCTTTTTCCTACTAAGAGCTTTCCCAGTCTGCCTGCCTGAGTCTGCCAAAATGTAAGTAAGGGATGGTGGCTGGCTCCCTTGTTATAGCAAGCTCTGAATAATAAAGAGCCTTTGCTTGTTCTTCTTGGACTTTATTTATTTCCACAGGACAAAAGAAATTCTCCCCCAGTGACTTCCGACACTTCTTCAAGGGCAATTCTATTGAGTGAAGAGACTCAGTTTACAGAAAGATGTTCTTGAATTACAGATTACTCCCAAGTTTCTTTGGGATTTTCCCAGGGGTCTATGTGAGGAGTGACTGGCCACACTGTCCCGTGGGTGGGTCAAGAGAGGAGAATAAAAGTATAGATTCTATAGCACTGATGGCCAGGGACTCTTGGCCTAGTGTGACTATTCAAAATACTCCCAGACTCCGGTACTCACGTCAGCATCCATGCCTTCCAAAAAAAATCATTCCAAGTCCTTCTGAAAGAGGGCCCTCATACCACCTCGAAGTACAGCTCTCCTGCTCTTACCATGCCCCAAATATAAAGGGCACATTCATCTCTCCTAAAATGGAAGGAAATGTTTGCCCAATGTTCAAGACCAAGTGAAATGTCACTTCCTCTCTTTCTCTTCTCCTCATTTCCCCAGGCAAAATGATCTGCTCCCTCATCTGTACCTACAAAACTGGACATAAACCTCTGTAACAGAACTTGCCATAGGACATCATGGCAATTTGCTTATATGGCCATCTCTGCAGATGGACTGAAACTCCTCAAGGGCAGGAACTGTATCACTGTCCATCATATCTCTAGATGGAGAGAAATATCCAAAGAGGGAAAGAAAGAAAAAGAAAGGAAGGAAGAGATGGGGGAAGGAAGGAAAAATAGAAAGAAAGAAGGGGAGAGAGAGAGAGAGAGAGACGGAGGGACAGAGGGGAGACACAGAAAGGGGAGGGAGGGAGAGAGGTAGGGAAGGGCAGTGGAGGGATGGGGAAAGATAGACTTTGAGAATTGCTTAGCAACATCTAGCCTTTATCACGTGCTTCAGTTTTCTTTATAAACCCTTCCCTCTTTCCAAGTGCTGCTTTTGCTCAGGCATCCCTAATAACATTGCAATCAGATCACAGTGTATATAAACTGCTCATAAGAGAACATTCTATGTATACCTCACCAAAGTCAGTGAGACACCAACCCTTTTTCTTAGCCCAGTAGCGGGTCAGATGGATTTCCTTTGAATCCCTGCCCTCACGGGCTCTGGTTCTGCTTCCTGCACTCCCTGAACCCTTGCTTTGACATTTCTAACCTAAGAACAGTGACACCAACTCAGAGGGCCATTTTGTGCAAATAAATGAGACCAGTAGGTAAATTTTCTGGACCATAAAAGTCAGTCAATATATATTCATATCTTTCTCCACTTTGACTTTCTCCCTTTAATTCAGACATCCAAGATCAGAATTTGGTAGCCCCGGTTTCTTAAGTCCTTGGTGTTTCAGGCACCCAGTGACACAAATTAGTAAGAATTTTTTTCTCAAAAGGAGCCCAACTTTTAAGCACTTTAATATTTGTCATCACCACCTCCATAACAGGAAGTTCCATTTGAAACCAACCCATCACTGATGAAATTGGGTCACCGGTCACAGAGATGAGAGCATGCTCAGTGCTGTTGTCTTAGAAACCCATTTCTCCCTCCAGACTTGGTTTATCCACCCTTCCTTCCCATCCCCTGCTCCTCTCCACGTCAGGATGAAGGTTACCCAGACACAGCTCCACAGACACAAGCCTCCAAAAGAGCTCCACATTCCAGGGAGCTGAGCAGCAAACAGTAAAAACAAAAATATTGCCTGAGGTGAGGATAGCAGCAAAGGGACGTTGGGGCATGAAATAGGCTGCCCATTTGACTTCAAGAGAGCCCAGCCGTGCTCTCAAAGGACAGCTTCTGTGACCTCACCCCTCTCCCAGAATACCTGCTGTCTCTCTGGTTTTATTTATAGTGGTCGCTGTCAAAGCAAAGGGTGAAAAATGGTTTAGGCAGGTTGTGGGGTGGGGGATGGGGGAGTAAGAAGAGAAGGGGGAGGGAGTAACAGTTAAGAGAAAAGGAATTAAAATTGCCTTAAATCAGAGAGGGGGAAACTCTACTAGGGAACTATTTAAGTGAGGGCAATGAAGGGCTCCCAAGGGTAGCCTGAAGTTAGTCTGAACGGGCCAGGTTCATCCTGGTGCCCTTCCCAGACTCTCTGTTTGGAGTTCTTGTCATTGGAATCAGCTCAGCAAGGCAGAGAGACAGAGGGTTCTCGGGATGCATGGCCACAGGTCACACGAAGGTTGGCTTCAGTTCCCCTGACATCTACAGATCTGTGAGCAGCCTTCTTCAAACACTGAACAAGTGAGTGCAAAATCTATCGGCTTCCATCCTAAGGATTGCCTTACTTCCCCAAGCTAGGAAGTGGGGGCAGCCTCAAGCTCAGAGCCCATCTGGTTCACGTTAAGTTGACTTTATTTTCAGATTTTCCTTAGGAAGCAATGCATGCGGGAAGCTCAGGACAAAGGAGAGGATCGGGTCATTTGACTTCAGTTCTGAACAATACTTGTCTTTTGAGGAGACCCTGCATAAAAAGGGTGGAGTGAGCCTGAAGTTGTCCATGCAACACAGAACGAAGGCGGGAGACCCATGAACATTCAGAAAACCTTAGGCAAGACCCTGCAACTTTTGAAGTCTATCTTGATCCCAACAGAGCTGACCTCCCCCCCGCCCCCATCTGTGTTCCCTAACCATGTAATCCACACCCTAACGATATCATAGATCATATTTTTTTTTATAATCTGTACATTTGCATGTCTGCCTGCCCAATAGCCCAGAAACCTCTCAAAGGCAAGGAATATGCTTCATTCAACTTTTTACCTCGAGCGTTTAGCACTGTACCTGGTATATTGTAGATATCCAGGAAATGTTTGTTGGATAAATGGATTGAATGAAACAAAATCTAAAAGAGGGAGCCTCTTTCTCAGTCAGTCCCAAAAGTGATGGCAGAATGAAGAAGTCAATAATTAATCGACTTTTATATTTCTACCTTTTCCTTCGTTGGTCCCAAAAGTGATAGCAGAGTGACGTCAATAATTAATCGACTTTTATATTTCTACCTTTCAACTTCTGCTGTACTTATTAAGGACTGCCAATGTAATTTTTTTCTTTTCTTTTTTTAAAGAGGGAGGAGGGGGAAGGGGGGCAGAGGGAAAGGGAGAGAGAGGATCTTAAACAGGCTCCGCACCCAGCCCAACGCCGGGCTCGATCTCACAACCCTGAGATCATGACCTGAGCCGAAATCAAGAGTCAGACACTTAACAGACTGAGCCACCCTGGCACCCTGCCAATGTAATTTTTTAAAGTAAACTAATATCAACAACTTTTGTGAAGCAGGTAGTAAATATTTTCACTTACATTTATTTGCACTGCTCCCCAAAGCAGCTGGATTCCTAGAACTCTAATCAAGAATTCTAATGATGATGTTCAAATACAATAGTCTCTGCCAATCTCTAAAGCTGGTCTTTAAACTAGACTCCCGGGTGCTGCCCCAGCCTCACTGCATTAGAAGACAGGGGAAGGATTCAGGAATCCACACATTTTTAACAAGATCTCCAAGTGTTGGGATCCTTCGAGCTGAGGCAGTGCTGTCCTTTACTGGATGGACAACTTCACACAGTTGTTTGACAAAGCTGACTCTGTTTCCTTATTCTTTATCTGTAAAGGAAGGAAAATAATGCCTTCCTTACTAACTTGCAGGGTTGTTGTTAGGATCAAATGCAATGCTTTAAGAAAGTGACAATGTGCTGGTAAAGCGCCATTAGTATAATGAACTCTGCTTTAACCAAAATTATTCAACTTTTGGAGAAATGGACCTTCTCCTGGCTCCAAGGCAGCAAAATCTCAAAGTGGAGAATAAATGGGCATTTCAGGGCTGAGCAATACAATCAGGAATGCCCCAAAAAACTTGCAAATGGAATGGTTTCCCAGTAATGTGAGTGACAACCCAGAAACAAAACTACTGATGTGCATAGCCTAAATCTCATTAACACAGAACAAGGACAGTATAAGCAGGCAAACGAGAGGTCCCACCCTTCTAGAACCTTCTAGAGCAACATCTGCCCATCTGAGGAGTGAAGGATGAACAAATGCCGTGCTGGTAGAAGAGGAAGCATCTGTGGACCCACCGACATGAGAGAAAAAGGAGAGATTCTTTCTGCCTTCTGTTTTCACATACCGGTCATCTTTGACACAGTTCTAACTATGCATCACCCAATTAATTAGGTTATTTCACTTAGTCTGGTTGGAGAAAATGAAAAACAAGGTGCCCATGCTCCTCCCTTTTGGTTTTCATGGCATCCTGTATAAATCGTTGACAATGTGAAATTGATCTCCTCAGCCTTTTGTTTTCCAGTGCTGCTCTCCAACACATGTTTCAGTGGCTTGTTCCTAAATTTGCCGGCTTATGTCTGACACCCTAGGAAGTTGAGTGGGTTTTTGGCAATGGCACCAGGCATTCTGGTTTTGAGAAGGTTGTTTCGTGGGATGTCAGAACTGCAGAGTCAGCTGGAGGGACAAAGGCAGATCAGCACAGCAAGGGCAAAATTGCACAGGACCAGGAGGTCATAGGAAGGGACAAACATCATTTGAACACAGTGATTCTAACAAGATTAGCATGTGAGGAATAATTTTATAATAATTAAGTTTGCCAGGGTTAGCAAATAAAAACACAGGACATCCAGTTAAATTTGAATTTAGATAAACGTGTAATGATTTAGCATAAGTATGCCTCAAGCAATATTTGGGACAGACTTATACTAAAAAAAATGTTTGTTGGCCATCTGAAATTCACATTTAACTAGGAGTCCTGTATTTTACCTGGCGATCATGATAGTAAGAGTGTGTTTTCACTGTTTCTTTTCCTGGTGATTCTCAGCCTTGGCTGCCCATTAGAATCACCTGGAGAAATTTGAAAAATCTTAATGCCTAGACCACATCCCAGACCAATTAAATAAAATCCTTAGGGGTTGGTACCCAGGCTTCTGTATTTTTAAAACTTCCTATGCAATCCCAAACCTCAGTCAAAGTTGAGAACCACTGTCAGACTTTTGTTTTTTAGCTAAAAAAACTGTAAGAGGGATAGACAGACCACTGATAGTTGTTTTTCCCAAGCCTTCTTTAATTACGAAAAAGTTTGAGCTTTTCATCTAACTCTGTCTTACCATGAAAGTATGAGCTATGAACTCTTCAGTAAATAAACATTGATGGAGCAGTGTGCTGGGCGATAGAGAAACAGAAATGGACAAGACATGGTTCCTGCATTCATGGAGCTCACGCTCTACTATACTTTTATCAAAAATCTTTCCAGGTAAAGCCTTTTCTTTTTTTTTTTTCTTTTTCTTATTTAAATTTCTTCCCAAGGAAGAAGCAAGTTTAGAATGGAATCTGAAGAAATGCCTCCATGAGACGAACCATGAGAGACATGGACTCTGAGCAACAAACTGAGGGTTCTAGAGGGGAGGGGGGTTGGGGGATGGGTCGGCCTGGTGATGGGTATTAAAGAGGGCACATTCTGCATGGAGCACTGGGTGTTATACGCAAACAATGAACCATGGAACACTACATCAAAAACTAATGATGTAATGTATGGTGATTAACATAACAATAAAAAATTTTTAAAAAAGAATGATGCCCCCATGTACTGTGGACTATGATAGAATAATACTGAAGAACAAGGGAGAAAAGGACAAGGAAGAGAGAGAGAGAGAAAGGGGGGGGAGGGAGGGAGGGAGGGAGGAGGGAGGAGGGACGAAGGAAGGGAAGAAACTGTCTCTGTCTCATATCATACACAAAAACCCCCAAAATTAATCCAAGAGTATTGTAGATTAAATGTGAAAGGCAAAAATGGAAAGATTTTATAAGATAATATTGGAAGTAGGGGAAGTTTTTTTAAAGGACTAAAGAGTACAAACCATAAAGAAATAGATTAATAAATATGACCACATTAAAATTAAGAACATCTGATCCTCAAAAGACATCAGTAAGAAAATGAAAAGAGAGTGAGATAAGATATTTGCAAGTATATCTGCTCCTATCGTAAATATATTTTAAAAGAAAAAAGCTCCTATAAGTCAAAAAGAAAAACATAGGCCCCCCAATAAGAAAATGAGTGGGAGACTTTACTTCACAAGAAGCCATGAGAATGGTCAATAAACATGAAAAGGTATTCAACTCATTTGTAACAAGGGAAGTGCAAATTAAAACCACTTTCACTCTATACCCGCCAGAATAGCTAAAATTAAAAAAAGCAAACTAACCAAATGTAGACAAGAAGATGGACCCACAGTAATTCCCATCCCTGCTGGAAAGAGAGGAAATTAAAACAATCATTCTGAAAGATAGTTTGACATCATCTATTAAAGATGAGCAAACAGATACCCTGTAACCCTGCAGTTCTAGTCTTAGATAAATGCCCTACAGACATGGCTATACCTGGACACCGGGAGACCGTCACAGGGACATTCATAGCAGGGAATAAGCCAACGGTAGAATGAGTAAAAAATTAGGGGTATTTATTCCGTGGGATATATAACAATACAAACAAACCACAGCTACAAACAACAACTTGGATGAGTTGCACAAACACAACATTGAAGGAAGGAAGCCAGACAACAAGTAAAATAAGTAAAAATATAGTTCACTGGTATCCTCGAATACACAGATGGGGAATGAATAAAGTAAGCTAGGAAGTGATCACCATGAATGTTTGGAGAGGCGTTACCTTTAGGGAATGGGGGGTGAGCTGTCATTGAAAAGGGACATACAGGAACCTCTGAGCTTGTTCAAATTCTTGCCCTAAGTGGTGGTTATGTGATTATTTTCTTTATTATAATTACTAAACTATACATCTTTGACTTGTGCACTTTCTTGTATAAATATGCTATATTTCCTAAAGGTTTTTAAAATGATGTTCAGGACAAATTTGTATTTCTTGCATGAAGACTTTTTGCACCCCATTTTCAAAAGAGATTTTACATAAAACTGCCCCTGAGGTGGACAGGGCTCTGGACAGATGACTCTGGTCCTGCGCCGAGTCCCTCGATAACCAGCTTTCTTCCCCAGAGCTTTTTCAGGTGAATTCTGGTTAAAAATGAGCTCTAGTCACAAATGCCAGTTGGGTCATGTCACTCCTCTGCTCCCAGAGCTCCCTGGGTATTTCTTTCTTTCTTTCTTTCTTTCTTTTCTTTCTTTCTTTCTTTCTTTCTTTCTTTCTTTCTTTCTTTCTTTCTTTCTTTCTTTCTTTCTTTCTTTCTTTTTCTTTCTTTCTTTCTTTCTTTTTAAGATTTTATTTATTTATTTGTCAGAGAAGGAACACAAGCAGGGGGAGCAGCAGAGGGAGAGGGAGAAGCAGGCTTCCCGCAGAGCAGGGAGCCTGATGTGGGGCTCGATCCCAGGACCCCAGGGTCATGACCTGAGCCGAAGGCAGATGCTTAATTGACTGAGCTACCCAGGCACTCCAGGTCTTTCTAAAGCTGTAAAAGATCTGTGAGGCAGCATCAGCTCACCCCTCTGACCCCTCTGCAGACACACAGGACACATCTGTGCTTTGCTTCAAACTGGCCACACAGACTCCCACCTTCTCCCGCCTCTCCCTCAGACCACCGATCTCCTCCCCAGTATTCACCTAGTCTACTTGCTCCCCTCCCTTGGGCATTAGACAGAAAGTCACCTTCCCGTGGAAGCTTACTTACCCTAGCCACTTCATTTGGAATTCTTACCTCTCCCTACTGCACTCCCCAACTCTTTTGTCTGGCTTTTCTTTTTTTCCCATCGTATGTATAACCTTCTACCATAGGATTTTTTACTGTTCTACTAATATTTATTGCTGTCATCCCCCCTGGAAGGTAAGCCCCACAAAGGCAGGCAGGTTTTTGTCCGTTTTGTTCACTGTGTATCCCTCCCACTTAGAAAAGGGCCTGGGGTGCAACAGGTGTATAATAAATATGTGTTGAATGAGAGAGTGGATGAATGGATGGATGGATGAAACAATCTATCAAATGCAACTTGAAAAAAAAAAAAATAAGAAAAGTGGCTACCGCCAAAAAAGCAACATGCACATTGGGATAGCACGAAGGATGAGATTCTCAAGCTCGTCTCATAGAAGTCAGAAATTCTACTCAATACCAAGCTTTACTGGTCATTTCAAGGATTCGAGGCATCTAGAGGCATCAATGGGGCAGAGGAAGCTCTGGGACCATCATGGTAGCTATCCAGGTTCTTCTCACCACATAGATGCTCTCTGGCTTAGATTAACCCATGGTGTCTCTAAGTAATCTGTATAGCTCATGTCACTGACAGAAGAGTTTCACATCCTATACAACACATCCATTTTTTTAAAGGTTTTATTTATTTATTTGACAGAAAGAGAGAGATAGAGAGGGCATAAGCAGGAGGAGCAGCAGAGGGAAAGGGAGAAGCAAGCTCTCTGCTGAGCAGGGAGCCTGATGCGGGGCTCGATCCCAGGACTCCGGGATCATGACCTGAGCTGAAGGCAGATGCTTAACCAACTGAGCCATCCAGGCGCCCCACAACACATCCACTTTTACTCAGATAGTTCCTGTGGTATTTCCCAGGGAGCCATACTTCATATATGCATACATCCCATGTCAGTTTACGACAGGCAATTCTATGCAACCAGATACATCCTGCTAAAAACATTCCCTGGGGCGCCTGGGTGGCTCAGTTGCTTAAGCGACTGCCTTCGGCTCAGGTCATGATCCTGGAGTCCCGGGATCGGGTCCCGCATCGGGCTCCCTGCTCGGCAGGGAGTCTGCTTCTCCCTCTGACCCTCTCCCCTCTCATGCTCTCTCTCTATCTCATTCTCTCTCTTAAATAAATAAATAAAATCTTTAAAAAAAATAAAAACATTCCCTGGACAAAGACTCTCCTGCTAGCAAATACCATTCAGTTATTTGCCAGGAGGTCTGTCATCTCCAGGTTTACAAAGAAATTAGACTGAGTTATCTGACTTTTCTTCTTCCTGGGGATATTCCCCTACCCCAGTACCCCCCAAAGTAAAGGGACAGAATGGATTGAAGACTTGCTGCTTAATTCTTGTCTCCCCGGATACAAAAGGAACACAGGATCAGAATTGCTGTGAAGCCATCCTCAGGTTATTTAAAATAAGAAAAAAAAGTGGTAGCAAAAAAGGGCAACTATAATGGACTAATCATGCCACATGGGCTTCTGGTCTATTCTGGACCTAACTAAATGTCCTACCCCCTATTGCTCATCCCTGCCTGCTGCCTCCTATGGCCTCGCCATATGAGGGGTCACAGGTCACTGCTCCAAATAGGTGTGTCAGAGGAATGGGTCTGGATTTCTGATTTGGGCCTTAGGCTCCTAGGATTACTTCCTTTAATCCGTCCTGGAATGGCTTCCAAGGAAAAGGGAAGCAGGGATTGGTGTAAGGAAAAGAGAAGGGAAAGAAATGCCTTCGTCTGTCTCTGTGTACAAAGAGGCACGTGCAGCTAGTCCCTGTGCCTGTCAAAAAGAAACACTCTTGGTTTAAGTTACTCCTTAAACATGAAGCAGGCATTTCTGGAAATAGCCCTAGCTCTTTCAGATACTGGAATAACGCTTCGTTTTCTTTCTAATACGGGTGATGACTGCAGTAACATTGCTCTGAAAAAGTGCAGCTTCCAAAAAGCTCTGGCCTAACCAGGGGCTCTTATGTGAACCATGGCCCAACTCAAGTCACGTTAAGATGCACGTAGGGCCAGTCTTAGGTTTTCGTGTGGCAGCCACTCACGTGATATGACCTCAGCAGTTCTAGTCAAGCAAGCACAAACCCCCAAATACTTCTTTGCATCCCAGTGGATGCCTCAAGTTACGCTTCATTTCTGCGACATGAGGCTTTGTCTGTTCTGCTCCGGTTTAAATGGCATATTCGAGGGTAACATTGCTAGCCTAACATTTTAGCCTAAAATTAGCCTAATGTTTAGTCTGTCTTTCCCACCTAGAATCACGGAGCTGCAAGAGTTCTAGAAATATCACTCACCTAGTTCGCCCCTTTCATTGTATAAATGAGGACGCTGGAGGCCAAAGAGGTGACACGGTTCACCTGACATCTACCCCAGGACAAACTGGTAACGAAGCCAGCATCAGGCCCGTGGCCCCTTATTCCCTCTCCAAGGCTGTCAAAATCTTGGCTTCGGTGTAAATAAATTTAATGAGGTATTTCCTAAGAGCAGAGTGAGAGAAATGGCAAGAAGGTGGGTATTGGATTCTTGAAGTAGGTAGAGGCGCAGAGAGAAAATGAGTAGACCCAATTCACAAATTTTGCCTAGGGCTAGACCTTTATACATTTAATATATGATAATAATAATAATAGATCCACTCATTCCTTTTTTTCTTCTGAGGGACTAAATTCGCCAGTTCTTTTTGATGGTCAGATAGGAACGATATTCGAGGGCAATGACATTCCATATACATTATGCCCTTGACGTCCCAGGGTGCATCTTCCTTGAGGGTTATAATTCTTTAGCTGGCTTCTCGTCTACTCCTGGTTCTCACACCAATGACTTACACCCAAGAGTGTATATCTATTATAATTGCTACCTAAAGAGAATAAGAATTACAGATAAGTAATTTTCTTTTTCTAATCTAACCCCCTGGAGGCATTTCAGCAGCTAATACGGGTGATGACAGGCATTTCTGCTATAATTTATACAATTTCATTTTTCTTAATCATGAATTTTAGTTCTCTTACGTCACCTTGAAATGGAAGCAAGGCTTTTTTTTTTTTTTTTGGTCACTGCTTTTGCATTTGTAGCCTCCCTTGCAAAACGATTAAAATGTCCACACGATTATGAGAAATGTGGATTAGCCTCTTCTCTGAAATAGCTTGCCTCTAATTGCCTGTAAATCCTTTTAAAACAAAGTGGAAGGCATGAATATAGGTGCTTCAGTGAGATACCACAGTTTGAGTATTTAAGGATATATGTGAAAAGTTTATAAGTGGATCTCACAGTCCATTTATAAATAGCTATTTGACTGCGCAGAGAAATTGGTGATTAAGAATGTGTATTTAAAATAATCTGTATAGTACAATATGGAAGAGAATTTAGGGAATGCCTGGGTGGGTTTGCATAGTTCATTTTTGTGGTTTTCATATCTAATATAATACTTGATGCATGGAAAGATGTCAGTAAATATTCATCATTTGCATTTAATATAATTAAGAGGTAGTATTAATGTAGTATTCTGATCACACCTTTAAACTCCTTACCACTCCTTCAAAGCCAATTCAGTTCAGCCAGCCCTGAGGAATCCAAGACAAACTAGTGTTCTCCAACCAAGAGAGTCCAAACATGCAGGTATAGCCCAGAATCATCTGAAATTTAGAATTGTTGGTGGCAACACCATTAACAGGTCATGTGATCGATTCAGTAGATCAGCAAAGAGGCTTTTGTTGGAGTAGCATGCAATGATATAGAATGGAATGGAGCATAGTACATCTCACATGGTAAAAGAAAGTACTGTTTCTTTAAAACTTTTTCATTTCCATGAGGCACCTGGGTGGCTCAGTCAGTTGGGCAAGCAACTCTTGGTTTCAGCTCAGGTCATGATCTCAGGGTCCTGGGATAGAACCTCACGTCGGGATCCATGCTCAGTGAGTCTGCTAAAGATTCTCTCCCTCTGTCCCTCCCCCCAGCTCATGTATGCACTCTCTCTCTCTAAAAATAAATAAATAAATCTTTAAAATTAAATAAATAAATAAAATTTTTCATTTCCTGTATGCAAGAGAGTTACATTATGTTGTAAAATGTTTTTCTTCCTGTGGTTCAAGAGAAGTTTGAAAGCTACTATAGGGGGTGCCTGGGTGGCTCAGTCGGTTAAGTGTCTGCCTTTGGCTCAGGTCATGATCCCAGGGTCCTGGGATCGAGCCCTGTGTCAGGCTCCTTGCTCAGTGGGGAGCCTGTCTCTCCCTCTCCTCTCCACTCATGCTCTCTCTCACTATCTCTATCTCTCTCTCTCAAATAAACAAATAAAATCTAGAAAGAAAGAAAGAAAGAAAGAAAGAAAGAAAGAAAGAAAGAAAGAAAGAAAGAAAGAAAGAAAGAAAGAAAGAAAGAAAGAAAGGAAGGAAGGAAGGAAGAAAGAAAGTTACTATAGTAGGTTAAATAGAGACTCCCAAAAAGATATGTCCACATCCTCACCCCTAGAACCTGTGAATATTACTTTGAGAAAAGGATCTTTGCAAATTTAATTAAGGTAAGGATCTCAAGATGAGGAGATCATTCTAGATTATGCAGGTGGGCCCCAAAATCCAATGGCCAATGTCCTTATGAGAGAAAGGAGAAGGGAGATTTGAGACAGAATGAGGAGGAGGAAGCAATGTGACCGTGGAGGCAGAGATCACAGTGATGAGTCCACAAGTCAATGGACACCTGGAGCCACCAGCAGAGGAAGGAATGGACTCTCCCTGAGAGCCTCAGGAGGGAACAGGGCCCTGCCAACACATTGTTCCAGACTCCTGGCCTCTTGAACAGTGATAGAATAGATTTCTGTTGTTTTAAGTTCCCCAGTTAGTGGTGATTTGTTACAGCAGCCACAGGATACTAATACAGCCATTGATCTGAAAGATCCAAAATCCTAGGTGTTTTCAAAAACTCTAGAACCAGGTTTATCCCACCCTAGTCTACACTGAAACTCCAAAGTTACCCAAAGGATGAAGCCCATTCTTTGGTTACCCAAAGTTCACTAATATTTCTTAAAAGCCATGGTCTTTCATGAGAAACATAGATATTCAAGGCCCACAATCTGAGACAGCCCCTGCGGAAGGAAAAAGAACCTCATACACTCATAAAAACCAACTAGAGACAATTCTCAGCTTATTCCTTTCTGAAAAACAAATTTTATCGAGCTTAACTTTCTGTGCAGTAGGTATTTTTTTAATTTTCTTAATATAAATTTATAATAATAGCTATGCTTTTTCAAACCGAAATAATGGATTAGAAAAATCACGATTTTAAACTTCTCCCTAGTCACTAGAGCCAGCCAAAAAAGGGAACTTGGCAAGAATGAGGAAAGATGACTCATTTAATAACAACAGAATTTTCAATTCTTCCTATATTTTTTCCAAGATTGGCCAAAAGAAATGTTATTTCTAGAAATGTCCCCACATCAATCACCATAGGGCATGCTTACCCATTGCTGGTCTTACCCACAGGCCTTAGCAACTGTAAGAAAACTAAGCTGTATAGCATATACTTTAATTGGAGCATGATAAAATGGAATCATAAGTGCTTATAACTAATCCATTGTCCTATTTGTATGAGCAATAATTAGTGCTATGAATTACCAAGTACATATCATAGTTTTAAGCTCCTGGCTTTCTTTGGCTCTTCTCCAGCTTTACATGAGGACTGAAATGTGCATCATTTCAAGGCCAGCACCTATGTGAAAAAGGAGTTAGCCATCATCATCTTTTCATCTTCATGTAGTGACTCACTGCACTAGTTTCAGAAAACCTAGTATAATGCTTTGCACATAGTAGTCAGTCAATAAATATATCTAACCTAATTGAATTACCTATTTTGAGAACATAGTGAAAACTAGATGGTAGGGGTAATTGTCAAGTGGTGTGGGGTGGGAGTGGGAAATAGAAGAGGATACAAGATGAATTATGGCAAAAACCATCAACAAGCTCATTGCATTTCTGAGCAGCATGCCTTTTTCCCCTTACATCAAAAAAAGAAAAAAAATCAAGACAAACAACATTTTCAAATTGGCATAGGCCTCCTCTAACAATATGTCAGTTGAAGTTCAAACCTCTCACCAACCATAACCTCTCCATTGCCCAGCAAACCATGTGAAATGAAATTCACTAGGGACTCTCGGGCCTGGCAAAGACAAACCAGCCTTCATCAAGGACGTTGGCATTCATGAATTGCTCTCTCCATACTCATACCTCTGTCTGTAAAGGTGATTTGTGCACATTGGGCTGGTTGTAAGAAATGACATGAGAAGCCCTTAAGAATGAACTGAGACAAAGAGAAGAGATGGCTGGGAATAGTCAAGGAGCTCCCAGAGTTGATGGGGTCAGGGATGTTCAGGAGAAGGCCACCTTTCCAGATGACAGAACTGAGTGGAGACATTTTTTTTGATTAATATTCTTTCAGGTTTTTAGGCAAATAGCAAGAGATAGAACAGGACAAAATTGTAGAAATAGACAGTCCTGGATTTGAAGATTGTCTCCTCATTTAACTCTGACCTTGAACAGGTGAATTAATAACGTCTCTAAGCCTCAGTTTTCCTTTCTGTGAGTTTAAGATAACACCAGATTTCAGGTGGTTATAATTACTCATTGAACTAATGTCTATAATATGATTAGCACAGTAATTGACACTACACGCAATGAAGCTTTACATGTTTCAGATGCAACCCTGTTCTTAGCTTCCCTTGGCTCACTTAGCCTAGAAGAATCTAGGAATATTAGGTATATTATTAACTTTTCTTCAGACACAAATTAGCATATTTCCTCATTGAGTATAAAACTAATAAATTGTATTTTCTCCAGCCCAGCTTACACACAGCCACCAGCTTCCTAAGCAAAGAGCTCTAATGCTGCCTCTCTTCGCTCAAAACATCCCCAGAGGCTCCTCCCCTACTCTTTCATTAGAATTTCATTCAAGACAGCATGGAAACATGGAAAAAATGTGTGCTTAAGAGTCCATCAGACCTGGGCTTAAATGCTAGTCCTGCCACTTAGTGAGAGGTGACCTCTAGCAAGTTCCTTAATTTCTCTATGCCTCAGGTTCCCCATCTATAGAAAAGGAACAATAACACTTTACATAAAGAAAATTAACACTTATCTGGGGACAGTTGGTCTAGAAACTAAAAATTATGACATCCTCAAAAAGATGTATCAATGCCTGGTACAAAGTAAGCACTAAGTAAATTTTAATATTTTCATTCTTTTCCAGCTTTATTCCACATCTCCCATCCTTCCATCCCATATTCCATTCAGAATGGGGGTTCCCCTTCAATGCCTGTGATGCCTCTCCTTGGCTTTGCCTGCACACTGCATTCTACTGGAGTACTGTGGCCCCAGCCCTCAGTATCCAAATCTTGCCTATTCTTCAAAACTCAAGTTAGGGGCACCTGGGTGGCTCAGTCAGTTAAGTGTCTGACTTGGTTTTGGCTCAGGTCGTGATCTCAGGGTGCTGAGAGCAAGCCCCACTTCCAGCTCAGCACTCAGCGCAGAGACTGCTTGTCCCTCTCCCTCTGCTCCTCGCCACTTGCCTGTGCTCTCTCTCTCTCTCTCTCAAATAAATAAATAAAATCTTTAAAAAAAACCTCAAGTTAAGCACCATCTTTCCCACAAAACTTACTTTCGCCCAGAAGAGATATTGCTTCTCTGAGCTTCCTGGACAATTGTCTTTGGCCTTCTTGTAACCCTTCACAATGTGTTTATAGTCATTGCTCTAAGTTTTATCTCCCCCAAAAAGTAAACTCCCTAAGGGCACAGTCTTCTTCTGCATCTTCTTCCTTACACACCTGGTATACCTCATTCACTCAAAAAATGTGTGTTGAATGAATGAATCAATAACAAATTATGTGCATTGAAAGAAAAATTTCTATTAAATACCTATGCTCAATTAACAAATAAGAAATTCAAATGAACTGTCTGCACTAAAGCAAAGATTCTGTCTTTCATTTTACTTTGTACGTATACATAAAAGAAACTACATATGTTTACAAATAAGCTTAAGAAGATTCCCAATGCCTACCTTTAATATTTCATTTTTATGGTTTCCCATTTCCTGTAAAAAGCAAATGGGGACTGCTGTCACCAAGATGGCAACATAGGTTGTTCCTGACTCAGCTCCTCCTCACAAGAAGAACATCTAACAACTATTCAACAACAAGATGCCAGTGAGAGAATCCTAGAACACGGTGAGGCACCCCTGCACCATAGAGACCAAGACAGACTGCATCAGAAAAGAGAAACAGTTACATGTGGACTGCATTGTCCCTCCCCCAGGCCAGTGCAGCACCTCACAGAGAGGTCTCTCCTGAGCGTCCAGTTCTTCTAGTGGGAAAAAACAACCCTGGGGAGACAACCAGACTCCCAGAATTGTACGTCACTTTGTGGGAGCCTCCACTCTCATCTCATACCACAGGGACTGCAGGGGAATCTGTGTGGCTCAACCACTGGGAATTTGAATATGATGGAGAAGGGAGGAGGGGCTTGCAACAACCAGCACAGGGATCCTAGCAGAGCAAGTTCATACCTGCAGTGCCCAAGTAGCAATCCCAACCAGCAGTTTTGTTCATCTGCAGAACCAAGTCAGGGATGCACTCTGGCCAGGGAACACAGTGGGGTGCAGATCTGCCTGATTTAGAGTTGCTGACCCTAGAGCCTAGTTTGCCCATGCCCAGGCAAGAAGCTATGTCACAATCCCACCCTCTGTGGAGAGTGCCTTCTGCCCCATCTGACTAGAAAGGCTGGAGAAAACTCCTGGAAGAAGTCAAAGCATACTGATACCAAAAGACATCAAAACACAAAAAAAGACAGCAGGATAAGAAACAAGGAACAAGAATCTATAAAACAAACAAAACAATTAACAAAATGGCAATAGTATCTCCTTACCTGTCAATAATTACCTTAAAAGCAAACAGATTTAATTATTCAATCAAAAGACACAGAATGGCTGGATGGATTAAAAAACAAAACAAAAACAAAAATGAAGATCCAACAATATGTCTACAAAAGATTTTGTTGCCTACAAAAGATTCACCTTAACCTTGAAGACACACATAAACTGAGAGTAAAGGGATGGAAAAAGACACTCGAAGCAAATGGTAACCAAAAAAAAGCAGGAATAGGTAGCTATCCTAGTTATACCAAACAAAACAAACTTTAAACTAAAAATGGTAAAAGAAGACAAAAAAAAAGTCACTATGTAATGATAAAAAAGGTCAATATAACAAGAAGATTTTAAAAGTGTTAATATTTATGCACCCAACAACAGAGCATCTACATATAGAAAGCAAAAGCTAACACAATGATAGTTGGAGACTTTAATACTCCACTCAACAATAGATAATCCCGACAGAGAATCAGTAAGAAAACAGTGGATTTGAACAACACTATAGACCAAATGAACCTAACAGACACAGGACATTTACTTAACAACAGCAGAATACACATTCTTCTCAAGTACACATGGAACATTTTCTATGATAAACCATATGTAAGGCCACAAAACAGGTCTTAGCAAATTTAAGAAGATTGAAATCATACCAAGTACCTTCTCTGACCATCATGGCATGAAACTACATATCAATAACAAGAGGAAAACTGAACAATTCATGAACACATGAAAATTATACAACACTCCCCTGAACAACCAATGGATCAAAGGAGAAATTAAAGGGGGAATTAAAATTTTTCTTGAGACTAACAAAAAACAGGATTTGTAGGATGCAGCAAAAGTAGCTCTAAGAGGGAAGCTCACAGCAGTAAGTATCTACATGAAGAAACAAGAAGGGTCCCAAATAAAAACCTAACTGCGCCTTAAGGAACTAAAACAAGAAGAAATTGAGCCCAAAATAATCAGAAGAGAGGAAATAATAAAGATTAGAGCAGAAATAAGTGAAACAGAGAAAAGAAAAAAAATAGAAAAGATTAACGAAACTAAGAGTTGGTTATTTGAAAAGATAAACAAAACTGGCAAACCCTTAGCTAGACTAATTAAGGAAAACAGGAAAAAGACCAAAATCAACAAAATCATAAATGAAGAATGAGACATCACAACTGATAACCACCGACATTCAAATGATTATAAAAGGCTACTATGAACAGCTACATGTCCATAAACTAGACAACCTAGAAGAAATGAAAAAAAAAATTAGAAACATACACCTTACCAAACCAGACTAAATCAGGAAGAAATAAAAAATACTCAATGGAGAAAAGACAGTCTCTTCAATAAATAGTGGTGAGATAATGATTCAGATGTAAAAGAATGAAACTATCCCATATCTGTGTCATGCCTCAAAAATTAACTCAAAATGGATTAAAGATTTAAATGGTGGGGGGATGAGGAATTAGAGGCAGTTGGTCAAAAGACACAAACTTCCAGTTATAAGAAGTACCAGAGATGTAATGTACAAGGTGATCGCTAACACTACTGTATGATATACACGAAAGTTAAGAGAATAAATCCTAAGATTGCTCATCACAAGAGAATTTTGTTTCCTTTATTCTTTCTTCTTTTTTTTAATTGTATCTGTATGGGAAGATGGATGTTAGCTGAACTTACTGCAGCAATCATTTCACAATGGATGCAAATCAAATCAACGTGCTGTATGCCTTACACTTATATAGTGATGTATATCGATTATTTCTCAATAAAACTGGGGAAAAAGTAAATGAATTTAATTGTGCTACTTAATAGCATTTGACAGCTGTGGGGCTTTGTGTAAGAGAAATCAAAGCAGTCAGTTATTTCATTAATTCAATGGTGAGAAATGTCAAAATATCACCTGTCTTTGTGTACATTAGTGTTTTAACTGAATTTTTCTCTTTTAATTTGCTGAAGGGTCACATAAACAACACTTCAAACACAACTAAAATATTTAGTTTCCTGAAAATTCATCTCTATACATTTTTTAAGTTTTGTTTTATTTAAATTTTTAAAAATATTTAACACTAAAAAATAAAACTAATAAATATGAATTTTTCAAAGTTGTAAACAGAAAACAATACTTTTCCTTTAGGACAACCAAAGGTCAAGAAACTGAGCCCATAAGCTAATTTCAAACTACAAACCATAGAAATGCAAGTCCAACTATCTTGTGTAATTGGAGCCAAATTCTTCCACCCCATTGTATTATCCTGAGTATGAAAGGTAAACTCTCTACTCAGGACAAAGCAAAGAATAAGTCTAGTTATATGCAATGTCAACACCGCCTTACACTTTCACCCCAACTTACAGATTTTATCTTTGACAAGAGGCCTTGGGACACAGAGGCCTTAGGAGCCCACAGAAACTAGTCCTAGTGTATTATTATTTGGTTACCACTTTGCTCAGGATTTAGAAACGACCCATTGATACAGAATCACAAAACTGTGAGATTTTTGACAGATATATCTTGATTCATTCATCCTGCTTATAGGAAGGCTGTCATGATGTAATGGAGCAGATGCTACCAGCCTGAATCTAACCCTCTCTTGTTCCACAACCTCTAACAAATGCTTCTTCATGACGGTGCCTCCCTTTTCAAAGGCAAAGCACGATATTTTTGCCATTTTCTTTTTTTTTTAAGATTTTATTTATTTATTTGACAGAGAGAGACAGAGAGAGGGAACACAAGCAGGGGGAGTGGGAGAGGGAAAAGCAGGCTTCCCGCAGAGTAGGGAGCCCGATACGGGGTTCGATCCCAGGACCCTGGGACCATGACCTGAGATGAAGGCAGACGCTTAACGACTGAGCCACCCAGACACCCCTCTGCCATCCTCTAAGAACATTATGAAGGCTGATTTTTAAAAATATACAGCATTTTCCAAAAAAAAGTGCTTTGTTTTACTGACAAACCTCTGAGAGAGTTAATGATCCATATCATTATATCAATACTCTTCTCCCAAATGTTAGAATGCACCCAAATCTCTTTTTGTGATCAAAGTGTTTTCTGCTGAATCCATTTAATGACAATGTAGAAGACGACCTGACATGAGATGAGACTGCAAGCCTATATCAAGTCTGACCTTGTCACTGGACCTTATCATTCACTGCCATTAAATTATAGATGAAGAGAGTGACATCAGCAAGATGGCAAACAAGGAAGCTCCAGGCCCTTGTTCACCCATAGAAAACATTGGGAAAACAAAAACAAAAATGGAGATGGACTCAAATAACTTGATAGGAAAACTAGTCAAAGCTATAACCACTAAGTAAATACTCAGTCAAGAAAAAGCCACATTCAAAATAGCGTTTTACTCTCCTTTGTTCCACCTTCTGCCCAGAACTGCACAATCAGGAAGAAGGAGCAGAATAGAATTTATTAGCAACATGTCTGTTGGTTCAGGGGGATTGATTTCTGTCTTGCTAGAATTACAGTTTTCTGATTCCGTATCAATAGGTTGCCTCTCAATCCTCAAAGAAAAGCTCAGAAACAGATGGCTTCACTGGTGAAGTCTACCAAACATTTAAAGAAGAATTAATACCAATCTTCTTGAACTCTTCTTTAAAAAAAAATCAAAGAGGAGAAAACACTTCAAAATTCATTCTATAAGGTCAGCATTACTCTGATACCAAACCCAGACAAAGACATAACAAGAAAAGAAAACACAGACTTGTATCCTTAATGAATATTGGTATAGAAATACTAGCAAACAGAATACTAGCAAATATAATTCAAGAACACATTAGAAGAACTATATATCATGAACAAGTTGGATATGTTCCTACAATGCAAGGATGGTTCAACATAAGAAAATCAATAAATGTAATATACCACCTTTGCAAAATGAAGTAAAAAAAAACCCACATGATCATGTCACTTCATGCAGAAAAAGCATTTGGCAAAATTCAACATTCTTTCATGATAAAAACACTCAACAAACTAGGAACAAAGGGAAACTACCTCAACACAATAAAGTCCATATATAAAAAACCCATAGCTAACATCATACTCAATGGTAAAACACTGAAGACTTTTCCTCTAATATCAGGAACAAGACAAGGATGCCCATTTTTGTCACATCTATTCAACACAGTACTCAAAGTTCTCCCCAGAGCAGTTAGGTAAGGACAAGATATAAAAGGTACCCAAATTGGAGAAGAGATAAAAGCATTTTTTCTTATATGCAGAAAATCATAAATTCCATCCAAAAAATCCATAAAATATTAAAACTAATAAATGAATTCAGCAAAATTGCAAGGTACAAAAAATTGTTTTTATTCACTACTGACGAAGAATCCAAAAAGGAAATTAAGAAAACAATTCCACTTACAATAGCACTGAAAAGAATAAAATATTTAGGATAAACTTAACCTAGGAGGTCAAAGACTTGTACCCTGGAACCTACAAAACATTTCTAGAAGAAATGAAAGTGGAAACAAATAAATGGAAAACAACCTATGCTCAAGGACTGGAAGGCTAAATATTGTTAAGATGTCTATACTACCCAAAGTGATCTACCAATTCAATGCAATTCCCATCAAAATCCTAATGATTTTTTTTTCAGAAATAGAAAATGTCATCCTAAATTTCATATGGAATCTCTAGGGACCCCCAAATAGAACAAACAATCTAGAAAAAGAGGAACAAAGTTGGAAGTCTCACACTTTCTAATTTCAAACCTTACTGCACAAATATACTAGTCAAGGGGTGCCAGGGTGATGCAGTCAGCTAAGTGTTTGACTCTTGGTTTTGGCTCAGGTTGTGATCTCAGGGTCATGAGATCCAGCCCCACATCAGGCTCCATACTGAGCAGAGAATCTGCTTCTCTCCCTCCCCCTCTCCCTTTGTCCCTGCCCCCCCACCGCCGCCAAATAAATAGATAAATCTTTGTTAAAAAAAATTACACTAGTCGGGCGGGATGTGGGGACTCCTGTGAAAGGGCCCTCACGGCCACCCGCAGGCCGTGAGAGCAAAAGGCCCAGCTTTTGCTTGGAAAGGATAAACTTCGAAAGATTTGGGAAAGGCGTCGGGGACATGCAGAGACCTGCAGGCTGACATGAAGATGAGCAGCTCAGAGGAGGTGTCCTGGATTTCCTGGTTCTGTGGGCTCCGTGGCAATGAATTCTTCTGTGAGGTGGATGAAGACTACATCCAGGACAAATTCAATCTCACTGGACTCAATGAGCAGGTTCCTCACTATCGACAAGCTCTAAACATGATCTTGGACCTGGAGCCTGATGCAGAACTGGAAGACAACCCCAACCAGAGCGACCTGATTGAGCAGGCAGCCGAGATGCTTTATGGATTGATCCACGCCTGCTATATCCTCACCAACGTGGCATCGCCCAGATGTTGGAAAAGTACCAGCAGGGAGACTTTGGCTACTGTCCCCGTGTGTACGGTGAGAACCAGCCAATGCTTCCCATCGGCCTTTCGGACATCCCAGGTGAGGCCATGGTGAAGCTCTACTGCCCCAAGTGCATGGACGTGTACACACCCAAGTCATCGAGGCACCATCACACGGACGGCGCCTACTTCGGCACTGGTTTCCCTCACATGCTCTTCATGGTGCACCCCGAGTGCCGGCCCAAGCGGCCCGCCAGCCAGTTTGTGCCCAGGCTCTACGGTTTCAAGATCCATCCGATGGCCTACCAGCGGCAGCTCCAAGCCGCCAGCAACTTCAAGAGCCCAGTCAAGACGATTCGCTGATTCCCCAACCCACTCGTCCCTCAGTCTTTGGCACCTCCGATCCTCTGCTGCCACCCTTTCAGGAACCGTCTATGGTTTTTAGTTTAAATTAAAGGAGTCATTATTGTGGTGGAAATATGAAATAAAGTGGAAGAAAAGGCAAAAAAAAAATTACACTAGTCAAAACAGTGTGGTACCAATATAAAGACATTATATAGGCCAATGGAATAAAGTAGAGAGCCCATAAATAAACCCTTACATATATGGTCAAACGATTTTTGACAAGGGAGCCAAGACCTTGCAATGGAAAAATGACTTTTTATCAACAAGTGATGCTGGGAAAACAGGATATCCACATGCAAAAGAATGAAGTTGGACTCTTACATCATATACAAAACTTAACTCAAAATGTACCAAAGGCCTAAACTAAGAGCCAAAACTATAAAACTCTTAGAAGAAAATAGAGGAAAGGCTTCATGACATTGGATATGTCAATGATTTCTTGGAGATGACACGGAAAGTACAGGCAACAAAAGTAAAAGTAGATAAATTGAGCTTCATCAGAATTTTAAAACTTTTGTATATCAAAGGACATAATCAACAGAGTGAAAAGACAACTCATGGATTAGGAGAAAATATTTACAAATCATATATCTGATAAGGGATTAATATCTAGAATACATAAAGATCTTCTACAACTCAACAATAAAAAACAACTCAAATGAAAAATAAGAAAAGGCTTGAATGGACATTTCTCCAAGGAAGATATATAAATGTCCAATAAGCACATAAAAAGATGCTCAACCGCAAAAGCACTAGAGAAATGCAAATCAAAACTGCAACGAGATATCACTTAATATCCATTAGGACAGTTATTATTTTTTTTAAAAAATCTTAAAATAACAAGTGTTGAGAGGATGTAGAAAAAAAATGGAACCTTTGTGCACTGCTGATAGAAATGTAAAATGGTACAATTGATGTGGAAAATGATACAGTGGTTCCTCAAAAAAATAAATGTAGAATTACCATATAATCTAGCAATTCCACTTCTGGGTATATACCCAAAAGAATTGAAAGCAGGTACTTGAACAGATATTTGTACAACTATGTTCATAGCAGCATTACTCACAGTACCCAGAAGTTTGACACAACTCAGGTGTCCATCAACAGATGAGTGGATAAACAAAATACGTTCTATACATACAATGGGATCTGATGCAGCCTTAAAAAAAAGAGCATTCTGACATAGGCTACAACATGGATGAACCTTGAAGACATTATGTTCAGTGAAACAAGCCAGACACAAAAGGACAAATACTATATGATACCCTTATTTGAGAAACCTAGAGTAGTCACATCATAGAGACCAAGAGTAAAATCGGGTTGGCTGGAGGGTAGGGGGGCGGGCAGTATGGGCAGTTAGTGTTCAATGGGGGCAGAGTTTCAGTTTGGGAAGGTGAAAACGTTCTGTGGATGGTGGTGATGACTCCACAGCAATGTGAGTGCCACATGAAGCCACCGAACTGTACGCTTGACAATGGTTAAAGAAAAAATAATAAAAAAGATCTGAATCCTTTTCACACTATCAAAATACTAAATATATGATAGTAACTGCTGAAAGAAAGTTTGTGTTATAGATATTAAAAACTCCTCAAAAGATGAATGGATAGAGCCTATCCTACACGCAATGGTGTGCACCGTTGCTGGCCGACAGTATCTCGCCAAGTTCAATGGTCAGACCTCCATGTTTCATTTCTCCACACTTTCCTCCTATTTTCAAGCATATTTAACTAAACCATTGCCCTGGAGTAAAAACAAAACAAAACAAAAAACAAACAAACAAACAAACAAAAAAAAAACCTCTACACTGAAGAGCTAGGTAGCATTGATCAGAATGAATTTGCAGACTTGTCATCCTGTAATCAAGTGGAATCATGGGAATTCAGCCCTAAAACAATCAAAATTAGCAGACCATTCTGCAAAGAAAAGACAGATTCAAGTTTTAAAGAATGTGATGCTAAAAGAGCAGCACCTGGGAGTTTGGAAGGTTACGGAAATGGTTTTCATCTGCTTGTGGTTGCATGAATCTCTGCATGTGTTAAAATTCATACAACAAAAAGGCGTCAGTATAAATGTTTTTCAATAGCATAGATCCCTGTGTTTAATTTAATCATTTCTGTCTTTTGCATTTTCTCTCAGTCATAGAATCCACATCCTAGGCCTCTCCATTGGCCACAAGAGTCTACTTGTACTTCTGGAGGATAAGCAAGTAATCACCCTCAAGTACTAAACACTCCACGATCTCTTTAAGCAACTGAAAGAAAGTTAATCTGAATTAAGCATATAATATGACATTCCACTCTTGGTCTCTCCTAGTTCTTGAGCTCTCTGAAGCTTCAGAAGTGTGCACCCCATAAATATTAACCACCAGACATAGACCAGCATCTCCCTGTTCCACAACATGCCTCTTGTCAGCTCTCCTTAGGATGTAATCAGACCTACATTTAATATACTTGTAACAATAGCAAAGCGCCTCCGGGATATGATGTGAAAAGTAAAAGTCAGAAATCATTTTTGCTTTATTTATTATGCTGTCATTTACTGTCATGTGGTAAAGGCCAAAGAATCTAATTCCCTTTGCTACTGGGATTATAGCAGCTTGTCTTTTTTTTATGCAGATTTCATATTTGAAAGATGCTTAACTGGGCTCGCATTGTTACCCGATGTTGGTAATCTGGTCTTCCCACTGTCTGGGTCTTACACAGACAAAAGTGAATTCAGTCCAAGTCGTCTTGCTGTACCTCGTCATCTCTTTTGGTGTCTGCCTGAGACAAAACTGAAATATAGTATTTTTATGTGAATATATTTACATCTGTGCCCTTCATTAGACGCATTTTTAATCTTAGCTGTATCGTTCAGATGTTGACAGCAGTGCCATGCCAGACCACACTGAGGCAAAAGGGAAAATTGGTAATACTGAGCCTGTATTTAAAATTTTGATATTTTTGGGGTGCCTGGGTGGCTCAGAATTAAGCATCAGCCTTCGGCTCAGGTCATAATCCCAGGGTCCTGGGATCAAGCCCCGCATCAGGCTCCCTGCTCAGCAGGAAGCCTGCTTCTCCCTCTCCCACTGCCCCTGCTTGTGTACCCTCTCTTGCTGTCTCTCTCTCTCTCTCTCTCTCTCAAATAAATAAATAAAATTTTTAAAAATAAATAAATAAAATAAAATTTTGGTATTTTGTTCACCATGGCTTTCTTACATTAATTTTAATTTTTTAAAAAAATATTGCCTCAGAACGCTATTTACCTTAATTGTTGAGTTTCTGGCAGCTGAGGAGAATGCCGAGTTGCTCCCCTCACTCTGGTCCCAGATGGCAGTACAAAAAATTTAGGTGGAAAGTCATAGAATTTCCTTAAGAAAAAATGCAAAAGACTGAGAAACATAACTTCTTGATTCTGCCATTCAAAATTGTTTTACCAACTATATTCTTTTCCTAGGGCTGCCATTACAAAGAACCACAAACTGAGTGGCTTAAAACATCATAAACCTATTGTCTCGTGATTCTGGAGGCCGGAAGTCTGATATTAAGTTATCATCCAGGGCCTTGCTCCCTCTAAAGCCTTTCTAGAGAGACTCCTTCCTTGTCTCTTGCTGGCTTCAAGTGGTGGCGGGAAACCTTTGGCTTTCCCTGGCTTGCAACTACATCACTCCATGTTTCGTCTCTCCCATCACATGGCCTTCTCTCTATGTGTCTTCCTATCATCTTATAAGGACACCAGAGGTATTGGACTAAGGCCCTACCGTCCTCCAGTATGACCTCGTCTTAACTAATTACATCTGCAATGACCTTATTTCTAAATGAGGTCCCCTTCTGAGGTACTGGAGGTTAGGGCTTCAACATGTCTTCTCAGAGGACATAACTCAGCACATAACACCCACCAAAACAGTTGATAACTCTTATGTAACTACTTATTCAACCTACCAGCACATCAAGTTGCTTGGTGGGATTTGTGTGGGATGTGGCAGCGTGTTGGTGGCCAATGAAGGTCTCCTTGGCTGCCTGACGGTCCCACTCTACTTTCTCAATCACTGAATACACTCCCTCCACACCCGCTCCTGCTCACTTTTTCCTCTTCTCCCTCTCTGCTCCTACTTGCTGCCTGTTACCACCTACCCTCATCCACTCTGTTCCCACCTGCAGCCCAGCTCCCTAATATCTTTTCTCTTCCCAGGACCCCACGGGTGCAGAGCCTGTAGCCTAAACAGTCCATCATCCTCTGCCCAGCTCCTTCCTGTTCTCATTCAATTGACCTGAGTCTCCTACTCAACTCAGGTGCCTAAACTTTGCTCAAGCTAGGTTGTGCAGACCTCATGTGAGGTGATTCTCATGCGTGCTGTCTATTTTCCAATGACTTCTTTTCCTCACTACATGGGGAGAGTCTCCCAAGCTCCTCATGCCAGCCACCATCAGACTCGAGATTCTGTGAGGGTTTGGGGGACCAGGAAAAGAGAGAGAGCCAAGACAGAAATGCAACATTTGTCTACCAGCCCCACGCACTTGTTTTCTATTCTTCTTGGACGGTCACCACCTAAAAGCAGTAAACCATTTGTTTAATCACTTTGCTTTTCCCCGACTGCTAGTAATGAAATGCTGCCCTCTCTAAAATAATTTCCTGACTATTTGCTAAGATTCATCTCTGACATTTCATTAAATATGATCATTTAACTGTACAAGTACAAATGCATTTTTAATTTAGCTTACTGCAGATATTACAGATGTGGGGAAATGAATTCGTATTGCTCTAGGACAAATATATCATTCACATATGCATGCGACAAAAGAACAAATTATTAAAAATTACTGAAACTTCCACGAAGATTTATATTTAACTTTTCCATTTTCAATCTCCATGTCATTGTGAAAACATATAGCATGTCACTTTGCCAGACATGATTCTATGAGGAATGTGGGGGGGATTCCATAAGGATCTTGATCAATAGCTACATCTCTGTCCTTGACACAGTGTGGCATTAAAAGAGATGGAGACTAGTTTCAAGTGTGAAGTGATGAGGTTAGCAGTCTTATCACTAAAGCAGCGGGTTGTTTGCCTTCTCTACAAAAGAAAACAGCAATAGGAAGTGTGTCTCCTATCCCGTGGACTGTAAGTCAAACTATCACACACACTAAAGTCTTGTTTAGTAGGAAAGTACTCAAAACGTAAACTGACATTCTTGGGGCGCCTGGCTGGCTCAGTTTGTAGAGCATGGGACTCTTGATCTCAGGGTCATGGGTGTGGAGCTTCATGCTGGGTGTGGAATCTACTTTTAAAAAAATGTGAACTGACATTCTTGAATGTCTTCTTGGTGTCTCTTGTCATTGGACTCAAAACTGAGCAATGAAATGCACAAGGTTGCCTTTTTTGGCTTTGGCTACAGAATCTAGCACTTAAAAGTCATGAGCTAACAATCGTTATCCTATAGGATGTTAAGTGTTTCCACAGAATGTACCTTTATTACTGTGGAAAGAAATAAGCTGATTTTCAAAAATCACTGTGGCGTATTTTAGACAGAAGATGAAAGCAAAATAAAAGAGGTTTGGGGCAGAAGGAGAAAATTTTTTCCAAAGTGGGAGTTCGAAGCTTGTCATTTTCAGATATCAAAAAGCTACAAGAACTCAAATAATCCTTCACACTTAAGACATCAATAAAATAAAAATAGTTTCCAAATCATCTACTAATTACAAGATTTGAAGTTTGGAAGGGACTTTTGAGATCATGTAAATTATGCCCGACTTGGTTGTTTTATAAATAAGAACAATGAGGCTCAAATAATTTGCACAGACACACAAGAAGTAGGTGGCCAAACCGAAATGAAAAGCCAGGGCACCCAATTCCTGGTCAGCACATGATCCTCAAGGAATTCCTAAAGGCCACACAGGCAGGAATGTAAGCCTCACTTTGTATGAGGATAGGAAACTCTACAATCAAAGGACCAGTAAGCAGCTGAGCGATCAGCCTTCAACTGAGTGACCTGTGGCTCACCCACCCACATTGGCAGGGGTAAGAAGGGTTGTGTGATAACAGGGAGTTAGAAGAATTTGCCTCATCAGCCTAGTGAAAAAAAGCTTATCTCATAGACCTCCTGATTACCAATTTAGTACTTTGTTAGTTGATGCCTGTGATGGTTATGTTTACATGTCAGTTTGACTTTGTGTATCAACCATGCCATTCTGGGTGTGTCTGTAAGTGTGTTTCTGGACAAGATTAACATTTGCATAGGTAGACTGATTAAAGCAATTGGCTTTCCCTAATGTGGGTGGGCCTCATCCCATCAGTTGAAGGCCTGACTAGACCCAAAGGGCTGACCTTCCCGGAGTCATAGAGAGTTCCTCCCATCTGACTGTCTTTGAACCAGGATATTGGCTTTTCCCTGCCTCCCAACTCAAACTGAAACATCAGCTCTTCCTTCAGGTTCTATACCATTAGCTCTCCTGAGTCTCCAGCTTGCCAACTGTAGACCTTGGGATTTATCAGCCTCTATAATCACATGAGCCAATTCCTTACAATAAATCTCTTCCTCCATATATATGAATCCTATTGATTTTGTTTCTCTGGAGAACCCTGCTACAATGTCCCTGGCATCTTTCTTTTTTAGAGAGAGACAGTGCAAGTGAGGTGGGGGGATGGGCCAAGGGAGAGGGAGAGAGATTTTTAAGCAGGCTCCATGCTCAGGGCTCAATGTGGAGCCCCATGAGGGCTCAATCTCACGACCCTGAGAGTCTGACCCGAGCCGAAATCAAGAGTCAGCTGCTTAACTGACTGAGCCACACAGGCACCCCTCCCTGGCATCTTTCAATTTCACACTATCTATTTATAATTGTGTTTTTTTAATTTCCAATTCTCCATTCAGAAGAAACTTTAACTCGGGCAAACACTGTAGCGACCCAATGCCCAAAAGAGTTTGCAGAAATACAAAAGCTTACATACCAGGGTTATTGGATTATAGTTCTAAAATTGATGCCACATAAATATCACACGAAAAATTCTCTCTGTGACCATGAGAACACTGTCATTCTCTGGTCTCTGTTGAGTGTGAAACTGACCAACCCAACCATCTTCTTTTGCCAGTTGAGGGGGTTTTGCAATATCACACTGAGTGATCACACTACTTGCAAGATTACTAGCCCGTCACTCATATTTGATTTGGTTTTTCTCCCTTCTAATGAACAAAATATTTTTCTCCCTCACCAAGATGCAAAGGGGGATGTTTCCAGGCACAGTGTGTTAAAATGCAAGTTCTCTTACTTTTGAGTGGTAGCATAGGATCACCTTGTTATGTGATGAAGCACTTAGACCTGCCAGGAAGAGCCTCATGTGCTCCAGGATTGTACAATACCATCATTTACAAGTGTTATTTTTCTGCTTCTGTGATGAGTAATGGCATTGAATGAGACCGAGTCCTGTGAGGACTTTGCTCAAGTTGAAGTGAGATGATCATTGACAAAGATTTTTTTTTTTAACACAGGAACAAACATGTCAGTTTTCAAAAGCTGAACCACAATCCGCTAATTCAAACAGATTTTTGCATGCGACATGTCAAAACATGAAGAGAATAAATCTGTCTCTTCAAGACTTAGCACACAGCTGGACCCAAGATAGAAGTGAACAACTTTCCTCCCAAAAGTGTTTGTTTTCAAATATTTGTAGCGTGTAAGGCTACTGCTGAGTGTCACATACAAACACATACTAGTGAGGGCTTGTACCCCACCTTTCACGGAAGAAGTCTGGTGGCAGTCTCGTTTGTCTTTGATGAGAACAATAGCATTGCTTCCATTACTCATAGTGTGCACAAGGAAACTGCATCCTCTGCTTGCTCAAACAGAAATTTTCCTTTTTATGATGAGTGGTAAGGAAGGAGCAGCTGTATTCTCATGGAGGTGGGAATAATGGAAATGATCCACTCACCTGAAATGAAATTCAGCTGTAGCCCCCTATAGCGATAACCCAAGGGGAAGTAGCAGTAGGCTTATCTTGACTGCATTTTCATCCTCTCTTCCTAAGAATTTGGAGTGCCAAGCAAAGCCTTATAGGGGATAGACAGCTTGACCCCATCACCAACCCCATTCAGTAGCAAACAAGCCTTCCGTAAAAGGAATGCCTGCAGTTTCCCAACCCTGATGCAGTTTGGTCCAGAACTGCCACATCTCCTCAGTTTGATGCCATACATATCTTGACTGTTACAGATGTCTACTCTTTTGTCAATCACACCTTCGGTGCCCTCCCTCTATCCCCAGCTTGATGTTAAAATTTGCTACCCACACCCCCAGCCCTTTGAATTCTGATCTCTTCTGTCCCCATATCATGAACTGATAAGACTGATAATGACCTCACTGTTGAGAATCAACGCCCCCACCTGGGTACTACTCTTGCAGGTAACTCCTTTTAGAAATGAGTCACCCTTTGGATGCATATCAGTGGTCACAAGGTAGAAGTCAGTGGGCTCTTGAAGATAGAAATTGAGCTTCCCATCCAAACATAAATCCACACGAGCTTTCCCCACCCATTTAAGCAGGTCATCCCAACCTGGAAAATGTACGGTATCAGCAAAGTTCATCTCGATAGGCCCAGCCTCCCTCTCGTGTGCTCCTAGTCATCCTCCAAAGCCCTGCCTCTCCCCATCCGCTTGCAGGCATCAAGAGTCTCATTGCCTTTTTGCTGATCCTGCAACTTTCTATCAGCTTCCAATTTCAAGAAAGGAGGTACTATCAATTCCAAGCACCCCAATGTAAAATCAAGTTGTGTTGCCTCTAATGGTCAAACAATTATTCGGTGCCCAGGAAGTGCACTGTTCTGCCTAATAAAAGAAGCAGTGCGTGGAGATCAGACTGCACCTGCTCAGAATCCAGAATCCTGAGCACAAGCTCAGCCACACTAACCAGTTCTGCAGCTTTGCCTTTGAGAACTCCAGTGTCCTCATGTCTTAAACAAGAGCACTGGCCTAGGCAATATGTAAGAGATCTGTCCTTCTGTGTCCCTGTGGACCTACCTCTGCACAGTATTTTATACTTTTCAACATATTTTCACTTCTATATTCAACATATATTATCTCATCCTTAGCTTCAAAACAGCCTGTGGGGTAGATTGGGAAGGTATTATTAGTAGTAGCTCCCATATTATAGATGGGAACCTTAAGACTCAGTCCCATTAAATGGCTTCTACTAAGTTAAGTCTCTGAAAAGACTCACTGTGTAGTTAGAATTCATGCAAAAAAGAGTAAATAATAATAAAATGTAATGTTTTGTAAGGCAGTGAATACTGTGGGAATTCAAAAAAACCACCCCACCCTTTCAAACCCCAAGTATCACGAGGGACAGCTTTAGTTGGAAAAAATACCTCCCAAGGGAGAGACAGTCTGGGCCAGACCAGAACGCAAAAGCAGGTTTTAGTAAATGATGGTGATCCAAAAAGGCATTTGTAGTGAGGAAAACAGCATGAGCAAAGGTCTAACTAGTAATTATCATTTTCCTAGATCTATACTTGGCAGGGGATCTTTCTTTCAATTCTACCGGGAAACATGTTGATTTCAGAAAGGTAAGAAGTAACTAAAAGGCTATTTCTGGCCCATAAATAAGAGAAGTACCCACTGAGTTCTAGAGTGAGGAGGCACTTAAGATAAATAGATATCAGGAGGAGAGAACATATTCACTGACCCAGAGGAAGTCAAATACCTTGCCATGTATCAAGGGCTACTTTTGATCACCAAAGAAATGACTATCCCCAATTTACCATGATCGCTGTCCAGCCAAAGGAAATAATCCCACTTTCATAAAAATTACTAAGGTAATTTTAACAAAGCTGTCAGTGCGGCTGAAATACCCTATCAAGTGAGACATCTGTTTCTCTTCTGCAAAGCAGTTCCTAAACTAATGCCCCCCTACCACTTCCCTAAGTCCCTCTCCAACAAATAGGAGGAGGGGTGTAAAAGCATTCTCCTGTCCCCCACTCTGGATAAAGTACACAACAGTTGGAGTTTTCCTTCACTCTTCATCCTTAAAAAAAAAAAAAAAAAAAAAGTTTATGTAAAGGCAAGGTTTCAATTATTTCTGCAATCTAAGCTCTTGTTTATTCTTTATTCAAAATGTAACATTTTATTGTTAGCTTATGTATGAATCAGTTGCCTTGAATTGCATGACCGAGAGGCAGGACTGCATGCATTTATTTCCATTTTTATGGCATTCCTAGCGCTACTTCACATACACCAAGTACCTAGTGGCAGTGCGAACACAGACAATGCCGGTGGAGCCGATGCTGGGGGAGAGGGGAAAGAGAAGAGCGAAGAGGTTTACAATGATTAATGATAAAGTCTTCCTCTTCGGTAGCTTCTGCATCCACTATAAGCCATTCTTCCATGGGTTTTGAATCTCTTTCCTCCTTGGTGACACCAAGTTTCACGAAAAGGCTTTCACCTGCCCTTCAGGATGGAAATGGGAAGGCGATCATCTTCAGGATGATTTGGTGGGACAAAAGAAAATAAGAAGTTGTCCATAACTCAGAAGAACTCCTGCTTTATCACCAGGGAACACTGCAATAAAGTATGTCAAGTGGGATAAGGGAGAAATTGCAGAAGAGAAATAAATCAGAACAAGCCTCAGATGACCTTCTCTGAGTAAGAGGATGATTAAAATAGAACAGCAAATAATGCAGCAAAAAAAAAAATGCAAGAAAGTTAAGTTTTGCTGATAAATGTTTGAAACTTGAGCCCTTCTAAGGAGATGCTGGAGGCAAAGATGCCATCGGATAAGAGCGTGGGGTCTGAGGAGGCAGGATGAGTCCACCTCTTGCCATCAGGCAGGGCCAGAGCTGATTAGCTGTGACAGGTAGCTTTGAATAATTGCTCTAATCGCTTCAGTGAGCTCTCTACCTTGTCCTAGCAAAGGAGTGATGACTTAGCCAGCCTCAGAGGCCATACGCCCCTAAACCTGACATCTCTAACAAAGATGCACTTATTTTAATGCAACCATTACTTGATGTAGCTCATCGGAAGAGGAGATGCGAGAGAGTTCTTTGGAGACCTCAATGTTGGGTGTAGATAGAAGGGCCTCATTAAATGACTCGGGAGTTTGTACTTGCAAGTTGACTTGATGTGATGACCGGTCAGCAGAGACTGGTAATAGCAAGAGGGGCAAAAAGATGTCACCCAGAATTGGGTTGTGGATTCAGCTCTTCCAGAGAGTAGGGATAATTAGGGCAGTGTGTCATCAAAACTTTTCATGTCAACTAAGGAACGCGCTCTCTCTAAACAAGAAGCTGTCAGATCTGCTTAAAGCTATGAGCGACAGAGACTTAGTCCCAGCCTATACCTTCTCTCCAGAAATGCCAACTTACTTTAGAAGGCTAAGTGGTGAGATGCTTCACTTGTTTCTTGGTCTCCTGCGCATTTGTCTGTTTTGTTACTAAATAAAACATAAATAATAAAACTTCTTCACCCTTGAGGAAATCCAGTGTCTATGGCTTTCCCTTACACTGAAGCATTTTTGCCTCACTACAAAGATAATTTTTATAGAAGCCTAAATAACTGATTCTGAATCTGAGCAACAAATTACCCCAACCATCCATGCAATGGCAAGGAATTGTAAGAGCATCGTATCGAAAGCTCTGTAATGTACTAGCGACTCTTGGAGCTCAGGAAGCTTCATCTGAGTAATCCTTGTAGTGTAATATCACCCATCCACTCACCAATGTGCAGACTCTTCTTTATTACAGAACTTAGTGTATCTTACTGGAGATAATTATTTTTGTAACTGTTTCCCCACATGAACTTGAGCTCCTAGAGGGCTGGAACTAGTCTGCTCACCAAGTAATTCCTGGTGCCTATCCCAGCAATTAGTAGGTGCTAAACAAATGTGGCACAACCAATTTTTCTTTAAAGACTGAATCAATTACTTTGGTTAACACAATACCACATAATCATTTTAGCTAAACTTGTGCTTCCAAACCAATTTTTATGTTATGTTGACACAATGCCTTTATTCTTCTTTTCTTCTCTTTTTTCCTCCCTCTCTCCCTTCCTTTTTCCAGGGTTTCATTCATTCTATTTCATTCATTATGAGGTGAACATGAGATTTTCCTTAAGGGAAGAGTATGTCAGAGAAGAAAGTGAAAAGGAATGGATTTTTATTGAGTGACTATTATGTGTGATGGAATGCTAAAATTGCTTACACTTTATCTCATTCAATATTCACAAAAAGAGAGGTGGTTAATACTATTTCAACTGAGAAACTGGGTCTCAGAAAAGACAGAGAATTTGCCCTGTGTCTATTCCAACTCCAAATGGCATAAGTTTTTCCCTGTACCAAACTGTAAGGAAATAAAATAGGAAAGTTGCTAACCGAAGTAAGGTAAAACATGTTCTAAAAAATGGCTCAAATTTCCAGTGGATTCCTTTATTATCCAGCCAAATTTTCTATACCTCTCTTCTAAGGAAACTAAATTTTGGACCAACCAAAGCTCTTCACATCTGCCTTAAGCCTTACTGACTATATAAATGTGGAAGCTCACAGCATCTGCAACATAAAAGAATGTTTTAGAAAATACACACATACTCACAGTAACGCCTCTGCCCTTCTTTCCAGGAAACCTTTACAAATTCTATGTCCTTTTATAGAAGGGAGAAGGTAAAAAGGCACAAAGAAGTGCAATCCATCTGCAGATTAGTTAACATCACACTTTTAATTGTAGAAATGACTACTGGTAGAGCATACCCCTAAAATTTGATTATAGCTGCTTTTACAAGTATAACACATGGTAAAAAAAAAAAAAAAACAATGGATTCTAATTTGGTAGTGAAGAAAAATAAGTCATTTTCACTAGGAAACATACTGTTACATTGAGAGCTTTAGTCAAGAATTGGAAGGCCTCCAATGCACATGAGTTGACACAGGTGCTGTGTGCTCACCGAGACCAGCATCACAGAATTCCTTCCCAGTTGAAAGTAGCCAGGCTGCAGATCCACTGGAGCATTTGGTTCATAACCTGACAGTTACCTGAAAAACAGGACATTAGAAAATATAACCTTGAGTGAAGTAACTGCATTTTCTCTTCAGCACCAAAAGACTACCTGAAGGCCCCCTAAAGCCGGGAGACACAAAAGTCACACAACTCTGGGCTTCTATGTAAACAAGAACTTTTTAAATTTTTTTAAAGATTTTATTTATTTATTTATTTATTTATTTATTTATTTATTTAAGAGAGAGAGAGACAGAGACAGAGACAATGGGCATGAGCAGGGGGAGGGGCAGAGGGAGAAGGAGAAGGAGACTCCTCGATGAGCAGGGAGCCTGACACAGGGCTCGATCCCAGGACCTGACCTGAGCCAAAGGCAGACGCTTAACCGACTGAGCCACCAACCATTTTTTTTTTAAGATTGTATTTTTAAAATAATCTCTATACCTAACATGGGGCTTGACTCTACAACCCTGAGATCAAGAGTTGCATGCTCTCCCGACCGAGCCAGCCAGGTGTCCCTAAATAAGAACGTTTTTATGGGGATTTTACTCCAATCGGTGCCCAGCTCTCCTACTTTGACCCTGTACCACAAGGAGAAGGCACAAACTTGTAAGCCACTCTGACTGGCATTCTGATGAACAGATTGCAAGCTATTCTGCCTTTCGAAGGTAGCAGTTGGCTTTTTTCATCTGTGCGTAACCTCAGACCACGTCCACTAACATTTAAAAAGACATGAATGTATCTTTTACAATTCTTATGCTGTGACCATGCAGGTTTTGTTTTTGTTTTTGTTTTTGTTTTTTAATCTATAGGCCAAATATTCAAGAACTGCTTCAAATAGTTTGGGGATGATAAGTACATAAAATATCTAAAGATTTGGAAATGGAAAGCAAGATCCCTAGGAGAAAACATGCCTTTTCCGTGACACGGGAAAGACGATTCCTCACATGCCATGTTTCCATTCCATAAAATCCACCCTAGACTTCCCTCTAAAGAACTCAAGGAAACCAGCCAATCTCCCTTATAAATCTATGGAATTAAACATAACATGCAGCCATAAACTTCTCCCTCTAATTTTCTCTCTTACCTACAGCGACTAGTGACATTTGCCAAAAAGACAACCCTTCAGCTTAAAGATTCATGATCCCAAATCTTCTTTCCTGATTCTCTCAGCAACAAATGTTGAGGTCTCTTTTCTGCCTGCCTTCACTACCTTTTGGATCAAAGTTCCAGCTCTACAGACCTTGCTTTATAAACTTACCACTGCTGCTATCCCCGGAGCTAGACCCAGGCCACAGGATCAGAGCCCATGTCTTCAGCTGCTCTTTCCTTCAACTATTCCATTAGCATTCCAGACATAAAATGACACAGCACATGGATGCATGGGAAGGCACAAAAGGGCACAAAATAAGAACATTTTATAATCACCACCGAGAACTAACTCACATAATAAGATAGCCATAACTGCCATGCAGGGAACTTTAACAAACAGGAAACCAAACCTACCCATACAATCAAAGACTGGAATTTAAATGTTACAACTCCTTAAATAGGACAGAAATATTGACACATGACCCTCCCCCCAAAAAAAGGGATGCAAGTTATTTGCTTGAATTTTGCAGACTTTCACTAAACTGTTCACAATTGTGTCATTTGAGCACCTGTAAACTGGATGCAGATATTCCCCCTGCCTATGGTACAGAATCTGTAGACAGATAGTTCAAGCAGATAGGCATCTTAAAGCAAAGTGCCTGGGTGCTAACTTCATGTCAGTCCATTTATCGAAAGCAACAAAGTCATGCATCCTCACAGGGAATGCTTCCGGCATGTCTCCCTCGGAGCTTAACGAGGAATGAGCTAGGAAGCTAGAAGGAAAGGGAGATGGACAGGGAGGGTAGCAGCCGCCAGTTACAAGGGGAGGTCTGAGAGGAAGGTTGCCCGGGCCACATTTTGGTCTGGAGAAAGCTATCTCTCCTCCTCTCCCTGGCTAACCCATCACCCTACGTTTTTTTATGACGGCACACCTAAATGCCTGGGAAGCATCCGTTTTCATGCAGAAGCCAAGTTAATCACTGTTTTCAGATTTCCCATCTCCCTAGGAAATGGAGCTATTTTAAAGCTCCATATTTTGGATAATATTATTTTATGATGTAATAGAGTTATGTTCATCAGAACAGGTTATGCTGGGGTAACAAACTGTACCCCAAATCTCAGTGTCTTGCACTGATCTTTTGATCATTTTAATGGTCCACAACATGTCACCTAAACACGGGGAGATTATAATCCCACCAGATTTTAAATGTATGTGTTTTCATCTTTAAGTCATTATCCACTGAGTGTTTTTGGTAGCATAATTATTCTTTTTTTTAAGATTTTATTTATTTATTTATGAAAGAGAGTGCATGAGCAAGAGAGTGAGAGAGAGTATAAGCAGTGGGGAAGGGCAGATGGAGCAATGACTCCCCGCTGAACAGGGAGCCCGATGCGGGGCTCCATCCCAGGACCCCGGGATCATGACCTGAGCTGAAGGCAGATGCTTAACCAACTGAGCCACCTAGGCGCCCCTCATAATTAATTTTTCAATGGAGCATGGGTAGGAAATAAACCATGGAATATATAGAATTTCCAGTAAGTTAAAATTTTCTGATAAAATTTTAGTGTATGTTAGTGATTTCTATTTCTCCAGGAAAAAAAAAAAGCAATTGTGTTTAATGATATTGGATGCCAACCCATGACCTGAAAGGGGGATTTTGCTGAGCTAGTCATATGTTTCTTCAAACAAATACCTCGACCAATGTAACAGACCCCTTGGATCTGGCCCTTGCAGTACAGCCCACAGAGACCATGTGACCATGTTACTCGTCTGCTAACGAAACTTCAGTGGCTTCCCAGTGCTCTTAGACCACACTTCCTGTGGTTGCTATAGCCCATCTCACGTGGTCCCAGGTCCCTCCTCCAGCCTCATCTTTTGCTGCTCCCAGCTGTACCTAAACACTCCTTACTTCTACTTTATCTCCCTCCACCTCTGATTTGCACATCCCCTGATACGCAGTACTTCCTCTACCACAGCACTTATTAGGCTTTATACAAATTGTTTCTTTAATTGTTCACTTCCTTCAATAGACTCTTAAGTGAAAGTACTAAGAGAACCAATAGGCCATGGAGGTCTGGGGTCAGTTCAAAGGGATCTCAGATTTCAGGGACCACCGAATTCCCCAGCAGGCAATAGGAGGATGCCCAAAGCCCACGCAGAAACTGCCATATTTCAGCAGATCCCTGTCAAGGTACAAAGTGGCCAGGAAGGAGTGGACACCTCAGCCCCCAGAAGGACTTATGGGCTTCTCCCTTCATTCAGATGCCATCTGGAGAAGAGTGAGTGGCAGGAGAAGACCCTTCAAGGGAATTTGAAGTTTTTGCATTGAACCAATTTATCTGAAAAGGACTATTTTAAAGAGAAAGAGACCATTATATTTAGTTGTCAAATGTAAGTGTCTTCTGGGGCATGCCTGGGTGGCTCAGTCGGTTAAGTGTTCCATTCTTGATTTCTGCTCAGGTCGTGATGTCAGGGTCATGAGATCGAGCCCCGCGTCAGGCTCCACAGTCAGTGCGGAATCTTTTTGAGATTCTTTCCCCCTCCCTCTCCCTCTGCTCCTCTCCCTGCTTGCTCTCTCCCCTTCTAAAATAAATAAATTAATAAAATCTTTTTTAAAACGTGTCTTTTAGCATCAGTGAGAATAGGGCTCAAGAGTACTACACATTTAAGTTAAAAACAATAAAGACAACTACATTTTTTTCACACATCTACAGTATAGTGTGTTCACATCTACAGTATAGTGTGTTTGAAACTGCTTTATCAACAGGTAAATTATCAACTAAACACTTCTGACCAAATTATTATATTTGAACAGTACAGACATGTGAAGACTAATTAAATTCACATTTTTAAGAAATACTCATATCCTTAAGGAGGGCACTTGTTATGATGAGCACTGGGTGTTGTATGTAAGTGATGAATCACTGAATTCTACTCCAGAAGCCAATATTGCCCTGTATGTTAACTATCTAAAATTTAAATTAAAAAAATAAAAATAAAAGCTATCAGCCTCAAAAAAAGAAAAAAAACTACTCATCCTTAACAGAAACTTCTTTATTGTGATCAGTTCATGTGATATATTTAGAATTCTACAAAAGACAACATTTACCTGGTGCTTACTATTTCTCAGGACAAGCATTTTCATGTTGTAAATGAAGAACTGGCAGTGGGGGAGGGGTAAATATACTGCACAAGAGCTCACAGTAGCGTGTGGACTTAAAGCCCCGATATGTTCAATTACAAAACCTATGCATGTTCTACTTTTTCCAAAAGTTTGTAACAGGAGTTTCTGTCTTTAAGACATGTAGTTAAAAACATTTTTTTAACCTCTAATACAAGATCTGAAGTTCTATAAGTATATCATCTATATAAGCAAACAGCATGATTTTCTAAAAAAATAGAAATTTCTATTTTAGGAATCAAAAGCTTGACTCTTCTATTGCTATCCATGTGACACCTTGGACAAGTGATTTAACCATTTTGAGCCCAGTGTTTCCTCAGTGGTGAGATGAAAGGAATGATACTGACATCAAAGGCAGGGCTTGAGGTATAGTAAACATTAAATGACTCTGCCCTTGAACTCCTCCTTTCCCTGGGGGAGTCAAGAAGAAAATGAACTTTGTTTGAAGAAAATGGCTGTGGATCATGATCTGTCAACAGCTTCTTCCATCTGACTGCACCGTGCTGCTCGGGTTGTTGACATGGTTGGTGTTTCCATGGGAAAGGCAGTCCTTGATGCCCTTCCCTCTCTTGTCCCTCTTTAGTGACAGGAGCACCAAAGATGGGCTATTTCTCCCCACCACTGGTCTTGAAGCTTATAAAACAAGAGCAGAGCTTGGCTCCATGTCCAGAGGGTCAGAACTACAGAAGAAGCCCTTGTACACGTGCTTCCTCATCTTCCTGCTGTGGTCCTCAGTAGACTCCCATTCCGTGAGCGACAGAATGCAGGACCAGAGAGAGAGGACAACCTCACTATGTCACAGAAGAGTGCAGCACATTTAATGCTGCCATCGTGATTGATTAAACCTGTTAACAGTATAGTGATTTTTATGTGGTCATTGTTCACTGTTGAGAACATACTTTCCCAAAACTTCACATTAAATTAGGCTGATCTGGTGAAAAAAACATGGTTGTCGAGATGATATTAACCAAACCTGGTCTATAACAAATACAGTTGACCCTTGAACACCATGGGTTTGAACTGTGTGGTCCACTTATACATGTTTGTTTGTTTGTTTTCAATAAATATAGTACAGTACTATAAATGCGTGTTCTCTTTCTTAGGATTTTCTTAATAACATCTTCTTTTCCCTAGCTTGCTTTATTATAAGAATACAGCATTTAATTGTTATATAACTTACAAAATACGTGTTAACCAACTGTTAATGTGATTGGTAAGGTTTCTGGACAATGGCAGGCTATTAGTAGTTAAATGTTGGGGGGGAGTCAAAAGTTACATGCAGATTTTTGACTGCATGGTGGGGAGGGTTTGGTGCCCCTAATCCCAGTGTTGTTCAGGAGTCAACTGTATACATTCTTCAGGATGGCAGGCACTGTCTGTTGGTTATAATCCTACTGGCTGGTATTAATAGCAAAAAAAGAAAAAGTCTTTTAAGCTTAAAAAGAAAAGTCACACATGTTTAAATCAAGAAATCACAATTTTTTAAAATAAAATGAATAATCAGACATAAGTATAAGAAGGAGTATAAATGAAATATATTATTTATATCTATTATTTTCAGGGCTTTTCAAAAACGCAAGTCATAGTCCAACACATAGATATCACCTTACCATCTTATACATGTTTTAAAATAAAAATCAGAAGCAGTTCAAAGAAATTAAGTGTAAAATAGAACTCTCCAGAGTTAGAATCAGGGCCTTTGTTGTTAAGAATTAAGGAGCAGGTTTTCCCTAAACATACATTTGAGTTTGAGGGATGTTTGATAAATAATATATTATTTATCAATATGCAATAGGAAATAAGTAGAATAACAACAACAACAAGGAAGTTTCCTCATAAGTAGAACCAACATTTCTAGAAAGAAAATTAAGTGGTTGTTAACTGTGATGATTTAAGTTTTCCTACATGACCTCTAGGTGGCATGGTAGAGACCAAGTTTTTTATTTAATGATTATGACCTAAAATCTACTGTAAAAAAAAAAATCACTTATTTACCTCAAAGCACTGATTCCACTTAAAATACACAGCATTTAAGAAGGGGTACACTTTAAGCTTTTATCAGTCATTTACCACTTAGTATAAGTTATCTCCTAAAAGCAAGTGTTGACAGCAAGAATGTGTAGGGGAAATAGGGCAGGTAGAAAGATGGAATGGGGTCTTAGAGGCAGTAGGTCCTTATAAGGTGATGTCTAGAACACTAACCAAAAAAGAGGAAATTTACCCAAAATGATGTCTACCTCCTGAAAGCCAACTTCTTCTATTTAACATTTTTGCCAAATCCAAAGCAAATGCTGAAAGAACTAAATAATCCCCAAGCAACTTTAGTGAGAGGCAACTCAAATCCATTTATAAAGTCCATTTATTTCCTTTTTGAATATGGCTCAAATGACGACAACTCTGCACACCCTTTCTGACATATTGCACATTAGTTTTTATTGGTTGAGCAGAGGAAGCAGAAGGAACCAGGGAAAGGTCTCCCTGGATAGATGGGGATTAGTTTTAGATGAGGTCATGAGGGTGGAGTTTCCATGATGGAATTAGTGACCAGAACGCTTTCTTTCCCTCTCTCTCTCTCTCTCTATCTCTATCTCTCTTTCCAGATACAGCAAGTAAGGACCTTTTGAAAGTCAGGAAGAAGACCCTCCTGATCAGGAACCAAGACCAAATTTTCAGGTTTCTTGATCTAGACTTCCAGCCTCCAGGACTGTGAGAAAAAACGTCTATTGTTTAAGTCACCAGTCTGTGCCATTTTGTTATAGAAGCCTGAGCTAACTAATACAGCCTCCAAGTTTACCTTGAATTTATATGAGTGACTTATTACCACCTGATACATCACCATATTTCATAGAATCTAAAACACTATTGAGACATGCACCAGGATTTTATGTGTACCACTGAGAGAAAAACTACCTCCATTTCCACTAGGAAACACTGCTTCCTTACCTCACAGAAAATCATTTTATGTTCACTGAGAGAGCTTTTTTAAACCAAATCAGGCATAGATTTTTATCAGCTATTTCTTTTGCACACATGTTTGTAGAAGGTGAAATAAATTGATTAAGATATCGCTAAAACTTTTTCATAGAGTGCAACTTTTTGAATCATTTTTTTACCCAGACCCATCCTTTTATTTTTTAAGTTTTTACTGAAAACCCAGACCCATCTTATGTTTATGTTTTGCTATGCAATGTCATCTTCGGTGCCTTAAAATCTTTGGCCATGCAACATTTCTTAAAATAAATTCATGGGTGACCTTAAACTCACTGGACCTGGGCTCCCACTCAGCTTTGTATCATGCAGCGTGGGCCTATTTTGGAGCCTTTCTTCCTGGAGGCTGCTTTACATTGCTCAGATTCATCACTGTTCCAACTGCCACCTCATGACCATCCATTCACAGAGGTTAAAAGACTGATGATACCCACTGTCTCTAGAATTTTTGTCCAAGGTCTTGACTTTCATTGTGCAGTCTCTGGTGTCACAAGTTTCAGGCAGTGACCAATACAAACCAATGGTGACTGTAAGATGCAACTCAGTATCAAAGATATTTCAACAATTATATGCATTTGGAATCAATGAAATGTACTTTTATGGATTTTCTATTTGCTCTGTGTTTCCTCACTAGAACGTGAGATCAGGGATTTTGCCTATTTATTTACAGCAATGTCTCCAGCCCTAACACAGTCCTGGTGTGATCAGTGCTCAATAACATTTAATGAAGACATGACTGAATTAATTTAGTCATACATTCTATTAAGTTACCAATTTAGGAGAAGCTTCCTTCTTTTCAGTTAAGATTTGTTCTTTGTTGGAAAGCAGTATTTGTAGTATGATCTCTTCAGAGAGAAATAAAGAAAAGATAAATAATCCTATGTTGAGTTGTAACTGATTTTTCTTCCTTTTATTTATCTATACTTTCTAAATTTTCTAACATGTTATTATCATGCTACTAATTTTATAATAAACGTACAATATCTGCACATTATTTTAACTTGCATTACTTTAATTTAGTTTAGTAAAAGTCTAAATCATCTATACTACAAAGCAAAAGCACGATCTCAATTCAATTATTTTTGCATTAACTGTATTTTCAATAATTTAAGTTTTAGAGCATCTTGGTATACGTTCCTAAAAAAATGTTTATCTATAGCCTGAGGATGAATGGAAAGAGTCCAGGTTAAGGCACTTTGGGGTCAACCAAAATCTCATCATGAACCCCAGCCTGAGCCACGGCTCCTACTGGCTTAAGCAGATCTCTGTTGTCCCAGGTTCTGTGGTCTTCAGGGGGATCCCTGGATATCCTGAGGCTCCCTGAGATCTCATGGTTATGAAGAGGCTATTGGCAAGTCTATTCTATGCGATTCAAAAAGACATAAAGAAGCTAAGGAAATTGGGAAACATATTTCTGTTGAATCATCAGCATCCCAGATGCTGATCTATCAATCTAGATCAGTAAGGGGAGTGGAAAGGGTATTATGGGCTGAACTGTGTTCTTCCCTCAAATTCATATGTTGAAGCCCTAATCACCAGCACCTCTGAATGTGACTGCACTTGGAGACCGGCCTTTAAAGAGGTGACTAAATTAAAATGAGGCCCTTAGGGTGGGTCCTAATCCAATCTAACTAGTTTCCTTGTGCAGAGAAGAAATTAGGACATACAAAGAGAGACACCAAGGGTGCTCACCTGTACAGAGGGGTGGCCACGGGAGGACACAAGTTGAGGAGAGGAGCCTCAGAAGGAACCAATCCTGCCCGCACCTTCATCTTGGACTTCTAGAACTGTGAGAAAATAAATTTCTGTTGGCCAAGGCACCCAGGCTGTGATACTTTGTTACAGCGACTCTAGCAAAGGAATGCAGGAGGTGTACAGTTAGTGACCGTGAGTCAGTAGGACTCTTCTTCTAATACAACTTTAAATTTAAATTTGAAGTGATCCCCTGCGGTGGCACCTGGGTGGCTCTGTTTTGTTTAAGCGTCCAACTCTTGATTTTGGCTCAGGTATGATCTCAGGGTTGTGTGATCAAGCCCCACATCGGGCTCCACGCCAGGTGCAGAGCCTGCTTAAGATTCTCTCTCTCCCTCTTCCTCTGCCCACACCCCTCTCTCTCCTTCTCTAAAAAAAATTAAGTTAAATTAAAATAAATAAATAAATAAAGTGATCCCCTGTGGCCTCTGAGAACCTGTATATGATTTGTCGCACGGATAGAAAGTGATGACTCTAAGTATTTACAAAACTCTTATTAGCTCTTCCTCTAAACCTTCCCCCATACCAAATCCCCACAGTTTCTAGAACTTTGTGACCAAGAGACTGATTTGAAGTCTCAAGTCCAGCTGGGACTCTGTGATAGCCCAAATAGATCAAGGGCAGGCACAGAAAAGGATACAGGACATAAGTCTAGAAAATACACCATCCAGTTAATCAGCCCCTTTATAGATAGTTCTAAGTTAGTTGTACCTAATGATGGAAATGAAAGCTTATAGAGTAGGAAAAAGAAACTGACAGATTATTAGCCTGACACTCTCCATTTATAAACAGAGATAATAGATTCATTATCTCGGCCCCCTCTCCTTAACAGTATGGGTTTGATTGCCCTCTTGCCTACAGGTAATTCTCCATCAAAATTAAATCCATCAGCTAGTTCTCAATTTTATAAACTATGCAGGCAGGGGGAGAGAGGAGGTTGGGGCGGAAGCTGGCGCTGGGTGGGAGGGAGGTTATCTTTCCCCGGGCGACTAGAACATCAATCCAAAATTTCTCTGAACCAACGGCCTTGAAACAGGCCTGCATTCACGGTCCCATAGTGACATCACCTGGTCAGATCCCAAACAACAGCCTAGCTGGGGAGAAAACGGTTCAGAAAAACGTTTAAAAGTCAACTATAGCCAGGAATCACTGAGTTAAACATATTTTTTTCAGCACCAACACGTGTGCTAGATTTTCATATTTCTTCCAGATATGTACAGGCACTTATTAGCTTTACTGTGTTTTGCAGATACTGCGTTTTCTACAAATTGAAAAAAATGTGGCAATCCTAGGTCAAGCAAGTCTATCAGGGCCATTTCTCCAACAGTATTTGCCCATTTGGTGTCTCTGTGTCACATTTTAGTAATTCTCACAATAGTTTAAATCTTTCATTAGTATTATATTGGTTATGATGATCTGTGATCACTAATTAGGACTCACTGAAAGCTCAGATGATAGCATTTTTAGCAATAAAGTATTTTTAAATTTAGATATGTACATTGTTCTTTTAGACATAATGCCATTGCACACTTAACGGACTACAGTAGAGTGTACACATAACTTTTATGTGCACTGGGAAACCAAAAAATTCATTTGACTTACTTTATTGCGACACTCACTCTATTGCGGTGGTCCAGAACCAAACCTGCAGTACCTCCTGGGTGTGCCTGTAATATTAATAGCTGGTGGTAAGTACAAATTTAGAAGCCAGCTCCTAGAAATGGGACTTTAAAACCTTCCAGTGACAACAGTATGATAATAAGTCCAAATTAGCTATGTGATTTTTATGGATCAGGAATGATTTTTAATGTTATGATATTGAGTGACACCTGAGTGCAAGTGAGCTAGGGTCTCCGACAATGGTTTGTTTGGTTTTTTTAAAGATTTTATTTATTTATTTGACAGAGAGAGACACAGCGAGAGAGGGAACACAAACAGGGGGAGTGGGAGAGGGAGAAGCTGGCTTCCCGCGGAGCAGGGAGCCCGATGTGGGGGCTTGATCTCAGGACCCCGGGATCGTGACCTGAGCTGAAGGCAGACACTTAATGACTGAGCCACCCAGGCGCCCCTCTCTGACAATGTTAAGACATAAAGCGACTTCTTTCGGAGAGTTGCATAGCTCAATTAGCCCAGGCCCAGTTTAAGATACAAGAATACTAATGATTCAGGGATTTGGCCATAAGAAAATATAGCAGAGCCTACCTTAGACCTCTTTGATTGGTTTACCAGAGGAAGGCCTTTGGTAGGAATTTTGGCACAGTGCTGATAATTTCTTAACCCTGTGGTTTCCTTTTTTTTTTTTTTTTAACAGTACAGGAGATTCTGTGGTTGAAGCAGAACCGGAAGGCAAGGATGGAAGAAGAATCTAGAGCACTATGCTTATAATTCACAGTGCGGAGCAGAGGCGAGATTAAGAAATATTCTTGGGATCGACAGAGCACAGTTTGAAAACAACTGTCTAAAACCTACCAGCGTACTGAAGAAATGAAATCAGGTGACCAAGTATTAAATGAAAGAAGCTAGGCACTCAGGAAATGGTTTATTTCTTAATTCACAAACTCATTTTAAAAGTAAAGGAAATATATTGTTAAAGAAAGAATAAGGAGATTGATTAAAACTGGTAAAAGCCTTCAAATTTAGATATCGGAATGTTGTGTTTTTGTAAAAACACAACCAATAATTCAATTATTTGAGTTGATTTTCTTATGCAGAAGATGGCTAAGATCTTACTCGTAACTACTGCTACAATAACAAAGATTTCTTGCTCACTATCCATCTCAGCCACAGATCTGCCCTTGTTCTGTGCTATGTGCTTCCTTCATTCAGATTCCAGGCTGAAGAAGTGTCCCGTGTCTAGGACATGGTAATCTTGTGGCAGAGAAAGGAGCTAAGATCAAACCATTCAATGGCTTTTCAAGTTTCTGCTCACATTGCATTGACCAAAATAAGTCAAACATCCACCCCCTAACATCATTGGGGTGGGGAGGTATAATCCTCCCATAGAGAGACACTGCAAGCCACATGGCTACAAACAAGAATATATAATGCTCTTATAGAAAGGGCAGAAAACAATTAGAAACAATGATGTAATCCACCATTCCACAAAATGCCCAGTGTCTAGTGCAAGGTGTTGTGCAAAGTAGATGCTCAATAAATGCTTTGAATTAGTGTGTGAATGACTTACCATTGACAGTGACCTCACACTAAAGGTAGATAGATTTACCTGCTCTGGTACAGTTTTATCCCATGGAGTGTTACAAAACAACTTCCCCTTTTCTCCCACAAATGTCCTACTAGGAATGAATCTCACAAACATAATGTTGAGCAAAAGAAGCCAGATGCCAAAAAGTACTTACTAACAGGTGCATGGATAAAGAAACGGTGGTATATCCATGCAAAGGAATACTACTCAGCCATTACAAGGAATGATCTTTTGATACACCCAACAGCACGGATGAGTCTCAAAATAGTTAAGGGGAGTCTAAAACAAAAAAGAAGAGCACATTCTGTAAGATTACATTTATATAAAATTCTAGAAAATGCAGACTAATCTGTGGTGACAGAACATGGTGGCCTGGGGAGAAGAGAGGTAGGGCTGGGAGAGAGAGTGATAAGGAAACTCTGGGGATGATGGATATGTTCATTATCTTAATTGGTCTCACAAGTGCATTCATATGTCAAAACCCATCATATTGTACACTCCAAATATATGCAATTTATTTGTGTCAATTATGCCTCGATAAAGCTTTTAAAAGAGAACTTGTCATATGATTACATTTATTTGACATTTGACAACAGGCAAAACTAATCTATGGTGGTTCCTCTTGGGATAGGTCATGACTAGAAGGGGTGCAGGAGATCTGGCTTCCTGATCTGGATGCACATTCAAGTTACACAGGTGTGTTCTACTGATGAAATTTCATTGAGCCACATGTTTATGATTGGTGCACTTTTCTGTAAGCAAGTTGTGCTGCTATTCTTTTAACAAATAGTAACAAATACCAATCATATTTTTTAAAGATTTATTTATTTATTTTAGAGAGAGAAAGAGAGAGAGTGTGTGGGAGGGTGGGGGAGGGAGAGGGAGAGAAGCAGACTCCTCACTGAACGTGGAGTCCTGACATGGGGCTCGACCTCACAACCCTGAGATCATGACCTGAGCTGAAATCAAGAGTCGAATGCTCAACTAACCGAGCCACCCAGGTGCCCCCAAATAGCAACCATCTTAAAAGTATGAAAGAAAGCCACTCTCATCAATAATTTACTTATGACAGAGAAATAATAGTTACGGTAATTGCATTCAGTTATCATCTACTTCTGAAATTCAATTCAAGGGTGGTGAGTGGACTTTTTCCTGCAAGTCTCCATGACTGAAGACAGACCACAAAGATTTGTAGGCTGTAGACAAAGGGACCAGTGGAGGAATGCATCAGCATGTTGACCATGGAGGCAGTATCTGTCCCCAAAAATGTGTAAATGCTCATGCTTCTGCTCTCTTTTGTGTCACTAATTTTAATTACTGTCACTAATTTTAATTACTGTCACTTGCACTCTCTTTTTATGCAGAGACATGGGGAAACTACATATATACACAAATGGTGCACAGGCACCCAAAACAACTCAAAAAGCAAGTGAGCTTGCTATATATATATATATATATATATATATATATATATATATATATGGGATCATACTATTGCAGAAGGCGGAGTTAAGATAAGAAATGAAATTTCCCAGACATTTTTATGAACTCATCATTTTCACCATTTAATATATTTAAAAAAGAAAACCTCATTCCCACTGATTGATTACTTCAATGAATAAATATAATGTAGAGTCAATGGTTTGATGGTCGAAGTGGATTAAATTCCACTTCCTGACAAAAATGAGCTTAAATAAAAATGTACTGAAAATTTATCATTTTCAGCAACCCCCACCCCCAAAAAAGATAGAAAGTCAGTCTGAATGCCAAGTGACTTTGATCTTTGTATTTATTTTATAAACAATTACCTGGTTACTGTGAATGCCCCTATGGAGTAAAAACAAATTACAGTGTCTCAAAATTGCTTAAGTAATTTTAAATTACCTAATAATTCATAACAAGTAATTAGTAATAAGTAATTTTAGAAGAAAATTTTTCAAAATGCCATTGATCTGTTGTAAAAACTACTACACTGTTCTCATGCATAAAACTTTAAGATAAGCTCCATCTAATAAAAGAAAAATGAAAATAACATAACTACTATGATTATCACTAAAAATGTGAAAAAGACAAAAATAAAGAGCTCACAATTCCATTCTGCATCAGATATCCACTACCTACCAGGTGCTGTGCTATGGATGACATGGATAAATTACAAACTGACTTGGGTACCCAGACGTGGGGTACTGCCCTAACAAAATCCTAGGATATATGCAAGTTTTCAGGACAGAATGGTTGGTAGAAGTCCTGAAGGCCTAGGGGAGGTCCTTGAGCAGAATCTTATCGATGGCCCCAAGGAGGCAGTTGCAGAGATCTCAGAGGAAAATGAAGAAAATGTTCTAAGAAGCTAAGGGAAAGGGGGTCTTCAATGTAGTATCAGAAAATTTAGCAATATTGTTGTTATGCAAAGGTAGAAATGTGTGTCTGAAATGGATAATCTAGCTAGGGAGATACCCAAACATAGTACTAAGAATGCCACCTGTCTCTATTCACAGTGTAGGGTAAAATGTGAGTACAGAAATAAAGTAAATTAAACAAACTAAAGAACTAATACATATAGAGAATCCAGGACCTTCTAGGTACAAAAATAACACTCTTGGGGCACCTGGATGGCTCAGTAAGTTAAGCCTCTGACTCTTGATTTCAGCTCAGGTCATGATCTCAGGGTCATGAGATCTCCAGCCTCACATCTCTCTCTCCCTCTCTAAAAATAAATGAATAAATAAATAAATAAATAAATAAAATTTTTTAAAATAAAACTTTCTCATTCCCAGCCTTTCCAAATGGCAAATGATGATAAGACTAAGAAATACCTTTCAGACAAAGATTGAATCCAAGCAAGATCAGGAAAACATAGTCTAAAGATGAAGCCAAGGTTGTGACTGTAAAGTCTTTTGTTAAGACCTCAGAAGACTTTCAAATAGGGAAAAATCTCAGGTCTTAAAAGTCATTGTCCCTCAGCTTCCTTTCAGGGAATCTACACTGCAGAGGGGTTCATTCAAGAGATTTGGGGTGTTATAGATCAATGGAACAGAATAGAGAGCCCAGAAATGGATCCTCAACTCTATGGTCAAGTAATCTTTGACAAAGCAGGAAAGAATGTCCAATGGAAAAAAGACAGTCTCTTCAACAAATGGTGTTGGTGGGAAAATTGGACAGCCACATGCAGAAGAATGAAACTGGACCATTTCCTTACACCACACACAAAAATAGGCTCAAAATGGTTGAAAGACCTAAACGTGAGACAGGAGTCCATCAAAGTCCTAAAGGAGAACACAGGCAGCAACCTCTTTGACCTCAGCCATAGCAACTTCTTCCTAGAAACATCGCCAAAGGCAAGGGAAGCAAGGGCAAAAGTGAACTATTGGGACTTCATCAAGATAAAAAGCTTTTGCACAGCAAAAGAAACAGTCCACAAAACCAAAAGACAACTGACAGAATGGGAGATATTTGCAAATAACATATCAGAGAAAGGGCTAGTATCCACAATCTATAAAGAACTTATCAAAACCCAAAGAACAAATGATCCAATCAAGAAATGGGCAGAAGACATGAACAGACATTTTTCCAAAGAAGACATCCAAATGGCCAACAGACACATGAAAAAGTGCTCAACATCGCTCGGCATCAGGGAAATCCAAATCAAAACCTCAATCAAAACCTCACACCAGTCAGAATGGTGAAAATTAACAAGTCAGGAAACGACAGATGTTGGCAGGGATGTGGAGAAAGGGGAACCCTCCTACACTGTTGGTGGGAATGCAAGCTGGTGCAGCCACTCTGGAAAACAGTATGGAGGTTCCTCAAAAAGTTGAAAATAAAGCTACCCTATGACCCAGCAATTGCACTACTGGGTATTTACCCCAGAGATACAAATGTAGGGATCTGAAGGGGTACATTCACCCCGATGCTTATAGCAGCAATGTCCACAATAGCCAAACTATGGAAAGAGCCAAGGTGTCCATCGACAGATGAATGGATGAAGAAGATGTGGTGTGTGTGTGTGTGTATATATATATATATATATATATATATATACATATATACAATGGAATATTATGCAGCCATCAAAAGGAATGAAATCTTGCCATTTGCAATAACGTGGATGGAACTGGAGGGTATTATGCTGAGCGAAATAAGTCAATCAGAGAAAGACATGTATCATATGATCTCACTGATATGAGGAATTCTTTTTTTTAAGATTTTATTTATTTATTTGAGAGAGAGAGAGAATGAGAGATAGAAAGCACGAGAGGGAAGAGGGTCAGAGGGAGAAGCAGACTCCCTGCTGGGCAGGAAGCCCGATGTGGGACTCGATCCTGGGACTCCAGGATCATGACCCTAGCCAAAGGCAGTCGCTTAACCAACTGAGCCACCCAGGCGCCCTGATATGATGAATTCTTAATCTCAGGAACCAAACTGAGGGTTGCTGGAGTGGTGGGGGCTGGGAGGGATGGGGTGGCTGGGTGATAGACATTGGGGAGGGTATGTGCTATGGTGAGCGCTGTGAATTGTGTAAGACTGTGAATCACAGACCTGTATCTCTGAAACAAATAATACATTATATGTTAAAAAAAAAGAAGAAGAAGAAGAAGAAGGAGAAGAAGAAGATAGCAGGAAGGGGAAAATGAAGGGGGGGAAATCGGAGGGGGAGACGAACCATGAGAGACTATGGACTCTGAGAAACAAACTGAGGGTGGTAGAGGGGAGGCGGGTGGGGGGATGGGTTAGCCTGGTGATGGGTATTAAAGAGGGCATGCACTGCATGGAGCGCTGGGTGTTATACGCAAACAATGAATCATGGAACACTACATCAAAAACTAATGATGTAATGTATAGTGATTAACATAACATAATAAAATAAAAAAAGAGATTTGGGGTGTTGTTTTTGTCTAATGGAATGGGTTATAAACCAATTCCCTCCAAAAAAAATCTATGAATTTTTTAAATGAATAATATTAGCTTGAATTGAGGGGGATAGACAGTACAAAATGAATGCTAAAACTTGCACGGTTAGGATGTAGACTGAGGAATTACTCAGTTTCAAACAAGGGCCACATCTGATGGATGAGGAAAGCTATTTCAGAGGATGGTGCCAAGAGCCACAGTGATTCACTCCCAAGCATTAATCATGGAACTGGTCTTAATCATGGAACTGGCAACACCCACCCAACTGGATTTCAGGATTGTTATGAACCTGTAAGGATGGATGTACCTTCACATTTTCTGAACAGAAATGTCTACAATGGTTACCCCATTTCTATTCCACCATTGCATGTTGGGTTAAGTGGGATCTAGGTAATGTATCACTATATTTACAAGTGTTCCAGTTAAAAAGAAGAGTTCTCAAGGAGTTGTTTCAGATGTATAATGTTCAAAAGCCTCATCCTCACCTGGATAAGACTTAAACGATGGGATACTGGACATTGAGTTGGAGCCTGTGCTCCAGGTGAGGCTTTGGAGCAAGTGTAGTTTCCATACAAGGGAGACTTGAATTACTGTGGCCAGAATGGAGACTCTAGTAGATGGCATTTTCCAAAAATGGTCGAAACAATAGTTTTAGTCCCACATGCTCTTCCAGAAGTTTGCAGCTACTCTTCCAGAGGTAGAGTCTATGTCCCCTGCCCCTGAGTCAGGGCACCCTTGATAAATAGACTGGGAAAGAACTGATAGTGAGACTCCCAAGGCTTGGTAATTTTAGAAGTAAATTTTTCAAAATGTCATCGATCTGTATGAAAGCTGCAACTCTCTTCTCATGCATAAAGTTTTAAGATTCCCCATGAATCCCCACCAGAAAAGAGGAAAAAAATCAAAACAACCAGAATAACCTATGACCATCACTTGAAATGTGAAAAAGACCAAAAGAAAGAATTAAAAGTGCAATTCAGAACTGGATATCCACCACTGATCTGGTGCTGTCATAAGACTGGGTGTGCCCAGGAAGCTAAGATGGCAGCCGAGTAGGAGAACTCTAAGCTAGTCTTGTCCATGGAACACAACAAGGTAACTGTCAAATCATCCCAAATTGGCCTGAAAACTGAGAACAAACTCCACAACTAAAGAGAGGGAAGAAGTCTCATCAAAGAAGTGAATACATCCCTTTAGGAAATCAAAGAAAGTATGAGAGTCCTGGAGGGAAGATGGCAGAAGAGTAGGGGACCCTCATTTCACCTGGTCCCTTGAATTCAGCTAGATATCTATCAAATCATTCTGACACCTGTGGATTCAACCTGAGATCTAAGAAAAGAATTGCTGCAATTCTATAAATAGAAAAGTGACCACTTTTTGCAAGTGGTGCAGAAAGCCTTCAGGGAATAAAAGCCACATAGAGCAACCCAAAGCAGCTTACACTGAGCCCGATCCCCTGGCAAGGGGTGGTGCAATTCTGCCCAGTCAAAGACACCTGAGAATCAGGGCAACAGGCCCCTCCCCCAGAACACCAGCAGGAACATCAGGCTAATACCAAGTTTATGGATCACACAGAACTGAAAAACCCCTGTGCTCGGGAAAAATCGTATACAGAATTCAAGGTTTTCATCTCATGAGTCTTTAGCCTTTCAGTTCAAAATTTTCTTTTTCTTTTTTCTTTTCAACTAGTTTCTTGTTTTATCAACTCTTTGGTTTGTTTGTTTGTTTTAAAGATTTTGTTTATTTATTTGACAGAGAGACAGTGAGAGAGGGAACACAAGCAGGGGGAGTGGGAGAGGGAGAAGCAGGCTTCCCACTGAGCATAGAGCCCGATGTGGGGCTCAACCCCAGGACCCTGGGATCATGACCTGAGCCAAAGGCAGACGCTAAACAACTGAGCCACCCAGGCGTCCCCAACTCTTTGTTTTTAAGTCGTTTTTTAATTCTCATTTTTACATTTACATTTTATACATATGTTCTTCATTTTTTGCTTCCTTTCACTGTATTCAATTTTATTTGTGTGTATATCTACAGATAGATAGATATGTTTTTCTTTCTTTACAATATTGGGATTTAATGTCTTCTAACAAACAAACCAAAATACATACAGGACCAAGTGGATCACCTTGTTCTGTGTACCTGTGAGATTATATTCTCTTTTTTTGGTTTCAGATGTCTTCAGATTTGTCTATTGTGTACTTCACTGGGGTTGTGGTTGATATTTTTTATTTTATTCTATCGTTCATCTATTCTTCTCTGGGCAAAATGACTAGAAGGAGAAATTCACAACAAAAGAAAGAACCAGAGGTAATACTCTCTGCCATAGATTTAATCAATATGGATATAAGTAAAGTGACAGAATTCAGAAAAATGATTATAAAGATACTAGCTGGGCTTGAAAAAAGCATAAGAGACACTAGAGAATCTCTTAGTGCAGAAATAAAAGAATTAAAATCTAATCAGGCTGAAAGAAAAAATGCTTTAACTGAGATGCAGTCTAAAATGGACACTCTAACGACTAGGGAAAATGAGAAAGAAGAGAAAGTCAGTGACATAGAAGACAAAACTATGGAAAGTAAGGAAGCCAAGGAAAAGAGAGAAAAACAACTAATGGATCATGAGGGGAGGCTTTGAGAAATCAGAGACACCATAAAGCAAAACAATATTAGAATTATTGGGGTCCCAGAGGAGAAGAAAGAGAGGAAGGGACAGAAGGTATATTTGAGCAAATCATAGCTGAGAATTTCCCTAATCTGGAGAAGGAAACAGGCATTCAAGTCCAGGAGGCACAGAGAACCCCCCTCAAAAAGCAATAAAAATAGATCAACACAATAGATCAATATAATAGTAAAGCTTGCAAATCTGAGATAAAAAGGAAATCCTGAAAGCAGCTCAAGACAAGAGGTCCTTAACCTACAAGGGTAGAAACATTAGACTGGCAGAAGACCTATCCACTGACACCTAGCAGGCCAGAAAGGGCTGGCATGATATATTCAAGGTACTAAATGGGTACTAAATGAGAAAAACATGCAGCCAAGAACACTTTATCCAGCAAGGCTGTCATTCAGAGTGGAAGGAGAGATAAAGAGCTTCCATGACAAACAGAAACTAAAAGAATTTGTGATCACTAAACCAGCCTGCAAGAAATATTAAAGGGGATCCTGTAAGCAAAGATAGAGCTCAAAAGTAACATAGACGAGAAAGGAACAGAGACAATATACAGAAACAGTGACTTTACAGGTAATACAATGGCACTAAATTCATATCTTTCAATTGTTACTCTGTAAATGGGCTAAATGCTCCAATCAAAAGGCTATCAGATTGGATAAAAAAGCAAAACCCATCCATATGCTATTTATATGAGACTCATTTTAGACCCAAAGACACCTCCAGATTAAAAGTGAGGGGATGGAGAACCATTTATCATGCTAATGGACATCAAAGGAAAGCTGGGGTAGCAATCCTTATATCAGACAAATTAGATTTTAAACCAAAGACTGTAGTAAGGGATGTAGAGGGACACTATACTTAAAGGGTCTATCTGACAAAAAGATCTAACAATTATAAATATGCTCCTAACTTGGGAGCAGCCAATTATATAAACCAATTAATAACAAAATTAAAGAAATACATTGATAATAATACAATAATCATAGGGGACTTTGACACCCTACTCACAGCAACGGGCTGATCATCTAAGCAGAAGATCAACAAGGAAACAAGGGCTCTGAATGACACACAGGACCAGATACTTCACAGACATATACAGAGCATTCCATCCTAAAGCAACAGAATACACACTCTTCTCAAGTGCACATGGAACATTCTCCAGAATAGATCACATACTGGGTCACAAATCAGGTCTCAATGGGTACCAAAAGATTGGGATTATTCCCTGCATTATTTTCTGACCACAATGCTTTGAAAGATGAACTCAGTCACAAGAGAAAATTTGGAAGGAACTCAAACACTTGGAGGTTAAAGAGCATCCTACTAAAGAATGAATGGGTCAACCAGGAAATTAAAGAAGAAATTTAAAAATTCATGGAAACAAATGAAAATAAAAGCATAACTCTTCAAAACCTTTGGGACTTCATCAAGATAAAAAGCTTCTGCACAGCAAAAGAAACAGTCAACAAAACTAAGAGGCAACTCATGGAATGGGAGAAGATATTTGTAAATGACATTACAGATAAAGGGCTGGTATCCAAGATCTATAAAGAACTTCTCAACTCAAAAGCGAAGATAGACCTCAAAAGTAACATAGACCAGAAAGGAACAGAGACAATATACAGAAACAGTGACTTTACAGGTAATACAATGGCACTAAATTCATATCTTTCAATAGTTACTCTGTAAATGGTCCAAATGCTCCAATCAAAAGACATAGGGACTTCTTCTATCTTGTTTATCTGCCATCCTCCAAGTGTGGCTTCTTCCTCGTGGTTCAAGATGGTTCTTCCAACACAAGCCATCTATATCTGCATTCCAGCAAAGAAGGGAGAGCTCCTTCATGTGGCACTTTAGCTTAAATCATTCTAGCCAGAATGTGGTCTCCCCTATATACATGAGAAACTGGGAAATGTGGTGTTTATTCTGGACAAACAAATAATCCAGTTAAGAAATGGGCAAGACATGAACAGACACTTCTCCAAAGAAGACACACAAATGGCTAACAGACATATGGAAAAAATGTTCAACATCACCAGCCATCAGGGAAATACAAATCAAAACCACAATGAGATACCACCTTACACCAGTTAGAATGGCAAAAATTAACAAGGCAGGAACCAATGAATGTTGGTGAGGATGTGGAGAAAGGGGAAACCTCTTACACTGTGGTGGAATGCAAGCTGGTACAGCCATTCCGGAAAACAGTATAGAGGTTCCTCAAGAAGTTAAAAATAGAGCTACCCTGTGATCCAGCAATTGCACTACTAGGTATTTACCCCAAAGATACAAATGTATTGATATGAAGGGGCAGCTAAACCCCAATGTTTATAACAGCAATGTCCACAATAGCCAAACTATGGAAAAAGCTGAGATGTCCATTGACAGATGAATGGATAAAGAAGATGTAGTGTGTATATATACATACACAATGGCCTATTACTCAGCCATCAGAAATGATAAATACCATTTACATTGACATGGATGGAATTGGAGGGTATTATGCTGAGCAAAATAAATCAGAGAAAGACAATTATATGGTTTCACTCATATATGGAATAAAAGAAACAGCACAGAAGACAATAGGGGAAGGGAGGGAAAACTTAATGGGAAGAAATCAGAGAGGGAGAAAAACCATGAGAGACTCTTAACTATAGGAAACAAACTGAGGGCTGCTGGAGGGGAGGTGGGTGGGGAATGGGGTAACTGGGTGATGGGCATTAAAGAGGGTATGTGATATGATAAGCACCAGGTATTGTAAGCAGCTGATGAATTATTGAACTCTACATCTGAGACTAAGGATGTACTATATGTTTTCTAATTTAATGTAAATTAAAAAAAAAAAAAAAGACTGGGTGGGCCCAGATAAATGAGAAGCAATCTCCTCATATAGTTCACTGACAGAAGGGACAGAATGTGATCCATTATTATAACACAATGTAAGAAGAGCTATGAAAGATGCCCACATACAATGCTTTAGCTATAAAATAGGACAACAAATAATTCTTTTTGAAGAAGACCAAAAAACACTAGTTTCAGAGAGATTATATCTGAATTAAGTGTTGAAGGATGAATAGGAATTTTCCAGGTAGGCAAAAGTCATCCACTTAAAGGCCCTGAAATAATTAGGACTAGGTTTCACTCTGTGTGTGACAGGAAAACACACACACACAACAAAAATAACTTGGCTTAACAAAACAAAATTTTATTTCTCTATGACACAGAGGCATCTGGAGCCAGTACGGCATCTCTATGATCATCAGTGAGCTGGACTTCTTCTGTCTTGTTTATCTGCCATCCTCCAAGTGTGGCTTCCTCTTCATGGTCCAGATGGTTCTTCCAACACGAGCCATCTATATCTGTGTTCCAGCAAAGAAGGGAGAGCTCCTTCATGTGGCAATTTAGCTTAAATCATTCTAGCTAGAATATGGTCTCCCCTATATACATGAGAAATTGGGAAATGTGGTGTTTATTCTGGACAGTCATAAGTCCAGGTGAACATCAAAGTTTCAATAACTGAGGAAGAAGAGGAGAACACTGAAAGATACTAAGAGTCTCTGCCACAGCCATGGAGAAATTAAAAAGTGTGTGGCCCATGGAAGGAGCTGGGAGAAATTCAGCATCTTAAAAACATAGCGAATGAGAAAGTTAAAAACGCAGCTGGAAGATAGGTGGGGGCCACTGATGATGAGTTCCTGGCTGAGCTAGGGAATTTTAGAATGGCTCTATAAACACTAGGGAGTCACATGGAGATGTTTAAGCAGATAAATGACATGATTAGAGCATTGTTTTAAGATAACTGGCAAGAGTGAGGTGATGGCTCTCAAAGGGAAAGAGAATACAGGTAATATAGTACATATTCATCACATGTGGCCAACTAGCATCTCCGAACATCCACCCTACATTATGGTAATTTCTCTAATTATGAGTTCCACCTTCTCAAAGTAGAAGCCAGATACTGTCAACTCCAAACGCCCTTGGGGCTGATAAGTGGAATCCAAGTCCCAACCCTTGTGAAATTGTATCAATCTATGGATGGAAGAAATTAGTTTAGGATCTGGGAGTACCCATGAGGGTATCCTGGGTATGTTCTTCAGGAAGGGTATAACTTCTGGGAGAGGGACAAGTCCTTGAACTGACAGGCCGGTCAAATTTGAATTCAATTTTAGCCTTCTTCCTTTTGTTATAATTCCCTGTACTTGCTTTGACCTTTCAGTAAAATCAGGTGGTATGAAAGAAAAAAAGTAAGAGACCAGAAATAGTTGTGGAGCGTGCCTATCTTCACCCCTTCACAGGCATGTAGAGAGGAAGCAAAATTTATCAAAAAACTGTATCCAGCAGAGAAATGAGTAGATGTCCACGGGAAAGGTGGGAGCAGAGATGAAGAAGACCAATGGCCAAGAGAACAGCTCAGGAGGAGTATAAATCAAAATCTTCTCATTCAATTTTACCAAGACACCTCAAGACAGGAAAGCTTAAGTTGCCTGTAAAACTGAATCATGGGAACTTGAGATATCACCCAATCCAGCAGTTTCTTAATTCACATTCAGTGGCAGCACCTCTCTTCAAAAGAAATGTTATCATTGTTGAAACTGAGGGATTGGTAATAGGGATTCTTTATATTATTCTATTTGGTGTATGTTGGAAATTTTCCATTAAAAATATTTTAAAGAAATATTGCATTGAGACATAATCTACAAAACAAACTGAATGCATGCAGTTTAAATACTGTCAAATTATGTTTCCAAGATTCAGCATACTTGCTAAGAATCATTTCCAAGGAGGTCTACCATATACCAGAATGATAAGGAGCACCTTGATTTTGAGGCACTCAGAGTTGGATAGCTCTGCTTGCCAGAAAATGCTGATATTGATCCAAAGTATGACGTCTTGTAACTTCAAATGAGAACCAGACAGTTCCCCCATCAAGAAATTATATTTATCCTTTTTGCTGCATTCAGTGCATTTTCAAATAATCCCAAATAATGGGCAAAGTTTGATATTCTGTATCACACTAATACATGCTACAAAGTCTGCTAGAGAGATGCCGAGGGCCATGTTTCCATCTTCTGGGTTGGTTAAAGAGATGTGAGCAAAATATTTAAGTTAAATTAAGATACCTACAGGCAAAACCTGACAAAGTGTTTTACATTGTGCTACATAACAGATTGAGTTTTTTTTTTTAATATCATGGTACTCTCCATCTTCACCTACCTGTCAGCTCCACATCATTTGTTATTAATTTAACACCAGAGAGCCTGGAAAGAGCTGCAAGCTAGTGAGGGCACACAAATTAGGAGCAAAGACGGCAAAGCCTCCCTGGTGATTCTTGTTCACAAACTTTAAGGGAATTTGAAAAATGCCTCTCAATTTGGAAAATGCTTGATATGAAATCAAAGAAAGTCTAGCAACACAAGTTTCAGTTGCTTAATCTAAATGCATCAACTGAGAATAAAGTATAAGCAGTCAGGTCATCTGTGGAATTCCAAGACTACCGTGGGAATACATATTTGTCCTCCTGATTTTCTTTAGCATCTCCTTCCTTAATTAAATGACCTATTTCCCGGACCAGCTGATTCTAAGCCAGGGATATCTATGTGCACCTCAGCAGGATGAGTTGGAGGAAAAGATGTGTCTAGTTTGCAGACTGATCTTCATAGCAGTGCTCCCTTACTAAGAATCACAGTTGGCCTTACACTGAAAAATTACATGAAACATGCTTGTCCCATGTCCAGTCTCAGGTGAGTGGTGTTCATTTCAATACATGTCTAAATTCCAGCCTACTCTCAAAAATGTTTCAAAGCAAAATGACACTTTAGTGTCAAGTACATGGAAAAGACCCATCTCTACTAAATTTCCTAATCGAATCCCATCTACTTAGGTTGGCATGCATATATATCTATATATGTTGAAAGTTAAGGATAAAATCTAAAGGTTGGCACTGACCATCATGTGATAGCAACTGACTAAATGTTCAGCAAACCTGTTTCCTCTTCTGCAGTCAATCAGGATTCTTGCAGGAAACAGAACCCAACTCTGATGATTCAAGAAACTTTGATGAAAGAACGATTTACAGAGGTGTGGAAATGATTAAGAAAATCAATAAGGGATGCTGAGGCACCCAGGGTCTAGCAAGAAGAAAAAGCCATTACCACTGATAGGTTGCCAACTGCTCTCAGATAGCATAGCCTGTCTTCTGGTCATCCCATAGACACAGGATGGACGACTCCTCAAGGCTGGCCATCTTGACTGATGACACTTCTTCATCCACCAAGAGAGTTGGAAGGAAGTCTATTACTCACACCCAAAGGACTTCAGGGAAGAGAAGGGTAGGTGCAAGGTGGTCTAGAATAGCAAGAGCAAAGAGCAGAGAGTTGCTTTGGCCATCATGCCTAGGGCATCAGAGTGAAGAAGGGTTCCCAAGCCCAAACTAGGACTATGAGGTTCAAACTTCCCATTGATGTCAAGAGCTCAAGGAGGTGTGCGGGATTTCCTTATGTAAAGTACCAGATGTGTGCTGGTGGGGAAGAGTTAGCTGGAAGCCCAAAAGCTGTCAGCCATCAAACATCGAAAATTGAATCAGACTCTATCAGACAGCCAAATAAATGCAAGAAGGGAGTAAGACATAGAAACTCCAAACTCTAACCCTCCAATCCCCTGCCTGTGCCTCCCACACTGAAGCTTTCTGGAAGCCAGAGGGTGAGAATTCTTGGGTAATGTCATCCATAGGGTGATGTCACTCTTCTGGGGCCCAGAGCAGAGCTAAAGAGAGTGGAGAATGGAACCTGGGGGTAAATGCCAAAGAACCAGCAGATACACAGACACCATTACTCAGCCTCTCCTCAGTTACATTAAACTTCACAACAGATTTCTAGCCAATAGCATGTGGACAGAAGTTGATGTGTGACAATTTCGATCCTAGCCCATAGTTCTTGACATGGCCCTCAATGTTCTTCCCGTGTTTTCATCTATAGTTCAGATTGAAAGGGTCCAGAAAAGGATTTGAGGTCTTCAATGATCATGGAGCTACTAGACTAGCTGAGCCTGAGTTTTTAAATGACTATCGGTCAGAGACCCACACTCAACAGTGACATGAGTGAGAAATCGATTTGTATGTGCTAAGCTTCTGAGTCTGTGGAACTGTTATGTAGACAACTGTAACCAATACGTACATGAATATTTTGGGGAAGAAAAAGTCTAAAATGAGCTGAAGTTTGCAAAAGAGACTTAGAATAACTCTTTAAAATCCATTCTAAAAATTATTAGCAATAAAGGACCATGAAATAATAGGTTACCTACTTGGGGCCAAAATGATCAAACCTTTGGTTCATTAGTTTTGCCTCTGTACTTTCTGCCAGTATTATAGAAGGTGTGTATGGAAGAAAAGGAAGGAGAATAGCTTTGGGGTAGGAATCCAACCATATCTGCCATAAATGGGGACGAGTGCGACCCTTCAACACCAGCATGTAGACTGCGAGTCCTTGCATGTGTGTATAGTTTGGACCACTGTAAAGCCCATCCTCTTTCTTCAATGCTATTCTGTCTCCCTAAGATTTCATTCCTAGGATGACTATTCATTTAATCTTCATTTACTCATTCTAGAAACATTTATTGAATGGTAACTCTGTGCCAGCCACCTTCCCAGTGACTTAGTGTCTACTTGAAAGAGTCCTAGATGTGAAGTGTAGCAAGTGCTTTGTTGAAGGACCTATAGGGTTCAGTGGGACCCCAAAGGGGGGGGGTGACCAGCTCTGCCCTGCTCAGGAGCAGGGGTGTGGCTGGGTTAGGAAAGTCTTCAGAAAAATAGTGACCCAGAGCAGGGGGAAAGGAAGTAGCTATATGGGCACATGTGCTTCCAAAAACCTGTGCTCCTCTTATGAGAAAGAATTAGCTTGCCCCAAGAGATGGGTCAGTGTATGATGGTCACAGGCTAACTCTTCACTTAAAGGGTAGCACAGAAGACACGCTTCACCTTTGGGCCTTCCTCCAGAAACGTTGGGCAGATACTCTGCTGCTACAAATCTTGTGATTATCTGCATCATTGCCCCGGGGCTGAGGTTGAAGCTGTGCCAACAGCTCTTCCCTAACACATTCCCAGCTCAGCAACAATGTTGGCACAAGCAGCAGCTGCTGGTGGGCAGACAAGCCACCACTGCATAGCAGTGACCCTGAATGGCTCTCAGGCCAAGCTCTAGCTGAGTTCTAATGAAGTGCTATCCCCAGGAAGAACCTAGAGCTTCGTTGAGTTGCCACTGAGTCTGAGAGGTTTGAAGCTGCAAGGAACCCATCCAGAAGGGGCAGGCCTCAAAACCTGGGGGAAACTGGATTCTTTCATTCTTCTAAGGTACTTCTATCTCTGAATGCTCCGAAAAAGCATTTTCTTACCTTCATGTGAGCTTCAATTTTCTCCTCTGTAATACGGGGTTCATAATAGTATTTGCTTCAAAGGTTGTTGTGAGGATCCACAAGCTAATACGAGTAAGGAGCTTAGCGTGGTGTCTGGGGCACAACAGTGAGTGACAAATGTCTGAAAGTCCAATGATGAGTATGACAGTGAGATGGGGCTGATGAGATGATAAATGGCCATTCCTGAGCTCAAAGAAGGTGGTTCGGGTGATCAGTAAATGAGTGATTGGGGCAGCTGAAGGAAATGATTTTTCCTTGAGGAAACTGCTTACCAACTCACAATTTGTAGTTTTCTGAATCATTTTATTTGCACTGGCCTACTGATCACATATGGATTTCTTGCTTTTGGGTTTTTGACCCTTACTTAAAAGCAGAACTCTACCATATCCTCACAATTTGAGTTAATCATTTGACCCATCAGCCTAGCTTTCCACATCATTCTGTACCTCCATTTTTTTCATTCAACAAATGAATTTATCCCCACTACTGTCCTGAGCCTTGTGTCAGGTGTTGATGACTCAGCAATAAACAGGACAGAGTCTATGCCCTCAGAAGTTTTGCTGGTGGCAGGCAGAGAGACAAGAAAGTAGTTTCAGTGCAGTGGGGTACTTCTTGTGGAGGGAGCATTCCCAAGGCTGCTGTGAGTGCTCAGAGCCCCAGCCCTAGGTGAAGGCGAGAGTGGGAGGGCAGGGGCATTTCTGGTGGGGACAACTACCAATGCAAAGGCTCAAAGGCAAGAGGGCACAAGGGGCTTTCAGGACTGTGAGGAGACAGGCAGGGTTGGAGAAGACAACATCAGGCAGGAAGTGTCAAAAGATGAGTCTGAAGAAGTCAATGGTGGTCAGGACCTTAGTTGCTGGGCCAAGGAGTCTGGACTAAATTCTCAGGCCTTAGCAGGGCACTGACAAAATAGACTGGTAGTTTAGATAGATGTCTAGAGCTGTAGGGTGGAGGACAGAGGGAAGAGAACAAAATGGATACTGGGACCCCCGGCAGGAAAAAGCTCCCTATGTAGGATCTACTCCAGGTAGCTAAAAAATTTCAAGTGGCCAGTGATGGTGACCATAAGATAAGGCATGAGTAATGAGGATGGGGAACAGCAGAGCAGCATTCATGGGGTAACAGTGACCAGAAGGCAATCTGGGCCCAAACACAGATCCATTGTAGACCCTCTTAGCCAGTCTGCCTACGCTGGGGAGGCAGGAGAAGGAAGACTGTCTTGGGCCTTGAACCCACCCTCTGTTGCCCACATTGGGACATGAAGGAGAGGTAAGTCAGGGATGGCACCTGGACTTCTGACCTGGGCAAATGTTTGCATGTCATTCAGTGAGACAGAGTTAGGAAAGAAGGAGTATCCCTGAGGAAAGGGCGGGAGACAGTACAGCGAGCTCACTTCACACATGCTGAGTTTGAGGCATCTAAGAGACTTTGGAGTAAAGACTTCTGAATGCAGCTTACAAGGCCCTTCTGATCCAGCATCTCTTACCTGTCCAGCCTCCCCTCTCAGTACTCACCTTGGGCAGTTCCTGCAAAGAATCATGTTCTCCTCACATATATAGCCTTTGCACATGCAATTCCCACCACCCAGAACTCTCCCCCAACACCATGTCACCCTACCTCTCTCCCAAACAACCCGTTCATCCTTCAAGTCTTTGCTTGGGTACCAGGACCTCCTGGAAACTTCCCTGACCTCCCGCAGTTCCATGTTAAGTGTCCCTTTGTGTGTTCTTGCCACTCTCCCTACTTCCCAATCATTATCTACCACAGGGTTGTGATTATCTGTTTTCCAGTCTCTTCCCTCAAGACGACCTAAGCTTGATGGAGAAGGGGGTGCTCATCAATGTGTCCCTAGTGCTTGATCAGTGCCTGGCACATAGTAATGGCTTAAAAATTGAGGGGACACCCGTAGACGTGAGAGGTCTCTGTGACAAAGAGAAATTAGCACATGTGGCACATACGTCACCTATTTACCTCACACTTGATGTCACTTAAATATGGGTTCAAAACTCAAACATGTTCTGAAATAGAAAGTTACACTCTCCTAAAACTGAAAATTGGTGATAGGCACTGCTAAGAGCAATCTGATACAGTAACAGTTTCTGGCATATGCAGCTCATTTTAACAGATGCCAATATGACATACAGAAAGCTGTCAGGCCTGCTCCAAAAAGGAAAGTCAGCCAGTTCATGTTCCACTTGCCAAATTAATTTCATTTGACGTTCAGTTTGTATCCTAAGGTACTGTGGATTTAAGAGAGCAGATTAGGGAAGTGTTCCATCTGACAAAATCAAATCCTCAAGTTATTTTTATTGTGAGTAAGCCTGTCTTGACAGGGATATCTCCAATCAAATATGCAAATCATCTAAGAAATATATTCATTGATTTTTTTCATTTTTTTATTGTTATGTTAGTCACCATATAGTACATCATTAGTTTTTGATGTAGTGTTCAATGATTCATTCATTATTTGCATATAAGACCCAGTGTTCATTACAACACATGATTATTTTAAATAAAATTTACCTTTCTCCTCTTTCTTATGCCTAGCATTGAGTGAAGAGCATGCAACAGGGACGCCTGGGTGGCTCAGTTGTTAGGTGTCTGGCTTTGGCTCAGGTCATGATCCCAGGGTCCTGGAATCGAGCCCCACATTGGGCTCCCTGTTTATGCGGAGTCTGCTTCTGCCTCTCCCTCTGCCCCTCCACCACAGTAGTTCTATCTCTCTCTCTCAAATAAATAAATAAAATCTTTAAAAAAAAAAAAGCTGAGTTGAAATCTCAGATCCTCTGTCTACTAAAGGGGGTCTCAACCCCAGCTGCACGTTAGAATCACCTGGACTTAGGGATACCTGGTTGGCTCAGTTGGTTAAATGTTTGACTCTTGATTTCAGCTCAGGTCATGATCTCATGGTTGTGGGATCGAGCCTTGAGTTGGGCTCTGTGTTCAGTGTGGAGTCTGCTTAAGATTCTCTCTCTCCTTCTGCCTTTGTCCCTCCCCCCGCTCAAGCACTCTTTCTCCCTCTATCTCTCCATCTCTCAAAATAAATAAATAAAATCTTTTAAAAAAATCGCCTGGGGTTTGTTTTTCATTCTGTTTTCTTTCAATACCAATACCTGGTTCTAACCCAGATAGAGCAAATCAGAATCTTCTTAAGTATGGTATGACATTTGCATTTTCTTAAACTCCAGGTGATTCATATATGTGTTTATTAGCTATGTGAATTTGGGCAACTAATTTAATATCCCTGGTATACAAAATGGACTGTAGTCAACGTCCACCACTGTAATGGCTGATCACCCAAACTTTTCTTCTAATTTAACAGTTTTTTGCTAGAATAAGGCTTAAGAAAATATCCATACATTGCAGGTAAGGAGTTAAGATGCCAGAGTAGTAGAGGGACCCTATGCTTTCCTCTTCACTTGAACACAGCTACATAAATAGCAAATCATTCGGAACACTCGGGAAATCAATCTGAGGACTAAAAGAACAAACTGCACAACGAGAGGGACAAAAGAGGCCACACTTTGGAAGGTAAGAGGTGTGAAGAGGTGAATTGGGGGAAAAAAGAATTGCAGGTGCTGTGGTGGGGAAGGAACCCTGATCACAGAGACAGGAGAGAGGGGGAAAGAGAGAGAGAGAGAGAGAAAGCATTATTTGGGGGGATTGCACAAGAAAAACACTTCCCCAAAATCACTGACTGGGAAAATGAGAGGGGCTGATTATCACAAATTTTTATAAGCAGCAGAGCTCAAAGTCTGAAGTTTTAGAAATCTGTGCCACTGCTGGGGTGGAGCCTGGTGGGAGCAGTGGTGCTTCTGTGGAGGAGGGCAGAGGCCTGGGAGTGGACAGCTTGGTCTGAGGATCCCCTGGGTTGCACTGGGAGAAACAGTTCCCCTTCTTGGAGTGCATTTGGGAGAGGTGGCATTGCCTCTCACGGGACAAAAGACCCAGGAGGCGCCATTGAGTTGATTCATATATCAGCATAGCAGCAGAGACACCTGCTGAGGAGAGCTAACCTGGAAGTCAGCTTTTGGCTGCACTTTACCATAAACTCTGAGTCCCTACATGGTCATGTGACTGCTTTTCTGGGACAAACCAGCACTAGCCACAGCATGGCGAGACCCTCCCCCAGAGGATCAGTGCAGATCTGCGCTGTGCCAGGTCCCTAAAATATGGAGTTTTGAAACCCAGCTGCATGCTTGAGATAAAACACAGGAGCACTGTGCCGCCAGGTGGGCAGAGGGCTCAGACACAGACAGGGTGAAGTCAGGAATCTGACAGAAGCCTGGGACACAAGAGGGGAGACTATTTGCTCTTCTGTGAGGACTTCCTAAACAGCGACAGGCACAAACTCCCCTCTCCAGGGAAGAGAGCAGGCCCATGCCATTTTCTCGCCCCTCCTGTCAGCATGGATGGACTTCAACAAGTGGCACAGCACACACAGTGGAAGCTTGAGCTGCTTGCACCAAGCCCCAGCCTCTTGCACTCTGAAGGTGCTTTTTACTAGAGCAAGTGTGGTTGAAAGCCAGAGCTGCAGCAGACCCCTCCCCCAGAAGATGAGCACAACCCTCCACCCCCACCCCACACACACCAGGTCTACTGATCAGAGTGCTGCAAAGCTTCAGCTCTAGTGGAAAGAGACCAGGCATAGGTTTTACTAACACACAAAAGCCAGAGACCTAAGCAAAATGCCAAGACAGAAGAATTCATCCATCCCAAAGGAAAGAACAAGAAGAGGTCATAGCCAGGGAGCTAATCAACACAGATATAAGTAATATGCCTGAATCAAAATTTAAAACAACAACCATAAGGACACTAGCCGGGCTTGAGAAAAGCATGGAAGAAACCAGAGAGGCCCTAACTGCAGAGATAAACGAACTAAAAACTAGTTATGTCAAAAAAAAAATGCTGTAACTGAGATGCAAAACCAACTGGATGTAATGATGACCACAAGGAAGGAAGAAGCAGAGGAACAAATAAGTGACATAGAAAATAAAATTATGGAAAACAATGAAGCTGAGAAGAAGAAGGAAAGAAAAATATTGGTGCACAAATGTAGACTTAAGGAACTCAGTGACTCCAAAAAGTATAATGACATTCACATCATAGGAGTCCCAGAAAAAGAGGGAGAAGGGGGCAGAAGGTTTATGTGAGGAAATTATAGCTGAAAAATTCCCTAATCTGGAAAGAAACAGACATCCAAATCCAGGAGGCACAGATTAAAATCAACAAAAGCCAGCCAACACCAAGACATATCACAGTAAAATTTGCATAATACAGAGATAAGGAAAACATCCTGAGAGCAGCAAGGGAAAATAAATCCTTAACTTACAAAGGAAGACCCATAAGGCAGCTGCAGACTTATCAATAGAAACTGGGCAGGCCAGAAAAGAGTAGCATGATATATTCGATGTGCTGAATGGGGAAAATATGAAGCCAAGAACACTTTATCCAACAAGGCTATCATTCAGAATAGGAGAGATAAAGAGTTTCCCAGACAAACAAAAACTAAAGGAGTTCATGAACACTAAACCAGCCCTGCAAGAAGTATTAAAGGGAACTCTTTGAGTGGGAAAGAAAGACCAAAAGCAACAAAGACTAGAAAGAAACAGAGAAAATCTCCAGAAACAGCGACTTTACAGGTAATACAATGGCACTAAATTCTTATCTATCAATAATTACTCTGAATGTAAATGGACTAAATGCTCCAATAAAAAGACATAGGATACTGGTTCCTGGGTGGTTCAGTCGGTTAAGCATCTGCCTTCAGCGCAGGTCATGATCCCAGGGTCCTGGAATCAAGCCCTGCGTCGGGCTTCCTGCTCAGCAGGAAGCCTGCTTCTCCCTCTCCCACTTCCCCTGCTTGTGTTCCCTCTCTCGCTGCATCTCTCTGTCAAATAAATAAATAAAATCTTAAAAACTGTTATAAAAAATAAATTTAAAAAAAGACATAGGATATCAGAATGGATTAAAAAAACAAGACCCATCTATATGCTGCTTACAAGAGACTCATATTAGACTTAAAGACACCTCCAGATTGAAAGTGAGGGAATGGAGAACCATCTATCATGCTAATGGATGTCAAAAGAAAGCTGGAGTAGTCATACATATATCAGACAAACTAAATTTAAAACCAAGACTGTAACAAGAGATGAAGAAGGGCACTATACTGTAATAAAGGGGTTTATCCAACAAGAAGATCTAATAATTGTAAATATTTATGCCCCCAACTTGGGAGCACCCAAATATATAAAACGATCAATAACAAACATAAAGGAACTCATTGGCAATAATACAATACTAGTAGGGAACTTTAACACCCCATTTACAGCAATGAACAGATCATCTAAGCAGAAAGTCAACAAGGAAACAATGGCTTTGAATGACACGCTGGACCAAATGGACTTAATAGATATAGTCAGAACATTTCACCCTAAAGCAGCAGAATATACATTCTTTTCAAGTGCACATGGGGCATTATCCAGAATAGATCACATACTGGGTTACAAATCAGGTCTCAACCAGTACCAAAAGATTGGGATTATTCCCTGCATATTTTCAGACCACAATGCTTTGAAACTTGAAGTCAACCACAAGAGAAAATTTGGAAAGACCACTAATACATGGAGGTAAAAGAATATCCTACTAAAGAATGAAGGGGTCAACCAGGAAATTAAGTTAAATTAAGGAAGAAATAAAAAAATACATAGAAAGAAATTATAATGAAACCATGATGATCCAAAACCTTTGGGATGCAGCAAGGGCAGTCATAAGAGGGATGTATATAGCAATACAGGCCTACCTTAAGAAGCAAGAAAAATCTCAAATACACAACCTAACCTTATACCTAAAGGAGCTAACAAAGGAGCAAATAAAGCCTAGAGCCAGCATTAGAAGGGAAATAATAAAGATTAAAGCAGAAATAAATGATATTGAATTTATATTGAATTTATTGAATTTATAAAATTGATAAACCCCTAGCCAGACTTTTGACAAAAAGAAAGGAGAAATAACCCAAAAAAATAAAATCATGAATGAAAGAGAAGTGTTAACAACCAACACCACAGAAATATGAACAATTATAAGAGAATATGATGAAAAATTATATGCCAACAAACTGGACAATCTGGAAGAAATGTATAAATTCCTAGAAATATACAAACTACCAAAACTGAAACAGGAAAGAAAATTTGAATAGATCCACAACTAGCAAAGAAATAGAATCAGTAATCAAAAATCTCCCAACAAACAGAAGCCCAGGGCCAGACGTCTTCCCAGGCAAATTCTACCAGACATTTAAAGAAGACTTAATACCTTTTCTCAAACTGTTCCAAAAAATAGAAATGGAAGGGAGACTTCCAAACTCATTCTACGAGGCCAGCATGACCTTCATTCCAAAACCAGAGAAACACCCCACTAAAAAGGAGAATTACAAATCAATATCCCTGATGAACATGGATGCAAAAATTCTTAACAGGATACTACCAAATCAAATCCAACAGTATATTAAAAGAATTATTCACCACAATCAAGTGGGATTTATTCCTGGGCTGCAGAGGTGGTTCAATATTTGCAAATCAATCAATGTGATTCACCACATTAATAACAAGAAAGGATAAGAACCATAATGCAGAAATGCATTATGCATTAATGCATTTCTCAATAAATGCAAAAAAAGCATTTGACAAAATACAGCATCCATTCTTGATAAAAAACCCTCAACAAAGTAGGGATAGTTGGAACATACCTCAATACCATAAAAGCCATGTACAAAAGATCCACAGCTGGATCATCCTCAATGGGGAAAAATTGAGAGCTTTTCTTCTAAGGTCAGGAACATGACAGGAACGTCCACTCTCACCATTGTTATTTCACATAGTACTGGAAGTACTAGCCTCAGCAATCAGACAATGAAAAGAAATAAAAGGCATCCAAATTGGCAAGGAAGAAGTCAAATTTTCATTATTCACAGGCGACATTATACTCCGTGTAGAAAATCTGAAAGACTCCACCAAAAAAGTGCCAGAACTGATACATGAATTCAGCAAAGTTGCAGGAATCAACATTCAGAAATCTGTTGCATTTCTATACAACAATAATGAAGAACTAGAAAGAGAAATCAAGGAATCTATTTCATTTACAGTTGCACTGAAAACCATAAGACACCTAGGACTAAACCTAACCAACAAGGTAAAAAATCTGTACCCTGAAAACTATAGGACACTTACAAAAGAAATTGAAGATGACACAAAGAAATGGAAAAACATTCCATGCTCATGGATTGGAAGAACAAATATTGTTAAAATGTCTATACTACCCAAAGTAATCTGCACTTTGATGCAATCCCTATCAAAATACCACCAGCATTTTTCACAGAGGTAGAACACAAAATCCTAAAATTTGTATGGAACCACAAAAGACCCTGAATAGCCAAAGCAATCCTGGAAAAGAAAAGCAAAGCTGGAGGCATCACAATTCCAGACTTCAAGCTATATCACAAAGCTGTAGTCATCAAGACAGTATGGTACTGGCACAAGAACAGACACACAGATCAATGGAACAGGCTAAAGAACCCAGAAATGGACCCACAACTCTATGGCCAACTAATGTTCAACAAAGTAGGAAATAATATCCAATGGAAAAAAAGACAGTCTTCAATAAATGGTGCTGGGAAAACTGGACAGCCACATGCAGAAGAATGAAACTGGACCACTTTCTTATATCATACACAAAAGTAAATTCAAAACAGATGAAAGACCTAAATGTGAGATAGGAAACCATCAAAATCCTGAGGAGAACACAGGCAGCAACCTCTTTGACATCGGCCAGAGCAACCTCTTACTAGAAACATTTCCAGAGGCAAGGAAGACAAAAGCAAAAATGAATTATTGGGACCTCATCAAGATAAAAAGCTTCTGCACAGTGAAGGAAACAATCGACAAAATTAAAAGGCAGCCTACAGAATGGGAGAAGATATTTGCAAATCACATATCTGGTAAAGGGTTAGGAACCAAAATCTATAAAGAACTTATCAAATTCAACACCCCAAAAAACAAATAATCCAGTTAAGAAATGGGCAGAAGACATGAATAGACATTTTTCCAAAGAAGACATCCAGATGGCTAATAGACATATGAAAAAATGCTCAACATCACTCAGCATCAGGAAAATACAAATCAAAACCATGATGAGATACCATCTCACACCTGTCAGGATGATTAAAATTAACAACACAAGTAACAGCAGGTGTTGGCGAGGATACAGAGAAAGGGGGAATGCAAACTGGTGCAGCCACTGTGGAAAACAGTGTGGAGGTTCCTCAAAAAGTTAAAAATAGAAGTACCCTACAACCCAGCAATTGCACTACTAGGTAGTTACCCAAAGGATACAAAAATACTGATTCAAAGGGGCACATGCTATCATATGACCTCACTGATATGAGGAATTCTTAATCTCAGGAAACAAACTGAGGGTTGCTGGAGTGGTGGGGGCTGGGAGGGATTGGGTGGCTGGGTGATAGACATTGGGGAGGGTATGTGCTATGGTGAGCACTGTGAATTGTACAAGACTGATGAATCACGGATCTGTACTTCTGAAACAAATAACTCAACATATTTTAAGAAAAAAGAAAAAGAAGAAGATAACAGGAGAGGAAGAATGAAGGGGAGTAAGTCAGAGGGGGAGATGAACCATGAGAGATGATGGACTCTGAAAAACAAACTGAGGGTTCTAGAGGGGAGGGGGGTGGGGGGATGGGTTAGCCTGGTGATGGGTATTAAAGAGGGCACATTCTGCGTGGAGCACTGGGTGTTACGCACAAACAATGAATCATGGAACACTACATCAAAAACTAATGATGTAATGTATGGTGATTAACATAACAATAAAAAATTATTAAAAAAAAACAAAGGGGCACATGCACCCCAATGTTTATAGCAGCATTTCAACAATAGCTAAATTATGGAAAGAGTCCATATGCCCATCAGCTGATGAATGGATAAAGAAGATTTGGTATATATATATACAATGAAATGTTATGCAGCCATCAAAAAGAATGAAATCTTGCCATTTGCAATGACGTTGATAGAGCTAGAGTACATAATGCTAAGCGAAATAAGTCAGTCAGAGAAAGACAAATACCATGTGATTTCACTCATATATGGAATTTAAGAAACAAAACAGATGAACATAGGAGAAGGGGGAAAAAAGAGAGGGAGACAAACCATAAAAGACTCTTAATGATAGAGAACAAACTGAGGGTTGCTGGAGAGGAGGTGGGTGGGGGATGAGCTAAATGGGTGATGGGTATTAAGGAGGGCATGTGTTATGTTGAGCACTGAGTGTTATATGTAAGTGATGAATCACTAAATTTTACTCCTGAAACCAATATTACACTATATGTTAATGAACAAAAATTTAAATAAAGATTTGAAAAAAAGAAAATATCCATACACTGCAATTGGTTTTGTCCCTAGAACTCTTTAAATTTATAAGTTCTACCTCCCTCCTTTATTTTTTCTTTCTAATTTATTTAATGAAATAGATCATTTGTTCTAAAGAGTTTTCCATGGTAGAATTTGCTGATTGTCCATGGTGCTACTTAACATGTTCCTCTTTCCCCCAATACTTCCTGTAAATTGGTTGCTAGAGCAAAAGGCTTCATCAGATTCAGATGCAATTGGCAAGACTACTTCAATTGTCAAGACTACTTGTTAATGTGTGGTGTGAGCAATTATTAATAGTCATTGCCTAGGTCCATTATTTCATTGGGGGGATGCAAAACATTGATATTCTATGGTTTTATCTTCATTTATTAGCTTGAGCACTTCCATAAAGAGAAATTTTCCCTTCATCAGTATTTGGTTTCCCTGAAATACAGTATCAATAGAATAATCAAGAAAAAAACGTTTATTTGTTCCCAATATTTATCACGTTTCAAAATAATGAACTGGATCACTAGAATTATCCAAAGGTGATCAATGCTTTTTTTGTTTTTTAGTATCACTATGACCTCATAGATCCAAATATATTTAAAGTGTTTTAATCCATTACAGTTATTCTTACTGACCCTCAAATGATACTATCCCATCCTTTGGCACTTCTTCATTACTCTTTGATAAGTTCTTTGCTTTCTGCTATGACAAGATGATCTAGGCTCATCTTATACATGTCTTGTCCCAGATCTGGAATCAGTCAGTTCAGCAAAGAACCATTATTCCCTTTAGTGGAAACAGTATTTGAAACTAGAATCTGGGTACAATGGGCTCTCAGTGTTATGGAGTTGTTCCTGTCTCTAAGACTTTTAAGTGATCAGAGCTTGATAGGAAATACTTTTCATTTTCTTTAAGATAAAATCATCATGAGCTCATATTGATATTTCAATTCAAATTCAGAACTGAAGAGTTCTGATTTATCTCATTATCTTACATCTTGTTCCTCTTTTCTGCTGTACCAAAACCCCTACTTTCTAGCAACACCACATAATTACTCCCTTGCTTTGTGCCACAGTACATATGCCTTAGTACAAAGTTCATAGTATACATGCCTTAGAATATAACACATGCCTTGGAATACAACACTTAGAGCCCAGCACTGCCAATATGCTAATCAAACAAAAAAAAACAGATTTTTTTCATGAATTTTTTTCTTTAGAGTGTATCTCACTAAAAATGTACAACTAAATTATTGTGTTATAAAGGCATTTAAAAGAGTTCCACGCTATGTGATTGTGCCACCAAATTGACCCGCCATGCCATTTGCTTTATTTTGCTTTCAGTTTTTCAAGGATAAACTTTTTAAATTGAATATGTTTATAATTATGTAAAAATATGTACCTGCTTCCAAAGTCAAACCTATAGGAAAAAGTATGGTCACAAAAGTCTAGTTTCTATTTCTGTTACCTTCCATTTTTTTTAAGTTTTTGGTTTATCATTCCACTTTTTAAATAGAAGGAAAAATGTGTGTATATTTGTACCACCCTCTTCTTCATTAGATGAATGGTAGCATGCTATTAACACTTTCTCCGCCTTGCTTTTTTCACTTAACAATATATTCTGGAGATCATTCTGTACCACTATACAGAGATGGTCTTCATTCCTTTGGGGAGCTACATAGTATTCTGTACCCTATTTCTTCAACCTGTCCACTATTTAAGGACATTTGGGTGTTTCTAATTTTTGTTATAATGAACAGGATGGCATTCAATAGCCTTATACACACATAGTTTTTGTTGTCATGTTTTTGTCAGTATTCCATGGAATCAATTTTAGAGGTGGAATTTCTGGGCCAAAGGCTAAACATGTTTGTAATTTTGCTAGCCACCACCCAATTCCCCACATAGGGATTATATCAGCGTGCTGTCACCTGAAATGTCTGAGTTCCCATTTTTTAACATAGCCTACATGTTCTCACAACTTTGGACTGTTGCCAATATGATAGATAAGAAATGATATCAATGTGGTTATAATTTTCATTCCCCTTATTATGAGTACATTTTGTGTTATTATGAGAACATAGTGTAAGTACAAATCACCCATGTTTTCTTTTGGTACTCATAAGCTTTTATTTAATACATTTAAATCTCTAATATATTTGGAATTAATCTGTGTGTGTGTAGTGGGAGCTATTGAATACCATTTATTAAGAAGTCCATCTTTTCCCCCCACTGATTTGAGATGTTGCCTTTATTGCATATTAACAAGTACGGCTAGGTCTATATCGGGATTTTCTATCCTGGTCCACGGATCTGTCTCTTCATATGTCAATACCACCTTGTTTTGATTAGAGAAGATTTATAATAAAGCTTTAAAGGGCTCTCCCAGCTCCCACTCTTCATTGCTCTTTTTCACCCACAGAATTTTTATGTTCTTTCTTGTTTGTCTGTTCTGAATGAACTCTTTACTTATCCAGTTCCATATTTTTTAAAAAAAACTGTTATTTTTATTGGAATTTAGTAATTTATAAATTAATATGGCATGTCTATCCATCTGTTCAACTGTACTTTTGCAGCTTTGTGTTTTTATATTGTTATTGATATGACTAACATGTTTTTTATATCTCCATTTTTTAATATTTAATACAAATGGGATCTCTTTAATTGTAACTTCTAACATTGATTTTTTTATGTTCCTATTATAATCTGTTGCTTTGATAAATTTTCTCATTATTTGTAGTTTTTCCATTGATTATCTTGAGTTTTGAAGATATAAAATCAAATTCTCTACAAACAGATTTTGACCTCTCATTTCCATTTGAATGCATTTAATTGCTTTTTCTTATCTAAGAGCATTGGCTAAAACTCTCTCACACAATGTTATGAAATAGCTGAGAGGGAGAGCTCTCTTGCTTTTTTCCCGACTTTAACAAGAAAGCTTCTAATGTTTTCCCATTAAATAAAAAGTAAACTCTACCTTTGGGATTTTGGCACACACATGTGCAAGCACACACACACTCAAACATATGTATATATTAATTCCTATGTTACTGAGTGTTCTTAATGTGAATGAGTATTAAATAATGTCAAAGGATGTTTCTGAGCCTGCAGTGATGATTATATGATTTTTCTCCTTAGCCATATTAACATGATGCATTATATTAACAGATTTCCTAATGTTGGACCACCCTAGCATTCTTGGAATGAATTCCATGTATTCATGATGTATTTTTTTATATGTAACTGGATTCTATTTGCTAATACTTTATGATTTTTACACATATTTTTATAACTGAGATTGTTCTGTAGTTTTCCTGTTTAGAGATATCGTTGACAGGTTTAGGGATCAATGGTTTAGTCTCTTTGTAAAACAAATTTCTAAGTTTTTCTTCTTTGCTCTGGAGTAGTTTAACCAGCATTGAGGTGATCTGATCTTTAACTTTGGTAGAATCCCACTGTGAATACATCTGGAACTGGTACTTTTTTGTGAGGCAGCTCTTTTACTACTTCCTCTACTTTTTCCATAGTAATTACTGTGGAATCTTTAGGATATCTTTCTTGCTGGTGTCAATTTGATTACATTACATTTTTCTAGAAAAAAATTCAAAAAATTTTTGTAGGAAACCTCATCTAAGTTTACATTTATTTGCAGAGACTTATACAAAATAAATCTCTTATGATTTCTAAAATTCTCTCTGTTATGATGGTGATTGCCCTCATCACTTTCATTTTTTTAAATTTTTTTTAAAGATTTTATTTATTTATTTGACATAGAGAGACAGCCAGAGAGGGAACACAAGCAGGGGGAGTGGGAGAGGGAGAAGCAGGGAGCCCAGTGGGAGCAGGGAGACTGATGGGAGCAGGGAGCCTGATGCGGGGCTCGATCCCAGGATCCTGGGATCATGACCTGAGCCAAAGGCAGATACTTAACAACTGAGCCATCCAGGCACCATCCCCCCCTCCATGACTTTTAATTTTGTGTATTTATGCTTTCTCCTTTTTACATTTTTCACTACGTACTAGCTAGTGGTTTGTTAATTTTGTGAATTTTTCAACTTTTGCGATTTGAATTTATTCATAAGTTCTACTCTTTTGTTGTTATTGTTGTTTTCTTACACATTTCTTTTATATTTATCACTTTTTTCCTGGTGCTTTCTTCTGGCTTATTTTTAAATTCTTTACATTTCAATTTTATTTTAATTCATTTTTCATTTTTATTTGTATAAATATTTCACAGAATAAATTTTCCATCATACCTGCATTCATAGATTCATGAGGTTCTGCTATTTCACCCTATGTTTCCTCATTAACCCAAGAGTTGCTTATTAAAATGTTTTTACATTTCTAAAAGAAGTCTTTTTAAATTTTTATTTTTATTAGTTTCTGATTCTACTGCATTGTGGTCAAAAAATTATTTTTATTCTTTAGAATTTGTTACTTTTCAAATTTATTTTTTTTTCCTTCGTGATCTAAGATGCAATCAATTTTCATGAATGTTCATGTTCACTCAAAATGAAGGTATGGGAGGCTGACAATGGCCCCCCAATATCAGGTCTTATCACTAGAACCTGGAAATATATTACTCTATAAAGGAATATGAAAAAGGGTCTTTGCAGATATGATTAAGTTAAGGATATATAGATGGGGAAATTATCCTGGATTATCCAATTGGGCTCTCTATGCAACTACAATGGGTCTTTATGAGAGAGGGACAGAGGGAGACTTGACACACACAAAGGAGAAGTGTGTGTGAAGATGAAAGAGAAAGAAATCTGAAGATGCTGGCCTTGATTGGAAGGATGCAGCCTGCTGACACCTTGATTTTGACGCAATGAAATTAATTTTGGACTTCTGGCCTCCAGAATGCAACAAAATGAATTTCTGTTGTTTTAATCCACCAAGATGGTAGAAATTTGTCATAGCAGTCAAAGCAAAACTAATACATAAGGTGTTTCCTCTATCTATCAGGTTTCAGAGATTTGTACATATGTATATGTTCTCCATTACTGCTTATCTTTCTGGATTTTCTCTATTCTTCCTGATTTTTTTTTCCTACTTGTTCTGTCTCAGATTGAGGGAGATATACTAAAGGTTCCCATTATTCCTGAGTTTCTACGTCTCCTGCCATCTCTTGTTGTATCTGCTTGGGTGAAAATTTTGTCACGTTTTTGGGTACATAACATTAATCACTATTTTATTTTTATCCCATATTGTAGCCTTTAGCATTATAAAGTGCCCTTTGTGCTGTTTTGGATGTTCTCCTATAAACAACATCGTGCGAATTTTGCTTTGTTAGACAATTCTAAAATCTTTTTTGGGGCACCTGGGTGGCTCAGTCAGTTACATGTCTGCCTTTGGCTGAGGTCATGATCTGAGGGTCCCGGGATTGAGCCCCGTGCCAGGTTTTCCTGCTCAGTGGGAAATCTGTTTCTCCCTCTCCCTCTGCTACACACTCGTGTGTGCTCTCTCTCTAATAAATACAAAAAAAAATCTTTAAAAAAATAAAATCCTTTTCTTTTATAGGTGAATTAAACCTACATATCTATTAATATAATCCATATACTTGGCCTCAGTTCTGTCATATGGGTATAGCTAGACATACAGTCACCCGCTTACATGGTTGCTTTATTTGCTTGCATTCTCTCTTTCTTTTGGTGCTTAGGAAACTTTTATTTTTGCTCTGAGTTTACCTTTAAAATAATACCTTTATATAATAACCGAATCCTCTCTTCTTTGGGATACTGCCTATCACTTACCTATTATGAACAATATTGGAATTTGCTAGAAATCTTTTCTTTCTCCTTCCCTCCTGCTCCTTCAGTACCTAATGTGAAATAATAGCTTTTTTTCCTTCTAATCAACACCAATACTGCAATCAGCAAGCTAGTCTCATTTCCATATATTCTTCATCTTATCTCCCTACTTTTGATAGTTATACAAATCGTTATAGTTTTTTTATATTTTTTATTGTTATGTTACTCACCATATATTACACCATTAGTTTTTGATGTAGTGTTCCATGATTCATTGTTTGTTCATAACACTCAGTGCTCCATGCAGAATGTGCCCTCTTTAATACCCATCACCAGGCTAACCCATCCCCCTACCCTCCTCCCCTCTAGAACCCTCAGTTTGTTTTTCAGAGTCCATCATCTCTCATGGTTCGTCTCCCCCTCTGACTTACTCCCCTTCATTCTTCCTCTCCTGTTATCTTCTTCTTTTTCTTTTTTCTTAAAATATGTTGCGTTATTTGTTTCAGAAGTACAGATCTGTGATTCAACAGTCTTGAACAATTCACAGCGCTCACCATAGCACATACCCTCCCCAATGTCTATCACCAAGCCACCCCATCCCTCCCACCCCCAACCACTCCAGTAACACTCAGTTTGTTTCCTGAGATTAAGAATTCCTCATATCAGTGAGGTCATATGATACATGTCTTTCTCTGATTGACTTATTTCACTAAGCATAACACCCTCCAGTTCCATCCACGTCGTTGCAAATGGCAAGATCTCATTCCTTTTGATGGCTGCATAATATTCCATTGTGTATATATACCACCTCTTCTTTATCCATTCATCTGTCGATGGACATCTTGGCTCTTTCCACAGTTTGGCTATTGTGGACATTGCTGCTATAAACATTGGGGTACACGTACCCCTTCGGGTCCCTACATTTGTATCTTTGTGGTAAATACCCAGTAGTGCAATTGTTGGATCGATTGGTAGCTCTAATTTCAACTGTTTGAGGAACCTCCATACTGTTTTCCAGAGTGGTTGCACCAGCTTGCATTCCCACCAACAGTGTAGGAGGGTTCCCCTTTCTCCACATCCCTGCCAACATCTGTCCTTCCCTGACTTGTTAATTTTAGCCATTCTGACGGGTGTGAGGTGGTATCTCATTGAGGTTTTGATTTGGATTTCCCTGATGCCAAGCGATGTTGAGCACTTTTTTATGTGCCTCTTGGCCATTTGGATGTCTTCTTTGGAAAAATGTCTGTTCATGTCTTCTGCCCATTTCTTGATTGGATTATTTGTTCTTTGAGTGTTGAGTTTGATAAGTTCTTTATAGATTTTGGATACTAGCCCTTTATCTGATATGTCCTTTGCAAATATTTTCTCCCATTCTGTCAGTTGTCTTTTGGTTTTGTGGACTGTTTCTTTTGCTGTGCAAAAGCTTTTTATCTTCATGAAATCCCAGTAGTTCATTTTTGCCCTGGCTTCCCGTGCCTTTGGCGATGTTTCTAGGAAGAAGTTGCTGTGGCTGAGGTCGAAGAGGTTGCTACCTGTGTTCTCCTTTAGGATTTTGATGGACTCCTGTCTCACGTTTAGGTCTTTCAACCATCTGGAGTCTATTTTTGTGTGTGGTGTAAGGAAATGGTCCAGTTTCATTCTTCTGCATGTGGCTGTCCAATTTTCCCAACACCATTTGTTGAAGAGACTGTCTTTTTTCCACTGGACACTCTTTCCTGCTTTGTCAAAGATGAGTTGACCATAGAGTTGAGGGTCCATTTCTGGGCTCTGTATTCTGTTCCATTGATCTATGTGTCTGTTTTTGTGCCAGTACCATACTGTCTTGATGATGACAGCTTTGTAATAGAGCTGGAAGTCCGGAATTGTGATGCCGCCAGCTTTGCTTTTCTTTTTCAAGATTCCTCTGGCTATTCGGGGTCTCTTCTGGTTCCACACAAATTTTAGGATTATTTGTTCCATTTCTTTGAAAAAGGTGGATGGTATTTTGATGGGGATTGCGTTGAATGTGTAGATTGCTCTAGGTAGCATTGACATCTTCACAATGTTGGTTCTCCCAATCCATGAGCATGGAACGTTTTTCCATTTCTTTGTGTCTTCTTCAATTTTTTTCATGAGTATTTTATAGTTTTCTGAGTACAGATTCTTTGCCTCTTTGGTTAAATTTATTCCTAGGTATCTAATGGTTTTGGGTGCAATTGTAAATGGGATCGACTCCTTGATTTGTCTCTCTTCTGTCTTGTTGTTGGTGTATAGGAATGCAAATGATTTCTGTGCATTGATTTTATATCCTGCTACTTGACTGAATTCCTGTATGAGTTCTAGCAGTTTTGGGGTGGAGTCTTTTGGGTTTTCCACATACAATATCATATCATCTGCAAAGAGTGAGAGTTTGACTTCCTCTTTGCCGATTTGGATGCCTTTGATTTCTTTTTGTTGTCTGATTGCTGTGGCTAGGACTTCTAATACTATGTTGAATAGCAGTGGTGAGAGTGGACATCCCTGCCGCGTTCCTGACCTTAGGGGAAAAGCTCTCAGTCTTTCCCCATTGAGAATGATATTCGCTGTAGGTTTTTCACAGATGGCTTTTATGATATTGAGGTATGTACCCTCTAACCCTATACTCTGAAGAGTTTTGATCAAGAAAGGATGCTGTACTTTGTCAAATGCTTTTTCTGCATCTATTGAGAGGATCATATGATTCTTGTTCTTTCTTTTGTTAATGTATTGTATCACGTTGATTGATTTGCGGATGTTGAACCAGCCTTGCAGCCCAGGGATAAATCCCACTTGGTCGTGGTGAATAATCCTTTTAATGTACTGTTGGATCCTATCGGCTAGTATTTTGGTGAGAAGTTTTGCATCCATGTTCATCAAGGATATTGGTCTGTAATTCTCCTTTTTGATGGGGTCTTTGTCTGGTTTTGGGATCAAGGTAATGTTGGCCTCATAAAATGAGTTTGGAAGTTTTCCTTCCATTTCTATTTTTTGGAACAGTTTCAGGAGAATAGGTATTAATTCTTCTTTAAATGTCTGATAGAATTCCCCTGGGAAGCCATCAGGCCCTGGGCTTTTCTTTCTTGGGAGATTTTTGATGACTGCTTCAATTTCCTTAGTGGTTATAGGTCTGTTCAGGTTTTCTATTTCTTCCTGGTTCAATTTTGGCAGTTGATACATCTCTAGGAATGCACCCATTTCTTCCAGGTTATCTAATTTGCTGGCATAGAGTTGCTCATAATATGTTCTTATAATTGTTTGTATTTCTTTGGTGTTGGTTGTGATCTCTCCTCTTTCATTCATGATTTTGTTGATTTGGGTCATTTCTCTTTTCTTTTTGATCAGTCTGGCCAGGGATTTATCAATCTTGTTAATTCTTTCAAAGAACCAGCTCCTAGTTTCGTTGATCTGTTCTACTGTTCTTTTGTTTCTAGTTCATTGATTTCTGCTCTGATCTTTATTATTTCTCTTCTCCTGCTGGGTTTAGGCTTTATTTGCTGTTCTTTCTCCAGCTCCTTTAGGTGTAGGGTTAGGTTGTGTATTTGAGAACTTTCTTGTTTCTTGAGAAAGGCTTGTATTGCTATATACTTTCCTCTCAGGACTGCCTTTGCTGTATCCCAAAGATTTTGAACAGTTGTGTTTTCATTTTCATTGGTTTCCATGAATTTTTTTAAATTCTTCCTTAATTTCCTGGTTGACCCATTCATTCTTTAGTTGGATGCTCTTTAGCCTCCATGTATTTGAGTTCTTTCCGACTTTCCTCTTGTGATTGAGTTCTAGTTTCAAAGCATTGTGGTCTGAAAATATGCAGGGAATGATCCCAATCTTTTGGTACCGGTAGAGACCTGATTTGTGACCTAGGATGATATCTATTCTGGAGAATGTTCCATGGGCACTAGAGAAGAATGTGCATTCCGTTGCTTTGGGATGGAATGTTCTGAATATGTCTGTGAAGTCCATTTGGTCCAGTGTGTCATTTAAAGTCTTTATTTCCTTGTTGATCTTTTGCTTAGATGATCTGTCCATTTCAGTCAGGGGGGTGTTAAAGTGCCCCACTATTATTGTATTGTTGTCAATGTGTTCCTTTGCTTTTGTTATTAATTGCCTTATATAATTGGCTGCTCCCATGTTTGGGGCATAGATATTTACAATTATTAGATCTTCTTGTTGGATAGACCCTTTAAGTAGGATATAGTGTCCTTCCTCATCTCTTATTATAGTCTTTGTTTTAAAATCTAGTTTGTCTGATATAAGGATTGCCACCCCAGCTTTCTTTTGGTGTCCATTAGCATGGTAAATGGTTTTCCACCCCCACACTTTCAATGTGGGCGTGTCTTTGGGTCTCAAATGAGTCTCTTGCAGACAGCATATTGATGGGTCTTGTTTTTTAATCCAATCTGATAGCCTGTCTTTTGATTGGGGCATTTAGCCCATTTACATTCAGGGTAACTATTGAAAGGTATGAATTTAGTGCCATTGTATTGCCTGTAAGGTGACTGTTAACTGTATGTTGTCTGTGTTCCTTTCTGATCTTTGCTGCTTTTAGGCTCTCTCTTTCCTTAGAGGACCCCTTTCAATATTTCTTGGAGGGCTGGTTTCGTGTTTGCAAATTCCTTTAGTTTTTGTTTGTTCTGGAAGCTTTTTATCTCTCCTTCTATTTTCAGTGACAGCCTAGCTGGATATAGTATTCTTGGCTGCATATTTTTCTCGTTTAGTGCTCTAAAGATATCTTGCCAGTCCTTTCTGGCCTGCCAGGTCTCTGTGGATAGGTCTGTTGCCAATCTAATGTTTCTACCATTGTAGGTTACATATCTCTTCTCCCGAGCTACTTTCAGGATTTTCTCTTTGTCTCTGAGACTCGTAAGTTTTACTATTAGAGGTCGGGGTGTTGACCTATTATTATTGATTTTGAGAGGGGTTCTCTGTGCCTCCTGGATTTTGATGCCTGTTTCCTTCCTCACATTAGGGAAGTTCTCTGCTATAATTTGCTCCAATATACCTTCTGCCCCTCTCTCTCTCTCTTCTTCTTCTGGGATCCCAATTATTCTAATGTTGTTTCGTCTTATCGTATCACTTATCTCTCGAATTCTGCCCTCGTGATCCTGTACTTGTTTCTCTCTCTTTTTCTCAGCCTCTTCATTTTCCATCATTTGGTCTTCTATATCACTGATTCTCTCTTCTGCCTCCTTTATCCTGGCATTTACTGCCCCCATTTTTTATTGCACCTCATCAATAGCCTTTTTGATTTTGACTTGGTTAGATTTTAGTTCTTTTATTTCTCCAGAAAGGGTTTCTCTAATAAATTCCACGCTTTTTCCAAGCCCAGCTAGTATCTTTAAAGTCATGATTCTGAACTCTAGGTCCGACATCATACTAATGTCAGTCAGTATTGAGTAGGTCCCTGGCTAACGGTACTACCTCTTGTTCTTTTTGCTGAGGTGATTTTTTTCATCTTGTCATTTTGTCCAGAGGAGAATAGATGAATGAGAGAACAAAATGCTAACAGGTTTACAACGTCCCCAGCAAATATACTGTATACAAATCAGAAAAGACCTGAAACCAGGGGAAAAGAAAGGGAAAGAAAGGAAAAAGAAAGAGGAAAAAAAAAGAAAAAAAGATAAAAACAAAAATAGAAAATACAAAAAAAGCAGAATATGATCAAATATGATCAGGCTAGTGCATAGATCAGTGCCACACCCTAGATTTTGGGCGTATTTTGGTCTGTTAGAAAAAAGTGCCTCCTAAAATTTTAAAGGAAGAAAGACATATATGTACAAAATAAGGGTTGATACAATGAAGGGATGGAAGATGACTGTAAAGATGAAAATTATAAAAGATTTTATAAAAGGACTTGATAAGATAAGAAGTTGTTTGAAAAAAGAAAGAAGATTTAAGAAAAAAAAAAGGAAAAAGGGAGAGAATGTGATCAGGCAGGAGACTAGAACAAAGCCATACACTAGTGATTTAGGGTGTATTTTGATCTGTTAGAGGAAACTGTATCTCAAAATTTTAAAGAGAGAACAACTTATATATATATGCCAAAAATAAGGGTAACTACTATGAAGGGATAAAATATGACTCTAAAAATGAAAAATAAAAAATTTTTTTTCTGAAAAGGGATTGATAAGATGTTGTTTGAAAAAGGGAAAAAGAAAAATAAAAAAAACAGTTAACAAAAATTAACTTTGATGAACTAATGAATCATGGTAAAAAAAAGCCATGAATTCTATGTGCCGTATTCCCCTAGCGCTGGAGTTCTCCCGTTCTCCTTGATCGGTAAACTTGGTCTTGGCTTGCTGGCTGTTCGTGCTGATCTTCTGGGGGAGGGGCCTGTTGCTGTGGTTTCCAAATGTCTTTGCCAGAGGCTGAATTGCCCCGCCCTTGTCGGTCCGGGCTAAGGAAGCTGCTCGGCTTTGCTCTCAGGAGTTTTTGTTCCCTGCAAGCTCTCCGTACAGCTTTGGAGGACCAGGGCAAAAATGGTGGCCTCCCAATCTCCACCCGGAGGAGCTGAGAACTCGGGGCCCCGCTCCTCAGTGCGCCCCCAGAGAAAAGCAGTCACTCCCGTCTCCCTGGTCTCCGGCCGCACTCCGTGCTCACCCGGCCTGTGACCGGGCGTTGCTATCTCTGGCACCTGACCCTGTGTGGAATCTCCAAACCCAGCAGATCCCTGCAGTGCGCTCCCATGCCGCTCCTCCTGGGGGAGGAAGGGGAGTCTCCCCGGCTCTCCCGCCTGTTGGGTCCCTGCTGGAGGAGCAGTGGACCGACTGGGCCGCGGATCACAGTTTATGGCAACCCCGAGCTGAGAGCCCGCGCCTCGGCGCCGTCTCTGCAGCCGGCTTCCCGGCTCTGATACCTGGGAGCTCTGGTGCACTTAGGCACCCCCGGTCTTTCTGTGACCCCAAGAGTCCTGAGACCACACTGTCCCGGGAGGATTCCACCCCCCGCTTAGCCACTGCAGCGACGTCCCTCAGCGGAGCCGACTTCTCAAAGGTCCGATTTTGTGCTCCGCGACTCTATCACTTGCCAGAAGCGGCCGACGGAGGCCCCCTCCCCTGCCGTCTATCCTCCTGAATATCGCCTTGGATTCATTTCTCCGCACGTCCTACCTTCCAGTAAGTGGTCGCTTCTCTGTTCAGGGAGTTGTTGCTACTCTCCTCTTCGGTCTCCTGTTGAGTTCGTAGGTGTTCAGAATGGTTTGATCTCTATTCAGCTGAATTCCTGAGACCAGACGAAAGCTAGGTTTCCTACTCCTCCGCCATCTTGCTCCGCCCCCCTATAGTTTTTGATAGTTATACATGTTTTATAGTTATATTGTTCCTACAATGCAGAGCAGATAAGCATTGTATAATGACCACCTCCTTTATTTCGATCATTTAGTCATGGTACTAGAGATAAAGATACAATCAATTCCCCTTGAATATGGAAGTCAAAACTCAATTTCCTGGATTAACTTACAGCCTTGGACACAAGCAAGTGACTAAGTCCCACCAATCAGGACTTTGATCCAGAAGTAAGGCATGTTAGGAAACCACTGTGCATGGTGGAAAAGCTAGTAGCCCAGGCATCCAGCTTGCACAGGCAATGATGAAAGAGAAGTTTCCCAATGATTTGAAGGTCATGTTCCTGAGCCGAAGTGACATATTGCTGGTAGCAGTAGTAGCTGCAGTAACATCTAATTTCTGGTGTTTGTACTTTGTAGACATGACATAAGTGGTAGAAGTTTCCTAACAGGCCAATTCTCCAACTTGGTTTTTGAACCCTAGGTTTGAGATTATTTCTCTAGCCTACAGCCTAACATTATTGTGAACTTCCTAAAATCCTTTCCTGTATTCCCCACCTTCGCTTAAATTAATCAGAGCAGATACTGTTGATTCCATCCAAATGTCCTGACTTGAATCATACCTGGAGAGTCACACATCTCCTACTATTGTTGTAGAGACTGAATGCTAGAAGCTATGCTAACACACTGAACATACACACAATAGTGTGCAGCAAGGATTAGTTTCCCTCTGGGTTCCTGAGGAGGCAAACAGTACACACGCAGCCATGGTAGATCATGTTGAAGTTTCTGAAATAGATCCGCATTTATTAAAGATATATTCAAGCACTGGACATGGAATGTCCAAGCCTCAAATGCTTCTTGAAATCTTTTTAGTCTATTAAACCCAAGAGCAAAGGTAACAAGCTTTACATGCATGACGGGCTATATTAAGTCATGGGGCCCACTGCAAAATGAAAATGCAGTGTCCTTTAAAAAAAAAAATATAATGGGGGCCACCTGGGTGGCTCAGTTGGTTATGCATCTGACTCTTGATTTTGGCTCCGGTAATGATCTTGCGGTCATGATATCGAGTCCTGCATGGGGCTCTGAGCTGGGCATGGAGCCTGCTTGGGATTCCCTCTCTCCCTCTCCTTCTGCCCCCACCCCCTGCTTACACAGGCATGCGCGTATACATGCATGCGTATTCTCTCTCTCTCAAAAAAAACAAATATATTATATATACATATAATGAATTTCAAGATGGCAACAGCAGAGCATTAAACCAAGCACAGGACCCTTCCCAGCATGCATGCCCATGAAAGCTGCAGGACCTGTCTATATGAAGCACTTCTGATTTCTTTCTCATCTGTTGGTGTTAAGAATAGAGACTATGACAGGGACATCTAGATCCATGTCTCTATTGCCACCCTTAAATTCTGCTTAAAACAAGCAAACTGTGATATTTATATATCACAATTGGCCACAACAAAAGGCTTTCCCAGCCAACCACATATAAAATTACTTTAGTGGTGCAGTTACATTTCAAAATTAAAATTACAAAATTAGTTGTACAAAAACACATGTTCACTTTAAGGCAAAAGTATACAAAAATGCATGTTCACTTTAAGGCAAAAAGTGAAATACGTGTGCTCACCTTAAACACTGAAAGACATAATGTCATCACCAAAAGGAACCAGATAGAATCCAAGCCCACTGGGGTTATATTTGGGGAAATTGAGTCTTAATGAGGCTAATTGCCTGCCTCGAGCGACACAACCAGTTAGTGCTGAATAAAGAATAGAACTTCTGGCTCCTGGAATCCAGTTTAAATTTGCCTCTTTCATGTGGCACCGCCTCCTTTCCCTTTCATTTCAGAAGCACTGCAGTGGTTAACCAATTCCTCCCACCCCCATTCATGAACATCCACAACAAAAGTAAGAATACCAGAAAATAAAAAGAAATTCAGTATTAAAAAACTTCAGGGCTTGAGGGGAAGAAGTTTCTATCTACATTAAAACAAATTTTCTTTTTAATTACAAAATCTATCTGCAATAATTCAAACTGGATAAATTAAAAGGTGATATTTTACGCATTTATCCAATCTTACTCCCCCAAATTATCACTTCTATCACTTGGGGGAATATCTATTCAGTTATTTTTTTATCTTGGAACTCAAATCACAGTTCAGGTCATTTAGGTCAAGCCTTATTTTAAATATGCCATCCACTGGAATTACATAACTGTGGAATCTTTAAAAATGTTTTATTATAAGCAGAAATTGAACTAAACACTGAAAATAGGTGAATTTTCTCAGAGGACTGGCCATTTTATTTTTTTAAAAGATTTTTATTTATTTATTTGAGAGAGCGAGAATGAGAGAGGGAGAGAGCACATGAGAGGGGGGAGGGTTGGAGGGAGAAGCAGACTCCCCGCCGAGTGGGGAGCCCGACGTGGGACTCGATCCCGGGACTCCAGGATCATGACCTGAGCTGAAGGCAGTCACTTAAACGACTGAGCCACCCAGGCACCCTGGCCATTTTAGAAGTAGTGAAATAGTCATTCAGTTCTCTGTGTATGGAAAATAGAAAATCAATGTGCAACAATCCACTTACACTGGAATTTCCTTTGTATTTTGTTTATGTTGATTTGGCCAAATTTCCTTTTCCTTACATTTAATTCTGCTGCCAGTGTTAACTCATTAAGTATTTGGGTGAAAGGATGGTATCACACAGGGAGAGCATTTCCCTATGAAATGTCCGTATTTCTGAATTAGTGATGAGCTACCTTGTAGTACTTCTTTTCCATTTCTCTCAGAATAATACACATTTTGTTCATTCACTTTTCAATGTGGAAAAAATTTTTTTCCAGAAATCTTTTGGAAGTAGTCCAGGCTTCAACATACACTACCCATTTTCTACTTTAAAGACCTAAGCATATAACAGCTCAGGGGGAAAATGTTACATGCATTGCTAATTTACATGAAAAGAGCTACATAAATTACATCACTACTTTATCTTTGTGGTATTGCAAATAAAGATCATTAAGACTATTAATGGCTGATTTTCTTGGGGTACAGGAATTGCTTGATGGTGTCTACCATACCCAGTGCTCTACAAATAATCTTTAAATTTTAATGTTACCGTTACTATTGAGCTGTAGATTGAATGAAGAAAATTTGTTTTTCCAATACAATTAAAATCCCCATGAATAACACCGTTAGAAATTCCTAATAGATTGTGAAGTCTTTGCTATTCAATTTGATTGTTCAAATTCACAGATTCCCAAGCCAAGCTAAGGTAAATCTCGATTCCAATTATAAAATGTCTCTTAGCATGCCAAATCAGCTAACCAGTTAACTCTGGCAGCCAGGACAACAGCCTGCTGTCTAGAAGTTGGCAGACTCCTTCTACTGTAACACCAAAGCCCGTTATGCCAATAAGCCCTCAGGAGCTCCAAGAACTCACAGAGCTGTTTGCCACCACCTCTCCACCTGTCTTACAACCCCCTTTCCGCCCCGCCCCTTACCTTGGCCTCGCCTCCTTCGCTCAGGCGCGTTTTCCACGCCCCCTGCGTTCAGCCAATAGCTGGTGACGTTTGTGGGAGAGGGCCTTCCCTCCCAGCCAATGCAGGAGATCCTTGCTACCCTAGTCCCACCCCTGCCAGGAACTCCTGCCGGAAGATGGCGGCGGCCGCAGAGTTGACGCTGCTGGAGAAATCCCTGGGGCTGAGTAAAGGGAACAAATACAGCGCTCAGGGCGAGCGCCAGGTGAGAAGCGGGGCTGCGTGGAGGGGAAGAGGTGGGCAGGAGCGGGCCCTGCTGAGTTCAGGTAAGATGGGCTAGCCGGCAGAGGCGGAGGATGCGGCTATTCTCCTCCCCCACGTGTCTGCGCCGCAGGACCGACTGGCTGGCGTCTCTCGGTCTCCTGCAGCCTGGAGGATGGAGGGCAATCTGCCCCGTTCCGGCTTGCCCTGACCTTTTTCTCCTGGGAAATTGTCATCCTGTTCTGGGAAAGCGAGGAGAGCTCTCAAAGAGCCCTTAGACCCATCTGGGGGCCCCGTATTTGCGTTCATTGACAGCACTTCCTGTAACACTACCTTTCATTCAGTGCCACGCAGCTACTCCAGAGAACTAACGGGGTGCCAAGTAGCACTGTGCTGGGACTGGGGAATGCAGCAGTGGTTGAGAAGGACACAGTCCTTCCTCCTCAGGAAGCTTGGTTTTAACAAGGTGGACAAATATTGTTGCTGTTTTAATTCCGATAAATGAAAAGTGCTATATTGAAGCCGAGATGGCAGAGAGAGCACATAAGTGGTCTTGGTCCAATCGGGAGATTCAAGGAAGGTTTTCTGAGTTGTTCAGGTTCAGTGTGTGACGTGAAGAGAATGAAGGGGAAAGTTAATACAGTATGAAATTGGTAAGGTATAAGGACTCAGATTTCTCAGGGCGGTGAAGAACATTTGTGTTTCGTAAATATCGTTGTTTGATGTCGATGGAATGCATTAGGAAAGGAGAATAATTTTAGGGAGACTTCTTTGGATAGGTAACATTTTTTTTTTTGCCCCCTTGAGAGTTTTTCCATGTGACGTTTATTTTTTGTTCTTACTTTTTCTGTTCTTTGTTTGGTTTATATTAAAAGCGGTCCTAGTGTAGTTCTTACACATAAGTTCAGCTGAAGCCTAGAAAGGTCTTGGGGCTTAAGATGAGCCCACTGATTGGAGACAAAGCCGCCTGCTTTTGCTTTTTCCTCTGGCCATATGCTAATTCCTTCCCTTCACCCACTGCTCCCTTGTTTGGTTTCTGTTTTTTTAGAGAACATTGCCAAGACATGAGTCTTGCCTTCAGGAAACTTACCTAGTATGAGAAACAGTCATTGGCAATTAATTTAAGGCAAGACAGAATATATACTAAGTGGAGGAGACGTTGTTGAGGAACGTGGACAGGAAAGTTAATTTTGACTGTGAGAATGGATTTGTAAACTTCACAGAAAAGCTGGTGTTTAAAGTGTGTAAGGCCAAAATTATGAAAGATTGGGAAGTTTGGGGCAAGAAGTAGACCAATATGAAAAAGTGCTACAATGCAAAGGAAGCCCAAAATTATAGTTTGAGGGCAGTTGTGAGGGCTCTGGAGTTCATAGTGTGGTTTCTTACTTTAATTAAAACTTTTTTTTTTTTTTTTTGGTCTTATTAGAGGGCAGCTATTGAAAGTTTCTATATGTTTGGGGAAAGGGATGGGAACAAATGAAAAGATTTGGTCTTTTTTTTTGGTGGGGCAGGGAGGCAACTGATAGCAGTAAGCCAGCAATGATGTGAAAATGTTGGGGTTCGGGTACTCCCGAATGGTCAAGAAAGAATTATTGAAGTGTCTTTGGTGCAAAAAGGGTGGTTTTATTAAAGCACAGGGACAGGCCCCGTGGGCAGAAGGAGCTGCACTGGGGTTGTGAGGAGTGACTGATTATCTTCAAGTTGGGAGGGGGTTAAGGAGAGCATAAGTCTCTAAGGAATTTGGAAGCAAGGTTTCCAGGACCTTGAGGGGCTAGCTATTGTTAGGAAAAGGTCATTTATTACTGTCTAGTAAAACCTCAGTCATGAGACCCTTCAGACGTATATCAGTGGGCCATATGCTTGGAGGATGAGTGCTAACATATATCTTGGGGGTAGAGATAAAGGAGGTTTCGAAAGGGATTTTTATACATTAAAGGAGACTTAGAGGATCCTGGAGGTCAGGCTCATGTTAAGCTAAGGTTACCTTTTGCCTTTAGCAAAGTATTAACATCGATGGAGGCAGTTAAGTTCCTAGAGGAATGTCACTCTACCTGTCTCGAGGACTTGTCATTGGGCTGTAAGTTGTAAGAAAATTTAATTTTTTTCTTTTGCCTTTGTTCTCCACATCAAGCAATAAGGCCTTCTCTGCAACATTACCACTTATACAGTAGTCACCCGTCTGTGTACCTCCTCCCTATCCATAGTTTCAATGTCTGCCGTTTCAGTTACCCATGGTTAGCCATATCCAGAAACAGATGATCCTCTTTCTGGCATAGTGTCAGAAGGTGAGCTGTAGCCTAGCACTATGTCACAACGCCTACATCATTCACCTCATTTCATCTGATTATATAGGCATTTTGAAATCTTGCATCATCACAAGAAGAAGGGTGAGTACAGTAGAATAGGACATTTGGAGAGAGACCGACCACAATCACATAACTTTCATTACAGTATATTGATATAATTGTTCTACTTTATTATTAGTTCTTGCTGTTAATCTTGTACTACTGTGCCTAATTTATAACTTCAACTTTATCGTAGGTATTTATGTGTAGGAAAAACATAGTATATGTAGGGTTTGGTACTATCTGTCCGTGGTTTCAGACATCCACTGGAGGTATTGGAACATATTCCCCACAGATAAGGGGAGACTGTGTAATTCAAAACAATCCAGGGTCGCCTGGCTGGTTCAGTTGGTAGGGGATGCGACTCTTAATCTCTCGGGGTCGTAAGCTCGAGCCCTATGTTGGGCATAGAGATTATTTAAGGAAATAAAAGAAAAAAATTGAAAACAATCCAGAGATCCAGCTTTCGGAGAATGGTTTGTTAAATTATGGTACATCAGCATATTGTAATATTACTTATTAGCCATCGACGGTGATTACTTAGAAGACCATGTCATCCTAAAATGAATGTGGAAAAAGTATGTATCCCACAATTGCAACTACATAAGATTTGTGTACTTTAGGTTGTATGAAGGAAAGAGAAGGGACTTTCGAGTCAATCTTACTTTATCCAAACCCTGATTCTGCCATGACAAAGCGGGTGACCTTGGTTCTTTGTAAGATGATGAAATTACTTACCAACTTAGAAGATGTAGTGAGAAGGTAACTGGGAAGTTTTTGAGTTAGCAATGTAGGATTGTGGATAATTTATTTTTACAAATAATTCTCTTTAGAATTAAATGTCATTTCCCCCCACACACTCATTGATGTCAAGTTCTTTTTCTGTTTTTATTTTGTTTTTTAAGTATAACATACCTTCAGAAAACTGAATAAATCTCAGCGAGTTACCACAAAGTGAACACAGGTAGGTAACCACACAAGGAACCAACCAGCAAGGTATAAAACAGTAGAACCAGCACCCCTAGAGGGTTCCTTATTGTTTTCTTCCAGTGTGTTTTTTTTTTATTATGTTATGTTAATCACCATATATTACATCATTAGGTTTTGATGTAGTGTTCCATGATTCATTGTTTGTATATAACACCCAGTGGTCAGTCTCCTCATCAGATGATACCTTCCGTTTTCTTTTAAATTTCTCATAGTGCTTTGCTTGGTTGTGCATCAAGAACATTTAAATTAACTGTCAATTTCTTACAATCTGAACCTTGGTATTGCTGTTTTGGTTTTTTTTTTTTTTAAGATTTTATTTATTTATTTGACAGAGAGAGAGAGCACAAGCAGGTGGAGCAGCAGAGGGAAAGGGAGAAGCAGGCTCCCTGTCTGAGCAGGGAGCCTGATGTGGGGCTCCATCCCAGGACCCTGAGATCATGACCTGAGCTGAGGACAGACGCTTAACCGACTGAGGCACCCAGGCGCCCCAGTATTGCTGTTCTAATAAGGGAAACAAAAATAGGATTATTTTTCAGATGATTACCTGAAGCCCAGACTATTATCAGTGGCCGCAATTATATTTTGGAATGTTTTTTAAACATGAAATACTGGCCAGCAGTGACTTCACTCTAAAAAATTGGTGGATATGCAATTCATGGCAACCAAGTCACTGTCACAGTCCATACCTAGTTAACGAGATATAATTATATTAGATCACATATCACTAAAACCAACCCATATCTCATTTGGTGGTTCTAACTACATCAGCATTAAGTCAGTGTTAACTGTAATCATATCCTTTTGTTATTACAGAAGTCAGGTTTATTTAAGTATGTTCATCTTGCTAAAATAGGGTATTGGTAAACTTGATCAAAACTAATGCAGTATTATTAGGATTTCCATTTTTCTTCTTGTATATGCACAGTTATGAATTATGTAGAAACATTGACTTTTGCAGTGTTACTGCTGTTTCACTTCAAGCATCTGTTCTCAAATTGTAAATAACATCTTAACTACTATTTTCCTGATATTCATTTGAATGTAATTTAGTATCTTGGAGTAGAATCCTAGGGCATTTGAGAAAGCAGTGAGGGATTTAGTGATTCCTTAGAACTTAAGGTCATGTTGGTATTTGTTTTTTAAATTTTTCAGAAGAACTTTTTTTTCTTTTTAAGATTCCAGTTCTTCAGACAAACAATGGTCCAAGTCTAACAGGACTGACTACTATAGCAGCTCATCTTGTCAAGCAGGCCAACAAAGAATATTTGCTTGGGAGCACTGCAGAAGAAAAAGCAATCGTTCAGCAGTGGTTGGAATACAGGGTAACTCGAGTAGATGGACACTCCAATAAAGACGATATCCACACTCTGTTGAAGGTATTGTGACTTCTCTTTAGAGGCTAAAATGCATGAACTGTTAGTAGCAGGAAGCTCTCTCCCCTGAGATTCACTAGCCAAAGCCATTGGCCTTCTTGTTTCCTTCTGCCTCGGGGTAATTTGTACCTTTTATTACCTGTGCTGGAAACAGACTCTGCCTACGCTCCCCCTTCAGATCTCAGCTCAGATGCCCCTTCCCCAGAAATGTTCTTGACCACCTTTCTCTTAACACATGTGGGTACTTGTTCTATATGCTTTTTCTTCCTAACACTCATCAGTCAACAATTATTTGTATGATTTTTTTTTTTTTTTTTGTAATGGGATGTCTTAATACTTAGTTTCTGCACTCAGCAGTAAAGTACTTTCTCGAAGGCAGGAAGGGAATCAGAATCTTTGGGAGCTACTGAAGAAAACTGTTAGATCTGAAAAAACTCACATTTTTTTCCTTGAGACTTACTGCTTTAAGATCTGTATTTTCTTTCCAAAGAAGCAAAATCAGACTAAAAGAATTTATCAATATAAGGTATAAGCTGAACATGGCTCCAGAGTCACCAGCAGTGAAAAATATTCCAAATGATACTTTTTGTTAATTATTTACATAAAAATAAAGCAGATCAAAAAATTTTTTATAGAAGCTTAGAATTTAAAGCAACCATAGAGATCATCTAGGCAACCACGTGTCACTGCAGGAATCCCTTCTGTTTTCTAATTTTATTCCCAGTGTCATATAAATTGGTAGTATGAGTTGTGCAAGAAGCTCTCATAGAACTGAAAGCTTTTCAGTGATCACTGGGGAAATGGTTTAAACTATATTTTTGATAGATACCATAAAGAGAACTGATAAAAAATAAATTTCAGGCTTTGTTCCTTTATAGGTCTATCCTAATCAGCTATTTATGCTTAATATCCATACTGACCCCTCCCACTGGCCTCTGCCGTGCTCATCAGCCTTTCCAGAGGGAAGCAAGCATGCCTTTCCTCTACGTGAATGTGGGATTTCAGGCAAATAAAATATAAATATAACTATCTCTTATAATTTTCCAGAAGAAAGGATAGTAATAAAGTACTTCATTCTGAAAGATATGAACAGGATTTCACTGAATTGGGTTTATAAGTTCATAGTTGTATTCAGAGATTGGGTTTTAAGAACATAGAAGTAATTCCACTAAAATATTCTATCTGGGATATGTAAACATTATTTGAAATTGCAATCAGGAGAATCTGATTACCATTTTTGAAGTGTACAAGGGAACAGGTGATTTGGTTGTCATCCTTGCTCTGCCAGTTTCCTTAACCTGTACCTGTACGTGCACTGATGTGCCTGACGCAGTTCTAAGGGCCAGTGGTACAGTGACCGAGTAGACACAGTCCCTGCCTGTACAGAGCTCAGACCAGTGGGGGAGACAAGTGTATGTATAATGGACGGCAGTGTGATTTTTGGCCATAGAAGCATAGATGAGGAAGTGTTGTTTTCTGTTTTGCTTTGCTTTTTGCTGTTTTTATCTTAAAGGCAGTAAATATTTATTATAGAAATTTAGGAAATATAAGTAAGGAAAAAAATTTCAAGCATTAGTAGTCCCACCAAGAGAGAAGTGCTAATAACACTTACGTTTGGTCGTCAAGTATTTATTGAACTCCCTTCATGTTCTTTCCATGCTTTTCCTTTCTGTATAGACGTGTGTGTTTTGTTTTAAAAGTGGGCAGCTATTGGCCACTGTAACTTGCATTTTTGTTCACTGACAGTGTGTTGTGAATATCTTTCATGTCCACAGAATATTCATTTATACTATTTTTTTGATAACCTGTTAGTATTGCCTCATATAGGTGTATCAGGATTTAAATCATTTTAAAAATGTCCTTGTATGCGTTCTTTTTAATACTGGGCTATTTATCTTTGTATTACGTATTTTTACTTCTTACTTTCTAAAGTTCCATTTTGGTCTAAAACCATTATTCTAACTTTAAATGGCTCATAATTAAGGTAATACATAATTTCAAAATGGCAGGCATTACAAAACACATTTGTTGAATCTAGATGGAGAATATATAGCTGTTTATTATACTGCTTTCTCAGTGTTATTAGAAAGTTTAATACTAATAGGGAAAAAAGCCTCAGAACTCTATAGGGGGAAATATTTGATAAACTTTGGCCATGGGAAAGACTTGTTTAAAACAAAGGAAATGGACACTGAATGTTAGTTCTGTGAATATTCTGAATATGTGAAATTCTGTGATATGGCAGGGAAATTTTGAATTATATCACTAATCAGAAAAATATTAATTATGAAGACATTTTAAAGACGACAACCTTGAGAGTCTCTATAACAAAAACTTACACATGGATTCTATTTTAAGAATATATACACTGTACAAACCAGTGTTAAATTATTGTTTCAGGCCTTTTTAAAAAATGCTTCTTAAAATTAAATTGAATATATATTTTATTCTTAAACTTTATCCAAGGTGTTTCATTTGAAGACACTGGAGAGAAACCATCTCCATTCACAGATCACTGTAGAATTTAAGTGGTAGCTCCTTATATACCAGTCTATTTCACCCTCTGTACCCAAATTTTATTTTGATTTTTCTGCATTTGTCTCATTTTTGTCCATATTCCTTTATGCCCTCATCTGTAGCACCCCTAGCAATTCCATGCTCATATAGCATTTTGAAAATTACTGTCTTTAGATGAAGACATGGGCAGACTCAAAGAGATTAAATTCAGTTCAGCAAATATTTACTACCTACGGAAATACCACATGCCAGGCGTTTGGGATGTGATTTGAGAAAACAAAATGTTCTCTACGGTTTAAGGAATTTTTCTGGAATAAATGTTGTTGACTAGTGAGCAGTGTTCCAAAACGAGTCCTTAGAGAAGCCTGTGAGAATATCTGATGATAATCCATGTAACTGATTTATAAACCTTTGTCTAAAGGTTATATGAATCTTTTGTCTCATTTGATTCGAGTGTAATGTAATGAATGCAGCATGAATTCCTGTGCTGTGAAATTATATGTTAATTTTGAGAGGAACCCAGAGTATTCATATGATCTTTCTTTTATCTACATTTTTTTCTTTTCTCAGGGAGGTAATTGATTCATTCATGCTGTTCTGTCAGATTCTATGTCTAATTTAGATTAGGATCTCTTGAGATTTTTATTTCATTTTTTGACATGTACTTTAATTCTTTTTTTCCTTCAAAAGTGCTTATTCACCATTTAGGGAGCTCTGTGCTTACTAATATTTTGTTGTTGTTAAAGATTTTAAATGAATTCTTTTGTGTATATATTTAATTTAACATTGCCTTTTGAAAATTGATGGTTGTGGTCTGGAGAACAAATGGCAAAGAACTTTCTGTAGGTTTAAATGGTGTTTGAAACTGGAGTCTTTTTAGGGGTGGCTCAGTCGGTTAAGTGTCAGACTCTTGGTTTGGCTCAGGTCATGATATCATGAGTTGTTGAGATGGAGCCCTGCATGGGGCTACAAACTCAGCATGGTGTCTCCTTGAAGATTCTCTCCCTCGGTCCCTCTCCCCACACCCATGCGTGCATTCTCTCTCTCTCTCAAATAAATTAATAAATCTTAAAAAAAAAAAAAAAACTAGAGTCTCTGCAGGTATTGGGAAAACTAGATCTCCAATTGTAAAAGAATGAAATTGAAGTTGGAATGTTACCTTACATAATATATAGAAATTAACTCAAAATGGATTGAAGTCCTGAATGTAAAACCTAAAACTATAAAACTCTTAGAAGAAAACCCAGGGAAAAAAATATAATGTTATTTGATTTTGCAGGGATTTCTTGGATATGACGCCAAAAACACAGGCAGCAAAAAGTAAAAATGGGTAAATTGGACTACATCAAAATTTTAAACTTCTTTGCATCACTGGACACAGTCAACAGAGTGAAAAGGCAGCCTGTGGAATGGGAGAAAAATACTTGCAAATCACGTAACTGATGAAGAGTTAATATCCAAAATATATAAAGAACTCCTATAACTCAGCAACAAAAAAACTGAGAAGCCAGTTAAAAATGTAAAATGGTACAGTTGCTATGAAAAACAATACGCTGATTCCTCAAAAGATCAAAATAGAATTGCCATATATCCAGTAATTCCACTTATGGATGTATACCCAAAATAATTCAAAGTGGGCTTTAAAGAGTTATGCGTACACCCACATCCATGGCAATATTACTGGTAATAGTTGAGAGGGGCCCCTCGGCAGATGACTACATAAACAGAATGTGGCATATATAAACAGTGGAATATTATTTAGCCTCAAAAGGGAAGAAAATTCTGACTCATGTTAACAACATGGCTGAACCCTGAGGTTGTTATGCTACATATAAGCTAGTCACAAAAAGACAAATGCCCTATGCTCCATTTACATGTTGCATCTAAAGTTGTCAATTCATAGAAATGGAAAGAATGGTGGTTGCCAGGGTCTGGGTTGAGGGAGAAATGGGGTGTTGTTTAACAGGATAGAGTTTCAGTCTTGAAGTGTGAAAAAGTTCTGAAGACTGATTACACAACAGTGTGAATACCCCTGATATTTACTGAATTATACACTTAAAAGTGGTTAAGATGGAAACGTGATTGTATTACAATTAAAAATTTTAAATATACATATATAAAAATATAGCAAACCAATAATCCTAAGAGAAATTATTGAAGAGCTTTTTATATTTTAATGGAAAAATTAAATCTAATATGAACATAATTTATAAAATGATCTCCACCCCCCCCAAAATTGGTGTCTTTCAAATGGTCATAGATGACATTCTGAATAGCATCTTTTAATGTTTTCTTATTTCTTTAAAATAAAATAAGACTAATAACATTTACCCTGTTTTTAAAATGAGATGACTGGTATATGATCTGTTCTTTGAATGAATCTGAATCTATTAATGTCAGATTAAATTTATCAAATTAAAAGTCATTGTTTTGTTTTCTAATAGTCTTCTAAATGTTTGAAGTCCAATGTTATGGTAGTTAACTTTATTATAACTGTTTTTTTTTTTCAAAGATGTTATTTATTTGATAGAGTGCGCACACCTGTGTGTGAGTTGGCGGAGGGACAGAGGAAGAGGGAGAATCTCAAGGAGACTCCGAGCTGAGCGTGAAGCCGATGTGGGGCCCAATCTCACAACACTGAGATCATGACCTGAGCTGAAATCAAGAGTTAGATGCTTAACTGGCTGAGCCACCCCAGAACCCCAATTATTACTGTTTTTTAAATGAAATTTTTATTTTTTTATTTTTATTTTTTAGGATCTTAATTCATATCTCGAAGATAAAGTCTACCTTACAGGATATAACTTTACCTTAGCAGATATCCTATTGTACTATGGACTTCATCGCTTTATAGTGAGTATTTGAATAGTTGTTAGCTTTTTTCACTGTAATGTTCAGAATGATTTTTTTTATTTGTCTTGAATTTAAATCAAATTTGCATTTTCACCTTCTCAGATGAAAATGAATTATTTTTATACAAGGTACCTTATGCACGTATTCCTTCCACATTTCCATCAAATATAGTAGCTTCCTGTTCCTTGACCTATTTGCTTCCTGTTGTTGCTTCTAACCTTGTTCGCACCTACTTCTCTTGCCACCCTTTGAGCTTGATCGTCATCATCACCTGACCCCTGTCATCAGCCTCCCACTCTCCTTCTAACATCTTAATTGTAGTACCCCATATTCTGTGAAACCTCAAATCCTTAGCTCGTAATCTCTAACTCACTAATCCCATCATTGTCTGAAGCAATTGGATTCCTTCCCACTTCCAAACCTATTTACTTTTTCCCTGTCCAACCTAGATCCCCTTTTGTGTAACTTCCGATACTCTTCTTAGTATCTGCAGCTTCTTTGCTCCACTGTACATTCACCACTCTTTGTCTGTAAATCCCCACGTCTCGGTCAGTTCTCATAAATGCCTTCAATCCCATATCCAAGCTGAGCTCTGATGGAGAAATCCCAAAGCTACAGATTGGTACCACTATAGATTTATACTATCCATTTTCAGCCAGGCTCTCCTACGGATCAGCTCTTTCATTCCTCGCAGGCATACTTCCAGACCTTTAGCACCTTCCTTAACCCCCTCCTTTCCCTCCCCCTTTATCTTAGTCATTATCACAGAGCCATCCTCCCTCTCTCAGCTAGAAATTGGAGACTGTTCATTTGAATGCCTTCATCCTCCAGCCCACTGCATGCTTATCCTTAACCGTCTTGTCTCCTTTCACTGCCCTCTTACTTGAACGCACCCTCCTGCCCTGTTTCTGGATCTTGTCCCAAATTTTATATCCTTTCTTTCCCATATGTGCAATTTTCCCCTTTATCTGGTCAGTCTCTTTATTTTTTTTTAATTTATTTATAGAGAATTTGTTTATGAGAGAGAAGTGTGAGTTGGGGGAGGGGCAGAGGTAGAGGGAGAGAGAGCACCCTCAAGCAGACTCCCCGCTGAGTGTGGAGCCCAACTCGGGGCTCGATCCCAGGACCCTGAGCTCAAGACCTGAGGTGAAATCGAGAGTCGGACGCCCAATCGACTGAGCCACCCAGGTGCCCCCGATCAGTCACTTTAAATTGTATCCCATCTTAAATTTATTTACAGTTATATGGCACTCACTGTGTTCTCCATGCTTCATAAATGTTAACTCATTTAATCCTTAAAACAGTCCTATAAGGTAGGTATTATTATTATCATTCACATTTTACAGATAAAGTAAGAGAGGTCAGATATCTTCTTTGAGATCACCTAGCTTCTCCCCTGTGGAAAAAAATAACCCTTAGATTTTTCTGTATTCCACACCTCATGCATCCAATTCATCAGGTTCTTTGTTTCCACCTCTTGGATGCCTCTCACATGTGTCTTCCTGTAATCCTGGGTGACATTGCCCTAGTTCCAGAATTCATTATCTTCTATCAAGGCTATGGAAATGGCCTCCTGCCACCAGTTTCATCTCATACCACCCATCTTCATGGCCACTGGAGCGATTTTTCTCACGAATGTGTCTTTCTTTCTCCAAATAAGTAGCTCCTCACTGCCTGGGATGGCAGCTCCTTCTCCTTGTTGACCCTGCCTCCCCTGCTGGCTTCATCACTCTTGTTCGCCCCATACACCCCTCTCTCAGCCATAGCATACTCTCTGGTCTCTCATCCTGTGCTCCCTCTGCTCAGGGTCCTCGTACTGCTCTGCTCTTTGGCTCCCTGGGCCCAGCCTTTTTTTTTCCTCCCACACTGGTTCACATTTCAGCAGGTGTCACTCAGCTGCAGCACTGACCTCCTGGTGAAGCCCTCTCAGGCTCCTGTAGCATACCGAAGAGCCCTTTCCTCTGTTTGCTCTGTGCCTCACAGCCTCCCTCAGCTTCGGCTTGTTTCGCTTTCTACTGTAATTCTTCTTGGAAAATTTCTCTCTTTTAAATCGTAAACGGCTTGAGCCAGAGACTGCAGCAACTCATATTTGCAACACTCCCGTCTGACGTAATTCCTTCCACGTGCATATAGTCTGCACTCCCCTCCATAAACATTGAATAACATAACGGATTCCTTTAGATTTTTCAGTTTTATGTATATTTTCTCTTTGTACCTCATAACTCGGAAGGAGATGGGGCTAGTGGTATTATCCTCCTCTTATAGAGAAGGAAGCTAGGGCTTGGAACATCAAGTGCTTTGTGCAAAGACACAGCCTGGGTTTTGGAGGGGCCAAGACGAACTTCGTCTTCTGCTGCAAGTGTCGCAGTGTATGGGGACGCCCTTCATACACCGTCAAATAACAATGTATGACAAAAAAAAAAAAAAACATAACTGGGCGCCTGGGTGGCTCAGTTGGTTAAGCGACTGCCTTCGGCTCAGGTCATGATCCTGGAGTCCCAGGATCGAGTCCCGCATCCGGCTCCCTGCTCAGCAGGGAGTCTGCTTCTCCCTCTGACCCTCCCCCTCTCATGCTCTCTCTCTCTCATTCTCTCTCTCAAATAAATAAATAAAATCTTTAAAAAAAATTAAAAAAAAAAACATAATGTATGACAGTTTTTCTTCATCCCCCCTCAAGCTCTAATTTCTCAGTGGATTTACTCGACTCATTAAGCATTGTTTCTCTAAAATCCCTAAAGGATTGTGCTGAGTTCTATAACATCATCACTGTAACCACCTAGTATGATCCTTCACTCAGCCTACTAGTTTCTATTACAACTATACATACTGAGTTCATTATATGTCTATAATACTATCCTTGAGAGACATAAAAGAAATATAAAACCCTATTTTCAAGCAACTGTTGATCTCTTCAAAGAGATAAGACCTGTTTCACATGAAAAGAATTGAATAAGGCAAAGTGCTAATTTCTGGTCAGAGTATTATGTAAAAGTTAAAGAGGCAAGTAGAACAAAGTAAAATGTAGAATCATGAAATTGTCAGAAAAATATCTGCAGGATTCAGATGCCTTTGGCTATTTAAGGGAATTTGTGTTGTTTTAGAAAGCTTAATGATAAGTTTGAATGTAAATCTTGCATGTGAGTAGGATGACCATCTGATTTCTCATCCAAAACACTTTTGACAGTGAAAGGAGGGCTATTAATAATTATTGGTACAATAGGAATAAATTAGGACAAATGTTCCTTGTATTTTGAAGCAGAATAATTTTAAGCAGAATAAGGGGACTGAGGAGGATCATGTCCTTCCTCTCTGTACCCCTTCCAGCTCTTAGCACAATGCATCATACAACTAGATGCTTACTGAGATCAGCAATACTTAGCAATCTCTTCCTCTTTGTATTTCCTATTTTAGGTTGTATATCTTTATAGTGTAATCTTCAGTTTTATACTTTAATATGATTAACTCTAAAACCTTATTTGAATGTGAAGACAGTTTAAGTAGAGCTGAAATAATTTGATCTATTCCATTCTAGATTCAAAATATTTTAGTAACTTTTTGACTGTAGAATGGTGACGTGGCATGGTTTACCTCATTTCAAAATACAAAAGCCTCTAGCTAAAGAGAGTTTGCTGTTATGGTATCTACCTATCTTTATCCCGGTGACAAATCTACAGTCTTTCAACTAGGAGGTGTCCATAACTTGATTTGAGAGCAAGTCCACTGTTAAGAGCATGGCTACTTTCTAGAGAAGCATAAGAACAATTTATATCAACAACAACAGCACCCTTGTAGACATTTTTAAAACATTTAAATGTGGCATTACTTAATTTTAAAGCTTAATATTAGGAGAAATGTCATCTCTAATCCTATGTGTGATGCTGTGAGCAGGCTAGTAAAGGCCTGTCCGGACCATCACTTGGCTAGTGAAGGCCTGTCTTCTAGTGGCATTGACTCTCATTAAGAGAAGGACAGCATTTCTCCCATGTAATAAAGTCTAACTCTTGCAAACCAAGTGTGTATTTACGTTTTTCTCTCTCCTGGCTTATGCAGGTCATGTGGTAGGGAAAGGAAATACTCAGAAGAAGGGAGCTTGTCTGGAATTTCTTGGCCAGCAGAGTGAACAAGGTCATAATTCTATAAAGCGAAATAGTCACAGCACAAGCTGCATAGTTATTTAATTATGAATCCAGGTGTCCTGGAGGGCGTTTGGTTTTCAGGCAGGTTAGAAGTGTTTTGTTCAATGCAGCATGTTAAAACTCGGGTTACATTAACAATATTTAATGATAAGTGCCCATTTATATTTCCTGTTTTGCAATGTATGTCCTCTTTACATGTAGTGACTATGATATTATGATGAAAGATACTATGCTTATCTTTTTCAAAACAAAAGTGAGTAGAATGTTATGTAAATCATTCAGCTCACCATCCCTTTGGGTTCATGAAATGAGTCCATAACCAAAGCATCTCTCCCACCCTGGTCCTTGTGCAGGCAAAGTACATCAGAGAAATAAACACCTTCTCAAGGAACTCCTCACCAACTCAAACCTCTACTGTGATAGAATTGCACTGTGGTGTTAAATGACATCATCCCTCTTGAGTTAGGTGTAAATATATCCAGATGAGAAAAAGGTGATTATTCAGTATTCAGGCAGAATCGATGTAAAGCTCAGATTGACTACCTGCTCGTGTTCATCAGACAGTTTCTTGCGCTTTGCTTGCTTTGGCAGTATATTTATTTTTGCCCTCATGCATTCCTTCATTTATTTGTTCCCATTATTAAATACTTAATATGTAATCACAGGGTACAAAACAGCAGTCAGGGAACCTTCAAGTCATCAGATAATCCCACAGTATTTTGTTTCATTGTGAGCCCAATTTTAGTTGTGGCTAAGTTACTTTAATTTTAAGATCTGGTCTATCTTAATTCCTTTGAGGAATATTACGTTGTTCTTCCTTTGTGAAACTGCCAGTTAGCATGGCTGTTTATTATCATACCAGTGACTCATTGCTTTCTTAAAGTGATTTCACTCATAGATAGCAGTCCCTGTGAACACACTGTTACTCAAGATTATTGAAATCCTTTGTAGCATTATGAGCTGCTTGACTGTGAGATTGTTATCATCTAAATACATTTGTTTTGAAGTTAGGAGCACCAGTGGAGGTATGTTGTTCTTTTGGAAAGAAAGGAAAAGTACAAGAAACGGCTACAGTGCAGTCCAGCAGCACCAGCCATAAAGAATGTCCCGAAGGTAGCAAACCAGCCTCTCACCCTGATCTGGAATGGGTCACTTAAAGTGGTGCTCACATGTCTCCATGGGAAATTAGTGACTAAGAATATTATCTCTTCGGCTTTGAAGGTTCAGATTAGGTATAGAGAGCCAATATAAATAAAAAGGGATGATTAGGTAGAAAGAGCCAAGAATCATGGCTGTAGACACAGTGGCATGTGGGCCAGTAAGAAACAGGAAGTGGTGACTGGAAAGTCGCATTGTGTTTCCTGTTGTAAGAAAGGAAAAGAAACTAGCCGACTAGAGAGGGATGTTGGAAGACCAATGTTGTACGTGAAAGGGCCCAGGGGATCCCATCTATAAAGTTCTAAAAAATTGTAAGGTGTTTTTTTTTTGGGGGGGGGGGATCTGTTTTGTATTTATTTACAGTAAATTCAGAAATAAAGTGCCTACCAAAAATATAGCAGAGGTAACAAATTGAGATCAGTCATAATTTTCTCAGATTCATGGGACAAGCTCCAAAGTTTAAACTAAGAGGAGGGTCAGTGGTAACCGGCACCTTTTGGAAAGGTTCTTGTGTATTTCTGGCAAAATTTTCTGAGGGAAAATGAACATTTACATTCTCTGAAGTAGGTCATCTAGTTAAAAATTATTGGAATAAAATGGAAATGTTAGAAGAAGCTTTAGAAGCTCCTGGAATAAAAATTATTTTGCACCAGGGCTTCTGGGTGGCTCAGTCAGTTAAGCATCCGACTCTTGCTTTCGGCTCAGGTCATGATCTTAGGGTCGTAGGAGCAAGCTCTGCATCCAGCTCCATGCTCAGTGGGGAGTCTGCTGGAGAGTCTGTCTTTCTTCCTCTCCCCCCACTCACTTGCTCTCTCTCTAAAATAAATAAACCTTTAAAAAATTTATTTTGTACCCCCCCAAAAAAAAACAAAAAATAAAAAATGAGTTCCTTTGTGCCTTGAGTCTATTCATAATCCTTACACTAGAGACTCAATGTGCAATTTTTAAGTTGGAGAATATCGATTTTGCTGTGTGTTGTGTCTTGTTGTTTTGCCATTTTAAATAATAGGCCATAATAGTAGCAGCATTAACCAGCCTTCTGCAGTAGCATATACTCCTCTGAAATGTAAATGGTAAACAGACACTGCCCTTTGTGTTTCAGAGTCTGAGTGAACAACTTGCACATAGATCAAACAAGCATTAGTACTGTATTGTTAGGAAATGCTTTCTTCTCAGTGTGTTTTAATTCTTTCAGAAAAATAACATTTCACCAAGTGGCTGAGTGGAGACTTTTAAATGGAAGAGTTGTGAGAAGAGTAAATTGTAGAAAGTGGTCAGATTTGAATCCTGTATTTCAGCAGCTGACATGAAATCAAGTTGGAGTAAATCTTGTTTGCTTTAGCTATCGGGAGAGAGGTTTGCTGAAGTTGATTTCGAATGTATGTATGTGTGTATGAATGAAGAAAACTCACCCCCATTTCCTGTTAGATTTGTAGCTGTGTTTACTAGTGGTTGAGCTGGTGAAGTTTACATATGAGAAAGATTTAGAAAAAGAATGAAGTGTCAGCTCTTTTACAAAATGTAATATTACCTTTTGAATAAACTGATACTCAGTTACTCAGTTTATTCTGTAGTGGTTGTTTATTTGCCTCCTGTGTACAGTCCAGATAGTTAGGAATAAGATAATTCTTCATATGTGAAGCCATGAATTCTCTTTTAATAAAAAGTAAATTTTATATTAAAAAAAGACATTCTTGGTCAGTTTTCTTGACTAATGTGTTAATTTTCTATATGCCATAGATTAACGATATTGTAGGTGAAACAGTTATAGTAATGTATTTCTGATAACTAGATGCAAACTTACACCGCCTTAAACAAGATGAGTATATTTTTATAATTTGTGTAGCAGCTTATAAGTAAGGACCTAAACCTGAAACGTAAATTTTTTTATGCAGCATAAGCAGGAGACTCTCACTGCTAATATAAGTAAACTGAGCCTGCAGAGTTGGACCTCTGAGGCCACCAAAGACAATGTTAATACATTGTTGATACAATGGTATCTTCATGTCTAAGGTAAAAAGGAAAGCAGGATGATTGTATCACTTTTTCTTTATAAATTGCCTTACAGTAAATATGAAATGGGAATGAGTTCAGTTAAACATTTATTGAGAAAATACTACATATCTACCTTTTAATTTTATTAATACTATTTTGTATTCTGCAATACATTTTGCATACTAGAGCGATTTGACCTTCAGTGTTGTTGACCCAGTAACATAGCAGAGTCTTTGCCTGTAGACACGAGTATATGCTAAATTCTGAACAGCCACAGGACATCTGTCTCACTAGACATGCCTCCCAACAAGCAGACTGCTAATGGATTTGAACCACAGGAGGGTTTTTTTTTTCCCTTGTGTAAATATTCCAGTCAGTTTTACAGAGACTTGTAATATCTGTTGAATAAATGTTGATTTAAGAAGAGGAAAAGGAGCTAGCTACTCTACTCTTAAACATGGGTCATAACTGTTAGTTACTGCTCCACTGGCTCTCTCTTTACCTGACAGCTCTTAATGATTCCAGTCCAAGATTTGTCTCAGAGAAAAGTCTCTGAGTCACCTACTTTGGAATTGGAGCCCAGTGAAATGATCGGCACCAACTGTTTTTATTGCGTCTTTCTCTAACCAAATCTCTGGGCATTCTTGTAGCTTGACAGGAAATTGTGTGGCCTGCTACCTCCACTAGAGAGAGAGTTCAGCTTTGTAGCAAACTGAATTGAGAAGGTCTGTTGTTCATCTGAGGCATATGCCACTGGAAATAGCCCTTCCTTCTTGTATTAGGCAATAATCACTTGCAATTAAGTGGGTCATCATCTTCTTGAGTACAGGTTTTCCCCAGAGTTTAAGAGAAAGGAAGTAATATACATAGAGAGAGAGAAAGGAAGTATATATATTTTGAGTGTACATGGTATTCCCTTGTTAGGCATGTTAGATCCTAATAAACCTTGCTTTTAGATTTGCTAAAAAATATTGTAGAGAGAACCAGTGTCTTAGCCTTTTGGAAGCTATTCTCTTTCTTTCTCCTATCTTCCTTTCCAAAAAGTAAAAAACAAACTCTTTCTGTTAGGAGTTAGATGATCAGAGCCAGGGTCCCCAACAAGAAAGTATGGAGTCAGAACAGCTAAGATAAAACAGCACTAACATCCTGTTTTGCAGCTTAGACAGGACCAGACCGACATTCTGCTTTGCAGCCTTTGCAGAAATGACTTCTGCAAAACGTCCTAAAATAAGACAGTTAACTACAAAAGCATTTGTCAATATCACAGGCAAGGGACAGGTAAGACCTAAGCCCCCAGATGTCAGCAAAAAAAAAGACCATCAACATGTGGACATTAACCTAATAGATATGTGACCAGAGCTCTGATTGGCACAACTCAGCACACCCTGATTGCTTAAGAAAGTTCCGCAAAAGAGCTCAATAAAAACCCCTAAACTTAGAAACTCTGAGGGCAACCCACTCGGGCCCCCCTCCCTCTCTGGGAACTTTATTCTCTTCCTCAATAAACTTTGCTGCCCACCATTCTTCGTCTCGTCCACTCTCCATTCTTCGAAGCAGCGTGACCAAGAACTGGGGCACTAAGGGGACACAAATCCTGTAACATTTGGATCTCCAGATGCTGGGTTAATGCAATTTTTGCATTTGTTGAAAATTTGAGACTTCCCTAAAAAGCATGTCTCGTGTTGAACTGAACAATAAAACATCAAACAAATGGTTCTTCTAAGTGGCTGAAACTTTTTACTCCTATCTAAATGTATTGGCTTTTGAGAACTGGAGTTTTCTCCCTGAGTTTTTTATCTTCTACACAAATGATATTGATAATTGTTCTTATGCAATGTCTGTGTTGTGTGTGTTTTTAATCTCTATTTAGGTTGACCTGACAGTTCAAGAAAAGGAGAAATATCTTAATGTGTCTCGCTGGTTTTGTCACATTCAGCATTATCCAGGGATCAGGCAACATCTGTCCATTGTTGTCTTCATCAAGAACAGACTATATACTAATTCCCACTAGAAGCTATCCATGACATACAGAAGCATGATCACAAATATTTTAAATGGAAAGTGTATTCTGGACCAGAGAAATAACGTAAATGGCTACACAGTCATTCTTTATTTGCTGAAGTTGGAATAAACTTGTCTGAATGTTTTATTTGTTCTTCAGTTGAAATTTTGCAGCTTTTATGTAAAAATTCAACTGTCAAAACTTGAGATCAAGTTATAAATTAACCTTTTTTTCATAGATGAAATTTATTTTAGTAAAACTTGCAAATCAGTGGCTTAATCTTAAGGGAAAAAAATAGTCCTTTCAGTGGTGACATAACTTGGCTATTTATCGGCCTCCATCTCATATTTTACAATTCATTTCCCCCTTATGGATATTTACAGTAATTTGTTTAATAACTATAATAAATGTGCCAAGGTTACAGAAAGGGAAGACAGATGGATTTGTTTTCAAATATTTATGTGAGCCAGTAAATGTGGTTGAAAAAATCTTTTTTGTTTGTTTCTTTCTTTCCTGTAGTCAGTATTCATTGAGGTGAAACTAACTACTGAACTGCCCTGGAGGGAGCTGGAATAAGATACATTCAGTGGAGCTAATGGTTCTTTTGTTGTGTTGGGCTTATTGGAATATGCAGTGGCTAAAAACAAGATGGGAAATTCCTGCTATCCCACTAACTTTAGACTTGACAACTACTAGATTTTTCTAAACTAAAAGCCAACTCAAGGCTGCTGCTGAAGCTCTCTAAAGAACAAGGACACGTGTTATTAACAAATCTATACATTTTATAACTTACTGGCTGAGTAAATAATTATTGAGAGCTAAAGAACTTTTATTTCCAAATAATAAGAAAAATAGAGCCTTTTAGGGGCACCTGGGTGGCACAGTCAGTTAAGCATCTGCCTTCAGCTCAGGTCATGGTCCCGGAGTCTTGGGATGGAGCCCCATGTCAGGGTCCCTGACCAGCGGGGTTCTGCAGGCTCCCTCGCCCTTTGCCCGTCCCCCTAGCTCATGCTGTCTCATATTCTCTGACGCTCGCACACAGTCTCTCTCTCAAATAAAATCTTTTTAAAAAATCGAGACTTTGAGCGCTTTACTTTTTCATACTACTATTTTGGTGCTGGTGCTGGATCTCAGTTGTGTACAATTCAAAGGTCAAGTGAGAAAAGCAGAGATTTGGGAAGTGTACAGCCCTCCGGTTGAGTTCCGCTTTTGTCACTTACTAGCTATATGACCTTGAGCAAATCAGTTAACCATGTTTCCTTAATCTGTAAAAATAAAGCTAACTCTTAAGTTACGAGGATTAAATGAGATAATACATATGGAAAAAGCCTAGCATAGAGCCCATGTCTATCAGTAAAGTTTCCTCTGTAAGAGCCGCTCCACCCCATTTTTGTCCTTCATGTTACTAAGTCAGATTTTAGAAGCTAACTGTATGTGATTATTTTGTAATAGGGCAATTTTTGTAGGTTTAGATCTCACATTTCATTGCCCTTGGAAGGATCTTTTTTTAATTATATAACACAGTCTTTAAATTAGAAACTAGAAACTTGTATTTGCACACTGAGACTAGAAGAGTCCAGTCTTGGGAGTTAGTATGTGTGTCACAGAGGCAGACCCAGTCTGTGACTTTTCTTGCAAACCACTGCCCCAGCAGGGTCTGCTACAAACATTCCATGTCCTATTCCACTGCTGCAAATTCCTCCTTCCCCTAACACTTCTCTCTCTGCCCCAGGACTGCTGGGGGAAATAAGCACGACGGGCAGGACAGGCAGGATAGAGGAGAGATGGGCTACCCAGCTTTTCCTTTCCAGCCGTTTCTTCCTTTCCCTTCAGGTTAGGTCAGCTATGAGGAAAGGGTAGGATATGACATCTGCTAGTCAATTCTTTATGCAAGTGCGCAGCATTGCTTCCACACGTATTGCCCAGTGCTATTATGTGCCAGGACTGCCTGTCACTAACTTGGATCTTAGAGGATGAAGGCATGGCAGAAATGTAAAGACCTGGCTCCTGTAAGCAAAGGTTAGGTAATGTTCTCAGCACCTAAAACAGAAACAATTCATTTCCTTGTAGAAATGTTGCCGTGCATCATGGGTCGTTTCTGTCAGGTATTTCTATGCCAGAAATGTCCTTCCTTTCTCACTTGACACTCTTCACTATTGAACTATGTCATGTCCTCCTAAAAGTCAGGTCTTTCCTGACCAACCCATCTCCTACCCTTGAGCTTGGCACTTGACATCATTGTACTATTAGGATTATTTGTCTCTTCTACCAGGCTGTTAATTCCTTGAGCACAGAGACTCTTCCCTTACATATTCAGCCCTCAAAACAATGACTGGCATGCAACAACAGATGCTCAGCATGTTTGTTGAAAGAATAGAGTATTCTTTTAAGGCCATTTTGCAATGACCAAGGAAAGTGTAAGGGTGAATTGCAATTAGGTACAGCTGTCAAGTGGCAGAAAAACCAAGTAACATTAAAGTGGTTTGTTTTCCTCTCATATGAAAGAAGACAGTCCACAATTGGTATGAGGCATCCAGCTCCCATCTTTCTGCTTCTCCATACTGAATGAGTCGTTTTTCTTTCTCAAGTTCAATTTAAAGCCCAAAACAGCTACCAGAGCCCCAGACATCAGTTCCGTGATCAAGATCCAGAGGAGGAAGAGAGGAAGGGCAAAAAGACTTCTCCCAACTGAGAAGTCATCCAGAATAAAATTGGAGCCCTGTCAATGATGAAGAAGGAAAAATGGGATACTAGGTAGTCAGCTAGGTATCTCTCACAGTAAGTAGTATTTAAATGGAAAAATATCTTCTGAATGCCAAATAATTTGTAAAAGAATTTTTATTAGTAAATTCTTGACACTCCATGGATCGTCAATTTGTAAAGAATTAGAATACAGTAAATACTTTTCACTGACCACAATTTCCATGATTCAGAAGCTATTTCAGAATTCTGCAATACTCATGAGCTACCAGGAGGATCTGTTGTGCTTTTTTTTTTTAAGATTTTATCCATTTGACATAGAGTGACAGCGAGAGAGGGAACACAAGCCGGGGGAGTGGGAGAGGGAGAAGCAGGCTTCCCACTGAGCAGGGAGCCCGACACGGGGCTCAATCCCAGGACCCTGGGATCATGACCTGAGCCGAAGGCAGACGCTTAACGACTCAGCCACCCAGGCGCCCCATGCTTTTAATAACAACAATACGTAAGTAACATTTATTGAGCATTTAGTATGTATCAGGCAGCATTCTAAGTATTGTGAGGGAATTCACTCCTTTAATTATGACCTTTTTTTTGCAACTAATGAAACAGGTACATATTGGTTAAGGAACTTGGGCAAGATCACACAATCATTATCAAGGAGCTGGGATTCAGACAAAAGTTTGACTCAAACTTAACCTGTAGACTACCTGTGTACCAGTAAGGTACTGCTTAAATCACTTTGAGAAATTAGTTATTACCAACCTCAGGAAAAAAGCTACCCTAAGCATTGGATAAAACAAATGAGTACATAACTTCAAGAATAAATGACTTACACACTTTAAATGACTAAACTGTGATATGTGAATTACAGCTAGGTAAAGCATTTTTTTTTTTAAGCAATGGAATCCATCAGCCTCACCATATATGAGGAGACCTTGAAGAGTTCAGTGTACATGAAATCCCTCTTATGAAATAGAGATAAAAATTTCTGATCTCATGATTTAATTTGCAATGAGAACATATAAAAATTACTTAGTGCGATGCGTAGCACACAAAAAGTGATCAGTACTGCTATGGAAGATCGTAAAATCATAACCCACAATTTTATAAACTCAAATCCTTAAACTAATTCTTAAGTCCCCTTTTGCTGTCCCTGAGGCACCTGTGCAGCATGAGCCCATCTGAGATAACACAGTTGGGCAGAACATCTCATGATTTTGGTAAAACATGAATTTGTCTTACGACTTACCAATTTAAAAATCTCTTGTCCTCACATCTTTCAAGCTGTTCAGAAAAAGGGACTGTTCTATTCATTGTTTTGTTTTCTAAAAGAACAGTGAGATGACTCTAAAAAAAAGTGGGGCAATCTTTGTGCATGCTATTTCTTCTGAAAAGTGAATGCCCCTTTATAACCATCTTCTTTCTGTGATTCTCAGAAGTCTGCATCACTGATCATTCAATAATCCCTCAAATATTTATTTAGAACCTACTATGTATCAGAAACTGCTTGTCCCTGAGGATGACAATGACATTATTGCTCACATTTACAATCTAATGGTCTGTGACCAAATTTCTGAAACAGCATGTAAAGTTTCTTTGGGAGGCTGCTGCCACTCAGCATTGCTTGAAAGTAAGTAAAAACAATCAGATACCATTTACTGAATGCCTGCTCTGTTGCAGGCTCTGTACCAGGCACTACACATTCAAATTATCTCACATTAATTGAGGAGTTAGGATGAGGGCATAGACCAGCCCACATGCTAACCAACACCTCAGTTAAACCATGGCTGGAGTGAATGGGAATTGGACAATTTCAGAGGCAGAGGACATAATCTGTCACCATATTATACACGGGTTGATTTGACTGCCCTGAGTAGATACATGGCCCTGTCTCCTTATTTCACATGTAACTTTCAAGAACAGATAAAAAATTTCAAATAGAGAAGGAACATTCATCAGTCCAGATTCCATGAAATTTTCATTCATTGAAATGAACACTAGTTTTAAAACAAAGCGGAATAACAGGGCTGGAGCCAATATCAAAAGGTCATTTGCCTTTAAAGATTTTTTTTTTAATGCCTTTAGACACAGTTATTATATCCAAAGCATAAGATGTCATGAAGTATTTTATGAAGTTGTATGGTTTTAAATCTCAAGTAGCTGCTGTCGCAATATGGTAAAAAAAAGTAACATAGCTTCGAGAATGACATAATCACCTGGCTTTCTGGTTAAAATGCCACTCCCTCCCCATCCAGACTCAGCAATAAGATTATTGAACTGAGGTTTTATTTTTTTTATTTTTTTATGCAGCCATCTTTATTATAATTCATAAATACATTATAAACAGACCTGAATTTTTTTTTTAAGATTTTATTTACTTATTTGACAGAGAGAGACAGAGCGAGAGAGGGAACACAAGCAGGGGGAGTGGGAGAGGGAGAAGCAGGCTTCCCGCCGAGCAGGGAGCCCGATGCGGGGCTGGATCCCAGGACCCTGGGATCATGACCTGAGCCGAAGGCAGATGCTTAACAACTGAGCCACCCAGGCCTAGATCTTTAATAAGACACTTAGGATCTGATAGGCTTCTGTTTTCCATTCAGTTATGTAGTTAGAAAACCCAGTTTACTTAAGAACGGTAGAAAAGGCCAAGTAGCATTTTAGCTTCCTGAAGTTTTCTCCTCACAGGCATTCGGGAATCTTTGGGCTTTGTGGGTCAAAGACCAGATTGTTAAGACATGCCTATATTCAGTGCTGTCCACATTCCTTAAATTTCAATGGGCACCTGTCCTATGGAACATTCAACTTGTTCCCCAAATTTAGTATTCAGTTTTAAAGAGGTCAAATGTGCCCAAGTTTCCAAACCTCCAGGCTTATCTTATAAAAACAGCATTTATCATTCATTTTGCCAACCCTCCCTGCCAAATAAAGGACCCAAAAAGGGTAAGTGTTAACTGCCAATGATTGGTGAGGCTCCTCTTCTCTCCTCAAATCAAATTTACTTGGAATCCTGCGTGATCACTGCAAAATAAGGTAGGCAAGAGCTTAATCCAGTAGTACTTGGAAGGGAGAAAAGGTTTTTCTTTCCAATCAACCTAGATCCAGATAGAGGGAGCTGTTTCCTGCATGGTTTATCTCCTCAGTCATCGTCCAGAGGATTCTGAGAAGCTGTAGGAATATGCAGGCACAGACTCAAGGCCCGGCTTCATCTCCAACGTCGTGGAAAGGGACTGTACATCACGGGGCAGAGCCCTATGCTCCCGTACGCCACCTGGACGGAGCCCGGGAAGAGTGACCTCCCGGGAGTATCCACGTTGGTTGGACTGAGGTTTTAAACAGATATGTGGGCATTCTCATTTTTACTTACTCCCTATTAAACAGGGAGTAGGTCCTCCAATGGCTCCACCCAATTAAATCTGAAGCCATAGTTAAGCATGGTCAGTGATATGCACATAAGGTCTCCTGCAAGGATGAAGGCAGGAAGGTAGGAGCAGAATGAATGGGAGTTTCACCTACTGCAGGGCATCACATTAGAGCCCGGCTGAAAGTCCTTCCAGAAAAACCTCAGGATGTGTTGATAAAAATTTAAGCAGATCTATTGTTGGGAAAGAATGGAACTCTATTATAATCAGGTACAGATGCATCACACTGGAAGATCAAATACGCAACTATTTGACAAGAAGGCAAATTAGAATTATTGTGAAGTATAGCTTTTTCACTTATATATTTTTTTCATTTGACTTCATTCCTTTAAAAAAAAAAGTCAGACGTTACATGAACTTTAATATTAATCTAGCTTTGGCAGAGATGTGGTGGTTTAATGGATTAGAGCATTTAGCTTTTTACCCCAGAGAGCAATATTTCTTCCTTTTTCCATAATTAGATAATCTGCTCCTACCTATTACCAGGGCACTAAGTTTCAAATTCTTCATACACCTGAGCAGGCTGCTACATATATGGCCATCTTAATTTTAGTCTTGATTTATTGAAGCTGAATTACATTCCTAACTTCCGGGAGCTCTGGGTGAATTTTATTGCAAAAGCAATGGGGAGAAAGTTACCATCATATATCTCTCTTGCTGGCCAGAGCCAGAGCTTTTAGATACACAAGGGGCTCTATATCCCACTGCTCCATGTCTTATATGCTGAATTTATAACACTTTGAAGCCCAGCTCTAGGGTTACATACAGGCATATCAGAGATGAGATGGGGAATTTGATTTTGCAATAATGATTACTTGTTGCTGGAGCCCACATTCCTGCAGGCTCTGCCTTTATTCCCAATACTGCTGGTGAATAAAACTAATTCCACCTGCTACCTAATCTAGCAAAACTCATCTTTCACTTACGAGAGAGGCCCAAAAAGGTAGACAGGAAGTCAGGAGAATTTGAGATCTTGAATATCTTTGCTATTATGTCTCAAGGATTTCTGCTTCCATTATCGTGATTCCTTTAGGAATATTTTAATCTTTTGAACTTTCTTTGTGGGGAGGATGAAAGCTTTTCATCTTTTCCAGCCTGGTGAGTTAATGTGATGGCTCATGCGTGCTGTCTCTTCCACTTCAAAGAGACTGGGTCCCTAGGGCTAGCCAATTGTATTATGGATCCTGCAGATTTGGCTTGCCATTCCTGCTGAGTGTCATCTGTCCTAACAGTCTTGCAGGGGATACTTTTTTCCCCCTTAACATCATCTGCCTGAGAAATTTGTGCCTGGCAGGCCTGTCTGTCCAAATTAAGCTTGCAATACAGTAGCCACACAACTAATTTGACAAGGCATAGCTCTGAACAACAAGGCCAGAGGCTTGCTGTGACCAAGACCACAAACTTCCAGTTATCGGATTACCAATTCCAAAGTTTCTTTGGTGCAGTCCATGAACCAGTCTGTTCACGTAATGTAGGTTATCCTTCCCCTACTGTCTCATTGTTCCTGACCTTCTACACACACACCCTTATCTTAAAGTCACTTAGAGATTTTTAACCCTCTGGCTGGTTCTCATCAGCTCTGTAGTTTCTGACTGCTTTCAGCATTTGACTTGAGCCCTGTTCACTTGGATAAAAGAACTCTAGAGTTGACTATCATTGTCAGAAGTTTGGGGAATGCGTAACAGATATCACACTAAAGCAGGGGTTCTCAGACTTTAGTGTGCATGGTAAATCACCTAGCACTTCTCAAAACACACGTTGCTAAGCTCCAATCTGAGTTTATGTGATTTGATAGGTCCAGTGTGGTGACCACACCACGAGGACCATTGTAGTACACCTGTCCAAAGCTGGGGTGACAATCAGGCATAGAGTAGCTGTATCACTCAACAGCTGGTACTTTTGTGACATTTTCTGAAGGTGTGACCAGTGGGGGGATGGAGCTCTCTACGTTTTGATTAGTCAGCCCCATCACAGGAGCACAGGTCCTCTTTGTGGTGGCCCTGCAGTTGGGTGCCTCATGTTCTCCAAGTGGTGTAACTACAACAGAAGCATTTGTAGGGGTAAGAAGAAGGATTGAGGACAGGACTGTTGAGTGGTTGCCACCTGGAAGACAGCTGATCTCAAAGCACAACATGCTACTTCCACCAAAATCTCAAGTCTAGTGTGCCCGGTGCATTCCCAAAACTTCATGAGATTAATATGTAGAAATATTTACCATCTAACCCCCAAAGACCCTCTAGTCTTTTTCTCTCCTTTGCTTTCATTAGTTTCTTCCATTTTTAATTTTTTTATCTGCTTCAAAAATAGGTTAGACAGGGCACCTGGGTGGCTCAGTTGGTTAAGCAACTGCCTTCGGCTCAGGTCATGATCCTGGAGTCCCGGGATCGAGTCCCGCATCGGGCTCCCTGCTCAGCGGGGAGTCTGCTTCTCCCTCTGACCCTCTTCCCTCTCGTGCTCTCTATCTCTCATTCTCTCTCTCTCTCAGATGAATAAATAAAATCTTTAAAAAAAAAATAGACAAAAGTGGATAACAGTAATGTCAACAGAAAATGTGCCAGAGGAAATCTCAGGAAGCAGATATGATAAAAAGCAAAATAAATTTAGGAAGTCCCTTCCCCCAGTTATGCTTATCCTTGATGAACTTATACCAAGGAATGAATTTCAATTTTGTTCTCTGTATGTATATAATTAAGTGCTCATTTTATTTCTATTTTCTAATTTTCATAAGCTTCAATATGGATGTAGCAATTATTACCCTGAAGTAAGAACTTTACTCCTACTAAATTAATATTATTTCCATGATTTAGAAGTCTTAACTCTCAAAAAGCACAATAATTGGAAAAATCCCTTTACAATTCCATGGTTGAAAAGTGTCTGATATTGAGTCTCTGGAAAATGATCTTGTAGGTATAAGATGATGGTGAGAACAGCTATTCTTAAAACACAGAAGTAGTTAGTGTATGATTCCATGCATGTAATACTTTTTTTAAATTTTTTTTTAAAGATTTTATTTATTTATTTGAGAGAGAGAGAATGAGAGATAGAGAGCACGAGAGGGAAGAGGGTCAGAGGGAGAAGCAGACTCCCTCCTGAGCAGGGAGCCCGACGTGGGGCTCGATCCCGGGACTCCAGGATCATGACCTGAGCCGAAGGCAGTCGCTTAACCAACTGAGCCACCCAGGCGCCCTGTAATACTTTTTTAAAAGACCAAATTTTAGAAATGGAGAATATATTATAGGTTGCCACGGGTTGGGATGGGGACAGAGAGGAAAGTAGGTGTGATTACAAAAAGGTATCCAGGGGGATCGTTATGGCTTTGAAACTGTTCAATATGTTGACTGTGATGATGGATACATGAACCTACAACCTAAAATTGTACAGAGCCAGGGGCGTCAGAGGGGCTCAGTCCGTTGAGCATCTGACTCTTGGTTTCAGCTCAGGTCAGGGGGTCATGGTCTCAGGGTGGTGAGATTGAGCCCCACACGGAGCTCAGCGCTCGCTGAGCGCTTGGGATTCTCTCCCTCTCCCTCTCCCCCTGCTCCCGTTAATAAATAAATAAATATTTTAAAAATTGTATAGAGCCAAACACACACACACACACACACACATACACACACCATGAATACAAGCAAAATGGGAAAGGTGGATAAGATCCATGGATTGTATTGATGTCAATATCCTGGTTGTGATTTTAACAGTTGCAAAATGTTACCACTGGAGGAAAAGGAGGTGAAATATACAAGGAATCTCTATTATTTCTTGCAACTGTGTGAGAATCTGTAATTATCTCAAAGTTTCATTTAAGAATACAGAAAAATCTCATGGATCCAGACAAGAGATAACACAAGACCTTTGGCAAGATGACATAGAGTCCAAGGACATGCTCATAGAAGCCCTAACCCTCGCTGAAGTGCATGATGCAACAGCACTGCTCATGTGACTCTTTTCTGACTTTTTGCTACGGACCTAAGCATTCCAGACAACAACATAACTCAGTGATATACAGAACAGAACAATCAAACAGCTAGAACATGTATCTGCAGACTATAAGCAACAGAACTGAAGAAGAGTAATTGTATAGTGATTTAATATTGTTCCCTCTGGTAGACTATACACTCACTGAGAGAAGGAAAAGGCTGAGCAGTCTTGCTCACCCCTGTATCTCAGCTCCTAGCACTGCACTTGGTACATAGAAAGTGCTCACTACACGCTTGTTAAATGTGTTTGAATGAAAAAAATTTACAGCCCATATGTCCTTTTAGAGGTAGAATGACTTCTCTCTTCCCTCCTTCCCAGTCTCCCTTCCCCACTCTCTCCTCACCCACCATCTACAGGTAAACACACGCACAGGGACCAAGATTGTTTCTGCCACATTGCAAGTTGCACAGTCATTTAACCTCTCTGTGCCTCAGCCTCCTCATCCGTAAAATGAGGATAATAATAACAATAATACCTACTTCAAAGGACTGACATGAGGGTTAGATGAATTAATATGTGTGAGCACTTATGACATTATCTGGCGTATCATGGGTGCCGTGTAGGTATTTGTTCAGTTGCAACACAATTCTGACACTGATTACAGGAATTAGCTTAGACCCCACAGGTAACAGACACCATTCTCTACAAGACTGCCCTCACTTTAGACACCAGGCACAAGCTCCAGGTTCCTAAGACACCCGTGTTTCTGGCCAGCTGTCTACAAATTTTGGAGGTTCCCACCCTACCCCCTCGGGTTCAGTAATTCATTAGAATGGTTCATAGAACTCAGGGAAGTACTGTACTTATGATTATAGTTCTATTGTAAGGGATACAAATCAGGACCAGCCAAATGAGTACATGCATGGGGTGAGATCTGGGAAGGTCCCAAACATGAAGCTTCTGTATCCTCAGTACGCCCCATCCTCTAGATACATCAGTGGGAGATTACCAACTGGGAAGCTCACTGGAGCCTCTGTGTCCAGGAGGTTTTATTGGGGTTTTATTACTTAGGCATGGATGCTTGAATTATTGGCCATGTGACTGAACTCAGTCCCCAGTCCCCCTCTGCTCCCCAGAGGTCAGTGTTATTTCATGGCTCAAAGCCCCAACCCTCTAATCAGACGTTGGTCTTCAAGCATGGCCAGCTCCCATCCTGAAACCATCTAAGGGCCCTTGGGAGTGACCTCGTTAGCATAAACTCAGGCCACCATGAATAACAAAGACACTGCTATCAATTGAGATATTTGAGATATTCCAAAGATTTAGAGGTTATCTCCAAGGAATCAGGAATAAAGATCAGCCCAATTCTTTATTATACAACATCAATAAAGTTTACTGAATTGAATAGGCAGAAAGGGCAAGAAAAGCATTCCAGGAAGGGAGTGTCTAAAGAGAAGCAGCAGAAATATGCCTGGCACAGTCATGGCACAGTGGAAAGACCCCCCTAGCTGACTGGGCTTTGCTACGTTGAAATGCACCAGCCTTGTAGTCTAAAGACCAGAGTTCTGACGACGGTTCTGCTATTTGATAGCTACCAGCCATCTCATGGGAGTATAGGGATCATTGTAACCCATCGTAAATCCTGTCTAGGAGAGATGGGCATAATTGAAACAGAGACCATTTAGTGAATTTATTTATTATTTCTCAAAATTTTACTATTTGTTACCAATGTATTATTTCCCCCCCACAAAATTCATTATTTCTCACAATACTGTGGTTGGAGTGTTATGGAACCTGGATTGGATCGCCCGTGGGAAGAACCAAGCAGCACTCAGAGATCTTGGAGGATAGGAGGTTTATTTAATGCCCACGGGCTCAGAGGAGAGTGGTCTCCAAAGGTCTGAGCCACAAGCACAAAGGGGGTAATTTATACACTTCTACTTCCGCATACTAGGCAGTCTTGGCATGTGTGGGAAGCTGGGCAGGGAGAAGAACCTGGAAGAGCCCTGGGGCAGGGGCTGGGACTCCCTTGCTGGGTCAGTCGGCCATCTTAGGACACAGAGTTCCCTTATCAGGAGTAGGCAGTTTTCGGGCTTGTGTGGCGTTATTAGCTCCACAGCAGTTCATGCGACTGCGTTCAAAACGGTTGATGGCTGGGATGAAAAGAGCTGAGAATGACTCCCTCACACATCTGTGGCCTCATGCTGACTGCTTGCTGGCTCAGTTCTCACCCACATAGCCTCTCTCTACATGTGATGTCTCATCTTCCAGTGCTTCTCCACATGACGGCCTTCCTACAGCAGGACAGCCTGGACTTCCTGACAAGAGAGCAAAAGTAGAAACCGCCAGGTGTCTCAAGGCCCAACACCGGCCCAACATTTTTTCCACCATGTTCTATCTATCCAAGCAAGTCACAAAGCCCGCCAGTTTCGAGGGGAGGGGAGACCAACTCTATCTGAGCAGCATGTTGCATGTGTACACACGGAGGGAAGGAATCACTGCAGTCACCTTTGGATACTCTAGCATGTTCTCTGACCCTCAGTTTACTCATCAAAGTGGGTATTTAATAGCTACCTCAACTAGACTCATGAGAAAAGACATGTCATATGATATGTGATAGCGTTTTATAAATTGTAAAGTGCTAAAAAAGTACAGGATATTTTAGTGGTGGGTGATAAATGTGGATTGGAAGAATGAGAACAGATTATGCAGGGCTTTAAAAGGAGATAGAGGAGGTTATAGGAGTCATAATAACATTTATTGAGCATTTGCTATGCGCCAAGAATTGTACTAAGCGTTTTATGGGTATTATCTTCTTTAATCATCAAAATCTTATAAATGGATATTTTATTGCCATTTTTACAGCTAAGGAACTGCAGGCAAGAGGCAGAGCCAGAATTTCAACCCAGTTCTGTCTGGTTCCAAAGTCTTAACTACTACTGTACCAAAATTCTTCTATCACTTAGAGTCAATCAGCAGTTGGGTAGGGGGAGATAGCTGCTACCCCACAACTACTGAAACAAAATTTTTGAATGTAGAACCCGGAATCTGCATACTTAATAGCCACATTAATGTGGAAGAAGCATTAACCTCACTGTATTATAGGGAGCCTTTTCAGATTTTTCAGTATTTCAAAGACACTGAGAAGACAAGCTGAAAGGAAATTTAGCTTGCAGGTGCAGAAGAAAACTTGAAAAAGAAAAGTACTTAGAAGTGGGGAGAATAATGAAGGCTTTAAAAATAATTACATTTTCTAGAGGTTGATGCTAAAGCTGAGGGAATGGAATTGAGACTAGAAAGCTTACAAATCAGACTCAATAACTTGCAATTAATCAAGAGTACATTTCATGTATTAATTCATCTATTTTATGCCTCTTTGCCTTTGGGCTTGTTATTTCCTTCGCTAGAAAACCCCAATTTCCATCTTCTTCTCACCCAACCTGATCAACCTCTCTTCATTTCGGTTCTGAGGACAAATAGGTGCCTCCTCTGGGAAGTCTTTCCTGGCCACCTCCCACCCCCAGGTGTCCCACATGTGTACTGTACCTTCCTCAATGCTATCATTTATAGGCTTCATATTCTAAACGTTGGCTTATGTTCCATCTTCAGCACTAGACTGCAATACCCTGGAGGGTAAGGGCTGTACAGAAAGAGACAGGGGGAGACTAGATGATTCTTAGAAAGAACCACTGGATGAACATAGGAGGTGAAGGAGCCATTGCAAAGCTGCACATTGTCTGTACTTTGAACAAACGTGAAGACTTGTTGAGATTACAAGATGAACTTTATGGAGTTTAACAAACCGCAGCAATTAGATACATGCAGCTCCAAAGTTGACATTTCATGACCACAATTCAAAGCTGCCTAGCAAACCGGTCCCTTCCGTAATTACATGTATTTTATCTTAGACCATATAACAACCAGTTGAAATTTTGTACATACAAATACCAAGAACAAATTTGTTTTTTCTTCACATGGGCACGAATGAGCCTAAGTGATTTGGGCAAGTTACTTTAACCCTGTTTCATTTGTTAGAAAGAAATGGTAAAACCGTTTCCCTGAGTTGCTATGATGACTAAACGCGGCAATGCCCCTCAAAATGCTTTATAACATATTGGTGGTAGGTAATAACAGAGATAATATACTTCTACTACTATTAATATTATTCTGCGACTGTATCTCCTCTCTCCCATCCTCTCTAAACCAGAATAAATTCCAGCGAGTTTAAGGAGAAACGACTGAATTTCACACCAACGTTCCAATTCCGGCCGCATTTGCCCTAACCCAGCATGGCGGCATCTGCTTCTTGAAGTCCCCATCTCTGGCTACACTAACGCAATTGCCCGCTGGGTAGACTCAGCTTTCCCTACGCCCTTTGATGACGCCCTAAACCCGCGCCCGGAAAGCGGGCAACGCAGGTCTGCGCAGGCGCAACGCGGAGGCGGGTGGGCGGAGCAGGTCGCAATGAGTGGCGGAGAGACGGAGACCCCTGTGGGTTGTGAGGCCACCCCGGGCGGCGGCGACAAGAAGAAGGATTCGCTGGGGACCGCGGGCTCGCCAGCGCATCTTATTATCAAGGGTACGGAGTGGTAGGGCTATCGCTGTGGTGGAGCCCGGCGCTACTCCACCTCCCAAGCGGCGCCCTCTGACCCAGGGCCGCTCCCCAGGGCGCCTCCCAGCTCCCGCGCGGCCTCGCATTCGTGGGAAGTTGGGGGAGTAGCGGCCAGAGCCCGCCTGGTTTCCTACGCCAGATGCCTCCCAGTAACAACCAACCAACCCAGTCCCTCTTACTTTTTCAAAAAAGCCGCGGATGTGCGTCTTGGGCCCCACCCCTTCTCCCCTTTCCCTTGCAGGGGACCTTTGAGCGCGGAGCTGCTTTGGACGCTGCCTCACGACGGTCCTATAACGCTTAGGGAGGCATGGAGCTTGGGTGTCGGGTAGGGCCTGCGCCCCCCGGTAGGTCGCTTAGGAGTTGGGTGACTTTGGGTGGTCTGCTTGACCTACTCTGCCCTTGTCTGCTCCTGGGTCATGCAAGGAATAAATGAGATAACATATATGAAAGCGTCTTAAAACATGAAAGCGCCATACACGTGTAGAGATGTCCATTTGTCTTCCCTGCTTTGCACTTTGAGAAGGGTACATCCCGGATTCTCACAGAACCTGAATACTCGACTCCCAAAGCTCGCAACAACCCTATTTTCCTGTAGCAGGATCTTTGCCGGTTAGGTACGGAATTTCTCATCCTCAGTCCGTATCCGTTCTTAATCCTATGCTGACCCTGTCTGTCCTAGCATCTTGCAGCGTGGAAGCCCTCGTAGGATGCCAGAGTCCTTCACTACCAAGAGAATGACGTCCTTTGGTTGCTGCCTCTTTCATTTTGACCTTACCTGTCAGGACTGTAGACCGCTCAGCACAGCTGGCTGTGGGTTGGCTATTTTTCTAGACTTCAGGTTGTAAAAATCTGATTAGGGGTGTGGGAGTGGTGCGTGAGTGTCGGGGCTAAAGTATAAATGTTTATATGTGCTAAGTGAACTGCTACTTAAAAATGTTTTTAATTGCCGTGAAATACAGGTAACATAAAATTTATCTTCACCATTTCTAAGTGTACAGTTCAGTGGCATTAGTACCTCCACATTATTGTGCAGCCATCACCACCATCCATCCCCAGAACTTTTCATCCTCCCAAACTGAAACCCATTGTACCAGTGAAACACCAACTCCCCATCTCCCCCTCCCTCTAGTCCCCAGCAACCACCGTTCTACTTTCTGTATCTGTATGTGGCTACTCTAGGTAATTCATACACATGAAATCATAAAGTATTTGCCCTTCTGTGACTGGCTTATTTCACTGTGTATAACGTCCCCAAGGTTTATCCATGTGGTAGCATGTGTCAGAATTTCCTTCCTTGTAAAAGCTAAATAATATTCCACTGTATGTATAGACCACATTTTATGTAGCCATTCCTCTCTGGATGGACCCTTGGGTTGCTCCCACCTTTTTGGTTATTGTGAGTAATGCTGCTGTGACCATAGGTATGCAAATATCTGTTTGAGTCCTTGCTTTCAGTTCTTTTGAGTGTATGTGTACCCAGACCTGGAATTGCTGGATCAAATGATAATTCCATTTTTATTTTTTTTGAGCAGTCACCATACAGTCTTCTGTAGTGGCTGCACTATTTTTACAGTCTCACTCACAGTGCATAAGGGCTCCCAATTCTACACATCCTCACCAACACTTGTTATTTTGTGTCTTTGGCAGTGGCCCTCTTTAATGGGTATGAAGTCCTGTCTTGTAGTTTTAATTTGCATTTTCCTAATGATTAGTGATGTTGAGCATCTTTTTATGTGCTTATTGACCATTTGTATATCTTCTTTGGAAAAATGTCTATTCAAGTCCTTTGCCCATTTTTTAATCAGGTTGTTTTTTGTTGTTGAGTTGTAGTTCTCTATATAGTCTGGATATTAACCCCCTTGCTCATGGATGATTTGCATATATTTTCTTCCATTGCATGGGTTGCCTTTTCACCCTGTTGATTGTATCCCTTGATGCATAGGTTTTGGTTTTTTTTAATTTTCATATATTATTTTTTAAAGGTAATTCAAGGAAAGTTTTTCAAGTTAATTGAAAATTGAGTTTTAATTAAAAAATATGTCCAGAATTTCCTTGACTTTTTTTTATGGAACCATTCACTCTTTTCATTCTGAAAATCTATTTTTAGTTCATTCTTATTTAAAGACCATCGGTTGTGAACAGATCATTGTTGAATTTTATTGCCAGAGTCTAGTGAAAGGGAAACATAAATAAATGATTTCAGGACTTGTGCCCTGGGTCTTTAAGGGTTTCTGGCCCATGGTTTGGGTGTTAAGAAGTAAGAACTGGGAAACAGGGAGGGCTTCCTGGACACTGTAGTGTCTGATCTGAGTCTTGAAGAGTCAAGTGTTAGCAGTTCATAAAAGAAGGCAAGGCTATTTTGGACTTAGTTTAGAACAGCATGAGCAAAGGTGTGGAGGCATGGCATGTTTGGGAAGCTACATGTATTGCTACAGTGCGACTCTGAGAGAGGTGGAGTTTGGTAGAAATCAGACCATAGAAGACTTCTCGCCTTTTTAGGGAATTGGACTTTTTCTTGAATGGCAGGAAACTCTCCAGCAGTAAGTATGAGAATCATGTGGTTAGATTCATATTTTAAATAAAGCACTCAGGCAGATAACTGTGGATCCTCATCTTGTGCGTTGGGTGTTAGTGAATTTGTCTAATTGCTAAAATGAATTTGTAACTCCAAAATCAATACTGATGGTGTTTTCATAGTCATTCCCACATGCACAGAATAGAGAAAAATTTGAGTCTCCCTACATGCACATTTGTAGTTGAGACTGAACAAGGCAATGCTCTGCTTTTTGTTTTAGCTCTTACACCATAAGTGTCCTTTTTGCTTTTTATTTAGTGCCATATTTTTCACATTTTTGTGCTTTTTGATGGTGATTTTGCTTTTTAAAAAGATCCCCAAGGTGTAGTGCTGAGTTTTCCCTAAGCACAAGAAAGCTGTGGTGTGCCTTACAGAGAAAATACTGTATTAGAGAAGTTTCTTTCAGGTATGAGTTAGAGTGCTGTTTGGTGCAAGGTAAATGTTAATTAGTCAACAATCTAGAAAAAGGAAGGGCATTCACCAATTTGTGTGTTAGGCCAGTCTGGAAAGTGCCAAAGTAACATTTATAGCGTGTGATGAAGTGATGGGAAAGCAGCTAAATTTGTGGATTCCTGAGATGATTTAGAGAGCGTAGTGGACAGCATTGCTGTGAAGCTGAAAGCCAAAGGAATTCATGGTCGGTTGGATAAGGTCAGGAAAATGTTAAACCCTTCTGGTCTAGGGCTGGCCACACTTTCATAGGTGGTACAGTGTGAAAAATGTTTGACTTGCAGGTGAAGTAGGTTATGCAGGTAAAAATAACTGGTAAGTGTTAATACAGGAGAAATTGTTAACGCTGTAAGAGCAGATTTTGGAATGCTAAGACTGGCATGTTTTACAAGGATGTTGATAAGCCTGTGTAATACAGATGGCATTTTGGTGTGACAGAAATGAGATCAGAGGCCTGCAGAAGGAAGCTAAGCCTGTATTTCCTCTAGGAACAGTAGTTCAGTACTTGCTAGTTCAGTGTTCGAGGCAAGTTTATAAACATTACTACTGCAAATGACAAGAACTCTGTAGAGTGGGTTACAGAGAGGTATGACTGTGTTCGAATTATCCTAGTGAGACAAGCAGGGATGAAAATGAGGTAATGGATCTGAGAAGTGGTGAGGAAGAGTAACATCTGTTTGGTGATGCAAAGGACGTTATCAGAAAAATTGCAGTAAATTGTTCCATATGATATTACATTAAAGGCCTGGAAATTCAGGGCCAGAGGAGAAACTTCTCTTATTAGATAATGAGAGATCTACAATTGACTGTTTCTCCTTGTTTCATAGCCACAGAGCAGCATATTGATCTTCCATTAAAGTGCTCATCTCTTTTGTGTGAAGGGATTTTTGTCCATCTCCCACATTAGAGTATGAATTTTTGGAGGGCAAAAGATTATATCAAACAACGAAAGAATGCTTTGCATGCAATAAGGTTAGAGTGGAACTTTCATGAAAATCTGTAACTTATATTTACACCATCAGACTTGGAGAATTTTAGTCCTTGCGACTCCTGCATTGTAATGTGCTTGCTTTGTTGTTATAATGTTATAACAAAACTAGTTAGTGGCTTAATTTCTGTGGTCATGTGTATTTTCTCCCTAGATCTTCACTCTCTTAAATTTTGGGGCACAGTCAGGGTTTTAGAAGTGATCATTATCCACTTCTAAACAGAATTGAATTCTCTCTCCGAAGGTCACATAAGTTCTCCTTATATCAGGCTCTCCAAATCAACAAGGCTTAATGGCTTCTCCATCACATAGAAAAATACATGTTAACTCCTATGTCTTCTGTGGATGATATAAATAATTTGGTGTCTGAGATACTCCCTGGAAGAGAAATACAATTTTAGGACAACATAGTAAGTAGTATGGTAGAAGTAATTGCCCCTGGTGCTTTGGGAGCATAAAGTGGGGGCACTCCTTGAAACCTAGGAGGAAGCTGAATAGAATCAATGAAAATTTCAAGGAAGTGTGATGTCTGAGCAGTTTTGAAGGAAGAACAGGGATTGGGGAAGAGTTCCAGAGCATGAACTATGACAAGGACACGAGAGGAGCATGATGTTTTTGGAGAACTGCAAGTACTTCAGAATTGCCAACATGGGGGGAAGGGTGGCTGGAGCCAGACATGGAGGACTGTGGGGGTGGGGGGTGGGTGGGCTACTAGGAGGCTTGAACTTCAGCCTGTTGGCCAGTTGTGTTTCAGAGACACTGGTGTTTACTGAAATGTGAGCAGATACTCTTTGCCACATAGGTTCTCTTATCAAATAAGGTCCACACGTGTCTGCATACTGTAGCCCTCACTTGGGCATTAATAGTTCATATAAGTAAACTACAGACTCCCAGAAGATCTGAGGTGAAGGAACCTGTCTAACTTGATTTTATCTATTTCCCAAACTTAACTCAGAATAGAACTTTTTTTTTTTAATGAACTATAATTTTCTCACAGAATTACAGAAGTGTTCTGGGTAATGAATCACTGAAGAGCTTAAGCAGAAGTAATACTTCTTTTTATATTTTTTTACTTAGCATACGTCCCAATATGTATCCTTTAAAACTCCTTAAATAGAGAATTGAAATATTGCCTCATTGCATGTCTGCAAAAATAAAAAAATTAGAGGAACAGATTATGCTAGTAAATAAACATGAATGGTACATGTTCTTATTTGGAGATTTAATTTCCTCCAGGAGTTTTGAGGTTTACCTCTTAAACTATATAGTTGTTGCAAAGTAGTATGAATAGAATGACTTAACAAAAACAGCTTAAAATTCACAACTTTTCCCCTTAACTTTAACTTTTTCAGACCTACCAAAAAGTACAGAGACCTGTGGGGCACCTGGGTGGCTGAGTTGTTAAGCGTCTGCCTTCGGCTCAGGTCGTGATCCCAGGGTCCTGGGATCGAGCCCCGCATCGGGCTCCCTGCTCCACGGGAAGCCTGCTTCCTCTCCCACTCCCCCTGATTGTGTTCCCTCTCTCGCTGTGTCTCTTTCTGTCAAATAAATAAAGTCTTTTAAAAAAAAAAAAGTACAGAGACCTGTAATGCACTCTCACCACCCATCTTAATAAATAAACATTCAAAGCCCACTGGGTACCTTGCTGTAATTGCATTGCTCTCCCTCCCCTTTAAAGTTAACCACTGTCTTGGTTTTGCTGTTTATTGTTCTCACGCATTTCTTTCTAGTTTTATTGCTTTTGGTATGTGTTCCAACAGGAAGTGTCTTTTGCATATTTTTTAAGTTTATATAAAATGGCTTTATCCTTCTGAAACTTGCTTTTTTGTTGAGCATTATATTTGTGGGATTTATCCATGTTAGTAAATGTAACCCTAGTGTATTCATTTTTACCTGCTGATTTATAGTATTCCATTGTCTAAGTATATTTAGATTGTTTCCTTTTTTCTTCTTTTGACATTACACTCATGCTGTAGTAAACATTTATAAATGTCTTTCATTTGTGTAAGAGTTTTTCTGGGACACCTAGGCATGAAATTGCTGGATATACATGTCTTGAGCTTTATCAGATATTGCCAAATTGCTCTCAGAAGTACTTACATTGTTTTACTGGCAGTGGATGAGATTTCCTCTCAGTCCAAGTCTAAACTAGAATTTAACCTACATCTATTCATGAGAATTGGGAAGAGTAAAACAAACTAGAGATACTAGAGATTGTGCCCCCCAGCGTGGATTAACTCTGAATTTCATTTTGTCTTTATAGACCTTGGAGAAATTCATTCAAGGCTTTTAGATCACAGACCAGTTATTCAAGGTGAAACCCGTTATTTTGTGAAAGAATTTGAAGTGAGTATTTAAAACTTATTTTGTAAAAATACTGCCCTAGTTGTTAGTATGTTAATATACAGAAGGGGACTTCTCTGGTTTTAAAGTCTCTGATTTCCATTCATGTGTTCATAAAATAGGCAAAGTAAAACTCATTAAGAGGCATTACCATTCATGAAAGGAGCTTAAGACTAGGCAGCAGGAGACTTGGGCTCAAGTGCTGGTGCCTACTCTGGAGTATTTAATATCTGTTGATCTCAGTTTTCTTCATCAGTAAAATGAGTATAGTGAAAAAAAGATTTTAAAGACTGATAGGTGTAGGTCTTCCAGATCCATTTTCTATATTTTTTTCTCAGTTGGAGCATTAGCACCCACCCAAAGTACTCAGGTTAAAATAGGAGACTCATCCTTGACTGTTCTTACCCGGTTAATGCCCACTTTCAGTGACCATTTCTTTTGGATATTACTCATAAATCTCCATCCCTTCTAATTTGTGTGCCTGCTTCATCACCCCAGTCAAATCCAGTCTTTACCATGCTGCCAGAGTGCTCTGATGTTACTTTACTTTTTAAAACCCTTAAATAATATTTGCTGTCTACAGGATGAAATCCAAGCATCCTTCTCTAGGCCCCTACCTTGCTGGTGTTACCGTCTGCCACCCAGCATTTCGTGCCATGCTGCATCAACACTGAGGCACCAGCCTGCCATCCTGTTTCGTATTCCTGGTGTTTTACACATGTGTAATCGCTTCATTGTGCCTTAAACAGTAGTGCCCGAGCTACTGTCAGATAGATGGTACTTGGTGTTGCACACAAAAATTTCATGAGTCTGTGTAAGTTGGGGTGCTATTTTCAAAGAAGACTCCAGCCAAACAGGAAGTCTAAACCTGCCAAAAGGAAAGAACCTTTTCATAAATCCTTTTTAAAACTACAGAAAGCCAGTGGCACAGAGCCCTCAAGATGAGGGACAGAGCTGTAGCATCAGATACCATTTCTGGGTTCAACAGACTCTTACTTAAAATCTGCATAATACCTAATTGACAGCGTGGTTGTAAAGATTGAAGGTATGCATGTGCACACAGTGCATGTGTCTGTATATCTTAGAATGTGATCTGGTATCTAGGAATAAGCAGCTGTTAGCTCTCTTCATCATCATTACTGTTTGGTGGGGTACAGATAATCTGGGACCCACAGAATATTATCCAGAGATGATTCCCTTAATATGCTATATGAAGATTATTACCAATTCCTTAGTGAGAATAAAGTCTGGGTATGGCATGGCTGGATTCTATGTTTAAGAGTCTCTCAAGGCTAAAATCAAGGTGTTGGTCAGACATTGTTCTTATTTGAAGCTTAGAGTCCAGTTCTTTTCCATGGTACAGTGAAGTTCCCATTTCTTTATTTGCTGTCAGCCAGGGGCCCCTCTGAATTCCTAGAGGCCATTCACATTCCTTGGCAGGTGGCCCCTTCCATCTTCAAAGCCAGAAATTGGGAGCACCTGGTTGGCTCAGTTGGTAGAGCATGTGACTCTTGATCTCAGGGTTTTAAGTTCTAGCCCCATGTTGGGTGTACAGATTACTTAAACCAGAAAAACAAAAACAAAACCATAAGTCAGTCTCGCTCATGTGGAGTCCCTCCCTCTTATGCTTGCCAGGAAGAGCCTAGACTCTAAAGGACTCACCTGATTAAGCCAGGGCCACTGAAGATAGTCTCCCTTTCTTAAAGTCAGCTGATTTGGGACCTTAATAAATCTGTAGAATATATATACAGTAACACCTAGATAATGGTTTGATTGAATAACTGAGAGAAGGTGTGTGTACACTAGGGGTGAGGGTCTTAAGGGCCATCTTAGAATTTTGCCTACCATAAGCTCTTGTAACTACCTGATATTTTTCTTGTTATTTATTTGTTTATTGCCTGTCTTCCTTCATTAGAATAGATGTACCATAAAAGTCAGGACTCTTCATTGTATAAAAATGCCTTATTCTTCATTGTATTAAAAATGCCTAAACCAGGGGCACCTGGGTGGCTCAGTCAGTTAAGTGTCTGACTCTTGATTTTGGCTCAGGTCATGATCTCAGGGATGTGAGATCGAGCCCTGTGTTAGGCTCTGCACTCAGTGGGGAGTCTGCTTGGGATTCTCTCTCTCCCCCACTCTGCCTCTGTCCCCCCCCACACACGCATACACACTCTCTCTAAAATAAATAAATAAATCTATTTTAAAAATGCCTAAACCAATGTCTGATGCATTGTAGGTGCTTAATATGATTCAAAAGAACAAGCAGCAGAGCCTTGACTAAAACTTGAGTTTTCTGATGTCTACTGATGTCATAAGTCATCTTTTTCATAAGTGTGAAAAGTTACACATTGCTAATTAGTGGCTGAGATATCCCTAGAATATGTGTCATTGTACTTACATCAGTGTTCTTTAAATAATGTCGATGGGGGCACCTGGGTGGCTCAGTTGGTTAAGCGTCTGCCTTCGGCTCAGGTCATGATCCTGGAGTCCCGGGATCGAGCCCCACGTCGGGCTCCCTGCTCAGCAGGGAGTGTGCTTCTCCCTCTGACCCTCTTCCCTCTCATGCTCTCTATCCCTCATTCTCTCTCTCTCAAATAAATAAATAAATAAAATCTTTAAAAAAAATAATGTCGATGGTTTCTATGAAAGGGCCATCTATACAAATGAAGCTGAGTGTTGAGTGGCAGATGAAAGAAGTGTTACATTTATGCGGTTGAATATCTTATGTTTAAGAGCTCACTTCCTATAGAAGCCAATACCTCTTTTAACTGGGTTAGAAGATAGTTGGCAAGAGAAGATGGGCTTGTGTCTGAGAGGAGAGGAATTACTTGCACTCCACATCGTGAAGCCTTCCAAGTCTTTTTGGAAGGGAGGCGATGTTGAGTGGAAAAAGAACACGGGCCTTGGAGCTTGACATCTCTGGGTTCAAACCCTGCCCCCCTTATCAGCTATGATTACCTGCTTTATTAAGGCTTAAGGTGCCTACTTAATAATGGGAGCAATAATATATACTGTACAGCTTTTGTGAGGATTAAATGGTATGTTATTTTAAAAAATCCCTGACATACAGGTGTTAGATGAATGTTGTTAACTGTTATTAAGAGAAAGATGGTAGCAAGTACAGTTAGATAAAAATGTTTTAATTCAGAATTTGCAATAGTGTGAATGAGATTGGGTTCCATTTTAGGGAAGATAGAGATTTGCTAAGCAAATGACAGGAGCATTATATTAGAAAAATGTTTACTAGAGAATAAAATGATCACACCAGGTGTGAGAGAAACAAGCTTATTTTGTGTCTCGAGCACTTATTTTGTGTGGGACATAATGTCAGGAACCAGTGCTGTCCTGGTGAAGACAGGCATAGACCCAGCCATGAAGCATTCTCATATTGTCATGAAGGACTGGCCTCTGAAAGACCCAAAAATACCTTGTCAGCTAAGTTTAAGTGGTTATCTTCAACTAAGTGTAACATAACTCCTTTGAATTTTTTTTTCTTAATTTGAGAGCGCGCAAGTGAGCAGAGAGTGGGGGGAGCAGCAGAGGGAGGGGGACAGGCAGACTCTGCGCTAAGCGCAGTGCCGTCTGCGGGGGCCTGATGGGGGGCTGATCTCAGGACCTGAGCTGAAACTACGAGTGGGATGCACAACCGTCTGAGCCGCCCAGGCGCCCCCACTCCTTTTCTTGCCACATACCTGATCCAGGCTTTTTACATGGTAACCTCCCTAGTTGGTCTTCCTGAGGGTTTAGAGTAGCATGGAAACCTTCTTGTGTATCAGGTTCATCTACCTTTTCTCTGTACCGTGTGCTGACATTTTGCCTCAAATTAGAAGAAAAAAGCTGAAAGCATTTTAGAGGCTTTTGATTTGAATGTGTATCTGCATTATTTACAGCTCTTTTGTATCTTGGTCCAAACGACATCCTCCGATTCTCGTCCCCAGATGGCATGGTTGGGCAGAGAGGAACAGTGAGGCGGTTATTAGGACTTCCTAGAACTTTCATCTCTCCTGCATTTAAATGTAGTTCACCCTAAGAAAACCTGGCTAGTATTTCAAACTAAAGTTGTTTATAGTTTTTATGTTTCACAAAGTTAATGCACAGGGGAACAATCATCTTTTTCTTTATAAAATTTTATTTCTAGAAGAGAGGAGTAAGTGCCACATGGTGGCAGCATTACTTAAATTATTGAAGTTCTATTATATTTAAGCTCTCTTTTTGTGTTTGTTAGTATTTCTGGACAGCTGACTGTCTTTCTCCTGACTTTATGCAGATCCTTTATATCGTTGATTCCAGTGCACAGAGATCCCAGTAGGGCCCTTTCAGTGAGCATCGGTTCGGTAGGGTCTGTGGGTGTGGCAGTGTCTGCGGGACCATTATCTCTTTAGCCACAGAGGAGATGTCATGGCCTCACCATGTAGAACAGTTAGTGAGCTTTTCTGGAGTGCTTTTGGGGTCTATGGTCCTGTACAAGTTTCTTACTTCATTTTTTTTTTTTTTTAGTTGCATAAGTCTCTTTTTTGATGGTTTTGTTATTGAATCATAGTTGGAACAATGTTAACATTCATTTCAGGTGTACAACATAGTAATTCAGCGAGTCTATACGTTATGCTGTGCTCCCCACAGGTGTAGCTACCGTCTGTCACCATACAACGCTATTACAATACCATTAATTATATTCCCTGGGCTGTACCTTTTATCCCCATGACCTGTTTATTCATTTCATTAACTGAAGGCTTGTGTCTCTCACTCCCCTTCACCCACTTTGCCCATCCCACCACCTCTTCCTCTCTGGTTGCTTATTTCATTTTTAGCAAATTTTATTCTTTGAATGCTTTATTGAATAGTTACTGATTACCTAGGTATATCAGTAAGGAATGTGTTTAGTTACCAGTAACAGATATCCGAAAAATAGTGGCTTTTTTTTTTAATTTTTTAAGATTTATTTATTTATTTGAGAGAGAGAATGAGATAGAGAGAGAGCATGAGAGGGGGGAGGGTCCGAGGGAGAAGCAGACTCCCTGCTGAGCAGGGAGCCTGATGCGGGACTCGATCCGAGGACTCCAGGATCATGACCTGAGCCGAAGGCAGTCGCTTAACCAACTGAGCCACTCAGGCGCCCAAAAATAGTGGCTTTTTAACAAGTATTTATTTTTCTCTCAATACTCAGAGCCTAGGGCTGGAGTTAGCTTTTTCTTCTAACTTTGCCTTCTACCTCCCTGGAGTGTTGCTCCTATCCTTATGCTTTCAAGGTGGCTTTGGAAGTTTTACCCATGACATCTGCATTTCATGTAACAAAAAAGAAGGCAGATGGAAAATAGCAAGCATTCTCTGTACAGGCACATTTGCCGCTCCAGATAATATTTGGGGATTGATGGGAAGAAAGGAGAATGGATCCAGAACTAATGTCAAGGAGACATATAAAAATAAATAAGAAAGAGTCTACCTCCAGGAAGGTAACAGTCTAGGGGAAAAAAGACATAGAACCAGTGAATTTTAATGGTGGAATTATGATAAAATAAGCACAAAGCACTTGAGATCTCAAGAGGAAACAACTCCAGAAGCAACTCCCCACAGAGCTGGGAGGAAAATTTTCATGGAGGGGGTGGTGTTTGAGCTAAGAAAGAAAAATGGATGTTGGCCAGTAGGAAAAACAAAAATGGAGACGATTAAAAGTAGAGCCCCCCCCCCAAAAAAAGGGATTCAAATAAGTGCAGTAATTACAGAGTTGGAAGGGATTGTGTCCATGAATTTGAATGTGGGTTGAATTGATGAAGAGAAAATTCCTTAAAAGGCAGGACAAACTAGAATTTCGCTTGACATCCTAATCTCTCATTTTTGGTTAGATTATTAGAGTAACTGTCTACGGCCATACCACCCTGAACACACCCGATCTCGTCTGATCTCAGAAGCTAAGCAGAGTCGGGCCTGGTTAGTACTTGGATGGGAGATTATTAGAGTAACTGTCAGATTATTAAGTATCAGGATAAAGTCTGTCCCATATAGCATGTGATAGACATACACACACACACACACAATACGGTTTTAAATCCTGTGGGACTGACCAGTTTAGTGACTGAAAGAAAATTTTAAATTATGGTATTGGTCTCTCATTTCCTTTCTAATAGTATCAAATTATATCTTAAATATAAATATTTTAGTAACTGTACTAATATTATTAATAATTGGTAGCATTTTTGTTTGTTTAGAGGAAGTGAGTGAGTGCAAGTTGGGTGGGGGGAAGGGACAGGGAGAGAGGGGAGAGGGAATCTCAGGCAGGCTCTACGCTTGGTGCAGAGCCTGACGGGGAGCTTAGTCTCAAGACCCTGAGCCGAAATCAAGAGTTGAACGCTTAACCAACTTGAGCCACCCAGGTGTCCCCATTGGTAGCATTTTTAAGCACATAGTGGCAGGTACTGTTTTAAGTACATTACATGAGCAACTTGTTATTAAATTTAACTTAAAATTAACTGTATATGTAATTTTATGGAGTGTTACACATCAGAAACCAAGCTTCATTAGTGCTAAGCTTTGTTCTGAGAATTTATGCCCCAGAATACACACACACACACACACACACACACACACACACTCTTAAATGGAGGGGTGCCTGGGTGGCTCAGTTGGTTAAACAGCTAACTCTTAGTTTCAACTGAGGTCATGATCTCAGGGTCCTGGAGTTGAGCCCCACATCGGGCTTCCCACTCAGCGGGCAGTCTGCTTCTCTCTTCCTCCCTCTCCCTCTGCTCCTCCTGCATGCTGTGTCTCCCTCTCAAATAAATAAATCTTTAAAAAAAATAAATGGATGTTAATTTATAGTCTTCCTTTTGTAATAAGTGTCAACAGTGCACCGTGGTCAAAAATATCAGCATAAAAACAAGCACATACCAGCGGGTAAGTTTAAGGGCAGAGACTGTTTCTAACATTCTGTCTTATATAACACTATCATTGGGCCTATTTGTTGTTTAAATGAATGAGGCTACAAACTCCCTTTCTACAATATAAGACTACCAGTTTGCCTGATAGAAGAAATAACCCTCTAAATAAGTGGTTCTTTTTTAATTTTTTTTTTATTGAAGTATATTTGGCACATGTTACATTAGTTTCGGGTCTACACATCATAATTCAACAAGTGTATATGTTGTACTATGCTCACCACAAGTACAGCTACCATTTGTCACCATACAGTGCTTTAAATACCATTGACTATATTCCCTGTGCTGTGCCCTTTATCCTTGAGACTTACTCATTCCATGAGTGAAAGCCTGTACTTGTTACCCCTTCACTCATTTTGCCCATCCCCCCTCATGCTTGCCTCTGGCAACCATCTGTTTTCTGTCTCTATGGGTTTATTTCTCCTTTTTGTTTGTTTTGGTTTTTTTAGATTCTACATATAAGTGAAATCATATGGTATTTGTCCTTTTATTTGATTGACTGATTTGGTGGCGGGGAGGGGCAGAGGGAGAAGGAGAGAATCCTCAAGCAGTCTCCTCAGTGAGCACGGAGCCCCATGCGGGGCTCAGTCTCACGACCCTGAGATCATGACCTGAGCCGAAATCAAGAGTCAGATGCTAAACCAACTGAACCACCCAGGTGCCCCTGTCTTTTTCTGTCTGACTTATTTCATTTAGCATAGTACCTGCAAGGTTCATCCATGTTGTTGCAGATGCCAAGATCTCATCCCTTTTTTTATGGCTGAGTAATATTTCCAGCGTGTGTGTGTGTGTGTGTACATTTCATATCTTCTGTATCTATTCATCTATAATGGACACTTCTGTTACTTCTGTATCTTAACTATTATAAATAACACTGCAGTAAACATAAGGGTGCCTGTATCTTTTCAGAAATAGTGTTTTCATTTTCTTGGGGTGAATGTCCAGTAGTGGAATTACTGAATTATATGTTATTTCTATTTTTAAGTTTTTCAGGAACCTCCATACTGTTTTCCACAGCGGTTGTACCAGTTTGCATTTCCACCAACAGTACACAAGGTTTCCTTTTTTACACGTCCTTGCCAACTCTTGGTGTTTCTTGATTCTAGCCATTCTGACAGGTGTGAGGTGATATCTCATTGTGGTTTTGATTTGCATTTCCCTGATGATGAGTGATGTTGAGCATCTTTTCATATGTTTATTGGCCGTCTGTATGTTTTCTGAAAAAAAAAGGCTATTTAGGTCCTCTGCCCATGTTTTAATTGGATTATTTGTTTTTGGTGTTGAATTTTCTAAGTTCTTTATGTATTTTGGATATTAACCCCTTATCAGACATAGCATTTGCAAATATCTTCTCCCATTCAGTAGGCTGTCTTTTCGTTTTGTTGATAAGTTTCCTTTGCTGTGCAGAAGCTTTTTACTTTGGTGTAGTCCCATAGCTTATTTTTGCTTTTGTTGCTTTTGCCTAAGGCCAATATTAAAGAGATCACTACCTATGTTTTCTGCTAGGATTTTTATGGTTTCAGGTTTCACATTTAGGTCTTCAGTCCATTTTGAGTTTATTTTTGTGTACAGTGTCAGAAAGTGGTCCAGTTTTACTCTTTTGCATGTGTCTCTCCAGTTTTCCCAGCACCATTTATTGAAGACTGTCTTTTTGTCATTGCATATTCTTGCCTCTTTTGTCATAGCTTAATTGAGCATATAAGCATGGGTTTATTTCTGGGCTCTTTATTCTGTTCCATTGATCTATGTATGTATTTTTGTACCAGTACCATACTGTTTTGATTACTACAACTTTGTAGTATATCTTGAAACCTGAAATTATGATACCTCCAGCTTTGTTTTTCTTTCTCAAGACTGCTTTGGCTATTCCGGGTCTTTTGTGGTTCCATGCACATTTCAGTATTATTTGTTCTATTTCTGAAATACGCTATTGGTGTTTTGATAGGGATTCTTAACTTTATATTTTATTTCAACTTTGATAGTGTTTCTTAACTTTAGTAGGTCATAGTCTCCTTGGAGAATTTTTTTCTCCCAGGAAAATGTGTAAAGGACATATATATATTCAATTTGAGTACAATTTCAGGGGCATTCTGGAATCCCAAAGCCCATCCATGGACCCTAGAGTAAGACCTATACTTTGAATAGAACTGCAGAACTCCCCTTTCTGTTCTTCATTGTCTTTGTATTTGAATTGACAGACCACTCCTTTGCATCTTGATAAAGAAAAAATGTACCATAAGGAATAGTCTTGATTCATTCAGATTCCAGTGCCGTGGGGGGAAGGTGACAGCAGCTATGACATAGTTGGTTTGTTTTTTCACTTCCTTCTGGCTACAGAGATAGAGCAACTAGAATAGCAAAACCAGGCAACATCTGTAATGAAACCAGGGGACAAGGTATCCCCCAGATACCAAATGACCAAATCACCAAAAAAGTCTTCTATGGAATCAGAAACTGGAGGAAGACATGGAAGAATGGCCGAGGGTCTTGTGAAGTCTTGAATGCTAGAAAACCTCAAAATTACCATCAGGAATGCTTGAAGGGCCATTCTAAGGAGAAAGCAGAACCTTCAGAGGGGACTTCACAGGCTCTAATTTCTGAGTGAGTGGTAGCAGACCACAGAAAAGTCTAGAGGGCTGAAGCCACCCGTGAGTTTGAAACTCACAAACCAAAACACCCTTCTAGAACAAGGCCCTTCACCTTAGAGAAACTAAAGGAGATTGAATACTTTGTGAAATAGCAGGAAAAGGGCGTTCTAGAACTTTGAAGTTAGAAAGACCGTCCTGACCACCTCTCCCTTGTAAAAATAGAGGAAAACTAATTAAAAGTAAGCAGGAGTCAAATCCCATAACAATAATGTCCTTTAAGGCAATGAGTGTAAGTATGACCACAAAAAAAGATAAGAACTGTAACCTAATATTTAAAATGAGCTTGGGAAGCATAAGAAAATTATTAGAAGTGAGGAAAAAAAGGGTATAAATCAGAATCAGAAAAACTCAAAATTGATTGGCTAAAACAGAAATGGAAAAAATAAAAGCTAAGGTGAAAATTTCAGGAAAAAGGAATTTTAAAAATTATTTCAGGAATGAAAACTAAACTAGAAGGAACACAAGAGTGAATAAACACAATGGATAGCCCTTATGTGAAATTTAAAAGAGTGAAAGAGATAAAAAGAATTCAAGAGAAAGGAGTAGTTATTGATAGTAAATACAGAAGATGCAATACAGTATATGCCTGATAATCAGCCCTTAGAGAAGAAAGCCAAAGCAGTGTAATAGAACAAATGTGAGAACTAAAATTCAAGAAAACTTTCCTGAAAAAAAGTACTAGCGAAATTTTATGGAAGGGCACACTACTGTCAGGGAAAATTAACCCAGAAGAGCCTACACTGAGAAATTTTTTAATCTATTGGATTTTATAGAAAAAAAATTTTTTTCTTTGGGCATATAGACAAAATGGGTATCTTTTATTAGGGGAAGAAAACCTGATTTTTTTTTTTTTAAGATTTTATTTATTTGACAGAAATAGCACAAATAGGCAGAGCAGCAGGCAGAGGGAGAGGGAGAAGCAGGCTCTCCACTGAGCAGGGAACCTGACGTGGGGCTCGATCCCAGGATCGTGACCTGAGCCGAAGGCAGCCGCTTGACCGACTGAGCCACCCAGGCGCCCAGAAAACCTGATTGTTAACAGACTTATCTGTCTTATGCCAGAAGACAATGGATTTGAACAGCCAGGGATTTTATGTCTAGCTGACCCGCAGCTATATAATCCACTGTTGTTGGGTCATGCAGGACTCTGCAAATATTGTTCAAATGAGCCTTTCCTGAGGAACCAATTATATAATCCACAGAGTGAGTTTCAGATGACGAAAATGATTGGCAAGACTTCTACCTAACAAGAGTTGGTAAGCATTAAATATCCATTTACTTACAGAACTAAGACTGAATGGCAGTTGTTAAGGGAGAGAGTGTAACATGCAGTGACTGCTTTCTGACCATGCAGACTCGGTCTACTGAAAGGTGGAGGCTGAGGGAAGTGTATATGAGGAGAATATCGCCAGGCTCTTATTGCCTTATAAATATTAACTGGGAGTAAAAGGGTACTGTTTCACATAGGATCCTGAAGGAGTGAGAAAGCTAGAGAAGGCGATGATCCTCATACTAATATTGCTTATAGTAGGGAACCAGTAGACAGTAACCAAAAAAGTGGAGACCAAGGGTATTATATAAAGTATTAATATAAATATAACCATGAGAACAAAAACACCAAATTCTTCTCAATACTGAAAAAGATACGAAAAGAGGGAGAACAAATAGACCACATGACCACACCTGAAAATGTTACATACATTATGTGTGTGCGTTTATGAGTCCCTCATAAAGTGAAATAAGAATATCTGTATATCATGTTTCCATTTAAGAAGGAAGGAATTGGAAAAATATATATATACTTACACATACATATGAATAAATATAATGGGGAGAACAAAGGCAAAAGGGAAAAAATTAAATTTCCTTACAACTTGCAGCCCATTGACAAATCTTTGAGACAGGCAGAGTGACCTTCTTCTCGGAACTCAACTGCCTCCATGTTAATACTTTGCTAAGGGCAAAAGGCAGCCTTAGCTTAATATTAGCCCAAACTCCAGGATCCCGTAAGTCTCCTTTAACATTTAAAAAATTCCTTTGGAAACTTCCTTTTCTCTACCCCCATATCTCTTTGTACGTTAGCAATCATCCTCCAAACATGTGGCCCCCTGATAAACATTTGAAGGGTCTTATGACTAAGGGTTTACTACATAGTAGTAAATCACCTTTTCCTCATAACAGCTAGCCCCTCAAGGTCCTGGAAACCTTGCTTCCAAATTCCTTAGAGGAAGATGTCTATGGCCATATCACCCTGAATGCGCCTGATCTCAAATTCCTTAGAGGCTTATGCTCTCCCTGACCTCCTCCCAACTTAAAAGTATATAATCAGTCAACCCTCACAACCCCAGTGCAGCATTTCCTGCCCACGGGTCCTGTCTCCCGGCTTTAATAAAACCACCCTTTTGCACTGGAGACACCTCAAGAATTCTTTCTTGACCATTCACTCCGAACCCCAACATTTTCACATCAAATACATCCACATCCACATTTATATGTGCCTGTGTGTGTGTGTGTGTGTATACATTCACGTATGTATGTGGATGTATATCCTTATACTTAAGACAGTGGTAGGATAAAGTTTTTAAAATAATTACCTAAAGAGAGAGTTAGGAAGGAATACAATGCAAAGGACATGGATAGAAGCTAGACTGTTTGGAATGTATATATATTTTTTATAAATGTAATTTTGGAGGCATGTAAATATTTTACATAAAAAATTAAGTTTTAAGGAACAATCCCTAAAAATCAAGTAAAATGTAAAAAAAAAGCAAACGTGTGTTTCTGGATGGTGGCATTGCCATGCAGAGAGAAACTGTTCCAAGTAACTTTAAAACAGGGCAGTTTGTACATTCCTAGCGGAATATGCCTTCAGAACAGCCGTAGCAACAACAACAAGCAAACAAACCCTTAAGCTGTTTTCAGTAATCATTTTGTTGATGCTAGTGTCATTGTCATTTGAGTGAAGTGGTGATAAAGCAAATGAGTAGTTCTGTTGGTGTTTTGAGAACTGCAAAGAAATGGGTAAGAACAGTAATTAAAAACCTTATTCTTAATTTGTTTAATATGAACTTAAAATGTGTCTTTTAAAAAGCATATAACCTATTTTGTAGCCTTATCCCCTGAAAGGCCTAGAAATAATGACTGACCCAGTAGCAGTGAACACCCCTAGTGATCATTCTCAAATACCATTTCTAAATATTAATGGTGTTTAGAGCGCCTGGGTGGCTCAGTCATTAAGCATCTGCCTTTGGCTCAGGTCATGGTCCCAGGGTTCTGGGCTCTCTGCTCAGCGGGAAGCCTGCTTCTCCCTCTCCCACTCCCCCTGCTTGTGTTCCCTCTCTTGCTGTCTCTCTCTCTGTCAAATAAATAAATAAATAAAATCTTTGGGGCGCCTGGGTGGCTCAATGGATTAATTGACTGCCTTCGGCTCAGGTCATGATCCTGGAGTCCCTGGATCAAGTCCCACATCGGGCTCTCTGCTCGGCAGAGAGTCTGCTGCTCCCTCTGACCCTCCCGCCTTTCATGCTCTCTCTCTCATTCTCTCTCTCTCAAATAAATAAATAAAATCTTTAAAAAAAAAATGGTGTTTAGAGACCTGCTGATTCCAAGTCTGAGTCCAGAAATGTACGAAGTGAGCCTGGTGCACCCAGTTATATCAGAAAGCAAAGAGGCTACTAAAGAACATAGAATTCTGTCTAAAGCATTGCAGAGCCGACTTGACTGGGCTCCCACTGGACAAAGATAGGACAGTTTGAACACCAGTAAGGAAAAATACTGTAATGGCTTTTGAAAACTTCAAATATGTTAATTCTGTGAGTCATAGGAATGCGTAGAAACAAACAGAAACCTTTAGAGAATACTAGGGAACCAAATCATTATTTTTAAATCTGTTAAATAAGAGGAAATAATCAAGTTTTTATTTTGCCTTTCACATGTAAGCATTCCTCAGAGTAACCAAATAGTTGAGGGGAAATTTCTCTTTACAGAGGTATTCCTGCTGATAAACAAAGACGGAATGCTACCAACATCCTGCTGAAAGTACACAGCCCACCTCTGAAATATTCTTGCAAACAAAAAAACAAAACCCTGAATCTGATCAAGCCTCTAGTTCTAACTGCTAATTTACAGGAAAGAGAACAGACAAAGGGATATGTTAGATTACACCACGGGGATTCATTCAGCCAAATAACAGACTGTGGGAAACTGCAGAACAGATGACTCACTTTTTTTCAACAAATTGCAAAGAAAAAAGTGATGGAGGGGAAATCTATAGATTAAAAAAGATTTAAGAAACGTATTAACCGGTTGCAATATATAAGTTTTAGTTCAATTTTTGTTTAAATGGGGATAAAAAAGAACATTAATAGGACATTTGAGGAAATGGGAATACTGCCTTGTTATTTAATAGTATTAAAGAATTATTATTGAGCGCACATGTACGTGTGTGAGAGAGTGTGTGAGGAGAGAAGGGGACAGAGAAGTGGTCTTACTGTATTTTTTTTTAAGAAGAGTGTCTTTTAAAGATGTTGAAATATTTACAGTTGAAATGATGTGCTGTTTGGGATTTGCTTCAAAAGAATCTAGGATTGTGGGCAGGAGAATGTATGCAGTGTTACAGAGGGAACAAAATAAGCCAGGAGTTGAGAATTGTTGATTGGCAATAAGTACAGTATTCGCTTTTGATTCTTTGAGAAAGATTCTATGGAAAAAATTTTAGTAAAAATCTAAAAACAGTGTAGTAAAAATCTGGCCATAGCTGCTCCATAAGAATGGCTCAGAACAAAATAAAAACCTCAGCAATACAACTAACTTATTTCCCTACAATCAAGTTTACTACCCTTCTTTTTTAAATAAACTTTTTATTTTGTATTAATTTTAGACTGACAGTAAAGTTGCTAAGGTAGTATAAATAGATCTCGTGTACCCCTCACTCAGTTTCTCTCCCTATTGTCTTATATAATGGGTAAAACATTGATACATTACTATTGATGAAATACCAGACTTTATTTCGGTTTCACCAGTTTTTCCATCACGGTCCTCTTTTTGTTTTGGGACCTAGTCCAGGGTACCACACTGCACGTACTTGTCTGTCTTTCTAGTCTTCTTTGGCCTGTGACAGTTATCTTTCTTTCTTTGTTTTTCATGACCTTTACAGTCTTGAATACTGGCCAGTAGCCTATAGAATGTCCCCCAATCTGGGTTTGTCTGATGTTTTTCTTAAGATTAGACTGGGGTTATGGGTTTTGGGGAAGTGCCCTTGGCACATTACATCAGAGGGTATGTGTTATCACCATGACATCACTGATGATGTCAACCTTCATTGTTTTCACTGTGAAGTCAGTATTTTTTGCTTTCCCTACTCTGTTCTTTGGAAGCAAGTCACTAAATCTGGCCCACCCTCAAGTGGTGGTGGGAGGGTAGTGTTAAAGTCTGTTTTCTGAAGGGGGGGTGTATCACGGGTCCTCAAGACCACATCCAGGTTCAGTGACTGACTAATAGGCCTTAGCATATGGTCATACTGGTGGGTAGGCCTTATTACGGCAGAAGGATACAGAGCAAAATCTGCAGAGGGAACAGGTGCGTGATGAAGATTTTGGAGGAAACCAGGCAGAAGCCTCCAGGAGTCTTCAGTGGAGTCACACAGGATGGGCTACATTTCCCCAGCAATGAGCTGTGACAACACAGGTGAAATGCCTACGAGAAAACTCACCCGAGTCTAGGAGTCCAGGGATTTTATTGGCAATTGGTCAGGTAGGCAGTCTGTGCCTGGCGTGTATCAAAATTCTAGACTCCCAGAAGAAAAGATGTGCCTTATCATTTATAGAAAGTTTTATACCAGTGTAGGGAACTATTTACTGGGCAAGTTCCCAGCCCCTGGCCAGAGGCCAGCCTTGCAAGCGGGCCTTTCTAAGGAGAGTGGTCAACGTTAACTCTTTTCTGTATAGGGAAGTATCTACGTGTTGTTACCCTTACTGCACATTTTTGAGAAAAATGGGATTAGATTTAAAAACAGCATAATAATGGGAGCTATTATTATGTGTTTGATGTAAGAACACCAAAATTAAAATTAGATCAAGGGTGTCTAATTTCTTTGCTGTGCAGAATAAAATATGTGGCAATCTAGTCCTCTTTTTGTTCATTTAATGTTTCTCATGCCCACTTTTAAACATTGCTATAAAAAGATTACTCATATTGCAACTTTTGAAGCATTTCATAATAAAAAGAATGCCTCCAGGTTGTGACCTCATTTATTGCCAAATAATTAGAAGAAAGCTGTGTAAATTTCATTAATAAGTAATAGCATAACAACCGAAACCTGCCTGGAAATCCCAGAAAGTAATTACTGAGATTTAAGACACAGTATGTATTAGTAATTTACTTTCTTTTAATAGGAAAAACGTGGTCTTCGAGAAATGCGAGTTCTTGAAAATTTGAAGAATATGATCCATGAAACAAACGAACATACTCTTCCCAAATGTAGAGAAATCATGCAGGACAACTTAAACCAAGTTCTCCAGAGATGTAAGCCGGCATTGTTGGTTTTTTTTATATATATTGTTTTATTTCAAATGAATGCTATGCCAAAATGTATTTCCTTCAGTATTTTGGTAGTAGGTGGAGAGAGAGTTCTTAACCAAAACATAGAAATTGAAAGCCCTGCCATAGAGAACATTGACTATCTCATGATTAATGTATGTTGCCGTTGATGTTGAGAGCGTTAATCTCCAAAGTGAGATGTGTGCATCTGGAGTCCTTTTAGGATGTGAGAAAATTGCAGCACTTTTTACCTTTTTTGTTTCTTTAATTATCCATAAGAAGAAGTTTGGTAACTAAGAGTTAGGATATGAAATGAAACTTCTTTTTCAGACAGGATACTAGAGTTTTTAACTTTTTAAAAACATAATCCTGTCATAAATGTTTGTATCTTATAACTGTTTTCATTAAGCAAAACATTGTAATGTGGAAAGATATTAGAAAAGAATCCTTATTAAACGTATCAAATAATAATATAAAATAAAAGTTTTATTAATAACTGATCTTACTCAGGGCTTCTCCTTAGATCTATATTGACGGTATTCAGCTTGTCCAAGGATAGATAATGCTGGTAACTGAAAAAACATCGTTCTGGGGGGAAAATAAAAGAAAACAAAACTAGCCAGTAATATAATGATCTGTGAAGGAAAGCAACAGGGAGATTTGGTTAATAACGGAGTTAAGCCAGTCTTTGTATTCAAGTCCAAGTTAGTTTTGTGTAGTCTAATGCCTTTAGGAGCTTGGATAGAATGAATGCCCCAAGATTATGTTTGGTTTCCTTGAGTAGAATAGTAAAAAGTCTAAAATTGACTGTGGGCTTTTGCATTTTACTACAGACATCCCTTGTTTGTTTGTACAGTGACTTCCTTAACCCTGACAAACATTCTAGATGTTATACTAACAGTAAAACTTGAATTATTATTAATAAGAATTCTTATGAATGCATTTGAGATGTGCCTATAACCTTCCTTTTCTACACTTTGAGTATATAAAAATAAGTTGGGTAAAACTTGTAACAATCTATGAATGACTATTTTGACTTACTTCATTCTTGGGCTAATATTACTTCTGATTTGAGGACTAGCCTCTTAAAAGTAAGAGTCTTCATAATGAAATAGAAAAGTATTGCTGGTAAAATGGGATTCAGACTGTACACATGTCCTGAAAAGAATTGAAACACATGGGGCGTCTAGGTGGCTCAGTTGGTTAAGCAACTGCCTTCGGCTCAGGTCATGATCCTGGAGTCCCAGGATTGAGTCCCGCATTGGGCTCCCTTCTCAGCGGGGAGTCTGCTTCTCCCTCTGACCCTGTCCCCTCTCATGTGCTCTCTCTCTCATTTTCTCTCTCAAATAAATAAATAAAATCTTAAAAAAAGAATTGAAACACATAAAATACAAAGTTTGGTAGTTAAGGTTTCAAAATCTGTGGACTACCCTGGGTGTAATTAGCTCTGTGAACCCAAGAAAAGACTTTTGGAGGTGTTTGCCTGCCAGAAGCAGGAAAGGCTTCTTCAGTAGGCTTCTGCCCACGTATATTCTGGTAAGTATTATGAGCATGCGTAGAATGGAGATGATTATCTACTTTAATTTTAAAAATTTGCCTGGGCCCAGCTGTCATTCCTGGGGAATTTCACATTTAAAAATCTGCCATTTTAAGTCAGAGTGCTGGCTTGTTTATTTTCAATGGTAATTGATCAGGGACTTGTACAAAATCATGCAAGCAAGTTTATATGGAATATACTGGAATATATTTTGACCTAAGTAGCGCTTTACAAGCCTAGGGATGAGTTGGGTTTTGTTTTGTGCCTCTTAACACAACTGCCACATTTATCTCTTCCTGTGGGAGAGCTGTGTGCTCAGAACTCTGCAGGTGTGGCCTTAAGCTGGTGGTCCCACATGTTGCACAGAGCTAAGTAACTGTGGAGCAGTAAGGTGCAGACGTCTTGAATTACTGGAATGTAGAACTGTGACGAAATCCTCCGCTTGGAACTGTTTCCGCTTTGGGCTGGGCAGCCACCCACCTTGCAGAGTGTCTCCGGATTTGGGGACCAGAAGCTTTAGAACAAAAACTGACCTGTGGGTCCTTAAAAATCAGAAAAAGTAAATGAGAGCTCTAGGAGAATATGGAAAAAGCAGCCTATAAAGTCATCAAGATGCAGCCTTTATGTTATTTTCATCCTGATAACAGTAATGTCTGTGCCCTGCTTACAAATTATTTCACAGACTCATGGGCTTCACCAACTTTGTTGTCTGGAGATCTCACTGTAGTATTGAGGACCGCGACCTTGATTTGAGAGTAAGAAGGGCAGAGCCTCTCTGGGTTATTCCTTATTCACATTAACTAGCATGGTCATAGGAAGATAGTTTTTTCTTCTTTCCCCCCTTGCTCTCTCTTTTTGAGAACGTCACTTTTTTTTTTTATTACTTAAACAGAAGGATATATGTTTAAGTAATAAGAAAAAAAAGAGAAAGAAGAAAGCAATAAATCACCTTAGTAACCACCTGAATATAACCATTGCTTTTTAACTTTGGGGAACATCATTTCAGACATCTCTGTGTATCTCCAAATAGAAGAACAGGTAGAGAAATAATGGCTGAATGGCTAGCTGGGAAGGTATGAGGGGGAGAGAGAGTGTTTGATAAGAATGGGCTCATACACTTTTGAAGCTTAGGTATTAATTTTAAATTTTATTTGAGTTTAACAGAACAAACACTTAAAACTGAAGGGAATACCTTAAATAAGTGTTTCTATACTATAAGAGATAATAGTTACTAAAAGATCAAAGAAAAATAATTAGAAAAACAAAAAAATTACAAAAAACATTCAGAAGTTAGGGTCATGTTGTTATTATTTCTGCATTAATTAATGCCTTGAAAGTTAGAGGCAACTTTCCCCTCCTTCCTCTCTTCCCCAACTCCTCACCTGAAAATGTTAACTTTATCAAGGTTTGCAGTATTTGCTTTCTATCCTGCAGTTCTAGTGCTGCCAGTTGTTTATTTAGTCTTAGACTATTCAGTTCCTTCTGATTTATTTATTAGATCTGTAATGATATTGTCATAGTTCTCAGTTTGTTTCCTTAGCGCTGCAATTTCATTTTTCATTTCATGCAATGTGTTTGCTCTCTTTTAATAAGTTCATATTGTTGTTTTGTATAACAAAGTACCTGTGGAAAATTATATTAGGTTTTCTTTCAGAATAAGTGTTTTGTCTTATCTCTCACATGTTACGTACTTTCTCTGCCTCCCAAATCTATTTCTGTATAAATTTAAGCATATTAGAGTTCTAAGAATTTTGTCAACTCATTTTCTCTTTCTAACTTTTGGGGGATGAAGTAATTACAGTGGGGTTAGGAGTCTCAGTTCTTGGCTGCCACATTTCAAAGTTTATAATATACAACTATAATTCAACCTTATTCAGTGAATGATGGAATTTTTTACCTTTTGTTTTTCTTAACTTTTTATTTATTTTGTGGGTTATTTTAAGGGACTGAGTTTGCCTGGTTTTGCTTCACTCTGTCTCTACCTAGAGATCTTTAGGAATTCAACAGTTTAAAATACTAACCAATTTTTAATAGCACTTTACCAGTTAGAATTTTCTTCTTCACTGACTGCTTCTTCCTCTACCCATCTCCTTCGTCTCCTCCCTTTTCCATTCTCCCCCTGGTCATCCCCTCATATGTATCTTACTAACATACTTTCTTGGCTCCACTTTGAGACTGTGACCAGACTCTGACCACCCTCATCATGTTCCTAACTGCTACCACCCTGGTCTAAGCTACAGTGACCTCTCGCCTAGATTGTTCTAGTAGCCACATAACTCATGTCTTTCCTCCCTGTGGTCTGTTCTCCACATAGGAGCCCGAATGATCTTTTCGAAATGTGTCTTGGCTCTTGTCATTACTATATCAGGATCTCCTCACCTTGCTTAGAGAAAAGCCAAAGTCTTCACAGTAGCCTGGACATTTCTACATGACGGCCCCGCTCTGACTTTTTTATTTTCTTCCATTTTCTTTTCCCACACTTCATTCTAGCAACTCTGGCCTCCTTATTCTTCTTCTAGTATATGCCAAATGTGTTCCCACTTCAGGGATCCCTCTGGAATACTCTTTTGTCAGGTTTTTGTCCCTTGTCATTTCCTATAGATCTCCGCTCAGGTGTCCACAGTGAGACCCTTCTAGCCATGCTGTAATAATCATTGCCCCTCATTCAGGCATTCTCTGGCCTCTTTACCATGCTTTGTTTTTCTCTGGAATATCCACCACCACCTGACATGCTCAATATTTATCTATATGTTGTCTGTCTCCCCAACTAAAACATAAGTTCCATGAGCTCAGAGACTCTGATTGTTCTCTGCAGTACCCCTGACACCTAAAACAGTGACACATTGTAGTCACGAAGTAGTCATGCATTCATTGAAATGAGTGAATGAGAATTCAGGCAACATCTTCTGCTAGCAAACCAAAATTATTTGCTTATGTATGTATTTGAGGTTTACATATACACACCATGTTAGAATGTATTTGCTTCTCTTCTGTGAGGACAGTCAGGATGTTGTTAATTGTCGTCTGTGGCACAATTACTGTATGTGGTGCTAATTTTAAAAACTCTTTTGATTGAGAGAAAATAATCTGACAGATTCTTGATGCTTTAAAATCAGTACAGTCTCCTAAAACACTGAGACAACAGGGGAGATGGCTTCCTACTGAATTAGGTATAACACTGCAGTAAGTGATGTGGAAGTGATGGGTAGGTTTGCATAATGGGCCTTTTCCCTTGGGGTCTCTAATCATGAAGAAGGAATGTTTGGTTTAGTCACATGATTTTTCTTGTATTTTAGAAAAGCAGATTTCATGAAATCTAGAAAGTAAGCCTTTATTATTGTGTGGCTAAAGAATTAAAAAATCAGTTACTTCTAAGGGAGTGAAATTTCTAAAAATGGTCATTCTGTCTGAGCACAAATATGAGGGACAAAAGTTTGCCTCTGACTCCTCTGTCAGATGTGTTCTAATTAAAATTTTAAAGGACATAACAAATGACAAAATGATATCATAGTCTTGTAACTCTTCTTTTAGATTAAGCCCAGAATGATTTGAAAATGAAGAAGCACCCAAAGACCACAAAATGGATTTTTTTTTAAGTTATGTTTGGAGTCAGGGGGAAAAAATCCAATCAGGAAATGATAGAACCACTGCTTGGGAGAAATGATGTAATATTAATATACCACAGAAAGAAGGCAGATCTAATCAGCTCCCATTTTGTTTTGTTTTCATCTTTTCTGTTAGAACAAACAATGATTGGGAACATAATTTTCAGTCCTAAAATATTATCTTTGATATAACTAAAATAAATGGTTACTGATAAAAACATTACTTTTGAAAAGCAGAACCCTCCTCTTTTACCATATTCTCACAGGGAGGGACCTAACATTTTTCTGAAAGGGAAATCACAGTCCCTGCCCTGTTATGGAACTTGTGAGCTATTTGGGGCTAGGTTTGGGTAGGATAGGAAGGCAGAATTGTAAAACACTAGGCAAACCTCTGTTTAAGCAATTACAGGATAAAGTGGTGTGATACACACCTACCTCATAAAGGAATTTCAAATAAGAGAAAATCCTTACAGGGAAAGGATTAATCTGGGAGGGCTTTATTATGAAGGCAGTCACCCTTGAACTGTTCTTTGAAGACAAGTAAAACATTTTCATTAGAAGAAAGGAATAAGGAAAGCATTTTCCATAGGGATAGTACAGTAAGAAGAATAATAGTGATAATAACTTAACTCCTTGACTGCTTACACCTTGTGAAGAACTGTTCTCAGTGGCATTAATATTGCAATTATTTGTAAGCATTGTAGCTTCTGTCGTATTATCTCATTTAATGTCAGTTCTGAAGTGCTTGTATTAGTTCTTATGCTCATTCTACAGATGAGGAACTAAGGTGCTAAGGCACTAGGAGCTGCAGTAGTCACAGCGCCTGGCACATAGTAGGTGCTTATTCAGTATTAAACAAGTGAATGAACGCGCAAGCAAACATGCCAAGTTATGCAACTAAGCAGTCAACTCTAGATTTGACTATGGCTCGCTGTTAACCTGCATGCGAAACAGTGAAATAAGCGAAAACATTTGTGTACAGAAATACGATGGGTCCAGTAAATGAAAGGGTCTGAAAAACTGATGGATGAAGACCAGTTTCATTGATGAGATCATAAGAGGAGTAGAGTGTTGAGGGTATGAGCCAAGTCCTTAGAGGCAGGGGTCTGATTTTAAATCCTGCTTTCTGTACTTACTAGTCGTATTACCTTCTCTTTGTACCTCAGTTTTTTACAGATGCCAAAAATCTGTAAAATGGGACAATGATCCTCTCCTAATAGGAAAGTGGGATTAAGACGAATAATACATGGGAAGTACTTAGCATGGGTCTGGGCACTAGTAATACTCAATAAATAACTCTAATAATTATTACTAGTAGTTGTGGTCCATGAGAAAGGGAAATCACTCAATGAAAACAGTCCAGAGAAATTTGAATCTGGCAATGGCAGCCAGGATGAATTAACAGATAAGAGAGGAGAAACAAGAATAGAAAGTTGTGGAAGCATTGTAGGTATCAAGCACTACCTGCAAGAGAGAAGTTCGTATGAATGAGAAAAGGGAGGGAGGGTGAATGAATCAAAGAGACACACTGTAAAGACATAATCAGAATGTAATGGTAAATTTATCAGGCATTTTATATCTTTTTGGAGAATTCTGAAGTCATTGTTGACAACTTGTCATTGGAATTAGTACTTAAAATGCCCTTGGTTTGTACCTCAAGGCTCAAGAATGATGGTGGTTCTAATTATGGCATCCTGAATATACTGGCAAAACTTCTTTTTTCCCTTCTAGCCACCTCACCACGACCAAAATAGTATCAGTTCTTTTATCATGAGATCTAAAACAATCCAAGTTTTGGTGTGTTTTGTTTTGTTTTGTTTTTTTCAGGTAAGTCTTGAACAAGGGCTGCTGATTGAAACTCATTGTCTGTTTTATTTCAGTGCGAGCAGCTTCTGACTCTGTCTGTAGACTCCAACAGAGGGAGCAGGAACGAAAGAAGGTAAAAGTAGATCATTTGCCTAATGGGGTCTATAACTCTTAATATCACTGAATTGTTAGCAGTTGCTTTTGATTAAAAAAATCTCCAAATTTGTTTTCTTTATGCAGTGATTTAAAAATGGCTAATTCATTGAAGATAATGTTGAGGAGGTTTGAGCACATGATTGCCCCATCCATACTTTTCTAATTCAAATTGCAGACCTCTTTTTTTCCTTTTTCAACATTTCCATGTTTTTGGTATTTGTCTGATTGAGAACAGAGACTAAGACTTTTACATAGAACAAAAAATACCCACCGTATTGGAAATATAAATCTTTTATTTAAACTTGAAGCATTGATGAGTATATTTCTTCTAGAAAAGGAAGCATTCATGCCTGTGGATGGTTTATTTAATGAATAGTCCTAAAAGTATGTGAATCACTTGCTGGGTAGTGCTTTGCTTATTGAAAGTATATCTTACATAAATTCAGATGTGGAAAAACAGCACAAGAATTTAAGTTCCTGTGATGATTTGCTGTTTTCACTTACAATTTCCATAAAGTATTTTTATAACTTAATCATTGTTCTAAACTAATAAAGATACACTTTTTAAGAAATATTGAAAATACTAAATCACTGTGAATGTAATGCCTTTTATGTATGAACAAGTGTTACTATCTCCATTTCTCTGGAATGGATTGTAGTTAATCCACAATAATAGTTCAGATCTGCACTGTATAAAAATGCAGTGAAGTAAACCTTGCCAGAGTTTAAGTTTCTACACCTTCTGTTCAATTCTAAATATCGATACAGAGTTTAAAAATTCAACAATTTGGTGAATTGGGCCTTACTGAAAGGACTTGGCATTTCAGGCAGGTGGGAAGACTGCCCAGGAGGAGTAGGGTCCTAGCAGGCTGGGTCAGGAAGCAGGGCCCCTGAGCATGTTGATAAAATGGCAAGGCAAAGCCATGCTGGGAAATCTGTCAGAGTGTAGTGCTTGCAGTGTCCAGAGAGCACTGTAAAGGCAGGCACTGGAGCTCATGTGGGCCATGCCAGGCTGGACAGCAGATATTTTTTAGTTCTCTCCTTTGCGAGGTGCCACTGGGGATGAAAGATTTTAGTTTAAGTTGAAGGCAGATCATACACTCAGGAACTAACAGTCCAGAAGAGGAGTCCCAAACTACTAACACTAGTATGATGTAGGATAAAGTAAGAACTGTGGTCAAGTTACAAAGAACTTTGTGGGATCTTGGTAGAAGGAGTAATGTATTAGGAAGATGGTGGCATTCAAGCCCAACCTTGATCAGTGAGTAGGAATTCAGTTGATGGAGGATGGGAAGAAAGATATTGTAGGGTGAGGGATACAGGGTAAGCAAAGACAGAAGGCTGTGAAGTCAGTAGTCCCACGCAGCTGCTATGTAGAGGATCTAAGTGGATATTTCTGGAGATGATTGTGGAGAATCTTGAATGCTATATTAAACAATTTGTGGTTGAGGGCACCAGGAGCATTTCTGGTTTTGAGAAACAGAAACACTATTTGATAGAACACTGGCTGTTACTGTAAATAAGCAATTCTCTTGGTTTTCAAAATAAAAATTAAAAAAAGTGTTCTGTGTAGCCTATTACTATGTGATTTAAGCAGATTGACATCAATATGCACTCATACATTATTGGCCTTTCTTCCTGAGAGATTGTCAGAACAGTTAGGATTGTGATGAAATGTCAATTCTTGTCACTCTTGAGTAGAACTAACCTAAAATTAAATTATAATTGGAATAGTTCCTCTTGTCACTTGGAACTTTCTCACATTTGGTGTATTAACTGTATATAAGTAGGAAAATGACCAGCTTTGGTGAGAAAATACCTGGAATCTTCTACTTCTGGTAGTTCCTTTGTTGAGCTAGCTGTATCCTCTTACACAAGTCCTTGAGCTTCAAGCTCCTCATCTGCAAAATAAAAACCAGTTATACTTATCTGATAGATTGATTTTTCTACTTACCAGATAAATTGTATTATATAATCTACATGAAACAGCTTTGCAGATTGTATCCCACCCCTAGTGGAAGGCATCATTTTTCCCCTGCCAGCTCGATTATTGTTTAAGGTGGGTAAGAACCCTGCTGTGGTCTCTTAGAGTTGGTGAAGCTCTTGAGAATCCCACCCATTCACAATTTCTTTAAAAGATACTAAGATACTGTACTGTGGTTTGAATAAAAATGGCCTCAAGAAATAATAAAGTCCTTAGATTATGTTAGTTTTAAATATATTTCTAATAGGTATTATGTCAGAGAATGTTACTGAACTATTTTTTAATGTGGAATACATATTAAAAATCAATATTTTAGAATGTACTGAAATGTGTTTCACTAAGAATTTTTATGGCATTTACGAAGCTAAATGTGTAAGAATCCACTCTGATTATTTTCTTTTCTCAAGATAATTGAATAAAATTCAACAGCTAAATGTTACACAAAGATGCATTTCTCAGACAGTGCTCAGAGAAAAGTAAACATTCTTTATATTCTGCAGGTCAATAAACCTTTAGTCTTTGTTTCTTTTTTAGAGCTTATCTGTTAGCAGAACATTTGAAATATCTATCTTTAAGGACCCTTTTTTGATACTGCTATATCTGATTTTTGCCAAAACTGACATGGCAGAGGTTTCGGATTACATATATATATATATATATAAAAGATATAGACATAAAGTTTAAATTTTCATCTAGCAAATGTGTACAAAGCAAAATTGACCTCTAGCTGGGTTTTACAGTCTCATGTTAATTGTTGCCCTTGGTTATACTGCTGGCTACATTTTGTATATTTGAATGGCTCTCAGAACAAAGAGATGGGAGTAGTAATGGAATAAAATAGACTATTGCCATTAATCTTTAATTCTTTTATGTCAAGACAATATGTGGAATTCTGTGGGAAGTAAATTATGATAAACATCATTCATCCAAATTACACTTCCCACAATTGATACCTAAAAAGTACATTCAGAAGAACAATAAATGCACATTCCCCAGTTATTTGACATATGTCTTGAAAACTACCCTCTAGTACAAAGTTGCATTTTGGAAGCTAGCATTAAAAGTAATGAAATGAGGGGCGCCTGGGTGGCTCAGTTGGTTAAGCGACTGCCTTCGGCTCAGGTCATGATCCTGGAGTCCCGGGATCGAGTCCCACATCGGACTCCCTGCTCGGCAGGGAGTCTGCTTCTCCCTCTGACCCTCTTCCCTCTCATGCTCTCTATCTCTCATTCTCTCTCTCTCTCAAATAAATAAATAAAATCTTTAAAAAAAAGTAATGAAATGAAAATACAACTAGTTTAGAAAATTCAGTGACTTAAAAATATACCATCAAGGGAAACAAGCTGTTAATACTTGTCAGTAGTTTAAACTTAGGTTCATGCACACGTGTCAACTTTTGAAGCCATATTCGACCAGAGTAGAGATAATAATAAAGTAAATACAAATCCTTTGATTCATCTTGTCTGCAGATATTTACTAGATTTAGTTACACCCCTGCGTGATTATTTTCTTGAGAGCAACGAAATAGCATATACATCATTCGTCATAGAGTTTGAAAATGCAAAGGAATAGCTGTTATTCTGACACTTCTTACTGAAGTAAATTCTTTTTTATTTTTTGGTAAAATTAATGATAGTGTATTACTGACAGATGTTTGAAAGGGCCTTTTAGGCCTTAGTTGGCCAATTCAGAGTTTTCCCATAGGCCAGGGTGTCTCAACCTCTGCACTGTGGACATTTGAACAGATAATTCTTTGTTGTGGTGGCTTGGCCTGTGCTTTGTAGGATGTTTGGAAGCATCTTTGGCTTTTACCCACTACATGCCAGTAGCGCTTCCCCCTAATCTGTGCTGTGATAACCAAAAATTTGAGGGACAAGAGAAAATTAAATGGTGGTTAAACCGCCCCCCCCCACCGGTAAGACTCACTGATTTAGACTATAGTATATGCAAAATTTTGTTCTTATTATGTATCTCAGAGTTCATTTATAGACCTATTCCTAGACATAGTTTGGCCTCAGGATTGGCTTCTCTTTAAATTTATCTCTAATGAGATTACCATTTTATATATATATATATATATATATATATATATATATATGTATGTATGTATATATAAATTATCACTGTACAAGTCTTTTGCCTCATTGGTTAAATTCATTCCCAAATATTCTTTTCGATGCTCTTGTAAATGGAATTTTCCTAATATCCTTTTTGGATTGTTCATTATTAGTATATAGAAATGCAACTGATTTTTGAGTTTTTTGATTTTGTATCCAGCAAATTTCCTGAATTTGTTCATTCTAGTGTTTTTTTTTGTGGAACCTTATGGTTTTCTACATATAAGACTATGCTGTCTGTAAGCACAGATAATTTTGCTTCTTCTTTTCCAATTCGGATGCCTTCTTTTTTTCCCTCCTAATTGCCCTGGCTAGGACTTCTAATACTATGTTGAGTAGAAGTGGCTAAAGCAAAATTTTGTTGTCTCCTTCCTGATATTAGAGGGAAAGCTTTCAGTTCTTTGCCATTGGATATGATGCTAGCTGTGAGTTTTTCACATATTGACCTTTGTTATGTTGAGATAGTTTCCTTCTATCACTAGTTTGTGGAGTGTTTTTACCACGTAAGGTAAAAAAAAGTTCATGTCTTGAACTTTGACTAATACGTTTTCTGCATTAGATTGAGATGATTAATGTGTTTTTTTCCTTCATTCTGTTGATGTAGTATATTTTATTCATTGATTCTCATGTGTTTCGAACCATCCTTACATTCCAAGAACAAAATAGTGTATGACGACCCTTTTAATATGCTGTTGAACTCCGTTTGCTAGTAATTTATTAAGGATTTTATATCAGTATTCATCAGGAATATTGATCTGCACTTCTTTTTTCATACAGTGTCTTTATCTGGCTTTGGTCTTGGGACATTGCTGGCCTCAGGATGAGTTGGGAAGTCTTCCCTCCTCTTCAAATTTTTTGAAGAGATTGAGAAGGATTAGTATTCATTCTTCTTTATTTATTTTTTTAAAGATTTATTTATTTGAGAGAATGAGAGAGAGAGCATGAGACGGGGGAAGGTCAGAGGGAGAAGCAGACTCCCCGCTGAGCAGGGAGCCCTATGTGGGACTCGATCCCGGGACTCCAGGATCATGACCTGAGCCGAAGGTAGTCGCTTAACCAGCTGAGCCACCCAGGCGCCCTAATTCTTCTTTAAATGTTTGGTAGAATTCACCAGTAAACTCATCTGGTTCTGGTGTGACTTGATTTTTAATACCACATGCTCTCATAAACTCTTGCTAGAAAAAGAAAAACTATTTCAAAGTTAGTTGTACTTTTGTTTTGAAAATTAGCACATATAAATCCCTGAGTGGTTCATAGTGTATGCCTATAGACTTTTTTCTGCCTATTCAGGCATATTCAGTCAGTTTTTTTAAAGCTTTTAATACTTTTGGAAATTGGAATGTGAAATACTTGTTAGTTTCTGTCATTTTTTAAAACAGAGCCAATCCTGAGACTAATAATTTAATATATTTGGTTTAAACAACATTATGTAGCAAAAAGAGTAGAAAACTGGATTTTTACTCTTGATTCTACCGGGTTCTAAGTGTGTGTCTATGGAAATATGTCTCTATAGGAGCAGCATATATACCATATTTGACACTTAGAATAGACCATTTTTTACCACTCCCAACAAAATTATGTTTAATAATAAGCCTGATGTTAAAGAATAATGACAAGAACAAAAATACAGGTGGTGGTGTTTTTAACTTCATATATGTAGTCACACCAGTAAAAAAATAAAAAACTTAAAAAAGTACTATAACACCAAAGGAAAAAGGTAAGAGATTAATAAATTTAAGTACATCGATTATTTTTTGAAAAAAAAAAAAAGGAAAAAAAACTTGTCATCTACATGTTGTCTGTTATGGTAATGAATAATATTACAGTTTGCTTTTGATTCTTACGCAGATTTGTTAATAACCTCATTGAATTGATCTTTGACTATTCAAATTAAATAAATAGTATAGACAAATTAATGTTTTGACTCAGTTGATTAAAAATGCTTTTTTATTATAATTTTGAAAAATTTCTTTGACATGAAGCAATAGATACATAGTTCAGAAAAGTTTTAAGCATAAGAATAAGTCTGAAAGAGCTTCATAAAAAACATGTGTCACAATAAATTCCAGAAATTGCAATACTGTCTTTATTCTTTGGCAGTCATTCTAATGGTTCCCAATATCCCTACAGTATAAAAATTTTAGGTATAAATAAAAACATACTCAAATTTAAGTACAAAAAAATGGTCATATAGAATAATGGATTTGAACTGATTCAGAGTTTATCTGCATTTGCTCTACTGTCATTGTTTAAGTGCAATAATATTGAATTCCCTGGGGGCTGGAGGGGCTTAGTGTCTAAAGAAAGCTGAAATGATTCTGGACTGTTTGGTATTTACTTTGGAAATAAACATGTATAGCCGACTTCATCTTTGTCCAGGACTGGTTATGTAACTGGAAGTCCTCTAAATTAACTTCAGTGTAAAATACAAAGTTTATTAAAGGATAAACAATAAAAATGTGTTAATTTGAAACATATTATTAAAATTCAACAATAACTTCAGTAATTGTTTAGAACTTTAGATCAGAGAAAGATTTTTGGTTTAGGAGGAGTATTTTATCACCGACTTTTTTCAGTATCGTCAGTGGCTGGTGATGATAAAAAACAGTCTTTCATTTGTTTGTGTCCTTAATGTAAATTCTCTACCGACAATACACTGTCTTATTGCTTGCACCCAGGGCGGGGCTCCCCCACCCTCCTGCTGTTGCTGTACCCCTGGTACATGGTGTGTCGTTACTGAAAAAACTGCAGACCCTCCTGTGTAATGCGACTCCATTGTGTTGTTATTAAAGAGATACGTTTGTACAAACGTCAGGAAATAATCTTTAGTACTCACTGAACTATTAATAATGCCAGGAAAAAGGATACCAGAGAAAGGATTTGGTGTGTACGTGGGGAGCTATCACTTGCTATCAGACTTAGATGAAGCTGTGTGACTCTAACTATAGTTCGATCGGATCATTGTTTTCAAATGTGTTTTAATGAAAGGAACACTTACTTCAGACTGAATCTCACTTAGAACCCCATTTCTTGAACATAAAAGCAGAATTGCTGTTCCTGAAGGTGATGTGCACAAGTGATAATCGTCTGCAGTTAGCTTAGTATTTATAAAAGATTTTTCCTTATTTCCGAGAGTTCTTTGTAGTTGTGAACAGATTGACTGGCATGTCGGGCCAAGTCCTTGGCTTCTGTAACTTCCTCGTGTATGAACTGGGGCGCCCGCTGACGTCAGAACGGCTTCAGTGGAGTCGAGGAAGTATTGTGACAGTCTGTCAGGAGGGACCTTATGTGCTGCTCTCGATGAAGCAGCTGCTCAGCTCCTTGTCATTCTATTCCAGTGAAGTTACAACTGGCCAGACTGCATTTCCTTACATTTTGAATAGCTATACCCTAGGATGACCTTCACTCCTGTCGTACAATACTTTTTTGCCTAGGTGATATGTAAGATACAGCTAATTGGGGATTTTTCTGCTCTTACATACAATAAAACCTTATGTGTCTAGGAATCTTAGAAAATGAAACATTCCATCTAGCCAAGCTTACCAGAGCTGAGGTTTTATCTTCTTCAAGCACACACTTTCATAACTTTATTTTGGGGGGACATCTTTAAAAATGTATTTCGTACTTTTCTGGTTTTCATAAAAAGAATTATTATAGGCTAACTTTCTTTACGAATCAGGAATTGTTGAGAATAGACAGTTTTACGTTGTGGTGAGTATGGGGGTGTCCTCAGGATGTTAGAGTGTTTCTCTGTAGGAAATGTTCTCAAATACTGTGTGTTCTAAGTTTTTGTATCTGTGTTCTCCTTCCCCACAAGGCTGATGCCTATCATTTCTTCCTACCTCATTTATCAGCATTTCCAAGAGTGACTTCATGAGCTTAGTGGTAAGAAAGCAAGACTAGATTTTCAGCTGGATTAGAGAGTAGTCAGCATTCAGCTTCTTTTCACCTGAACTGTGAGGCCAAGCAAGTGATCTATCTTACGTGAAAAAGCTAGTTGGATATATATGTTTTTAGTCATAATATTCTGAAACTACAAAATAGACATGCTGATAATTAGTGACATCTTAAATTCTTTTCTTAGAGCCAAATGGTAAATAGTAGAATCATCAAGGAGGATTGAATTGAGTATAGGAATGGGAAGGGGAAACTCACTTTTATTTGAGTTGCCTGTATTGTTCAAATTATTACAAGAATCTGTTGCTGAAATTGAATTATTAAAACTAGGAATGCCTGGGTGGCTCAGTCGGTTAAGTGTCTGCCTTCAGCTCAGGTCATGATCCTGGGGTCTTGGGATGGAGCCCCACCTTGGGCTCCCTGCTCAGCCGGTGCCTGCTTCTCCCTCACCCTCTCCCCCCTCCCCCGACACATGCAAGCGCACGCGCGCACACGCGGGATCTCTCCCTCTCAAATAAAATCTTAAAAAGTAAATTATTAAATTAAATAATTTATTAAATTTATTAAAATTAGTAAAATAAAAAATAAATTATTAAAATTAAAGGGCAGAAAATGGGGAAGATAAAAAGTGGTTTGATCTTCCTTCTAGATGTTTTGCTTATAATTTGTATAATAGTGATATTAATTTTCATTAAGTTCCACAGGCAGTGAGCTAGGAACTTGACATGTAATACCTCTGGTCTTCATAAATATTTATTTATGAGTATGAAGTATTTTCCTCATTTTAAAATTAAAGAAACTTTAACTTGCTCAAGGTCATGCAGCTGGTAGCAAGTGAACCAGAATTTGAAGTGAGGTTTATATGCTTCCCAAATCATCATTTTTCCATTCAGTAGCACTGGAAAAAGTGCTCTCTGGTGGGAAGTGGAATCAGGGCCGTTGCCTTGTGGTCCAAATCACAGGGTCGGCTGAGCCAATTATGGTGCATATCTTAAAAGAATAAAAAGAAAAGAAAAATGTTTTTTTTTAAGATTTTATTTATTTATTTGAGAGAGAGAGAATGAGAGACAGAGAGCACGAGAGGGAAGAGGGTCAGAGGGAGAAGCAGACTCCCCGCGGAGCATGGAGCCCGATGCGGGACTCGATCCTGGGACTCCATGATCATGACCTGAGCCGAAGGCAGTCGCTTAACCAACTGAGCCACCCAGGCGCCCCAAAAAGAAAAATCTTTTAAACAACATCTGAGTGCACGTTTAGTATTTTCTGTATTTATTAAAAAATAATTTACAGCTAAAGCAGGATCCCATTTTGAGAAAGTTTATTTGCATATTCTTCTCTCTTAAGTCTGACTGTGGCTTTTCTCTTAGAATATAATAGTTTTTGCCAAAGTACCATGAAAAGAGTTTAATGAACTCCATGTTTTATTCATCTTTTGGAGAATTACAATCCGTGAGGCTGAAAACTTAAGAAGTAAAGTTCTGAATTTTGTTTAACCTGTTTCCTAAATTTATTGCCACCAGCAAACCCCTCCCTAACCCTCTCTCCCCACACTGTAGTGCCTGTGCAGGTCCCAGGGGTCTGTGGCACATACTTTAGGGGAATGTTTGACTTTAATGCAGACTTCAGACTCACTCCAACCTCTTTTCACTTGAAAAGCCTCCATGCGGAGGAAGGTCAGATCACATTGGCAGGAAAAAGCTCTTGTAATAGTTGTTTTTGTCTTGTAAAAGAGACTTCCTACCTGTATAAACCTTCCTCTGGAAAGATCCAGTTCACACTTTGGATAAAAAAGGCATAGGTTGGGTATCACAAAGACCTAAGTTTGAATCTACAACTTAGTAGCTGAGTGACCATAGAGAAATACATTTACTGTCCTTAAACCTTAACTTCTTCATCTGTAAAGTGAAAATAATGTAATTTTATAAGAGCAGTTTTTAGGAGTAGATAAGATATGCAAAACAAGTAGCAAAAACATGCATTTCGTAGATACTTAGAGAATGATGGATTTATCCACCTTTTCATTCTGCTTATCATCATCTCAGATGAGAGAGAAAATGGAGCAGCAGGGACATGATGACAGCATGAAAACAGTTCCCATTTTTTTTCCTATTAGCTATCTTTTTGGTGTGACCAAGCATCTGGGCACCAGTATCTGAGTATACCAGGTGTCCTGTTTTCATTAGAGTGCTGGAATTTATAATGATTTTAGGTGCTTTATAACTTTTTATGGTTTACATCTGTCACAGTTTTTGTTTGTTTGTTTCATAGAACTTAGTCTCTATCCAGACTTGTAAAGACATGTATGTAGAACATTTAAGGCAGGGATATAAAAGCTATTTTTCATACTCTCTTTTCCTGTTGAGCTTTTCTTTGTTGTACATATTCAAAGATAATTGAAATTGTACTAAACTTACGCCTTTTTCACTTATACATTGTTTTATCTTTATCGTGGTAGTCAAAAGAAAATTTTTTCACCTTTATATAGAAGTATTAAGGGACATCTCAAGAACTTAAGATATTTGCACAGATGCTTTTGGCATTTATTTACTTTAAGGAATGGAACTGAGCCAGAAGAGATGTCTTGAGTTCTCTTCCAGTGACTAATAATCTATGCCTCTAAATCTTTTTTAGATTTAAAATCTGTTTTTAAATTTTCTTTAAAAGATTTTTTATTCATTTGACAGAGAGAGAGAGAGAGAGAGTACAGCAGGGGGAGGGGCAGCGGGAGTGGGAGAAGCAGTTTCCCCGCTGAGCAGGGAGCCTGATGCGGGGCTCTCCATCCCAGGACCCTGAGATAATGACCTGAGCCGACGGCATACACTTAACCGACTGAGCCACCCAGGAGTCCCAAAATCTTTTTTGAATTTAAAATCTTTTTTAATGCATTGAAAAAATACTTTATGTAAGACATGCATCTTTATTTCTCTTTGGACATATAATCTTTAAACTTGATTTAAATATTAAGTACAGTTAAATGGAATTTGAGAAGAAATAGAGGTATGAAAATTTACTTGGATTGTATTTGATTTTGTCATTTAAAGATACTAGACATTATTGAAATTTCAGAAATATGGTTACCCATCCATGTTCAGTCATAGTAAAGAAGCCTTAGATATTTCTAATTTGTCATGTTCTTGTTGGACATTAAAACTGATGCAATTTTAGCATTGTGACTTTCAAGCTGATTGCTGTAGTAGCCACATATCAAGAGGTAAAGTTATGTTTGTCTCTTCTGCATAGAGGAATAATTGTCTGGAAAATGTCATGTGACTTTCAAATTTCTTTTCTCAGATTCTTAATGACCATTTAATAGCTAGTGAAAAACAGCATATAACCCAGTGGGAAGATTTTATGAAAGAACAACACAGCAGACAGGCTGAAGTGGATGAAGAACACAGAAAAGCCATGGAGAGGCTTAAAGAACAATATGCCGACATGGAGAAGGACCTAGCAAAGTTTTCAACCTTTTAAGAACTTTAACCACAACAGTGACAATTTAATAAGAGAACATTGACTTCCCCCCAAAAAACTGTTCCCACCAAACCATTTAGCCTCTGCTTCAAGCTTAGCAATATATTCGATGGCACTCTTATATCAGAAGAAAAGTAAGTCTTAATTGTTTAATAGAAGAAGAGTGCTACATCTTTCCAGTTTTAAGTGCCTATATATGATTATTTGAATGGGGAGGATAGGAGGAAAAATGGGATAAATTTGCTTTTTGTTAATCAGAACTGGGTGTCTTTTCCATTGATTATCTCAGAGGACTGTAAGTATAGACTTCTTAGAAAAATAATTTAATTCTTTCTCACATAGGGTGAATATTAGTTACTGTGGCTTAGAAGGCAGATAGAATAGCTACTGTCATAACGTCCTTGGTTATTGGAAGAATGTATACAGTGTTATTCCATGAGTAATGTGGACAAAAACAACGTCTTTGGAGCAGAGATCATATTTAAGAGAGGTGAGAGGCAAAACCTTTTCTCTGCTGAGACAAAGATGGCCACGTTGGTCTTTGAACTGCCCATTGGGAAAGGTTACACATTTTGTAGTATGGCATAATAAGTGTTTCACTGAATGACAAAACACACTTGCTAAGTTTTCTGGCCTTCCGGCACTTAATATTTTCAGCTTTTAAAACATACTTAGAAGGAAAATCTTACCAAAAATATATTTGACGTTTAGCCTTTCCAAGAACCATAATCTTGTCCATGGTATTTACCTCATTTTTGTGTCTGTTTTGCTGTCGGTAAGCTTTGTAAGATAAATAACGTCTATACATGTTTCAACTGTTTAATGAGTAATCAGCAAAATCTGCCAAGGAGTCCCTCTGGAACCATATAAAGATTCTGGCTCTGAATAAACCAGAAATGTTTGCCCACATGGCAAATGATCCATGTTAAATGTAAATCCTTTTTTAGTGTTTAACGTCTGTTCTCATAAGCAGGTGTATTATGATGAAACATGTACCAATTCTGTCATCACTGTGATCTTCAAAAAATCTGCATTTAACAGTCTAATTGAGAAACTAAGTTGATTTTTTTATTTGCTATAAACCAAGCAAATGAAATGCAATAATTTCTGAGATATATGGCGAATGAATTCAAGGTATGGATAAATCTTTCAAATATTTTTTATTGCTCTCCAGTAAAGAAAGGCACAAGAAAGAAAATACCCAACTCTCTTGTGTTATCTCAGTGTTGCTACTGCAGAAAAGTGACAATGCTTGCTTGTGTAAATTTATGGCTTACTGTAAAGCTTCATTCTTGGCTGCATGTTGAAAATGTGATTAAAGTTAATAGAGGAGATGAAATAAGTATTTGAGATTTCTTTCAATAACACTGAACTTCTGCCAACTTTCTCTGTCCGCTACTGTAGGCTTGACAGGTTCATCAATCATTCTCTGGTACCTGGACTAAAAAGAGCACTTGCTGACACTAAGGCATGTTGGAATTTTCTTAATTCTCTTTCAGTGGATGGAAAAAAATAAAACCATACTTCCAAAAATAGCCCACACATGAAAAGGGAGGGGAACCTTAAATGAAAATTCCCTTTGTACTGTAGGCAGTTTCTGGAATGCTATTAATTGCCAGCGCACCATTTGAACAGATGCTATGACTGAGAAATCAGGACTGTGTGTGAGAGCAAATGTGGTAGCAAAAGTGACTACTTCACTTGTGCAGCCAAGGTTTCTGATAGTGTTTGTTCCTCTCATATGAATAATAAATACTATATAAGTTTGTATATTTTATATAAGGATCTAAAGGACTCCTTAAACCAAAATGAATTGGTAAGCTTTTTGAACTGTCAACATTAAGATATTAAATTCTTTCTTTGTAACTTTGTTAGCTAATCAACATAGTGTGTAAAAGAGACGGTTGGTTTGCCTTCCCCTTAATATTTTCACTTATATTTCCCAGTTTCCAAATCACTTTTGATAGATATTTGCATGTAAAAATTAACTTTAATAATTACATAATTTACAACATTTCTGTTTATGCTGTTGAGCAGAGATAAAATGGGTTCTGCGTAGCTCACAGGATTATTTTGTAATGATCAAGTTGAAGTAACATTCTGCCTTTTTAACGTATTATAAAAATATTCTTAAGGTCTAAGTATTTTCTATTTTTCATTATGATTTCTTTTTTTTGACTTATTTGTGGGTGTTTTTTCATTTCTTTTCTTCAGTTCTTTTATTAACCTGTAGATTTTTAAATTGTTCTTGTTGATTTATTCTTTAATTGGATTGTGGTTAGAGAATGGTTTGGTATAAGACTGATATGTTGAAATTTTTTTATTTGCCTTATGACCTAAAATATTGTTAGTTTTTGTGTTTCATTAGCACTTGAACATATGCTATTTTCCAGTTGTTGGGTATCCATTAGACCAAACTTACTGTGTTGTTCAAATTATCTCTGTTTTACTGTTGTTTTCCTTCTATGTAATCCCTCAGATTCTGAGATGCTTTGAAGTTTCATACTCTAGTCAGTTTTCTAATTCTTCCTGTAATTCTGTCAGTTTTTGTTTCCTATATTTTGAAGCTTTGTTATTAGGTACATACGACTTTGGAATTTTTTATCTTCCAAGCTTAGAATTGAATCTTGTTGACATAGCCTCTATTTCTAGTAATGTTTTTATTTCATTTTTTATTGCTTTTAATTCTGTGGGTTTTTTTTTAATTTACATAAGCTACACACATCAGCTGGTTAGTATTTGTAACTTAAAAATTATAACTGGGTTTTTTTCTATCTAATCCATTTAAATTTGTTGAAACTATTGATGTGTTAGGGTTCATTTATATCATCTTTTGTGCTTATTGTCCTACCTTTTCTGTTTCCTCACTGCCCATTGTTTTGTTTTGTTTTTGCTTTCCTATAGATTAATTTTCATTTTGTTTTCCTGTTTATCCTCCCTCTACTAGTTTAGAAGGTAAAACTCAATTTTTAACTTTTAGTGCTTACCAAGAAATTTAATCTGCATAGTTAACAAAATCTAAAGTTAGTATCTTTACTGTCTCCCTCAACACCAGAGACTTTTGTTTTTGTTTTTTTTTTTTAAGATTTTATTTATTTATCTGAGAGAGAGAGAGAATGAGAGATACAGAGCACGAGAAGGAAGAGGGTCAGAGGGAGAAGCAGACTCCCCGCTGAGCGGGGAGCCCGATGCGGGACTCGATCCCGGGACTCCAGGATCATGACCTGAGCTGAAGGCAGTCGCTTAACCAACTGAGCCACCCAGGCGCCCAACACCAGAGACTTTTGAACAGAGTTTGATTCCTCAATCAGTTAGTGTCTAGAATTTTAATTTATCTCAGTTGAACTCCAAAAATAGCTATTGTATACAGTCAGTGTTTATTTAGACTTACCCACAGTTTATCATTTTACTATCCTTGAAAGGTAGCTGGCTCTACAATTCCAGATTGATGGATTGATGCTTATTTTCTCTCAGTATTTAGTGATATTCTTTCATTGTCTTCTTGCTTTCGTTGTTGCTTCTGAAATCATAGTTGTAGTCTGATCGGTATTCCTTTGAAGCTAATCTGTCTCACATTGTTTACAGTTTTTATCTTTGGTGTTTTATAATTAAAGTCATTGTAATACAATGTGGATTTCTTTTTTTTTTTAAATCCAGTATTTTTTTTTTTTAAGATTTTATGTATTTATTTGACAGAGGGAGACACAGCGAGAGAGGGAACACAAGCAGGGGGAGTGGGAGACGGAGAAGCAGGCTTCCCGCCGAGCAGGGAGCCCGATGCGGGGGCTCGATCCCAGGATCCTGGGATCATGACCTGAGCCGAAGGCAGTCGCTTAACCAACTGAGCCACCCAGGCGCCCCTATTCCAGTATTTTTTTTTTAACTTCTTTTTATTATCCTATACACATTCATTGAGCTTCCTAAACCTGAAAATTAGTGCTTTTCATGAATTCTGGAAAATTTTCAGCCATTATCTCTTTTAAATATTGCATATCGCTCATTCTCTCCTTTAGGAAATCATCACATTCTGTTCTTTGTATCTCTTATATCTGTTTCATATTTTCTGTCTCTTTTTCTTCAGTGTGTTGAATTCTGGATAGTTTCTTTAAATCTGTTTTCCAGTTCCCTAATTCTTGTGTTCACACCATCTCTAACCTATTTATAACCTATTGAGTTTTTAATTATAGTTGTTTTTTTCATTTCCAAAGAATTGTTTGTTTCTCAAACATTCCTGGTCATTTGGGATAGTCCCATTGTTTCCTCTTTCTCTTTTCTTAAAACATATTAAATGTACTTACATTCTATACATGATAATTTCATATTTTTCTCCTTTTTTGTGGCTCTAAATCTAAATTTGTATATGTTGTTTTGTCTGAAACAGTTACAGTGATTTGTTTTCTAATAAGACCAGTGATTTTGGTTGAGTTGGTATTCTTCTAAACTTTATTTTGGGGAATTTTCATTTAAAATATGTTCCCATAGAGAGGATACTGTTTTTCTTTTCCTTGAAATACCAGTTTGTTTCTTGGGGCACGACCAACCCTGGATCACTTCATTTTTCATCTTGGGTTTCCTCCCTGTGTCTCCCCTGTGCTTCAGTGCGCGCACACACACGTGCACACACGCTCACAGGTGGTGTGACCTTCGTCCTCGGACATATGTGAGTGTCAGCATTCCTAGGGGAGACTTTTCTCCGCAGACCTACTTGGAGTAAAGAAGGGCACACTGAGGTATTTCCTGCTTTACTCGTTGAGAGTCGTGCCCTTTGGGGGTCCATCAGTCCTTCTCTTCCTCCAGCTCAGTCCCTGTTATGAACTGAATTGTGTCCCACCAAATTAATATGTTGAAGCCCAAACCCCCAAGGTGATTGTGTTTGGAGGTAGCGCCTTTAAGGAGGTAATTAAGGTGAACTGAAGTAGAGCCCTAATCCCATAACACAGCGTCCTTCTGAAAAGAAGAAGAGACAACAGAGCACTCTCTCTCCACTTGCACACACACAAAAGTTCATATGAGGACACGGCAAGAATTGGCCATCTGCAAGCCTCACCAGAAATTGAATTTTCTGGAATTGTGATTGTGGACTCACTGCCTCCAGAACTGTGAGGTAACAGATCTCTTTTGTTTAAGCTACCCCATCTGTAGTATTTTGTTAGGGCAGTCAGAGGAGACTAATACAGTCCCAAACTGTGTAATTCCTGTCCCCCGTGTAGACGTGGCTCCTTAAAACTGGGGCCCTTCTAGGCTACAGAGGTGGAGAAATGTCTTTAGGACAGTTACCAGTTCCCAGTCTAAATTATGGTATGGAATTTCACTCTTTCCTATCTACCTTCAGTTGTTTCCATTTATTTACCATTACTCAGCCATGAATAAAAAAAAAAATAGTTAAATTTTTTCCCCAGTGTTCTTGACATTCAGTAGCTAGTGAGATTTCCCTGTGCAGAAATAGCATGTTAGACAAGTATGTGTTGATTTTATTATATTAAAATTTACCTCCAAAAGAAATGTCCATATATTCTGGTATAAAAAGCGATACCTTTCCTTTTAATTATTGTGCCAAATATTGTCCATTTGATTATTTATTATCTGCAAACTAATTTGATTATTTCTATTACTTCTGTTGGATTCTTTTTACTGCTTGTGAGCTACTGAAGACCAATAAGAATATAGTAGTCTTGTTCTGAACCTTGATCACTTTTATCTGAATACTTCATTTTGGATTCTTTTCTTTTTAGGACATTACTGTGGTTTGTGAATATGTAAATAAATACGGATATGTAGTTAGAGGTTAGATCTGTGGTATTAAACCAGAAGTGCCCTAAAAACCTGGAGGAGTCACAGATGCTTCCCAGATACATCATAGATTCTCTTCTTTGCTCCTGGAACACAATAGGCTTTCCATCTGAACACTTCCATTCACTTTCTGAACTGTTTCTTAATGTACATGTATTTTGATGTATTAGGTTCTGGTTGCCATTGCAAATTAAAAGTAGAGGGTTTTATTGCTTTGGAATTTAGCATAATGACTGCCTTTCCTGAAACTGTACCCTAGAGGCTCCTTTTTTGCCATTTGGTGCTGTAAGTCTGTATCTCAGGATGAAAAATACCAGAAAAATATTTTAAGTATTCATTCAGTTAAAATATTTGAAGCTACCATTATAGAACATGTATTTTCTAGTAGTTCTTAGTCCTTCAGGAAAGTTTTAAAATCATTTCATTAATTTTCAACTCCAGTAAATACTGATATTAATAACGTGCAACTCAAGGTCACAGAATGAATGGAAGGTTAAAAATCGGTCATATCACTACCTGTTCTTCCTTCTCATTTTTAAAATTAACTGTTAAAAACAGTGCTTTCTTGTGATTGATCTGGCAAAATTAACAAAGCAGTATTTCCTCTGATATTTTCATATTTATGTTCCATAAAAAAAAGGAAACTGACATTTTTACATGTGATGCACTGCACAGAGCAGTGAATTAAGAAGTACACTAACATCTGATCCTCAGAAAAATTCAAGATTCAAATGGTCTCTGCAGAAATAATCAAAATTGATTTAAGGTAAGTAACCAATACTCACATTTGTATAACACAGCTTATAGCTTAAAGTTTACAATGTACTTTTAAGTGCCTTATATGTAATTTAATCTTACTTCATCCTCGTAATCAAGACTTATACACTTTGTTCTTTGGAAAAAAAGTAAAGTGATAGAAATACAGGGAATATAGTGTTTTGCTCACCTAACATTGAGCCAGCAGCATTAGCTAGATAAATAATTCTTTTATGTTTTTTTTAATCCATAAATAATGTCATGAAAATCCATGGCATAGATGTGTCCCTCAATTTTTCTTTAAAAAAAAAATTTTTTTTTTTTTTAAAAGAATGCTGGGGCGCCTGGGTGGCTCAGTTGGTTAAGTGACTGCCTTCGGCTGAGGTCATGATCCTGGACTCCCGGGATCGAGTCCCACATCAGGCTCCCTGCTCAGCAGGGAGTCTGCTTCTCCCTCTGGCCCTCTCCCCTCTCATGTACTCTCTCTATTTCATTCTCTCTCTCAAATAAATAAAATATTTAAAAAAAATAAAAATAAAAAAGAATGCTTCATGTCCTACAAAGATTAATAAGTCAACATGTGAAATTTAACCAAAGATTAATAAGTTCCAATATGTGAAATTTCTTTTAAAATATTCTGAATTACTAAAGGTATTTACTACTATTTCAGACTGTGCCACAGGATGGAAAATAATATGAGTGTGGCCAAGGTTAAAAGGCCGATAAATGCCACTAGGGAACAGACTGCTGTATGATTTGAGGTCGCTGAGAACTGTCAACACACACACACCAGGCCAGAGTGGTCCAGCCTTTACATAAAGGAGAAAGGGAATACAAGCCCATTGCAATGCATTTAGCCCTCCTGGCCAGCAAAACCACTCCACAATCAACGTGGGCAGTATTAATACTTTTTAAAAATGGAAGTGAATACAGAATATGTTCCCATTATTCCTTTGGAATAATTGTTTTCCTCCCTTAAACATAAAAAAAGAAAATCAAGTTTGATTGAGACCAGGCAGGCCTGGAGAAGTTTAGCCTTCATAGCAAATAATTTATCCACCATGTATGGGTGAAAAATTTGACTATAAAAGAAGTCGGTGTCATCTGCAAATACATAGTTTTATTTCTTTCATGATATGTAGAAAATCCCTGAAGATTTCACCAAAAAACTATTAGAACTAATCAAATTCAGTAAAGTTACAGGATATAAAATCACAAAAATCAGTTGTGTTTCTCTACAGTAACAACAAGAAAGTAAGAGAAATCAGAAAGTGAAATTAAAACAATCCCACTTAAAACTGCATCAAAAAGAATAAAATACCCAGGAATAAATTTAACCAGATGTAAAAGATTTGTACACTGAAAACTACCAGACATCGTTGAAAGAAATTGAAGAAGACATAAATAAATGGAAAGATAATCTGTGCTGAAGGATTGGAAGACTTATACAATTTATAAAAATGTCTGTACTACCCAAATTCAGAATGATTACTATAGATTATATGTGTTAGCTAGATTGTGTTAAGTCCCTAACAAAATTCCAATGGCATTTTTTCACAGAAATAGAATAATCCTAAAATTAGTATGGAACCACAAAACACCCTGAGTAGCTAAAGCAATCTTGAAAAAGAACAAGGCTGGAAGCATCACACTTGGTTATTTCAAAGTATGTTACAAAGCTATAGTAATCAAAAGAGTATGGGATTGGCATAAAAACAGATACATACATCGGTGGAACAGAATAGAGAGCGGAGCCCAGACGTAAACCTGCATGTATATGTGACCATATGGTCATTTAATTTATGACAAAAGAATCAGGAATATACAATGGGGGAAGGATAGTCTCTTAAGTAAATGGTGTTGGGAAAACTGGACAGCCACATCCAAAAAAGAGTGAAACTAGATCACTATTTTATACCATACACAAAAATTAAAATGGATTAAAGACTTCATTGCATAACCTGTAACAATAAAGCTTCTGGAAGGTGGCACAGGGGTAAGCTCTTTGACATTTGATGATTTTTTTGTATTTGATACCAAAAGCAAAAAGTGAGACTACTTTAAAAAGCTTCTGTACATCAATAAAATGAAAACTGTGGAATGGGAGAAAATACTTGCAAATCATATCTGATAAGAGGTTGATATTCAAAATATATAAAGAACTCCTACAACTCAGTAGCATAAAAGCAAAAATTCAGTAAAAAATGGTCAGAGGAACTGAATAGACAACTTTCCAAAAAAGTCACACAAATGGCACACAGGTGCCTAAAGAGGTGTTCAGCATCACTAATTATCAGAGAAATGCAAATCAAAATCACAATGAGACATTACCTCACACCTGTTAGAGTGGCTACTATCAAAAAGACAAGAAATAGTAAGTGTTGGCAAAGATAATGGAGAAAAGGGAACCCTCATGCACTCTTAGTGGGAATGTAAATTGGTGCAGCCACTCTGGAAACCAGTAGGGTGGTTCCTCCAAAAATTAAAACTTGAACTACCAGAGGATCCAGCAGTTCCACATCTGGGTATATTTAAAGGAAACCTTACCACTATCTGGAAGAGATATCTGCACCCCTATGTTCATTGCAGTATTTACAATAACCAAGATGTGGAAATGACCTAAATCCATCAGCGGTTGGATAGAAAAAGAAAATGCGATTATATATACACAATGGAATGAATATTAAGCAGCTATAGAGAAGGTAATCTTGTCATTTGTGAAAACATGAGTTTTCACGTGGGCCTTAAGAGCATTATAAGTAAAATAAGTTAGAGAAAGACAAATACTGTAGGGTCTCACCTATATATAGAATCTAAAGAAAAAAATCAAACTCACAGAAACTGAACAGATTGGTGGTTGCCAGAGGTGGGGGTGGGGAGTGAGTGAAATGGGCAAAGGGAGTCAAAATTACAAACCTTTAGTTGGAAAATAAATTAGGTCATGAGATGTACAGCATGGTAACCAATTAATAGTACTATATTGTGTATTTGAAAGTTGCTAAGAGAATAGATCTTAAAAGTTCTCATCACAAGAAAATTTTATAACTGAAATGGTGGATGTTAATTTACTGTGGTGACCATTTTGCAATATATGCATATATCACATCACATTGTATACCTGAAACTAATGTAATGTTCTATGTCAATTAAATATCAATAAATCTGAGAGAAAAAAGTCAATATATGAGGTTAGCTAGATTGAGTTTAAAAGTTTCTCTATTGCATAGATGTAATTCTCAACTTTTATGAAATTGCTTATATTGCAAAAATTACAATTCTACAAAGAAAATATGTTCTAAATGTTTTTAAGGTTTAATATAATGCATTCCCTTAAAATATATTTGTAGAGAATTTGAAAAGGAAGCCACAAGTCAAATCACTTTTTAAAAAACTTAATGTACCCTGAAAGGCTTAAACAGCTTTTTTGGAAATGTTACTTTTTCTAAGAAAATAGTTTATAAAGTTACAGTAAGACCATTGTCGCAGAATTTTAAAAATGTGGCCAATTGTATGTTAAATTTGCTTTAAAAATTAATTATACATCAAATAAGTAATTTATTAAGATGGAAAACATTAAGTTTAATTGTACTAAGCAAAATTTTGTTGCTAGGGAATCTGTCCTGCACTTGGAGTCTGAAATATATAACTAAAACCAGCAGGTGTCACTGTGATAACAGAATTTCCCCCCCCCCTCCATCTAAGCTGCTCTGTATAGATGGGTGTATACCATCTATGAACAAAGATGTGTAAGAGATAATTTAAGTTACATTACTGAACAAAAATACTAGAATGTAGGAAAGTATGTACAGGATTTCTGGAGGGTTAGGAGTACTTTTGAGAATTATATATATTTTTTTCCTTCATGTCTCAAACATACAGATTTTTCATTATATTATTGATGTGAGGGTTTTATTAGCAGTAAAAATATATAGTAAAAAACTCCAGGTGATGTTTTGGACTTTGTACTGAAGTATAGACTAGTGCACAGATGATTAGGTTGCAGCTGTGTAACCAAAACCAAATCAAGAAACAGCATTCCCAGGAATGTTTTCAGATGAATTTTGAAAAGCCCTTGGTCCTTTCCTCCAAAGTGAGGTAGAGTTATAATTTCTAAATGAATGTTTAGAGACCAAATTATATAATTGGTGGAAAATAATGGGAAGAGCTGGTTGTCAGGGCATTTTTTTTCCCCACTTGGTATAGAAGCCAAAGTAGAATTTAATGAGTATTTATTCACTGGAGCATTGTATAGTGTCTGGATTTTATGCCAAGAGAAACACAGTCAACATAGTCCTCAATCTTAAAGGAATTTATAATCAAGTTGTACATATGATAATAAAATAGAAAAGCCAAGACAATATGATACCAAGGACCATAATATTAATATATCAATGACCATTTTTTATATGTGTGTGTGTGTCTGTGTGTGTACGTACACAAACCCCATTATATACAAGCACGTAGTTTATGATTAAAATAAGTGAATTCCAGGTAGGAACTATCTTTGTGAATTGTAAACAGAGAGTCATTCTATTATTAATACAGATAAAACTTGAATTGATTAGGATTTAGAGAATGAAAAGAATGGCAAAATATTTCTGGTTCAGTTTAGTTCAGTAAACACATGGAACACCTATATTCCAGCCACTCTATTCCTCAGTAGATGTCAGAGATAAAGAAGTGAATGAAGCTTGGTTTCCACCCTTGTTTACCAAAAACATAGATGGAAATACTCCTGGCAAATTCAAATGACAATTACAGATTCTTCGATGTTGAAGGCAGTGATAGGGAAGACTAGGAATTGGAAGGCGCACTGGTTTGAGAGCCAAAAGACTTAGGTTTTAGTCATGCTTCCATCACTAAATTTATACAGGGACTTAAACACATCACTTAGAAAATTTTCACGTCATTTCCAACTTGAGTATTTTGTGTTTATCCTGTATGTAATGAGACTATTAGAGTAAGTGGCACTATGAAAGTTACAGGAAGGTTACTGTGTAGACTCAGATGAATGACTGTTTGATAGAGGAAATTACTAACCTGCTCATGGATTTTGAGAATGTAGCTGAAAACAGCAATGCCTAGTCCAGACAGGGCAGGGATAGAGATGAAGATCTTGGTTTGGAATTTAAGGTAGTAGGAATTCTTAACATCCATATATAGATATGTTTATGTGCTATTTATATTACTTTTTTTTTTTTAAAGATTTTATTTATTTGACAGAGAGAGAGACCGTGAGAGCAGGAACAGAAGCAGGGGGAGTGGGAGAGGGAGAAGCAGTCTCCCCGCGGAGCAGGGAGCCTGATGTGGGACTCGATCCCAGGACTCTGGGATCATGACCTGAGCCAAAGGCAGACGCTCAATGACTGAGCCACCCAGGCACCCGCTATTTATATTACTTACGCCAATTACTAGCACAGTTTCAGATTGGGATATTTCCTTTTCATATACATTCTTAATTGTTATCCAAAGTGACCAAATTTTTTCTTTTGAGAATATCATCACTATGAAATTAAAAAAGATATTGAAGGGTCTTCTCTTCACCTTTTAGATATTTTGCTTTTATATAATTAGTGAGAAAATACTATGGGGTTTTATTAAGCAGCTACCCCTCTTTAAGGATTTCCTGTTTCCTTTCCCAGAAGACTAAATTGTTCAAGGACAGAGAATATGTTTTATATCCCATGCTGAGAACATGTGCTGACTGTGTATTAAACAAGGGAAACTCCATATTACAGAGCTAGTTATGGGTTTGGTTAAGGAAGATTTGAATTATCCTCACTGTTTACATTTGTGTTTTACCAGTGATTGAATATGAAGAAATACATAGGCTAGATTAATATGTTCCATTATTTTTAGTCTACACCATCAGTGTTCTGGTCTATTGTCACCTAATTTATAATATTGCTATTTCTCTTAGGAAAGCTTTTAAGGTGAACTATATACTGCAAAAGTAGAAACTTGAAATCTTACCTTCTTCAAACACACACATAATTACTCCCAATTAACCAGTATAGATATTTTTCTAAAATTTAGGTCATCTGTTTCGAACTTGGAACGAATCTCTAGATGGAAACGATGATGTACATAGTGATTAGGCACTTAGCTAGCCCACAAAAACTATTATGTCTCAAAATATCTGGTGCCAATGGTAGTACCAGTAGTATGTGGCTATAAGCCACTATATTTAATTTTTTTTTTTTTTTAAGAAATGTATCTAGAGTTTCAACTTGAGAGACCCGGAATGAACCCTTCTTGCTGTAGCCTGAAAGTAATGTTCCCCGGTAGGACCAGAGGAAGCAGGAATCCCTTAGTTCCTGAAGAGAGACTAATACAGTTTAGGCCAAATCCTTCTTTATCCCCAGGCCTGGCTCCCACCAGTCTGCTTGCCTTTCCATTGTTTTACTTACTGTCTCAAAACAGAATGTTATCCATCTCGTTTCCAGATGAAGTCACAGTTTCTCTTATCTGGTGCTGAAGAGATTTTGGAATTTGTTGAGAATAAGAAGCAGACGACAGAAGAGAAGCACCCTTCCCTACCACCACCATGCGTACTCAACACACATCTGTAAATGTACTCAGGTGACAATAATAGTTTTTAAAACCCATCACTGGATAAAGTTTCTTCATTTGCAGATTCAATGAACTTCAGACATTTTGTCTGAGGTTCTCTAAGTGTGGGATGTTCTGTGAGGTGACTGAGTTGGCTGTGAAGTTGCTGCCTAGGACTTAAAACGGGGCTTGAGAAATGACAATGGCTGTAGAAAGCAACTCCTAAGGGTTTATTTTCATTTCTTTTCCCTTCTTTCTTGCCCAGACTGGCCCTGCCGTCACAGACCTGGGTTACCATGAAGTGAGTTAGGGTGGTGGTAGAGATCCCAGGTCCCAGTGGTGTCTACAATTATAAGATGATAATAAAACACCTTCCTGTATCTGATATATGTGTATCTCTTGATCCTGGGTTTATTGTCTTATAATCTCATGTAGGTATCTTCTTAAGGACCCAGAGTGAGACTGTACTTGAGTCCTGGAATGCCTGGACATTACTGTCAGTCACCTGAGAAAGTGGTGATTCTTAGGACCAGGTGGGTTGAGAACCTCTCCCCTCCTCTCCCCTTCTCATCTGGACTTTCAGAAATCTAGGCACACTTGGTAGCATTCCTTGGGGTTACAGATAGACCCTGCCACATGGAGCTAGTCAGGGAGTCTTCTTGATAGGAGTGCTTCAGCCAAAGATGAGTGAGGTATGTTTTATAAACCAGATTATCTAGTTATATTTTATGACTGTTCCCATTTTGTAGCCCCCAAATCCTCAGTGAAACCTTTTTTACATGTTCCAATATGATCTCAGTTGTGTGGGGGGAATTCGGGAAGGAGGTGTCCCTTGGCATAAAGTACATGGTGGTGATAGTAGGGAGAGATCTCCAAGGAGCAGGTGTGCATTGTACCCACGAGGCCTGGTTACTGCTCTCCAGTGGAGATTTCATCTCCAGTGCCCACCTAGGAGCATCTAGATTTGATTTTAGTAAAGAAAAAGGCAAGTTCCCTTTTTAAGTGTTAGGGAAAGGAGAACAATGATAGTAAGAGAAAAGTAAGAGACAATACTCATAGTTGCTGTGGCCAACTGACTGGCTGAGCCACGTCTAGATGCCCATTTGTATGCCACCTTGTATCTCAAACAAGCAGCAAAACAAAACCTTGATTAAATGTGTACAGGAAAAAAATGCATGTTTCAAACATTAGTTATAATCAGTTAAACTAATTTTATTTCTTTTATTTGTTTTTTCAGATGAAAAGATAAAAATTTAGGGATCACGCAGAATCATTCATTTAACATATTACGGGTCTACCATCTAGACCCAAGATGCCCTCCAGAGGCTCCACGTTTACCCTTAGGTCCATTTATCTGCTAACATTTATAGTAAAATACCTGAAAATTTGCTTCTGTCTCCACTTACCTTACCTTGTATTCTCCTTGAGACCTTTCCAACCTGCTTTTCAGTACCACTCCTCCACTGAAACCCCTCTTGTCAAGGTCACCAGCAACTCCATCAAGCCAAATCCAATGATTGGCCCTGAGTTCATATTATTCTACCTCAGTAGTTGACACAATTGATTACTCCCTCCTTCTAGAAACACTTTCTTCACTTGGCTCTCTGATCGCCATATATTCCCGGTTTGCCTTCCACCTCTCCAGATATTCCTCTTCTTTCCAGCCTCTAATTTTATATGTGCCTCAGGGTCAGACCTCCAACCTAGTCTCTTCCCAACAGCCATGACTTTAACCAGCCCCAATTTCTATCTCCAGCCCTGACTCTTCCCCTCACACATTCAAAAATCTGCCTGAGAAGCTTATCTACTTAGATAGCTAACAGGTATCCAACTTCAGTGTCTAAACAGAACTCTTGATTCCCCTTCTTCCCACACTGTTCCTCCCCTAGTCTTCCAAATCTCTGTATGAGGCCCCACTGTTTATCCAGTTGCTTGATTCTTGTGTCACACACCCCATCTGTTAGCCAAGTTGGCTTTGCCTTCATAATATATCCCAAATCTAACCACCAGTTTTTACCAACTCACTGCTGCAATTCTACTCTAAGCCACTATTGGGTTTTTCAACTAGACTGCTGCTTCTTAACCAGTCTCCTTGCATTTGCTCTTGCTCCCCACCCGTTCATTTCCCTCACTGCAGTCATGTGTCTTTTAGAAAGCACGGATCAGATCACTGTCATTCACCTGCTTACAACTAATGGCAGTCTCTCCCACTCAACAAAATCCACACCCCTTGGCATGGCCTATGAGGTCCTGTCTATGTCACGTTTATCTCCTGCCCTTGTGCACATTGTTTAATTTCACCTAGTTACACTAGCTTTCTTGCTGTTCCTCAAACATACCGAAGCTCGTTTCCACCTAGGAGCCTCTGCCTGACATGCTTTGTCCCCATATCCAATCAAGACTCCCTCCCTCACTTTCTTTAGTTCTCTGTTCAAACATCACCTCTCAGAGAGGCCTTCCCTGACCACTCAACCTAAAATAGCACCCTCACATTTGTATTTAAAGTCCCCCGACTAAAATATAACCTCCATGAGGGGCAGGACCCTTGTCTGTCTTACCCATTCTGTATTCTCAGTGCCTGACTTATGGGACTTATTGGATGGATGGATGGATGGATGGATGGATGGATGGATGGATGGATGGGTAGATGGGTGGATGGATGGATGGTTGGGTAGATGGGTGGATGGATGGATGAGTGGATGGATGGATGGGTGGATGGATGGATAGATGGGTGGGTAGATGGATGGATGGGAGGCTATGCTGTAGTCTAACACTCCACCTAGATTTCTTCATACCTGATTTTTTAAGGTGTAATATGAAAGAACTGAGGGATTTCTTTATAGCTTACTTCTACATTTGGTAACGGATTATTTAAAAACCTTTAAAGATAATACATCCTTAAATTTTTGAATGATAATGCCAGGCATAGATATTTCATAGAAATGGCTTTCTCTTTACCTACATATCCTAGCTATAGTAATATATTGTTCAAGGGGAAAATGAATTCTCTACAGCAACTATTGGAAACTAATGTTGAATCATAATAGAGACTAACTAGAAAATTTTCAGTACTTCTCATTTCATTAACAAACCATCCAAATAATAACCTCTATTAAGAGGAGATCTGACCATTGTAACATACATAACTGAATCAGACAGAAGTGTTTGAGAACCACGAGAGGTGGGATAGCTGAGGTGGTGAGCGTATTCACTGTGAGTTCGGTTCCACCTCTGCTACTCATTAATTAGGTAACCATGGGCAGGTTACTTAGCTGTTCTGTGCCTCAGTTTCCTCATCTGTAACATAGGGGTGGTAAAAGTACTAAAACTTATAAGTTTGTTCTGAGGATTATATGAGCTAACTTATGTAATATATTTACAACATTGCCTGACGTATGAGCGCCATATTTAATGTTTGTTTTTTAACAGTTGTATCATCATCATCGATTCTAGATGTCCATTTGGGAATTTATTCTTTGCAACCCATCCATAAAAAGGTTGATAGGTCATGATTGTAAATAGTTTAAGTTTCTTAAAGTGAAGTCCATAGCAGTTCCCCTTGGAGCCCTTAGCTGGATTAGACTGCTTTCTATGATCTTAAAATACATATTAAAGCCAAAGAAATGCTAGTTTTGTAAATCCTTAGATGGCACACCCATACAGCTGGTACCACAAATGATGTCACATTTCAGGAAGATCGGCTAATATATTCCATGGAATCAAAGGTACTTCTCAGGATGAAGTGTTTTACTTCTAGTTCCCAGGCTGGTCTTTGATTCAGACCCAAATTAGAGAAAAACCTAGCCTTTCAAACAGGTCTTTGCTGAACCGATTTTGACAGCACTTAATTGACCAGAGTTATTTATTACCACATTTAGTAATTTTGGTGAAATTTCTCATTTCTCAGAACAAGTTTTGCTTACACCCTTTCAAAAGAATGTTTTTGGTATGTGGGTAGGTTGTCTGGGGCCAGCCTCTTATCTAGAGCCCAGATTCAAAAAGTCTGAGTTCAGCGAAGTGACTTAGTCCGCGTGCTTTTGTTTTGTTTTGTTTAATAAGCATGTATGGATCTTGCTAAAACACAGTGCTGCCCCCATCCAAGAACAATGCCGCACACATCATTTCCTGAAATAATGGAGTTGGAAGGCAATTATCTACTCACAAAACAGGCTGAAACAACAGTTCCTGATATTCTTCTCAAATACTTGAACTTCCCAAGGAATCCGGAAAAAATAATTCCATGAGCCGGTGTTGTGAATGAAGGTATGACATTTCAGTTTCCTCCACTGGAATCCAGTGACCAGCAGTAATGAATTACTACCCACTTGGCATTACTCAGAGGGGCTCTGGCCGGGTAAGTTGTTTGTCTTTGCTTTGGGAACACTGCTCACTGCCTTATAGCCTCTTGTGAGATGGTGGCCTTGGGTCCTTTTTTGTCCACTTCTGGGAACCATCCCAGAGATTACCTGCAGCTTCTGGAACTATACTTACTTATGGCATTGTTTTTCTTTTACTCCCGAAGAGAATTTGGGGCTTCTGTTTCAGGCTTTCCGATAAGAAATGTGCACTTTCTAGAGAGCATGAATATCCATTTCATCAAAACATGTTTTTGAGTAGTGTGAGAGCTTCTTTTGAACCCTGTGGGTCCTTTATGTTCAGTGCAGCTTGGTAGATATTCATAATAAGAGCTGTCTTCTCTGTGATCCTTAACAATCTGGACATCACAGAGGTAGCGGAATCATGTTCATGGCAAACAAGAGAAGTGAAGACTTCTAATATTTAGACATTGCCTTCTGGAATTCTCATCTGAAGGAAAACTGGCACAATAAATGATTTCATTATGGGTTTTCTTCTTTGTGTCCTGAGAAAAAATTGGGGACAGTCATGGACTTTGAGCCTATATAGTTTGGACTATGCCAACTATATATCTTTGGAAACTTCCAGAAGATTGCCCGTTTGAAATTGCATCTGAATATTGGACTTTGTGTTGACATATCCTCCCTACGAAATAAGAGGTATAACATATTGTGTGTAAGTGTTGCAGGGAGTGACAGCAGAATGAAGAGAAACTCGAGACACTGTCACATTACTTAGGGAGGTTGCATAAGCTGTCTCCGGAAGTTTTTCACAGTAGGGTAGACTGTTTTCAGTCTGGCCTGTTTAGGTATTCATAAATCTTCTCCTTGTCTGGAAGCGTGGGTATTGATTTAGTGTCTTTTCATTATGATACATCAGAATCAAATTGTTGGTCATGTTCTGTAGTGAAATATGTAACTTTTAGAAGTGTAGTGTGAAATTTTGCATTTAAAATGATTTCTGATTGTGTTAGAAATTGACCAGTTCTTCGGAAACAGTGGAAATAGCTATATTGAGGTTTTCTTCCTTTAAGGTATCATTCCATCTAGCCTGGCCCTTACTTGGCCAGCCAATGTAGTTGGCAGCTTCATCTAGCTCCTCCTGATGGCCATATGTCCACATTCGAGAATTCCTTACCACTTGACAGTCTTTTGACTCCCACTGACCCTTTACAAATTGAGAAACTGTAGATGGAAATGGTCAATTTTTTTAAAAAATTAAAAAGGTAATAGATAAAATTAAGACCATCTAAAGAAGAGTCCATGACAACAGCAAAAAGCAAAAGTAGGGCCTGTGCTATCACACGGGACTGGATGGAAAGCAGCCCATGTGTGATTCTGGGATTGTGGCTAAAGTAGCCTCTCTGGGTGGAAGAGCACCAGGCATGAGGTCTTGGCACTTTGTTCCTTCTGTGGAGTGTGCTGGGGCCAGGTTTTGGTGGTCTTCAGTCTAATTTAAGAACTTAGAATGAACTGTGTCTGGAGCCTTAAATCAGTTGTCTTTGTTGTTTTGGCTGTGGTCTGTATCAGTGGAATCTTTTTTGGCTTCTTATCTTGGCTCAGTCCCAGGAATGGCTTAACACAATAGTTAGCCAACTCTACAAATTCCAGTTACTTTAATGGTCTTTATAATTACCTCAGAGGGAAATCACCAGCTATGAATAATTAACACGTCTATAAAGCACTTAAATCCTAATTGCTGCCATACATATTTAAGGATGGGTGCTATTAATGTTTTCTCGTACCGACCTTGTTTCCTCAGTAATATAGCAATTCAGTAAGATATAGTATAGCTTTTCAGATACCAGGAGTTTCTTAGCCTTTAACAACCAGATACATAACAGGCTATAAGCAAAGAAGGAAAGTTAAATTAGAGTTTGTTCCTCATTTTCAACTCATTGTTACCCAGGCTGGATAAATGATAAATTATGAATCTGTATTTACCATAATACCTTTTTATAAGCATTTGCTAAGATAGAATGCAATTGTTCTAAAGCAAGGTCTGTCCTAGACTGTATCCAGGGGGCTGCATTGCTGATCCAACCAACATTTATCTGGTTCTTATGATATATTTTGCAAAGTACAGGGGATATAAATGAAGTTTAATATGTAGCTACTGTCTATATAATATTTTAGGTAGAGAAGCAAAGACTAACCTAAATGAAATAGTTGGAACACAATTTAAAACTGAATTTTAGAACTCTTGGATTGCACAGGAAGAAGAAGTCACCGTAGGCTGAAATAGTTCATTCTTTCTTCCAAGGAAGCTTCATGGGAGAGGCAGAATGTGAAAGATAAGTGAAATATAATTGGACAGAAAAGAAAAGGGACAGAAACATTTTTGGAGCCCCTTGACTGTCAGACTCTTTGATAGTAGCTTCATAATACATAATCTCATTAATCTAGCAGGGTAGACATTTATATCCCTGTTTACACTGGAGAGTATTAAGGACTGGACAGGTTAAGTAACTTGCTCCAGCTTATATAGCTAGTGAGCTGCTGATCAGTAATGGTTAAGACCAGGGGCTCTGAGTTCCAGGCACTTTGGGATTTAAATCCCAGCTCCTCTGCTAACTGGCTGTGCTTAATTTCTTAGTGCTTCAGTTTTTTCACCTATAAACTGGGGGGAGATAAGAATAGCTGCCCCATAGGTTTAATGTGATGAATAAACTATTTAACGAGACAAAGAATTTAGCCATTTCTGAGGTACTGTAACCAATCAATAAATGTTTATATATATGTAGAGAGAGAGAGAGCAAGCATTTTATCTGCTAAAGAAAAGTGAAGTCCCCTTCATGCCTGAAGTAGGGTTGGGGTGACGAAGGAAGGAAAAAGAGATTGGATAAATCATATGGAAGTGAATTATATAGGACCTTAGGAGCTAGATGCCATAGGGACCAGAAGAGCCAGCTCGTTTATGGACGGGAGAATGGCATGGTGGGAGTGTTGCTTTAAACAGTGTATGGGGTAGGGGTGGGGGGTGCTGGAAGTCTACTTGGGAAGCTGCCAAGTAAAGCATGAGGGAATGTGGTCCTGCTTGGGGGGAAGTAACAGAAAGCCAAAAGAAAGGACACCTATGGGAGCTACTGTCCCTGGTGGCACCTCCTCACTCAGGTGACAGCAGGACTGCTGGGCTCTCGGTGCTGTCCTTGCTGCTCTCAGGTGCCGCGCATTACTCATGCCGCCCCACCAGGGCTTCTCGGCTCTAGACCTTGAACTACCAAAGCTTCAGTCAGCTTTACAAAGATGACCCTGTCTTGAGCAAAAGAGAAAACTCAATAATGTTTTATTCTAGATAAATCACAAAGTAAAATGAATGAGAGGCTCCCCTGGGTGGCTCAGTCGGTTAAGCGATTGATTCCTGATTTCGGCTCAGGTCATGATCTCAGGGTCCTGGGATCGAGCCCCATGTTGGGCTCTGAGCTCAGCGGGGAGTCTGCTTGGGATTCTCTCTCCCTCTCTTTCTCTCTCTCTCTGCCCTTCCTCTGGCTCATGCTCGCACTAAATAAATAAATAAATAAATAAATAAATAGCTCATGCTCGCACTAAATAAATAAATAAATAAATAAATAAATAAATAAATAAATAAATAAAATCTTTAAAAAATATGAATGAGAAAACGTTTGTTATAGAGTTTCTTAATAGTTCTTTGGCTTCAGCAAGCCCCACATACTATTTTAATGCCTACCTATCATTTACTAAAGATTTAGTAAATCAAATCAACACTTCTCAAGCTGACTTCACGTTTTGAATTTTATATCCTATGTTCCCCGTTTTTTACACTTCTATCCAGTGACATATCTCCAATACAATAATGCCTCAATCTTCTTTCTTAGCAATATAAGACCAGCTCGGTCTTATAGCTAGCTACAAAGGTTAATATCTGAAGATTAAAAAAAAAAGGGGGGGACATGTATTAGCTGAATGGTCCCTGAGCAAATCCTTTGTTATTAAACTAAAAACTGTCATCCATAGGTCTTGCTGATCTATCAGAGGAGCCTGAGTCTGGTAAATGATTAATAATTATTGTATGTTCAGCCAGAAGCTGGAATTAAAACCTACAAGAATTGTAATAATAACAAGAATATGATTAATTTAAAAAAGTGTGTAGAAATGCTTAAGAATACGGAATTAGAACCAGGCAGCCCGGGGGTCAAGTCCTGACCTTACTCCTCACCAGCTGAATAAATCTCACACATTACTTTATCCTCAGCCTCAGCTTCCCTCATCTGGGGCCTCCCAGGGCTAGATGGGGTAATATTTGTATAAAACAATATCTGGCATGTAAGTGGTGCTTGCGTGGCTCGGTCGGTTGTGTCTGACTCTTGGTTTCTGCTCAGGTCATGATCTCAGGGTCCTGGGATTGAGTCCCGCGTGGGGCTCTGTGCTCAGCGGGGAGTCTGCTTGAGATCCCTTCCCTCTGCCTCTCCTCCCACCAGTAAATAATAAAATAAATCTTAAAAAAAAAAAAACAAACAATATCTGGCACTTTAACAATGCTCAGTGAATGTTTCTTTGTTTTGTTTTTGCTCAGTAAATGTTAGTCCTTAAAGTGGATCCTGCATTACGGAAAAAACCTTGCTCACCTATTTATTTTATTTGAACTTGTCAGTCCTGTGCAGTAGCAGGAAAGGTGTTACTATTCTCATGTGATGTCGAAAACTGAAGTTCAAAGAGAGGCGAGGTAACTTAACTGAAGTTCATTAACGGCAAACCCAGACTCAAACTCTGGTGCTCTCTCCTCTGGGTTTTTCAGCTGTGCAAGGAGCCCTGGCTTTCACGGATTTAAGAGCCAGTCCCTGATAGCAGCAGTTTCCAAGTGCCAGTCCGGGGACAAGTGAGAATACGTCACAGAGTTTTCCTGTCTGCACCATTCAGATTCTTGGGCCAGATGATTGGCGTGAGAAAATGAGGGTCAGTGTAGGGAGTTTTAAACAGAGTTAATCGTATTCAACTTCAAGGACTCTGCCTTTTACTCTAGGGCTACATCTTTCCTGCTTTTTGATGTTCAGATATTCTTACAAAATGATGGCAGAATGTGAGTTATTTTTTGTTAACCTCTCTGCCTGGTGTCACAGAACTTAAACAAAACCACCTTGGGCCACAAATTTTGTTTTCTAATATGTGGAATTTAAGAAACACAACAGATGAACATAGGAGAAGGGAAGGAAAAAATAAAATAAGATAAAAACAGGGAGGGAGGCAAACCATGAGAGATGCTGAACTGAGGGTTGCTGGAGTGGGGGATGGGGTCGCTGGGTGATAGGCATTAAGGAGGGCATGTGATGTAGTGAGCACTGGATGTTACATGCAACTGATGAATCACTAAATTCTACCCCTGAAACTAGTAATACACCATATGTTAACTAAATTGAATTTAAATAAAAAAAAAACTAATCCAAAATTTGAGAAGCAATTCTAACTCTAGCGTGATTTCATTGTTTTATGTCTTAATAGTTTTAAGTTCATAGTGTTATTTAGTATGTCCACATTAGGCCATAAAACCAGGCCCTTGGATTTGTGTGCAGTTTTACTTCTATGTCTTTCTCTTTTTTTAATATCTAGGTTACTGATTCTTAGCCTTTTTGGCAGAAATTGGACATTTTAGGAATCTAATGAAAATTCTGGATTTTTCTCACTTCCATCCCTAAAAAAGCACATACACAATTATTGGTATAAATTGAGCAGTTCACAAACTTGGTGATATTAAAACCTAGGAACCTCTAGGTGGCTCTGGTTGTTTGTTCATGTAACCCATTTTGTGTGTTTCATCTTACTTCTTTTTCCCTGTCAGGTATTAGGGCTTACACAGGTGAGATTGGTTTTACAAGGGTAGAAGGTTCAGTGTCAGGACTCAGTGTTTATTTGGAGGTTCCTACACCGTGTGTGGTTTTTCAGGTAGAACTAGCATTTGATGGAAGATTGTGGGAAACAAGGACTCTTATGTAGAGTTGGTAAGAATAGAAATTAACATAACATCTTTAGAAGGCAATCTGGAAATATCTATCAACATTTAAAATACAGATACTTGGGTGCCTGGGTGGCTCAGTTGGTTAACCAACTGCCTTCAGCTCAGGTCATGATCCTGGAGTCCCTGGATCGAGTCCCACATCGGGCTCCCTGCTCAGCAGGGAGTCTGCTTCTCCCTCTGACCCTCCCCCCTCTCATGTGCTCTCTCTCTCAAATAAATAAAATCTTAAAAAAAAAAAAATACAGATACTTGTGTTTCTATGTTAAGGCATGTATACAGAGATCTTTGTTGGGGCTTTTCATATATCAGCAAATGATTAGAAACACATAAATATCCATCAGTTTGGAACTAGTTAAATAAATTATGGTATATTCATATTAGCATACAATGCAGCCATGAAAAAGGATGAAGTAGCACTATGACAAAATGGAATGATCTCCAAGATATGTGAAAATGCATTTTTAAAAAAGGAAAAGCACACATCTGTGAATTTGGATATCTCTGGAGTATACTGTAGCAGCTGTTGATAATACTGCCTTGGAGGTGGGGACTGGGAAGCCAAGGGTCTGCAACAGGAGAGATACTTGCTTTTTTGGTTTATTGCAGTGCCTAAATGATTTTATTTTTTATTTATTTTTTTTTCCTAAATGACTTTAATTATATCCTTGTATTACTTACTCAGTTTTTTTTAAAGGTAGCTTAAAAAATTAATTCCTTTTTTTAAGGTACCTTTAAAAAATTGAATTAATTTTTAAAATTACTATGCAGTATGAGAAAAAGAGGTTAGAGTATATTTAGGTTAAATTGCCTAAATGAAAAGGGATGGAGGGGCACCTGGGTGGCTCAGTCGGTTAAGTGTCTGACTCTTGGTTTTGGCTCAGGTCACAATCTCAGGTTGGTGAGATTGAGCATCATTGGGTCAGGCTCCAAGCTCAGCAGGGAGTCTGCTGGAGAGTCTCTCCCTCTGCCCCTCCCCCCACTCATGTGCTCTCCCTCTCAAATACATATGTCAATCTTAAAAAAAAAAAGAGATGATGCAAAATAAACAGACTTTTCTTTTGGCCTCATTCTCTAATGTGGGAACGAGAGGGCACCTGATAGCGTTAAGAATTGGTAAATGAATAAATCAAAGGAAATAGCTGTTCACACAGCATGTGGCCAGGCTAAGGAATTTACCACCACAGGCAGTTATGGAGTCAAATATTGTGGCTGGAGCTTTTTTTTTTTTTTTTTTTGGAAGTCTGGTCACTTCTGTCCAGTCATAACATTTGTAGTTATGCAAGAAAAGATAAGGATAATCAAATCTGATGGTGCAGGATGTAAGCTGATCGTTGGAAAGGAAGGAATTTCTCCCCAGCCTCCCTTCTTTTTTGGCTTCTCCCAATGCCTCAGAATAACATCACACAATTAGCTGGGTTCACTTTGAAGAATTGACAGTACTTCCTCTGAATCATTAGGTATTATCCATGGCCAAGGGAAGGATTCTAGGCCTGACAGGGCAGCAAAGCTCATAATTTCTTTTGCACCCAGAGTGATGGCCCCTTGAGTTCAGAGGTAAGCATTTTGGCAGGGCAGCCCCCCTGCTGCTGAGTTGCTCCTGCCATTCCCGGGGAAAGAACATATTCAAAGGGAAAGAACAGGGTTTCGGTTCTTCTCCTGTGGAGCTGGCAATCTCCTGTAAACAACAAACACGAGGTTGTTGAGGGAGGGACTGAATAGATATTCAGGAAATAATTCATGCTTTTTTCTCTTTCTCTTTCCTTCATCTGCTACAACTTGTAATGAATCCCTCCACCAGGGGGTAGACAGAAGACATAAACTAGGGCTTACCCATCTCCTTTCGCCCCAGTTACAGGTCTGCTGTTGTTACTGCTCATGTTTATCCACATGACTCAAGAAACACTGCACCCTTCTGTGTACCTCTGTCTTATGTTTAAAGATTAACAGTAGAATGGACCCAGTGGACTTGGATTTGAGCAAGTAAATGGAGTGTAGAAAAGCATACCATGTCAATGGGAGCAAGAGGAGTTAGACATAACAAGATCCATTGCAGAATGACTCCATTCTGTCCCTCCCATGTGATCAGGCCATTTAAGTGTCTAATCACATGAAATAAGAGGACCCTCTTATTAAATGGGATTTTTCTCATATTATGGAATCCAGTAGTAGGCAACAGGGTGTTTGTTAAACGTGCAGGACGAATGTGCCTCCTTATTTCAGTGCTTTGCTTTGATGGGCCTTTTCCATCAACCAGCAGCTGGATGAGCTGGAGACAACAGAGTTAGTGACCCCTGGCCCATCTGGTAGCTGGACACAGGGGGACAATATCTTGCATATCCCACAGACATGCTTTGAACAGTGGGTCATCCAAACATCCAAAGCCAGGAGTAAGTGTATCTCCATCATTATTGTGTGACTTAATAACACGCTAGGAAGTTCTAACTGAACTTAAAAAAAAAACCCTCTCATTACATATAATTATAATTTGTTTTTTTTGCTATCCAGACCCATTGGCACTTGCAACCTTTTCAGGAGACCCATTGCATTTACTTTCCGTGGCGATGGAAAGGTGCTGTATCTCCACTATCCAGTGGAGTGGCTGTTAGCCACATAAGACTCTTTTTTTATTGTTATGTTAATCACCATACATTACATCATTAGTTTTTGATGTAGTGTTCCATGATTCATTGTTTGTGCGTAACACCCAGTGCTCCACGCAGAACGTGCCCTCCTTAATACCCATCACCAGGCTAACCCATCCCCCAGCCCCCTCCCCTCTAGAACCCTCAGTTTGTTTTTCAGAGTCCATCGTCTCTCATGGTTCGTCTCCCCTGCCGACTTACTCCCCTTCATTCTTCCCCTCCTGCTATCTTCTTTTTCTTTTTTCTTAACATATGTTGCATTATTTGTTTCAGAAGTACAGATCTGTAATTCAACAGTCTTGCACAATTCACAGTGCTCACCATAGCACATACCCTCCCCAATGTCTATCACCCAGCCACCCCATCCCTCCCACCCCCCACCACTCCAGTAACACTCAGTTTGTTTCCTGAGATTAAGAATTCCTCATATCAGTGAGGTCATATGATACAGGTCTTTCTCTGATTGACTTATTTCACTCAGCATAACACCCTCCAGTTCCATCCACGTCATTGCAAATGGCAAGATCTCATGCCTTTTGATGGCTGCGTAATATTCCATTGTGTATATATACCACATCTTTATCCATTCATCTGTCGATGGACATCTTGGCTCTTTCCGGTTTGGCTATTGTGGACATTGCTACTATAAACATTGGGGTGCACGTACCCCTTCGGGTCCCTACATTTGTATCTTTGTGGTAAATACCCAGTAGTGCAATTTCTGGATCGTAGGGTACCTCTATTTTCAACTGTTTGAGGAACCTCCATACTGTTTTCCAGAGTGGTTGCACCAACTTGCATTCCCACCAACAGTGTAGGAGGGTTCCCCTTTCTCCACATCCCTGCCAACATCTGTCGTTTCCTGACTTGTTAATTTTAGCCATTCTGACGGGTGTGACGTGGTATCTCATTGAGGTTTTGATTTGGAGTTCCCTGATGCCAAGCAATGTTGAGCACTTTTTCATGTGTCTGTTGGCCATTTGGATGTCTTCTTTGGAAAAATGTCTGTTCATGTCTTCTGCCCATTTCTTGATTGGATTATTTGTTCTTTGGGTGTTGAGTTGGATAAGTTCTTTATAGATTTTGGATACTAGCCCTTTCTCTGATATGTCATTTGCAAATATTTTCTCGCATTCTGTCTGTTGTCTTTTGGTTTTGTGGACTGTTTCTTTTGCTGTGCAAAAGCTTTTTATCTTGATGAAATCCCGATAGTTCATTTTTGCCCTGGCTTCCCTTGCCTTTGGCAATGTTTCTAGGAAGAAGTTGCTGTGGCTGAGGTCAAAGAGGTTGCTGCCTGTGTTCTCCTTTAGGATTTTGATGGACTCCTGTCTCACGCTTAGGTCTTTCAACCATTTGGAGTCTATTTTTGTGTGTGGTGTAAGGAAATGGTCCAGTTTCATTCTTCTGCATGTGGCTGTCCAATTTTCCCAACACCATTTGTTGAAGAGACTGTCTTTTTTCCATTGGACATTCTTTCCTGCTTTGTCAAAGATGAGTTGACCATAGAGTTGAGGGTCCATTTCTGGGCTCTGTATTCTGTTCCATTGATCTATGTGTCTGTTTTTCTGCCAGTACCATACTGTCTTGTTGATGACAGCTTTGTAATAGAGCTGGAAGTCTGGAATTGTGATGCCGCCAGCTTTGCTTTTCTTTTTCAATATTCCTCTGGATATTTGGGGTCTCTTCTGGTTCCATACCAATTTTAGGATTATTTGTCCCATTTCTTTGAAAAAAGTGGATGGTATTTTGATGGGGATTGCATTGAATGTGTAGATTGCTCTAGGTAGCTTTGACATCTTCACAATGTTTGTTCTTCCAATCCATGATGGAAGAACGGAAGAAATGGAACATTTTTCCATTTCTTTGTGTCTTCTTCAATTTCTTTCATGAGTATTTTATAGTTTTCTGAGTACAGATCCTTTGCCTCTTTGGTTAAATTTATTCCTAGGTATCTTATGGTTTTGGGTGCAATTGTAAATGGGATCGACTCCTTGATTTGTCTCTCTTCTGTCTTGTTGTTGGTGTATAGGAATGCCACTGATTTCTGTGAATTGATTTTATAGCCTGCTACTTGACTGAATTCCTGTATGAGTTCTAGCAGTTTTGGGGTGGAGTCTTTTGGGTTTTCCACATACAGTATCATATCTGCAAAGAGTGAGAGTTTGACTTCCTCTTTGCTGATTTGGATGCCTTTGATTTCTTTTTGTTGTCTGATTGCTGTGGCTAGGACTTCTAATACTATGTTGAATAGCAGTGGTGATAATGGACATCCCTGCCGTGTTCCTGACCTTAGGGGAAAAGCTCTCAACTTTTTCCCATTGAGAATGATATTCGCTGTAGGTTTTTCATAGATGGCTTTTATGATATTGAGGTATATACCCTCTATCCCTATACTCTGAAGAGTTTTGATCAAGAAAGGATGCTGTCCTTTGTCGAATGCTTTTTCTGCATCTATTGAGAGGATCATATGATTCTTGTTCTTTCTTTTGTTAATGTATTGTATCACGTTGATTGATTTGCGGATGTTGAACCAACCTTGCAGCCCAGGGATAAATCCCACTTGGTCATGGTGAATAATCCTTTTAATGTACTGTTGGATCCTATTGATTAGTATTTTGGTGAGAATTTTTGCATCCATGTTCATCAAGGATATTGGTCTGTGATTCTCCTTTTTGATGGGGTCTTTGTCTGGTTTTGGGATCAAGGCAATGGTGGCCTCATAAAATGAGTTTGGAAGTTTTCCTTCCATTTCTATTTTTTGGAACAGTTTCAGGAGAATAGCTATTAATTCTTCTTTAAATGTCTGATAGAATTCCCCTGGGAAGCCATCTGGCCCTGGGCTTTTGTTTCTTGGGAGATTTTTGATGACTGCTTCAATTTCCTTAGTGGTTATAGGTCTGTTCAGGTTTTCTGTTTCTTCCTGGTTCAATTTTGGCAGTTGATACATCTCTAGGAATGCACCCATTTCTTCCAGGTTATCTAATTTGCTGGCATAGAGTTGCTCATAATATGTTCTTATAATTGTTTGTATTTCTTTGGTGTTGGTTGTGATCTCTCCTCTTTCATTCATGATTTTGTTGATTTGGGTCATTTCTCTTTTCTTTTTGATCAGTCTGGCCAGGGGTTTATCAATCTTGTTAATTCTTTCAAAGAACCAGCTCCTAGTTTCGTTGATCTGTTCTACTGTTCTTTTGGTTTCTAGTTCATTGATTTCTGCTCTGATCTTTCTTATTTCTCTTCTCCTGCTGGGTTCAGGCTTTATTTGCCCTTCTTTCTCCAGCTCCTTTAGGTGTAGGGTTAGGTGTATTTGAGACCTTTCTTGTTTCTTGAGAAAGGCTTGTATTGCTATATACTTTCCTTTCAGGACTGCCTTTGCTGCATCCCAAAGATTTTGAACAGTTGTGTTTTCATTTTCATTGGTTTCCATGAATTTTTTAAAATTCTTCTTTAATTTCCTGGTTGACCCATTCATTCTTTAGTAGGATGCTCTTTAGCCTCCATGTGTTTGAGTTCTTTCCGACTTTCCTCTTGTGATTGAGTTCTAGTTTCAAAGCATTGTGGTCTGAAAATACGCAGGGAATGATCCCAATGTTTTGGTACCGGTTGAGACCTGATTTGTGACCTAGGATGATATCTATTCTGGAGAATGTTCCATGGGCACTAGAGAAGAATTTGTATTCTGTTGCTTTGGGATGGAATGTTCTGAATATGTCTGTGAAGTCCATTTGTTCCAGTGTGTCATTTAAAGTCTTTATTTCCTTTATGATCTTTTGCTTAGATGATCTGTCCATTTCAGTGAGGGGGGTGTTAAAGTCCCCCACTATTATTATATTGTTGTCAAAGTGTTTCTTTGCTTTTGTTATTAATTGCCTTATATAACTGGCTGCTCCCACGTTAGGGGCATAGATATTTACAATTGTTAGATCTTCTTGTTGGATAGACCCTTTAAGTAGGATATAGTGTCCTTCCTCATCTCTTATTACAGTCTTTGGTTTAAAATCTAATTTGTCTGATATAAGAATTGCCACCCCAACTTTCTTTTGGTGTCCATTAGCATGGTAAATGATTTTTCACCACCTTGCTTTCAATCTGGGGTGTCTTTGGGTCTAAAATGAGTCTCTTGCAGACAGCATATTGATGGGTCTTGTTTTTTAATCCAATCTGATAGCCTGTGTCTTTTGATTGGGGCATTTAGCCCATTTACATTCAGGGTAACTATTGAAAGGTATGAATTTAGTGCCATTGTATTGCCTGTAAGGTGACTGTTACTGTGTATTGTCTGTGTTCCTTTCTGATCTATGCTGCTTTTAGGCTCTCTCTTTGCTTAGAGGACCCTTTCAATATTTCTTGTAGGGCTCGTTTCGTGTTTGCAAATTCCTTTAGTTTTTGTTTGTCCTGGAAGCTTTTTATCTCTCCTTCAATTTTCAGTGACAGCCTAGCTGGATATAGTATTCTTGGCTGCATATTTTTCTCGTTTAGTGCTCTGAAGATCTCATGCCAGTCCTTTCTGGACTTGCCAGGTCTCTGTGGATAGGTCTGTTGCCAATCTAATATTTCTACCATTGTAGGTTATATATCTCTTCTCCCGGGCTGCTTTCAGGGTTTTCTCTTTGTCTCTGAGACTCATACGTTTTACTATTAGATGTCGGGGTGTTGACCTATTTTTATTGATTTTGAGAGGGGTTCTCTATGCCTCCTGGATTTTGATGCCTGTTTCCTTCCTCACATTAGGGAAGTTCTCTGCTATTATTTGCTCCAATATACCTTCTGCCTCTCTCTCTCTTTCTTCTTCTTCCAGGATCCCAATTATTCTAATATTGTTTCATCTTATCGTATCGCTTATCTCTCGAATTCTGCTCTTGTGATCCTGTAGTTGTTTCTCTCTCTTTTTCTCAGCCTTTTTATTTTCCGTCATTTGGTCTTCTATATCGCTGATTCTCTCTTCTGCCTCATTTATCCTAGCAGTTAGTGCCCCCATTTTTTATTGTACCTCATTAATAGCCTTTTTGATTTCGACTTGGTTAGATTTTAGTTCTTTTATTTCTCCAGAAAGGGTTTCTCTAATAACTTCCACGCTTTTTTCAAGCCCAGCTACTATCTTTGAAGTCATGATTCTGAACTCTAGGTCCGACATCGTACTAATGTCCGTATTGAGTAGGTCCCCGGCAGACGGTACTACCTCTTGTTCTTTTTGCTGAGGTGATTTTTTCGTCGTCATTTTGTCCAGAGGAGAAGAGATGAATGAAAGAACAAAATGCTAACAGGTTAACAACGTCCTCAGCAAATATACTCTATACAAATCAGGAAAGACCTGAAACCAGGGGAAAAGAAAGGGAAAGAAAGAGAAAAGAACGAGGAAAAAAAAAACAAAAAGAAAAAGATAAAAACAAAAACAGAACAATACAAAAAAACCCGAATATGATCAAATATGATCAGGCTAGTGCATAGATCAGTGCCACACACTAAATTTTGGGCGTATTTTGGTCTGTTAGAAAAAAGTGCCTCCTAAAATTTTAAAGGAAGAAAGACATATATGTACAAAATAAGGGTTGATACAATGAAGGGATGGAAGATGACTGTAAAGATGAAAATTATAAAAGATTTTATAAAAGGAATTGATAAGATAAGAAGTTGTTTGAAAAAAGAAGAAGATTTAAAAAAAAAAGAAAAAAAAGGGAGAGAATGTGATCAGGCAGGAGACTAGAACAAAGCCATACACTAGTGATTTAGGGTATATTTTGATCTGTTAGAAGAAACTGTATCTCAAAATTTTAAAGAGAGAACAACTTATATATATATGTCAAAAATAAGGAAAACTACTATGAAGGGATAAAATATGACTCTAAAAATGAAAAATAAAAAATGTTTTTTTTAAAAAAGGGATTGATAAGATGTTGGTTGAAAAAGGGAAAAAGAAAAATTAAAAAAGTTAAAAAATTAACTTTGAAAAACTAATGAATCATGGTAAAAAAGCCATGAATTCTATGTGCAGTATTCCCCTAGCGCTGGAGTTCTCCCATTCTCCTTGATCGGTAAACTTGGTCTTGGCTTGCTGGCTGTTCGTGCTGATCTTCTGGGGGAGGGGCCTGTTGCCATGGTTCCCAAATGTCTTTGCGGGAGGCGGAATTGCCCCGCCCTTGTCGGTCTGGGCTAAGCAATCTGCTTGGGTTTGCTCTCAGGAGCTTTTGTTCCCTGCAAGCTTTCGGTACAGCTTTGGACGACCAGGGTGAAAATGGTGGCCTCCCAATCTGCTCCCAGAGGAGCTGAGAACTCGGGGCCCCGCTCCTCAGCACGCCCCCAGAGAAAAGCAGTCACTCCCGTCTCCCCAGTCTCTGGCCGCACTCCGTGCTCACCCGGCCTGTGACCGAGTGTTTCTATCTCTGGCACCCGACCCCATGTGGAGTCTCCAAACCCAGCAGATCCCTGCGGTGCGTTCCCGCGCCGCTTCTCCCGGGGGAGGAAGGGGAGTCTCTCCGGCTCTGCCCCTTGTTGGGTCCCTGCTGGAGGAGCAGTGGCCCGACTGGGCCACAGATCACAGTTTATGGCCACCCCGAGCTGAGAGCCCGCGCCTCGGCTCCGTCTCTGCAGCTGGCTTCCCTGCTCTGATACCTGGGAGCTCTGCTTCACTCAGGCACCCCCGGTCTTACTGTGACCCCGAGGGTCCTGAGACCACACTGTCCCGCGAGGGTTCCACCCCCCGCTTAGCCACTGGAGCGACGTCCCTCAGCGGAGCCAACTTCTAAAAGTTCCAATTTTGTGCTCCGCGGCTCTATCACTTGCCAGAAGCGGCCGACGGAGGCCCCCTCCCCCATGAATATCGCCTTGGATTCACTTCTCCGCACGTCCTACCTTCCAGTAAGTGGTCGCTTCTCTGTTCAGAGAGTTGTTGCTACTCTCCTCTTCGATCTCCTGTTGAGTTCGTAGGTGTTCAGAATGGTTTGATCCCTATCCAGCTGAATTCCTGAGACCAGACGATATCCAGGTCTCCTACTCCTCTGCCATCTTGCTCCGCCCCCTGGCACATAAGACTCTTGAGCACATAGGTTGTGGCTAGTGGGAATGAAGAACTGAATGTTAATACAATTCAACTTTAATTAACTTAACAATAACGCCATCTGAACTTCAGCACTCCTTACGTCCCCATCCCATGTTAACATTAACATCCCAGGAAGTGACATAGCCATTTTCTTCCTTTCTGGGCAGAGCGTTGGCTCCCTTTTCTGTCATTAGGATTTAAAAGCAATACCAAGATGTCATTTTGCTGTTTTCACACAGTTTTAGCGGAAGCAATACAGTCCCATCACTGTGGAAAGGCTCTGCTTGTTACTCAGAGTCCGTCAAGAGGCCTGCCCTTCAACATAACACCTGAATAGCGATCTCAGTGAAGAACCTTGGTGAGGCCTCTTTTTCTAAGTGGAATAACCATGAGTGAAAAATCTAGGAATCTAATGTTTGCATAACCAAGAGCAACACGGGGTACTAGGAAATTCCATCAGTAAGCCAAGCAACTTCTTGGCAGCAGGGACCATGTCTTTTATCTGTTTCCTTAGTTCCTAGTATAAGTTTTAATAAGTGTTTCTCAAATGAGTGAAATAGTATGTGAAGGGATAAATTAATATGGCTCAGAAACAATGCTGGTAAAGGAACATATCTTTATTAGCAGATATGTTACCGAAACACCCAGGACAACTCATAATAATCTGGACTTACAGGACAACTAATATAAAGACACTGCAAACCCATCTATGACTAGTGTGAGTTCTGTACAGAATAAATGGTATCCCACACTTATGAAATCTGTGAATCCAGAAAAACTTTCCATTTTCCACAACATTTTTACTTTTGTATGGATTTAGTTTTTACGACGGCCTTTCCGGCTTGACTTGCTTTCCACCCTTGCACTGAGAGATGTGGCATAGTCGGCAGCCTCCCCTCCCTCACTCCTGCCCCATTTTACCATTTTACCATCGTCATGGTCTAGTGTGTGAAAACACTTTGTAAACTAAAGCACTGAAGAGAACAGGAGCCTCACTTTTCTACTTTAAGATGCTTTCACAGGATAACCTCAACTTTTCCTTGTCCCCTGTCTGCTTTCTTCATTGTTCTCATGCAGACAATCAATCAGTTTCTTTCTTTGATAACTCATTCCAGCCGTTAAGGCTTTTTTTTTTTAAGTTGTATCTGGTAACTTATATGTCCTACCCTCTCAACTGCTGTAGCCTCATTTCCTTCTTTGTAACAAAGCATACTTGAAACCCCAACTCGTGGGGCACCTGGGTGGCTCAGTTGGTCTGCCTTCGGCTCAGGTCATGATCTCAGGGTCCTGGAATTGAATCCCATGTCGGGCTCCCTGCTCAGCCGGGAGTCTGCTTCTCCCTCTCCCTCTCTTCCCCCAACTCCTCGCTTGTGCTCTCTCTCTCTCTTTCTCTCTCTCTCAAAAAAATAAAATCTAAAAGAAAAAACCCAATTCATATGCAGAAGTTTTCTCAAGCAGCAAAACTGGTGTGTTATGGAAGAAAGAGCTCTAAGTGTGAATAACTGATGTAAGAATTTACTTGCATCACTAGCTGGTTGTATGATCAACTATACTTCAATTTAAAAAACAGTGTGGGGGCGCCTGGGTGGCTCAGTCGTTGGGTGTCTGCCTTCGGCTCAGGTCATGATCCCGGCTTCCTGGGATCAAGCCCCGCATTGGGCTCCCTGCTCGGTGGGAAGCCTGCTTCTCCCTCCTCCACTCTGCCTGCTTGTGTTCCCTCTCTCGCTTGTGTCTCTCTCTATCAAATAAATAAAATCTTAAAAAAAGTGTAAAAATAAATAAAATAGCAAATGATGTTTAAAAAAATATAGAGGGGCATCTGGCTGGCTCAGTTAAGCATATGACTTTGGCTCAGGTCATGATTTCAGGGTACTACGATGGAACCTCGCGGTGGGCTCCCTGCTCAGCAGGGAGTCTGCTTGTCCCTCTGCCTCTGCCTCTGCTCGTGTTCTCTCTCTCTCTCTCAAATGAATAAATAAAATCTTTGAAAAAAAATTTAAAAGCATATAGAAAGAATTTTTAGACTCTCAGCAACAATCAGGAAGGGTATAAATGAAATTATTCCAAGGTCCCTTGCATTTAGAAGTAAAAATGTTAATGAGATTAGCTTTTCTTTTTAAGATTTTATTTATTTATTTATTTATTTATTTATTTATTTATTTATTTATTTATTTATGTAATCTGTACTCCCAGCATGGAGCTCAAACTCACAATCCTGAGATTAAGAGTCTCATGCTCTACCAACTGAGCCAGCCGGGCACCATAATATTAGCTTTTGACATTCAATAATACTTGTTTGGTAATCTTTCCTACTAAGACAATAAAAGATTGAAAACTGCCAAGTTAATGGAAGAAAACTATGTTAAAATACTGAGGCAATTCTAAAGAAGGCAAAAAAGAAGAGGGGGAAGAAGGGGACCTAGGACAGGCAAGATGAGTATAAAGCTGATAGGAAGATGGTAGATTTTGAAACAAATGTATCTTAAGAAATACATTAAATGTATGTAAGTGACAAAATGCTTTTCTTAAAATAGAAACATTGATAGCTGAATTTATTTTAAAAAAACTGTGCTTTTACAAAAGACATTAAATTATGAGAACACAGAAAAGATTGAAAGCAAATGAATATATAGAGATATGGATAGAAAAAGAGAAGAAAAGGTACATTGTAGAAACACTAACTAAAAGGAAACTAGTAACCAAATTAATATCAGAGAAAGGATACTGAGCAAAATATATTCCAAGAGATAAAGAGAAATACTTCAGAATGATAAAATATTTAATTTACCAACAAAGTATAAAAACTCTAAATTTGCAGCAAATAATGTAACTGCCTTAATAATTGACAAAAATGGCACTGAAAAATCAGTAAAACAATAGAAGATTTGAACAAGACAATTAACAAGCTTGATCGAATTGACATCCATAGACTAGGGTACCTATTGCTGCACGATTTGCAAAATATATATTATTCTTAAGTACACAGGAGTATTTACAAAAAGTGACCCCATGCTGAGCCCTAAAGCAAGTTTCAACAGATTTCAAAATATGAAGATCATACATACTGTGTTCTGACAACTTAGAATAAAGCTACAAATTAATAACGAAAATATTACTAGAAATAAGTATTATGTCTAAATAAACCCTGGGTCAAAAGGGAAATCACAGTGGAAGTCAGAAAATATTGTAAACTGAAAGAGAATTTATGACATTGAAGCTTTGAGGATTCAACAAAAGCCATGCTTAAAGGAAAATTTATAGTTTAAAAATTTTAAACTGTGATTTAAATTTACAAAAAAATACAAAATATTAAATTTACAAAAGAATTTAAATTTATAGAAAAATCACATATGAGAAGGAAATACTAAAAATCAATTTTCTAAGCACTCATCTCTAGAAGTTTGAGAAAAACAGCAAATTAAACCTAAAGAAAGTAGAAATAACGGGGATGCCTGGGTGGCTCAGTCGGTTAGGTGGCCAACTCTAGATTTTGGCCCAAGTCATGATCTCATGGTCCTGGGATGAATCCTGCATCAGGCTCCCTGCTCAGGGGGAGTCTGCTTGTCTCCCTCTCCCTCTGCCCCTCCTCTGGTTCTTTCTTGCTCTCTAAAAAAAATAAATAAGTCTTAAAAAAAAAAAAGTAAAAATAAGGAATAAATAGATGAGAGGAATTAATAAAATAGAAAATAGGAATAGAGAGGACCTATAGAACTAAAAGTTGTGTATTGGAGAAGACTAAAGAAATGATACAAAACTAATTATAAGAGCATGATTTGTAAGAGTCCCAAATTGGTAAGATCCCAAATATCTATCGGCAGCAGAATAGATAAATTGTGGTATGTTCATACAATGCAATACTCTACAGATGCCCAAAATGAACTAACCCAGCTACAGACCATAATATGGTTGAATCTCACAAATGTAATGTTGAGTGAAATCAGCTAGATGCAAAATTATATATACTATATGATTCCATTTATATGATGTTCAAAATAGTACAACTAGTATCTGGTTACCCTTGGGGAGTAGTGATTGGGAGAGGGCTCAAGGAGGGACTTCTGAGGGGCCAGTAACTTTCTACTTCTCAACCTAGGTGATAGTCACCCAGGAATATTCTCTGGATGATTCGTTGAGTTTTACAGTCTTTTGTAAAGATACAAACCTATGATGAGGTTTATTCAAAATAGGATGTATTTAACTGAACTCGGAGCTAAATGCCAGAATTGGAAAGGTGAATCAGAGGTAGTATCTGGCTTCCAGGAATTCAATATCACTGTGGACAATGACTTATAGACAAATCGCTGTGACATAATAATGTGCTAAGTGCCATCAAAGATCAATATACAGAATAGGAGCAGTCTTGCCTCATGGAATCAGGATTGGTTTCCCAAGGAGTCAGCATGTGAATTGGGTCTTAAAGTATGGTTGGCCTCAGAACAAATGAAGTTGGCTAAGGAAGTCCAGGTAGAAAATTCATGAACACAAACCAAGTTTAAAAGCACAGGCATGTTCACTCAGCCACTAAAAAAAAAAAAAAAAAAGATGAGAAAAACCAGTACTTACTAAATTTTGTATTAGTGCTAAAGGCTGATCATAAAAGAGAGAATGGTCTTATGCCAGGAGGCATGAGTAAAAATAGAATGGAAGGAGAAGTCTTCTTTGTTAATCTAAAATTCCATGCATGGATCTTTGCTTCTGTAGAGTGGATTGATTTTTTATATTTGGTGGTAGCCAAGCACTGATAGGAGTAAATATTGAAATTAAAAATTATGCGTGTCTTTAGGGAAAATGTGAGTGCTTCTATGTGCTGTTCACACTCTGCACTCCAGATGCTGGTAATGCTTCCAGAAGCACAGCAAGAAACACATCTACTCCACGGGCTTACAGTTTTCTGTCTGCTCACACTGCTCATTCCGCCACCGCCATCCCCACTTGTAGGCCAGCACATACCCTAGATAATCTAAGTGGGCGGGCAGCTCTTCGCTAAATGGACATTTCGAAGACACGCTGAAGTCCTATCTTGTGTGTGCATCCACTGTGCACTTAATGCCGGGCCCTGTGCTCATCTGCCCATGAGTCTGTCTCTCATATTCATGTTCTTTCTTATTTTTATTTTTTTAAAGATTTCATTTATTTGAGAGAGAGAGAGACAGCAAGAGAGGGAACACAAGCAGGGGGAGTGGGAGAGGGAGAAGCAGGCTTTCCGCTGAGCAGAGAGCCCAATGCGGAGCTGGATCCCACTACCCTGGGATCATGACCTGAGCCAAAGGCAGACACTTAACGACTGAGCCACCCAGGTGCCCTCATATTCATGTTCTTGTCCCCTTTGCCTATCACAGTGGCTGGCACCCCATGGGGTACCTGAGCAAATGTTTGCTGAAACCATGTTAAATAAAAGCCCAGGTGGTGAGTGGTCCTAATAATGCAGCTGTGGCATCGGGAATGCTTATCTTTAGCCCCATGAGGGTGTGGACTGACAAGGGGACCATTTATCATGCCAATGAAGACACTTTTGAGTGTGAAAAAAGTGAGGTGCTGGTAATTTTTTACTTCTTGTAGAAAGCTGGTAACTTCCTACTTCACCTTGAAAAAAGGTGTGATTAATACATATGCTAGGGTAGGGGCGCCTGGGTGGTTCAGTGGGTTAAGCGTCTACCTTCGGCTCCAGTCATGATCCCAGGGTCCTTGGATCAAGCCCTGCATCGGGCTCCCTGCTCAGCGGGGAGCCTGCTTCTCTTTCTCCCTCTGCCCCTCCCCCCTCTGGGCTTGTCCTCTCTCTCAAATAAATAAATAAATCTTAATTAAAAAAAAAAATATGCCAGGGTAAACCCAGGATCTTCTGGAGAAAACCGAGAGATACGGTCACCCTTCTTATAACTCTCTTGCCAGCAGGATTATTGCAAGCTGTGCCCGTGTCACCCCAGGGACTCCCATCCCCAGGTGACCTTAGAGAGTCTGGTATGCAAAGCACCACTCTTATTTCTAGATCTCTGGGAGGAAGGTGGTCCTGGGACTGGAGCAGATGCCCTCTGCCCATGTTTCCTCAACAATCCCCGTGGGAACACACCACACATTCGAGGTTGAGTTCCCACCTCCCGTGGGCCCTCTGGGTCCTGCTCAATCACTGAAGTCTGGTGTTTGGCCCCCATGTGGCACAGGCAGACACGGAGAGGGGTACTTGGGCCCCATGGCCAGCACTGAGGGGCCGGCATCATGCCATGTTGGCTGGCCACTCTCCCTCCCCAGAGCATGGTTGCAGGGCTGCTTCTCTGTCTCCTTGGGGAGAAAGCTCGCCATTCTTCTCTCCCTGCAGTCACCTGCAAGGCCATGGTCAGGACGGTATTCCTGGTGGCTGGCAACTAAGTCCAGGAGACAACACACCTTTCAGGAGCCTGGGGACTTCCTAGAATACGGAGTGTGACAGAAGGGGAGATGAATAACAAAGATAGAAGCTTGCAGTCAAGGAAAACAGAACCCCCCCCCCCCCCGCAACAAAAAATACTTTCCAGGCTATGTAAGGAGTACGTAAACATTACAGCCGATGAACATTTGATAAACTACTAACTTCCCCATTTCTTTGATAGGAAGGCTGTGAAGGGAGATAAAGCAGGGCCTCATTACAGAGGACAAACAGCTCAGCATCCAACAAACCTCAAAACGTTTCTTTTTTTGTTTGTTTTCAAGACTGGTTGCTATTTCCTCCACGACGCTTGTTTATTAACGTGCTGACTCATCTCGAGGCCAGCGCCCGGCTTCCCCGCTGGAGAGATGGGCTTGCACATCTGCCAAGTGGAGTCGGGGCGAGAGATAACCGCCACCCATAACAATAGTCTTCCTCAGTCCGCCCGCCAAAAGCACTTTTGGCACCGGGGGCTGAGAATGACTTATCATCAGTGCCCCGAAAGCTCTGAAGTTCTGGAAGCCCAGAGTGGTGGTTTGCCAGACAGAGATAACAGGCAGGATGCGACAGAGAGCCAGAGGCCCTCGGGAAGTCAGGGCTACACCTGGCAGCCCCTGAAAAGGAAAAGGGGATGAAGCAGCCAGTGAGCACATGGTTTCCTGGTTGCCTGGTCCTTGCTGTCAACACCAGCCAACGGTCTCAAGTTAGTCCAAAGGACTGACTTTATTACTGGTAAAAAGAAAAATACTTAATGGGTTATGTTGCAGGGAGGAATTTCCAGAGATGTGATTTAAAAAAAAAAAAAAAAAATAATGCAAGCAACTCATCTTGGAGAAAGAATCTGTTCATTTGTGGTTGCTTTGGTTAAAAAATCCATGATTATGTGACGAGGTGAGGGTTATAAATTGTCCCCTCAATGGGTGACACATCCTTCATTCTTTTTATTTTTTTAAATTCAATTAGCCAACACATAGTACATCATTAGTTTCAAATGTAGTGTTCAATGATTCATCACTTGCGTGTAACACCTAGTGCTCATTACATCATGTGCCCTCCTTAATGCCCATCACCCAGTTACCCCATCCCCCCACCTACCTCCCCTCTAGCAATTCTGTTTGTTTCCCATAGTTAAGAGTCTCTCATGGTTTTTCTCCCTCTCTGATTTCTTCCCATTCAGTTTTCCCTCCTTTCTCCTATGATCCTCTGTACTGTTTCTTATATTCCACATATGAGCGAAACCTTATGATAATTGCCTTTCTCTGATTGAATTATTTCGCTCAGCATAATACTCTCCAGTTCCATCCAGGTAAATGGTAACTATTCATCCTTTCTGATGGCTGAGTAATATTCCATCGTATATATACCACATCTTCTTTATCCATTTATCTGTCAATGTACATCTCAGCTCTTTCCACAGTTTGGCTATTGTGGACATTGCTGCTATATTTATTGGGGTGCGGGTGCCCTTTCATTTCACTACATCTGTATCTTTGGAGTATCTAGTAGTGCAATTGCTGGGTCTTAGGGTAACTATTTTTAATTTCCTAAGGAACCTCCATACTGTTTTCCAGAGTGGCTGCACCAGCTTGCATTCCCACCAACAGACATATCCTTCATTCTTAAGGCATGGTTCTGATAACCTAGAGAGGCAGTTGAAGATACCTCAGAGTTTGGACCTGCTTGTTCTGAGCTGTCCAAAGAGCATCTGAAACTCGTATTAACCGCTCTACTCACCAAATGCACATTTAGATATAGGGATGATGCATATTGCTCTGCAGGCTTCTTCAGCTCAAGTCATTAGGTGCACCAGATAGGCATCACCCTACAGTTTCTGCTGTAGATTTGTGATGAAAATTTCCTTCATTATCTCATAGAACCTTTTAGGGTAATAACTAAAACAGCAATAAAGGAATGATTGTTTTAGTGATAAGTTCAGTGCTCTACTATGAAGCAAGCTACAAAGGGCTACCCAAGTCCTGGGCAGCATGTCAGTGCTAATAACCATTATTAATTTGAGGGCAGTGAAAGCAAGGAATATGAGTTTTGTTTCATCAGTATTCAAAGCCACAGAACTTGTTCTTCAACAGTGACTCAAAGCAAATGTCAGAGCCTGCTGAGTTATTGGAATTTTGATACATAATTGATATTTACATAGTGATTTAAGATTCTGGCATGAGAGCTCCCAGGTCAATGTTAAGTAACTTAATTACATTGTATGTAAATACAGTATATTCTTTCCCCCTCGCTTAGCACAGCCTAGCACTGACTCCTATTCTTACAGTTACTATAAACTAATCAGCACAATCTTCAGGAGTATTTAACAGACATCTAACAGGGTATTCACCTAAAAAAAAAATCCCTCCAGATTTTATAGCACTCCTTTCTTTTAATATATAGATAGGTTTGTTTTTATATGTTGGTTATTTAAATCGCCTGAAGAGAGGAAGCTCATCAGAGTGTGAGTCTTACCTCAATAAAAGCCATGTTTTTTATTGGCTATCATACAACATATTTTCAGTAAGATTTTGGCAGGTGAAGGGTAGATTTAGCTATAGATAGCTTAGGGGCGGGTAAGGACCACACACTGTTGGCAACATTTTATCCTTAGTCTGTTGGTCTAATTAAGATTGTGATTAGCCATCTGATCGCCGTAGTAGCTAGTTTGTTACACTGGGTGGTTCATTAATTTAATATAGATAACTCAAATTTCAAGGCCAGGAAGGCATAAAATTGACTTGTTATGAAGGGACTTTAATGCACAGAGCCCTAAAAATAGACTTGGATTTTGTGTATCTGCCTCCCTTAGGCTGGCCATCTGGAGGGCAGGTGGGAAAGGATATAGCGATCCAGAAGCCCTAGGGTTGACTTCTGAATCATCTTCTCCGTATAGAAAAACAGGACCTAGTGGGGAAGAACACCTGCCCGCTCCATGGAAGGCTTGCAGTTGATATGTGTGTATGAGACAAAGCTGGTTTCTGTCAATGTACAGTGTATTGTGTGATTAGTGAAGAATTATTTTCCAAAATGCAGATAATGTGGAAAATTAAGTATTTATTTGATTTTCAGAATGCTTGTTATGGAATGAAATAGACCCCTGTCTTAGCCACATCACCCCCAATCTAGACATTTTATTAAAACAGTTATGCTATGAGACGGTAATATTTTAGAACAGAAAACTGACTAAGGAAAAAGTGATTACATTGAACACATGTAAGGCAGATCCTCTGATAGTTAAAGAGAAGCAAAGACGATCTTAATGATACCATCATATTTTCTCAAATAAAAGATGCGCTTTATTATTTTTACATGTTACCATTTCTGCAGTGAATAGTATATTACAGTGGATATCTATACTTAATGTGGCAGTCTTACTTTCCTTCCTCACCTCCCCCCAAAATCTGTCATCAACTCATCCTCTTAAACATCAGTGGCATCTTAGAATTCTTTAAAAAATAAAGAAGCCAAGAATTAAGCAGAGATGTGTTCCTTACATTTCTGCAGAGCCTGTAATTTTACATAATTAAGTTTAAAGATTAAATATTTTCCTATTTGATTAAGTGGGTGTCCTTAAAGGAGGGTGATCCTTCTATACTGTATTTCTTTGATAAAAATCATCACCCATCATAGCACTTCGAATTCTTTGTCAGTTAGCAACTAAGAATAGTGAGAAATAAGATATAAAATTCATTCAAAATGTTTCCACTTAGAGCTAAAAAATCTAAAAAAAATCCCTCTAAAAAATCCCTGTGTACCTTAGCAACTGTTGTGTGATACACGTGTGCATCCTACAGGCATCGACTCATGTAAATGCTCTGTTTCCACCCCAAGCGGGTGTCCTACAACATAGTTCCCACACCAACTGCCTGGTTAGCAGCACACTGTATAGGTTTGGGGGCTCTGCCCTACAAGACTGCACTCACTTCAGACACCAGTTGACAGTCTCAGGGCCACCCATGCTTCTGACTGACCAACTATAAATGCAAGGGTTCCCATGAGCCCTTCAGGTTCAATAATTCACTGGCATAACACAGAACTCAGGAAAGCACTATACTTCTGATTATGGTTTTATCACCATGGAGCCAAATGGAAGACATGCTCATGCAAGGTCTGGGAGGGTCCCAAGCTCCTCTGCCTCTCCTTGTGGAATCTAGGTGCACCACCCTCCTGGCACATCAGTGGGCTCACCAACCAGAAAGCTCTATTGAACCTGCATCCAGAGTTTTTACTGGAGTTTCATTACGTAGGCACGATTGATTAAATCATTGGCTCCATGATTGAACTTAATCTCCAGTCCCCCTTCCTGGAGGTTGGGCTAGTCCAAATTCCAATTCTCCAGTTACGTGGTTGGTCTTTCTGGGGACCAGCCCCTGACTTGAAGCTACCTGGGGACCCACCTTGAGTCATCACATTACCCTATCAATGACACCCGGCACTCTGGGAATTCCAAGGGTTTCTGAAGCTCTGTGCCAGGAGAAGGGGACAAGGATCAGATATATATTCTCCATTATAGTAGATAGTATAATCCAGATTTTGTATAAGGTTCTCATTTGTGTCACTAACTCTTACCTTTCTGCTGGCTTGCTCACAGGCTACAGCAGTCACATTGCTGCCACCTAGCTCAGCAAACTCACAGTTATACTTAACCCCCAAATCAGCTTGTCCCAAATTCCCTATAATGGTTAATAGAAACCGCTGTCCTCCTAGACATTAAATCTCCAAATTTCAGATTCATCTTTGACTCTCTCCTGTTACTAATATTTCCTACAAATCTTCTCTGATCACATTATTTAGATCACTTTCTAACCTTTTTGAACCTAGGCCTCCTGATAATAAGTGTTAAAAATCCAAAAGCAAACAAAGCATGTTAAATTCCACGCACTTCACTGTGTCCTTTATCCCAGAGATTCTGGCATGTCCCCTCTGGTTGAGAGTTTCCGGGCTGGATGATAGCCGCATCACAAATACGACTTTCATCATTTTCAGCCCTTCCAAATCAAAGATCATCAGTAATGTTTCAAGGGAATGTGGTTCCTTGTGCCCTTGAACACACTGCCCCTAGGAATCAACTGATAGTAGTACAGTAATAGTAGGGGACTTTAACATTGCACTTCATCAGTGGATAGATCATCCAGACAGAAAATCAATAAGGAAACAATGTCTTTGAATGCCTGGTGGACGAGATGGACATAACAGACATATACAGTGCATGCCATCATACAGAGCACTTTTTTGGATTTAAATAAGAGTAGGGCTGGGTAGCTTGAGGGTGGCTGGGAGAACAACAGACAGGTGGTTGCAGGTTGCAAAGAAACTAATCTCATTTTTCCTTTCCTTTCCTTTTCCTTGTTATTCTAGTTTGTACATCCCACAAATCAAAATTTCCTGACCTACTTTTTTAGTGCATCCATTCACCCATTTGATCTTCATTTATTCATTCATTTGATATCTCCTGAGCATCGCCAGGCCAGGCACTGTTCTAGTATCAGGATAGAGCATCGTTTAATAGTCCCCAGCCCCTGGCCTCTGGGAGGTCCCAGTCTCCTGGCAGGGGCAACATGTGGGTAAACAGTTATACAAGATAACTTCAGAGTGTAACGAGTACTGTAAGAGCAATATTAAAATAGGCTGCAGTGATAGAGATTGATGGGGGGTGCTGTGTAACTTAGGCTGGGTGTTCAGGGAAGACCTTTTGGAGGGAGCAGCATCTGAGCCAAAACCCAAATGACCTAGACCTTCTCTCTCGGCCCCTGTTTCCCAGAGGCAGCCAGCCCTATGTAAAGGGGAGGAGAAGGAGCATTCTAGGATCCCGCTGCATGGAAGCCGGGGTCTGCGGTAGTTGAGAGTGTGGGTTTTGGAGACAAACAGACCTGCCTTAGGATCACAAAAGGCTTTTTGATCTTAACTCGGAAATTAGAGAAATTGGGCCCAAATTTGTTTAGCATGAGTTTGCTCTTAGTTCACGTCTGGGAAACTCTGTGCTCTGAGAGAGCCCCAGCATTCTTTCCTGGAAGCTCAGTGTGATAAAACCACAGGATCAAGCTGCTGCCGTCCTCCCCCTCAGTGTCCCCAAAAGAGCCTCGAGGGGTGCATATGGGTTTCCTACTGAAGCCAGAACTCAGGAATGCAGAGCTCTGCTTCTGCTCTTTTAGATTCCCTGGCTTTCCCACTCCCCATTCCTCTCTCAATAAATAAACCTTCCTTCTGTTTATTTAGGGTGGTGAGCGAGTCTCTACGTCCACAGCACACAAGGTCACAGTCAGCCTCAGGGCCCTCCTTGAGGTCTGCTGCATTCAGGAATCTTTGGGGGGGGCACACCTCTGGGGATTAATAGGAACAGGCAGGGCAGTGACAGTGAAATGTGAAGAATGTTTGAGGGGTGGGGAGCGCTCTGCAGGCATATGGAGCTTTTTCATAGGTGGGCAGCCCCGAGGTGACTGAATGCCTTATTATTAAGTCATGCAGGGGGGAAAAAAGTCAGTTTTGGACTGAAGCCAAATATGGGAACTTTCAACACCAAAGGCAACTTTCTCCAAATATTTTATAAGGACCTCTGTTTCACGCTTCGAGTCAATATAAGATCGGGCTAAAAGATAACGCTTTTGTCACAGTTCTAAATGGTAACTCATTTGAAATACAGGTACATCGATTTACATCTGCTTGACTGCATCAGGACCACACTACGTTTAATCCAAATGAACGTAACAGATTATAAAATACTTTTTGTACATGCGTGTGCCCCGAAGGTCTGGGAATTCATTCCGGCTTCCTGTTCCTTTCCCTCTACCCAGCTCACACTCACTCTGCTCCCCACATCTTCCTGACTATCACTCTCTAGGGTCTGGTGGGAATCCCTCTCCCTTTCTCCCTTGGTCCGTCCTTGAAGAAACAGAAGTGGAAAGAAACAGAAATTCAAAGAGCTTTCTCACTCGTGTTTCCTAGGGATAAGCTGGGTTTCTTTTCAGGGGTCTTCCCTTCTCTACTTCCTGCTAAACTGATGCTTACACCCAGCATGAATCCACAGAGAAAGAGAAAGTCAACAGAGGAATCAATTCACGCCCTAGCTACATTGCAGCTGATTTTGTAAAGACTGCATTAAATATCAGGCATAGGCTGCTCATGGAAAATTGAATTAAAAGTTGCCCAGAGAGCAGATTACATTTAAGAGAATAAGTCGTATCAGTGCTAGAAGGAGAAGCAAGACTTCTCCATCCACACTGCCTCAAGCCCCCGAGAACCTGGGGGCCTCCGGGGTTCGTTAGCTCCTGATGCCTGTTCCGGTATTGGCCAACTCCAACTATCAGACAGTTCTTTATTGAGCGGAAACTTCTCTCTACCCCCTGGAAATAGCTCTGCGCCTGGTGGGGAGGAGGGGCATACAGAATAGGCCCAGTTTTTCTTTTGGCTGAGAACACCGTCCTGTCTTATCTCTGGGCTAAACACATTGGATTTAAGTGAGTAATTTTCATATGTTGTTTTTTCAATTCCCCTCAACAGCCTGCTTTTTCTTCCGAATTCTTCCTAGTGAGTCCCTCTCCCTCTTAAGACTGTTGTGTCATAAAGTTCGTCTTTCAGTGACCTCTCACTTCACCTTTTTGGCCCCCTTTTCCTGATGAAACACGGGGATGATACCCACGAGCTGCTACCCACCCCCGCCTTTAACGTCTGCTTTTATGGCTCTACTCCTTTCATAAAAACAACCACTTAAACACTTAGATGATATGTGCAAATCGGAATACATATTCTTGGTGGGATTGGTAGTTCAGGTGCATTTCTCTGTGTTTGTCATGCCTGGGAGAGGCAGACTATCAGCGAATCTGTCTTTCCAGACAGAACTCATCCAATGGCCTAGGATACTGAAAATAGCACTTTATTTTGTATTACATGCTATTTGATAACAACCACTGTTCTGAGAGCTTTCCATGGGCATTCTCATATAATTTAGTTCTCACAAATTCATGAGGTAGACGAAGCTAAGGCTTAGAAGGGTTTTCAGGGCTTGTGCGTGGCTCTGCAGCTAACGTGGAACCAGGATTATAACCCACCTTCCCAACCAGTGTGATATCCTGCAGCCCTGTGTGTGGTCTTTGTCATGGCGTCTCACATAAATACTTGCTGATTTATTAATGATCTCGTAGATCAAAACCTAACCTTGTCTTCCACTTTTGCCCATCTGGAGTGTTCATCTGAATAGTTTTAAGAAACACTCGAAGTATTTTTTTTTTTAAGATTTTATTAATTTATTTATTTGTCAGAGAGAAAGACAGAGAGAGAGAGAGCACAAGCAGAGGGAGCAGCAGTGGGAGAGGGAGAAACAGGCTCCCCGCGGAGCAGGAAGCTGGATTTGGGACTTGATCCCAGGACTCTGGGATCGTGACCTGAGCCAAAGGCAGACCCTTAACTGATTGAGCCACCCAGGCGTCCCAAGAAACACTCAAAGTATTTTGAAGTCCATTCCCTGGATAACAGTCAGAGGATTTGGCTCTTTTAGGACATGTGAATATTTCCTCATGCTTGTTCTCTTAACAAGGTTCACAGCATAACTATCCCAAACACATCGAAATTATGTAAATGTCTTTCCTACTAGATCAACTGTAACCAAATGACTGCATTTTTGTGTTTTTTTAAATAAACTTTATTGAGGTTTACATTGTGTACACTTAATAGTTTGATGAGTATTGACAAATATATAAATCCACGTGATACCACCTGAATCAAGGTACAGGACATTTCTGTTAATCCAGAAAGTTACCTTGTGCCCCTTTTTGCAATTGCTCTCCCCTCCGCCCACCCAAAAGCAACCAGTCATCTCGTTTTATAACTAGATCTGATTTCTATCACTGCACCATCACGAAGTAGAATCCTACATACCTATATGAGCTCTTTTATTCCAGGCTTCTTTCAGCCTGAGGTTTTTGAGAACCATTTCTGTTGTTATATGTATAGTAGTTCATTCCTTTGTAACAGTGAGTGGCTTTGTGTATTTGTATGAACATCCCACAGTGTTCATCCATTTGCTCATTTGAGTTGTTTCTGTTTTGTGGCTAATACAAATAAAGCTGCTATAAACAGAGACAAATCTTATGTGGGCATATAATTTCTTTACCTTTTTGTAAACACCTAGGTTGCAAGTGAAGTGTATGCCTAACTCAAGAGTTATATGGGAGTTTCAGTTGTCCCCCATGTTTGCCAACATTTGGTGTTGGTTTTTTGTATTTTTAGCCTTTCTAGGGGGTGAGTACTGGTATCTCTGTGTGGTTTTAAGTTGCGTTTCTCAGATGACTAAATATGTTGAGCATCTTTTCATGATATTTTTGGCCATCTGGTTATTTTGGGTCATTTTTGGTTATTTTTGTATGCCTTTTTTGGGAAGTACCTGTTCCTTTAGTTTTAGCTCATGTTTTTGGTGGGGTTTATCTCATTAGTGAGTAATAAGAGATCTTTATATATCCCAGATATAAGTCCTTTGTCAGATTCATTTATTACAATGATTTTCTCTTGGTTTGTGGCTTGCCTTTTTTGCTTATTTCAAATTTTTATTTAAATTCTAGTTAATTAACATATAACATAATATTGGTCTCAGGAGTAGAATTTAGTGATTCATCACTTACATATGACACCCTGTGCTCAACATGACAAGTACATGGCTTTCCTTTTTATCTTCTCAACAATGTATTTTATTTTTAATTTAATTTAATTTTTGCATTAACATATTTTTATTTGAATTAAAAAACAAAGTCAGACTTTTAAAAACAAAGGAAGCCTCATTGGCAATCTTTTTTTTTTTTTTTTTTGATAAATAGGACTCGGCTGATTGGATTATATGATGGGCATTTTCCATAAATTCAATGAACTTAAATCAGCAGCTTAAGAGTTTGTTGTTTTTTTTTTTCCAGCTTTAGGATATAATTAACACGTAATATATAAGTTTAAGGTGTACAAAGTGCTGATTTGATACATTTATAAATTGTAAAATGATTATCACTATAGTATTACTTCTGTCACATAGTAACCATTTTTGGGGGGCAATGAGAACATTTAAGATATTTTCTCTTAGCAACATTCAGGTATATGATACAGTGTTATTAGCTATAATTACTATGCTGTACATTAGATCCCCAAACTTGTTAATCTTAAAACTGAAAGTTTATACCCTTTGACCACCATTCTATTGATTTCTTCAAGTTTGTCTTTTTTAGATCCAACATACAAGTGATACCAATACAGTATTTGTCTTTTTCTGTCTGACTTAACTTCACTTAGCATGGTGTCCTCAAGTTCCATCCAAGTTGTTGCAAACTGCAGGATTTCCTTCTTTCTCATGGCTGAATAATATTCCATTGTGTATATGTATACACTGTATCTTCATTATCCAGTCATCTGTTGATAGGCACTTAGGTTGTTTCCATATCTTGGCCATTGTGAGTAATGTTACAATATACATGGGAGTGCAGAGATCTCTATCACGTCCTTTGGATATATACCCAGGAGTGGGACTGCTAGACCATATAGTGGTTTTATTTTTAATTGTTTTTGAGGAATGTCCATACTGTTTTCCACAGTGGCTGCACCGATTTACATTCACCAACAGTGCACAAGGGTTCCCTTTTCTCTACATCTTTGCCATCACTTGTTATCTCTTGTTTTTTTTTGTTTTTTGGGTTTTTTTTTTTTTAATAATAGCCATTCTAGCAGGTGTGAGGTAATAATCTCATTGTGGTTTTGATTTGCATGTTCCTGATGATTTGGTGATATTGAACATCTTTTCATGTGCCTGATGGTCTTTTGTATCTTCTTTGTGAGACTCTATTCAGTTCCTCTACCCCCTTTTAAAAAGAATTGTTAGGGGCACCTGGGTGGCTCAGTTAAGCCTCTGACTCTTGGTTTCAGCTCAGGTCATGATCTCATGCTCATGGGATGGAGCCCCACCGAGTCTGGCTCTTCACTCAGGGAGGGGATTCTGCTTGAGATTCTCTCCCTTTGCCCCTCCCCCTACTCATGCTCACTCACTCGTGCTCTCTCTCTCTAAAATAAATAAATCTTTTTAAAACATTAAAAAAAAGAATTGTTCATTTTTTTGCTACTGAGTTGTATGAATTCTTTTTCTTTTTTGGATATTAATCCCCTACCAGATATATGATTTGCAAATATTATAAAGTTATACAGTTCCAGGTCTTAAACTAAAGTTTTTAATCCATTTTGAGTTCATTTTTCTGAGTGGTATAAGATAGGGGTTGAAGTATAATTGATGTTAAATAAACCACATGTTTAAACTGTACAATTTGACGAGTTTTGACATATATACACCATTGAAACCATCATCAGAATCAAAATAAGGAACATTTCCGTCAGCCCCTAAAAGAAAAGTTTCTTTTGAAGAACAGTAAGTTTTAATTTTGCAGTTCAGTTTATCAAATATTTCTTTTATGGTGATTTATATTTTACTTTTTTTTTTACTTATTTTTTTAATAAAATCTGTGAAAAATTGTACCTAAGAGAGTAAAAGTTCTATCCCATGTTTTCTTCTAGAAATTTGTATTTTTTAGCCCATACACTTAGGTCAAAGAACCATCTTAGGTTAATTTTTGTGAATAGAGAAGTAGGATTCAAGGTTCATTTTTCCCTGTGTGGATATCTAATTGTTCAAATGCCCATCTGTTGAAAATGCTGTATTTTCCCCCATTGAACTACCTTTGTGACTTTGTCAAAATTGACCATATATGTGTATCTACACATTTCTGGACTCTCTATTTTATTCCATTGATCTACATGTCTACCCTGATAGCAATACCACACTGTCTTAACTACTGTAGCTTTATAGTACATTTTGAAATCAGATAGTGTAAATTCCTCAACTTCTTCAAAATTATTTTAGCTCTTCATTCTTTCATTTCTACATAAATTTTAGTATTGTTTAAAAATTCAGTTTCTAATTATTTTTTGCTAGTGTATAGAAAGATAATTCATGTTTATATGTTGACTTGTATCTTGTGACCTTGCTAAATTTACTTATTAATTCTAGTATTGTTTTCAGATTTGTTAGGATTTAAAAATTTTTATCATCTGCAAATACGGATAGTTTTACTTCTTCCTGTCTAATCTGTATGCTTCCTATGTATTTATTTATTTAGCCTTCCACTGGCTAGGACCTCCTATCCAATATTGAGAAGTGATATTGGGCATCCTAGCTCAGTAACTGATATTTGGAGAAATGTATTCGATATTTCACCATTAAATATGATGCTTGCTATAGGTTTCTCCCCAATGCCCTTTATAAAAATGAGGAAGTTTTTTCAATTCCTTGTTTGCTTAGAGTTTGTGTGTGTTGTTTTAATCATGAATGGATGTTAACATTTGTAAATGCCTTTTCTGTGTATCTTGAGATCATATGATTTTTTCCCCTTTATTTTATAATGTGTTGAATTTCATTGACTGATTTTTTGGATGTAAAATCTTGCATCCCTGGAAAAGCCCTCACTTCATCGTGATGCATTACCCTTTTTATATATTTCTGGATTTTATTTGTTAATTTTTTGAGAGAGTGTTTGCGTCTGTTTATGAGAGATAGTGTGTATTCTCTTCGTATGTACTACTAAACTTTTCTCCTTTTGTATTTCCTGGAAGAATTTGTTTAAGATTATTATTATTTCTCCTTTAATTGTTTGCTAGAATCCACCAAGGATACATCTAGGCCTCAAGTTGTCTTTATGGGATGGTGATGGTGGCGATGATTAAATTTCTTTGATAGGTATAGGACTATGTAGAGTTTCTATTTTTCTTTGAGTCAGTTTTGGTAAGTTGTGTTGTTCAACCATATAGCAGCTATTCTCTGCTAAGTCCTATGTAGTATAACCCTATACATATGCAGCCCAGCATTTGCCAAAGGACTCGAAGGGAACTTCACACAGATTTTTGCCCACATCCACTTCCCAACTCCTAAGCAGCTCCCTCTTCTCTTGTACTCTTCCCCTTTAGATCCCAGAAACTTTAACAGCTCTAAACTCTGAGCTCTGCCTCCTCAGCTCAAGGGGACTGTCACACACTGTTGGGGCTCCAGCTCGCTGCACCATAATCAGGAAATTGTCCCTGGAAAACAGCCAGATCAATCGAAAGACACACTCCATGAGTTTTCCTTCTTTCAGGGTTCACAATCTTGTATTACCTTGTGTCCAATACCAGAAAACATTTGCTTCATATATTTTGTCCAGTTATACAATTGTTTATAGTGGGGAGGCTAGTCTGATACTAGGCATTCTATTAGGGGCACAAATAGAAATCCTTTTTTGTGTTTATAAAAACAAAAATTATTAGTGAGGATGTCCAAACTTCTATATGTAACCTCTGTGGCCTCTTGTGACCCAGCTTGTCTACGCTGCCTATCCATCTAATCTTTTCTGTTGCCACACTGCCAAGCACTTTATGCTTCAGAAAAACTATGCTACTTACCATTACTCTTTGCCACACATACACACCAATGAGGCTGATGTGATGTGGTTGTTCCTCTGGACTCTTGGGTGTTTGGTATATGCTGCCCTTTTTGCCTTAAATGTTTCCTTCTCCTTCTCCCACCTGACTTATGTTTTTCCTTCAGAACTTATTCTGACCCATATGGCTGGATCACAGGGCCCGCTTTTTCTTCTCTATGTTTGTTCCTATCCTAGCACTCAGGATAGCAAGTTAGACTTGTCTGTTCATCTTGTTTCTGCCTCTTCCACTTGTGGACAGCAACTATTGCTTATTTGTCTCTAGATGAATAAACACCCAGAAGGTTCTTAATAAATAAATATTAGTAAATATTTGCAGAATGACTAATGCAATACCATTAATAGGTACTTTAAGGCATGTGTTTTAGTGCTTCACTGCTTAAAATAATCAGCTTTATTAACCTATCTTAGGTGCCAAACTAGAAATAAATTACAGTCTTTCAAGCCCAGTTCCTGCCTTCAGCCTTTCTTTAGGAAGTAGGGGTATAGTGGTATCCCATAGGCCAGACTCCATGGCAGTCTAGAATGAGACCTTTTGTGACTTTTCACTTTTATGTTCTTGGCTCATTTGATATCTTGATTCATGATCTTGGGCCTGGTAGCTCTTTGCTCTGACAAGTCACCTGAGAATCTGGCCACCGTTACTTCTTCAGGACTCCTGGTGCTCCAGGTTCTAAGGCAGCCCCACACTGTGTTTTCCATTGCTTCAAGCATTCTACAATGGCTGGTTTCCTTTGCTAGAGGTTAGATATCTGACATCTGAACATCAGGCTTTCATTTTCCAGGGACTTCTTCTGTTTGCATTCCATTTTAATGTGTCCTAATTTTTCCTTACTCTTTTATCTAAGAGGAGATGATTTCTTTCTTGGGTGTATGACCTTCTTATTTTCATGAGCATTCTACAGAGGATTGGAGTGTCTTCCGTCTTAGAATTGCTCTAAGTATGACATTCTGAATATAGACTCTGATACTGAAACCAAAACTTTCTTAGAAGTGTGACTTCTTCCTCAAAAGAATGACTGGTCAAAACCTCTACTTGCTGAGAGATCATGACTTTCTAGAGCTTCAAAGGTGGGTCCTTACTACTTATAAACAATGCTAGCCAGCTTCTGCCCTTACTCTAAGGACCATGATGCCTTCTTTTATACCTTAAAACCACCGGCATTTATATGGGCAAACACAGCCATCTAGGAAAGAGCCCATGACTTTACTACTACTTAGGACTAAACTTATGGAAATTGAAGTTGATTCCATTAACAATAGACAGATCAGTCTGTTTCTTTACTATCTATTTTCCCATAATAATAGTAATTTTTTATTTGCTTTATAGACATGAAGAAATAACTTTCTGCCTTCCGTATTTGAGAACAGTTGGATGAAATCCACCACTAGAAATGTCAGAACCTATTGGAAAGATTATTTGATGACTTTCTACATTTTTTTCCTTGGTATTCAGTCTATTCAGAATTTCATCAATTTTGTTCACCACTTTTTCCAGAATTTTTTTCTATCTCTGGGGTACCTGGGTGGCTCAGTTGGTTAAGCGTCCAACTCTTGATTTCAGCTCAGGTCATGATCTTAGGGTCCTGGGATCAAGCCCCACATAGGGCTCCCTGCTCAGAGGGGAGCCTGCTTCTCCCTCTCCTTTTGCCCCTGCCCCTGCTCATGCTCTCTCTCTAAAATAAATAAATAAATCTTTTTTTTAAAAAAAGGATTTTTTCCTATCTCAACAAGTTTGTTGAACCTGTAAGCATGCACTTATATAGACTCCTCTTAAAATTTTAGTGAATTTTCTGGTTATTTTTAGAATTTGAGAAAAGACCAAGGCGTTGGTTTTTCTGATTGTTTTAATATGTTATTTAGCCAGGAAATCCAGAAATCTCCAAATCCGGCCTTGGCTCAGCCCGTCTTCTTTTCTGAAGGGACTCCAAGAAAAATAAAAGAACAGGGAACAATAGCAAAGTGACACAAAGGAATGCAAAATTGAGGTTCAGCTGGGACTCTGCCTTGGCGCTGCAGAGTTGAATGGCAGTAGGCTGTGCTGGGTCCGTGTTGCCCACCCAGTCTTCTGGATAATTGAGAGTGGGTTGAACTGGAGCAAGTATCTCATCATCCCACTCCAGTGATCCAGAAGACACAGGATTTGCCCCCATAGTTAGCATTGCCCTAGGACATTTCAGGTAAGCCAGTAGTTTCCTGCCCAATTGCCACATTGGAGAAAAGATAGAGGAGAATATAAGAAAAGAGATGACCAGCCACAGAAAGGGACCATGTCTTGGGGGGAGGGGAGGGGACTGTGGAAGGAGTGTACAAGTAATCAATTGGGGGAGGTAAGAATACCTGAACTGTCCATTTTATTTTAAGATTTTCATTCAGTACAACTTTATTATGATGTATTTTAGTGTTTTAATGTTGACATTATAGTGGAAACACAATTACTTCTCAGCCTTGTCAGCCAGTTTGCTCCTGAGTCATTGTAATGTGCATTTTGGTTACAAAATGGGCACTCACTTTCAAATGAGGCCAGAGAAGGGCTAGAGAGTTAGGGGTTGCTTCATTTTCGTTTAATACTTCCTTCTTCTTTTCATTTTTTATATTCTTTAATGTCTGGTTAAAATATGATTTATCATGGATGATATTTTACAGGATTTAGGTGTCTTCCCTCCTTGTGAAATTTTGAGGTGGCACAGTGGACATTCTGCTTTGAATTCCTCTTCACAAGATGTGAAGAATTGCCAAATAGGGTTTTTCTCTCGACTTATGACCTAAACTGAATGAAATATATATATTCTACTTTCTGTCTCTGTGAGTTTAATATCATAAATACTAATACAACAAACAATTCTGCAAAAAATAGGTTTATGATCTAATCTCCATTATTCTGCCTTATATTGTTACTGAAAATTTTAGAAAATGAGTTAGCTAAACAAGAATTAACACTTTTCCTAAAATTATCTACCTAATACACTGTCTTACACAGTTGTTTCAACTGTCAGTCTTGTTCGCTATTTAACTGTTGAGAGTTCTGTTGTTTTTGTACATAAATTGTTTTTGTAGATGTCATTTTATTCTTGCATTGCAAATATTCATCTATATTTTAACTGACTGATAGAATTTCAAGCTGTAAGGTATATAAAAAGTTTCATCGAAGTTTCCTTAAGTGAGCATTCGGAATGTCTTTGCTGTTAGGAATTTTGGTCACATGGTCATCAATCATTCTTAAAGAAGACTGAAAATGAAATAGAACTCAGCTATTTGACGTTCCATATGACCATGAGCAAAACTGAAGCATGTTTATACCTAGTTGAAAGTTGCAGCAGAAATTTGGTGCATCTTAATATTTACTTACATTTTTTCCTATTTTTTCCAAATAATTATAATTATGATGTTATATTCTGTTTAACCATATTATTTGGGAGACTATTTTGGAATTTCTCAGTAGTTATTTCTTTTAACCAAACTTTTCTTATTAGTTTTAAATTTTATTATATTATGATCAAATAATGTATACTTTTAACATATGATTCATTTTTATATTTTATTCATTTCTTATGTACTTAGTCTGTTTCCCACATTGAGTGGTGAAGGTTACAATGGTCTTACAGTGATTGGTTTTATAAAATGTTCTGTGCATTTTTTAAAACAGATTTTCCTCTGTATGTTTTGATACTGTGTTATTCATGTATCAAAAGTTCACTCTAGGGGGTGCCTAGCTGTCTCAGTCGGTGCAGCGTGTGACTCTTGATCTTGGGGTTGTAAATTTGAGCCCCACATTGGGTGTAGAGGTTACTTAAAAATAAGAACTTTAAAAAAAAAAGTTCACTCTGCTGTTTTCTACCTATGTGACCATGGTAAGTTGCTTAAATTTTCTGAGTTTCTGTTCCCTCTTTTGTAACCTAGGGTGGTAAGACTTAATTTTCTGTAATATTTACTGGAGGACTAAGTGAAATAATTTGCACAAAGGAAAGGTGCACATTTAGTAGTAGTTATTGTATGTTCTTTGTGTTTTATGCATTTTATCAATGGCATTTTTTATTCTGTTTGATGCATTTTTCAATTCTGCCTGGTGTCAAATTAATATTGTTGTACTTGTCTTCTTTTGGTTTCAGTATGCCTGAAATATCATTTCCTATTGTTTTATTTTTTTTATTGTGATAGGTATACATAACATAAAACTTACCATTTTAACCATTTAGAAGTGGGCAGTTCGTTGGCATTAAGTACATTCAGAGCATGATGCAACCTCTACCACTATCCCTTTCTAGAACTTTTTCATCATCCCAAGCAGAAAGTCTATACCCATTAAATGGCTCCCTATTCTCTCCCTCCAGCCCCTGGTAATCTCTATTCTACTTTCTGTCTCTATGAATTTGCTTTTTCTAGGTATCTCCTGTAAGTGGAATCATACAATATTTATCCTTTTGTGTCTAGTTCACTTAGTGTAATGTTCTGTCTTCAGAGGTCATTCATGATGTGGCCTATATCAAAATTTCATATATTTTTATTGCTGAATAATACGCCCTTGTATGTATATTTGTGTTTTGTTTATCCATGTACCTGTCAGTGGACCCTTGGATTGTTTCCTCCTTTTGGCTGCTGTGAATAACGCTGCTATGAATATTGGTTTATAAGTATGTGCTTGAGTTCCCTGCTTTCAATTCTTTGAGGATGTACCTAGAAGTGGAATTGCTGTGATAATTCTATGTTTAACTTTTTGAGGAACTGCCAAACTGTTTTCCATAATGCTGTCCTATTTTTTATTTTTTATTTTTAAGGGTTCTGTGTTAGGTGTATCTGTTTTAGGTGTATCTCTTGTGAGCTGTAGATAGTTGGTTTCTATTTTTTTCAAAATTTCACATATACTCTCATTTCATCCTCACTTAATACACATGAGATATGTGTGGTTATTTTTAACTTATAAAGAAATAAACTTTCCCTGATAGAATATAATTTCCTCAAGCCACACAAATGATGAATTTCAGAGAGTTTAAGTGACTCCAGACCTCTGATTCTAACTAGAGGGTGCTCTTTTTATATGACGGCTCCCATTTCTCTCTCAACAGATTTTAAGTTACTAAAAAATGGGCCTGTGTCTGATGCATTCTCTGCACTTTGATGAGTACCTTGCAAACAAGAGAAACAAACACATACTTATGGGCTGGCAAATTCATCATGCAGCTCTCCCTCCCAGAATAACCACATTTCTGACCACCTTTAACTAAATCCTGTGCATCCGCCAAAGGAAATATCATATTTCACCTAATGCATTAGACCATGGCTGTATACAACATTTCTCTGAGTCTCTGTTCTCCTAATACACTTGCTTTCTGTTGGGCACCTGATCCTATGACCTTATTACCTGCTTCGTATTTCATATGTCAAATATAAGTTTGTTATTCTATCATTCTTTCCTGTGCCCGGTCTGAGATACTTAATATCTGCAAAGAGGCACAACTCTTCTTCCTTAAGATTTTCTTTTAGTCTTTGATTCTCTGCAGTTTGCGTGTGATCTGCCTAGGTATAGATGTTTTTAGTGTTTATTATGCCTAGCGTTTTCTGAGCTTTCTGCCTCCGTGGCTCAGTAGCTCTGGAAAATTCTCAATCATTATTTCTTCAAATATTTCTTCTGTTCCTTTCTCATTTTTTATTCCTGTGCTTCCCATTATAGTTTTAGGATTTTCTGTTCCATCTGTTTCATTCTTTTTTCTCTTTACATTTCAAGTTTGGAAGTTTCTACTGACATATTATTGAACCAACAATGATTCTTTCACTGGCCATATCCAGTCTACTGATGACCTCATCAACTACATTTTTTCATTTATGTTACAGGGTTTTTTATTTCTAACATTTCCTTTTCTTTATTGGAGTTCCCATTGCTCTATTTCTATTACCTATCTGTTTTTGCGTGTCATCTACTTTTTCCATTAGAGCCCTTAGCATATTAATCATAGTTATTTTAAGTCACTGGTCTTATAATTCTAAACTCTTCCATCTATGAATCTAGTCCTCAGGCTTGATTTGTCTCATCACATTTTGTTTGTTGCCTTTTAGCATGCCTTGTAATTTTTGGTTGAAACCAGGCATGAAGCATCAGTTAAAAGGAATTGATGTTGGTAGAGCTTTAGTGTCAAGTTTTATTTTTATCTGATTAGGAGGCAGGCTGTTTTTACTCTGCTGTAGCCTTGGTCTTAGAGGCTAACCTTCTCTCGCATATCCTTATTTTGGTCTCTTTTGTTGTTTTGGGGTGTCCCTAAAACTTCTCAAGTCAGATATGAAGCTCACAGTTTTGTTTTTGTTTGCTTGTTTGTTTTTAAGCTGTAATCTCCTACTTTTTATAGGAACTCTATCAATGTGGTGGTAAAGTGAGGAGGGAGGGGAAGCATTCTATAGTCCTATGGTTAGGTCTCTGTCTTTTAGTGAACTTGAATTGAGTATCTCCCTTCCCCCACATGGAAGGCTAGACGGGGCTGAAGTTGGGTGTTTTCTACCTGCCAGGGCAGTCTGGCTTTGGTATAACCCTGGTGGGTTAGGCTCTGATAAAATAGTTTCCTTTCAAGGCAGACCTTGTTAAAAAGAACAGAAAGCTCTGGGCATATTTCAAAATGGTTGTATTTCCTCACTTTCTGCTGGAAGCCTAGGGGATTATTCTATTATCTTCACAGTAAGAACTGATAGGGCAAAATGTGGGCGCTCTTCAAAGACTGGGCCGCCTCGGAGATTTTAACTCTCTAGAGAGTCTATAGTGGGCCTCCAGCCATCAGTTAGTTGTAGTTTAAAATGATCCTACAGGGGCGCCTGGGTGGCTCAGTCATTAAGCATCTGCCTTCAGCTCAGGTCATGATACTAGGGTCCTGGGATTGAGCCCCAAATTGGGCTCCCTGCTCCACGGGAAGCCTGCTTCTCCCTCTCCCACTCCCCCTGCTTGTGTTCCCTCTCTCGCTGTGTCTGTCTCTGTCAAATAAACAAATAAAATCTTAAAAAATAAATAAATAAAACGTTCCTACTGATTTTTGTCTCCAGCTGTGGGCTTCTTCCTCTGTTTTGCTCCTGATACGCTGTGATTATCTGTATCCATCTGTCAGATGCGTGTTCAGGGCAGTTTGCCCTGTGACCTCAATCCTGATGGATCTAAGAAAAGTTGTTGATTTCCAGTTTGTTCAGTTTTTTTCCCCCTTGTAATAAATATGGAAGCGTTGACTTCCCAGCTATTTCCATGTCTGCCTGGGAAACCAGAAGTCATATTTATAAATATTTTCCCAGGGGATTGGATCTTCATTGCTTTCCCATTCACCTGCAATGTCTCTAGAGCAACCAAGACCGAAGTGATACAGGAGCCAAATAATCTCAGGAGAGTGGGTGAAAACTTTGTATGTTTTTATGATGTTAATTAGCATTCTTTTACTCCCACTCAAACAATTCCCTATAGCACTTCTTGTTAGATAGGTTGGTGGTAATGAAATCCCTCCGCTTTTGTTCGTTCAGGAAAGTCTATCCCCCTCCCACCCCACCCGCCCCTTTTTGTTTCCTGAAGGAGGGCTTCACTGAGGATGGAAGTCTTGGTTAACAATCATTTTCTCTTACTCTTTTGAACATGTCATTCCATTCTCTCCTGGCCTGAAAAGTTTCTGTTGAGAAATGAGTCACTAGTTCCCTTGTGTGCAACTTCTCTTTTCTCTTGGTGCCCTTAAAATTCTTTGTCTTTGTCTTTGACTTTCGACAATTTAATTATAGTATGTCTCAGTGTAGCCCTATTCAGGTTCAACGGAATGGGTGCATTTGGGGCGTCATGAACCTGGACATCCATTTCTCTTCCTAGGTTTGGAAAGTTTTCAGCCATTATTATTTTATTTTATTTTATTTTATTTTTTTAAAGATTTTACTTATTTATTTGAGAGAGAGAGAATGAGAAATAGAGAGCACGAGAGGGAAGAGGGTCAGAGGGAGAAGCAGACTCCCCGCTGAGCAGGGAGCCCGATGCGGGACTCGATCCCGGGACTCCAGGATCATGACCTGAGCCGAAGGCAGTCGCTTAACCAACTGAGCCACCCAGGCGCCCCAGCCATTATTATTTTAAACATACTTTCTGTCCCTTTCGCTTTCTCTTCTCCCTCTGGAATTCTCATAATGTGAATATTGTTTCTTTTCATTGTGTCCTATAATTCCTGTAGGCTTTCTTTACTCTTTCATTCTTTTTTTCATTTTGTTCCTCTGACTGAGTGATTTCCAACATCCTGTCCTCCAGATCATGATCGAGTCTACTCTTGAAACTCATGAATTCTTCAGTTCAGTTATTGTATTTTTCAACTCAAGGATTTCTGTTGGGTTTTTCTGGTTTGTTTTTGGTGGTTGCTATTTCTTTGTCAAACTTCTCATTTTGTTCATGTATTATTTTCCTAATTTCATTTAGTTGTCTGTGTTTTCTTGTAGTTCATTAAACTTCCTTATTAGGATGGTTCTGAAATCTTTTTCTGACAGTTCATAGATCTCCATTTCTTTGGAGTCAGTTATTGGAGCTTTATTAGTTTCCTTTAGTGGTCTCCCATTTACCTCATTTTTCATGACCCTTGATTCCTTATGCTGGTAGTATCCGCACATTTGAGTAACAGGGCTCCTCTGCCAGACTTTACAGGTTTGTTTTGGCAGACGTAGTTCTTTACCAGTCAGCTCAGTTTGGATTTCTGGATGGCTCTGCTGGTAACGTTCTTGGGCACATGGGACTTACTAATATGGTCTACTGGGGACAAGACAACTGTCTGAGCTCTGAGGGTAGGGATAGGGGAGTGTGCTACTGGCTGAGAATAGATGGGTAGAACTACTGCTTTGGTTCCCTACCCAAGTGAGGCTATTGGATGGGCTCAGCAGTTGCTTAGATTTTCTGGTCCTGCTTACTAGAGGGTCAGGACTGGGTACTATATTCAGTAGTAGTTGGGGCTCTGAATTAGGTTTCCTGCCCTGGCAGGGCAGCAGGATAGGACCCTGGGCCCATATAGCTTTGGGGATCTGAATCAAGCCAGAGTGTGCACTGAATTCCCTGATTAGGTGAGGCGACCAGTTTCACTCTGCAGATGGGGGGGAGCCATGGGCTGTACTCTCTGTTCAAGTGCCACTGGACATAGGGATGTTGAATGGGCTACAGAGCCTCTCATGGGCTCTGGTTAGGTTCCCTGTTTGGACGGGCTGACGGCTATGTTCTACAAGGAGCAGGATGGTGAATAAGATCCCCTATCTGGGCACAATGGGGAAAATAGCTCTAAAACCAGTAAGGCTGTTTGTTTATTGTCTTAACTCAAGCCAACCTGCAGCACAAATTCTGTGACCAAACAGGGCCACTGGCCTTTCTCTGCAAACCATCAGCTCTGCTTACCACCCCTCAGCATGGGTACCACTGGACTGCGCAGCTTCTAGGACTTGTCTCCAGCCCTTCTGGTCAGATGAGGTCTGAAAACACCCTCTACAGTGGGTGGGGCTGTATCTCAGCTCCATGGCTTGGGGTGGGAGGGTAAGGGCCACTCCAGGCTACTCTCAGTTTCCCAAATGGGATCTCCAGTTTGGAGGGGACAAGGGCTACCCTCAGCCTTGTCTATGAATGAATCCTCCATGGGAATGCTGCACATTTGGTATTGGCTTTGCTCTGGGGGCAGTCAGCTCTGCCTGCCCACCTCTTGGTTCAAGCACCATGCCCACACAGCCTCCCGGAGTTGTTGCCAGCCCTTTTGCTCAGATGGGGCTGGAAAACACTCTCCACAGTGAGTGGGGTAAGATTCAATTCCTTGCCTGGGTGTGGACAAATCAGGCTCTAGGGCCGACAAAGCTCCTTGTTTGAGGATCAAAATCAGCAGATCTGGACCCCACTGAGTTCCCTGGTCAGAGTGTACCCCTGACTTGGTTCTACAGATGAGCAAAGCTGCTGGTTGGGATTACTATTTGGTCACTACAGGCATGAACTCAGTCTGCCATGATTCATGTGTTGGTTCTTGCCAGCCCTCCCCCACTTCTCTGTCACCGTCAGATTTCCAATGGTTGAACTCCCCAGATTCCCCTACAGTCCTGGTAGTGCAAGATCAGAATAGCGCCTCCTGCAAAGCAACCCACAATGCTGGGGTTGGGGGTGGCCCTGGTTGACTTTTCCCACTGGAGGAACCAGAGGCTTGGGGGAGACCTCTCCACATGGTGCTGCACTGTCCTGGGGGAGGGGCGATGCGGTCAATGTGTAGCCACCTCTCTTAACCATCTAATACAGTCTTCTTGGTCTCTGTGGTGCAGGCATGCTTCAGCCTCATACCCATGCTTTAGGATTCTCACAGTACTGTCTTTTTCTTGAGTAGTTGTTGTTCTTATGAAGGGATCTGAATTCAGAAACAGCCCATGTCACCGTCTTGGTGATGTCACTTAGCTTTACTTTTAACCCCAAACTATCTTCGATTTTAACAATATCAGTCTTTTATTAGAGTTTGCTTTTACTGTTTTCAAAAATGTTCTCCAATTTCCATCTTCTGACTCAAAAATTATAAAAATGCTTTCTGACATACCCTCCTACCCACAACTCCCATGGAAGGTCTGAAATTTAAATCATTTCTGCTTCTTTGTTATTACTGTGCACTAATCTCAGTCTTCGTTCATATAATCAGGAATTTGAAACTCAGGTTATTGTTATTATTTTATATTTTGTAAATATATGTATGTTAATTTTCAAATGTTATATTTCACATTTGCCTGGAGTTTGGCAACCCTGTTTGTGATAGTGTTCTTTCCCGTCTTTAACTGCCTCTAGTGATCACAGCTAATGCTTTTAGTCCCAACTTTTCAGCCTCGTGTTTATTTGTTATCTTAGTCAGCTAGGGAGACTATACCTTCAAGTAATTTTTTCAAGAGGGAATCAATATGCAATTCAGATCAGAGATGGCTTTACCATGTGCTCCGGAAGGGTAAGGTCTTCTCCCTTGTAGTGCCCTGGCCCCTGGTGCATCCCCAGGGCTGCATTTGTAATGCTACAGATTTTTTTTTGTAATGCTATATATTTTTAAAGAAGTTCCCCCAATTGTATTAGTTTTAGAATCCTCAAAGGCTGAATCTGCCTTTGATTCTTATTCATCAACCTCTGAATATTTGCACCTGTTACTTTCACATGGGAAAGATTTGTCAAGCTAAAGTTCAAAACCAAACAGATTTTTAGGGGTGCCTCGCTGGCTCAGTGTTAAGCTTCTGCCTTCAGCTCAGGCCATGATCCCAGGATCCTGAGATCGAGCCCTGCACTGGGTTTCCTGCTCAGCAAGGGAATCTGTCCCTCTCCCTCTGCCCACCCCACCCCCACCCCAGCTCATGCTCTCTCTCTCTTTCTCTAAAATAAATAAAATATTTTTTTAAGAAAAAATCAGATTTTTAAGTCTTTCTAGGAAATACCCTATCTGAAATTCATGTGGGATCTTTTTTTATTGTTAGAATTCAAAAATGTTGCTAGACTATGTACCCCCCTTTCCTGTCCTGGGTATTTTCTTGCAGTTGTTCTTTTTCTTTTCTTTTTTTTTTTTTTTAATGTTATGTTAGTCACCATACAATACATCATTAGTCTTTGATGTAGTGATCCACGATTCATTGTTTTCATTTAACACCCAGTGCTCCATGCAGTACATGCCCTCTTTAATACCCATCACCGGGCTAACCCATCCCCCACCCCCCTCCCCTCTAGAACCCTCAGTTTGTTTCTCAGAGTCCACAGTCTCTCATGGTTCATCTCTCCCTCCGATTCCCCCCCTTCATTTTCCCTTCCTTCTCCTAATGTCCTCCGTGCTATTCCTTATGTTCCACAAATAAGTGAAACCATATGATAATTGACTTTCTCTGCTTGACTTATTTCACTTAGCATCATCTCCTCCAGTCCCATCAATGTTGATGTAAAAGTTGGGTATTCATCCTTTGTGATGGCTGAGTAATATTCCATTGTATATATGGACCACATCTTTATCCATTCATCTGTTGAAGGGCATCTCGGCTCTTTCCACAGTTTGGCTATTGCAGACATTGCTGCTATGAACATTGGGGTGCATATGGCCCTTCTTTTCACTACATCTGTGTCTTTGGGGTAAATATCCAGGAGTGCAATTGCTGGGTCATAGGGTAGCTCTATTTTTAATTTTTTAAGGCACCTCCGCATTGTTTTCCAAAGTGGCTGTACCAACTTGCATTCCCACCAACAGTGTAAGAGGGATTCCCTTTCTCCACAACCTCTCCAACATTTGTTGTTTCTTGCCTTGTCAGTTTTTGCCATTCTAACTGGTGTAAGGTGGTATCTCAATGTGGTTTTGATTTGAATTTCCCTGATGGCTAATGATGATGAACATTTTTTCATGTGTCTGTTAGCCATTTGTATGTCTTCTTTGGAGAAGTGTCTGTTCATATCTTCTGCCCATTTTTTGACTTGATTATTTGTTTTTTGGGTGTTGAGTTTGAGAAGTTCTTTATAGACCTTGGATACCAGCCCTTTATCTGTAGTGTCATTTGCAAATATCTTCTCCCATTCTGTGGGTTGCCTCTTTGTTTTGTTGACTGTCTCCTTTGCTGTGCAGAAGCTTTTTATCTTGATGAAGTCCCAAAAGTTCATTTTTGCTTTTGTTTCACTAGCCTTTGGAGATGTATCTTGAAAGAAGTTGCCGTGACCAATGTCAGAGAGATTATAGCCTATATTCTCCTCTAGGATTTTGTTGGATTCCTGTCTCACATTGAGGTCTTTCAACCATTTTGAGTTTATCTTTGTGTAGGTGTTAGAGAATGGTCGAGTTTCATTCTTCTGTATATAGCTGTCCAATTTTCCCAGGACCATTTATTGAAGAGACTGTCTTTTTTCCATTGCATATTTTTTGCCTGTTTTGTCTAAGATTATTTGACCATAGAGTTTAGGGTCCATATCTGGGCTCTCTATTCTCTTCCATTGGTCTATATGTCTGTTTTTGTGCCAGTACCATGCTGTCTTGGTGATCATTGCTTTGTAATATAGTTTGAAATTGGGCAACATGATGTCCCCAGCTTTGTTTTTCTTTTTCAACATTTCCTTGCGATTCAGGGTCTTTTCTGATTCCATACAAATTTTAGGATTGTTTGTTCCAGCACTTTGAAAAATGTCATTGGAATTTTGATCAGGATGGCATTGAAGGTATAGATTGCTCTGGATAGCATAGACATTTTAACAATGTTTATTCTTCCGATCCATGAGAATGGAATGTTTTTCCAGCTTTTTGTGTCTTCTTCAATTTCTTTCATGAGTGTTCTGTAGTTCCTAGAATATAGATCCTTTACCTCTTTGGTTAGGTTTATTCCAAGGTATCTTATGGTTTTTGGTGGTATTTAAATGGAATTGTTTCTCTAATTTCTCATTCTACAGTTGCATTGTTAGTGTATAAGAAGGCAACTAATTTCTGCATGTTGATTTTGTATCCTGCCACATTACTGAATTGCTGTATGAGTTCTGGTAATTTGGGGGTGGAGTATTTTGGGTTTTCCACATAAAGTATCATGTCATCTGCGAAGAGAGAGAGTTTGACTTCTTCCAAGAAGAAGTCTTGCAGTTGTTCTTGTCTCTGAATAATGATAGAAAGAGAACTGTGGGCTAGGATGTGGATGGAGGGCTTTATTCTGGTTGTCTGAGGTAGAATAACCAAAGCATAGATGGCCAGTTTGAGTCCAGGTTTTGGTGCCAGGTTTCAGACAGTTGGGTAGGGGATATTTTGGCCTATCTCTTTCCAAACACAGTAGAGCTGCCATAATTTGTAAGAAGTATGGGCTGTTTTTCTAGTCCAGTCCCACTAGACTTGTAATTTGTGGCAAGATCAGTCTGACTATTTTTTTAAGTAACAGTTTTATTGACATATAATTCACGTACCCAATGACTCACACTTTTAAAGTGTACAATTTGGTGGCTTGTTGTATATTCACAGATATGTGTGAAGTCCATCACAATCAATTTTAGAACATTTTCATCACCTCAGAAAGAAAGCCCATACCCCTTAGCTACCACATTCATCTCCCCTGTCCCTAAACAACCACTAATCTACTTTCTAAATCTATAGATTTGTCTATTTTGCACATTTTATTTATTTATTTATTTATTTATTTATTTATTTATTTATTTATTTTTAAAGATTTTATTTATTTCCTTATTTGAGACAGAGCAGAGCAAGAGAGAGAGCATGAGCGGGGGTGAGGGGCAGAGGGAAAGGGACAAGCAGGCTCTCCACTGAGCAGGGACCCCAATGCGGGGCTCAATCCCAGGACCCTGAGATCATGACCTGAGCAAAGGCAGACGCTTAAGTGACAGAGCCATCCAGGTACCCCTGTAACTATGTAATTTTTGAAATCAGGAAGTGTTAGTCTACTAACCTTCTTCTTTTTTTAAGATTGTTCTGGCTATTTGTAGTCCCTTCCAGTTTCAGATGAATTTTAGGACCAGCTTGCCTATTTCTGCAGAAAAGCCAACTGCAGTTTTAATGGGGATTGCATTGAGTTTGTAGGTAATTTAAGGTAATTTAAAATTGCCATTTACCAATGTTAATTTTTCCAATCCATGAATGCCTATGTTTTTCCATACATTTAGGTCTTTTTAAATTTCTTTCAGCAATGTGTTGTGGTTTTCAGTGTACAAATCTTGCACTTCTTTTGTAAAATTTATTCCTAAGTATTTTAGTCTTTTTTATGCTTTTGTAAATGTAATCTTTTACTTAATTTTATTTTCAGTTTTTTCATTGCTAGTGTATAGAAATACAGTAGGTTTTTGTATATCAGTTGTGTATCCTGCAACCTTGCTGAACTTGTTTATTCTATTTTTAAAAAATATTATTTAGGATTTTCTGTGTGAGAGATCATACCATCTGCAAGTAGAGCAGTTTTATTCCTTCCTTTCTGTCTAAATGCCTATTATTCCTTTTTCTTACCTAGTTGCCCTGTCTAGAACCTTCAGTTCAATACTGAATACAAGTGGCGAGAGCAGACATCCTTGTTTTGTTCCTGATGTTAGGGGCAAGTTTTCAATCCTTTACCATTAAGTGTGATGTTTGCTGTGTTTTTTTCACAGATGCCCTTTATTAGATTTCAGAAGTTTCCATCTGTTCCTAGGTGGTTGAGCGTTATTATTACGAAAAGGTGTTGGAATTTGTCAAGTGCCTTTTCTGGATCTTTTTGTTCTTTATTTTTTCTGGATCTTTTGTTCTTTATTCTGTTAATATGGTGTACTGTATTGATTGATATTTTTATGTTGAAACCATCTTTCATCACTGGGATAAATCCCACCTTATTATGGTATATAATATGATTTATATGTTACTGGATTTGGTGTGCTAGTATTTTGAATATTTATGTGTCCATATTCATAAGAGATATTGGTCTGTAGTTTTCCTTTCTTGTGATATTATTATCGAGGTCATATTCTTAGAATGAATTGAAAAGAACTCTCATCTCTATTTCGAAGTGTCTGTGAAGGGTTGGTGTTAATTATTTAAATATTTGGCAGAATTCACCAGTGAAGACATCTCATCCTGAGCTTTTATTTGATGGTAGTTTTTGATTACTAATTCAATCTCTTTACTTGTTATCAAACTATTCAGATTTTCTATTTCTTCTTGAGTTGGTTTCAATAGTTTGTATCTTTCTAGGAATTTGTGCATTTCATCTAAGCATACAATTGTTTATAGTATTCCCTTATAATCCTTTTTATTACTGTAAGGTCAATAGTAATGTCTCTTCTTTCATTTCTGATTTAATAATTTGAGTCTACTCATTTTTTTGTTTGTTTTTGGTTAATCTTTCTAAAGGCTTCACAATTTAGTTGATCTTTTCAATGAAACAACTTTTGGCTTTAAAAGTTTTCTCTGATGTTTTCTATTTATTTCATTAATTTCTACTCTCATTTTTATTAGCTCCTTTTTTTTCTGTTTTCCTTAGATTTAATTTGCTCTTCTTTTTCTAGTCACTTAAAGTGGAAGTTTAAGTTATTGTTTTGAGATCTTTCTTCTTCTTTAATGGAGACATTTACAACTATAAATTTCCCTCTACACATGGCTTTATCTATATCCCATAAGTTTTGGTATGTCTTCATTTTCATTTATATCAAAGTATCCCTTAAATTCCCTTGTAATTTCCTGGGTGATAGACATTGGGGAGGGTATGTGCTATGGTAAGCACTGTGAATTGTGCAAGACTGTTGAATCACAGATCTGTACCTCTGAAAAAAATAATACATTATATGTTAAAAAAGAAGAAGAAGAAGAAGATAGCAGGAGGGGAAGAATGAAGGGGGGGAAATTGGAGGGGGAGATGAACCATGAGAGACGATAGACTCTGAAAAACAAACTGAGGGTTCTAGAGGGGAGGAGGTGGGAGGATGGGTTGGCCTGGTGATGGGTATTGGGTGATGGGCACACTCTGCATGGAACACTAGGTGTTATATGCAAATAATGAATCATGGAACACTACATCAAAAAATAATGATGTGATGTATGGTGATTAACATAACATAATAATTAAAAAAAAAAGAAGAAGAAAGAAAAAAAATTCCCTTGTAATTTCTTCTTTGGCTCATTCCTTATTTAGAAGTGTGATGTTTAATTTTCGCATATTTGTGAGTTTCCTAATTTTTTTTGTTACGATTTCTAATTTTATTTCACTGTGATCAGAGAACATACTTTGATATCAATTCTTTTAAATTTACTGAGACTTGTTTTATTTATCCTGAATAATGTTCCATGTGTGAGAAGAAAGTGTATTCTGCTATTATTAGGTATAGCTATCTGTTAGGTCTAGTTGGTTTACAGTGTTGTTCAAATCTTCTGTTTCCTAGTTAATATATTTTCTTTTATTCATTATTTAAAGTGTGGTATCAAAGTCTTCAAGTATTAATTGTTGGAATGTCTCTTTCTTTAGTTCTGTCAGTTTTTGCTTCATGTATTTTGGGCCTCTGTTATTAGGTACATACATGTTTATATTATTATATCTTCTTAATACCTTGACGCTTTTATATTTATTATATGTCCTTCTTTGTCTCTGTCCTTAATGTCTATTTTTTGTGATAGTAGGATAGTCATACCAAGTTTTTTTGTGTTTACTATTTGCATAGTATATCTTTCTCCACCCTTTTTCTTACAACTGATTTATATCTTTGAATCTAAAGGATGTCTCTTATAGATAGCACATAGTTGCGTCATTTTTTAAAAATTCTTATCCATCCTGTCAGTCTCTGTATTTTGATTGAAGAATTTAATTCATTTAATGTAATTGTCAATAAGCTAAAATTTAGGTATACCATTTTCTATTTGTCTTATGTCTTTTCTCTTTCTCTGTTCTTCCATTACTGCCTCCTTTTCTGTTAAATAGATGTTTTCTAGTGTACTATTTGTAGTCTTTTTTCTCATCTTTTACTACATAAATTTTAGTCATTCATTTTAGTGGTTGCTTTGGTAGTTATAATTAACATCTTAACATAACAATTTTATTTCAATTAATACCAATTGAATTTCAGTAGTATACAAAACTTTGCTCCTCCATAACTCCATTTGTTTTATTATTTTCATATAAGTTCATCTTTATACATTTTATGCCCATCCACACAGTAATTAAGAGGAAAGGAAAGGGGGGGGTTGCAAAAAATACATTTATCCTGTCTTTTATGTTCATCCATGTAGTTACTTTTACTGATACTCTATTTCTTCATGTGGATTCAAGTTACAGCCTATAGTCTTTTCATTTCAACCTGAAAGAATTTCTAATTAATTTCTGGTAGAGCAGTCCTGCTAGTGACAATTCTGTTTTCATTTATCTGAGAGTGTCTTAACATTTTCCTTTTGAATGATAGTTTTGCTGGATATAGAATTCTTTGTTGACTATCTTTTTCTTTCAATGCTTTGAATATGGTATCCCACTGCCTTTTTGCTTTCATGGTGTCTGATAAAAAATCTTCTCTTAATCTTATTGAGGATCATTTGTACATGATGAGTTATTTCTTGGAACTTTCAAGTCTCCTTTTGGCTTTAATTTCAATACCTGTGTTATGAAATGTGTAAGTGTTCGTTTTACTTAGTGTTTGTTGAACTTCTTGGATGTGTGTATTAATGTCTTTCATTGAATTTGGGAAGTTTGGGGCCATTATTTCTTCAATTACTCTTTCTGCCCCCCTCTTTCCTTCTCGGATTCCCATTATGCATGTGTTGATGTACTTGATGGTGTCCTAGTAGTCTCTGAGACTCTGTTCATTTTTTTTTTCATTCTTTTCTTCTATTTTTTTTTCTGTTCAGCAGACTGGATGATCTCAATTGAACTCAGTTGACCTTGGAATTCTCAAGTTGGCCTCATGAATTCTTTCTTATGCCTGCTCAAATTTCCTGTCGAACCATCTAGACTTTTAAAAAATTTCATTTAATGTGGGGCGCCTGGGTGGCTCAGTCATTAAGCATCTGCCTTTGGCTCAGATCATGATCCCGGGGTCCTGGGATCGAGCCCCACATCGGGCTCCCGGCTCCTGCTTCTCCCTCTCCCACTCCCCCTGCTTGTGTTCCCTCTCTTGCTGTGTCTCTCTCTGTCAAATAAATAAAAATTTAAAAAATAAATAAAAAATAAAAATTTCATTTAATGTACTTTTAGGTTTTAGAATTTCTATTTGGTTCTTTTAATAATTTCTCTTTATTGATATACTCTATTTGAGGAGACAGTGAAACATCATTCTCATACTTTTGTTTAGTTTCTCTTCTTTGATATATTCAAATAGCTGACTTAAAGTCCTCGTCTGGTAAGTCCAATATCTAGGCTTCTTCAGGTACAGTTTCTATTGATTGCCTTTTCCCTATATAGGCCACTTTCTTCTTCCTCTTTATGTTTTATCATTTTTGCTGAATATCAGACATTTTAAGTAATATAATATTGCAAATCTGGAAAGGAAATTCTCTTCCTCCCCAGGGTTTGTTGTTTTTGATGTTTGTTGTTGTGGTGGTGGTTGTTCTTTTAGTGACTTCTCTGAACTGATTCTGCAAAGTCTATATTCTTGTGTGTGGTCACTGAAGTTTCTTTTCAGTTATTTTAGTGATAAACTAAATGATTGGAGAAATATTTCCTTAAACACCTAAAACACCTGAAAAATAAGTCTCTCAGTCTTTGCTGAGAATCCCTTTGTGCATGTTGGGCATATCTTCAATACTCGGTCAGGCAGTTGACAACTGCCTTAGGCTTCAATTACTGCTTGCACGGAGCTTCAAGGTTAGGAGGTAGAGCCTAGGACCTTCCCAGGTCTTTTCTGAGCATGCACACAGTCTTCTAGAGACCCAGGAATTTGTTAGAGATTTTCAACCACCCCCCCACCCTGACATGGACATTTCATTCTCAGCTTTTCTTTCTTAAGTGTTTTTGTCAACCTGTTTTTTGGCCCCAAGTGTTATTTCCACCTCAGGCAGCTATAATATTAAACAATAGCCACTGATTTTTTTTTTTCAACAAACACCCTCAGAGGAAAAGCTGTTTGTATTCAGTGATCTCTGAGTCACATCAAATGAAGACAAGTTCTCTGAGTGAGGTTTTCCAAAGAACTTCCAAGTAGGTCACATAATGGCCATTCTTTAGGCATGGGGATTTGGAGGTACTCCAACCTCATGTGCCCCCTTTAGTGGCTGCTGGTCTTCTAATATTTACTGAGACTGTGGGACTGGTTGGTTACAAGGCTACCCCAGAGGCTGGTAGAGAGGGATGGGCACAAAGCAAGTCTAAAAAACACCTGAAAGTTGCTCTTATAACTAGAATTCAGGCTTTTTTTTTTTTTTTTTAAGAAATGCTCCCCAGATTGTTGCAAGCCTTTCGTTAATTTCCAGAATTTGAAAAAAGTTGATTTGGACAAATTTTGAGTCTTCTCTTTGCTTTTATGAAGGGAGATGATTTTCAGAGGTTTTTACTTGACCATTCCCACCCATGTCACCCTTTTAAAAATCTTTAATCAGATTGTATCACTGCATCCTTATAATCTTCCAAAGGCTACTCTTTATAGTTCAAATCCCAATCCCTTAGCAGAGCCTGTTAGTTCTTGCATGAGTCTGCTCCTGCTGCCCCTCTGCCTATTGCTCTGTTCCTCTCACTCTACAGCCTCTGTGTCCTTCTTTCCGTTCCTTAAATATACCAGCCTGTTTCCTTCTGGTCACTCATGTCTCAGCTCATTGCCGCATCCTCACAGAGGTCATGCCTCCCCCACCCCACTCTCCCTCTCTTTATCACCTTTCCCTGGTTTGTTTTATTTATAACATCTAGCACTACCTGAAAAGATCATGTCTTTATTTCTTTATTGTATATGAGCTGTCTCCCTCATGAGACTGTAAACCCTATAAGAGCAAAGACCTTGTCTGTCTTCTTCTCTGCCACATCTTCATTGCTTGGAGTGCTTTTTTGGCATATGATTAGATATTCATTGTTGAGTGAATTAAAAGCTAAGTTCATAGTTTCACAGGCCCCCTTAAGAGACCCACTTCAGTTCATGAAGAGGGTTACAACTTTGTTTTTCTCCCCTAAAATTTCTCAAATTTGTGTTCTAGCTGTTAAAGTGTAATTAATAAACTTTCTCTTTAAAGACAGTTAGTTGTTGCAGTTGTTTTATGAAACTAGTTATAGTCTATATTAGTCATGCCCAGTATACATTCTTAACCTCTTTTCATTCCTGGCTTTGTATCTTAAGACCTATGTTTATTTTAGAATTCAACTTCATATGTTATATAACCCTTCCTTCCCTTAACACTAGAAAAAAAAATCACAGAAAATTCTGAAGAATTTCAGTCCCTAAAGTGAAAGACCATGAGATCTGAAAGGAAATTGAACTATAATAACCTGTCAAGGGTAAGACCTGTGGAAGTTTTGGTTGTAAGTTAGGCTCTTCAGCAGAAAAATCTATTCTTCATGCTATCACATAATACGCTTAGTGCTACATTATTCCCACAGAGTAAACAAACCAAATCTGTATTTGATATAAGAACATTTTCCATCATTCCCCTGCCACTCATGTCTAAGAACCATTTTTCCTCTTATGGCACTCTTTGCGGAGATGAAATCTATGAAATTATTGTGAGCCCTTTATTAGTGTCCTAGTGTTGAGCACACTGAGGTGTGGCATGATGACTCATTCTGTGTAACTAACTCCACTCTATCCAGGAACTGAGCCGTATCCATAAATATAAGAGATCCAACACCAGATGTCAAAAAGTCAATGTTGACTTAGGAAAGGAAATATGTCATTTTGCGATTAACTCCTAAAAGCGATAGTTAAACTTTTGAATCATCTGAGTTTATTTTAAAGTGGCACTTTTCTTCTTTACTTTGTAGTTGGGATTATTTGCCAAACACTAGGTTTTCAATGAGAAAACAACACGAGCACTTGTCAGCATCAAGTGTTTCCTTTTGATGGTTAGTCCATCAAATTAGCCTGTGAATTTCAGAAGTTAATAATTTCCTGCTTTGAGAGAAGCTTTTGAACCTTATCAAGATTGTACCTGGGTGGATTCCACTGAGATGTATACCCTTAGAGGCAAGGAGTAGCTTGTATGCATGGAAGGAGGCTGGAAACCAGAGCCATGTGGCAGTGAATGGCACAGGCAGGTTATAAGAAAAGGTTCATTCAAGGAACATGTGATCCCCAAAGTCCTTCCATTGTAGACAAGTTGCAGACATCTCATTGATTCGACATGTACCAGGCTGAGAGGCACTAGCAAGCTTGCTCAGTTGGTTAAGTAGGTTACAGCATGGTACTAACAGTGTTCAAGGACTCCCTCTCTGATTCCTCTCAGGTCAGTTTGCTTGGTTCAGGGGAAGAGAGTCTAACCCAAGGCCATAAACATTACCCTTGGTTATTCGCCTAAACCCAAGCCAGTTAAAGTTCTGTTACACAATTATGATCTTTGTTCTGTAGGAGATAATGGTAAATAGCTTGTAGAAGTCATTTTCTAAATGCTATCCTCTTGGTTTGTCCATGTTCCAAGTTTTTTTCTAGAGAGAAATGTTTCTTAATGTGAATGAATAGCTACATATGGGAGAATTATACAGATTGTACAAAACATATCTAGACATTTGTTAGTCTATTCATTCAGTATAGAGTATGTGTTCAGGATGAGGTTCTAAGAATACAAAGCTAGTAAGAAATAATTCCTGTTGTCAAAAAACTTACAATAGGGGCACCTGGGTGGCTCAGTCAGATAAGCGTCTGCCTTCAGCTCAGGTCATGATCCCAAGGCTGGGCTCCCTGCTCAGAGGGGAGTCTGCTTCTCCCTCTGCCCCTTCCCCCGACTTGTGCATTCTCTCTCTCTTTCTCATTCTCAAATAAATAAATAAAATCTAAAAAAAAAGACTTACAATATAATTGATACCCAGTTGTGATTATTTGGAATATACAAACTTTTGGGGAGGAAAACAATCATGAGGTCCCATGAAAGTCAGATATTCTCACACAGTTCTACAAGTAATCTTTTTATTTTTTGCCTCTTATTAAAAATATCAAGTCTGTTTCTCTTGATATTGCAAAATAAATGGTTAATATTTTTTTAAAAACTGTATTTCTGATAAACATATACATATTATACATTATATATGTATATATATTATATATACATAAACATAATATATACATATATTAACATACATAAATTAATTTCATGTGCTTTAAAAAAGAATTTAAATTGAGTATTCTATTTAAGAATATAGTTCTGAGATGGATAAAATCAGCAACATAAGAAACAAAAGGTGGGACGCCTGGGTGGCTCAGTCAATTGGGCATCTGCCTTTGGCTCAGGTCATGATCCCAGGGTCCTGGGATCGAGTCCTGTGTCAGGCTCCATATGATTTCACTCATATGTGGGATTTAAGAAACAAAACGTATGAGCAAAGGGGGGAAAAAAAGAGGCAAAACAAGAAACAGACTCTTAACTCTAGAGAACAAACTGATGGTCACCAGAAGGGAGGTGGGGAGGTGATGGGAGAAATACGTGATGGGGATTGAGGAGTGCACTTATGATGAGCACCAGGTGTTGTATGGAAGTGTTGAATCACTATACTGTACACCTGAAACTAATACTATGCTGTATGTTAACTAACTGGAATTTATTTTATTTTATTTTTTAAAAGATTTTATTTATTTATTTGACAGAGAGAGACACAGCGAGAGAGGGAACACAAGCAGGGGGAGTGGGAGAGGGAGAAGCAGGCTTCCCACGGAGCAGGGAGCCCAGTGCAGGGCTCGAACCCAGGACCCTGGGATCATGACCTGAGCCGAAGGCAGATGCCCAACAACTGAGCCACCCAGGCGCCCCTAACTGGAATTTAAATAAAAACTTAAAAAAAAGAATACAGTTCAGGGGAGTAGTAATTTTTATTAGTTTTTTTTCTTATACAGTTCTTTCAGGAAATTTAGAATGCACAAATCAAAAAGAAGAAAATAAAATCATCCATACTCCTATCACTCGGATACAGCCAGATGTCACTCAGATGTATGTTTCAGAGTATGTTTTCTAGCCTTTTATTATGTATATAATGATAATTATCACTTACTGTATATATATCAATAATTTAAATCTTGGTATACAGCTAATCTTATCACATGCAGTATCTCATGTAATAGCTTCAGGTTCTGCAGTGTTACATTAGTTTCAGGTGTACAACATATTGATTCAACAATTCTATACATTGCTCAATGCTCACCACAGTAAGTACAGTCACCATACAATGTTATTACGATATTATTGACTATATTCCTTATGCTGTAATTTTAATCTCTGTGACTTGCTTACTTCATATCCGGAAGTTCATACCTCTTAATTCCCTTTGTCCATTCCCACCCATCTCCCCTCTGGCAACCACCAGTTTTTCTCTGTATTAGTCTATTTGTTTTATTTTTTGGATTACACACAGAAGAAAAGTCATATGGTATTTGTCTTTCTCTGTCTGATATTTTACTTAGCAAAATGCTCTCTAGCTCCAACCATATTGTCACAAATGGCAAGATAACATTCTTTTTTATGGCCGAGTAATATTCCATTATATATCGATATATACCACATCTTCTTCATCTATTGGTGGACACTTGGGTTGCTTCCACATCCTGGCTATTGTAGATAATGCTGCAGTAAACATAGGGGTGCATGTATCTTTGAATTACTGTTTTTTTTTCCTTTGGGTAAATATCCAGTATGTGAATTACTGGGTCATACAGTAGTTCTATTTTGAAATTTTTGAAGAGCCTCCATACTGTGTTTCCCAGTGGTTGCATCAATTTACATTCCCACCAACAGTGCACAAGGGTTTCCTTTTCTTCACATCCTCACCAACACTTGATATTTTTGTCTTTTTGGTATTAGCCATTCTGACTGGTATGAGATGATATCTCCTTGCAGTTTTGGTTTGTATTTCCCTGAGATGATGAGTGATGTTGAGCATCTTTTCATGTGTCTGTTGGCCCTCTGGATGTCTTTTTTTAGAAAAAAATGTCTATTCTGGTCCTGTGCCCATTTTTTAATTGTATTGTTTGTTTTTTTTTAATGTTGAGTTGTATAAGTTCTTTATATTTTTTGGATATTAATCCCTTATCAGATATATCATTTGCAGATATATTCTCCCATTCATTAGATTGCCTTTTTGTTTTCATGTTGGTTTCCTTCACTGTGCCTTTTATTTTGGTATGGTCCCAATAGTTTATTTTTGCTTTTGTTTTCTTTATCTGAAGAGATATAAATATGTGGCTAAGGGCAATATTCAAGAGATTATTGTCAATGTTTCTTTTAGGAATTTTATGGTTTCAAATCTCACATTTAGGTCTTTAATCCATTTTCAATTTATTTTTGTGTATGATGTAATGAAGTAGTCTAGTTTCATTCTTTTGCATGGAGCTGTCTAGTTTTCCAAACATCGTTTATTGAAAAGACTGTCTTTTCCCCATTGTATAATTCTTACCTCCTCTGTCATAGATTAATTGACCATATAGGTGTGGGTTTATTTCTGGGATCTCTATTCAGTTTCATTGTCTATTTTTGTGCCAGTACCAAATTGTTTTGATTACTATAGCTTTGTAGTATATCGTAAAATCGAACTGTGATACCTCCAGCTTTGTTCTTCTTTCTCAACATTGCTTTGGCTGTTTTGTGGTTCCATACCAATTTTAAGATTATTTGTTCTAGTTCTGTGAAAAAAATACTACTGGTATTTTGATCGGGATCACAATGAACCTATAGATTACTTTCAGTAGTGTGGACGTTTGAACAATATTAATTCCTCCTGTCTGTGAGCATGATATATCTTTCCCTTTGTTGGTGTCCTCTTCCTCTGCATGTGTTTTATGGCAGTTTTTAATTTAACATATTGGGTGATATTTTCCTTTGCATTAAATATTCTACCAAAGCATCATTTTAAGGGGTTACATGACGTTTTATTTATTTATTTATTTTTAAAAAAGGATTTATCTATTTATTTGAAAGAGAGAGCTTGTGCACATAGGGGGAGTGGCAGTCTTTTTTTTTTTAAGATTTTATTTATTCATTTGAGACACAGAGATACAGAGAGAGAAAGCATGAGCAGGGGAGAGGCAGAGGGAGAAGCAGGCTCCCTGCCAAGCCAGGAGCCCGATGTGGGGCTTGATCCCATGACCCTGGGATCATGACCTGAGCCGAAGGCAGACGCTTAACCATCTGAGCCACCCAGGCACCCCAAAGTGGCAGAGAGTCTTAAGCAGATTCTGTGCTGCTTACAGAGCCCGAGGCAGGACTTGACCTCATGACCCTGAGAACAGGACCTGAATCAAAACCAAGAGTCAGCTGCTTAACCAACTGTGCCACCTAGGCAACCCCATGCACTGTGTTTTAACCATAGATGTATTTAATCAAATTTTTAAATTTTTTGGACTTTTTTCTGTTATTATAGTAAGTGCTAATGATGACCATGTGTTGTTTATAATAGCAAATAAAACAAAACCCAACAAGCAAGAAAATATTTTGTAACCTCCAAGTTTATTTCCTTAGGATGAATTCTTAAAATAGTTCTGAAAACAAGTGCTTGAACAATTTTGCGACTTTTAATAGAAATGCCGAGAGCATATCCTTTTTGCATTCATTGTCTATATTTCCATAACATAATGGACATAATAATGATCTGATATTTTTCCATTTCAGTCCATTCATTTAGTACACAAAGTGAACTATGCTACTTCTCTTGGGTTGTCCCTTTAGCAGCTGCAGCTTTTGAGTTGCCAGGAACTCACCCAACTGGCAAAACCTTGGAACACTTTATTGGGCTCAGGGTACCTACTTATAGCACTGGGGGAGGTGATGCATTTCTTTCAGCTCCAAGAAATGAATTCAAATAAGTTTGTATAAGTTTAAATGCCAAATGAAGGCTTTTATAGGTTAAAACCTACCCTGCAACTTTTTTTTTTCCATAGCCCCCTCCTATCACCATAACATCCAGGTTCTAAGACATACAACTGAGGAATTATCAAGAAAAATTAGAAGGAGGAATAAGTCTAGTCCTGGAATGTGGGGATATTTAAACTTGGAGATCACATCTGAGGGTCTTACAGCCTTCTGGGCTTGGGCATCTTGAGACATATAGCATTTGCCATCAGCCATCGAAAAGTCCCTGGAAAGTTTTGGAAGCTCTCAACATTGTCACCTAGGAGATTTAAGTAATGTCCTTGCCAGTGTCCTGCAACTATTGATAAAATAAATACAAAGATCATATGTAATGTGCTTATCAAATAGTGAGGACATTAAGAAGTCAACTCTTGGTTGCCTGGGTGGCTCGGTCGTTAAGCATCTGCCTTCGGCTCAGGTCATGATCCCAGGGTCCTGGGATCGAGCCCCGCATCGGGCTCCCTGCTCCATGGGAAGTCTGCTTCTCCCTCTCTCACTCCCCCTGCTTGTGTTCCCTCTCTCGCTGTGTCTCTCTCTGTTAAATAAACAAACAAATAAATAAATAAAATCTTAAAAAAAAAAAAAGAAATCAACTCTAATATACCCATAACACAAAAGGAGATTCTGTTTGTTATTTAAGACCAAAGAAAATGCCGGTCTTGGGTAACTATTGGAGAACTGTAAAGATTCCCTCTAGGGAGACAAAATAATAATAATGATGATGATGATGATGATGATGATGATGATGATAGTGGTCAAGGCAAATTTGACCTCAAACCTCTCCCTTACTCATAATCTTTCCAGTTCCCTCCCTCATTGCTTTGGATTTTATTCTAAAATTTTTCTTTCTGGAATCATTTGGTCCTATATTTGTGCATTTGTTTTGCCCCTCAGAGAAAATGGTGTAATGTAACTGGAAACTTAAAAAATATTTTCTCACAAATATACTAAGCACATAGGTTAAAACAAAACAAAACCCTACTTATTTGAGTTTCCTCAACTCCAGCCATACTTGAGTAAGTCTCACGTATGGATTCTACAGAAAAGGAGTTACTGCACATTGGTGGGCTTATCAGTACTTTGAAACATTCAATCATATTTCCTATCTTAGCTTAGAAGGTGGGGAAGCAGTCACATATTTACTTTGGTCTGCTGTGGGTGCTAGTTGCGAGTTCTAGCAGCTCATTGTGTCCCTCATTATATTGCCGACAAGTCATTCATAATGGGTTTTCTGACTTCATACTCTACCTACACATTTCAGAGAAGCACTTAGAGTCAGTCTGGAATAGTTTCTAAGGTAATAGCATTTTTAAGGCTAAAAAAGCTTCTTGTACCATCCATGGTACATACTATAAATATCCTTTGATAAGCTTGTGGTTTAAAAAATGAACTTTTTGCCTTGCAGTGGAAATAAAATCATGGATTTAGTTTAAAGCAGGACACTTTTCTGGCTTCTGTAGGTTTAGCTAGACCCCAGGGAATATAATTCCTGGTATAATATTTTAAGTCTCAATATCATACATTAAGTTATAAATGTTGATGTTGCTTTTTAAACAGGTTTTCCATTAAAAGCATGACTTTTAAAAATTTGGTTACACCTTCATCATGATTTTTGTTGCTTGACTGTATCACATGTTGGAATGTACCTTCAATTTTGTAAGGAAAGTTAATAATGATAGAATAAGCATAAATTTACTTTCACAAAAGATCTCTATTCCATAAAGTGAGGTATGACTTGGCTGGTGTGAAACGTATCAACCTGTAATGTAGATTAAATGGTTATATTTAGTATTTAGCAATATCTTGTACTGTACTCAGTACTCCTAAATTTATTACTACTGTTGTTTATGGCATGTATATTTATGTGTGTGTGTATGTAATTCTTCTTAAAATTGGAAATGATACTTTTTAAAGAAAACATGACTCATACATTCAACAAGAACATTTGTTAGTCATGTATCAAACACTGATTATATGCCAAGTCCTTACAAATAATTTCTGATTAGAGATGATAGTAACTGAAAAGTCTTCATCATGCCCTTTTCAAGGGCAATTGAGCATTCGACTTTAACATAGCACTTAAGCTGCTCTAGTTATTTAGGGATGCTTCTATTTTTAAAGACATCTTTACTAACAGTTTTCCAGATACACGGAAATGCTTAATATAGGATTTCCAAATTGCTAATGATGTCCTCTTATGATTATTATTGCGGCTGCCTGCGCATGTGTGTGAGTGTGTGTGTGTGTGTGTGTGTGTGTGTGTGTGTGTTGTCATTCCTTCAGCTCCTTCATTCTCCCCCAAGTTCCCATGGTGTGGCTGGATTATGAGAAATTATATGCCTTTGATATACCCAGTGGTGTTGCAAGCTACCTCTTTGTGACAGTTCTCCCTTCTTGGATGGATTTTCCTTTTAGGTTCTCTCCTTAAAAGATGCTTGTGCTTCGTGGAGCACTGGGTGTTATACACAGACAATGAATCATGGAATACTACATCAAAAACTAATGATGTAATGTATGGTGATTAACATAACAATAAAAAATTTAAAGAAAAGATGCTTGTGCTTGCCTATATTAAAACCAGGACTTCCAAGAAATATTTGGGTAATTGAAAGAAGATGGAACTTAAAATGGAGCCGGGGTGACTAGCTTCCTGGCCCCCGTCTCTTCCCCGAGTACACCTCTTGCTTATAGCACATTCACATAAAAGCTACTTGTCTCCCATGTGATATTCCACAAGCAGGAGAGATGGGCGGGCATCCTCCCTGCCCCTCCTTGCTGTTCTTCACAAGGAAAAGGAAAAGCAGTAAACTAGAAGCAGGCTTTCCACCCTCAAGCAAAAGCCCTTTTCTCCTTTGGAATGGAAGAAATGCCACCTTTGTCATTAATTCACAGATCTTTATTGAGGGTGCCAGGATGGGGTTAGGCCTTGCGGAAACAAGATTGAAGAAAGCAATCTGACATGGCGGAGCTTCCAGGATAGACAGTCCACAGATAATGATGGGGGGATGCTCCCCAAGAGGGGTGAAGAGGTAGAATTAGAGGACAGAGAAGTGTCTGCTTGACTTGGGGGTCAGAAAGTCAGGGAATGTTCCTGGAGGGAGTCAACTCCTGAGTCTCATGGAAGGATCTGGCCTTACCGAAGTGGGGATTATAGACACAGCACAGAGCCTGGGCAAAGAACCAGACAGGAAAGAGAGAACCCATGTACCCTCAGGGACTGAGAACCTTCAGTGTCTTGGGAATGAGACTGGGAGGCTAGGAACAGCAAGAAATGAACGAGGCGGAGGCTGGGGACCGGGAATTTGGATCTTATCTTACCTTAGCCATCATCAGTTGGCAGCGAGGCTGGGAGACACTATAATTTGCACTGGAACTTAAAGAATGGGCCGTGGGCAAGACTGAATGGTGGGACATTGGTGAGGGGAAGCATGCAGCTATAGCAACAGCAGGCCACAGAGGCTGAAGGGTCCAACTGAAGTAATGGGCTAAAGTGCGGGAGAGAAGAGCAAGCACACTGAGAAGCAGCGAGGAGGAGGTCCGATGGGGGAGCTCGGAGCTGACTGGGCCAGACTGGTTCACCGTGCTCTCTGCTTGTGCAAAAGAGTAGTCCCTTCTGATCCGCTGGGGGTATGTGCTAAGACCCCCAGTGGGTGCCTGAAACCACGGATAGTGCCGAGCTCTATACATACTATGTTTTTCCTATACATACGTACCTATGATCAAGCTTCATGTATAAATTAGGTAAGAGAGTAACAACAACAACTATAATAAAATAGAACAATTATAACAATACACGTAATCGAAGTTATGTGAATGTGGTCTCTCTCTCTCTCCAAATATCTTCCTGGACCGCACTCACCTTCTTGTGATGATGTGAGGTGATAAAATGCCTACGGGATGAGAGAAAGTGAGGGGAAGGATGCCGGCTTTGTGACCCAGGATCAGGCTACTACTGACCTCCGACAGATTGTGATGACTTGAGGATCATCTGCTTCTGGATGGAAAGTGGAACTGTGGAGAAGGGCTCACTGCTCTACGGGTGGCTCCCCAGACTAGAGCACCCTCTCTCCCTTCCTCCCTCAGCCCCTCAGCTCAGCCTCACCACTTCCCTTCCCTCTCGCCCTTTCTCCTCCTTCTCCTCATCTCCTAGAGTAAAGCCAAGGTGTTCTGTCAGAGTGGCTTGCAATCTAGAAACTTCAGATTCCCACTTACCTTCTCCCTCTCGCACAACCCCATCTCCCTCCTAGGCACCAAACTTTATGGATGCTACTGAGAGTTTCCCAGTCGGGCTCCTCTCAAGCCCTGTCTGGTGCTGCTCTGAGGGAGGCTTCCCTCTGCTTCTTCATCCCTCCCTGCTCCCTTCCATCTACGATTGAAACTCTTGTCAGCACCAATGAGCGTAAAGAACAATCAGAGAGGCGAGGAAATACAACTCATTCTACCTAGTCAATTTCAATTTCTGGAAGATATAAGCAAAGGGCTAATGACATTTGGGGAAGCTTTTTGTTTTGTTTTGTTTTTGTAAATCAAAATTTAATCTGCCTTTTCAGTTCTACAAAAGTTGACCGAATAAAAGAATTAGAATTAGGACAACTTTTTTCCTAAAACACAATGAATTATATAAACAGTAGGTCTTTCTTATGTGGCTTGGTCGGTTGAGCGTTTGCCTTCGGCTCAGGTCATGATCCCAGAGGCTTCTCCCTCTCCTCCCCACGGGTGCTCTCTCTCACTATCTCTGTCTCAAATAAATAAATAAATAAAATCGTAAAAAAAAAAGTGAGATCATTTGGGTTCTAGTACCATTGTTTCCACTCACAGGCTCTTTGTCACATGCAGCAAATATCTTAAAGTCTTTCACTCTGATTTTTCTCATCTCTAGGCATGGGGACAAGAGAGCATTGCTTACGTATCACCAAAAATGTGGCAAGGAAAGGTCAAGGGAAAAGCTGGAAATGAGGGTATGTTGGGAGCGGATTTTATAAAGATGTTGTGTTGCTCTGTGCTTTGGTGTGTGCGTGCAGTGCCTCCCGAAGTCGGGGACTCCTGTGAAAGTAAAACTGAGATGAGAAGGGGAGTTACTTCAGGCTTTTGCTTTATCTCTATCATTGGCATTTTAAGTAGAGAAGATATATTAGTAGATTATTTGTAAAAGTTTAAAAACTGAGCATTATAGAAATAAGACTATGGCATTTTTTAAAAGAAATATTTTATCAGTTATAGAAATTCAATGTAAAAGAAGTAATTCATTTGTTTTTCTCTTTGAATATAAGTCTTTGGTCCTTCATTGTTCTGAAATCCAGAAAGCTTTGGAGACAAAGAGTTTTAACAGATGTTTTCAACAAACTTATTTGATGGTGAAACATAACCTGAACTAAGGTTAGTCTTTATTCCTTTCCTTAAACTTTTTGTAAATGTACACACTGATATCATGCTACATAATACATGAGTCATTTTAACCTGTGACAATCCAAAAAATTCTGATATATCTTGACCCTGAAGTTTTCATATAAGGAGTGGTGTCCCTGAATATGCATATTAAATTCATGAATAGAACAAATACTCTAGTGGCTCTCTTTCTAGAGATTTAGTTAGTAGAAATCCAGGTGCCTCAGATCTGTTAGCTTTCCTGAGGGCATAATTCAGTACAACAAACATTCACCAAGTTGGTACTTTGAGGAGAATATCAAGATTAACAGGAGGTGATTGTTTGGGCACCTGGATGGCTCAGTTGGTTAAGTGACTGACTCTTGATTTTGGCTCAGGTCATGATCTCAGGGTGGTGAGATCCAGGCCTGCATGGCACTCTGGACTGGGGGAGGAGCCTGCTTAAGATTCTCTCTCTCTCTTTCCCTCTGCCCCTCCCCCGCTAAAAAAAAGCCCAGAAAACAAGAGGTGATTGTTGTCCCCAAGGAATTTGCATTATAGTGAAGAGTGCGCTCCCACATAAGCTTAATATCAATTACATCGAACTCAGTGCTACAACAGGACTCTAATGAGAAAGCAGAGATGGGTGAGAGCCCAGGACTCCTGCGGGAAGAGGACGGGTCTAGACTGGGGGCCACTGAGAGAGAAGATGGTTTAACATTCTGATAACTTAATTCCTTTTTTCTTTCTAAGTAACACGTCGTGTTGTTGACATCCTTTCTGCAAGATCTAAGAGGCCCTATGGAATCAGTATTCCCAAAAAGTCCCCCAGAGTTTTGAAACCCATTGAAAGCATAAACACTGGGGAATGCTGGCCCAGTCATTCAGAATTCTGGGGAGTAGGAGTCAAGAGTCTTCCGAACCAGAGGTGGCGCTGTTACACAGGGGCCGTCTCGCCCAGGTTCAGGAATTCCCGTTGTCCCCAAATGGGTAATGCTACAGCCTCACGTTTTTGGTGGTTGGTATCGAAACACATTGGATGTAAAGCCACCGAAAGAGTAGTAGATAGTAAAGAAAGAAACTGATCATTAAAACATGATTATAGGGGCGCCTGGGTGGCTCAGTCAGTTAAGCGTCTTGCCTTCGGCTCGGGTTATGATCCCAGGGTCCTGGGACCGAGCCCTGCATGGGGCTCCCTGCTCCGCTGGAGGCCTGCTTCTCCCTCTGCCTCTGCTTGTGTCCCCTCTCTCACTGTCTCTCTCTCTCTCTGTCAAATAAATACAATCTTTAAAAATAAATAAATAAATAAATAAATAAATAAATAAAACATGATTATAACCAGTTTTTCCAACAAAGCCTAGACGGGCTAGGCCAAGCCCTGAGAGTGAGCAAATGAGAGACTTACAGATATTTCCACGCCCAAAAGCCTCATTTGTGTCGAGGGCGCCTTATGACTTTAGTGCCATCTGTTCCTTTGAAAGCTCTTCCTTTTATTTTATTTCCATGTTTATAATTCCCAGCATATATAGTTCCATAATGGGGGTTTACCATACCCAGAATGCCGGTACCAGGGATAATGCCAGTAGAAGGATCGCCAGGTGTTGTAAAGAAGGTGTGTGTCCTTTCACGGCAGAGAACTTGAGCATAGGTGCGAATGTGCCCAGCCGTCCAGCAAACACACGAGAGCAGATGCAAAATGAGCAGGCAGGAAACACTCGCTTTGGGACCGAGGACAACCTCAGTGTACGCGTGGCAAGCCTAGCTGGAAGGTTCGGGTACCAGCGTTAGAGGCGGGGAAACTGCACCACGACTAACAGCACCACAGCACCTACACCCCTGCAAAGTAATGTTGCAAAAGCTCTCTGGGAAAGGGCTCTAGACTCGTGTGATTCCACGCAGGGGGAGCTGTTGGTCGTGGCTCTGGGGACGCTCATGGCTATTGTCACGGTCGTCATTTTACTGCGGTGGCAGTTGCCAAACCAAAACAGAAAATGAAGAGAACAACTTCTATGAAAATACTTCCTCCCCAGCACACAAAACTTGTTGACTGAGTTGGGGTTGTATTCTTTCTAGGCCTCTGCCATCCTCTGGGCTGTCAAACGCATAAGATTTGTGGGTGGCAAGATGAGGTCATCTGTATTCGGCAGCTTGTGGTGATTGCCACTCCCGGCCCTGCTCAGAGGTTGAGATTCTTGCAGGAAATGGGATCTGAGCTTACAGATGAAAGCCTCACTTTTCTTTTCCATTGAGATCCCAATACTGTCCCCTTTCGCGGGATGACAATTGTGCTGTCACCAACATTATGTCATACTATCTCCCTTGAAATGGCCTCATTGAAGCGTGTGAGCGCAGCTGCGAAAACAAAACCGATGTTACCGTGAGCTCTGTAAATCCTCGAGGCACATATTAGTGAGTTTGCCTTTTTAAAGTACTGTCAAAAATGTAATGGCAGAGGCGTGGCCACTGCAAGTGAGTCAAGAGTAGCATTCAAGAGGTCGGGAGGCAGTGAGAGATCAGGCCTGGCCGCTGGGCTCCTGTTGTGCGCCTCCCCAGTGTGTCAAAGTGGGCGCTCCACGGCAGCTTCGGGAAACGTGCCCCTGGACAGCCCGGGGAGAAACTGCCCCTCTGCCTTGCTGAGTCACGCTTAGACCACAGGATGGGGGGGGGGGGTGCTTGTATAACCAGGTTATCACCAGCGGATGACCAAGGGCAGATCAAGTGATGGTATCATATTCTGGACACAGCATTGACCCTGGCGCTCTCCAGATCTGAAAGGTGGAGTCCCAGCTACAACCTGTGATCCCAAATCTGGAGAAGCATCAACAACCAAATAGAACAAATGTACAAGGATCAGATACTGTCAGCTGGCGGGGCAAAGCAACAGAAGGCTCCTGGTGTTGGAAATAAGCTTCAGCTGACAGGGGGTGGTGTTGAGGGACAGGAGAGGATGAGGCATGACTAAATGTGGATCGAAACATCAGCCAAAGGAAGGTTCGCTTCCTATATTCCACAGATGGCAAGCACCGGCGAACTCACCGAACTGCGTACTTTGGGGACACCAGCAGTGACGTCATCCATACTTGCTGTGTGAAGTGCCCCTTCTGAGAACCGGGGGCACACACCTGTACAGCCGCAGACGGGGTGGGCTGTGGGCAGTTGGGGCCGCAGGCTGCCCTGCTTCACGGAGAGCTAGCATTGTGCCTGGAGCTCTCCTGGCAGCTTCGCTTGCTCTCTTGCTCTTTGTTTTCGTTGTTTGCGGTGTTAAAATGGGCAGAGAGGAAAATAAGAAAAGGAAGGTCACCATGTTGGGGTGCCTCCTTCAGAGAGCTGCATCTGGCAGCAGCCGACTGGTCAGCGGGCATCTCTTCCCAGGATGCATCTGTCCTTCCAAAATGGAAGGCTATTCTGAGGCACATTCTCACCCAGTGAGGGAACGACGTGCGTGGTGTGACGTGGGGCTGTGTGACAAGCACCATACACTGGGTAGCTTAAACACCGGAAATTTATATTCTGACAGTTCTGGAATCCGGAAGTCTAAGATCAACGTGTCGGCAGGACTGATTTCTTCTGAGGCTTCTCTCCTTGGCTTGTAGATGGCTGTGTTCTCCCTGGGTCCTCACGTGGTCTTTCCTCTGAGCATATCTGTGTCTCACCTCCTCTTCTTTTAAGGACACCCATCCTATTAGATTAGGGCCCACCCTCCATGATCTCATTTAACTTAATTACCTCTGCAAAGTTCTCGTTAACTTACACACAGTCACATTTTGAGGTTCTGGGGGTTACAACTTCAACATGTGAATTTGGGGGGCACACAATTCAGCCCATCCATAACACATAGCACCCTCAGAGTCTGTGCCTCCCACCAGCTAAACTCAGGCATGCTTACTGGGCTGACTAGACAGAATTGCAGGGGTGTAACTAGGGGGACCACTCAAGAACCTCGAACCCTGGACCATTTGGACCTGGCTTCAGAGCTCTAGTGTAAAATTCTGTCACTAGTCCTTTTTTTTGCATTTCAAAACAGCTCTTCATGTCTTCTACAAGGGACAAAGTTTCAAGCTGCTATGGAAATTTTTTCCCCCCCGGGGGGAAAGAGTGGATTTCTTCCTTTAGTTCTTCCAAAAGAAGTTTCCAGGGTGTAGGGCATTTCTTAACATCCATATGAGGTCCTCATTATTGTGTCTGTTTTGCAGACAAAACACTTTGCCAGGAAGTCTTTGGCAGAGGCAGCCCTGGAGCTCAGAAATTCCAGGCTCCTCAAGCCTCAGTGAGACAGATGTGAGCAGTTACCAGTGCCCACGCGCACTGCCTGACTGCACGTAGCGACGCGATGCACGTAAGAAGGCCCTGGGCTGCTTCCTGTGATCAGAGAGGGAGGGCACCACTGCCCGTGCGGGGCTTTGGCTGGAACAACGGGAAGAGGGCCGCTGTGATTTGAAAAAATGCAGAGAGATTTTTTTTTCTTAAAGATTTTATTTATTTATTTGAGAGAGAGAGAGAATGAGAGATAGAAAGCACGAGAGGGACGAGGGTCAGAGGGAGAAGCGGACTCCTCGCCGATCAGGGATCCCAACGCGGGACTCGATCCCGGGACGCCAGGATCATGACCCGAGCCGAAGGCAGTCGCTCAACCGACTGAGCCACCCAGGCGCCCTGCAAAGAGATTTTTAATGGAGCAGGGAAGTTACAGCTACATCACTGGGGCTTGCCCATGCATCTGGTTTATTTTATATTATGTCTGACCTACGTGTGTGAGGCTGTAGATTCTTCCATGTTTAGTAAAAACACTGAGCAAGAAGGCACAACTGAATAAATACCCAGATAGTCAAGACCCGATTTTTAATGTTGGTCAAAAGGTACACGCCTTGGCAGTTGTCTCATTATTTCGAAGCATGAAGACTGAAGACCTGATTTTGTTGCCTTCATGCAATCAGTTATCGAAGTGTTTTCAACTTTGGTCTTCTTTATACTCGTGGGATTTTTCTTTTTTTTAAAAAAAAAGAGGGAAAAAATAGAAGGCAATGACATATGCAGAAAAAAACTGATTTGGACTAAAACTCCTTAAGCAGATATTTTTATTTCTATGGAGACATAAGTTTACTAACAATTTAAAAAGAGATGAAAATGTATGGTGTAAGTTTTTTTTTTGAAAACGTCTCTCAAAGTTTCCATAAGTGTCTCTGTTTATAAACAACTTTAAAATTAATTTCATTGCCTTAGGTGCCAGGAATTTAGACTCAAACAAGGGACATCTGGATATACTCATTAAATGAAATGGACACTGAATGAGGCATCGTTCTGTGGAAGTTAAGAGGAATACACTGATGTTTTCTTAAATGCTTGAATATACCAGCACAAAGTGTTTTGTTTTTTTTTCAGAGATAAATGTTAATTCACTCTGAAATAGCGTACATAGAATAAGTGTTACAATATTTCTAAATTAGCTGTTTATAAAATAAAATACCGTAGGGGATGAGGAGTCTTCCGTTGGAGAGTGAGGGCATTCGCGTTCACTAGAACTTCTCAACTCAGAGCAAACAAACTCATACATAGGCTCGCTTTAATCATGAAGGCAGTGTCTAACTTACAGTCTACTTAATCTACAATGCAAAAAGGAAATGCAAGTTCTAATTTCTCAAGTTTAGAATGTGCAATTTTGGAAAGGCCATGTTGTTTCAAAGCAAAGGAAGAGGAAGAAAACCCTGCTGTAATCACTATGCCTGAGCTAATTCTGCTCTCATTTAAAAAAATGTTCTGAGACTGCTATGCACTGAATATTCATATCCCCCCAGATTTCATCTGTTGAAATCCTAACCCCCAATGTGCTGGTGTTGGGAGGTGGGGCCTTGGGGAGGTGATGAGGTCATGAGGGAGGAGCCCTTGTGAATGGGAGGGGTGCCCCCCAGAGAGCGCCCTCGCGCCTTCTGCCGTGTGGGGACACAGCAAGAGGAGGCCATCTATGAACCAGGAAGTGGGGCCTCCTCACCACACCCCAAATGTACTACGCCTCGATCTTGGACTCCCCGGCCTCCAGAACTTCACCAGATAAACGTCTGCTGGTTATAAGCTGTCCAGCCTGCGGTGTTCTGTCGGAGCAGCTTGAATGGGCTAAGACAGGCACTTTGGGGTAAAGAGGCTTGGCTTTTGGACACATTTTATTTCTGAACACTTATCACCCACCAAGCCCTAAATAAATAACCTGGAAAAAGTGGGGAAAACACCTATTTACCCTGAAAGCTGAGGAAACAAATCTCAAAATGGCGGAAATAAACTTGTCCCCGGACGCATGGCACGGCTCCCAGGAAGTAAATGGTCGAGTCCTGGCCCCCGTGGTGGTGTCTCTGGGCTGGGAGGGCTGAGTTCTGGAGGAAAGAGTGGGCCGTGAGACTAGCCTGGAAGGTGCCGTGTGCGGTCTGGCTGGGCAGATCCCCCAGCCACAGTGCCCGCTCAGGACTCGGAGACCCAGGCTGCTGGGATGAGTGAGGAGCTGTGGTTCCTAGCTTGGGAGAGGACGTAAGTGTGGAGGTGATTGTAACCGTGGTAAGCAGCCTGGTGAAGCTGAACAAGAGACTGCTGGCAGTGGTGGGAGCAGCGGTGCTGGATGGTGGCCCGTCTTTGGGGACACAGCACCAGCTATAGAGATGAGCCTGAAGACGCAAGTATGCAGATGCCAGCTAGGAGGCCTCCCCGTCATCCCGGTGCCAGGCAGAGTGGTTCCACTATAGACGGAGCCCAAACCCCCTAGTCAGCGGAGCCAGTTGCTCTCCTGCTCTCCCTGCTACCCTCAGGCTGCCTCACTGACCAGCAACCATCAGCAAGCAAGAATAAAACTAATACGCCGTCCACGGAAAGATTCTTCCTCATGAAATCCGACAGGTCAGATTCAGAGAAAGTGTATATTTTTGAAAAACATTTGAGGCAAAAAATACGAATTCCAGACAGCATCTACTCTTTACTGTCAACATTAAAAAAATATGGTCTCCATAAAATTAGATGAACTGTAAAATGAGGTGACAGTGGAAGATAATGCTGAGATATAGGGAGAACCGTTCGGAGAAGTAAATGAGATTTTGAATAAATGTTTTAGAACCAAGCAGATAATATCAGAGTGTCATAATGCATTCAAAGCAATGAAGAGCAGAATTATGCCAAAAATGCCAGAAATTATTTCAGTGATAGAGAATACAGCCTAGGAAATATATATATATATATATATATATATATATATATGTATGTATGTATAATGCAAAAAATAAAGCAAAAAAGGAAAAAGAATATGCAGTATTTCGTATATATACAATGGAGATCCAATATGTGGATAACTGTATTTCTGAAGACGATACCAGAACAAATGGACCAAAGCAATATTCAAACACATAGAAAACTTCCTAAAGACCTCAATCTCCCAGTCAAAATAGTTCACTGGGTACAAGGCAAAATGAAGAGATCCGAACTCTTAATAAGCCCTGGTGAAAGTTCCAAAATGTATGTAAAATTAAGAACTCTATGAATGCCCTGAAAGAAGATTGCATACAAAAAAAAAAAAAAAGGAAATGCAAACTGGTCTCAGAGTTCCGTTTTATTTTTTTAAGATTTTATTTATTTATGAGAGAGAGAGACAGACAGAGTGGGGGGAGGAGCAGACAGAGAGGGACAAGCAGACTCCCCACTGAGCGTGGAGCTGACATGGGGCTCTATCTCAGGACCCATGAGATCATGACCTGAGCGGAAACCAAGTGTCAAGACACTTAACTGACTGAGCCACCCAGGCGCCCCCAGAATTCCTTTTTTTTTTTTATAATATAGATCCTAAAATCAGTGACGCAATCCATGTCTATAGAGTTTTGAGGGAGAAACTTTGTGACCCCAAATTCCTTATGTAGCCAAGTTGTCTGTCACTCTCAACATTTTCAGAGATTCCAGGGCTCAAAATATACAATCCGTGTACTTTTCATGGGGGGAACCACTCAGATGTGGTCCACAGTCTGGTACCATCATGTCACCTGGGACCTTGTTGAGAATGCAGAATCTCAGAACCAGGCTCTACCCCAGATCTACTGAATCAGAATCTGCATTGTAACAAGATCACCATGTAATTTATATGCACATTAAAGTTCAAGAAGTACTGCTTTAATAAACCAAGTAATTGATCAAAATGTAACCCCCCCCAAACAGTAAAGTCACAGCTAAGGACTGCAATGAACATTTAAATTAAATACCATAGACTCAAATCTTAATAAATGTATGTTGAAAGTTTACACATACATTTATATAACATAAATCATAACCTGAAAATTAATGTCTAAAATTTAACATAAATAGGGAAAAGGAGTAGATGACAGGAAATAAAATGAGCCTATTGTGTCTTATGGTTCAAAGGTATTCAATTGAATTCTTAATTTGGGACGTTTTATCTTTGAATTGGTAGACAAGTATGTCTTCAAATGTGTTCTTGAAACTCTTAAAGATAATGATGACCAAATTATAAAGTAGCTATGTAACAAACTATTTGAGAGGGAAAAATTCATAATTCATAATGTAAAAGAAAAAAGAAAAAATTTAAAAATTGAAGAATGAGCCAGAATACATTCTTTGTGAAAATAAAGGTAAATGGGATTAGCTCCCTTATTGAAAGAATTAGTCAGATTTTTGTCAATGAAAATAGTTTTATTGCTTATCTTCAATTCAAAGAAAATGGGAAGTACAAAGCAGACACAAAAATTCACCTGAGGTGCCATTATACAATTATACATTGCTATTGTAAACAATGCTGCAATGAACTTGTGAAGTTTTACCAATTGCTCAGTCAAGGGGTATACTTATTTAGATTTAAACTACCTATTGCCAAATTACAACTAAGAAGCATTTTTTAAAATGAAATTTAAACTGTTTCCAATTACAAAAGTGGTATGAAGACAGGCTCATTGCAAAAAATTCAAATGAAAACTGTTAACTGTGTATGTATGGCGCACACACACACACACACACACACACACACACACGCGGCCCACTCTAATCCCACCCCTCTCCTTGTGTCAGCCATGATCACAGTTTAGTATGTATAGCAGATAGGATTTCGAAAGGCAGAGAGAGCATTTCATGCAGAAAGCGTAGCATGAGCAACATCTGGCAGGGGCAAAAGGAGACCAGCCTGTCTGGAGCAGGGTTACACAAGGCAAGACATAAATTTGCAAAAGCAGAGGGATCTGTGAACCCCAGGCAAAGGATGTGTGGTGTCATGTCATAGGAAATATAGAGCTGTTCTTTATTTGGGGGCAAAGCAGTGACATGACAAAGCTGCTTCTTAGATTCTTTTAGATTATCCCTTTATTAATGTTTATTATTTATTAATCATTAATTTATTGGCCATTAATCATTAATTAGACTGTCATGGCCAAAATTGTTGTGCATGGAACTGGTAGTAATAACCAAGATCCTGGGGAGAGACTCCGGGCAGGAAGTGGTGAAGGCCAGAGCTAAAGAGTGGTAGGAAAACTAGAGGAAGACGTGTGGAAGGAGACTTCTCCATAAGCTGACAGGTGACCTACTGGAAATTATCAACACGTCCAGAAGTAATGAGCTTGAGTACTGTATGGATACATGGCTGAGCATGACAGCTTCTTAAGATAATTGTTCTCTTTGTTTACCCAGCTTCCATTCCGTTGTCAAGTGCTCTCATATCCTCCCTACTCTGACGCCGTACCTCTCTCTGCCTTTGCTCCCTCGTGACTAAACCACCAGCCTGGCCAAATCCAACACCTTGTCTACCCTGTGGCTGCACTACGCAGCAGATTCACTGCGGAGCTGCGGCCAGAGAATATTCTGGCATGTCACATTGACTTCAAATGAGTCCTCAAGGCCATCAGGCAATCATACCACCCTGCCCTGGTCCCTCACTTTCCCATCCTTTTCTAGACCTCTATTTCAGACTTCTCTTCCCTCCCCAAACCTCTAGTACTTCCCCCATCTTGGGTCTCAGCTTCCGACATTGCTTCCTGTTACCATGACAAAGGAGAAGCAATCGGAAGAGAGTAAATGCAGGTTCCCACCACAACCACAGCTCCCCACCTCTCTGGACCATTGCTCACCCCTGTGCTTGGCTCCTCTTATCACAGGCAACTGGCCGTGCTCCTTGGGCCAGCTCACCTCTCCCCTGAGCAGCTCATGACATCCCCCCACACTCCCCAGGAAGAGCGCCCCACAAATCCTCCCCTCTCTCTCCCGCACCATCACTGCTTCCTTCTTTTCTGAACCAGCCTACAAACATGCTGGCTTTTCTTCCATGTTAAAGAAACAACACCCTCTCGGCGACACTCTCCCTTCCTGTTGTGTTCCTTTTTTATTTTTTTTTACAAGAGAAGTTCTTAAACTTATATATACTCATTTCTCTGCTTCCTGTCTTCCTACCCCTCTTGAGGCCACTCCAATCTGATTTTTGCTGCCACCTCTCCACCCAGACTTACCACGATCAAGGTCACTGTGACCTAAACATTGCCCCATTCAGAGCCAAGTGTTCACGCCCATCACACCTGATCTGTCGGTTGGATGACATGTGAATGCGCTGTCCACCCTGGCACATATTTGAGAGGGAAAGGGGTTCTCGTGATGATTACACCTGGTCCCCAGGTGCAAACGGGGATTGTCCAGGGCAAGTGAAGACATATTAGCAGATTTGCAGCGTCTATGCACTCCTTCCTCGTTGAAACATTTCCACTCTTGCCCTTCAGGGCAATGGGTATCAGCTGTCCTCCTACTGTGCTGGCAGCTCCCCGTCAGTCTTTTTTTCAGGATCCTCCTCATCTGCCGGTCTTCTCAACAGTGAGGGGTCCCAGGGCTCAGCCCTTGAACCTCTTCTCTTGTCTAGACTCTCTTGCACAGGGATGCCATCCTGTCTCATGACCTTAAATTTCATCTACATGCTAATGACCCTCAAATTCCTATCTGGCCCCATCTCTCCCCTGAACTCGAATATCCAACTGCCTACTTCGTGTCTCTACAGGCATCTCCAACTTCACATGTTCAGTTTTGAATGACTATTTCCCCCCAAACCTGTTTCCCATCAAAGTGAATGACATCTTGATCCTCCTGGTTCCTTGAGCTACAAACCTCCACGTCATCCTTAACTCCTGTCTTTGTCACACAACCCTCATCGGTTCAAGCAGCAAATCCTACTGGCATTTACATAAAAAAATGTGACTCACCAGCTGGGATGCCCGTAACCGTGCCCTAAACCGGTCACCTCACTTCCACGCTGCCCTCCTCCTGTTCCTCAACACAGTTCTCCGCACGATGCTGCGGAAACCCTCCAGTGACGTCCCTTCTCATTCATAAAAGCCAGCCTTCCTTCTCCCTCTGAACTGCCTGACTCTGGCTGTCACTCTCTGACCGCCTCTGCTGAGACTCTCCCCTTCAGCCCTTCCGCTCCAAGTCCCCTGCTGTGGCCATGCCCTCTGCTGGGATGCTCTTCCTTCAAATAGTCACTTCTGTTACTCCCTCGCTGCCCTGACATCTTTACTCAAACACCACCTCCCCCGTGCACCCTTCTTAAAACGTCAGTCCCATCTGATCCCTAACACTTCACATCCCCCTTCCCTGCCTTCTGTTTGCTCCTTGCCACTTACCCCGGACTAACAGTCTGTATCTCCCTGATCTGGAAGTTCTTTGAAGGCAGGGGTTTTTGTCTATTTTAGCCATTGCTGACTCCCCAGCACCTAGAAATGTGCCTGACACAAACTACACACCGATATGTGTTTGAGTGAATTTTCCTGCAGCTGGGTACCCAACATAGAGGAAGACATGCAGCTGTTACAGCAAGTCAAGGAAACCAGACATTTATCTTTGCACGTGAAATACTACCTAACCTTAATAAAGCTGTTCACGAAGACTTCTGCAAAGCATTAATGGCACAAGATATACCACAAGTAAAAAGCAGTCTGTGAGCAAATAAGTTAGGGAAACACTGCATCGGATACTGTTGGGGATTCACAGGATGTGTTTACATATTCAGATCGCTGAGAAATCCTTTGGTGAGCACACTTGTATCTTCTCATTTCTTCCCCATTCTCACTTCGTCTGGCCATTCTTCCACTCTTCCCGGCTTCTTGGCACACCTTCTCTGGGTTTGTAGTCACATCCCCAAATTTGAATGAGAGTGCAGGGCGCTCGGTCCTAATGTAGGGAGACCTCTGTTGGAAGCTAGCTTAGTGAAGAAGCCGGTGTCATGCAGAAGCCATTCCTGCAAGGGTGGTGGCAGGGTGGCAGCTGCAGAGGTTGAATCCAGTGTCCTGAACCCAGGGTGGGACAAGCAGAGTGTGCACCCAGAGGTGGTAGCAGGGGCGGCTCCATCTGAGCAGTACTGTGGTGTGATCTGGGCATTGTTCCTGGTTGTTTGTTGAAACCCAGTGTTCTGCAAACATGGTGGGCTCAGAAGGTCAGAAGCCTTTTCTTTCTTTCTTTCTTTTTTTTTTTAAGATTTTATTTATTTGAGAGAGAGTGAGAGAGAGAATGCGAGTGGGGGAGGAGTAGAAGAGGGGCGAGCAGACTCCATGCTGAGCTCGGAGCCCGATGATGCAGGACTGGATCCCAGGACCCTGAGATCATGACCTGAGCCGAAATCAGGAGTCAGACGCTTAACCCACTGAGCCACCCAGATGCCCCTAGAACCCTTTTCTCAAGAACCCCCCTATTAACTTCCAGGGAATACCAGAATCCCTTTGGTGGTCTGTTCCCCATCTGTATTCTCAGGTTCCACCAGGACCCCCTCCAGGAGCCCAGGGCCAGAGAGCCCAACTGTGCATCATCTAATCCCAGGGCTTCTCAACACTGGGTGTGGGGCCAGGGTATTGGTACTCTTTTCAAGACCCAGCTGATTACAGTATGCAGCTAGAGTCGAGAACCACTAGTTTAGGTAAACCATTTTCGTGGATTCTGACTTTGGAATCGTGTTCTGGGACTCAGGCGGCCTCGAAGAGCTGGTTTCTAAGCACCATGAGTGTAGTATGTCTCCCTGCTCATATGAAACATCGCAGACCATGGCCAAGGCCCCCACGGCCAGCTAGGCCACCCAAGGGAAGAGTAGAGCTGCTGAGAAGACCTCGGTGAGAAGTCCGCTCTCCTGCTCCCAAGCCCAGGTGCTGACGTGCGAGTCTCTGCATCAGCCTGTTGGCCTTGTACCCCGGGAGTCCGCGGGAGAACGTGGGAGAATGGATTGCTGCCACAATCACACCCACCGGATGAGGAGCCGGGAACGTGACTGGTCAGAAGGAGCAGCAGGTGCAAGGACTAAAGGGAGCCACGGTGAAGACCCTGAGCCAGATGCCCGTGGACTTGGACAATAGCACAGTTGTTCCCGCTCAGTGGTCACAAGCCGTTCAAGAACGTTTAGTGTCCCCCCTGGCATGGATCCCACATGGATTGTGATCTGAATCTATTATGTTAACAACGTGTTTCTCCGTGCTCATTGACCGTCCAGGAGGAGGTGGGCCATGTGGCCCAAGGAGGTTATGTGGGCAGCGAGTAAATATCACATCTCCGTTAACCACTTTCAAACACTGAAAATAGCTCTTCTTCTCCAGGTGAGTCCAGCCTGGGACATTGCTTCAGTCTTTAGACTGCTTCTGTAGACATTCCCTGATGCAAGCAGTCCTCTAGCTCTGCCCTGCTCCTCAGCCATCACATTTGAACAGTCACATAGGCTCATTGAGAAAAATGGTTTCTCCTCTTTAGATGCACCTTCCAGAAGAATGTTCTGACCAACAGAACAACAGGATGTAAATGCTTTGAATACCTGCCTAAAAGTAGCATTTTCAGCCCAATAATAACTCAGGATGCACCTGTTAAAGTGGTTCCAATGGTGGCATTTTCATTTCTGTATTAACAGAATGTTCTGTGGGGTCCTCTTCCCAAAGTAATGACACACTGGGGTTTCATTTTACTCTCAGGAGGTGGAAAATGCAAGCTGTAGTTTCCCTCAGCAGCAGCTCCTCCCATTTCAGCTCTTGATTGCACTCACTCGGATGACGACAGCTTTACAAACAAGAGGCTTTGCACACCCCGTGGGCTGCCCATTGGGATGAGGGCACAGCCTTTGAAGGCTAAAGATTTACAGTAAAAGGGCTGTGTAACACCACCATTTGTTCACAGTGGTAATACTTGATACTAGCCTCCATACCTCCAGCCTTCTCTGCTTGGGACAAGGCTGTGATTGTAAGGGTCCTTCCTGAAAGAAGTCCTCATCTGAGAGCCAACAACTCTGACTTTTCATTTAGTCCTTCATGCATTCATTCAACAAACACGTCTAAGCGGCTGCACCGGACATCATGCTCACAACCCGTACCCCGTGAAGCCTACAGGGGAAGCCGGACACTAAGCAAACAGTCACACAAACCAATAATGACTGTTCTGTTCAGGGGAATGGAGAGAAGGGATAGTTATGATGAGAGCATAGCGGAGGTAAGGGCTGAGCCCTGCTGGGGCTCAGCAAAGTCTTCCCTGAGAAAGTTATATTCACTTCCTGGTGTAAAAACTCCATGTTTCCATCCACTCTTAGGCTTCTTTGAGCTGGAAGTCAGCCTGCTCAGAAGTGAGATTCTAAGCTGGGGCACTTGCAACTGCCTCCCTATGAAGTAGCACTTCCGTTCTTTGTGAGGGCTGGGAGCTCAGAGGAAGGGGCCAGTGATGCTGAGCCACTCAGGGGAAGGGGTGCTGGATGGCTTGTGCAGGAAAGGCAAGGGCTGTGATTAGCCCGGAGAAGGGAGAGTCCTTCCAGGCACAGGGAGTAGCCTGATGTATATTTGGAAAAGAGTAAGTCATTTAGTTTTCCTAGAGCCTGGGAGAGAGACCTGGGTGGAAAGATGGGTTCCTTCACCCAACACTTGCTGAATGTCCACCATGTGCCAGGAGTTTGGGTTCTAGGGAGTGGTGACCATGACAGATAGGGCTGTCCTTCACGGGGCTTACTGATGGGCAGGAGAGCCAGTGAACTAACTTAACACATGCATCTGCAACAGAAGGACATCAGATTGTGCAAAGGGCTGTGCGGAAACCATGCTGCACAGTGACGGAGACAATGGGGTGAGCAGAGGGAGGCTGTGCTAGAGGGATGCTCGGGGACGGTATCCCTGAGGAGGCGATGTGGGGGCTGAGAGAGTTGAGGGGGCCACGAGGCCAGTCACAGGCAGGGAGAGGAAACAAGCCTGAGGCACTGTAAGTGGAGGGTGTTAAGAATCATCCAGAAGGGCTGGAGTCTAGGGGAGCAGAGTGCACAGGGGCATGGGAGGAGACCACGTCTTTCCTGAAGGCCCTTGGAAGCCAAGGCAAGGAGTTAGGACCGCATCCTAAGAAAAAAGGAAGCCACCCAAAGGAAGTTAAGTGACAGTGTAATGGTTCAATTCTAGCTGCTGTATGAAAACCAGACTGGAGGGACTCACGGGCGAGTTACATCAGGAGGCTCTCATAGCAGGAGAGTGGAAGAGAGTACGTTGTTGGAGATGTGTTTCAGAAATGGAAGGGACAGAGCCCGCTTGGATGAGGTGGGGGCTGGGGTGGGGCCCAAGACACAGCCATAAGGAAAAGGAAAAGGAAGGTGTGCAGCCTGTGAGCAAAACCCCCGGGAAGCAGCACTTACCAAGTGGAGACACTGAAGGACGAGCAGACAGCTATGGGGAGTCCTGAGTTTGGTTTCGACCATGCTGGTAAGATAAACAAGCGGTGATATCAAATAGATAGCAAGAGCTTGGAGAAAGGCCTCAGCTGGTATATGCACTATGGAGTCATCATCATGGAGGTAATGTCTAAAGCCATGGCTCTGAGTGAGGTCACCTGGGGGTGGGGGGTGAGTGTAGCAAGAGGACAAGTGGGCTGGAGGCTAAGCCCTGAGAAACAAACACCTTGAGGGGTTGAGATGAGGGGCCTGAGGAGTGGCGAGTAAGGTAGGAGGCAAATCAGAGAAGGGGCCACCAGTCTCGATCATGAGTGGATCCAGATGCAGCCGATGTTGCTTGCAGGAAGCCCAGTAAGATGAGGAGAGCCAAGTGTTCCTCTGACTCGCCAATGTGGACACCTTTGGTGACTTTGGTGTCTGGTGGGTGTGGGAGTCATAGTGGCCTCGGCTCAAGAATGAGTGGAACATGAAATGCAGAGAATTCTTTTTTTTAAAGATCTTATTTATTTATTTGAGAGAGAGAGAGCATGAGCCGGGGGAGGGCTAGAGGGAGAAAGACAAGCAGACTCCCTGCTGAGTGGGGAGCCTGAGATCATGACCTGAGCCAAAGTCAGACGCTTAACCAACTGAGCCACCTGGGCGCCCCAAATGCAGATATTTCTTGAAAGATTTTGCTATGAAAGAAAAGTAAGGAATTGAGATAGTAGCTGGGATATTGTGAGGCTAAGGGAGGTTTTTTTATGTTTAAGTTAGGAGATCTAAAGTATTTTGTACATGCATGGAAATGTCTAGGAGAGACAGAGCAGCTCATAATCCATACCAGAGAGAGAGAGAAGATCCTGGAAGGAGCAAAGCCTTTGGAAAGATGAGCTGGGATAATGTCAGTTTCTTCTGGCTGCTCTGAGAAACCACCGTGAACTTAAACAGCACACATTTATTCTCTTGCAGTTCTGGAGGTCAGAAGTCCAAAATGAGTTTCACTGGACCAAAGTTTGTCAGTAGGGCCAAAGATCCCTCTTGGAGCCCTAGGGGAGAAGCCATTTCTTTGCTTTTTTGTTTCTAGAGCTGCATTCCTCCACTCATTGTTGCTTCATCCATCTTCAAAGCCAGCCGTGAAGCATCTTCAAATCTCTCTCTGCTCTGCTTGCCTCCTATACTCCTCGTGTAGTCAAATTTCCTTCTGCCTTTCCCTTATAAAAACACTGTGATTACATTTCAGGCCTACGTAGATATTCCAGAATAATCTCCCCACCTGAAGATCCTTAATCTAATTGCATCTGCGAAGTCTCACTAGTCCTATAGTAACAGTCAGAGGTCCCAGGGATTAGGACCTGGGTATCTGGGCAGGGGAGGGTGTGCATTACTCAGCCAGCCGTGAATGTGCCCTAGAGCACTGTACAGGACGGTCCTTTGCTAGGAGAGGGATACTTCCTTCACTTTTTTTTTTTTTAAGATTGTATTTATTTATTTGACAGAGAGAGCATAAGCCGGGAAGCGGCAGGCAGAGGGAGAAGCAGATTCCTGCTGAGCAGAGTGCCTGATGCGGGGCTCAATGCCAGGACCCTGGGATCATGATCTGAGCCGAAGGCAGACGCTTAACCGACTGAGCCACCCAGGCGTCCTCCTTCACTCTTTTTTTTTTTTGAAAACATTTTTAAATTTTTTATTGTTATGTTAATCACCATACCTTACATCATTAGTTTTTGATGTAGTGTTCCATGATTCATTGTTTGTGCATAACACCCAGTGCTCGATGCAGAACGTGCCCTCCTTAATACCCATCACCAGGCTAACCCATCCCCCCACCCCCCTCCCCTCTAGAACCCTGTTTGTTTTTCAGAGTCCATCGTCTCTCATGGTTCATCTCCCCCTCCGACTTACTCCCCTTCATTCTTCCCCTCCTGCTAGCTTCTTCTTTTTTTTTTCTTAACATGTATTGCATTTTTTGTTTCAGAAGTACAGATCTGTGATTCAACAGTCTTGCACAATTCACAGCGCTCACCATAGCACATACCCTCCCCAATGTCTATCACCCAGCCACCCCATCCCACCCCCCCCACCACTCCAGCAACCCTCAGTTGGTTTCCTGAGATTAAGAATTCCTCATATCAGTGAGGTCATATGATACAGGTCTTTCTCTGATTGACTTATTTCACTCAGCATAACACTGTCTAGTTCCATCCACATCGTTGCAAATGGCAAGATCTCATTCCATTTGATGGCTGCATAATATTCCATTGTATATATATACCACTTCTTCTTTATCCATTTATCTGTCGATGGACATCTTGGCTCTTTCCACAGTTTGGCTATTGTGGACATTGCTGCTATAAACATTGGGGTGCATGTACCCTTTCGGATCCCTACATTTGTATCTTTGGGGTAAATACCCAGTAGTGCAATTGCTGGATCGTATGGTAGCTCTATTTTCAACTTTTTGAGGAACCTCCATACTGTTTTCCAGAGTGGTTGCACCACCTTGCATTCCCACCAACAGTGTAGGAGGGTTCCCCTTTCTCCGCATCCCTGCCAACAACTGTCATTTCCTGACTTGTTAATTTTAGCCATTCTGACTGGTGTGAGGTGGTATCTCATTGAGGTTTTGATTTGGATTTCCCTGATGCCGAGCGATGTTGAGCACTTTTTCATGTGTCTGTTGGCCATTTGGATGTCTTCTTTGAAAAAATGTCTGTTCATGTCTTCTGCCTATTTCTTAATCGGATGATTTGTTCTTTGGGTGTTGAGTTTAGTAAGTTCTTTATAGATTTTGGATACTAGCCCTTTCTCTGATATGTCATTTGCAAATATCTTCTCCCATTCTGTCGGTTGTCCTTTGGTTTTGTGGACTGTTTCTTTTGCTGTGCAAAAGCTTTTTATCTTGATGAAGTCCCAAGAGTTCATTTTTGCCCTTGCTTCCCTTGCCTTTGGCAATGTTTCTAGGAAGAAGTTGCTGTGGCTGAGGTCGAAGAGGTTGCTGCCTGTGTTCTCCTTTAGGATTTTGATGGACTCCTGTCTCACGCTTAGGTCTTTCAACCATCTGGAGTCTATTTTTGTGTGTGGTGTAAGGAAATGGTCCAGTTTCATTCTTCTGCATGTGGCTGTCCAATTTTCCCAACACCATTTGTTGAAGAGACAGTCTTTCTTCCATTGGACATTCTTTCCTGCTTTGTCAAAGATGAGTTGACCATAGAGTTGAGGGTCCATTTCTGGGCTCTCTATTCTGTTCCATTGATCTATGTGTCTGTATTTTTGCCAGTACCATACTGTCTCGATGATGACAGCTTTGTAATAAAGCTGAAAGTCCGAAATTGTGATGCCACCAGCTTTGCTTTTCTTTTTCAACATTCCTCTGGCTATTCAGGGTCTTTTCTGGTTCCACACAAATTTTAGGATTATTTGGTCCATTTCTTTGAAAAAAGTGGGTGGTATTTTGATGCGGATTTCACTGAATGTGTAGATTGCTCTAGGTAGCATTGACATCTTCACAATGTTTGTTCTTCCAATCCATGAGCATGGAACGTTTTTCCATTTCTTTGTGTCTTCCTCAATTTCTTTCATGAGTATTTTATAGTTTTCTGAGTACAGATCCTTTGCCTCTTTGTTTAGATTTATTCCTAGGTATCTTATGGGTTTGGGTGCAATTGTGAATGGGATCGACTCCTTGATTTATCTCTCTTCTGTCTTGTTGCTGGTGTATAGGAATGCCACTGATTTCTGTGCATTGATTTTATATCCTGCTACTTGACTGAATTCCTGTATGAGTTCTAGCAGTTTTGGGGTGGAATCTTTTGGGTTTTCCACATAAAGTATCATATCATCTGCAAACAGTGAGAGTTTGACTTCCTCTTTGCCGATTTGGATGCCTTTGATTTCTTTTCGTTGTCTGATTGCTGTGGCTAGGACTTCTAATAATATGTTGAATAGCAGTCGTGATAGTGGACATCCCTGCCGTGTTCCTGACCTTAGGGGGGAAAGCTCTCAGCCTTTCCCCATTGAGAATGATATTCGCTGTAGGTTTTTCATAGATGGTTTTTATGATATTGAGGTATATACCCTCTATCCCTATACTCTGAAGAGTTTTGATCAAGAAAGGATGCTGTACTTTGTCAAATGCTTTTTCTGCATCTATTGAGAGAATCATATGATTCTTGTTCTTTCTTTTGTTAATGTATTATATCACAGTGATTGATTTGCGGATGTTGAACCAACCTTGCAGCCCAGGGATAAATCCCACTTGGTTGTGGTGAATAATCCTTTTAATGTACTGTTGGATCCTATTGGTTAGTATTTTGGTGAGAATTTTTGCATCCATGCTCATCAAGGATATTGGTCTGTAATTCTCCTTTTTGATGGGGTCTTTGTCTGGTTTTGGGATCAAGGTAATGGTGGCCTCAGAAGAAGAGTTTGGAAGTTTTCCTTCCATTTCTATTTTTTGGAACAGTTTCAGAAGACTAGGTATTAATTTTTCTTTAAATGTTTAGTAGAATTCCCCTGGGAAGCCATCTGGCCCTGGGCTTTTGTTTCTTGGGAGATTTTTGATGACTGCTTCAATTTCCTTAGTGGTTATAGGTCTGTTCAGGTTTTCTATTTCTTCCTGGTTCAATTTTGGTAGTTGATACATCTCTAGGAATGCACCCATTTCTTCCAGGTTATCTAATTTGCTGGCATAGAGTTGCTCATAATATGTTCTTACAATTGTTTGTGTTCCTTTGGTGTTGGTTGTGATCTCTCCTCTTTCATTCATGATTTTGTGGATTTGGGTCATTTCTCTTTTCTTTTGGATAAGTCTGGCCAGAGGTTTATCAATCGTGTTAATTCTTTCAAAGAACCAGCTCCTAGTTTCATGGATCTGTTCTACTGTTCTTTTGGTTTCTAGTTCATTGATTTCTGCTCTGATCTTTCTTATTTCTCTTCTCCTGCTGGGTTCAGGCTTTATTTGCCCTTCTTTCTCCAGCTCCTTTAGGTGTAGGGTTAGGTTGTGTATTTGAAACCTTTCTTGTTTCTTGAGAAAGGCTTGTATTGCTATATACTTTCCTTTCAGGACTGCCTTTGCTGCATCCCAAAGATTTTGAACAGTTGTGTTTTCATTTTCATTGGTTTCCATGAATTTTTTTAAATTCTTCTTTAATTTCCTGGTTGACCCACTCATTCTTTAGTAGGATACTCTTTAGCCTCCATGTATTTGAGTTCTTTCTGACTTTCCTCTTGTGATTGAGTTCTCGTTTCAAAGCATTGTGGTCTGAAAATATGCAGGGAATAATCCCAAACTTTTGGTACCGGTTGAGACCTGATTTGTGACCTAGGATGATATCTATTCTGGAGAATGTTCCATGGGCACTAGAGAAGAATGTGTATTCCGTTGCTTTGGGATGGAATGTTCTGAATATGTCTGTGAAGTCCATTTGGTCCAGTGTGTCATTTAAAGTCTTTATTTCCTTGTTGATCTTTTGCTTAGATGGTCTATCCATTTCAGTGAGGGGGGTGTTAAATTCCCCCACTATTATTGTATTGTTGTCAACGTGTTTCTTTGCTTTTGTTATTAATTGCCTTATATAATTGGCTGCTCCCATGTTAGGGGCATAGATACTTACAATTGTTAGATCTTCTTGTTGGATAGACCCTTTAAGTGGGATATAGTGTCCTTCTTCATCTCTTATTACAGTCTTTGGTTTAAAATCTAATTTGTCTGATATAAGGATTTCCATTCCAACTTTCTTTTGGTGTCCATTAGCATGGTAAATGATTTTTCACCGCCTCGCTTTCAATCTGGGGTGTCTTTGGGTCTAAAATGAGTCTCTTGCAGACAGCATATTGATGGGTCTTGTTTTTTTAATCCAATCTGATAGCCTGTGTCTTTTGATTGGGGCATTTAGCCCATTTAAATTCAGGGTAACTATTGAAAGATATGAATTTAGTGCCATTTATTGGCTGTAAGGTGACTGTTACCGTATATTGTCTGTGTTCCTTTCTGGTCTATGTTGCTTTTAGGCTCTCTTTGCTTAGAGGAGCCCTTTCAATATTTCTTGTAGGGCTGGTTTCGTGTTTGCAAATTCCTTTAGTTTTTGTTTGTCCTGGAAGCTTATATCTCCTTCCATTTTCAATGACAGCCTAGCTGGATATAGTATTCTTGGCTGCATATTTTTCTCATTTAGTGCTCTGAGGATGTCATGCCAGTCCTTTCTGGCCTGCCAGGTCTCTGTGGATAGGTCTGTTGCCAATCTAATATTTCTACCATTGTAGGTTACATATCTCTTCTCCGGAGCTACTTCCAGGATTTTCTCTTTGTCTCTGAGACTCGTAAGTTTTACTAATAGATGTCGAGGTGTTGACCTATTTTTATTGATTTTGAGAGGGATTCTCTGTGCCTCCTGGATTTTGATGCCTGTTTCCTTCCCCAAATTAGGGAAGTTTTCTGCTATAATTTGCTCCAATATACCTTCTGCCCTCTCTCTCTTTCTTCTTCTTCTTCTGGGATCCCAATTATTCTAATGTTGTTTCATCTTATCGTATCGCTTATCTCTAGAATTCTGCCCTGTGATCCAGTAGTTGTTTATTTCTCTTTTTCTCAGCCTCTTTATTTTCCATCATGTGGTCTTCTATATCACTGATTCTCTCTTCTGCCTCACTTATCCTAGCAGTTAGCGCCCCCATTTTTTATTGTACCTCATTAATAGCCTTTTTTATTTCGCCTTGGTTAGATTTTAGTTCTTTTCTTTCTCTAGAAAGGGTTTCTCTAATAACTTCCATGCTTTTTTTCAAGCCCAGCTCGTATCTTTAAAATCATGATTCTGAACTCTAGGTCTGACATTGTACTGAGTATTGAGTAGGTCCCTGGCAGTCAGTATGACCTCTTGTTCTTTTTGTTGAGGTGATTTTTTTCCATCTTGTCATTTTGTCCAGACGAGAATAGATGAATTAGAGAACAAAATTCTAACAGGGTAACAATGTCTCCAGAAAATATACTCTAAACAAATCAGAAAAGACCTGAAACCGGGGGGAAAGAAAGGGAAAGAAAGAAAAAGAACAAGAACAAGAGAAAAACAAAAACAGAACAAAACAAAAAAAACAGAATATGCTCAAATATGATCAAATATGATCAGGCTGGTGCATAGATCAGTGCCATACACTAGATTTTGGGTGTATTTTGGTCTGTTAGAAGAAAGTGCCTCCCAAAATTTTAAAGAAAGAAAAATATATGTACAACAATAAGGGTTGATATGATGAAGGGATGGAATATGACTGTAAAGATGAAAATTATAAAAAATTTTATAAAAGGAATTGATAAGATGTTTGAAAAAAGAAAGAAGAAGATTTAAAAAAAAGAAAAAAAAAACAGGGAGAGAATATGATCAGGCAGGAGACTAGAACAAAGCCATACACTAGAGATTTAGGGCATAATTTGATCTGTTAAAAGAAACTGTATCTCAAAGTTTTTAAGAGAGAACAACTTACATATATATGCCCAAAATAAGGGTAACTACTATGAAGGGGTAGAATATGACTCTAAAAATGAAAAATAAAAATGTTTTTTAAAAAAGGGATTGATAAAATGTTGGTTGAAAAAGGGAAAAAAATTTTAAAAAAGTTAAAAAAATTAACTTTGAAAGACTAAAGAATCATGGTAAAAAAAGCCATGAATTCTATGTGCAGTATTCCCCTCGCGCTGGAGTTCTCCCGTTCTCCTTGATCGGTAAACTTGGTCTTGGCTGGCTGTTCGTGCTGATCTTCTGGGGAAGGGGCCTGTTGCCATGGTTCCCAAATGTCTTTGCAGGAGGCGGAATTGCCTCGCCCTTGTCGGTCTGGGCTAAGTAATCAGCTCGGGTTTGCTCTCCGGACCTTTTGTTCCCTGCAAGCTTTCGGTACAGCTTTGGAGGAGGAGAGTGAAAATGGTGGCTTCCCAATCTCCACCCCAGAGGAGCCATGAACTCGGGGCCCCGCTCCTCAGTGCGCCCCCAGAGAAAAGCAGTCAGTCACTCCCATGTCCCCGGTCTCCGGCTGCACTCCGTGCTCACCCGGCCTGTGACCAAGCGTTTCTATCTCTGGCACCCGACCCCGTGTGGAGTCTCCAAACCCAGCAGATCCCTGTGGTGCACTCCCGCGCCACTCCTCCTGGGGGAGGAAGGGGAGTCTCCCCGGATCTGCCCTTGTTGGGTCCCTGCTGGAGGAGCAGTGGCCCGACTGGGCCGCGGATCACAGTTTATGGCAACCCTGAGCTGAGAGCCCACGCCTCGGCTCTGTCCCTGCAGCCGGCTTCCCCGCTCCGATACCTGGGAGCTCTGCCGCACTCAGGCACCCCCGGTCTTTCTGTGACCCCGAGGGTCCTGAGACTACACTGTCCCGCGAGGGTGCCACCCCCACTTAGCCACTGGAGTGACGTCCCTCAGCAGAGCTGACTTCTAAAAGTTCCGATTTTGTGCTCCGCGGCTCTAGCACTTGCCAGAAGTGGCCGACGGAGGCCCCCTCCCCCGCCGTCTATCCTCCCGAATATCGCCTCGGATTCACTTCTCCGCACATCCTACCTTCCAGAAAGTGGTCGCCTTTCTGTTCAGAGAGTTGTTGCTATTCTTTTCTCCGATCTCCTGTTGAGTTCGTAGGTGTTCAGAATGGTTTGATCCCTATCCAGCTGAATTCCTGGGACCAGACGAAATCCAGGTCTCCTACTCCTCTGCCATCTTGCTCCCGATCTCTCCCTCCTTCACTCTTTTAACCAGAAGGAAGGAGAAAGGTCTCATGCAGGTTTGTGTAGATTTGGTGGTGCAAATATGAAAGAGTGCTTTTGGCTTCAGTTTCCTGAGAGCAGTATGAGGTCAAATTCAACAGAGAGGGTGAAGAGGGGAGTGGAGGGCGTTGTTGGTAGAGCTATGGAAGCATGGCACAGAGTGGGAAACCAAACTGTCTCTCAGGCCTTGCCGGTATCACTGCAAGAGAACATGGCAAGGCATCAAGTAAGAATACATGGGATACAATTTGGTCAGGGGGCAAGGAGCACACAGCAATCTGGATTGTAGTGAGCAGATGGGATCAGGAGCTCAGAGGTCATGATGAGGGGACACTGAACAAGTGGACTCTAAGTACAAGAGGTGTTGGGCAGAGTGGGACGCCTTTAATTCAGATTTTGGAGACAGTGCAGTTTCAGATTATAACAAGTTCAAGGGTTTCCCTTTGGGAAGGAGTCACTGAGGGACAGAGAGGTGGGCCATCCACCTGGATGCTGAAGACACCAGGAATGAAGACACAAAAGGGGTGGCCAGGAATACTGTGAGCCAGGAACCAAATCTTCAGTGAATGGGGGAGAGGGCGGGGGGAGCCACCTGGTAGAAGTTAGATGACAGAAGTGGGTGGGTGATTAGGATCAGAAGAGCAGTGGGTATCATACCCAACCGCATCGCTTGAATGGCAGCTAGGCGTTTTGCAGGAGGAATGGGGAGAGATGGTTTGGAAGGAGCAATGGGGAGCAAGGAAGCCACCTGCCCTATTTCCTGGCTCTGAGGGATTTCCTGGCTCTGAAAGAATAAGAGGCTCCTGTGTTGGGAGGTCTCCTGTGTTTCTGTTTGTATTAATTAAGGTAAGGAAAGACATGTGTGCTAATCTGGTGTTGGACTCTCTTGGTAGCACAGGTGAAGAGCTTGGGGGCGGGGGGTGGGGGTAGGGGCGCCTGGGTGGCTCAGTCATGAAGCATCTGCCTTTGGCTCAGGTCATGATCCCGGGGTCCTGGGATCGAGCCCCGCATCCGGCTCCCTGATCCGCGGGAAGCCTGCTTCTCCCTCTCCCACTCCCGCTGCTTGTGTTCCCTCTCTCTCTGTGTCTCTGTCTGTCAAATAAATAAATGAAATCTTAAAAAAAAAAAAGACTTGGGGAGCATGGCGATAAAAGTCTGGCAACAACAGATTATTGGAGAGGATCCCTGGACTTCTAGTGGTGAGCTAGTTTCACAGGACACAAAGCACATGGAAGCTCCTCATGGAGGGCCCTGAGTGGTTTTACCATGCATGTGGGGAGCAGGGAGGATATTGAGCAGCAAATTATCATGGCCAAAGGCAAGCTTTAGGAAAATTAAATGTCCAGGTATGTGAACAAAGGAGGCCCTTAGGAAACTACTGCAGTAGGCCAGGATTAAGGTCTAGTCAGAGTAGGAATACTCGGAATGGTGGAAGGAAATGATCATTGCAAGAAAGGTGGTTGGTTTGAACTACAGATAAAGGAAATGAGGGAGCAAGTGAAAGGTGAGCCCCATTTTTCAAGCTTAAGTGGTTGGGAGAAAGGTTTTGAAGGGAAATTGACGGTTTGGTATTTGGCAAACCGCGGTTAAAGATTTAGTAGTTGCTGACCCCAAGAGTGGAGCGGGGTAATGACAGGTGAGTCAGGGGGAGCTTCCGCTGCTGTCAGGTCAAGTCTAACTGCCTGGAGTTTTCCAGATTGAGGATAATCAAGGACCAAGCGGGATCCCAGGAAGCAAGCCACTGATTTATCTGTGAGCCAGGAACCAAATCTTCAGTGAATGGGGGAGAGGGCAGGGGGAGCCACCTGGTAGAAGCAAGCTCCCTAATTTACCTTCAGATCCCCAGGGCAGAGACTGAAACTCAATCACCATATGCAGTAAGGCACATGTGCAGGTGTGAACGGTGAGGTGCCCAAGCCCAGGGGCTACCTCTCAGTCAGTCATTCCACAAGCCGGGGGAGCGGGGCTCTCAGTCATTCCACAAGCCGGGGGGGCGGGGCTCTCAGTCATTCCACAAGCCGGAGGGGCGGGGCTCTCAGTCATTCCACAAGCCGGGGGGGCGGGGCTCTCAGTCATTCCACAAGCCGGGGGGGCGGGGCTCTCAGTCATTCCGCAAGCCGGGGGGGCGGGGCTCTCAGTCATTCCACAAGGCCGGGGAGGGGGGGGGGGGCAGCCAGGTGTGAACGGTGAGGTGCCCAAGCCCAGGGGCTACCTCTCAATCATTCCACAAGGCGGGGGCACGGGCAGCCAGAGTAGGGGCGTCCTCACTCGTCTTTATTACCTTAATGCAGGGGGTGCGCAGGAGGACACCAGCCGGTGTCTGGAGCATGAGCCCCACAGGACTTGTTTGGAAAGAGGCCACTTGGACCTTCACTCCTTTTCACCCCCAAGTGAAGGCAGGCCGGGGATAACAGGCCAGGTTTCACTTGGAAAGAGGGTTTCATCACATCTCTGAGCACAGGCCCAGAATCAGAGTTGAGGTCCGGCCAAGCATTTGACTCATTCAGGTGCAAACCCCACCCGCTTTTGCTCAAACGCTTCCATTCCGCTGACGGCAGCTCTTTTTTCCTTTCGCCCGAAATCCCCGAGGTCTTTGTGTGTGTGGCTGAGCTTAACCGACGCCGGCATTCCCGTCCTGGCCTCTCCGGCCCTCCACCGGTCACCCTCCTCCGGGCTAAGCGGGCCCTGGGGTTGTGCTGGCGGCTGGGACCACTCACCCTTCCCCGCGCCCCCTAGGCAGCCGGGCGCAGCGGGCGCGCGCCGACTGGGTCTCCGCCGGGCAGCGGGCGCGCGCCGGGCGCGGGGCGGGGCGAGGAAGGGGCGCGGCCTCCGCGGGGCGGCGCGCGGGGCGGTGCGCGGGGCGGTGCGCGGGGCGGCGCGCGGGGCGGGCGACAGCGGGCGGGCGACAGCGGGCGGGCGCCGCCGAGGGGGACCGGCCGCCGCGGCGAGAGCGCGCCAGCCCCGCCGTGATGCCCGCGCGCCCCGGACGCCTACTCCCGCCTTTGCCCCGGCCGCTGGCCCTGGCCGCGCTGCCGCTGCTCCTGCTGCTGGGCGATGGCGGCGGCGGCGGCCGCGGGGGCGCCTGGGCCCAGGAGCCGGGGGCGGCGGCGGCGGACGGGCCCCCCGCGGCCGACGGCGGGGACGGGCAGGACCCACACGCCAAGCACCTGTACACGGCCGACATGTTCACGCACGGGATCCAGAGCGCCGCGCACTTCGTCATGTTCTTCGCGCCCTGGTAACTGGCCGCGCCGCGCTCCTCGGGGCCCCGCACCCTGCGCGCCGGGGGCGGCCGGACCGGCCCGGACTGGGGGGCGCCGCGGCGGGCCGGGGGACGCAGGGCCGGGGCGCGGGGTGGGCGCGGGCTCGGGCCGGGGGCGTGGGCGCTCGCGGCTGACGTGGCGCAGGGCGGCCGGGGCGGTGCAGGAGGGGGCGGGCCCCGAGGGGACAGCCGGGAAAAGGCCGTCCCGCCCCCAGCTCCCGGTCCCCCCGCCCCCGAATCCCCGGACCGGGGGGGGGGGGCGGGTGGCGGCGTCGCCCAGTGGGGGCCACCCCGCTGGTCCCCAGCCCCTTCCACCTCCCCAAACTTCCTGCGCCGGCCGGAGGCGGCGGCCTGCTGGTGCGGCCGGGACTTGTGGGCCACGTGCAGTGGCCGCCGGCCACCGGGGTCCGGCCGGGAACGCTCGGAGGTCTGATTCCGTGCACTCGCTGCAGGGCAGATCCCCTGCACGGGGGATTAGTTAAAAAAGTGGGAACTCGCAAAGGTGGGATAACCCACTTTTTGTGTTCACTCGGTGGGAAGGGGTGGCCCAGGCAGAGGGGGGTTCCTGTACTACCCCGGGAACCCGAGAGTAGTGCAAATGCTGGGGACCCCTAGGCAACTCCGTATGGACGGGGAGGTGTGCTCTCGGGCCCCTCCACTCGAGGCTGCCCTCCGGCACCTCCACCCCTCTGGTCTCTTGGGGCCTGGTTTTCTGGTAAGTGTAAGCTGAACAGACGGTCCCTCCCGCCTTGGTTCTCCGGTGGAGGCGTCGGTGTGGGCCTCCGTGCCAGCACCAGAGCCCCCTTCCCTGGGAGTTGTCCAACCGAAAGGACTTCCTGACGTTCACATAAACACAAGCAGTGCTTTCCTTCCACGACCTAGATGCCCCGGTGAAGGGCGGTTCTCGTGGGGCAGAGCAGAAGGCCAGTTCTAGGGCACAAGGCAATTTGCAGGCTTATTGCAGCATTTGGCATTCTTCCCCAGAGCGGGAGAGAGGCTCATGGAGATGTGGGAAAGGGATGTAGGACGGAAGAGAGAGAAGATGCCCAAGAAAAACGGCTTATTCAGAAAATGTGCGGGCGGAAGTTGGAGGAAACTTTTTTCTTTCTCTTTCCATATTGAGGCTGTTACTGTATTTCAGTTCGTTTGGAGTTATCTTTGTGGGGGCAGGTCTGGGTCAGAGTTATCATTATTAACAGTGTATCTCTGGGGTTCATTGTGTTTCAACTTCCCAAGAACCAGAGGGACTTGAAGTTTTAGAGCTACCAGTGGTCTAGAAATACTTTGTAGCATAAAATAATGGTTCATTATTAATAGTTATTCTGTGAAGGGATATTCTCAAGTAACTATTCCAATTAAATACACTACTTAATTGGAGCCTATTTCAGTGGAATAAGTCCATGGCTTTTTTCTTCTTTATTTTTTGAAGAAAAACTGAGCTGTAGATACCTAAAGTCCATGCAAAGCCAATGGAGTTTTAATTTTGGAGTCTCTGTAGTACCAGCTAGTCCTAGACTGAGTGAGGGACAAGACTGGCAAATCTGGGCACTTGGTATTAAGTAAATTCCTTTTTAGATGGATGTTCCTAGAAAAGTTACTTTTAAAGTTTTTGTTTGCTTCTTAATACTCTACTACAAAATACTGAAATAGAGGTGTGTGGGTTTCTCTGATGGCATTTAAGAACAGATTGGAGCTCAGATAGAATATGCTGTGGGCTCTCTTTCCAGTTTCCGTCTCTGGAATATTGGAAGCCCACATGTGACTTGGGGGCAGGGGTGGCATGTAACAAAAATACTGCCCTGTATATTTTTGCTCTGAACTTGGTAGATGTAAAGTTGTCCTACTGCTGTGGATTTTCTGCTAACATCAGGCCACAGCTTCTGTCTGGCCAGTTGCAGGTCACACTGAATCTGGTGACGATGAGGTCAAGGCTGGGGCCACCTCCTTGGTAGGACCAGAGGCTTTGCTCTATTACATGGCCACCAAATGAATTCAGCTACTGTCTCAGAGGTTCATACTATAACCACAGGGGTCCCAAACCAGAAGCTCTGACTACATGGCACTTGTGGATCAAACCAGCACTAAGAAATTGCCAAACTGAGTCCCTGCCAAGCATGTGCTAGGTACTGGGAATACAGCTCTAAAGAAGAACAGTGCTGGTCTTCATGGTCCTTGCACCTTTTAAATTATATAACTGAATATGTAACAGTATAACTTACATATAGTACTACTTTTCCCTCACAGTTGTCTTCAGGAAAGAGGGAATCATCCTGTATTCGAGTTTCTTATAAAGCAGGCACTCTCCTGGCTGCCCATGAAGTGGTGCACGGGGACCCGCAGAAGCGTGAAGCAAACTTGTCCAGTGCTGCCTTTCAGTGCCGATTACAGACGTCCACTGTCAGAAGAGAAAAGAGGCAAAGAAATTTAACACTGATTTTGTTGAGAAGTTACTCTGAGTCCAGACTGACAATTTTAAGTGTTGGGTGTTCTTTTTTTTTTTTAAAGATTTTATTTATCTATTTGAGAGAGAGAGAATGAGAGAGAGCATGAGAGGGAAGAGGGTCAGAGGGAGAAGCAGACTCCCTGCTGAGCAGGGAGCCCGATGCGGGACTCGATCCCAGGACTCCAGGATCATGACCTGAGCCGAAGGCAGTTGCTTAACCAACTGAGCCACCCAGGCGCCCAAGTGTTGGGTGTTCTTAGAAGCAAGCATTTTAAAGACCACTTTGAAAAGCAATATAGCTACTTTGTTACTTTGTAGACATCATAAATACAAACCAGGTGAATGAAAACAAACAAGCAAAAAAAGAAAAAAAGAAAAAGAAAAACCCTCCATGTGCCATAATTCTGTGTGACCGTACTTGAAGCTTGAGACAAAGTCTCCAGTGCTGGCTCATACAGACTTCAAATAGGGCATTGCGGATGGCTGATAATTAAAGATGATCAGTGATAGGACCGAAAAAGTGATTTAGTGATGGGAGAGATGCTGATGCTGTCAAGAAATGGGAAGAGTAGCAAGAAGCAAGAATTCTAAGTTAATGTATTATTTTAAGTAGGTGATTTAAAAATGTACTGTTAAATTCATACAGTCAGTACACTTAGTGACATCAAATTAAGTTTGGGAAGCCATAGACTTTTTTTTTTTAAGATTTTATTTATTTATTTGACAGACACAGCGAGAGAGGGAACACAAGCAGGGGGAGCAGCAGAAGGAGAGGGAGAAGCAGGCTTCCCGCGGAGCAGGGAGCCCGATGCGGGGCTCCATCTCAGGACCCCGGAATCATGACCTGAGCCGCAGGCAGTTGCTTCATGACTGAGCCACCCAGGCGCCCGCCATAGACTTTTCTAAGTAAAGCTTCTCATTAGAGAAAATGTAGAAGTGAATGAAATTTGAGGTCGCCTTGCATTTGCACATACTTAGTTATTTAGTAGAGTCCTGACTAAAAAAGAGCGATCATGGTGAGCAGGGTGACATTACTGCAGAAGAGGGGGGAGCCAGGGAGCTTTCCAGAAGAAGTAGAGAAGGGCACCAAACAGCTTGGGGAGTCAGAGCTGACTTCTTGGAGGAAGTGACACCCAGACTAAACCTGAAGGGCAAACAGGAATTTGCCAGCTGGGTCTAGGGAGTGTCTGAGCGGGTACTGATCCCCGGGGGGCAGGGGGGCAAGCCACCCTGTGGCCCTTCCAGAAAACCACAGGTGGTTGCATTTGGCTCCGGACCCGACTGCCAGGGCAGGAGGGTGCAGGTGTATGGAGCGCAGATGGGAGGGCAGCCGGGGCCAGAGCCAGGCGGATGGTGGGCACAGCATCTTGCTGAGTTTCAGTTTCCTGCTGAGAACAATGCAGGGGCTCCCTGGAGCGTCTGAGGCAGGGGAGTGAGGTTGTGACTTGGGTGGGGATGGTGAGCCGTCCTTCCCTGTGGGATCAGAGAGGTTCCCCCGCCGTCCGGGTCTGGAAGGGGCTGAAGAGGTGGGTCGGGCGCGCCCTGACCGGTCCCCACCCCCTGTTCCAGGTGCGGACACTGCCAGCGACTACAGCCTACCTGGAACGACCTGGGAGACAAGTACAACAGCATGGAGGATGCCAAGGTCTACGTGGCCAAAGTGGACTGCACAGCCGACTCCGACGTGTGCTCTGCGCAGGGGGTTCGAGGATACCCCACGTAAGTGGGAAGGGCCCTTGTCTCCCGCCTCTCCCCGAGCTTCCCGCAGCCGTTTGTCAGCTGCGCTCGGCCAGAGGAGGTTCATGCCGAGCTTGTGGTAACTTGTTTGGTAGTTGTGAGGAGTGAGGAGATGATAAATTTAAGCAGGCCGTCCCTGTTAGGGAAAGAGCGCCTTTAACGCTGGGTCTTGTCTCTATCAGATGCTTCCTTGTGCTTTGTTTGGAAATAGCCTTTCATTAGCCAGTGGTGGGTTTTCCTATTTATAAGAGAATGTGTTTGTGTGACAAGAATGGCGGTCTCCGTGGCGTCCTGTCAGGCGTGATGCTCACAAGAACCTGGACGCGATGAGCATAGCTCATCAGTTTTGAGTTTTTGGTCGCTCTGTTATTCTTCAGCATCCTTCCTGGAGCAATTTCCCACGCGGCGAGCACAAGGGCTGTTTCTGTTGGCAAGAAAGGTGACAAACTGGAATCCAGAAATTCTGACAAGCGATGCTTCTTACTCCCTTGACAGTTCAATTTTTTTAGTTTTAAGAGATAGGAATTGAAACTGGCTTAAGTAGCAAAAGAGGGGATTAATTTAGAAGGCCATGGAAGAAGCTCTGAGACTCCGCTCGCAGGGTTTGGGGGCCTGTCTTTACTGCACTTCCCTTAAGGTGACTGACCTCTCCAGCTCTGCATCTCTCTGCTGTCATGCTGGGCTTGGGCTCCCCACTGACTGGCCCTGCTTGGATGGAGGATTCATTCCAGAAACAGCCCTTGTGGCCAGAGAGGCAGGATATCGCAGGAAGGCGGCAGCCCCACTCAGACCACATGGCAAGCGTTCAAATGAAGGGCCCTTCTCCAAAAAAGAGCAGATGCTGTTTCCCAAAGGATTGGCCGGGTGGGGGGGGGGGGGGTGAGGGGCAGGGGTTGGCCACTGCCACTCCCAAACTTTTTGTTCAAATTGATGAATGAAGTAAATTCTTATAAAACCTGGGCCTGTCTTCAAACGCAAGAGGCAGCATGGAAAAGGGGAAGGAACTCTGGGCTGGAACCTAGAAGCCACGTCTGATTCCCAGCTCTACCATTTACTTATCATGCAGCCCTGGCCACACGGTTTAACCTCTGAGTCTAAGGTAGGATGTTGGATACGTGACTTCATGATACGTGAAATAACATGTTTGCAAACACTGATCTGAGCATACCCAATAAATGTTAAGGTTTCCCTGACATTTGGAAATTTGGCATTGTCTTAAAGGACACTGGAATTCTTGGTCTTTGGTGACTGCCACTAATCTAGTGCCATCATCCAGATCAGATCAGTAGAGAGAAAATTTCCTACCATGTGTACCTGCCCTAGAGGCATCGTCTTTAAAGGAAACTCGGCTTAGACAAAGAGCGTTGCGAAGAAGCCATCCGTGAGTAGTGGGAGCGGGTGAGGGGATAGAGGTTTACCTGTTGAGAGCCTGTTGCTTTCAAGGTGCAAGGGCAACCGAGATGGTTGGCTGTGGTGTCCACTCTTCGACAGGCAGCTGTGTGTGGCCATGTGGCCGTCCACCCCCAGCCACACCCCTGGGAAGTGACACCGGACTCGTGATAGGCTGAGAAGGGCAAGTGTTAGGAGGTGTCAGAGGGGGCACTAGAGGGTCCACCTGGACCTGGTCGTAGGAGCTGTCTGGCTGCAACATCAGTTACCCCATAGATGTTATCCACAGGTGTTAAAGATTTTATTTATTCATTTCTTGGAGAGCTAGCGAGCGAGCGAGTAGAGGGAGGAGCAGAGGAGAGGGACAAGCAGACAGACTCTGTGCTGAGCACCGAGCCGGCCACGGGACTCTATCTCACGACCCTGACATCGTGACCGGAGCCGAAATCAAGGGTGGGATGCTTCGCTGACTGAGCCCCCCAGGCGCCCTGTTAGTCACAGATTTTAAAAGAGCCACATTGGATCATGTGTCCTGATTTAGAAGATACGGTCTCTCCAAGAACACCATGCACTGGTTTTGTGTCCTTAAGAAGATCTGGAAGTGAGCTCATACTACACTGAACATGTTGTTTGGGAAGGAACCTCTGCGTCCCTCACAGCCCTGCCCAAGTGCCCGAGGGCAGGTTTTTCTCCTCGAATGCAGGAGGCAGGGTGTGCCCCAATAGGGCATTTGGGTGTTGACCTGTGGGCGTTGACCTGTGGGTGTCTGCTTCCTCTGACACTGTGCCCCCCCCCACCCCCCACCCCCGCCCCCATGCAGTCACCTTTAGCCCTCCCAACCCTGGCACCTTTAACTGAAAGAAAGGATGGCACGGGGAGGGGGTTTGGGTTCCCATGCTCCCAGGGATGGTTCAGTGTGCTTCGAAAAGTGTTGGGAGGTCATGCTGTTGAGCTGGTAAGGAGTCTGCATCCTCTGGGGAAACTGTGAGCCGGGCAGGGCCGGAGGGGGTTTGCTACGGCTGCCGACAAGCGCCACACCAGGTGGCTGAAGAGAACGGAAATTTATCGTCTCACGGTCCGGGAGGCCAGCAGCCCAGCTTCAAGGCATCCTCAGGGCCACGGCCCCTCTGACACCCAGAGGGAATCCCTTCTTGCCTCTCCCTAGTGTCTGCTGGCGGCTGCACCCAATCCTCCGTCCTCACAAGGCCTTCCTCCTCAGTGCGTGTCTCTCTCTCCCTCCAAATTTCCCCCTTTTTATAAGGACCCCAGCCATACTGGCTTAGGGCCCCCCCTAATATGCCTCATTGTCACTTGCTGACATCTGTAAAGATCCTATTTCCAAATAAGACTGCACCCGGAGGGACAGGAGGCTGGGACTTCAACACATCTGCTCTGGGGGACCACAAGTCAGCCCGTAACACCATCTCCTCTGTAGTGCTAGGACCTTGATCACAGGTTTCCAGAGTGACCCACACTGGAGATTTTCTCCTTGAAAGAGAAACAGATCACCGGGAGAAGCAAATGCCCATGTGGAAGTTTGGGGCTGTCCTTTGGGCTTGTACCCTGTGGCCGTCTCCCCATCACCTCCTTCAGCCCACCCACAGTGAGGATTGGGGCCAGATGCCCCAGCCAGGCTAGAAGGCCTGTGAAGGAAGCCCAAATTCTATCCCTAGGCTCTGTGAACTTAAGGAAGCACCTCAGGGTTGGACAGGCTGGAAAGATTTCCAATCCAACAAGAAGAGATTTTTAAAAAATTGTTTATTTGTGTGTTGCTCACTACACACCAGATCAGAAAAAGTCACAGGTTAGGTTTCACTGCATTTAAATGTTAGCAAAGAAATGGGGAATGAGTTTGATAGTGCTGGTCCTTCCTAGTATTTTGAGGATCCACGCCTTTTCCACTCTGAGGAGCCGTGGTGGGGGAGGCGCCCACTGGAAGAGAGACGGCGGGGGGGCGGGTAGCGGATGAGTGCATGCAGCATCTTCTAGTTCTCTGTGGGCATCACTCGTTTCCAGAGCTTCCTGAGGTCCCAGGGGTGGGTGCGGGCATTCATAATTGTGAGATCATACTTTGGAGTCAACTCAAAGTGTTAAAGTTCATGAAGTAACGTATATACTAGTCAGACTGGTTAGTTTGGCTTTTTGTTAGGCTTGGAAAGGTAAAAGCTATGAGGAAGCAGGGCCTCTGTTCTTCACCAGAGGCCCATCAGAGATGTCCCCTAAGTCTGTCACAGAATCTCAGGGTGGCTGAGGCCTGTAAGCCTGTGGTGATTTGTTCCAGCCAACATGCTGGTTTTCCCGTACAGCTATGAACCTTCATTTTAAGGCCGTTGGGGACTTCGCTCCTCAAACCCACAGACCTGATCTCTGCATATCTCGACTTTTGACACTCGGCTCCTGCACACCGAGCATCCACTGCCGAAGTCCACGCACGTGCCACAGAAGTGGAGGGGCAATATGGATGCATAGCTGGCCAAAAAATGCTCGTCTGTGTTTTGTTTCTTCTGTCAGTAGCTACATAATCCCCTCCATCCTTGACACCTTCTATTCAGTTTTCTCTAGAGCATGTTTTTCCATTACCAGTGGGGTGATATTGGCCTCTGGCAATGTCTTTTGCTCACCCACTAAAGGAAGTGCTACGCATCCTATCCGCAGATACCTTCAGAGGCTATATATGTAGAAAAAGAAGATTCCTTCTCTGTGGGGAAGTGCATAGACCATACCAACTGATGTCAAGGCTGTTCTCATAGCTGGAAACGTGAATTCTCACAGAACCTGGACATTCATGCTTTACAAGAGTCGAAGAGCCAACAGGGTCGCCTGGGAATACATTAATTGCCCAACAGTGCTATTTCTAGTACAGTTTTGTTTTTGTTTTTAACAAATGCGGAACGTAAGAACTACTAAAGCCTAGGAGGGGTGACAAACATCCAGCAGGGAGAAGCTTGAAAGGCCTGTCACCCAAATGCACTTGGGGTTTCGTTCACAGCCTCGTAGGCTTGATGTGTTCCGCTCAGTCTTATTTTTCTTGAGTAGATGAAGAAACTTTTTAAAAGTGTGGGATTCAGTGGATATGTGTTCTCCTAGGACTTTATTTCCCTTTTTCTCCAAGTTCTAGCAGAGAGTGGCAAGTCTGTGCCAGGCTGAGGCCCACTGACCGCATCCCGACGGGACAGCGCCGTCTACGCGGAGCCCTCTGACGGGTTGAAAAATCTGCTCTGTCTTGTCCTTTTTCGCCCTTTCAGCTTGAAGTTTTTCAAGCCTGGCCAAGAAGCTGTGAAGTACCAGGGGCCTCGGGACTTCCAGGCGCTGGAAAACTGGATGCTGCAGACGCTGAATGAGGAGCCTGCGGTGAGTGCTCGGGACGCCTCCCTGCCTTCCACCCTCTCTCCCTTCCGACACTTGGGGGGCGATGAAGAGGCCAGTCCAGGGGAAAAATTAAGGCTCCCATTTCAAAGCAGCTTTATAGCCTTTAGAACTAATTGACACTTGTAAGTAAAAATGAACTTTTTTCCCTTCCCAATTTTTGTTTATTGTGGTAAAATACATATGATACAAAAGTTACCATCTTAGCCATTTTTAAGCCTACAAATTCAGTGGCTTTAAGTGCGTTCACCCTGCTGAGCAGCCATCCCCAGGACTCCCTCCATCTTGTAGAACTGAAACCCTGTCCCCACTGAACACCAGCCCCCCGCAACCACCCCGTCTACTTTTGCTCTCTGTTTCCACTGCTCTGTGTACCTCAGTGGAAAAAGATGAACTTTTACAAGGCTTTTTATTATGGAAATATTCAAAGATGCACAAAAGTAGAAAGAAGGTTGGTGAGTGGCTCTTGAACGAGGAGGACGGTAATGAAGACCGTCCCTTGTGCTGCTCCCCGACTTCAGCGGCTCTCCCCGCCTTGCCGACCTTGCCGACCTTGCCAGTGCTGTCTTGCTGGCCTTCCTGGCCCTTGTGTGGTGGCAGAGTCAGCCCTCGGAGACTGTCGTTTGTGACTACTGCAGTGCGCGTCTCATACGTACGCTGCGTTAACAGCAGCCTCTGTGCCGCTCCCACATGTGTACAGTTGACACGGATTCTTTAGCGTCACAGGTTGACGTGGGGCCAGGAGCAGGCTTAAGCCCGAACCTCCCGTCCAGGCCAGCCTCGGCCCTCTCTGGCCACCACCGGCTGTACTGCAGGGTGACCGCCTCCTTTCCCTCTGGACTCTCAGTCCCTGAGGTGCTCACTGGCTTTGCCGATAATGTCATCGAATAAATACCCTTTGCACTCTCAGAGTCTCCGTGGCCCTCCCTGCACTGAGGGTAACAATGTCAGGAAATTGTGGGGAGTTAGGATTTCTGAAATATTATGTAAAGACGTGGCTGTGTGTAGAAGGTTACCAAGAAAATTTTATTACTACCCCCCCCCCGCCTCCAATTGGTGTTGGGAGTCTTCGTTTTGTTACAAGTCATTATGGTCATAAACCATTCATCCATCCCTCCCTGTGTAGTACATTCTGCTTCACGCAGAGTATGCAGGCCCATGGAGGCTGGGTTGGATTTGACAGTTCGTGGCCGTGTGTTGGTGAGGGTTTGGAAAGATGGCCAGTGTCCTGTGCTGCATGAGTCTGATGAAATAATAAGAGCATCTGATGACTCTCAGTGTAACTTCAGTGAGACAGTTCAGTAAGACTGCTTTATTGTGCGAGGCAGGGGCTCACTGCCTTGAAGGTGGTCCGTGCCCGTGTGTGGTTCCAGCAGGCTCTGGGGGGCTCTGCTGCTATCGGAGTCACTTCCCAGGGTGACTCTGTGGTCCTTTGCCCCCCCCCCCATTTTGTGTAGATGTCACGGTTCATCAGAAACCCAACTGCTACTCGGGTGCTGTTTTCCCTCCTGTTTTACAAAGTCTGTAATTGCATGGTACTGAATGAGTGTGGAGAGAGACTTATCTAATTTTAGGTAACAGGGAAAACCACAAACCTCTCAGAGAGTCAATTTGCATCTTTGTCACGGCAAGAGAGTTACATGAGCAGGTGGGACTTTCATATAGATTTAAACTTCAGATTGTTTCCTCTGTGCAAATGTTCTCTGATTGGAGGAAGCCAGTTTTAAAGAGGGGCTAATAGTCTCAAAGAAACCTTTCAAGGTATTTATTTTTTTGCCAATATTTTTTTTCCACCAAAAAGCCAGTCTTCTGTGATGACTTTATTTGAGAAACTAGTAGCCAGTATCAGGACGGCAGAAGGACTTCATCTGGTGGCCCAAGCTCCCCTTTCGGTCAGTGACAGCCCCAGCACAGGCTGGGAAGAGCTGAGGGGAAGGGTTGTGTCCCCTCCAGGTAGAAGGGGCGTGGCTGCGTGGGACCCATGTGTCAGCAGTAGAGACCTCCCATAATTGCCGGAAACAGTGATTGATCATAGGAAAGTTCAAACACTTAGACCTGATATTGCAAACCGGAAATTCTTTCCAATTTAAACTTGCTTTTATTGTATGTGAAAACTTTTTAAAAAGTTCTTTATCTGTATTTATATCTAAGTAACTTGATGTATACGCTTGCATATTGAAACAGGATAAATTTAGATACCCCTGCCCCCTCACTGTGTTGTGGCAGTATTAAAGAAACTCAAAGAAAAGAAACCCGCTACTTCCAACTTTTATTTTTTTTTAAGATTTTATTTATTCACTTGAGACACAGAAATAGAGAGAGAGAGAGCATGAGCAGGGGGAGAGGCAGTGGGAGAGGGAGAAGCAGACTCCCCACTGAGCCAGGAGCCCGATGCGGGGCTCGATCCCAGGACCCTGGGATCATGACCTGAGCCGGAGGCAGATGCTCAACCATCTGAGCCACCCAGGTGCCCCTACTTCCAACTTTTAGATTTCCTTATTTGCTTCTGTATTATTTTTTCTTAAACAGTTATAATCACATAAACATGGTTCTTTTCACGAGTGATATTTTTATATAGTTACATCTTTATATTGATCATATTTTATATTGTCATGTGGATTTGCCATAATTCAACTTTTCTCTGTCAATGAACATTTAGGTTATTTATAACCTAGATATCAGAAATGCGTAAGGAACATGTTAATCTTTGTAAAAGACTTTTTTTTTCTACTTTTGAGTGATGTTTTTAGAATCTATTACCGGACATGAAATTACAAGGCAAAAGGCAAAAAAAAAAAAAAAAAAAAAAAAAAAAAGGTCCGACTACAATTATGGCTGCTGATTAATGTTGTTGCCTGAACACTTTCTTAAGACTGTGCGCTCACGTTGTCAGCAGCAGGGGAGAGAGTGCTGTGTCTGTGCCCGCGTGTGCCTGCGTGTGCCCAAGTCTGTATTGTACCGTGTTGTTGCCACGGCGGGGGGCACTGCCCTGGTGCACGCCACGGGACCCAGGAAGTGACAGTGCCGTACATGAGCATGTTAACACTGAAAAGTACTGAAAGCCCTTTGAACATCTTATAAAGGGTGACATAGAGTGTCTCAGCTTCTGGGAGCTCACTGACTGTGCACCTTGCCACCATTCTGTCGGGCGTCTTTTCGGGTGGGTGCTCAGTGAGCACTCTGAAAGTCAACAGGCCCGCAGCCGTGCGGACGCCTCTGTGGTGCTGATTACAGCTCTGCACAGCTTTGAGCTGTCGGCGCTTTTAGACTTTTAATGACTTAATTGGGATATTCTTTGTCTTTTTTTTTTTAAGATTTTATTTATTTGAGAGAGAGAGAGAGCACGAGTGGGGAGGAGAGTGAGAAGCGGGCTTCCCACTGAGCAAGGAGCCCGATGTGGGGCTCAATCCCAGGACCCTGAGATCATGACCTGAGCCGAAGGCAGCCACTTAACTCACTGAGCCACCCAGGCGCCCCAGTATTCTTTTTAAAAGAAATATGAGCTGCCAGATAAAAATTGAGTAACGTACATCCATGTGTCTGTAGCAGAATGGTGATTCTGTGATCTTTTTGTCACCTCTGGTCACTTTGGCTGGAGGCCACCACTGTGGAACTGAGAGATCGAGAGTCACGTGTACTGTGGTACCTGTCCAGCTGCACACAACGGTACCCGCTCGGATACTGGCAGAAGCATCCTTTAAAAAGCCACTTCTCGCTCCCACGTTGTGTGTTTCTGTCCCAGACTCCGTGCTGTGAGTTAGCGCAGCCCCGTGCTTCTCTCGCTGCCACCTGTCGGTCCCTGCCTTGTCCTCCCTGCCCCCTCTGTCTCTTTACCAGCCCTTCACGGTCTTTATCACCAGCTGTGTGCACGGAGCAGGGCCAGGCCTCCGTTCTCTGATGGTCTCTCCTCCGCCCCGTCCATTCTGCTGCCTTTGCACCTGGAGGTGCTGCGTCCTTCAGAGCCAGTCCGCCAGGGATTTCATCCTGAGCCCCACGTGGAGTGAGAGGTCCCACTGCGGACAACAGGGCAGCATGCCCGTGTGGCGTGGGCCTGTCCTTTCGGTTTGCCTGCTCTGTTCTGGGGTTTGGGGGCAGCAGAGGCAGGTTGGGGTGGGGACAGCTGTCACTGGCAGCCTTGAGTGCCAGTCCTAGGGTGAGGCTGACGAGGGGCTTCCCGCCCAAGGGTCCAGAGAGTTGATTCCTGCCTTGTGTTCCCTCAACACAGCAGCATCCCACAAAGGTCTGATGCAGCCAGATGAGGGAGGAGATCTGTAGAAGGTTCTGGACAGACACAGGTCCCCTCCTCAATGGATTTCACTCTGCCTTCACATATAGACCCAATGACTCTTGTTGTGTTTCTCTCCACTAGATACCAGAGCCTGAAGCAGAGCCACCCAGAGCCCCTGAGCGCAAGCAGGGACTGTATGAGCTCTCAGCGACCAACTTTGAGCTGCACGTTGCACAAGGTATGTTGCGTGCATCTCACAGCTGTTCCCAGTGGGATACACACCTCTCAGAACCACCAACCATTCGTCACTCCTCGATTTGCTGGGCTTTCCCTTCTTGGCACTCAAGGGCTCCTGGATGACCTCTGTGGCACTGAGTCATGGTTTCTCTTTTCGAGACCCGTGAACATCCTTGTGCAGTGCTCTTCCTCTTGGAAAGGATTTCTCCTTTCATCTCTGTCCTTCTGGAAATGCCAGTCGTAATGCTAGCCGAAGCCTTAAGTTGTGCAAAGCTCACAGATCATGAACGGGCACACTTAATTTGTACACTGGCTGGACAGTGCATCCTTGGATATGAAAGGGTTTATTTATATTAATGTGAATCATACACTTACTGACCTGAGGCAGAAACAGAAGTTTCTCTTGTTTAAACCAGAATTTAGCATGACCATTATAACTTGCGAGTCAGAGTAGGTGTTCTTTACACTTAAAATGTTTTTCTGTATCACATCTTTTTTGAAAATAGTCTCCTAAATATCAAAATGATCTATACACAGTCTCCAATATAAATGACACATAAGTCCTTTATTCGCACATTTGGCTCAGCATCGAATGACTTGAAAGCAAATTCAGCTTCCTTGCTGATCTCCATTCTCAAATGCTGCCATGGAGAGAAATCGTCGCAAAAGACTAGGTTGGAAGCATCGTGAAAAGGGCTTAAAATTGTGCCTAGCCTTGTAACTTCATGCCCGCTGTGAGTCGAAACCCCACCACACTTAAGGTCTAAGAGAACTTTACTGTGATGCCTTCAGCTATTTTCCCTGTGTGCTAAAGGTTGTTATTTGGACCAGGGCGCTGACGGTGGGATTTCAGGGTGTTTTCCCCAACAGGGGATTCACTTTAGTTCCCACGAGCCCAGTTGGGTCCCTCCCTAAGCAAGTCATGCCTGAAAGGCAGAACTGTAGAGGCACCACCTTGGGCTGCTCGCACGAGGATCTGTCCTCAGAAAGCGACAGTGGCTTCCTGCCCTCACAGCTGCCCCTGATGCTCTAGTAGGTTCCTTCCCGGACATCCCTTCCCCACCTCCCAGCACAGGGTTAGTGCCGTACCTGTCTGGAGAAACAGGCTCGCAGGTCAGTTGCTAATTTTTGAATCAAGTTTTTCACCATTTCCCTTAAACGTGTCCTTGCTGTGGTGATAAAGCACTGCCACGAGCATGTGGCGTGGCAGTGTCCTTCTGTGAGCATAGGTCACGTTTTGGTGCCCGTTGGTTTGTTCCCTCCTGAGGCACAGCCTGATTTTGGTCTGGTCTCAGCCTGACATATTTTCGGCCTTTGGCTGGTCAAGGTAAAACAGCCTAGAAAAAAATCTTCAATATCCAAGTAATGATGTTGTGTGGGTTTGTTTTTTTTTTTTTTTCTTCTAGCCAAGGGAGTGTTACTCAGGTTCTAAAACCTTCTGTTTTATTGTCAAATAAAACACAGATACAGAAAATAAACATAGAGCTTAGTGAATTGTGATGGAGTGGTCGCTCTGTAACGTCTGGTTCAGGGAATAGAACAGCCAGTCTCCCCTCCTGTCCAGGTCCCAGCCCGCCTGCCCTCACGGAGGTGGTGTCCTGGCTTTATGGAAACCACTCCTCACTCTGTCATCTACCACCCAGATGTGCATTCGTAACCCTACAGTTCAGTTTGTTCTTTCTTTTACATACGTCTCTCTTGAGTCTCAGTCTGAGTGACACTCCCCAGCGTCTCTTTTTCTTTGCATCCTGGTGGCTGAGCACACGGGTTATTGGGCCTATAGAGTTCTCCGGTCTGGACTTTGCCAGGTGTGTCCCCGTGGTGCAGTTAAACACGTTTCCCACAATCCGTTCATTTATTAGGGTTGCCAGATGCTGATGTTCTAATTAAAACATCCTTTCTTCATTGTTTTAAGGAGAGAAACTTGCTCTCATTTATCAGCTGGTTATCCACTGGCCCAGTTCACATACGACAGGATAATTGCCTGATTCTTCCCCTTTGTTGCCAGTTTTTCAAATAACGAGTTGGTTCTGTACTGTCCTCCAGGGATGACAGATTAGATTTTGTTTTGAGGATCCCTGTGAACTCACAGATACAGACTTATTCGATGGAGTCACTTTTCACCTGCTAAAGGGCTCATACTGAAGCTAGCAAGAGGACAAAGATCGCATACTTGCATTCAGTCTCTAGTAAGGGATGATGCCAATCACCCTCCTTCTCCCTTCTCTGCCCGGCTCTCCACCAAAGGCGACCACTTTATCAAGTTCTTCGCTCCGTGGTGCGGTCACTGCAAAGCTCTGGCTCCAACCTGGGAGCAGCTAGCTCTGGGCCTTGAACATTCTGAGGCTGTCAAGATTGGCAAGGTAAGTGAGAGCCCTTATTAAACTGGAAATAGACCGCCTTTGGCTGGATTAATTAGCAGAGTAGCCCATTATTCATTCTGTGTGCAAAGTCGCAAACTTGATTTATTAATTCCATTTAGTGTGCCACTTGATAATTCATTTCACCTTCACAGATGGCAGCCTGGTTTCAAATGTGCTGGCTTTTCCACAGCCTAAAGATAAATTACGGCTTTGGCTCCTTTGTTTATTTTGAAGCGATGGCCAATTCTGAATTGGCAGCCCCAGAGCCCTTTCTGCAAAGATACGGGGCAGAGCCTGTGAATGTTCACTGGCCAGACTTGGAGGCCATCCACACTTGACCTCACCCGAGAGCTGTCAGCTCCGTGCTCACAGAGGCCTGCAGAAGGCCCCCCCCCCGGTGAGCCCCAACTTTCACGGCTGTCTGGGAGTCTTTCCAGCGTTCCCCACTTTGCGGAGAGAAGCCAGAAGTGGTGTCTAACAACTTCTGTGTAAGTGGATTTTCTGGAAATATCCAGAGCAGCTCCTGGGCCATCAAACACTTTTAATCTCACCCAGCCTTTGGCACCCACCAGACATCCGGGCATGGGTTTCCTTTTATAAAAATCTCATTTTTCACTTTGCCAACGGACTGATTTGTATACAGAAGTAATGCTGCGTGTCCAGGAACTGCTGTTAGTGAGATGCTCTGCCCGGTCAAGAGCGTGAGCTCGGGGACCACGAAGACCTGGCCAGCCAGCCTTCGGCCACTTCGCCACACCCCAGACTCCCCTTTTGCAAAATCAGGATGAGACCTGACTGGTGGTGGGTGGTGTGGATGAACGTCAGGTGCTTAGTAGGATGCTTGGCACGGAGCAAAGCCCTGGTAAATTGTAATAGTTGTTGTGAGTTCAATGGATTTTCACTGTTGCCTGTTAAATGCTTCCAATTATATATTCTAGTTCTACATGTTACACTTTTCTATTTATTGAACATTTCATGGAAGTCATAATTTTCTTGTTCTCTTCTCAATTCCTTGTATCCTTAAATTATTTTATGAATTTTTGTGGGAGCTTATTTCCAGTTTATGTCAGTAGGGGTTTCTAGTAGAACCAGGCATGAGCGGACAGTCCACCCATCCGGGCTGTGGCCCCTCATCCCTGGATATGCATGTGGCCCCGTTAGACTGGACCCTGTAATGCCCCCCACCCAGATGCAAGGCTTCTGTTTAATACTTTAACTGCTGACTTCAGTCTTACGTGTGAAAGTGTTATTTTTATCCTACTTTGTAGACACGGTGAAGAACAACTTAGTGTCCCACATAGCTGACTTTAATGACCGTAGAAAATCAAAAAGAAGTGACTTAGGATAGACAGTTTCATGAAAATGTTGAACAGGCAGAATCTTCATAAGATTTAAATGAAATAAATTTAAAAAGCGGTGATGGTAAATTGAGCTTACAGAATTAAGAACGTATTATAATCTTCATTTGACGTCTTTTCAGTTGTCTTTATACCAAATACTCCTATTTGAAATTGACTCCTTGCTCCTCCTTGATCCCAGAACGTCCCAGGTTTGAGCCTGAGAGTCAGTATGCAGGCTGGCATTGGCATGGGCCTTGGTCACTGGCAGCCAGGCCTCCCCTCCCCAGACGTCAGGCCAGGCTCCTCTTCTCCAGCTGCTAACCCGCTCAGGTAGACTGTGGCTTCCTAAACATCAGCGTTTTTAGGTGAGCTGAGTATGTCATTTCTTTAAAGGACATTTCATCACCTGCTCCCTTAGCTCAGGTGTTATTGGGCTGGCTTTTGGGAGGCCTCTCCCCAAGCTGCACCTTGCTGGCAGAGGTGCTGCAGACCAGGTACGTGAGGTATGGAGTGTCCGGTAATCCGTGTGTCAGGAAGGTTCCTGAAGAAACGAACTGTGAGTGTGGTCTTACTTTTTAGGTTGATTGTACACAGCACTATGAACTCTGTTCGGGAAACCAGGTTCGCGGCTATCCTACGCTTCTGTGGTTCCGAGGTGGACAAAAGGTACATCTTCAGGTTGTGGTATGGAGAGCAAGGGTGTCTCTAAACCCCAGTGGACTGTGGCCTGGTGCTTCCACAGATGTGGCGAGGAGCCCGTGTGGACTGTTTGGCACTGGTTTAAAGGCATACATAATGGGACAAAAGTGTCTTTCCCTTGATAAGATTGGGGTGGTTGACAAAAACCATCAGTCGTCCTACTATTTTATGGTTGGCTCAAGTGGGCACTAGAATAACCCAGAACTGCCTTGGAGCGGGGTTAACACTGGCTGCCAGTAAGGGGCTCTCTCACACCCTCGCGTCCGGCCCCAACCCACGGCCAGCTGCTCAGCGCGCCAGAGCGGGCTCCGGACGTCGTGACCAGATCCCCGCAGAAGACAGGCGCTCCGGTTCTGTCACCAAGGCCGAAGTCCTCCCGTGTAAATCTGAGCGTGCAGACATTGCACAATTTGCACCAACACAGCAGAGACACCGATGGAGGTCTCGCGTGGGCCAGCGGGTCCTGGACGAGGTCTGAGCGATTGAGAGCACTAATGTACTAACTTGACGGCATTTTTGTGTGGCCCTTCCCTCGGACAGATTGACCAGTACAAAGGAAAGCGGGATTTGGAGTCGCTGCGAGAATACGTGGATTCACAGCTGCAGAGCACCGAGCCGGAGGCCCCAGACACCGTCCAGCCTTCAGAGGCCCCGGCGCCGGCCACTGAGCCCATGGCCCAGGTGGGTGCATGCTGTGGTCAGGAGGGCCAGCCGTGGCCCCCAGAGGGCACTCTCCTCCCGTGCTTCGGGCCACGTGACATTTGGGGGTCACGTCAGAGAACTTCGCATGGTCAGCTGCGGCTGACTTTTCCACGTGAAAGGTTTCCTTCAGCCACTTTCACACACTTGTAGGGCCTCAACCTGGAAGCTCCTCTGAAAGAGATGTGAGACCGAGCCTAAGAGCATTTGGTGGTGAAAGCTCTGGAAAACTCATCCCTTTGATTCGGTCATCCCTATACTTGAGGGCATTTGCTAGGAAAATTGGCTGCTGCCGGGTAGGCCCCCCACTCCCGCTTCTGGTCTTCTCCTTCACCTGCTGCAGTAGTTGGACTTGAACCCCGGGGTAGGGCCCTGGAAGAGCTGCAGCAGCGAAGATGGACGCGCTGGAACTTGGCCTAGTGCGTTTCATTTGCTGAGGCAGGCGGTCTCTGTGGCCTGAGTTCAGAGTGCGGAACATTCCAGATTCACTTGTGCATTTATTGAGCATATTTCAGGCACTGTCCCAGGCCGCCAGGAAACAAAAGCAAATGAGACCACCTTCCTGCCTGTGAAGGGGGCCGAGTCTGGTGGGGCAGACAGAGGAGAACGCATACAAGCAGGCGCCCCAGGTGTGTGCCGGGCCGGTCACGGTGGTTTGAGAGGGCTGGGGACAGACGAGCAGGAAGTGTTGCAAAGAGCTGGAAGGTGAATTGGTATTGGCCAGAGAGACGTGGCGGGCACGGAGAGACCAGGCTTGTCCGATGGAGGAGAGAGTGAGCGGAAGCACGTGGGCAGGAATGGGCCGGGCACGTTTGGGGCAGGGCCAGCAGCCGGCTGGAGGGGAGAGGGGGGAGGAGGGCGAGGGGTGCAGCGCAGGATGCCAGAGGGGAGGAGACGTAGGGGCTGGGTCCCAGAGGGCTTTGTCGGCCAGCCAAGGATGTCGAGCTTCGCCCTGTATTTATTGGGAGCCAGTGGAGGGTTTTGAGCAGATGTGAATTTTAGATGCCTGGTAGAAAGAGCTGGAAAACCAGTGTATTCGGCCAGCAGGGTGAGGAGACCCCTGAACGAAGGCTGTGGCGGGGGGCGGAGGGGCGGAGGCAGGAAGCATAAGGAGCCCCGCTCTGCTGAGCGCAGTGGGGAAGGTGGCATCTGAGGGGACGCCCGGAGCCCTGGCGGACCTGGTGGGCGATGGGACACGTGTGAGAAGCACTGGGGCAGGGACGGAAGACGCGGAGTTCAGGTTTCCAGTTGTTGGTTTTCAGGGCCGTGGTGGCGATCAGGCGGGGGGGGGGGCAGTGGACGGTAAACGGGGCTCTGGAGCTGACACCTGCGGGTTGGTGTGTCTGCAGCGTTAGGGAGGGAGAGGCCAAGGCTGAAGCCATGGGTGAGGAGGACAGTCGCCAGAGAGAGGATGGTGTCTTCTCGGGAAAACCGTGCTTGACGGCCTAGCTAAAAACCATAAGGCCTGTTTGTCAACGTATTTCCAGAACAGAATGTTCAAGTTGCTCCTTCACTTTCTACAACTACACTGCATAGCATGCAGAGTTCTTAGCTGGGGCAGCAGGACTCGGTGGGCAAAGGAAGGGGCAGTGAGGGTGCAGATGTGTGCAAACACCACCCCCCCCCCGGCAATCCTTGAACCCTCGGCATTTACTTGACACATCCTGACTTGCCGGGACCATCGTTCCCTGAGCCCTAGTTATTTGGAATTGGAAGAAACAGAGTCATTACCCCATCCTCCTGGAGTGGGGACAGTAATGGGCCTCCTCGCCCCCACAGCCCGTCCCTTAGTGGGATTCTTAGGTTGGGGACTACCTGGCTGTTGGTTCAAAGTTGAAGTTCTGGTTTAAGAAGCAAACAAACGATTTTGTAGTAGCTGCAACCATGTACGTTAGAGGAGTGTGTGTGTCAGGGTGGCTTTAAAGGTCATCCCAGATTGAATATAATTATATACTGTGGAGGTTTTCATCAAACACAGACCCGTTTCTATTTATAATCCAGTTTTCCAGCATGAAGTAGGTCTTTCAGTGAGCATGGCGTCATGTTTCTGGGCATAAAGAAAGATGGTGGGGCTCTGCAGCGGGCCCCTTGGCGGCTTCGCCTCCTGGTCGCTGACACGCGTTACCCGATGCCAGACTCAAGGGGAGCAGCCCTGGTGCATTTAGCCACATGATAAATCATCACGGTCTTGCTCTCATGAGACAATCGCAGATCGTTTTTTGGAGAAACACATGGACATAATTCTGTAAAGAACCGTCAAGACAAATTGCTTTAGAGCAGACCGCCCTGTGGCACCTTCCCCCGACATCCTCCGGCCAGAGCGGAGATGAACAGTTTGCACATTCCCTTTGAATTTAGAGATGGAAAGCAGCCTGTGATAGGTAACACACACATCCTTGCCTGTGGTTTGGCGACTGTCAGCTGTGAGGTCAGCACACAGAGAAGGTAACTTTTACAAATCCATACTCTGGGAGAGCGGGAGGGGGATAGTGCAGAGGAGCACGCGTGCGCGCACAGTGGGTGGGCCGGTCCATGGGGGTGTTGGACCCCTCCTGTCGGTGTGCAAGGCTCCGAGCCTGGGAGCTGCAGGCCGGAGCCTGGGCCGCCCAGAGCCCACGGGTCCCCAGCCCAGGGTCCTGGATGGTAGCAGCTGCACCTGAACCCACTCGGGCTGGCCGAGGGCAGTGCCGGCCCGGGGCCTGCCACCTCCTCGAAGCAGCTCCTGGGCTCAGGACCTCGGGAGCCTGTGATGAATCACGGGCCCTTCTTGTGTGGCTTGTGATATGCGAGTTGTGTATTTTTGTGTCACCTTGCATGATAGCATTTTTATTTTTATTTTTTCATTTTTTATTTTTTTTTAAGATTTTATTTATTTGAGAGAGAGAGAGAGAATGAGAGAGAGAACACGAGAGGGGGGAAGGTCAGAGGGAGAAGTAGACTCCCTGGTGAGCAGGGAGCCCGATGTGGGGCTCGATCCTGGGACTCCAGGATCATGACCTGAGCCGAAGGCAGTCGCTTAACCAACTGAGCCAACCAGGCGCCCCCATGATAGCATTTTTAAAAAGATGATTGGTTTGTATTTCTGCAACCCCAAAGTATGGCCCTGCTCTGCTCTAAGTGATGCATTTGAACCCCGGCTTTTCCCTTCCCTGCAGGGCACCGTGTTGGCACTCACGGAAAAGAACTTCGAGGACAGCATTGCAGAAGGAATAACCTTCATCAAGTTTTATGCTCCGTGGTAAGCGGCTGTTTAATTAGAAACTACTCGGCCCCAGAGTGCTCCAGCCCTGATCCCGTTTCCCCCTCGTTAGCCAGCGCGCTCGGCGCAGTGCTGGGCAGATGCTACATTCCCGCATAGGTTCTGTTGTAGGAAGTAAGAAAAGGGGGGTGTCTGCGCCTCTGTTCAGCTTGGTTGAAGTTTGGTTTGGTGGTATTCATAAACAGTTATTTATGGAGAATGAGGCCAGTTTATTTTAAAGTTGAATCTGTTTTGGGGAAAACATGAAAATGGAGAGTCAGAATGGCCATATAAAACTCCAGTTTTGTGGTATCTGTCCTTTCCTAAGTAGATTGAGTTTTGGGGTTAACTAAACCACAAACATCATGATGTAGCTTATTAGCTCCTTCGTCTCTTGGACGGTGTCGAGAGACGCAGCAGAGCTCTGCGGGGGAGCCGTTCTGTGTGTTACCCAGTTACTAGAAGCTTCCTGCCGCATGGCCCTCGGGGACTGGGGCACAGCAGGACACCCGGTCCGTGACCAGGGCTGCCTGGAGTGGGCGGATGGCAGGTGCCGAGACTTTCCTGCGCAGCTGTCACTCTGTATGCCCTTCTTGCCTTTGAACTTCAGTTTTCTCACCTGTAAAATGGGAAGAATGCTTTGTCTTCACAAACAATCCACTTAGAAAAGCAGCATCTCAAGGAGAGTGTGAGATTCTATTTCTAAAGAGGCACAATTGTGTAGGCTCTTCTTCAGTTGGTGCCATTCTGGGTGTTCAGGAGAAACCACGGTGGCGGAGAGAAGTCAGTGAGCACATGACTCCCATGCACTGTGCAGCGTTTATCCTTAAAGACTGGAAACACGGGGCGCCTGCGTGGCACAGTCGGTTAAGCATCTGACTCTTGCTTTCTACTCAGGTCATGATCTCAGGGTCGTGAGATCGAGCCCCATGTCAGGCTCACTCTCTCCCTCTGCCCCTCCCCCTGCTCGCTCTCTAAAATAAATCTTAAAAATAAAAAAATAGAAACACTAGTCAATGATGCCTTTAAATCTGTTATTTTCTATTTAAAAAAAAAAAACAACCTTGAAGCTTTATAGATCAAATAATGGTTAAGAGGGAAGGTGCTCAGGGAAGCTTTAACGTCTTGAAACTTCGAGACCACAGTGATCAAATCTAAAATGAAGCATTTTTAAAAAAACGTGTGGAGTTGGTTTTGCTTCCTGTCCACCAGCTCGTGCTCATGGTGCATCGGATTCATTCATAGGCCAGTTAGCTCCGGTCACCCCATCCTGGAAAGGGTCTTGGAATCTAAACTCGCTTCCAGACCAGCTTGCTTCTGTTAGGCTATCCACAAGTCTACTTGGGATTGACTTTGAATCCCTTGTCTGGGATGGAGGAGGAGAAAAGGTTAGGGCATCCAGTGGGGAGAATTTGATGTTTTATAAATTTCTAGGCCATACAGAAGACGCTGGGCCGGGCTGGGCAGCGGACTGTGGGTGAGGGAGCGAGACCCAGGACTTCCACAGCGCTGTGGCTGTTCTCTTCCCAGGTGTGGTCATTGTAAGAATCTGGCTCCGACGTGGGAGGAACTCTCTAGAAAGGAATTCCCTGGTCTGGCAGAGGTCAAGATCGCGGAGGTGGACTGCACTGCAGAGCGGAATATTTGCAGCAAGTACTCGGTGGGTACATGTGGCTGAAAACCCTCCCGGGGGCCCCGAGTGCAGGGAGCGCACCCACATGGAGCCGTCCTCCGGCGCGCTGGGCGCCACCCGGCGACCCACACTGCCCTCGTCTTCTCGACTGAGTGTTCCTCGTGTCCCGTTGAGGCTCCTGCTTTGTTCTCATTTTGAAAAGCAAAAGAGATGCTCTGTCAAAGGAATGGCTTTTCTCCCATTAGCGATCCACCTTTCACTGGGGGATTTTAGGGCTTGCTGTCTGCAGAGAAGTCTGGGCAGTAATGAGAGTCCAAGCTTCAGAATGGGGTGCCACCTCCACAGCCTCTTTGGCTGGCTCAACAGTCAGCTGACCTTAGCCTTTGTCTCAAACCCCTAAGTGGCTTATCTTTCAGACATAAGCCTGTGTTCTAAGGTACAATGGTTGAATAAAGGAAGCAGTTGAACTTCCTCCTGAAAGGGCCATCCCAGCAAGCTAGTCTGTGCTTGGGTCTTTTGTTTAACTGTTTCCGCTTTCTGAGCTGTCAGCACAGTCTGAGTGCCTAGAAGATTTGTAATTTACGTTTTTGTTTTTGTGGTTTTTTTTTTAAGATTTTATTTGAGAGAGAGAGAATGAGAGAGAGCATGAGAGGGAAGAGGGTCAGAGAGAGAAGCAGACTCCCTGCTGAGCAGGGAGCCCGATGTGGGACTCGATCCCGGGACTCCAGGATCATGACCTGAGCCGAAGGCAGACGCTTAACCAACTGAGCCACCCAGGCGCCCTGTGTTGTTTTCTTAAAGCACTTTGAGGCTCTGGAGCTTCTTACCTCATTCGTTTGAGTATAAACTTAGGGGCGCCTGGGTGCTTCAGTTGGTTGAGCGTCCAGCTCTTGATTTCAGCTCAGGTTGTGATGTCAGGATCGTGGGATGGAGCCCCACGTCAGGGGGGGTGGTCCACGCTCAGCGGGGAGCCTGCTTGAGATTCTCTCTCCCTCTCCCTGTGCCCCTCCCCTGCTTGCAAGTGCATGTTCTCTCAATAAATAAAATCTTTAGGGGAGAAAAAAAATACAGATGTAGCATAGACATTTACTTCTCACTAGAAGATGCCATTTTCTTGGTTCCTTAACGTCTTAGGAAAGAAGTGCATTGCAGCTGTTGCAGCTGGAAAATGTGTGTTCTCGAGGATGCTGCTGCCATGCAGAGTGGCCTGCAGAGTGGCTGGGTGTCACCAGGGGCTTGTCAGAAATGCAGAGTCTTAGGCCCCAGCTGGACCTGCTGCGTCAGGACGTGCGTGTTCGCCGGGGCCCCAGGTGATGGCCTGCACACAAAAGCTCCAGAAGCTCTCCTTTTGGGCCAAGTCCTTCCTTTGACACTAATCTCGAATGTACTTTTGGATGGGAAAGTGAGGAGCCCCAAGGCTTTGCTTGCTGGTACTTTTTAAATGGTCTGTACCTTTTAAAAATTTAACCACAAACTTTCCTGGTCACAACTTTAGGAGTTTTTCTGGTTTTATTTAAGAAGCAATCTGCGTGTGACCTGGACCACTGGTCTTCATACTTCCCTTTTTTTTTTTTTTTTTAAAAGGTACGAGGCTATCCCACATTGTTGCTCTTCCGCGGAGGGCGGAGAGTCAGCGAGCACAGCGGCGGCAGGGACCTTGACTCGCTGCACCGTTTCGTCCTCCGTCAGGCCAGGGACGAGCTGTAGGGCCCACTGGCCCGTCGCCCGGCCGCCTGAGCCCCGGCTGTTGGAGCTGAATCATGCCGGTGTTGTGGACTCTCACCTGGTGGGTTTTCAGAGAGCTGAATGTACTAAACTTGTGGTATCTTCTTTGTGTGTGTGTTTTTTAAGCCAACACTCTCTACGGATTCTTTACTAAGTTTCTCTAAGTAAACACGTAACTCACGATCCCTTCACAAACTATTTTCCGTGGCGATCTGTCATCCCCTTCACCCTTCTCTTGAGGAATCTTAGTGGTTTCCTTTGAGACTAAAATAGAGCTGAGGAAAATCAAATTGCTGAACTCTTTGGCTCCTGAGTGACTGTGGTGCACGACGCGTCATCTAAAGCGTCACTTGTGAGCTGCTCACGGGCTCCGGACGGCGGCAGTAGTGATACTCCTGATCTGAAGGTCAAAACTGACTGACTTCTTAATAATGTGTTGCTTAGTAGCTTGGAGCAGATCTAAAAACAGAAACCCCACACCTCTGGAAGATACCTCCATATCCACCCCTGGCTTTGCTGTTTCTGTTAATACTCCTCTTATGGCGAGAGGTCAGCCATAATGAAGGCAGTGGTACTTCTGACACGTGCCTGGGTAAGAGAATGCTGGTGCCATAACCTCGTGTGTGTGCGCGCGCGCGCGTGTGTGTGTGTGTGTGTGTGTGTGTGTGTGTGTGTGTGTCTCTCTCTCTCTCTCTCTCGATGCTTCTGTTATCCCATGGCTGGAAGACTTCTTGTTAGGTCATCACGAAGACTTGATGTCTCCCACAGAAAATGTGGGCATGGGAAGTTCCACAAGGCTTGTCCTGACTATTCTGTTAACTCCTAGAACAATTCTGGTTGTTGTCACCTGGGGCGAGAGGGCTTAGGTGAGCCTTCCCAGGCCTGGGTATCGGAACCAGGGAGGCCCCCCCAGCTGGAAGCAGCTTCAGATCCTGCTTCTGGGTAGTTGTTCTAGAGGCTTACTGTACTTTGTCTGCCTCGGAAGAGGTCAACTGTGTGTGTGTGAAGAGTGGGATCCAGTTGGCCTCAAGACCAAAGACTGAGCTAGGCGGGGCTGGGTCAGGGCTGACTCGGGCCCCATTACCGCCCCTGCCAGCACCCTTGTCAGCCACGCCATCCTAGTTGTTAAGCAGTTTTACTGTCACACTTGAAAAGAAGCACCCATCGGACTAGGCTCCCTGCGGATACGTACCTGTATGTTCTTGGCCATCAAGTTACTTCTCATCATAATCCCTCCCTTCCCAACGCTCTTCACCCCACTTCCCATGCTCGGGGTGGGTGCGGTCAGTGGACACACGGTCACTGGGGGTGGGACCCTGAGAAACAAGGTCCCTTCTGCTGCCTGCGGCAGAAGACAACAGAGCAGGGTCTCGGCCAGTCTCTGCCTTAAAGGAAATCTTTATTAATTATGTATGGTTCACAGATGGTCTTTTAAAAACCCCAACTTTCTAGAGAAGCACAATCCTCATGAGTGGCTTCAGCTTTGCATCATGAGTCTTGTATTAAAAGAAAATCCAAGTGGTACAATTTGTTTACACTATGATACTTTCTAAATAAACTTTTTAAAAAAAAAAAAAGTCTGGTCTTTCCTTAAATGTTACAGCAAAACAGATATAAAATAGACAATAAATTATAGTTTATATTTACAAAAAAGCTGTAAGTGCAAACAGTTTTAGATCATAAATGTATTATTTAATCAGTTTAGTATGAAATTGGCTTCCTAGTACATGATCGTGAAAAAGACACTTTAAAAATATTCTACGATTTCATCTGAGTCTTCCTTTCTATAAGAGAAAACTGGGATTTGGGTTCATAAGGGCTTGCCTATCCAGACCCTCTCCTGGCGGTCCTTCCCCATTTTGTTTCCTTTGCTGGACCTAACCCCGCCACTTGGCATGCTGTCGAGGAAAAGGCATGGAACCATTTTACTGAAATAGGTGAAATATTAGAGCCGGCGTTCCTGGAGTGAATGTGCTTTTCGGAGAGCCATCCCAAAAGAGAAGAGGTGCAGCACTGGTTTCCCGCGGCGCCCGGCTAACATGCCTCCCCAGCCTCCCCGCAACACCCGCTCGCTCTACTTTGGGTGCTAGCAAGGAGAACAGCTAATGGGGGGGTAGGGACTGAGGTGTGGAAATGACACGGTTGGTTTGACCGAAATGACTGTATTTTCACACGGACAGAACTCCAGCACAAACGCTAAGGGCAGGGGCGGAAAGAAAAGGCACTTCACGGAGCCCCCGGGTCGGCCCGGGCTGCTGCCCCTGCTTGAACCTGCCCTGCGCCAAGGCCGTCTGTGAAGGGAGGCATTTCCGCCCAGTTCCCGTTGTCTATATAGATCTACCTCTGACGGACACTACAGAACCGGCTGGTACTTTAGCCAAGAGTACTCTTACTCCTTTAAGATTATTTTCCCTATTGACTCACTAACACCACAAATAGCTTGGTCTAAAGCTAAAACTAATTTTGGTGGGCTCTTTTTTGGGGGGTGTTGGGGGGAACCCTTCAAAGTTATGTTTCTGTAGTTCCCAGACTTCATACTACAGACATCCAAACCCCGCTTCCTGCAGACCAGCAACTGCCCACGTTATCTACCGTGTGAGCAAATTCTTAACGAGGCCCTTTAAGTTCTTCCTTGGGCGGTAAGGCACCAACCAGCCCAGGGTGGCTTCAAAGGCTTGCCTCCCCCTTCGCCGTGCTTCTGAATGTTTTTTAAGGCAGATGTCATCTGGGAACCCAAGGCCATATTTGTGTCCCCAGCAACTGGTTTCGAGTTAGTGGCATCCACAAGCTCTGACAACCATATTCCTGTATTTTTTCAAGATGACATTCGAGTTGTCATCAAAGTAAAGAACTGAGATGGCGTTTAGTTTGGTTGGCGCGCAGCATGGTTTGGGGACATACTCAGGATTCATAAGGTGAACCTGTTGCAAAACAGAAGGGGAAAGGCACCGTTAGAAGCCATACCTGGTCTCGGCTTACTCCTACCTCTAAAGCGAAAGGGGTCCCTGGGAGCTCACCAGCGTCTGCACAATTGCGTGGTTCGTTGCGTTCATGTGCGCGTTGAGTGGGAAGGAGCATTCTCCATCACAGTAGTTGGCGGCGTAGCCCTTGGGTGCGATGATCCAGTCCTTAGGTGAAAGCAAAAGGACCCCACATGTGATCAGCATACACTCCTTACATCATCTGCACTCCAGGAATCCTGTGACAATGGACTCCTCACACTGGACAGCTGGGCAGGCAGGCCCAGGGAGGCCACGTTCATGTTCTAGTGGCAAAAGCTAGGGGGTGAGCCTAGTTCATCTGGCTCCAGAGTGCTCTCCCCCTTCACAGGCCCACAAAGCCTTAGCTGCTACCCACTTGAGAGGCCTGGAAGCACAGGGGGCTGGCTTTAGGCACCCGGACCCAAAGGAGCCTCGAGTACGCCCTGTCATCATAACACCATCTGCATATACAAACTCGATTTCCTATCACTTGTCACCTAGAATTCGCTTCTTATAAACTAGTGGTGGCTCTCAGGTGTGGGGCTAACCATTTGTGTTCTTCTAGGTAATTTGGGTGAGTCAATGTATAGCCATTGGATAACTGTTAGATCAGTTTCTCCAATCCTTTCTCAAAACACAAACGCCAAAGTCCATGCCTCATGGATTCTGAAAGAATGGAGGAAGAGCGCTGGGAACGTGGGACTGATTCTGAGGTACACGGAACTTGGGAACCTGGCTCCCTGGGAAGATGTAGGGGTGGGGCGGGCGGTGCTGGTCCACAAGGAGCCTGGTCCTTCCTCTGCCTTCCTCCAGAAGCCCAGGCATCCGGAAGAGCTCCCAAGTACCTTCACATGGGAATCACCTCAGCCCTAAAGCTCAAGTTCTTCGAGGACAGCCACTGCCATGAAGATGGGAAAGGACATTTGTTCCCGTTGTTGTCCAGAGAACTCACCTGCCAGCCCAGGTCTTGGAAGCTCACATAAAGCTCATGCTTCCTGCAGGCCGTTTTCAACTCACTGCTGTTGTAATCTGTCGGAGGAGATAAGATGCGCCCATTAATTCATTCATTCTTTCATTTAAATACTGACATGGGAGGCTTTGCCATGGGCCAGGCCCTTTATGAGGCTCACGACAGCAGTGAACAAGGCCCCTGCTCAACATAAATGTGGGCACCAAACAGCTCCATCAGGTTCCGTGGCTCCCAGGTCCTCACTCATGCCATCTTGTTCACTCTGGGGTGCATGCTGGGCAGACTGGCACACAATGTCATCATTGACCTGAATGGACTCGTGAGCAACACATGTGCACTGTGAGCCCCTGCTGTATGCAGGGCCTGTGGGAGAGGGTACACCAAGGGGCCCTAAAACACCCCTTGGGCTCCTGACTTGGAAGACATCGTATTCACGGTACAAGACAACTATACCAGGCAGGATTTGCTATAATGCACACAGGACAGTCTTGAAGCTGCACAGGGGCCGTGAGGGTAGCTGGGTCAGGAAAGCATCCTGAAGGAAGGGTAACGGAGTGGCGCCTACCTAAGAGGGAGTCAGAGACAGAGGGAGACCCTGCAGCAGAGCTGGCTCTCTCTCCAGCATTGGTCCCCGGGCTCACTTCCAGGGTTGAGCCTTTGACCTGCACCAAAGCAACGAGTCCTAGGACAGCGGTGTCCTGTGAGAACCCCCTAAAGCACGTGTAACTCCCCTGTGTGATGCAGGAGCCGTTAGCCTGTCCCAACCTAGAGGAATGGGAGGGCCCAGGTTCATTTAGGCCAACTGGAGCAGCTCTTCTGTGAGGTGTCCTCTGCTAGGCAGCACAGGAAATTGGAAAATAAGTGACACGAGGCTTGCAGGCTCGAGGGACTGAGAGAACCAAAGGGGTGGTATGAGACATGGACACAACTAACGCAAATACACAACAATGCAGATGCTACGGGCCAGTGTTATGGAGAAGTCCCGCTGGGAGTTCGGAGAAGAGTCAGTTAAGGTGGGAGTGAGAGGAAGAGCGAGTGGTCAGGTGGAATGAATTTAAGGATATGTGAAGATGAATCAGGTGAGATAAAGCTGGGGAAATGAATGGCCTAGAATGCCAACCAAAATGATGTGGACTTTCTACTAGAGGCATTAAAGTAAGCCTGTGAAGAAGGGGTTTGAGACAGAGAGGGACATGTTCGGAACGATGATTCCAAAGGATCAACCTGGTAGTGGTGTTACAGAGAGATGAAAAGGAAGACTCCAGAGAAAGGTTCTTAATCTACAATGGACTTTGACGGATACAGGTCACGGGCATGCCACCTCTGCCCTTTTAAATCACATAGCCAATTACCTAATTGTTTAAAGCCTATTTGCACTAGGTTTCTGTTACTTGTACTCCTGGGCCTCTTGGCACTGAAGTAAGACAAGACATGCGGATCTCATGAGTTTGTGAGGCAAAGAGACAAACAGTACTGACTCAGCTCAGTCACCTACCCTGGGAGGAGAGACAGGCTACCTTTTTAAGGTGATTTGCTCATCCTAAATTTGTTCATTCTCCCTTCTTGGCTTCTTCAGCTTGCAGAACAACCCGAGCTATAATTCCAAGTACTCAGAAGAAGTGACTGAAAAGCCACACTGGAGGGAAATTTTCACAATGGAGGGCACTGAAGACTCTCAGTAAAAAATGAAAACAAAAACAACCCATAAACCACCACCACCACAAAGCAAGACAAAAACCTTCTGCTAAAAATAATCCCTCAAGAAAACATCAAGCACACAAAGAAACTATCCCAAAAGGAAAGTTAGAATAAGAAAAAACACAGGGACCACAGGCAAGAGTAGTCTCTGAGTGCAATTACAAAAAAGAATAACATAAAATAATGGAAGAGATAAAATAAGAAACAGAAACCCTAAAGCAAGGACATTATGGAGAAAAAAACATCATAAAAGAACAGGCGGACATGAAAGGGAACGAAATGGAACTTTATAAAGTTCTACTGAAGGTAAAAATGAAATGGATGGGTTAAACATCAGATTAGACCCAAATGAAGAGAGGAATGGAGAACAGAACAACGAATTTGAAGAAATGTCCCCAACTATAGCTCAGAGTGCAGAGGCTCGAAAACAGGACTCTCTCTCTATATAAAGAGATAATGGAAGACAGAATGAAAAGGCCAATGAATTTCTGAAGAGAATATTGGGGGAGTAATCATTGAATATAGGGATGTGTGGGAATTTTCTAGAAGTGAATAAAAGCAATCATCTTTATTTTGGAAGGGCACAGTGAGTCCTAAGCAGAGTAAATAAATTCCTATCGAGCCACACGTGGTGGAACTGTAGTACATTAAACGTAGGGAAATTCTTAAACGCTATCAGAAGATAGAAAGAAAATTCACCACAAAGGAACACAAGGCAGATGGACAGCAAACTTCTTTGCAACAAAAATCTACACCATATGAAGTTTAATACCATAAGAATGATGCCATCAACCCATAATTCCATACCTGGCTGTGGTGGGTATTTTCTCGTGTGGGCTACCCGGCTTCCAGGAACACCTCTCACGTGGAGAATTCCTAGACAGGAGGGAATCAAGTCCCCATCTCCCATCAGAGGGCTCCTGCCTTTGTCCCCTGGATGCTGAGTACAGGCTCTTGACTTCAATAAAGCCGTGCAGAAGCCCCCACCTTTGAGGGAGTGACCCCAAGGGGAAACCAAGAATGGGTGGCATGGCAGCAAGTGTCCCGGGTGATGGCATCCAAACCACATCGTCCTTGTGACTGACCAGGTCTGAGCTGGATCACTTGATTCCCTGTGTTTGGTTCTCCAGCCTTCTTGTCGGTTGGATAGGTTCCTGATATGCTTATTTTTCATTTTAATTCGAGTCTGCTTCTCTTCCCATGTAGTCAAGAAGGGCCTTGGTGGGCTAAGTTATCACTCAGTAGTTAGGGGATAGGGAGTGCAGGGTGCGAGGGGAGGGGTCACCATCTATAGGGCTCGGTGGACCCGTCTCTCCGGTAAGGTGTCTTCTAAGCAGAGACCTGCAGGAATGTCAGGAGCAAGGCAGGAGGCTCTCTGGGGGAAGAATAATCCGCATGGTGGGAACAGTAAATGTGAAGGCCCTGGGGTGGCCTGTTGTAGAACAGCCTGGTGAAGGCCACTCTGTGTTTATTAAAAAGCCCTATCTTCTTTCTACCCGCTGGGCCCACGGCTGGTGGACGTTTGCCATTGCAGTTTGGTGTGGCTTAGCCCCACCATGCCCGTGGGGACATGGGAGGTGCACGCTCGCGGCCCTTCTGACCTCGCCTGCAGCCCTCTGGCCTTGCACCTCTGCCTCTCCCGCCAACAGCAAGTCTGAAGACCCCGCGGCCCCGGTTCCTTGCACTCTTGAAGTGGTCCTGGGTTAGATGGTAGGTTCTGTGACCCCCCTACTTATAGTATCCGTCTGGAATTTTCCCTGCCCGACCTCAGTTGGCTTGGGTCCCCACAAAGTAAACGTCCCCCCAAATGCCTTCTCTGTGCTGGGGACCATGATCTCCCAAAGGCCAGCTTGGAATCGTTAGCCATGTGAAAGGCAGGGATTTCTGGGATACCTTCCCTTCCCAGGTCGGTGGACACGGGCAGTGTGATATAACAAGATATATTATATCCTGGCAGAGCTAGAAAAGCCATGAAATTGCCTGACACTTCCAACTCTCGTTTCCCTCCAGAGGTTCAGGATGGGGGCTAGCCACCAGGAAGACCAACCAAGATGGCCCAGCGAAGGACTCGGCTTCTACCTCCATGAACAGTTCTAGCTGTCTGTGAGCCTCCTGGGAACTGGACTCTCTTAACGCTCATCAAAAAGAACTTCCTCGGTAAGAACAGCCATTTCTTTTAGAGCTAGACACTGGCATTTTTGTTGTTAAGGAGAGATTGGGGCCAGAGAGAGGAAAGGGGGGGTGGGGATTCAACTCTCCTGCTTTTCCTCCTACAGACACTTTGAAGCCGCACTTAGGTTTCCTTATGACTCCATGTTCCGTGCTGGCAGAGGGCGTATAAATATTTGTGAAGGTCAGTGCTCCTCAAAATACCTGTGTCTGCCACTCAGGGGTCAGTGCCCTGGGTTCTACGGTGGAATTGCCCTGCCACACACTGTTTTGTTTGTTTTTTTAAGGACTGACAGATTGCAGAAAAACATTCTCCCACCCCGGCCCCTTGATACTTGTTTAGATGAATGGTCTGGACAGGGCCAGTGACAGGAACACATCCCCTTCAGTGGGGATAAAGGAAGGCAACACAGCTTTGTCCAAATGGGTTCACCAGTCAAGGGGAAGGCAGAAAGAAGAAGCCATACTGCTGGACATAGGCAACCAACCAACCAACCAACCAACCAACCAAATAAGCAATAGGCCGGAGGCCGACACAAACATCCCAAAGGGCAACTGTCCTCCGTCTGACTCACAGGTGGCCTGAGTCGGCACCAAGAGACTCACCAGGGAGTGGGAGCCCCATCTCAGACCCTCAGGCCAGAGTCCCCTGGCACCCAGCTGAGTCTGCAGACTCTAGAACTTGAGACACAGAGGAGAAGCGCACATACAGGTGACAACATCGCCCTCTTCACACACGAAGCCTGTCTTGGGCCACCCGGGATACAGACATGGTGAAGGCTTCAGGGAATCTGACTTTTTCAAAGTTGAACACAGAAAGTGCCATCTGGCTTCCACTCATTCAGTGGGATTCTTCGGCCTAGAGCAGAAGGCGGGCAAGTGCCCAGCCACCCGGCAGGGATTCAGGCCCAGCCTGACCAGGCCCCGGGTGGCTGTCCTGAGTACCTGGACAAGCAGGGCCCAGCCATAGGTGGGTTGGGGTACAAAATACTGTTACCACGTGACAAAATCGAACAATCATGAAAACCCCCAGGATTCATTTCTCCCATACCCAGAAAAGGGCCGCTCCCTAGTCTACTTTCAAACAGGAGAGACACATTTTCCCTCGCCATAGATTTTCAGGCTTTGAAAGCTTCAGAGGCCCCACCCTGGGGGAAGGGGAGCACCTTTAAAGCCCCCAGACGGCCCTGCCTGTTTGCCCCTCAGTGAAGATCCTTCGGCAAAATCCTCCAGGCTCTGTGGTGGGAAAGGCCCGGTCCCCGGCAGAGGTGAGGGCGAGTAGCGCCGGGTCGGGGAGGCCAGGCTGCGGTGCGTGGTGTGTTCTCTGTAAGCTGCGGTTCTTCCAACGCTTAGTCAAGGGACGCTGCCCCTTGCCCAGGCCTCCTGGACCATTAAACCAGTGGCACAGAAACTATCACGTCCATTCCCAGTGGCCCAACTGGCGGCCAGTGCCACCACCCACTTGGCACTGCAGCCGCTGACACGGGGCACCGGCGTGGTGCCATCAATCATCCAGCCGGGAGCGCAACATGGGCTCCGCAGACAGGTGGCTCCGGCGGTGTCGCTCTCCCCGGGCCTGGCGTGTCCCATATCTGACATCCTGGCTAATGTCAGAGCAGGTGCACCTCGCTGGTGTACGGAGGCAGGTTTACCGGGAGCCCGGCAGACGGGCAGGAGGGGAAGGTGATCACGCGGGGACTTCTTGTAAGGACAAGACGTGTCCTTACACTTCTGACGCTCATTCCCACACCCGAGTGTCCCGCTGGGAGGGGACGGGGGTGGCTTTCCCAGCGGGGTGGGCCACTGGAGGCCAGTGCTGCGGGGCCCACCGCACACAGCTCTTCGCTGACCCTCTTGCCAGTGCTCGGCCCCTTCTTCCTGCCCCTCGAGGTCCCCGCTTCACCTCCCAGGGCCTGTCTCACCTCCCAGGGCCTCCCTGTCCCCAGGCAGCAGCCCCGTGCACCGCACATCTGTTCTGTCCCGACCACCAGGGGCACATCCCATCCAGCATTCCTTGCAGGCGCCTCTTGAAACTCCCCACCCACAGTGAAGCACAAGGGAGCCATAGGCTGGGAGGGCTCAGGCCCGGCTGCTGGCTTCCTTCTGTAGCCAAATGGCTACCAGGAATGAAACACGGACTTCCCGGGCGCCAGGGCCCGGGAGAGTCCCAGGGGAATGAGTCCTGGAGGAGAAGACACCGGCGCAGCAGTGATGCTGACTTGCAGGGCAGGCAGCGAGCGGGAAGGCTGCATGGGCCTGCTTGAGGAGTCCGTTGAGGGGAGAAAGGGCGACAAAGGACAAAGTCAAGGCAAGCACAAGAAACCAGGTGCGAGGGAAGGAGGGAAGGGGGCCGGTGGCCACCTTGCGGGCCAGGGTTTCTGCAGAAGGGCTGCACGCTGTGCTCGCCCGACCCCCGCAGGCTGGCGACCCTGCTCAGGAGGCCACACAGGGGGCAGCTGCTGGGGACAGTGAGGCATGCTCCACACTGGGCTCCCAGTTTTTCTGAGCCCAGGCTATGGAGTCTTCCCAGAGGAAACTCGTCTCCCTTCTCTCCTAGAATGACGGAGCCAAGTACGACACCCAGCTGTTGAAAGGGCACCTCCGTCTCCCCTGATCGCTCCACATCTCCCAGCCTTCTCAGCCCGTCTCATCCAAAACGAGTCTCTGGCTCCCCCTTAGCCCATGGAACCAACATGGCCATTGGGCACATGCTGGAGAAAGCCCAGCTCCTTGTGCCCCGGACACTGTGGAACCACACTGAGATTTTGAGTTCTGGTGTCAATAATCTCATCGAATGCTGGGGGGCGGGGAGCTTGATTTTCAGAATTTGGATTTTGTTAACAACCTGGATGGTTAGACTGAGAGGCAACAGGGAGGTCCTGTTCTTTTGTGGGGCCGGGATTTCAAGATCTCCTGCGTCATTTAAGTTGGGTGGACTTTGGCCTTTTCTCAGCCTTTATCTTGATTATCAAAGAATACAGAGATTAAGTATCTTGAAAATAAGACAAAGGCTTCTCTCAAAGACTAAGTGAGACTTAGTGAGACTTCTCACTAAGACTCCCTGCACTTTAAGTACCTCTGCCCTCCCTGTTCCCTCGTGGACTGAGTCTCCTGGTCCCCAGCACCCTCTCGGGAGTTGGTGGTAGTTGGTGAATTATTCAGGCCTCTTACCAACTCCTGTTTATGCCTCTCTATTACTGCCTTTCAGCATTATTGGCCATTAGTACATTCATAAGGGGTAAACCGAGGGATGGGGTAGAAGGGAACCTATCACTCCTTGATAACGTTTATCCCAAAGGAGCTTAATGGCGAATGAGAGTCAAGTATTATAAATACGGAGTTTGAAATGATTCTAACTTTTGAACCACTAACGCCATGCCTGTCCACCACAGCTGTGGAAAATTAAAATTTGATTTCATTTAGAAAGCCCTGAACAAACCTCTACCTCTTGACCAAGACATCTGGAAGCCAAGCAGCAGGCCCTAAAATTTTAATTTAAGATCAAGACGACAAAGGACAATTTCTAATTCCTTTGAAGAACCATAAACAGCTAACTCAAAACCCTGACCCAGATCCATTCTTCTCAAGCTTTGGATGTCCACAGAGGGTCAGCTCACGCAGCCTTGGCATGCCAACCCACGGACGCACACGATGACCTAGTGCGGACACCTGTCAGGGACTAAAAGGCCAAATAAACACTGATCTGTCAGGGTGAGGCCCCCAGCCTGCTACTGCCTGGTGTTCCCTGAGGTCTACAGCAAGATTTCATGGTCATCACAAAGTTCCCAAAGCCCTGTCTGGCCAGTTACCTTTCTTATGCTGGAAGCATACTGACTGGTCCTGGGAAGGCCAAGAGATACAACAGCTAAACTATCAACAAGGTCAATAGCATATCTCAATGTACCAGAGCCACACTGCCCCCTTCCCCAGGATCCTTAAAGACACATGTTTGGGTGGGTTGGAAAGAGGCAGAAGGAGAAAGGACTCTGAAATGTTAACACACAGCATCGGAAGCAACAAAGGACTCATTCCAAAGGACAGAGAGGGTCATAAGGACTCGCTGGTTCGCAGATGGTTGGCAGAGGTGCGTAGTGGCCACAAAAACATCAAGGATGAAAGAGGCCAGAAGGTCGTCTAATTCTACATGAACTGTTAAAAGTGGCAGAAAAGTTCCCAAACTGTCATCTGCCAAAACAAAGAGCAATTCCAAGTCACAGGGCTGGCAGCCAGCAGGTTGACCTGGCAGAGAACCTCAGACTCCCCAAATGACTTGACATGGTATTAATGACTCCCTCCGCAGCGAGGTCTTGGAAAGATCCGAGAAATTAGCTCAATGGGCATCTCAAGCCCCCCCCCCCCCGCCACCTCCTGCGATGGAACCATCCCTCAAGGCCATTTGTGCACAGCCCTGGTGATGAGCCGGCCAGGTGGTGTCACAGGCCCCCAGAAGATGAAGCAATGGACCCCGAGAGAAAGCTACTCTAGAAGAGGGTGGATGGAAGCAACCAGAAAGACCAGCACATGAGAGCTAATGGACCCGAGGGCAGGCTGTCCCAGGGCAATAGGCTAGTAGAAACGGAGACCGAGAAAGAACTGCCGGATTCACTGGAATCCCCAACAGGGCTGCACAGCACGGCTTGGACCATGATTCCTAAAACATGTGCAAAAGCGATAAACAATACTGTCCAGATGATATCCGAGCCCACTGGAGAAGGGCGACACAGCCAACATCCATTATTCACTGGGAACAGACAGCTGCAGAGAAGCAAGAGCAAGTGAAAACCATCCAGGGTGCCTTCGATCCAAACCCACACTTCAGTGCATGTGTTTGCAAAGTCCGGCTTGAAGGCCAAGTACAGATGTGAGAGCAGATTCTGGTGGGGAGGAGGTGGGGTGGGGGCTCTTGGCGTCTCCCTCGTGGTGGACTTGCCCTGCCGGCCCAGGCATCTGCAGCTCAGTTCCAAAAATAGCCCCGTATTTCCCTGCCATGTTTCACCCTGATGACAGGCAACTTGATGGATTATGTTCACTTCTTTGCCCAGATGCAGGATGGTCTCTGATGGGCTTCCGGTGGTGGTGGTTTCAACGGAGAAATATTAATTCCCTGGGAGCACTCTGTGGAAGAAGGGGGGCAGCAGAGGCAAAGTAATCTCTTCCTTCAAACTTCCAGATGATTTGCAAAGGGAAAGTCCTGCCTGGAGTCACACCAGAGACCACAACGTTTTTGTCTTGGCCGAATCTACCTGGTCCATGGAGGCCCGGCAACATCCGGTCCCAGACTGGCCTGGAAAGAAAGCACAAACCGGACGACCCATTTCTCTGGGGAGCGGGCCGTCTCTCGGGAATTCCCTTCTCCAGGAGCAACCTCTTCCATTGTCTGTCTGCTCCCATTAATGGCAAGAATAAATAAGGAAGAAAATGCCAAATATATAAAGTAGCACTTCAGTGGGCCTAACCTAACCAATTTCTCGGACCAGCCTGAGAGGGTCTCTGAAGCTAGTAAGAGGGAAGAAGGATCCTTCTTGGTAAATACTTTCTTGGTGGTGGTGGTGGTGGGTGGGGAGGGGGTTCTGGGCCTTTGAACAGGTGCGGCTAGGGGTACCTGTCATGAACTCTTTTGTCCTAGTACCACCGGAAGGAGCAAAGCATCTTTGCAAGTACTGGGTTGGGAGGTAGGGGTGGGAAGACCAAGGAAAAACAGATACACTTGCCTCTTATTACACATTCGATCAACTTTAATGCTCATGTTTAATTGAAACTTATCAGATTGAAAAAAAAAAGTGGAAAGGGACTTGGAAGAGAATAATTGGATGACATGGGTAAAACCAAAATCAGAGACATGTTTTCCTAATTACAAAATCTGGTGTGTGTACTTGGGGGAGGGGGTGTTGAATAAATCAAGTGAAATTTCAACTTTAAAAAGCAATCCACATTTCAAGAGCTGCCTTCATGTCTGGGGCCCCAGCACCAAAGTGACCACAGTTCATTAATGAATTGAAGCCTACCACACCAGCAGCCTCCATCATCATGCCCTGAAGGAAAACACGGAGCAGGCTTCCTCTGAAGTGAATAAAGGAAAGCAATCATTTCTTCTTCTTCTTTTTTCTTTTTAAAGCCCAACTGTTTCCAGTGGTAAACACGGGAACACCCACACTGTGCCATGCTTCCAAGAAACACCAGGATGACAAAAGCAGCAAAATGTCACCTCACACTGGGTGGTAGGTCCTCAAGCTCCACAGCTAAGTTACTTGAAAGAGAAATGGCTTATTAAGTCAGAACCTAAAATGGAGACACTTCTTCCCAAAGAGAAATTGAGTATTCAGGGAAGTTGCATGAAGTCTTTCTGGCCACTGACGACGACACTTTTAAACAGTCACCTGGAAGAACCAATGCATCTTCCAGAAGCACTGTACATCCTTTCCAAGGGTCCTAACATACGCCCTCAGAACCTGCTTCCTTCAACTGGATGCAACTTGTCTTTGAGCATTATTAGGGACCGGATCAAATACTTCTCATTTAATCCCAGCAAATCTACCAAGTGTTAACCATCCCCACCTAACAGATGAGTAAACTGGAAGCTGAAATGGATTTGCCCAAAGTCACGAGTGCACGGCCTCAGCCTGGCTTTCTACTAAAGCTACAACCATGACAGAGAGGTTCTCTTCGGAAGCTGAGGTTACCAAGGGGGATGAGATCCTGGGACGACCGCTGCCTGCCTTACCACTGTGCAGACCTGGTCTTTCTGAGAATGCCACCAACAAGGGAAAATAGAAGAAGAGAAAGCGAGATTCCTAACACCATGTGAGCCCAGGAATCTAGCCAGGCGTACAGCTAGAACCCTCGACTCCCCAGTTCAACGAACCAACGGAATCCATCAGAGACGGTTGTTTGAGCTGACTTCCCATCACTTTCAGCCAAGAACACTGACCAATATGAGTCCATCTTACACAAATACACAAAATTTGTTTGTACAGCACAACCTCCCAGGCATAACACCACTAGAAGAACACCTAAGTGCTCTCAGGATCTTTACGTGAATGAAAGAGGAGTTGGAGAAATCTTATCGAATGGAAGGACGCTCTTCCAGAAAACCAGACACTTGGGATGTCTTCAGCCTGCAGACTCAGTCCCTGGAGAACAAAGGTCCCCTCTGACGGCCCTAAGAACCCTTCTAGATAGTTGGTGACGAGGCATCTGTGAGCCTTTGTATTTCTGGGCAGAAGCCATGCAAAGCTGACACCATCAGCACGTCCTTGTTCTCACTGAGGCCCACGCGCCCACCAGGCTTCCTGAAAACAGGGGCTCCACCCACACCTACCAGAAGCGCTGGAGCCCCGCGACACGTCCTGGGACTGGGTGGAGCGGTTGCGGTTCTGCTGTCGGCGCCGCCCGGGGGCCGACCTGGTGGTGCGCACGTGGACCTCGCTGACCTTGAAGAAGGCCACCATGAAGGGCTGCTTGTCGTAAGGGCCGTCTCTGCCCACCAGGCCTGCCGCTCGAGGGTTGACGGTGAGTCCTTGAATGCAAAGCACAGCACAGCTGTCTTTATTGGTTCCAACAGTTCCCTAGCCGCCCAAGCGCCCAGCACAGAGTGAGCATGAGGGAAGAGCATGCTCAGAGCAAAATCAAAACACTCCTTCTGAAGTTCTGTGAATCAAAGCAAGGCGTGGTGTGAACTCCCAGGCCTCTCAGTCCCGATGGACTTTTCCCTACACAACCATTCTTTCCACTTGTATGCCTCCCAACCAGCGAGGGAACGGACTTCACAGGCAGAGTGTACCCCGTCTGAGGACTGGTGTGGGGACCCTGAGCTGTGGAGCTTTGGTGCTGCAGGAGGGGGCACTGGAAGGTTCTCGTGCAAACCTACCCCCCTACCCAACAGTCAGAACGTAGACTGGGCTCCCCCTGCCTCTGTGAGCCATTTTCCCATGGTTGCCCCTGGAACCCAGACCACCTACTTATCTCCAAGTCCTTCTGGAGGCCTCTGGGAGAGATTTTGCTTTTCAGTAGCAGTTATGAGGGAACGGTAAGTGCGGTCATCCCGGAGCCGTGGTGTCCACTGGAAACCAGGGTTCTACCCTAACTATTGCAAACCAAAGGGATGAACGCTGTCCGCCAATGTTGGCAAACTTACCATCCCGAGTCACCACGCTCAGCTGAAGCCCCATGTTGTGCTGCGGGGTCACGACCCACAGATTGCTAGTGGCTGTGATGTCAAATTCCAACCAGCCTTCTTCTGAGGCCCACACCATGCGGGTATCCAACAAAAATAGGTCAGAGTCTCTGAAAGAAAGAAAACATGGTGTGGTGAGTCGCGCACTGCCCTCTCGGCCCATCCGCTCTGTCCTGCCTTGGTGTTAGAATGAAAACGCCAGCTCAGATCGGGTCTACCCAGGAGGCATCACGCACAGTGCCCTGCCACATGTCTGGCTCGTGGGACACCCGGGACACATGCATGACACGATCTGGAGAGGCATATGTGCTAGGGAACTTTCCAGAAATGAATTTTCTCCCAAGCATAGATGGATCCCTCAACTTTATCAAAGGCCTTGCTATGGCTGTGCATGCCGAGTCTTTCTTGGGTATAAGGAAGGAGGGAAGGGAGGGCAGGAGGAAGAAGGAAAGTCGTATTGTTGCTTACTTTATGGCCAACTCTAAAAAGAGAGCAGTGGGTGAGGCATGAGGAAAAGGTTTAGGAAAATATTAAAATTAGGATTCATATGAACAACAACTAAAAAAGTGGCTTTGTTCTTTTTTTTTTCTTTTTGTAAAATGAGGACCCGATAGTCTTCATATGTTAGTTCCTGTGAAATAAGGAGAAACAAGAAGCCACATCCTATTTGTAATCATCAGTTCCTTGCTTTTAATTAAGGCCTTTGAACAGTCCATGCTGAGTGTGGGCTCCTTTCTCCTGTGGACGGGGTAGCTGTGGGTGGATGTTGAGTGATTCTAAAGTTCATCCCAGGGGCGCCTGGGTAGCTCAGTCGGTTGAGCATCTGTCTTCAGCTCAGGTCATGATTCCAGGGTCCTGGGATCCAGCCCCACATCGGGCTCCCTGTTCAGCGGGAAGCCGCTTCGCCCTCTCCTCTCACCCGACGTGTGCTCTCTCTCAAATAAATAAATAAAATCTTTAAGAGAATAAATAAAAATGTGCAGTGTTAGCACACGTGGAACTTTCTAAAAAAAAAAGTTCATCCCAGCACAGCCATGAGCCGTGGCCGGGCTTCTTGTAGGCAAACTTAGAATCCATTCCTTCCATTGGGCTCTACAGGGAGTAGTTTTACATATATACTCACATACACATATTTATTTATTAATATATATTTATATATAATTCATATTTTTTATATTTATATATGTGTAAAAGATATGTATACTTTTTACAGTTCTCAACTAACATAACCCTAGGAGTTGTAAGAAGATGGAGTGAGGGTTTCTTCCCACTCCTGCACACATCGTGATAGAGCAGTGTTAGGGGATGGTCTCCTTCGTGTATTTTTGGGATACTCTGAATCTGAGTTGACATCCCAGGGTCACTGACATGAAAATGGGTAGGAATTCCCGGGACAGGGCAGGGCACCATTTTGGCCATGGAAAGATTCAAATGCCCTTTTATAGGATAGAAAAATTACTAGAACACTGCATTTTTTACAGGATAGAAAAATTACTAGAACACTGCATTTAAGATGAGCTTTACATATAGACACCGTACATTGAAACTGGTTATAGGGCGCCTGGGTGGCTCAGTCGGTTAAGCGTCTGCCTTCAGCTCAGGTTGTGATCCCAGGGTCCTGGGATCGAGTCCCGCATTGGGCTCCCTGCTCAGCAGGGAGTTTGCTTCTCTCTCTGCCTCCCTGCTCTGTCTCTCATGAATAAATGAATAAAATCTTAAAAAAGAAATTGGTTATAAGGCGCTTTCATGCATTTTGCTTTCCTTAAAACAACCCTGAGAGCTGGTAGAATATCATGATCCCCATTGCACGGCTGGGGAATCAGACTCAGACTTGAGCTTGCAGCCATGCGACCTCGGTCAAAAGCTAGTGAGAGCACTAGCTAGCGGAGAGAAGCCCGCCGCCTCAGTTTCTCATTCCAGCATGCTGCCGCTTAAGATTATTAAGAAAGACCACCTGTGGCAAGTGAATGCAATTTCTCTCTACCCCATCAGATACTTGTGAGGCCCGCATTAAATGTCTCAGATGTCGGAGGGGAAACAATTTTTCCTGTTTACATGGCTTAGAGTTAGAGGCAGCTCTAGTGTCATCTTTTCCAAGCTTAAAACAGTAGGTACAGCGAAAAGGAGTTTACTCAGCTGCTGACCAGAGTGCGCAGGGGGCCATGGCGGAGGCCTGCCATGGGTAAAGTGCTCTCCAACGACGTGCATGTGTCATACCTCCTGTTGACAAACTACCCCCGGCACCGAGGTAACTGTGAGCAGGGAGGCAGGGGGTGTGCATGGAAAACAGCGAGAGGGGACTGCAAGTGCAAAGCTTTGAAGTGAAGATATAAAAAGACATAAATTCTGGAAATTCAGAGAAGACCCTCATCCAGGAATAACACAGACACTGTGGGAAAAGTGGCCCCGGTCCCAAAGGCAGCCCGGGCATGTCTGCGTCGGAACAGCACCCTCCGGAATGAAGACACGGTGAGACTCCCAAGGCGCCAAGCTGCACCTGAGGGAAGGGGGTCACTGCTTATGGAGCTTGGGTGACGCACCTGGCAGATGATACTTGAAGACTTGTCACGAGGATGCAGAAAATTACAGTCCGAGATAGGAGTGTGGCAGAGCTGGTACAAAGAGCTAGAATGAACTTTTTTTTTTTTTAAAGATTTTATTTATTTATTTGAGAGAGAGAGAATGAGAGAGATAGAGAGCATGAGAGAGAGGAGGGTCAGAGGGAGAAGCAGACTCCCCGCTGAGCAGGGAGCCCGATGTGGGACTTGATCCTGGGACTCCAGGATCATGACCTGAGCCAAAGGCAGTCGCTTAACCAACTGAGCCACCCAGGCGCCCTAGAATGAGCTTTTATTTGGAAAAAGTAGTGTTGATGAAAAAGGAAATGGGAGTCTATTACAAGAGAAAGTGCGGGCTGGGACAGAAGTCCATCGTCCCAAAAAGGAGAGAAACAGAGAGAAGGAAAAAAGGGCATGAATTAAAGGGGAAAACATGAATCCATTAAATTTTTTTTTATTTTTAAAGATTTTATTTATTTATTTGACACAGAGAGAGAGAGACGGCGAGAGAGGGAACACAAGCAGGGGGAGTGGGAGAGGGGGAAGCAGGCTCCCCACTGAGCAGGGAGCCCGATGCGGGGCTCGATCCCAGGACCCTGGGATCATGACCTGAACCGAAGGCAGATGCTTAACAACGGAGCCACCCAGGAGCCCCCCCCCCTTTTTTTTCATTTTTTATTTTTATTTTGGAAAACGTAAATCCAAAACTAAACTTGGGGTAAAAATGGAAGGCGCTAAGGAGGGTGCAATTGTGAGATGGAAGGAATGAAATCCACAGGGCAAGTGGGGACTCGTGGATGCGGGCAGCCTGGCTTTCTCTCCTGCCTGCTCCTCAGACACGCTGGGTCCCAGGGCAGCTGAGTTGTTTCTCCACCACCTTCCCTGACTGTGCAACGAGAAGAACGCTGGTCCTCACTGCCTAAGAGACCAGGGGCATACACAAACGCAGGCAGACAGCTGAGCCCAGAAAGATGAGAAAAAACTCTGTGGCTCACCAGCAGTGAGGCAGCCTCAAATTTTGATGTGTATGAAATCTAGGATGCTCAGGTCCATGGAAGGAAGAAGAGGTAGAGCATGCACTTAAAATAACTGGACAAAATAGAAGAGGAGCAACAAATATTTACTGTGTGCCTTCAATATGCGGGATGCACCAAGAGCCTCTCCTTTATTCCTTGGGGGCCCCAAAAAGGCAGGTCCTACTACTATCTCTCTTCTACAGCTGAGGGCATGGAGCCTACAGAGGTTAGGTTTAGGAAGGTCGCACAGGTATTAAGTGGGGTGACCAGAACTTATAATCAGAGCCCACACTCTTAGCCACCACCTATCTAAACAGCAGAGTCCAGAAGAGCACAGGGCACAGGTTGAAAATCCTGAACAAGGGCTCAGAATAAGGTAAGGGATCAACTGCACTGTGCACAGATACCAACATCGGCTAAATACAGAACCATGTTAAGATACTCAGAACTGGCACGTGATCGGAAATCATGAGCAGGTTCTCCCATCAAGGCCAGGGTCAGAAGGGGTGAAAGGTATGTGCCGGAAGGGACCAAAGACGGCTGCTGCCTGCTGCTGGAACTCCCGTGACCTTCCCAGTCCTGCTCCACTCTTCCTCCCATGCAGAAGATTCTCTGTCTAGCCTGAGAACACTACCGACACGCATTCACACCGCCTGAGGAACTTAAAGAAACAAAAAAAGAATGACAGAATTACAGCTTTAGGGAACAAACTCATCGGCTCACCCTTGGTGCTTCCTTCCAATACATGAAAGTCAGTGAAATGGGTTGGGTCTGACCCACATCTGTTGACCTTGTCAATGACAGATAGCCTGCGTAGTCTCTTGACTGTGAAAGTGTAGCCGCCAGTAAGAGGCACCTGATTCTGCCACGTAAAAAAATAAAAAATAAAAAAAAAACAGGGGTTCCCTTCTAAATCTCACTTCAGCACCATCAAGATCTGTTGCTCTTATCTAAAACGTGTCACCAGTGGATAAAGGATCTTAAGGTCTGGCCAAAGTGACCACCACGACAGGATTATTTGGATCTTCCTATTGGGATGACTGACATGCTCAAGTTAACATACCATGAAAGAAAATCCTGAAACCAGAGAGAGGATTTTGAAAGAATTTACTGCTTATTTTGTTCTCTATCGTCTCACAGAACCCCATGTTTCATGATGAATATGCATTCTATCTTCAGGAATACAATAATTTTATGTTCGGTGTTATCCCACTTGAGGGCATGAGTTCCCTCCTACTGTTATCTTCCTGGGAAAATTAAGTTGTTAACAATTAATAAGTCTAACAAGAGATTTCTAGAAAATCTAGAAGTTTCTAGCAAATTTCACGCTGGAGCTAGAGTTGACTGACCACCAAATCACTCATAAGACCTGCAGAACTGGTGTGTGTGGGCAAAGTCACCCCATGTGGTCCCTCCCAACTCAAGCCTCCAAAGCACCTGCCCTTGCAGGTGATACTCCCATCACGCTGAGAGGTAGAAAGCACCTTGGCAAACACAGTGGGTCTTTTTCTTTTTCGCCCTTGGAGAAGAGCAGGAAGTACCCGAGCTCCTAGTGGCCAGCTTTGGTCTTTCCTGACAAATGGCACCCATTAAGGTCACACTGCCCTAGACAAAGTGCAGCTCTGCTTACTACTAACCACTTTCCTCGAAAGAACTGTTCTTGATAAAGTGGAATTTATATGTTGGAAGCAAACAGATTTATGAAATATTTGATATAGTGAGCCTGTGGTCTTGTTCCTTTATTTCTTTAGAACATCACTTCACCACTAATGGTACACTGAGATATAAAACAACATTCATAGAGTGATGAACTGACTTTATGCAATGAGGCAAACTGAAATTTCAAAGAGAATGGAAGTCAAAAGCCAATCTAGAAAATTAGTAAAACAAATGTTTTTAATTTCTTCTTACATATTGTATCATATATAGAGGATTATGTTTAAACATGTGCCACTAAAAGGATAGGAAAAAAGAAGATATTTGAAAATAGAGCACCACAAATCAGGGTAAGCTGCTACCCACACATGGATTTGAGTAAAAAGGGCAAGTGCACATTATTCTTAAATAATTAGCTAAGCTCTCGTTGATTTTATGCCACTTGATATTAACCAATTTCACCTCAAGGATTAGCAAGGTATACAGAGATGTTTCAAATATCAAAGACAACTTAGCTCTGTATGGAATACTTCATCTTCAACAAACAAATACAAATCACTCTGAGGACAGAATATGAACCTAGCTAGCCCTTACGTGGTGTTTCCTACACAGACGCTTTTAATTATGCTAACTCCTCACAACCACCATAAGAGATAAATACTATTCATGCCATCACAGGCTTACAGATAGGGAAATTGAGGCACAAAAAGGATAAGTAGCTTGCTCATAGTCCTAGAGCCAGTAAGTACAGAGGGAGGAATTGAACCCAGGCATCTCGGCTCCAGTGTTGCACCCACATTCATCGTCATAGCAGTGGTTCTCAAGTTCAGCCTATGTTGGAATCCCCTGGAGGACTTAGCACACAGACCGCTGGGCCCACCCCCAGAGTCCCTGGGGTGGGGGCTGAGAATTTGCAATTCTCAGGTTCCCAGGTGATGCTGCTGCTGGTCTGGGAACCACCCCGTAAGAGCCACTGACCTACAGCATAGTCCTGCTCCCTTAAATATGACTAGTATTACCCTCACCTGGTTTTTAGACTTCAGGTTCAAAGCTAATTGCTCTCAAGATTTCTTGCTGCTCTCCCTCAAATAGTACAAAGCAAGTGTAGAATGCTCCACAAGTAAATGTTTGATTGTCTTATGGATTGGCCTTACCCTCAGGGAGTTATCAAGTTAGACCAATAATCAGAATCACAAGTAAGATCAAGTCCAAAGCAGCAGTATTATTAGAAGGCCTGCTTCTCTGTGTCCAAGACAGGGAGGGAGGGAGAGAGCAGGTTACTTTATGCAAATTCACGGCTACCTAACCTGACCTCTTTGGCCACATAAACAAAACAATGTTCTCCCTCACTGGGAAACATGCCCTAGTGATCAAGCACAGATTGAGGAGTTCTGTCACATTTTAAACATGTGCAAATGTTATGTTTTATTTTCATCGCCAGTCCTACATTTCCATATCCTGTACAATATGGGGAAACAGAACAGGAAAAATGCTGTTCATTTGGGACTTTAAAAAAAAAAAAAAGACATCTCCCAAGATAATCTTAGCTACCACCATGGCCGCCTCCCACAAGGCTGGACATCCTGATAAGATGCACGTAACTAAAGCAATGTGTTTCTGGGAATGCATACTACAGAAGGCATAGTTTCCAGGAATAAAGATGGATTTTCTTTTCTCTTCCATGTTTACCAAGTGGGTAAACCGTCCCCAAACAACAGTTTCTCTTGCCCACCACTCCCTGACTCCTCCTCTCCCCCAAATGCAGCATTCTTTTGAGTGTATACAACTCTTTATGATAATCTTAATTCCTCTCTGCAATATTCTCTTCTACACTGTGCCTCTGTAAAGAACAGAACTTAGGCTAAGGAATAAGGTTTGGTAGCTGCTTGCACTTTTTGTTTTAATTTCAGGTAGATCATTCTAGGTATAACAGGACTTGACTAACGAGACAAGACTAACCAGTTACATAACCTGAGCTGTGGGTCAGTTGTAGTACCCCTTTTTTCAGGGGCAAAGGAACAAATACAGAAACACTCAATGCTTACCTGAGGCCCACACTGAGCGTGCCAGAGATTATCAAATCAGAAAGTAAGATTTCAGGAGTCGCTGAGGATCAAACTTGTGAAAGGCAGATATGGAAAGAGAAACAGGTGCAGCTGAGCACAGCGATAAGAGGCTCTGATTTCCTTCTGCCCCAATTACAATAAGGTTCTCCTCTCCTGGCTTTCTCAAATTTGCCCTTCTCTTCAAAAAAGAACACAGTCTCAGGTATCTCACTTATACCTCAGTGAAGATAAAGGTTCATGTTGCTTCACTTCAGCAAGCAGCACTGAAAATCCAACAGCATTTGTAGAGCAATCAATCCATAAGAAATGCTATTCTAAGGAAATTACTCTTCTAGATCCTGGAACGGGATCAACTGCCAGGTTCGGGTCTTGTTTCCCAATCTACACCATTTGGTTAATGGATCACATATCAACATTTGTGGAGATTCATTATAAAGATTTCAAAATAAAAATAATAAAAATCCTATGTTTCAAAGACATAGCCTTCTGGTTATGATGTATCACACTAACACTCCTGCTAAGGACAACTGAAAAAATAAACTTGTTTGTTGTCATCTTAGAGCAACCAACACAGTCAACACTTGATGGGTCAAGATCACAGAGAGAAGAAAAATACATGGAGGTGAGCCCTGCATTTGTCTCATCCTTGTATTGCCTTTTCATTTCAGAGGATTTGATCTTTCTTGGCATGATGCATGAGTATCAAACAGAAAGGAGCAGCAGCCTAGAGCTTGGAGTAATATCACTGGCTAGGAACAAAAATTGGAGCTTCAGGAAGCTTGGACCTGAAGGGCTAAGGTCCCAGGGGGAAAGGGGCTGCATAAAAGTGAACTCAGAAGTTTGGGTTCACTTCCTATAAGACCTTGGCTCTTCAAGTCCTGGCTGCCTTGAACTCCAACATTTCCATCTGAGAGATTTGCCAAATATTAGGCTGTGCATGCATGGAGTAGGAAGCTGAGAAAACAAGCAGAAAGAAACTGCTTAGAGGACAAAAAGCTAAGCAGAGTTTTTGGCAGTTTCTCAATGCTGGGGAGTTAAAAATTGGAGTTCAGAGCCCACCAAGGAAGAGAGAGGCTCTGGTAAACATCCTAGACCTTCAGCTGAGACCCCTAAACGGCTAAACTTTAGGAGAAAGGGAGAAACCAGAAACAGATAATCCTTAACAGATCCTTAAATACCCCAACTGGAACAAAAGAATGAGGCCATTGCCCTGCATTTTGTCTGCCTTCCAGAAGAAAATGAAATCCACTCTGGAAAGAGATAACAGTATCTATAAACATTTTGCATAGATAATGACCAGAATTTAATTAAAGAAATTATCAGGCATTCAAAGAAATAAAACCAAATGAGGAAAAATCAAGGGAACAAATAGATAATGGGAACAGACCCATAGGTGATCCAGGCAATGGAGTAATCAGACATGATCCTTGAATCTAGCCTTATATAAAAAGGATAATAAATCACAAGTGGGCTTGTTCCAGGGATGGGAGGTTGGTTTAATCATTGGAATCATTGGAAATTATTTAATGTAGTATATCACATTAATACTTAGGGAAAAATATCAGAAATTTTTTAAATAAAATTCTGCACCAATTTCTAATATTAAAAACTCTTAGCAAGCTAGAAATAGAGAACTTTTTTTTTTAAGATTTTATTTATTTATTTGAGAGAGAGAATGAGAGAGAGAGAGAGAGAGAGAGAGAGAGCATGAGAGGGGTTTGGGTCAGAGGGAGAAGAAGACTCCCTGCTGAGCAGGGAGCCCGATGCGGGACTCGATCCCGGGACTCCAGGATCATGACCTGAGCCAAAGGCAGTAGCTTAACCAACTGAGCCACCCAGGCACCCGAAATAGAGAACTTCTTTATTCTAGTAAAGAGTATCTACAAAAACATTTTTAGCAAACGTCATCCTTAATGTTAAAATCTTAAATCTTTCTTCTATTAGATTCAAAATCTGATATGGATTTCTAATCTGAGACAAAATTTTGAATCAAATTCAAAATTGTATTGGATGGGGCGCCTGGGTGGCTCAGTCGTTAAGCATCTGCCTTCGGCTCTGGTCATGATCCCAGGGTCCTGGGATTGAGCCCCGCATTGTGCTCTTTGCTCAGCGGGGAGCTTGCTTCTCCCTCTCCCACTCCGCCTGCTTGTGTTCCCTCTCTCACTGTCTCTCTCTGTCAAATAAATAAAATCTTTAAAAAAAACAAAACAAAAAAACAAACAAAAAAAAAACCCCAAAATTGTACTGGATGTCCAGTCAGCACAATAAAAGAAAAATAGAGGAAGAAAAAATATAATAATTATAAAAGAAGAAATAAAACTGATATTTATAGATATGATTATATTTATAGAAATTCCAAAATTTTGTACAAAAATTTGTTAGAATGACTATGTGAATTTGCAAGGTTGCTGGATATAAGAGCAATATACAAAAACCAATTGTATTTCTATATGGGAGCAAAAACAAGTAGACACCAAAATTTTTAAAAGCTAATAATACTATTTACAATAGCATAAAAAATCTTCAAAACCTGGAATATTCTAATGATCTATAATAATTCTAATGATCTATAAGTTAAAATATTCAAGACACAAAAAATTATAAAATATTATTCAGAAAAGTGAAAGAAAGCCTAAATAAATGCCACAGTCTTAGATTGGAACATTCTATATTAGCCAGAGTCAATTCTTCCCAAATTGATCTCTAGATTTAATGCAATTCCAATCAGAAACCCAGCAAATTTCTTCACAGAAATTAAAATGCTGATTTTACAATTTATGTGGGAATGCAAGAAAGTCTCAAAATTTACACACCAGTTACCAAGCCTTCTTATAAAACAAAGAGAATGAAGAGTATAAGATTGGTACAAGAAAAAGTCAACCAATGGAACGGAATACAGGTCTTAGAACCAGACCCACACATACATGGTCACCTGATTTATGACAAAGATGCCACTGAAGTGCATGGAAAAAGGATAGTATTTTCAATAAATGATACTAGGTCAATTATGTATTTCTATTCTTACACAACTAGGCTATTTAATCTACTTCACTAGTTCACTTAGGATCTCAAATATCTACTACTCTAGTTAGCTCATTCTGCTGAGCTAAAAACTTTCATATCTCACTGCCTCTTGGGCGTCTACTCCTGTCTCAAACATGTCCAAACCTGAACTCATTCTCATTCCCCTTCCCTCACTTATTCCTGTGTTCTCTATCTCTGTGAATGGTTCAGAGGAACATGATCAAAAGAAAAATTCTGGCAAAATGTGTTTTTGCCCTTTGACAGTTATGTTCTCTCCTGAAACAATTACATTCTATCCGTAAAATAGGTCATAAATGGTGAACTTTGTCAAAAATTTAGCTTAAGCAATAATTCAGTCTGGGACTGTTCCCAGGGACTCTACTAACATGGCTTCTGGGTGACCTAAAGAAATCTCTCAGTTTCAAAATCCATCTCTAATGCAGCATTGCCCTGTTCCCTTGATTCAAAGATGCATTTCTTCACATCCTAAGGATAATGAAGTTAAAACATGTGAACTAAAAAAAGAAAAAGAGAAAGAATGCGAGAAAAAAAAAACTTTGTTTCTAAACAGAGGAGTAGGTTGTGATATTGCTTACACCAGGAGGAATTGCATTTTAAATTTGGGAATTAATTCTCGCTCTACATGTCTTCCACAGACTGCACCATGATAGAATGCAGAAAAGTTATCATGTACACAGAAGACAGACCATCACCGCCAGCAATGCAAATGCCAAAACATATAGAGTAGAACATGGAATTTCAAAACTAGCAGGAGCAAGTAGGCTAATTCATGTACCAAATAGGGCTATCTTTCAGACACTGAAAACATTTCTGGCTGGCTTTCAAGAGATGCTGTTTGACTTTGACTTCTAATTATATGAAATTCAATTAAGAACACTAAAAGAGTGTCTTTAACCAAATAAGAAATGTAGATGAAAACAGTATTCTTGAAAGGCCTCAGAATTGCACTATTAATCTGAAAGGTGCTATAAAAGTAAAGATCATGAGTACATGTTCTGAAAAGCAACATGCTACCACCATAAATATAGGTCAAAGGTATTCAGAGTAGCCTTTATGCTTCAAGCACAAAGACAGCTTAGTGTGTATGAATTGTGGGAGAACATGGTAAAGTCAATGGACAAATAGATAACACTCAGAATAACTAAAATACTTTCATATAAAATTTATTCTAGTCTTTTTTTTCATCCACACCCTTCCTCTAGAAAAGTTGCTAACAGGTGAGTGATTGCTCAATAGATCAATAACAGAAAAGCCTGGTAAGTCAAAGAACCAGGGCCTGAATTCTAACTGACACATCTGCACCCCAACAGAGCCATCTCATTGGACATCCACACAGAAACATCCTTGGGGTGTCTGCATCACAGCTAAGAGCCATCTCGTTGGACATCCACAAAGAAGCATCCTTGGGGTGTCTGCATCACAGCTAAGAGCCATCTCGTTGGACATCCACACAGAAGCATCCTTGGGGTGTCTGCATCACAGCTAAGAGCCATCTCGTTGGACATCCACACAGAAGCATCCTTGGGGTGTCTGCATCACAGCTAAGAGCCATCTCGTTGGATATCCACACAGAAGCATCCTTGGGGTGTCTGCATCACAGCTAAGAGCCATCTCGTTGGACATATACACAGAAGCATCCTCGGGGTGTCTGCATCACAGCTAAGCAGACGGAGATGAGAGACATGCCCTCAGGGGATTGCTTACCTCTTTCTGGCACTTCACCTTTATCTTGGGACTGACCCCATGTCATCGGGGTGACTTTTGGGAAACAGCAGACAACAATGCAGGCCTAATCCGGACTTGGCAAAATTCATATGGGCCATGTTCAATTCTCTAAAAGGTAACATGCCTGCCCTGCATATCTGATGGCGTCAGTGGTTAAATCCTAGTGAGGGAAGAGGTGAGAAGACTCTTTCCAAACTCTTAAGTGCTATGCAAATGCCAATTTTTACCAGTGTCATCATAAAAGTATAATGATTTATAACACCAGATATTAACACCCCGTGCTACTCTGATTTAACCGTACACGTTGGGTTACTGATCCAACTCTGCTCTATTGGGGTGCTCCAGATCTTTTCAGGACTTAGATTCCATCTCATGGCTTATTCTCAGGTTTTGAATAAAGAATCAAATGTTTCCCTGTTCTTAGTCAAAGCACCATCTATTCAGGTCGTCACTTTTTTGAACTTACCTGGTCCAGTGATTTCTTATCAGTAAGAGGAATATGTTTCTGCAGAATTCATAGCAATGGCCCATCTTCCAAGAATCTTTTCTGACCATGCCCTGGGTTAGGCTTCTTAGCTGCCTTTTATATCAAGAGGCCCAACACATAACTTCTGCCTTCGCTGAGGTATGACTCAGCATTGAAAAACCTGCCTTTTTGTATTTTTCTTTTTCAAGGAGGCCAACTATTTTTGCAAAACAAACATTTGTTAAATTAAGTTAATCCATCAGATACTACAAATTTCACTTACACACAGATTAGACAAATAAGTTTCTTTACAAGCCTGGAGGATCATTTTTAGCCAGGACACCCCAAGACGGTACAGATGGGGAGATCAAACCTTCCCCAGAAGGAGTCCTGCAGTTAAATCTGGAGGCCTCTGGAAGAACATCAGGAGACAGCGGGAGGCCTGGGCTCCTGGCCCACTGATAAGAAAAGAAAATCTCCTGTTGGCCAAACTGGAGCCCTTCAAAAGCATGAAATTCTCCCAATCCTCTCCGTATTTCCCCTTCCCTATGCACAAAAGTTAAACACACCCAATCGCCAAATACTCCTATCCTAGAAGGCAGAGAAATTACAAGTCTGCTTTGACAGAGTCATCAAAGGTTGGGACTGTTTGGGATTTTGTTTTCCAGACTCACTGCTGGCCTCGAGAAAGTATGACACCACCATCTTAAGCACAAGGCAGCTGTTCATCTTTGGCTGGAGTTCAATATAAACCTTACAAATGGTCTGCTAGCTCTATTTTTTAAATAATAATAATTTTGAAAAATCCCATAGTTACAGAAATCCCAATCTGGTGTTTTCACTATAAAGCCTTTCCTGCAGAACAGAGAAAACCATGTATTCCAAACAAATGTCTGAGCCAGAAATGTACTAGTAGGTTATTTCTACCAGATAAACACAGTGGACAGATAATTAGGCAGATTGAAAATCAATGGCTAAAGCAGGCCCAAGGAATCAACAGAGTATCAATTCTCTCTGAAATATCAAAAGACAAAAATCTACCAGCGAATCATTTATTATTCCAAAAGAGGCCCTTAATGGTTAAGTCACTGATGATACTTTTATTTAGGGGTAAAAATCAGACATCAGAAAACCTTCCCTTCCTTCTGAAATGTTGGTCTGTTATAGCTACCACAGTGGCTATATTTTATTAACTATCCCTACTAAGAACTCACATACAACCATCAGTGCATATATTCAACACCATGACGTGTCCTCAAAGCCTGGCATGTGTCTCCTTCTTCTCTGTTTCCCTCATTACACACTGGAATATGCACAAGGGCCAAATGTTGGCAATGCGCTCAAAATAAGCCTTTTATGGGGCAAGTTAATGTTCGTTATTATTTTAGGGTGCATATTTGTGGTAGAGCTTTACACACAAATCCATAAGTCCAGGAGAAACCAAAGTCATTCCTAAACCTTTGGACATCCTTGGGAAGTCAACAGACTTGCAAGACCAAAAGCAAGAATCTTGACTTGGGAGTATGAATCCAAAGCTGACAAATCCCTTGCAGAGTTTGTAGATGTGGGGTTCCCTCCCTCTCTGTACTCTCTTCCTTTAATTGTTATCTGCTTATTTCCCATATAATTGCCAGGCTGTCCCACCACGTGCTGTGTTTATACGTTAAGTGCACTAAGTATGCAGTGGTGCTAATCTCTGCATCAGGCCCACCATTCTCACCTGACTGACCCCCAAATACTAAGCACCAGTCAAGGTCACTGGCTTGCTTTCTGTGTGCTACAGGATTGAACTAGCTGTTGCAATATTTCTTCCCTTGACCCTTCTAATCCTCCAGAAATCCCTCCATGGGAGTTCTTCATCACTGGTGGACAGCCCCAAGAGCATACTCTGTTGAAGTTCTTTTGTAAAAACAGTCTGGCCTCATTTCAAAAAACAAAAATATTACAGACATGGGTGGGGGGATAGTCTATGATTCCCTTGTATCCAAATGAGAAGAGATACATTCGAGACACACACACATACACACACACGGATACACTGTATCACATATTTGTATATATTATATGCAAACACACAGCTTTCCACTAACTTGAATTAGTATCATTTGTAAGCACCCTTACATGACTTCCATGTATGAATTTATTTTCGCCACCCTCACCCATTATTCAAAGCGGGCACTGAGCAATGGTGGGGAATGTTTGATCCCCAATAAGGTATATATTCTCTGATCACAAAGGATGCTTAGTTAATACTGTTCGTTGGCTTGCTCAGGAACAGGAAACTATTTGGAAAATCTTCATTTTAGTAACAAAAAATTGTCTTGCTGGCTGAACACTACCATTCAGAACACATCGCTCATCGTGCTCACGTGCTGGCCCTGAGCTCCAAAGCACCTTGCACAGACACCCTCGGGGTTCATGACGGCAGGGTGAGAAACGGGGGCCAGCCCCACCCACCGGGATTCCCTGAGCTTTCATACCTGTGCGGATGCTCCTGCAAGACTTGATAAATGCTGATAAGAAAAGTTTGGTTTTTAAAACTCCCCACAACACAGTCCTTGTAGATTCGGAACTCTGCAGCCGTCACCGCCTCACCCTCAGGAATCTGGGATAAGTTGAACTTGAACTCTTTGTGGTGCCGCTGGCCAGGGGAGAACTCCTTCTCGTACTCCACTATAAGATTAAACAAGAGAGAGTGACAACTATTGTTACTTGACTAAGTGCCACAGGCTCACCTCAAGAAAGCTGCCCCGATTTCATTCGTAAGTGGATTACCGGTTGCCAATGGCTTAGGAGAGGGATGGGGGTGGGGGATGGCAAGGACCAACAGTGGCTGTGCTGTCAGATGGGCTGAGATTAAAATCGCTCATTTTACCCAAGGATTAAATGAAATTCTCAGACTTTTATTTGGTTTAAATACCTTACGTACTTGGTTGAAGTAAGTTGCATGAAAGCAAGTTACCTAAACTCTTGGCTTCAGTTTTCCTCACCTACAAAGGCAGGAATTAACAGGGCTTCTTCCCAAGGAAGTTGTGAGGATGAAGAAAACGATGAATAAGAACGTCCCTAGCGATCCTGGCCCTGGCCACCCCTTCCCGGCCCCCTTTCCTTCCTGCTGCCTGGCCCCCTCAGGTCTGGTCATCTCCCCCCATCAAGCAGTTGGCATGACCCAGGGTAGCCCTGAGGCGAGCTCTGGGAGGGGGCCTCAGGGTGGGAGGGGGGTGAGCAGCGCGTTCGGCCTCAGCCTGAAAGATCCAAGGGTCTTCATATTTTGCCTGTTGTTCCGTAGAAAGTTTTGTGGAGGGGTTTGGGGTAAAGCTTCAGAAAAAATGCTGCTCTAACCCAGGTGCATTGCCCTCCCTTCTCCTGGAACAAAGGGAGGGCTGCTGGCCTCCGAGGCCAGGGCCCCTCCACTCAGTCTGCATGCGGAATCCAAGTCTAAAGGATAGACACGTGGAAGCGAATGACCAACAGTATACCTTGCTATTTTTTCTAATGCTTTTCTAAAAATTGGGAAAGAATGGAGTGTGAAATCTTTTTTTTTTTAAATGAAATCTTTCCCCTGCACCAAGACAAACTATGGAAAACTACAACCACTGATGATCATTTCTCAGAATCAGCTTCCAGTTGTCTATGTAAAGTCCTGTGTAAGACAAGTGGTATCAACCTCAGATGCTTAACTCATAAACGTTGCAAAAGAGAAAAAGGACTGCTCTGCTTCCCACCATAAATCCTTGACTCTTTTCTCCAGGGTTTGGAAACGTTTCTACCCTACTGTTCCTGCTAGTTTTTTTCTTAATGGCAACCGCAGTGAAATCTCATGAGCAAATTAATCCTTTATGGCAGAGTCTTCCCAGGGCTGTGGGTAGGGGGGAATAAATCAAATTATTGGCCACCTCCAACTGCCCATTTTCTCCCACATATGTTGTTCTCCATAATCACCAAAGAAAAGCTTTGGAGATTTAGCTTCTTAAAAAAAAAAAAAAGCCAATAACTCTTTATAAGAACCTAAGGCCTCAGTGGTATTTGCAGAAGCTAAGGAAAGCTAAGCCATCTATAGGTAGTTTAAAGAGCTTCTGAAACTGCCATGGGACTATGCTAAATCTTTTAGATTCAAGTTATCTCTTTTTGGCAGGAGGGTTGTTGTAAAAACAATAAGCTTTGGCTTGTGTAAGAGCTTGATATAAGTAAAAAAAAGAAATATATATATATATATATATATATATATAAAAGTTTTTTTAAAATATCTAACCAGAAAGTAAACTATGGTTCAGTCCCAACAAGAGAACAGGTTTTCTAATTAGTGGCTAAGCATGAAAAGCAATCTTGTTGGTGAGTTCACCAAAGGACACCCATACATGAGGGTGTATTGCTTTTCCCTAAAACTGATCTGCCTTTTAAGTGTGATATGTTATCATCAGTGGTTAAAAAGTGAATCAAATCTGATTTCCCAAAGGAACTTTGTAAAAAACAACAACCAAAAAAAACCCCAACAAAACACAACAACAAAAAACAGTCACATAGCTTTTTTTATAGGGCCTTTTGGGTGCTTAAATTTTAAAAGCAATAAATAAAAATATATTGTTAAGATACACTTGAAAGAATGCATAAGAATTCCTCAAAGAAGTCTTTCAATTGCTATTAATATAAAAAACAACTAGAAAGAAGAAATCATAAATCATGGATGTGATACAAGATATAAGACAGTAACTTAAGACATTTTGGTCATAAGGAGTAAACAGAAATTTCAATAAGTCAGAAATGTGGTAGCTAGTTTGGAGAAGTGCATCATACCCAATATGTGCAACATCCCCACACCTCCCTGTATTCATACCATTGGGTGGTCCCTCCCTCCCCTGGGGTGGGCTCTGTGACCTTCTCTGCCCCAATAAAATGCAGCAACAGTAGTGCTGAGTGACTTCCAAGCTTTGAACTTCCTTCCACTTAGGTTTCTTGGAATGTTTATCTGGGGGAACGATGGTTACCATGTAAGAAGTCCAACTACTCTGAACCTCCATGCTGTGAGGAAGCCCAAGATAACCAGAAGTGAGGCCATATGGTACATGAAGAGACAGATGGAGGGAGAGAGGGAAGAGTCCAGTCAGCCTCCAACCACTTCAGCTGAGGCACCACACCTGTTATAAAGATGCCATCTTAGATGCCCAACGCAGTGCAGATGCTGGGGGACTCCAACCTCAGCCAGCATCTGACTGCAACTGCAGGAGAGACCTTGCATAAGAATCACCCAGTTGAACGTCATCATTTCCTAAGACTGGGAGATGACAGCCCGTTGTTTTAAGCCACTGTGACTTGGAGTGATTTGTTACACAGTAAGAGGCAACTGACACAAGAAGAAAAGCGAGGACAGGAAAGGATGAGAGAAAGAGAAGGGGAAGTCTGACCTTGCTAGGAAGGGGAGAAACCGCAGACAATTCTTAAGGATTTTGAAATGCTGGGAGGCAGTATGTAGGACTGAGGAGGAGTCCTGGCAAATGCTCACAGACAAATGTGAAGAGATAAAGAATCTAAAAATGAGAAAATAGGAGCATAGTTCAAAGCCTTCACTTCACTACAATATGAATTAGAACACATTGCCTTATATGAGCATTTTCCTACTTCCTACAACATTATCTTGAAGCACTCTGAATTTTCTTTTGCCTTTCCTTTATCTCTGAAGAGATTCAGGAATCTGATTGCCCTCCACCTTGTTTTAAGCTCTCTCACTCAAAAACCTCACTCCACTGTCTTCTGAACCTCTCTTTATGCCTCTTGGCTGGAAACTATACCATCTTCTTCCCTTTTCCCATGATACCTCAGCCACCAGGCATTGGAGTTTGCCTGGAACTCCTTTCTCCCCTTGTCTTTTGCCTCCAACTGAATTTACATAATGTATTTGCTGATGTCTCACAGGGACACAAGAAAGAAATGCAGTTAGGTCACTGCCTACATGGGCACTTGAAGACCTTGGTGGTAAAACTGTAATGTTTCCACTGAACTTTGCATCCCCTGCCTTCAAGCTCTAGGATTCTGGACTATTTAACTATCAGACAATTCAAAATATGAGAGGTACTGAAAGGGACCAGGCTGAGTTCTGAATTCAGCACTCAGGACCTATTTTGCAGCCCTTAGCATTTTAGCTTTTCACGGGTGGTGCCCCACGAGGTATCCAATTAAGTAATAGCTATGAGTGTTGATGAAGTGTCATACTGCCAAACTGGTTCTGAATTCTAGCTCCCCTTTTTCTGACTTATGTGATGCTGAGCAGGACATTAGCCAAAGTTTCAATTATCAGTTAAATGGCAATAATCAAATTTCTGGGGCGCCTGGGTGGCTCAGTTGGTTAAGCGACTGCCTTCGGCTCAGGTCATGATCCTGGAGTCCCGGGATCGAGTCCCACATCGGGCTCCCTGCTCAGCAGGGAGTCTGCTTCTCCCTCTGACCCTCTTCCCTCTTGTGCTCTCTATCTCTCATTCTCTCTCTCTCAAATAAATAAATAAAATCTTTAAAAAAATAATTTAATAATCAAATTTCTGAGGATTAAGTGGGATAATCTCTACAAAATAGTCAATGGTAGAGTATTTACTCAAATGTTAGTTGTGATCATCATCAGGTGATATTTGAGAATCTAGCTCTACAGACTTAGAGTATGTCTCCACTGAGCAATTCAGATTTATTCAGGAGTCTTTAGATAAGGCCAATCAATGGTTCCTCTAAATTATCTGTTTAAGTTGAAGAGATGCATTCTGTGTAAAAGGTAGTAAGTAAAATCACTACATCGAGTGTCACCAGCCTTGGTATTTGGCTAATGAATACAGTTCTGTGTTCTCTGAGGCAATAATTCCTAGAATTTTTCATTTCAAGGACCAGCGAAAATATTTTTCAATGGTAATGACCTTATACAAGGTCATCTACTTTTTCTGTTTGCCATTTGTAAAGACAATAAAACAGACAACAAACTGCATCCTTTTAACTCTATGATCATTTCTGAAGTTTCTCTTAACAACAAAGAGAGAAGATATAATTGAAGAACATATACAATCCTTGAAATTGAATAAATTTAGCTTTATAAAACTCACTCCATTCTCTCTTTCTGTCTTAGACTATACCAGCTTAAATTTCAGACCAGCTCTGGACCTTTGACCAACAAGTAAGAACCACAGCCCTAATGAACAAAAGTTACTAGTTGAGGATTAAAAATGTAAGTTATGTCATACTAAAGATACAAAAGGTTATACATATGCAATTTATGGAGGTAATGAGGCATCATAATAAGGAACTAAGGAAACCAGCACCCAACTTAAAAACCAGAATATTGACCAAGACTATGGTGCCATCCCCCACTCCTGCCCAAGAAGTATCAAGAATCATGAATAATGTCTAGCATTTTCTTGCCTTTTAAAAACTAACAGTTTTACTATATATGCACATATCACCAAATCAGAGTGTTTTCCTTTTTTCCCCTTAAAGTCTTTCAGAGACACAGTGGAAATTTTATAGGCACACATGGCACATACAGGCACGGTCACAGCTAAGAACAAAGGCAGCCCAAGCTGATGGCCATACTGCCTGTCAGCTGGTGGAGACCTGCAGTGCCATGGGTGGGCATGGCTGCTCTGTAGGCAATGAGTGACTAGTAATTCTTCTTCAGCTCTACTTCATATAAATCCATTACAAACACAGACACTTTCTCAATAAGCAGTGGCAAGGATGTGGAGAAAGTAGAACCCTTGTGCATTGATGGTGGGAACATGAAATGGTGCAGCTACTGTAGAAAACAGTTTGGCAATTCCTCAAACAAAGAATCACCACATGATCCAGTAATCCCACTTTTAAGTATACATGGATATCTGAAACAACTGAAAACAGGGACTTGAACAGATACTTGTACACCCATATTCCTAGCAGCATTCCTAGTAGCCAAAAAGTAGAAGCCACCCACGTGTCCATTGATGGACGAATGGATAAACAATGTGGTAGATGTACACAATGGAATATTAGCTTTAAAAAGGAAGGAAATTCTGACACAGACTACAACATGGATAAACCTTGAAGACATTACACAAAGTGAAATAAGCCACTCAGAAAAAGGCAAATATTATATGCACTTATATGCAGTACATAGAGGAGTCAAATTCATAGAGACAGAAAGTAGAGCGTGGTTTCCAGGGGTGGGGTGGGAGGGCTGGGTGGTTTGTGTTCAATGGAGAACAGAGTTTCAGCTTGGAAAGATGAAAACGTTCTGGAGATGGACAGAGGTGATGGTTGCACAACAATGTGAATGCACTTAATGCTGCAGAACTGGTACACTTAAAAATGGCTAAAGTGGGAAATTTTATATTAGGCATATTTTACCACACAAAAACTAAAAACAGACATTTTCTTACATGATCACAATGCATGACCACACCTAAGTTAAAATGATTCATTGTTGTTCTCTAATACCTAATCCATAATCAAATTTCCTCAAATACCTCAAAAAACTGTCTTTCTGCTTTTGGTTTATTGGAATCAGGAGCCAAACAGAATCCACTCACTACACTTGGTTGTTCTGTCTCCTAAGTCTCTTCCAAACGAGCAAACCAGGAACAGAAAGAACTCCACTAATCTGATCAGGAGTCCATCTAACAAACCTACAGCTAACAACATTCTTAATAGTGGCACACTCGAACCATTTCCTTTAAAATCAGGAAGAAGGCAAAGAAGTTCATTTTCAGTCTTGGAGTCCAGTTCAGTGTTGCTAAGATTAAATAATAGTAAAGGAAGAACTCTATTCCAAATTGTTGAAACTAATAAGAAAATTTAGCGGACTGCTTCCTTGCCTGTCTCAGTGCATTCGAGCTGCTATAACAAAAATACTAGAGACTGGGGGCTGAAACAACACTTATTTCTCACAGTTCTGGTGGCTAGAAGTCTGAGATGAGGGTGCCAGCATCGCTGGGTTCTTCCTGAGGGCCCTCTTCCTGGCTAGCTCCTCACTTAGCCTTCCTTGGTACATGCATGCAGAGAGAGATGGTGTGAGCTGCAGCCTCTTCCTCCTCCTGTAAGGACACTAATCCCATCACGGGGGCTCCACCCTCATCACCTCATCTAGACCTAATTACCTCCCAAGACCCTACCTCCTAATACCATCTCATTAGGGATTAGGGTTTTATCCATATGAATTTTAGGGGACACAGAGTCTATAACACTGACCTTAAAGGTCTCACATTATTTGTTCCCTTACCTTTTGAATTTGTGGTTTGGAATTTTTGCATTTGTGTTCATAAGCAACACTGGTGATGATGGACTCACCTCATACAGTGTTGTTCAATTTCAAGTTATACTTGCTCTTGGAATAAGTTGGGGGAAATGATCTCTTCCTTCAAAGTCTGGCAAACTTATCTGTAAAATCATCTAATCCTGGTGTTTTCCTTTGGGGTAAATTTTTAATTATTCATTTTCCTCTCAATGTAGAGAAATATTCAAGTTATCTATTTCTTTTTAAGTCGTTATGCATTTTCTAGAGGTTTGTCAATTGGGGCAGAATTTATCCAAATTATTGCCGTGAAATTTTTCAGAGTATTCTCTTATTATTTAATCTCTGCTCTAACTACAGCTTTTTCATTCTAATATTCTAATATTATTTGTGAATTCCCTTTTTCTTGATTTGTCTTACTGGAGGTCAAATTTTTTTCTCACTATTGCTTAATTTGATTGTAATATTGATATTTTTCTTTTGAAATGTTGAAAGCAAAGAACTTTTTATGACTTGTTACAAATAAGGAGACAGGGTCTGTAATACTGATATTTTAATGTTTTCTGAATAGTGTCCTGCTAAGTCTGAACTATTTCAACTAAAGTTGTCTAGAGAAAAATAAAGATACAACCTGTTATAAGTGAAAATATAAAAAAGAAAAAAGAAAGAAGAGAGAGTGAGGAGGGAAAAGCACAGAACAATCTTCCTATTTAATATGTTTAGTCACATATTCATTACTTTTTCATTAACTGGACTCACTCAATGGTTAATTCAGCATGGCTTAGTTAAGGCAAAATTACATTCATTGACAATAAATTCTACATTTTCCAAATGTTTCATGCCTCCACTTACAGTCATACACCAAACTTGAAAAACTTGAAAGTCTTAAAAAAAAAAAAAAACAACAAAACAACAATAGCAACAAAAACCCCTGCCATTCCCTTGACTACTGTAAACAATTTTTTATGCTATGGCACAAGTTTATTTAATTTTAGGCAACAAGGACAGTTCTGGCTGGTCTTTCAAGGCTTTTAACAACAGTGGCTTTCTGATTTTTTTTAAAACATATACAAGGATATTTATTCATAGAGAAGCTTTGTTCGTAATAGCCAAAAATTAGAAAACACTAATTGTACATCAACAGCAGACTCGACAAATTGTGGTATAGTCATACAATAGAATATTATACAACGACAAAGAACAAACCACTGCTATACGCCGCAAAATATAATCAATCTCGCTTTCTGATTTTTATGTTGCAAGCATTCAACCTGAAATAGTAATAGAGACACTAAGCTGGGCCCTCCAGCTCACTTGTTTAACACAATGAACTAACTCACTTTACCCTCTGCAGTGCACCAATTATTTCCAAATATTCATTTCCTATTAATGTTTTATTAAAATCACAAATATCGAGAAGAATCTATTTTCCTGGATGCCATTTTTTTCCTAAACTTTTTCTAAACTTTCATTTTTATTTTAAATAATGATAGACTCACAAGTAGTTGCAAAAATAGCAGAAAGGAATGAAAAAACAGTAGAGAGATCCCATGCAACATCTTCCATAACTGAGTAACAATAACAAAACCAGGAAATGGATGTTGATATAATACCTTAACTAGACTACAAACCCTACCAATTGTTCACCAATTTTTACATGCACTTTCTGGTGCGTAAGTGTGTGTATAATAATAATTCTGTGACATTTTATCACATGTATAGATTCCTATAACCATCACCACAACCCGGACACAGAGCTATTGTCCCTGCAAAGGAAATCCTTTGAGCTACCCTTCTAATTCAAATGACTTTTTAAGACTAGACCCAGCACATGTATTAGAAAGAGCTGTAGGACCAACATGAAGCACCTACAGATCATTGTTAGTAGTAAGGGTTAATCAAGTCACTTTCTATTTTTAAAAACATTTTAAAACCACTTTCATACAGAAATACAGATGTTACCATCACTCTAGGTTAGGAAGATGCTCAGTAGCCACAACTATATACATGTCTTACAGTGGAAAAAGTTGCAGACTTCAGCTAACATAGGAGAATACACTCAAGCACTTAAGTCAATAAACACGTGTCATGAGGCAAGACTTAAACTGAATAATTGCAGCCTTGACAGAGTTCCATTAATATCAAATAACCACATTGTTGCCCACTTACAAGGACCACTATAAAGAAGCAATCAGACATTTAGTAAAAATCAATGTATACAACATGTATTTTTTTCACTATCAAGAAAAATTTAACATCTTTAACCATAAATGGGACAGCATAAAAAGAATGGTCTCCCATACCTCTGATTTTTTAAAAAATTCATTTAAAATTTTTAAATAAAAAGAAAAAAGAAAAAAAAAAACAGTTCACCCATTTTTCCCACCCTCCACCCCTATCTCTTGCAACCACCAATCTGTTCACGGTATCTATGAGCTTGGGTTTTTTCGTTTTGCTTTAGATTCCATATAGAAGAGAGATCATATGGTATTTGTCTTTCTCCAACTTATTTCACATTGAGCCCTACCCATGTTGTCACAAATGGCAAGATTTCATTCCTTCTTATGGTTTGGTAATATTGCATATATATATAACAATTTCTTTATCCACTGATGGACATTTAGGTTGTTTCCATGCTTTGGTTCTTGTAAATGATGCTGCAATGAACATGGGGGTGTGTATATATTTCTTCCATTTAGTGTTTTCATTTTCTTTGGATACCTAGAAGTGGAATTGCTGGATCATAGGTTCTATTTTTAATTTTCTGAGGAGCCTCCATATGGTACTCCACAGTGGCCACACCAATTTACATTCCCACCAACAGTGCACAAGGGTTACCTTTTCTCCACATACTCACCATCACTTGTTATTTCTTGTCTTTTTGATACCAGTCATTCTAAAAGGTGTGAGGTAGTATCTCATTGTGATTCTGATTTGCATTTCCCTGATGATTAGTAATGTTGAACATCTTTTCATGTGCCCGTTGGCGCTCTGTCCTGTTGTTTGGAAAACATGTCTATTCAGATCTTCTGCCCATTTTTTAATCAGATTTTTTTTTTTTTGCTATTGAATTGTATGAGATCTTTGTATATTTTGGATATTAGCTCCTTACCAGGTATATGATTTGCAAATATGCTCCCATTCAATAGGTTGCCTTTTCATTCTGTTGATGGTTTCCTTTGCTATGCACAAAGTTGTTGTTTTTTTTTTTTTTTGCAATTATCTTTTGTTTACTTTCTTAGTAACCAACTGTCTTTCCCCAGGATACATCTGTTTTCTGCACAATTGAAACAGGTGAGTTAATTGCGGAAAGTGATAGGAATCCTCTTCTTGACATCTTTCAAATCTTTGATGCTGGTGTTATACTCTGCAACCCCCCTTCCTCCCAAGAATTACATTTTTATTTATTTTTTTAAAATAATTTTTATTGTTATATTAATCACCATACATTACATCATTAGTTTTTGATGTAGTGTTCCATGATTCATTGTTTGTGCATAACACCCAGTGCTCCACACAGAATGTGCCCTCTTTAATACCCATCACCAGGCTAACCCATCCCCCCACCCTCCTCCCCTCTAGAACCCACAGTTTGTTCTTCAGAGTCCATCGTCTCTCATGGTTCGTCTCCCCCTCCGACTTACTCCCCTTCATTCTTCCCCTCCTGCTATCTTCTTTTCTTTTTCTTAACATATATTGCATTATTTGTTTCAGAAGTACAGATCCGTGATTCATCAGTCTTGTACAATTCACAATGCTCACCATAGCACATAACCTCCCCAATGTCTATCACCCAGCAACCCCATTCCTCCCAGCCCCCACCACTCCAGCAACCCTCAGTTGGTTTCCTGAGATAAAGAATTCTTCATATCAGTGAGGTCATATGATACATGTCTTTCTCTGATTGACTTATTTCACTCAGCATAACACCCTCCAGTTCCATCCACGTCGTTGCAAATGGCAAGATCTCATTTCTTTTGATGGCTGCATAATATTCCATTGTGTATATATACCACATCTTCTTTACCCATTCATCTGTCGATGGACATCTTGGCTCTTTCCACAGTTTGGCTATTGTGGACATTGCTGCTATAAACATTGGGGTGCATGTACCCCTTCGGATTCCTACATTTGTATCTCTGTGGTAAATGCCCAGTAGTGCAATTGCTGGATCGTATGGTAGCTCTATTTTCAACTTTTTGAGGAACCTCCATACTGTTTTCCAGAGTGGTTGCACCAGCTTGCATTCCCACCAACAGTGTAGGAGGGTTCCCCTTTCTCCACATCCCCAACATCTGTCGTTTCCTGACTTGTTAATTTTAGCACACCCATTCTGATGGGTGTGAGGTGGTAGGTATCTCATTGAGGTTTTGATTTGGATTTCCCTGATGCCGAGCGATGTTGAGCACTTTTTCATGTGTCTGTTGGCCATTTGGATGTCTTCTTTGGAAATATGTCTGTTCATGTCTTCTGCCCATTTCTTGACTGGATTATTTGTTCTTTGGGTGTTGAGTTGGATAAGTTCTTTATAGATTTTGGATACTAGCCCTTTCTCTGATATGTCATTTGCAAATATCTTCTCCCATTCTGTCGGTTGTCTTTTGGTTTTGTGGACTGTTTCTTTTGCTGTGCAAAAGCTTTTTATCTTGATGAAATCCCAAGAGTTCATTTTTGCCCTTGCTTCCCTTGCCTTTGGCAATGTTTCTAGGAGGAAGTTGCTGCGGCTGAGGTCGAAGAGGTTGCTGCCTGTGTTCTCCTTTAGGATTTTGATGGACTCCTGTCTCACGTTTAGGTCTTTCAACCATTTGGAGTCTATTTTTGTGTGTGGTGTAAGGAAATGGTCCAGTTTCATTCTCCTGCATGTGGCTGTCCAATTTTCCCAACACCATTTGTTGAAGAGACTGTCTTTTTTCCATTGGACATTCTTTCCTGCTTTGTCAAAGATGAGTTGACCATAGAGTTGAGGGTCCATTTCTGGGCTCTCTATTCTGTTCCATTGATCTATGTGTCTGTTTTTTTTGCCAGTACCATACTGTCTTGTTGATGACAGCTTTGTAATAGAGATGGAAGTGTGGAATTGTGATGCCGCCAGCTTTGCTTTTCTTTTTCAATATTCCTCTGGCTATTCGGGGTCTCTTCTGGTTCCATACAAATTTTAGGATTATTTGTTCCATTTCTTTGAAAAAAGTGGTTGGTATTTTGATGGGGATTGCATTGAATGTGTAGATTGCTCTAGGTAGCATTGACATCTTCACAATGTTTGTTCTTCCAATCCATGAGCATGGAACGTTTTTCCATTTCTTTGTGTCTTCTTCAATTTCTTTCATGAGTATTTTATAGTTTTCTGAGTACAGATCCTTTGCCTCTTTGGTTAGATTTATTCCTAGGTATCTTATGGTTTTGGGTGCAATTGTAAATGGGATCGACTCCTTGATTTGTCTCTCTTCTGTCTTGTTGGTGTACTGGAATGCCACTGATTTCTGTGCATTGATTTTATACGCTGCTACTTGACTGAATTCCTGTATGAGTTCTAGCAGTTTTGGGGTGGAGTCTTTTGGGTTTTCCACATACAGTATCATATCATCTGCAAAGAGCGAGAGTTTGACTTCCTCTTTGCCGATTTGGATGCCTTTGATTTCTTTTTGTTGTCTGATTGCTGTGGCTAGGACTTCTAATACTATGTTGAATAGCAGTCGTGAGAGTGGACATCCCTGCCGCGTTCCTGACCTTAGAGAAAAGCTCTCAGCTTTTCCCCATTGAGAATGATATTCGCTGTAGGTTTTTCATAGATGGCTTTTATGATATTGAGGTATGTACCCTCCAACCCTATACTCTGAAGAGTTTTGATCAAGAAAGGATGATGTACTTTGTCAAATGCTTTTTCTGCATCTATTGAGAGGATCATATGATTCTTGTTCTTTCTTTTGTTAATGTATTGTATCACATTGATTGATTTGCGGATGTTGAACCAACCTTGCAGCCCAGGGATAAATCCCACTTGGTCATGGTGAATAATCCTTTTAATGTACTGTTGGATCCTATTGGCTAGTATTTTGGTGAGAATTTTTGCATCCATGTTCATCAAGGATATTGGTCTGTAATTCTCCTTTTTGATGGGGTCTTTGTCTGGTTTTGGGATCAAGGTAATGCTGGCCTCATAAAATGAGTTTGGAAGTTTTCCTTCCATTTCTATTTTTTGGAACAGTTTCAGCAGAATAGGTATTAATTCTTCTTTAAATGTCTGATAGAATTCCCCTGGGAAGCCATCTGGCCCTGGGCTTTTGTTTCTTGGGAGTTTTTTGATGACTGCTTCAATTTCCTTAGAGGTTATAGGTCTGTTCAGGTTTTCTATTTCTTCCTGGTTCAATTTTGGTAGTGATACATCTCTAGGAATGCACCCATTTCTTCCAGGTTGTCTAATTTGCTGGCATAGAGTTGCTCATAATATGTTCTTATAATTGTTTGTATTTCTTTGGTGTTGGTTGTGATCTCTCCTCTTTCATTCATGATTTTGTTGATTTGGGTCATTTCTCTTTTCTTTTGGATAAGTCTGGCCAGGGGTTTATCAATCTTGTTAATTCTTTCAAAGAACCAGCTCCTAGTTTCGTTGATCTGTTCTACTGTTCTTTTGGTTTCTAGTTCATTGATTTCTGCTCTTTCTTATTTCTCTTTTCCTGCTGGGTTTAGGCTTTCTTTGCTGTTCTTTCTCCAGCTCCTTTAGATGTAGGGTAAGGTTGTGTATTTGAGACCTTTCTTGTTTGTTGAGAAAGGCTTGTATTGCTATATACTTTCCTCTCAGGACTGCCTTTGCCGTATCCCAAAGATTTTGAACAGTTGTGTTTTCATTTTCATCGTTTTCCATGAATTTTTTTAATTCTTCTTTAATTTCCTGGTTGACCCATTCATTCTTTAGTAGGATGCTCTTTAGCCTCCATGTATTTGAGTTCTTTCCGACTTTCCTCTTGTGATTGAGTTCTAGTTTCAAAGTATTGTGGTCTGAAAATACGCAGGGAATGATCCCAATCTTTTGGTACCAGTTGAGACCTGATGTGTGACCTAGGATGTGATCAATTCTGGACAATGTTCCATGGGCACTAGAGAAGAATGTGTATTCTGTTGCTTTGGGATGGAATGTTCTGAATATATCTGTGAAGTCCATTTGGTCCAGTGTGTCATTTAAAGTCTTTATTTCCTTGTTGATCTTTTGCTTAGATGATCTGTCCATTTCAGTCAGAGGGGTGCTAAAGTCCCCCACTATTATTGTATTGTTGTCAATGTGTTTCTTTGCTTTTGTTATTAATTGCCTTATATAATTGGCTGCTCCCACGTTAGGGGCATAGATATTTACAATTGTTAGATCTTCTTGTTGGATAGACCCTTTAAGTAGGATATAGTGTCCTTCCTCATCTCTTATTACAGTCTTTGGTTTAAAATCTAATTTGTCTGATATAAGGATTGCCACCCCAGCTTTCTTTTGGTGTCCATTAGCATGGTAAATGGTTTTCCACCCCCTCACTTTCAATCTGGGGGTGTCTTTGGGTCTAAAATGGGTCTCTTGCAGACAGTATATTGCTGGGTCTTGTTTTTTAATCCAATCTGATAGCCTGTGTTTTTTGATTGGGGCATTTAGCCCATTTACATTCAGGGTAACTATTGAAAGGTATGAATTTAGTGCCATTGTATTGCCTGTAAGGTGACTGTGACTGTATATTGTCTCTGTTCCTTTCTGGTCTATGCTGCTTTTAGGCTCTCTCTTTGCTTAGAGGACCTCTTTCAATATTTCTTGTAGGGCTGGTTTTGTGTTTGCAAATTCCTTTAGTTTTTGTTTGTCCTGGAAGCTTTTTATCTCTCCTTCTATTTTCAATGACAGCCTAGCTGGATATAGTATTCTTGGCTGCATATTTTTCTCATTTAGGGCTCTGAAGATATCATGCCAGTTCTTTCTGGCCTGCCAGGTCTCTGTGGATAGGTCTGTTGCCAATCTAATATTTCTACCATTGTAGGTTACATATCTCTTCTCCCGAGCTACTTTCAGGATTTTCTCTTTGGCTCTGAGACTCGTAAGTTTTACTATTAAATGTCGGGGTGTTGACCTATTTTTATTGATTTTGAGAGGGGTTCTCTGTGCCTCCTGGATTTTGATGCCTGTTTCCTTCCCCACATTAGGGAAGTTCTCTGCTATTATTTGCTCCAATATACCTTCTGCCCCCCTCTCTCTTTCTTCTTCTTCCAGGATCCCAATTATTCTAATGTTGTTTCTTCTTATCGTATCGCTTCTCTCTCAAATTCTGCCCTCGTGATCCTGTAGTTGTTTATCTCTCTTTTTCTCAGCCTCTTTATTTTCCATCATTTGGTCTTCTATATCACTGATTCTCTCTTCTGCCTCATTTATCCTCACAGTTAGTGCCCCCATTTTTGATTGCACCTCATTAATAGCCTTTTTGATTTCGACTTGGTTAGATTTTAGCTCTTTTATTTCTCCAGAAAGGGTTTCTCTAATAACTTCCACATTTTTTCAAGCCCAGTAGTATCTTTAAAGTCATGATTCTGAACTCTAGGTCCGACATCGTACCAATGTCAGTATTGAGTAGGTCCCTGGCAGACGGTACTACCTATTGTTCTTTTTGCTGAGGTGATATTTTTCATCTTGTCATTTTGTCCAGAGGAGAACAGATGAATGAGAGAACAGAATGCTAACAGGTTAACAACGTCTCCACAAATATACGCTATACAAATCAGAAAAGACCTGAAACCAGGGGACAAGAAAGGGAAAGAAAGAAGAGAGGAAAAAAAAGGAAAAAGAAAAAGATAAAAACAAACAAAAACAGAACAAAACAAAAAAAAACAGAACATGATCAAATTTGATCAGGCTAGTGCATAGATCAGTGCCACACACTAGCTTTTGGGCATATTTTGGTCTGTTAGAAGAAAGTGCCTTCTAAAATTTTAAAGGAAGAAAGACTTATATATGTACAAAATAAGGGTTGATACAATGAAGGGATGGAAGGTGACTGTAAAGATGAAAATTATAAAAGATTTTATAAAAGGAATTGATAAGAAGTTGTTTTTAAAAAGAAAGAAGAAGATTTAAAAAGAAAAAGAAAAAAGAAAAAAAAGGGGGAGAGAATGTGATCAGGCAGGAGAATAGAACAAAGCCATACACTAGTGATTTAGGGTATATTTTGATCTGTTAGAAGAAACTATATCTCAAAATTTTAAAGAGAGAACTTATATATATATGCCAAAAATAAGGGTAACTACTATGAAGGGATAAAAATATGACTCAAAATGAAAAATAAAAAAAAATTTTTTTAAAAAAGGGATTGATAAGATGGTGTTTGAAAAAGGGAAAAAGAAAAATAAAAAAAAAAAAACAGTTAAAAATAATTAACTTTGAAAAACTAATGAATTATGGTAAAAAAGCCATGAATTCTATGTGCAGTATTCCCCTAGCGCTGGAGTTCTCCCATTCTCCTTGATTGGTAAACTTGGTCTTGGCTTGCTGGCTGTTCATGCTGATCTTCTGGGGGAGGGGCCTGTTGCCGTGGTTCCCAAATGTCTTTGCCGGAGACGGAATTGCCCTGCCCTTGTGAGTCCGGGCTAAGCAAGCTGCTCCAGCCTGCTCCCAGGAGGTTTTGTTCCCTGCAAGCTCTCGGTACAGCTTCGGAGGACCAGGGTGAAAATGGTGGCCTCCCAATCTCTGCCTGGAGGAGCTGAGAACTCGGGGCCCCGCTCCTCAGTGTGCCCCCAGAGAAAAGCGTGTCCCCAGTCTCTGGCCGCACTCCGTGCTCACCCGGCCTGTGACCGAGCATTTCTAACTCTGGCACCCGACCCCGTGTGGAGTCTCCAAACCCAGCAGATCCCTGTGGTGCACTCCCGCGCCGCTCCTCCCAGGGAAGGGAGGGGAGTCTCCCCAAATCTGCCACTTGTTGGGTCCCTGCTGGAGGAGCAGTGGCCCGACTGGGCCGCGGATCACAGTTTATGGCCACCCCGAGCTGAGAGCCCACGCCCCGGCTCCGTCTCTGCAGCCGGCTTCCCCGCTCCGATACCTGGGAGCTCTGCTGCACTCAGCACCCCCGGTCTTTCTGTGACCCCGAGGGTCCTGAGACCACACTGTCCCGTGAAGTTTCCACCTCCCGCTTAGCCACTGGAGCGACATCCCTCCGTGGAGCCGACTTATAAAAGTTCCGATTTTGTGCTCCGAGGCTCTATCACTTGCCAGAAGTGGCCGACGGAGGCCCCCTCCCCCGCCGTCTATCCTCCCAAATATCGCCTTGGATTCACTTCTCCGCACGTCCTACCTTCCAGAAAGTGGTCGCTTTCCTTTCAGAGTGTTGTTACTCTTCTTATTGTCGATCTCCTGTTGAGTTCGTAGGTGTTCAGAATGGTTTGATCCCTATTCAGCTGAATTCCTGAGACCATATGAAATCCAGGTTTCCTACTCCTCTGCCATCTTGCTCCGCCCCCGCTATGCACAAAGTTTTTAGTTTGATGTAGTCCCACTTGTTTATTTTTGCTTTTCTTGTTTTTGCTTTTGGTGTCAAGATTCTAAAACTCATTGCCAAGTCCTATGTCAAGGAGCTTATTGCCTAGGTTTTCCTCTAGGAGTTTTATGGTTTCAGGTCTCACATTTAAGTCTTTAATCCATTTTGAGTTAATTTTTGTGTACAATGTAAGACAGTGGCCCAGTTTTACCATTTATTGAAGAGACTATCCTTTCCCCATTGCATATTCTTGGCTCTTTTGTCATAAATTGACTTTATCTGTGTGAGTCTATTCCTGGGCTCTCTATTCTGTTCCACTGATACATATATCTGTTTTTATGGCAATACCATACTGTTTTTATTACTATAGCTTTGTAATGTACTTTGAAAATCAGCAAGTGTGATATCACTATGTTCTTATTTCTCAGATTGTTTTGGCTATTTGGGTCTTTTGTAGTTTCATATAAATTTTAGGATTATTTGTTCTATTTCTGTGAAAAGTACCACTGGAATTTTCCTAAGGATTGTACTGAATCTTTATATTGCTTTGAATAGTATGGATATTTAAAAAATTTTTCCAATCCATGAGCATGGAATATCTTTCCATTTGCTTCTTCTTCAATTTCTTTCATTAATATCTGATTATTTTCAGGTCTCTGAACTCCTTGATTAAATTTATTCCCATTTTTTATACTTTATTCTTGTCACCAAATTTTAATTTTTGCCAAAATTAATGTGGTTTTTTTCTTAGTATAGTTGACACACAATGTTTTATTAGTTTCAGGTGTATAACACAGGAAATCATTCATGGCAATAGTGATTTATGTGTTATGCTATTTTATTATTTTTTTTAAAGATTTTATTTGTTTATTTGACAGAGAGAGAGAGATAGCGAGAGCAGGAACACAAGCAGGGGGAGTGGGAGAGGGAGAAGCAGGCCTCCCGCGGAGCAGGGAGCCCGATGCGGGGCTCGATCCCAGGACCCTGGGATCATGACCTGAGCCGAAGGCAGACGCTTAATGACTGAGCCACCCAGGCACCCCTATTTTATTCTTTTTAATGTAATTGTAAATGGGATTGTTTTCTCTGTCTGGTAATTCATTAGTGTTAAGAAATGCAACAGATTTCTGTGTATCGATTTTGTATCCTGCAACTATACTAAATTTGTTTATTCTAACGGTTTTTTATAAAGTCTTTAGGGTTTGTTTGTTTTTTTAAATATATATAACATCATATCTTCTGCCAGTAGTGGATGTGTCTTTTTTCTCACCTAATTGCTCTGGCTAGGATGTCCAATACTATGTAGAATAAAAGTGGCAAAAGTGGACATTCTTGTCTTATTCCTGATCTTAGAGAAAAAGCTTTCAGCTTTTCAACACCGAGTATGGTGTTACCTGTGGGCTTGTCATATATGGCCTTTATTATGTTGAGGTACATTCCCTCTATACCTGCTTTGTTGAAAATTTTTATCATAAATAGTTTTTGGATTTTGCAAATGCTTTTTCTGCATCTATTGAGATGATATGATTTTTTAAAGATTTGAGAGAAGAGAGAGCACAAATATGAGTGGGGGAGGGGCAGAAGGAGAGGGAGAGAGAGAATCTTAAGTAGGCTCCATGCCCAGCATGGAGCCTGACATGGGGCTTGATCTCAAGATCCTGAGATCATGGCCTGAGCTTAAATTAAGAGCCAGCTGCTTACCTGACTGAGCCACCCAGATGCCCTAGATGATCATATGATTTTTATCCTTTGTTAATCACATTGACAGATTTGCAGATATTGAATCATCCTTGCATACCTGGAATGAATCTCATCTGATCATGACGTAGGATTTTTTTTTTTTGCACCTCTTACCCCCTTCACCTCTTTTGCCCAGCCTTCAACCCCCTCCTGTCTCCTCTGGCAAATACCACTTTGTTCTCTGTATTTTTTGTTTCTGTTTTTGTTTGTTCATTTGCTTTTTAGATGTGAAATCATATAGTATTTATCTTTCTCTGGCTTGTTTTGCTTAGCATAATACCCTCTGGGTTTATCCACCTTGTCGCAAATGGCAAGATCTCATTCTTTTTTATGGCCAATATTCTGTTGTGTGTATGTATATATGTGTGTATTTATATGTGTGTATATATGTATATATATCTATATAGTATCAATGTCTGTCAATAGACACCTAGGTTGTTTCCCTATCTTTACTATTATAAATAATGCTGCAATAAACATAGAGGTGCATCTCTTTTCAAGTTAGCATTTTTATTTTCTTTGGGTAAATACCTCATAGTGGAATTACTAGATCATAGGGTATTTCTATTTTTAATTTTTGAGGACCCTCCATATTGTTTTCTACAGTGGTCATACCAATTTACATTGGTGTATGATCTTTTTAATGTGTTGTTGAATTCAGTTTGCTAATATTCTGTTGAGGATTTTTACATCTGTGTTCTTCAGGGATATTTCTGGAGATTCATACTTCCAATTTCAACTGCAGAGCACTAATGGGAAGAATGTCTTCACTGTGATTGAGAAAAGAAATTTATGTCTATAATTCATTATATCAGACTAATCTATTTTTTAGATGACCTGGTTTCTCTGGTTGCTTTTGTAATGTCATTGTCCTTGGTATGCGCAGCTTCACTATAACATGCCCAGCTGTATGTTTCTTTTTATTTATTCCACTCAGATTACATTGCACTTCATGTATCTGTGGATTCCTATCTTCCATTAGTTCTGGAAAATTCTTAGCCTTTAGCTCATTGATTAGGGCTCTCCGCCATTCTCTTTAGTGTCTCCTTCAAGAGTGATAATTAGATGTGTACCAGAGTTTCATCCTAATTTCCACTGCTCTTAACTGTTTTTTGTTTTGTTTTGTTTTGAAGTCATTGACCTCCTTGTCTCTTGGCTGGAAAATTTCTTTAGATTTATCTACAAATTCACCAATTCTCTTCATCCATGTTTACTGTATAGTTTAAGCCATCTATTAGTTTTTCATTTTAAGAGTTTTAAAATTTTCTACTCATTCCATCTGTCATCATTGTTGCTATGTGGTCTTTTTCAATCATCAATTGTTCCGTATCACCATTATGCATTGTGCTATTCTTTATTCTTTATGTATTTCCTAGATAGCGATCTTAAAATTTCTCACTTGGTGTCTGTTTTCTGTGAAATCCTTGGCGAACTTAAATCTGCATTGCTGTCCCATCCCTCTGATGACTTCCATTTTGGTGGTTTATCTCCTTGCGTGTTTGCAGATTTTTAGGTAATTTTTTATTGAAATTCATCCTCAGTGTTTCAATTGTTTGCTTTTCTCCAAAAAAAGAAAAACATGTACATTTGCTTTTATGAAGAGCATTATTGACCTGGACCCAGTTATCTCCCCTTTGGGGGTTTAATGTGGGAATCCCCGGGACAGTTCTCCCACCTCGGCCTAGACCCTGAGCTGGTCTCACGATCTGCGGGAGTGTTGGTATTTGCATTCACAGAAACCCAGCTTTTATGTTTGTTTGCTCAAAGTAACACACTCAGGGGAGTCCTCCAAGATGTCCCTGAGTCCCTGACATCCATGCTGTCGACTTATTTGCTTTTGTTTATCCTGGATCTAGTCATATTTTAGCAGGAGGGCCTTACAAATTATCAGTCTGCAATATTTCCAGAATTTGAAGTCTTAATTTCATCTGTTTTGTTTAGAAAACAACATTTGGGACACATTACTCTCAACTCCTAAAGATGTTATAAAACACGCCTAATGTTTGAAGAGTTTACAAGCATTTTCATACATATTAGCTCATCTGTTTCTCAGGATAGTCCCAGAAGGTAGGCAGAGCAAATATTATCACCAACAGAGCAATACGAATCTGAGGCCAAAGGCAGTTAAGGGGCTGCCCTATGGTACTCACTTTTATGATTTCAATTATTCCTTTATGCTAATGCCTCCCACATTTCCATCTCCAGCTCATTGCTCTCCCTTAAAGAATGTGTTTATCTTACTACCTGGTACACTTCATCCAGATGCCCCTTATGCATGTGAAGCCAACATGCACAAAATGAAACATCTTCTCCCCCACCAATGTGCCCCTGTAGCTTTACCGCTGTCCACCGTCACTCCGAACTGGCCAATTAATCACCAACTCTGTTTGAGTTAAGCTTCTGGAACTGTACTGTCCAATATAGTAGCCACGTGCATTAGCCACATGCTGCTATTTCAATGTAAATGAATTAAAATTTAAGATTTAGTTCCACAGTCACACTAGCCACACGTAAAGGGTTCAATGCCCACATGTGGCTGGTGGACATTGTATTGGCAAATACATCATAGAATGTTTCCATCATCGCAGAAAGCTCTATTGGATGGCACTGTGCTGGAGGTTTCTCTAACCCACCTGTCCTGCCCCCTCCATGACCACTGTCCTTGTTTGGAGCCGTCCTGCTGCCTCAGACTGTGCCCCTTGCCCACCCTCTCTCCACGCTGCAGCTAGTACTACAGTCCTAGACCCAGACTTGTAAACTACGTGCTTCGATGCTTCAATCTATTCCCCTGACATCTCAGCCTCGCTCTTGACCTTTTCTTGCCTCAAACTTCACTCTTGGGAGATATTAAACTGCTCTATTTTTCTGAACACTTTCCCCGGGACCTCATGCCTCTCCCTTACTTATACAACCTCCTTGTCCCTTCAAAGACCTTCTCCTTCCTCACCTCCAGGATACAGACTTTTATAGGCCCCAAATTTTGAAGATGCTTTGATGCTTCTATGGAATTCTAAATAAAAACACTTCATTAAAGCCATACCTACCATTAAAGTCCTTGATTCTCCCATAATTTTGAGTGCTTTGGTGAAAAACATCAAACTGAAACTCTTTTTAAAGTATGTCTCATGGAACACTACACCAAAAACTAACGAAGTACTGTGGGCGGATGGGTTAGCCTGGTGTTGGGTATTAAAAAGGGCACGTTCTGCGTGGAGCACTGAGTGTTACGCACAAACAATGAATCATGGAACAGTACATCAAAAACTAATGATGTAATGTATGGTGATTAACATAACAATAAAAAAATTTAAAGGGAAAAAACTCACGAAGTACTGTATGGTGACTAATAGAACATAATAAAAAAATAATAAAATATGGCAATATGGAAAAAATAAAAAATAAAATCCTAAAATGTGATTAAAAAAAATAAAGTATATGTCTCCATTCAATGCTAAATGTTCCTCTTTTGTAAAACTCTCACCATTACTTGCCATACTTAATGGGTAATGCAGCAAAATTTTAAATCTTACCTCAAGATTGAATTCCAGGAAGCCTTCCTTAACTGCCTTCCTCTACCCTCTGTATCCCTGGTTGGTTTGGGGACCTCCACTCTAGGTTTCTATAATGTCCCACACAAATTTTCAGTATTTGCCCCACCTTATATTAAATCATTGTTCATGTGTCTACCTCTCCCGCTGGACCGCAAGCCCCTCAAAAATAGGGTCCATGTCATGTTCACTTTAATACCTCCAATAGAGGAGAGAGTTCAAGAATGTTTGTTGAATGAATGCATACATAAGCCAGGACTGAAGTCTGCTCCATGCTCTTTCCTAGGCACCACAGTATCCCCACTGGGCAAAAGGAGCCAGAACAGAACTCAGGCTTTGGACTCCAGCCCCAGCGATCTTTCTTCAAGACCCAAGGGCATTCTCCAGAACACAAACAGCTAAACCAAGGGACCGACTCAACACATCTGTGCGGGTTTGTTTTTTGAAGGAGCAGCACTATAAGCCCGGAATACCAATTAGCATATTGCTTTGCACTCTGAGTTCAGGACGCAGACTCCAAGCATGTGAAATTTTAAAAAGCTAAAGAAAGAAATTAATCTGCTCAAATTACTTCAATTATACTCAAGCCATATCACAAGGTCATCATGCACAAGAAAGATGGAATGAATTTTAAAAATCATATCCTCAATTCAGAGAAACAGACCTCTGATACACACACACATTCCCTTTCATTGTTTTTTTAAAAATTGAAGTGAAATTTACATAACATGAAGCTAATCGTTTTAATGTGAACAATTCGGGGGCATTTAATACATTCACAAGGTTGTGCAATCACCACCTCTGTCTGGTTCTAAAACATTCTAATCATCCCAAAAGTAAGCCCCCTCCCCATTAAGCAGCAACTCCCCATTCTAGTCCCTGGCAACCACCAACCTATGTTCTATCTCTATGGATTTTGCGTGGTATGGATATTTCATATGAATGGAATGATACAATCCTTTGTGACTGGTTTTTCTCACTTAGCATAATGTTTTCAAGGTTCATCAACAGTGTTACCATGTATCAGGACTTCATTCCTTTTTATGGCTATATAATATTCCTTTGTATGCACACATAGTTTGTTTATCCATTTGTACACTGATGGACACTTGGGCTGATTCTACCTTTCGGCAATTGTGAATAGTGCCTCTGTGAACGTGTGTGCACAGGTATTTGAGTGCCTGCTGTCAATTCTATTATGTTTCTCTTTTGCTTTTCCTCTTCAGTTTTCCTTCTCAGCCACTAATTCCCTAGAATGAATGCTGGATGGGTTGATCATTATCCATCAGAGTGAAATCATAGCCTGTCCCAAACACAAGGGTGGTTAGCTAGGCATTCTCCTCCCCAGGGCCAAGCTATGCAGGACATCTGGGAAGAGGCCGAGGAATGAATGGGTGTCTAGTAAACATGCCCAGCACAGGCTGAGGCACACAGTGGGTTCACGGTAAGTGTTTGCTGAGTCTGAATACAAACAAGGTTACTCCAGAAGAGTTACGGAAGAGATGAGAAGGAGGGGACTAGATGTTGGAGACCAACAGTTAAAAAGAAGAAAAGGATAGATCAGAGGTCAACATGGCGGAAGGGGTGACAAGAGAGACTTAGGATTGCGCTGGGGAGAAAGTGTCTTGTCAGAAGGAAACCCTGAGAATGTTGAAAAAGAGCCTAACAAATGGCTCGCTTACTTTCTTGAAAGCTGGAGTCTAGTATCCAGGAAGGAATGCCTTAGCCTTGAGGTGAGGTCAAGATGCATCAAGTTACCTGTTTCAGCTCTTGAAGTAGCTACACAGTGGCCATAAAATCTGGAAACAAAGGTAATATTGTATCATGTATTAGGATGTAATATTAATACTTCATTTATGACGGATTTGCCTGTGCTTATGGATTTGGTGACCACCCTCTATGTGAGGGGTAGGAACGAATCTAATTCAATCCATGAGGGGGCATGAGAGGCAAATGAGAGGCCTGCGCCAAAATGCTCCGTAACCACCCAATGGGGTTATAAAGTGCTAGATGATGCATTCCTTTTATCAAGATCACTACCATCAGGATTTTTCTTCATCTTCAACCCTTATTCATTCAAGCCCATAAATTGTATGGTTTCCATCAAAATTCTGCAGAGAAAGAGTGTGTGCAAATGAGCAAATGAAAAATCCACAAAATGAAAAATCTGTCCTCAAATGATTGAGAATTGAGCTACGTTAGGCAACGGTTTCTCTCATTGGGTGGCAGCTTACATAAACACAAAACCCTGCCTTTCTCCACGGTGGACTTTTGACCATGACAATGGAGCTATTTGGTTTAATGAAACGTTCAAGTTCTAAAAGTTAAAAGTAACTGACAGGCCAATTCCTTGCTTTGGTTCCCAGGGTTACCAGGGTTTCATATTCCTATCAAGTTACACTGCATCAGATGACCTGTTAGTATTCAAGGCACAGCGTCGAGCGTGCCAACACGGGGACGTGGGGAGAGTCCTTTCTCATGATCCCTCCCGACCTCTCCTCCCCGTGATTGGTCCAGGGTGGCCTGACCCAGGGAATTTGGGGCCAGCACGCATCCCTACTTGGAGGCATCTTCACGGACCTCCCTCTTCACCTTAACACCCAAACCTACAGAAGAAGAAAATGCAGGCATGTTACTGCTGATGGCTAGAACTCCCCTCAAACGTGTGGCCCACAGGGCAGGGAATTTGGTTCTGTTCCCTTATGTGTCCTGGGTGCATACAGCAATGCCTTGCCCAAGGCAGGTGGCCAGCACATATGTGATGACTGAGTGAACGACTCCTCTGGAGCCAGTGGAACCACACTTCTCAATCACTGGGCGGGCTGGCCTGGGACAGACCCTTGACTCTTTCCTGGTCAAACGAGGACCAGCGGTTCCAAACTCAGATGTGACCATGGCTGCCAGGCTATGTGGGGGACGTGAGCTCATCACGCCCAGGGGTTCTAAACAAGAGAATGGAAAAATACCACCATGGGGTACCAGACCGCCTCTGTAGTACAGCCGTGTGATGTGAACACACAAACAAGGAAAAGAGCCATTCCTTTCCTTTAATAGACAAAACTTGGATCCCCACATCCTTGCAAAAACACAACAAATGCACATCCAACATCCAACAAAAAACACAACAAACGGTTCTCTCAGAACCGTTCTGAGAGAAAATCTTTCCTTTTCTGGGACAATAAGCCCTCCTGGTTCCTTCTGAGCGACCACTGTGCTGGTCCGTCTAGCCCTGTTTGGTGCTAAGTGTTTGTAGGCGAAGCTTCCTAAGTGAAAAAACAACCACCAAAAGAAGCTCGGCAAGATTCAACGCTTGAATGTATGGTTTGGAAAAAAAAAAAAAAAAAACCAACAAAACAACAAAACAAAACAGCCAACACCTACAAGAGGCTTTAAAAGCATGGGAAAAGCGGTTAGAAATGCCTATGGCTCCCACCTTCCCGTTCCTAAAAATATCATGTAACTTCTCAGTTAGCCAAATAATCCTTATTACCCCCAACAACATCATTTCTGCCTCAGTTTTACTTCTAAGACTAAAATCAAGCCCAGTCCGCGAGGTACTTCCGGGTGCTTTTCCTCCCCAGTGAGGACAACAATGGATGATATGAAATCAGAAAGACAGGACGATGCTGGGAAACACTCAAATGTGACAGATGTGTGATATGCTCTTATTTGTGTTTTTCATTTGGTTCTGATTTACTAATTAACAAATTGAGCAAGAAAAACATATTTGGGTTGGGTTGGAAACGTCTGCTTTCACAGCTCAGCATCTCCACTTCCTGGAGCCTTCAGTGAAATAATCATCTTGGATTTGTTACTCTGTGATAATTCCCATGTCTAACGTGGCCTTGTCATGTCACTGCAGGATTGAGTTTAGGAAAAACCAAGCTGTAGAAGAACATTTTTATCCAAGCATATATCTGAGGGAAGGAAGGGGGCGGGGGGGGGGGGGCGGGGGAGGCAAAAGGAACAACAAAGTAACCAGCCAAAGGTTTCTCAGTTACTCGCTCTCCCCTTCTAATTCAAAACATTATACTTTATTATTGGTGCAGCACCAGAGAGCACATTCTTTGCTCCGGTGATTCACTTCATTTTCCTGAGAACACAATGGAGAGAGTCTCTCCGTGTAAAGTTACTGATTTGCCTCCAGATTAAGTCCAAGCTAAACTGCTCACTTAACATTTTGTTTCCCCTGAAGCACAGCAGGTCCACATGGCGGGAGAGTCCGCATGGCGGCTGGCTCCTGCCTCCAAGTCACAAGATCTTGATTCTTTCAGGAGCTCAAATCACAGATTGATGAGACCAGCAAACAGGCCTGGCAGACATGGACTGGGGAAAGAGCTGAGGAGTGCTATAAAGATGATAGAAAAATCGCCAAGGACATTTGCTGTTGGTTTTCAGATTGACATGGGGCTGTGATTTATTTGGACCAATATTCTGGGCTCATTAGGGTGGACTGAAGTGATCAAAAGTCATGGTTCATAGGACAAAAAAAAAAAAAAGATGAGAGGAAATGAGTGGATGGGGGGCTGACTAGGGGTCCCTAGGAGCACCCCACATAAGTCAGAAAGCACATGTTAACAAAGGAATCAACCATGCAGCCGTGGACAGACAGTGGAGTCCCATTCCATGGGTGACTGTCCTAATTCCCAGTGTACCCTGGTCTCATGCACCTGCGTGGCTCATGAATATGCGGTTCTACCTCGTGCCACGTCTCAGTTCACCCACAGCAGGCTCTCTTGCTAGCCTATTCTCTTCCCACCTGGTAGTGGCAATAACCAGGCAAACCAAATTAAGGGGACAGTAGGAAGAAGAAAAAGTCAGGGTAATTATTCAAACTATCTTTGTTCAGTAGTGCCTTCCCCACGAAAACCTTCCACCAAAGTAATTAGTAATCAGGGCAACTGATGGTCTGAATTCTAATCTTCCTCTTTTCACAGCTTTCGAATGCCCAGAAGTTGGCAGTAAGGAGCCAAGTGCAAAATCAACCACGAATGAAACAAGGAGGCCTCGAGCCATTCAAACTCACAAAGCTCACAAAGGGCATTTCCATAGGCCCTTCCCAGTGTGGGATCAGGCCAGCCTTCTGGACTTCCTGGGAGATACACACACCACATCGGAAGAGAGTTAAGAACAAGAGAAAGGAAATGTGAAACCTCCAACAGAAAGGATGTGACTTGGCTGGAAGTGACCTCCCGAGTAACAAAAAGGAAGCTGCTGCCTTACAGCCCTTAGCAATCAAGAAGGAAGTCCACCCAACGGGGCTTGGAAACAGAGACAGAATGACATGTAACACAGCACAGTCCATATCAACCAGCCCCAAGCCTCCCTGAGTAGTCTGGAAAGATCCACAGCCCCTGTGATGTGGTCTCCGCTCAGAGGACACCCAGAGTCCCCTCCGTCTCTGGGATCCTCCCAGTCCTGCTCCTGGCTGGAATAAGATGACTGGGGAGCTTTCTCCAACAGGCTGCCATTGGTTTGTAGTTTGATGGAGTCCTTTGATAGCCACAGGGTTGAAGAAGCAATGTGCACTTCAAATTAAACCTCGGGAAAACATTTTGTCCCTTAAAACCACTAAAGTTCTAAAAGTTACCAGAAATGAGCAGGATTTTATCGTGACCTGACAATGTCAACAAAGTCCAGGCCAGCAAAAGAAGACCCTACTAGAGGGTGAGCATGGGTTGATGCTTGTACATTTTCAAATGTGTGTGGATCCCCAGAATAGATGCCTGGGATTCAGCTGGAAGATTCTCCTGCACGTTCCCAGCTCCAGGGATGAGGCGCTAATGGCCTCATCCAGACCAGTTCCCCCATTTCTCACCTCCTCCCATCTCGGGTCCTCACTGGCAAAGTGCTGGAAACACTAATCCCACCTGAAAGTGAGGTGTGGCGCTTGCTAACTGCCAATATTGGAAAGAGCGTCGAAATAGACATGTTTCAGGACAAAGCAACACTCCATATTCAACTTCAAGAATCACTAAATTCAACAGACACTTACTGAACATCTATGACCTACAAGACATGTGGAAAATCCTCTGGGATTATTGGATCATCCTCTATATAGTTCACACCTGCACTTGAAGTAATCATTAAGGTCATCAGTGGGCTTGTAAAGATACAACAAATACACTAAATGGTATATCGTGATTTAGTTGGACATTCGGTTAAGGCCACCCTCCCCCAGCCATGACCTTGAAATAAATTAAAAGATTACACAGCAATAGCTTGCTAAATTCCTCCCTCTACTGAGTACCAATCAGCAAGGGTCAATAAATGTCTGTGGTCCAAAGTGGGTTTGACAGAGAGAGAAAGGCCACAGCCGCATCCATTCTGAGAAGGCTCACAATGGCCACAGGGAGGAGGAGCCAAGCCAGAGGAAGACCCCGACTACTCGCTGACCCTTGCTCAGAGTGTTCTGGAAAAAGCACGGGGACATCCGGGGTAATCAGGAGGGGTCTGGACCTGCCTCCAGCAGAACAACATCATTATTATATCACTTCTTGAATTCTTCCTCTGAGCTTAGAGCCCCACTAGGCTCCTCTCTTTGTCTCACACCTGCCTCCAAGACACCAGAACAACCTGTCCCCGTTGTCTGATAGATCTTCAAAATCTATCAGAATGCAACCTGCTCACCATCTCCACAGCCACCATCTGTCACCTAAATGGTTGTGGCAGCCACCTGACTGCCTGACTCTACTTTGCCCTACAGCCTATTATCTACACAGCAGCCACAGTGATTCCTTTAGAATATAAATCAGATGTGTCCCTACACATAAGTCTCAGGTACCCTCCTTGCTCAGAGCAAAAACCTCTTCAGAATAGAATTCAAAATCCTCGGGGTGGTGCACCAAGCCCTGATTTAGTCCCTGGCTTGCTGTCTGACCTTGTTTCATACCACCAAAGCAGCTTTTCACTAGGCAATTCCATGAACACACCAAGCACACTCCTGCCACAGGACCTTTGCACATGATACAGCCTCAGCAGAAACGCTCTGACTCTGATAGCCATACAGCTCACTCCCTCCCTTCTCATGTCTATCTGCTTACATGCCACCTCCGTGGACAGGCCTTCCCTGACCACCAATAACAGCACATCTAGTTACTCTCTGGTCCCCTCGAAAGGCCTGTTTTATTGACCTCCACTGCATTTGTCACCAGCCTGGCATTATACTGAATTTACTGCCTGTCTCCTTCACTAGAATGCATGTTCTGTGAACACAAAAACTTTGTGTTCTGCACTTTTATATCCTGTGCCCTCAAAACTGTGTGTGGTACATGGATGATGGTTCTTTTGAGTGAATGAGTAACTGTCTTGAATTTAATTTGGCGAAAGGGAGGTAATAATTCATCTGCCTCGTAGAGCTGTTCAGTGCTTACGTGAGATAAATATGTGGAAGCATCTTGGAAAGTACCAAATGCAGTGCTCTAAGAAAAAGATACTATTCACTTCTTTTTGCCCACTTGCCCTGGAAGTAGGCAGAGTCAGTAACTCCATCTGCATCACTTTCTACAAGTGCGATGCGTCGATACTCAAGGGAACAGGGCCAACATGTCCTGGTAACTGCAATCCCTCAACTTAAAACTTTCTCCACGAAGAAAGGAAATCGGGGTGAACGTAGAAAAGTCAAGAAGGTAGAAAAACCTGGGGTATGGATTGCTACGGAGAACGTCAAGCAGGCCTTGCTGTCATTGGCAAATTCCGGACTCGGGAAGGTTACAGTGAACGGGTGCCAGAGAAACCGGAGGAAGTGCGCTCACTCGAACAAATGCCCCGATCCCCATCCCGCTGTGCTTTCCGTAACTAAATGGCACTGAGTTGCTATGGCTTAAGATCCCAGCACGTCAAAAACCTCCTGACTGCTGGCACGGGTGACTTCTGTAAGTCACTTCTGAAAGCCACACCGCTCTTTTGGTGATCTGTCCCATTTTGCTTCATTTTGTACCGCTGCTCCCAGAGGAGTGGTAACAATGAGGAGGGAGAAAAAGGAGAGCGACAGTGAGAAGGGGGCTGGGGGGCAGACCGGAGACCTCAGAACTGGGGTGAGCCCGAGGGGTGGGAGGAGCGTGTTTCCACACAGCCTCCCAGGAGTAAAACAAAACCCAGAGGAATAGGTCTGGGAAGCAGCACGGCCTCAGGCCATGATGGGGTGGAGGTGAGGCGGTAGGGGCAGGGCTCCAGGCGTTAGGAAGTGATGTGCTGAGTAGGAAAGCTTCTGGAACCTGACGGAACACGCCAAAGAGGACAGAGAAAAGAAGGCACCACCTGTCCCTGCAGCCTGTCTCCCATGCCAAAGGCCACAGTCCCCCTGGGAAGTCCTCTCCGCAGTCCAGGACGACCAGCAGGCAGTCCTCGCTTGCGCAGGGAAGAGGGCGGAGTGGGGGGGTGAAGTTCACGACCCTAGACCCTACATTAGGTTACATCTCGTTCCTGGCAACTTTTGCCCGCAGATTCCAAACAGCAAAGTAGACGATGTTTTGCTTAAATAAGAATACATCGAATTTTGACCGTGTGCCAGCTGATCTGCAAAGCGAGGCACAGGCATCATCCTCCCTACTCTTCCTAATGCCTGCACTCAGTAGTCACCATTACCACACCCACCGCACGTTTGGGGAAGCAGACTCTCAAAGAGGGAAGAAACCTGCTCGAGGTCACGTGAGGGGTAAGGGCACCACAGGGACCTGAGCCCAAGCCCAGGCAGTCTCATTACGCCACCGTGTCTCCAGGTAGCTACAGGAGAGATGCTGAGAACACAGATGGCACCAGAGGTGACCCCAAGCTCGGCAGTCTCAATGGGCACAAGGTAAAAATCCTAGCGATACCCTTGAGTTCTCCTACTCAGACCAGGAGAAGCCAGCCCTCAGGTGGGGATGGGAAAGTCAGAGCCCAAGACCCCAAAGCTCTCAAATCTTGGCCCCAAGAGCCAGACCTGGATGGAAGAGTAAGACAGAGAGTGCTAAGAAGCCTGGGCATCCTACTCAGCTCTAGAAGGTTGAGGTTACCCTGGAAGAAAGGAATACATGGGGGAAACAGCCCACAACAGGCAGAATTACATCCAGTGGGTCACAGGCACCCGGGGAGAAGTAAAACATGAAGGAGTAATTTAATGACTAGCGAATGGGCCTTCCCACTTGGACAAGCTCATCTGCCTCAAGGAATGAGCAGACAGGTTGGGTTCCGGCTGTCTGTCCTCCACCTGACTCCCTTCAGGAACACAGGGACTACACATGTTTATGGCACCCCAGCCACAAAACAACCACAGGACTAGAAAAGCTCCCAGATACAACCTTCTCTGGGTGGGGAAAAAAGGGCCACATGAAGCAAAAAGGGCATCTAATCATCCGCAAGCCTGGGACCCAAAGAGCTTCTGAGCTTTCCAACCCACCGCAAACCCACCTGGGTTTGCCGCCATCATCCACAGGTAAGAGATTTAGACCTGGGTGAGGGAGCACTACAACACACAATCTTCATAAGAAAAAAGGACAAACCTGTATTGTATATTTGGAAGTTGCTAAGAAAGTAGATCTTGAAAGTTCTCATCACAGGAAAAAAAATATGTGCTGATGGATGTTAACTAGACTTCTTGTGATCATTTTGCAATATAGACAGATATGAATCCTTATGTTGTACACCTGAAACTAACATAATTATATCTCAAATTTTTTTAAAAAGAACCTTAAAAAGTATCTATTTATAAAACTGTATACATATGATACCATTTGTATGCACACACATATATTAAAATGTACACATACATATACTTTTTAAAAGACTAAAAGGGTATATAACAAACTAGTTAGCTGGGATGATAGTATTATGGATAATTTCTATTTCCTTATTTTTCATTTTCTCTCTTTCATAAATAATTCACAATAAATACATTCTATTTATAATAAAAATCCATTATTCAAAACAAAAGCATTAAGCAGACCACAAATGTCCCCAATTTCACCAACTTTTCACTTTATTTCTCAGTTAAATACTCTCAGATGACTAGAAACATAGTTCAAATGCCTCTTTCCATCTGATAAAAAGATTACTTACTGTAGTCCAATTTATGTTAACTCTGCTACCAAAAAAAAAAAAAAAAAAGAAATTAGCTTCTGTTTCTTGGTGAAAGTCACAGTATTACCTCAACTCCAGCTGGACGATGGAAAAACAACATTTAGGATTGAAAGACCATCTTCGTTTACATGCTGAGTTTTGGAAGAATATTGTAATTGGAAAAAAAAATTAAATACAACTAAAAATGATTTCCAGAACAGACTCTTTGGTTCCCATGGTTGGCCCTCCTTTGGTCTGGTAACACTGCTGGGACCTTCTCCACATGGCCCAGGGGCCTACGCCTTCCCCAAGTCTTTCTCTTGCTTCCTTGCTCCCTTCCTACTTTCCCTTTGTCACTCTTCTGCCTATTTAAGTTTGCCAAAGTCAAGTCTAAACAACTGCTAGATCTCCAGGTCTGACAGTAAGAAGACTGTTGTCAGGCATACCATCCCTAAAACTTTAGCACAGAAACAGACCTGGATGAACTCCAGCCGGCAAACTGTGAGCAGGACAGACAATGAGACAGGGATGCAATTCTACCAGGTTTGCATTTCCTCCGGACCATTTTCACCAGCTGGATCCTAAGGATGAATCAATAAATAAGAGGGACAGAGATCATCCATGCTGGTTTGCCGGAGACGGAGGGATTTCCCAGGACACAGGCATTTGAGGGCTAAAACCAGGATGGTCCCAGGCAAACTAGGCCTTCGGATATCCACTTCAATAAAACCTCAGACTCTAGAAGATGCCCAGATTGGAGATCACACGTGTACACAAGCACAAGCATGTGCGCAACAGACTCACATGTAGTCACATGTACTCACACGCAGGGTCTCTCTCACACACACACGTGCACATGTGCCTGGTCACAGCTGGTCCCTTTCTTTCCCTCATTCTCTTTTCTGGCCAATTCTTACGATTCACCTTGTCATCATGAATGAATTTTCTCCCTCTGAGCGCTCATGTTCTCACAACTTTCCCTGGTTGGACAGGGGCTATCCCTCTCTGAAATCTGAAAAAGAGCATCTTGCCAATTTCATGTATTTACGTTTTTAGACAATGCAATCATCAGCTCATTAAAAGGCTCTTCTTTCCCCCAGAGAGGGATGGCCTTTTCCTGTTTTGATATTATCAGCATGTCTACAAATGACCTCTGACCCAGGCTGTAGGACCTCTGACCCTGGCAGTAGTGTGTGAGAGGGTCCTGAAGATCATGAGGCGCTGCAACCCCCGTTCACTCAGAAAACAAAGGATGAGGAGCAGGGATCCAAAAGCCCAAGCCCAGAATGGGGCATCCTCATTTGAGAAGAGAGTTGGCTAGCCAGCCAGCTAGAAGCATTGCCCTTTGGTGGCTGTTTTGTGATTAGTGTTTAATTGCAGACAGCACTTGTCTACATAAAAACACTCTGGAAGCACCAGGCCACAACAAAGAACTTGCTCCTGTTGTGTACGTTGACAAAGCGCAAGTTGTATAAAGATGTTTGTTATTGCCTACAGCTGCTAGCAAGTTTGGGGGGAAAATGCCCCAAATCAGAAGAAGTGCTGAAATACTCCATAAGTGGTGGTAGTAAGTTAAATAATATGATTCTACAGGGAGTATTAAAGATTCCAAAATCTCTATTTTTTTCCCAAAATTCCCTTCAGCAGAATATAAAATGTCCCCAAAGTACAAAACAAATACAATGTTACCACTCTTGTCTTACATAAAAAAGACATGGTTAGGACTTCTTCTTTTTTTTTTTTTTTTTTACTTCCATGGCAGTGAGATTAGGAAATCTGGAAAGCTGTCCCGGCTCTAATTTGTTCTTATTTGCTTATTCTTCCTCTACTGTGATTCTTTGTATTTTGTAAATTCTGAGAAAAATCAGCAGAACAAAAGAGTCTAAGCCATGGACTTAGTCTATTTTATGCTTTTTAAAAAATTTTCGAGGAAACAGTCCAGTTGCAAATGTGCTAAGAAAACAATGTGTTGGCATGGAGACATGATCTAAATTTATTCACCTGTCGGATCCATAACGCGATTGTCAGTAACTGTTGGGGGTCGGCTGGCTGAGCAATGTTGGGCAGACGGCTGGACATTCAGGACCTCTGTCCCCTGACTTTGCTATGTGAGGTGGCTGTCCAAGATGATTCCCCAAACCCATTCATTCCAACACACAACATTGCCATTGTTACAGGAGGTGTTTGGGATCATCTAATATTCCACATGAGATGCCGCTAATACTCAGCTGAAGGGAACTTGATAAATAAAAATTTTAAATCAAACTTCTGAAGACACTTTTAATTCAGGCTTGAAGGCTTAATTCAGAAGGCTTAATTCAGAAAACTGCCTCGATAAACATAGGATGCATCATTCTTTAATGGCTGAGTCTCCTACAGAACGTCCACATTAGCATCTACTAAGAAAGAAAGATGGAAACAAGGTCGTTTGGTTGAAAGAACCCCGAAGATCAGAAGACCAGAGCATATGCTCGGCTCCCTCACCAAAATAAAATGCAAGAATCAAATGAGCTCACTGACATGTGTAAATCCACTTTGTATGTGATGAAGATCAAAGGCAAGGTATTCTTTTTAAATTTGACAGAATACTTGGTTGGCCAAGGACTTGCCTAAAAGTCGGTTTCATCAAGTGAAAATGGTGGTGGGCGTGGGAGGGGCCTAAATCTTGGCTTGCCTTTTGTTTTCGAGTGTGTCTGTCTTCTCTAAGTACAGTTCCAGAATATAGACAGGTCTGGTGAACTGAAGGGTCTGATGGTTGAAACTGAAGTATCACCATAATAAAAAGACCAATCAGCTAATAACTGGTATCAGACACAGGGCAGCAATAATTTCTTGCTCCTATAGCATTCTGTAGTATTTCCCCCTAATGTCATGGTGTGTTTTCTTTTTCTAACCTAATATACAACCCCTCTAGGGAAACCTGATATTAACAGAAAAAAGTAAAACCCAAACCCACCACGACCAAAACAAGCTATATACTCTGATGCGCTAATGCACTTTAATCAGGCTGAACTGGTCCTCACAGTTTAATTAGTCCATCTAAAATAAGGGTAGGCAAGGACAGGAAATGTAATTATGGATAAGACTCTGAGAGACATTCTACTGGGAGGGACTCTCTCAAATACCGTTTCAACCTCATCTCCCCCTCCAGAGTTACCATGGTGAAATATATTGATGTTTTCCTAATTATGAATTTTACCTTGGGTCAGTATCCGTGGAAAATGTGTAGGTTTTGTGGTCAGATCTATGTTTAAATTCAGCTCTCTCACTCATCAATTCATGTGACCTTTAAGAGCTATTTAACCTTTGAGCTGCTTGCTTACCTTTAAAATGGGGAGAGCATAATTCTGTGGCTTGTTGAGAGGATCAAAAGTAAAAGGACCCAGGCATTAGGCAAATGTGAAGGCCATGGTCTGTCCCTACCTCCTCTACTTTCTCTTCTCCCACTCTTCCGGCTTCCTTTTCTAAGAGATTTGTCAGGAAAACATACACACAAGTCTCTCTAGCAGTTTTCCATCTCACTAATGGATGGCTCTGCAACCCCAGGGGGCAGGACTTCCTTAGGGCCTGTCGGAAAGGTCCTAACATAAAAGCAGAACCCCACCCTGAAACATCACAAAGTCAAACTGTAACCATTTTGCCAGCAAGCACAGCTTAAACCATCCCAATACACAAAAGATTAGTAACATCCCCCTGCCAACCATTTGGTTTCCAGCCAGAACTACTATTTCTATGCTATGTTCTATTTCCTCTTGTCCTATTTTTGGATAAACAGGCTGTTATTAGGAAGTCCAGGAACTGGAGACAAAGGAAAATATTAATACTAAGCACATCTTTGCTGTTAAATGCTTATTATAATTGGAATGAACGAAGCCATTTTCCTCCATTCTGAAAGCCCTTATTATAGTGTGCATTCTCCATTTTTAAAAATTTAGTATTAACTCATGATTCAATGATATGGTCTCTGATCATTTTAACCTTTAAAATGTTTTATTAATAATGTAATTTCAACCAAGACTATGGCATTATTACTGCTACCATTAATTCTTAGCAAAATAATAATAGCCACTATTTACTGAACCCTTATTACGTACCAGGCAGTGATAGGCTCTCTACAAACATCTAATCTTTTTGCAACTCCTGATATTCATCAACTGATGAGAAATTTGCCCTCATTCCTAAAGCTTATCACCATCAGAACAAGGATTCCAAGACAGATATTTTTATTGTGAAGTGTGTGCTCTTTTGCATGCATCGAGGTAGTTGCCACACATCCAAAATCATTTCCACACTCGTCAGTTCATCAATGTTTTGTTTCCACGGCACTTGGTGGAGGTCTGAAATGCGTGGCTTCCAGGAAGCACCTTGAGTAACTGCTTTAATTGTTCCAGGAGGCTGATCCCTTGATTATATCCTAGGAGGTCTCGCCCTTACCATGAGACAAGGGACCCCAGAAAGGGGAGAACGTCTCACAATAGGTCACTTGGGAGCCTGGCATCACATAATTTGAATGTGTTAAGGGATGTGTTATTTTTTTACTTTTACAATTTTTTAATTGTTATGTTAATCACCATACATTACATCATTAGTTTTTGATGTACTGTTCCATGATTCATTGTTGCATATAACACCCAGTGCTCCATGCAGTACGTGCCCTCTTTAATACCCATCACCAGGCTAACCCATCCCCCCACCCCCCTCAGTTTGTTTCTCAGAGTCCATAGTCTCTCGTGGTTCATCTCCCCCTCCAATTTACCCCCTTCATTCTTCCTTTCCTGCTTTCTTTTTTTTTTTTTTAACATATAATGTATTATTTGTTTCAGAGGTGCAGGTCTGTGATTCAATAGTCTTACACAATTCAGAGTACTCACCCTAGGACATACCCTCTCCAATGTCTATCACCCAGCCACCTCATCCCTCTCACCCCCCACCACTCCAGCAAACCTCGGTTTGTTTCCTGAGATTAAGAATTCCTCATATTAGTGAGGTCACATGATACATGTCTTTCTCTGATTGACTTATTTCACTCAGCATAATACCCTCCAGTTCCATCCACGTCATTGTAAATGGCAAGATTTCATTCCTTTTGATGGCTGCATAATATTCCATTGTGTGTGTGTGTGTGTGTATATATATATATATATATATATATATATATATATATACACCACATCTTCTTTATCCATTTATCTGTCAATGGACACCTTGGCTCTTTCCATAGTTTGGCTATTGTGGACATTGCTGCTATAAACATCGGGGTTCCCGTACCCCTTTGTGTCCCTCCATTTGTATCTTTGGGGTAAATACCCAGTAGTGCAATTCCTGGATCGTATGGTAGCTCTATTTTCAACTTTTTGAGGAACCTCCATACTGTTTTCCAGAGGGGTTGCACCAGCTTGCATTCCCACCAACAGTGTAGGAGGGTTCCCCTTTCTCCACATCCCCGCCAACATCTGTCATTTCCTGACTTGTTAATTTTAGCCATTCTGACTGGTGTGATGTGGTATCTCCTTGAGGTTTTGATTTGGATTTCCCTGATGCCGAGCGATGTTGAGCACTTTTTCATGTGTCTCTTGGCCATTTGGATGTCTTCTTTGGAAATATGTCTGTTCATGTCTTCTGCCCATTTGTTGATTGGATCATTTGTTCTTTGGATGTTGAGTTTAGTAAGTTCTTTATAGATTTTGGATACTAGCCCTTTATCTGATATGTCATTTGCAAATATCTTCTCCCATTCTGTTGGTTGTCTTTTGGTTTTGTGGACTGTTTCTTTTGCTGTGCAAAAGCTTTTTATCTTGATGAAATCCCAAGAGTTCATTTTTGCCCTGGCTTCCCTTGCCTTTGGCGATGTTCCTAGGAAGAAGTTGCTACGGCTGAGGTTGAAGAGGTTGCTGCCTGTGTTCTCCTTTAGGATTTTGATGGACGCCTGTCTCACGTTTAGGTCTTTCAACCATTTGGAGTCTATTTTTGTGTGTGGTGTAAGGAAATGGGCCAGTTTCATTCTTCTGCATGTGGCTGTCCAATTTTCCCAACACCATTTGTTGAAGAGACTGTTTTATCCATCGGACATTCTTTCCTGCTTTGTCAAAGATGAGTTGACCATAGAGTTGAGGGTCCATTTCTGGGCTCTCGATTCTGTTCCATTGATCTATGTGTCTGTTTTTTTCCAGTACCATACTGTCTTGATGATTACAGCTTTGTAATAGACCTTAAAGTCTGGAATTATGATGCCACCAGCTTTGCTTTTCTTTTTCAACATTCCTCTGGCTATTTGGGGTCTTTTCTGGTCCCACACAAATTTTAGAATTATTTGTTCTATTTCTTTGAAAAAAAGTTGATGGTATTTTGATAGGGATTGCATTGAATGTGTAGATTGCTCTAGTTAGCATTGACATCTTCACAATATTTGTTCTTCCAATCCATGAGCATGGAATGTTTTTCCATTTCTTTGTGTCTTCCTCAATTTCTCTCAATAGGTGCAGAAAAAGCATTTGACAAAGGACAGCATCCTTTCTTGATCAAAACTCTTCAGAGTATAGACAGAGGGGGTACATACATCAATATCATAAAAGCCATCTATGAAAAACCCACAGCAAGTATCATTCTCAATGGGGAAAAACTGAGAGCCTTTCCCCCTAAGGTCAAGAACACAGCAGGGATGTCCACTCTCACCACTGCTATTCAACATAGTATTAGAAGTCCTAGCCACAGCAATCAGACAACAAAAAGAAATAAAAGGCATCCAAATCGGCAAAGAAGAAGTCAAACTCTCACTCTTTGCAGATGATATGATACTGTATGTGGAAAACCCAAAATATTCCACCCCAAAACTGCTAGAACTCATACAGGAATTCAGTAAAGTGGCAGGATATAAAATCAATACACAGAAATCAGTGGCATTCCTATACACCAACAAGACAGAAGAAAGAGAAATTAAGGAGTCGATCCCATTTACAATTGCACCCAAAACCATAAAATACCTAGGAATAAATCTAACCAAAGAGGCAAATAATCTGTACTCAGAAAACTATAAAATACTCATGAAAAAAAAAATTTAAACAATCTCATTTTACTCCTCAAATAGGTTAAGAGAGGCACATTAGTTATTGCCAGCCGAAAAAACTAAGGCCCAAAGAGATTACTTGCCTGAGGGACAAGGGACTCTCAGATCACTACATTTCTCCTCCCTATGGCCCCCAAAGGACAGATACAAAGAGAGAAAGACAAAGGTGGAGAGAGACTCCCTGCAGTTGCTAGTGAACAATTCAGGGATGGCATGAAAGGACTATGAGTGCAGTTCATGCGGAGGAATTAAAAATCCTGCAATAAAACCAAAGAACAGCAGAAGCTAGGGCCTGACAGAAAGACAGAAATGGAGAATACAGTAAATACCGTCTTAAGGATCAAGAAAAGTAAAGAGTTTTTGGCTTTTGGCTGTGGTAGGTAAATTCCCAAAATGCATCCCTGGGCACTTCCTGCCCTAATCCCCCGGGACTGTCAAATGATGAGAGATCATGTCCTGATAACATTAGGTTACATGGCAAAAGGGATTTTTGCAGATATAATGAAGGATTACTAATCAGTTAACTTGGAATTACTCAAGGGGGAGATTATTGGTGAGGGCCTAAGGTAATCCCAGGAGCCCTATAAAGGCAGAGTTTTCTCCAGCTGGTGGTAGTAGTAGAAACCAGAGAGAGTCCAGGCATGATGTGCCGCCATTGGCTCTAAAGATGGAGGGGACCGCCTGTTGAGGAAAGGGGATAGTTTTAGAATCTAAGGGCAGCCCTGTCTGGCAGCCAGCAAGAAAATTGGGACCTCAGTCCTACGACCACAAGGAACTGAATTCTTCCCAAAAACCCTGTATAAACTTCGAGGTAGATTCCTCTCTGGAGCTTTCAGATCAGAGGCCAGCTTGGCCAGTATCTTGACTTCAGCCCTGGAAGACCCTAAGCAGAGTACCCAGCCACAACCCCAGATTTCTGATCTACACAACCATGAGCTAACAAATGGATGCAGTCTTGAGCCCCTAAGTTTGTGATAATTTGTTATGTGGCAGAAGAAAACTAATACACTGCCTGGCTTTGATTCAAATCTTAGCTCTACCTTTTCATCAATTTGTTCAGGCAAGTTACTTAATCTCTGTGTTTCCCCATCTGTAAATGGAGAGAAATATACGCAGCTCAGAAAGCTGGTGGGAGGACTTAATTAGCTGTGCTGGTCCTGGCACCTAGAAGCTAACACCTGTTACCTGTGAAGAAGAATCTAGATAGCGGGATTCCACCCCCCCCATAAAACTGGCCCCTAGGTGGTGCCACTAAACAAGAACAGCTGGGTTTTCACTCCAAACCCCTGGGAGGACTGGGGTGGGGCAGTGGGGGCAGCAACAGGAGTGGGGGGGTCATCATACAGCTAACTACTTACACACACGACTTTTTACAACTCAGGTGTACAGAACAAGGGAATTCCAAAGATAGATTGTAGAGAGATGCCATAGAATACATGTGTTAAAAGACATTCTGTGTAATGATTTACCTATATCATTTTAAAAAGTATTTGAGGTGGTTTACAAAATAAAACCCTACATCCAGTTAAAAATTAATAAATGAGAAAACAGGGGAAGAGAAAATCCAATGTGTACAAACTGCATGACATGAAGATCTTTTACCCACACTAAGGATGGCGTTTGACCTTCCTGGCAAACACTGAAGACAAGGAGGCATGGCCAGGGACCCAATTCACAGTGAAGAGCTGCTCAGAAAAAAGCCTAGTCCTGAGGTGGGAGGGGGTCCCTGTGTGGGTCCTTAGAAGAAGGACAGCACACCATATTGTGAGAGATGTCTGAAAGTACACCAGGGATATTCATAGTTCTTTCTCAATCTCTTTTCGTGCCTTTTGCATATTTTAAAATCAACTTTAGTATTTTTCTTCATGATTTGTATGGGTTCATTACACAAGAATAGCTTTTTGTCATATTTGTTGTCTACCATATGTGCAAATATACCAAAGAGTTAATATCACGAATGTATTTACTTTTTTTATAGTTTGACATAAGTGAGATTTTAAAAGCTTATATGGTCTAATATGTAGGTATGTATTTGCTGACATATGTGTAAGGAATATGTCTATATGTACAAATACATTATACAAGCTCATATTACTTTATAGCTAGAAAGCATTTCTCCATCTAGAGACAAGTTAAATAGTCACCTTGGGGCACCTGGGTGGCTCAGTCAGTTACACGTCTGACTGGATTTCGGCTCAGGTCATGATCTCAGGGTCGTGAGATCGAGCCCTGCATCAGGCTCCGCGCTGAGCGTGGAGCCTGCCTAAGATTCTCTCTCCATTTCCCTCTGCCTCCCACCCCTAAAAATAAAAGAGTCCCCTTCACTTCCTTCCAGGTTGTAATGGTTTAATCTTGGAGATCTCTCTGTCGCCTAAAGCATACTGAATTTCAAAACATACCTGAGGCTCGGGCCAGTGTTCATCAGAACTGGAATGGGTAGCGTTCTTCAAGCAAACAAAAAGGAGATTTTTTTTTTTTCCCCTAAGACTGAAAGTTTAAAATAGATATTTGTTATCTGGAGTGAATTCACTATCAGTCCTGAGAATAAGCGGACCTTATTTCCTTTCCCTAAAATCCTTCCATTTCCTCAATCCAATTATAACACAGCTCTATCAAAGTATATAAAATGTACCAAGCCCTGATCTAACTCAACCTTAACCCAAAAACAACTAAATCCATGTTGAATTTGGAATCTCAGTCCTGGCTTGCAACCCGCACCCTGTTTTCTCCACTTGAACACCTGCCTATGTTGACACAAAGCTCTTAGCGGAGAGGCACTACCCTGTTCTCTTAGGACCATGTGCACAGCGGTCATTTCATATATACGCTTTTTTCATTGAGTTAAGAAGCCCAATTCGAAAAACAAAAACATTAAGGATTTTCATCGCCGGAGGATTTTACTGCCCAAAGAGAAAATTAGGTGCTTCCACCTACAGAAGCTCCCTATAGAGGGTTCTCACCTCTGCCAGAATTTAACGGGAAGAGTTTAACAAGAGCAAAGGGAACCCATGTGCAGGAAGGTGGGGACAGATGTTAGGGAGACAATGATGAGGCCTGGAATCAATTAGGTCAAATCATACCCTGTATTACATGCGCAAAACTCCTCCTGTTACAGTCAGATGTAAGAGCAGGAAAGATGACTACCCTGAACTTAGACCCTATTTCTGAACGCGGAGTGCTTTATAAGCAAAGTGTCCTTAATCAAGGAGTTAGAGTGGGTCAGAAACTGCCAGCTGGAAGGGCTTTTCTTGAGGGGCTATACATTGGTCCGAACAGGGGACCCATTCCCACGGCACCTAGTTACCAGGCCAACCCTTATCCCTACAAAACAGAACCTTCTTCCTACATGTTTTCGCATTTCCTCTTCCACCACTGATTTCTTCCTCCCTTCATTTTATCCCTCAAGCAAGCGTTTCCCACTCCATAACCCGCCAGATACCACAAATTTTCGCCCCCCTGCCGACCTCCACGCCCATCTAACCCTTGCTCCCAGAACCCGGCCCTCAGGACCGTCCCATGCAGGTGTCCAGGAGAACCAGGAATGCTGAGCATCTAGCAGGGGATGTCCGGGGGCTCAGGGGGCAGGACCCAGTGGGGCGAGGGTGTAGACCTGTTTGCTCAGGAATCCTTGCTATAGCCACTGAGACCTGAGAAGGTGTCAGGACCTGTGATGCAGGGACAGGTGGGTGCCTTCTCAAGAAGTAGCAGTCATGTTTCACATACTGACTTTTGACACCATCTAGCATGAGCTTCGTGATTTACTAAATAGGGCTCTGGTCCCAAAAGTGTGAGCGGTACGGGGGTAAGAGCATACCGTTCGGGCCCTCGACGGGCCATTTTCCAATTGAGGGAAAGGCAGCATCAGGGGGCCTCCATCAGACCCTGGGTTTGGGCTGTGGCCGGGTTAGAATTCCGGTGCGGGCAGTTGGGCTCCAGACTGTGCTGTCCCCATGGGAACACACTGGAAGCACGTTTCATCTCAAACTCCCACCCCCGAGATTCAGAGTTGGTTTAGGGAGCAGAGAAACATCTCCCACATACTTTGAGAATTCCCTTCTCTCAAGAACAAATAGATCTTAATGCCTTATAAACCTGGTAAAATGCAAGTGCAACTATTAAGTATAATCCTTCAGAAAATAATCTTTTTTTAAAAAAAGATTTTATTTATTTGAGAGAGAGACAGTGAGAGTGCACGAGAGAGCATAAGCAGGAGAAGCTGCAGGCAGAGGGAGAGGGAGAAGCAGATTCCCCGCAGAGCAGGGAGCCCGACATGGGGCTCGCTCGATCCCAGGACCCTGGGATCATGACCTGAGCCGAAGGCAGACGCTTAACCACTGAGGCACCCAGGCTCCCCAGAATCTTTTTTAAATTTAAAATCTTTTTTAATGCATCGAAAAAATATTTTATGTAAGACATGCACCTTGATTTCTCATAATAATGATTCTTTTGGCATATATTCTTTAAACTTGATTTAAATATTAAATACAGTTAAATGGAAATAATCTTAATAGATCCTCTGGTTAATTTTCACACTTCATAAGCTTCTGCTTTGTAACCTTTGAGGAAGAAAGGTCTATGACAAATACAATGCTGTGTGTGAGCTCAAGGACAAAGACTTTTGATTTCTTTTATTAGTCACCAGATCCAGCTCAGGGGCTGGAGCCAAGGCAGAGCCTCCATAAGAGTTTGGTGAGTGTGGAGCATCCACCCTGAGGGAAGCAACATGGCCCCTGTGCTTGGCTATTCCACCAGCTGCCTCTGTAGTCTTGGGACAGCCACTTGAGCTAAGCTCAGTGTGCTCATCTGTAAATTTAGAATACTGAACTAGATGTTCTCAGATGTCCCTCGGAGCTTTAAGATTCCATGATGCTATGTAGCTGTTTCCTTAAATTTTGAGGGTCACACAACTTGAATGGAACCATTTTGCTATTTATGGATAAGAACAACTCGGCATAGAGCAAATGTTTATTTTGTATTCTTCAGTGAACCAAATAAATGTGTATTTTTGTTTTTGTTTTTGTTTTTCCTATCAATACATATAATTAACCAAAAAAGTTAGACCCAACTTTGGGAATTTGTAGAGCAAGACCTGTAAACGTATTTATGTACATATACTTTTAAATGGCTTTAAAACCTTCGGCTAACAATATCTAGCTTTGTACATAAGTAGCCAACCAATGTATAAATAAGTGATCTCGTAGTGTAGGAGATTTTGGAGAATGCAAAATATTTTCACATTCAGATTCAGTTTCCTTTAATTTTGCTGTCCTTGATGAAGTTTTATTCCCTAGAAACTTCCTGAGCATTCAACCCAATTAGGCAAGTTTGCACAGTCTTCTTCTCAAGCTGAGTGTAGTATAAATTCAAACACAATCACACACTGTTCACCCATTGGGCTATAAGCCCTAAAAAACAACAAATAGCATTTGCAGTAATAACCGTGGCAGCCTATCTTACAGAGTCTGAAGATTTCCACTGAATGGTGGTAGGTGGAATGTGGTCAATGGTCAGGAGTATCTCCTGGATTAAATGTTTTCTGGCATTTCTCAGAGGAGAGCAGTTAGTCTGCATTTAATTTTTAAACCGCATTTCATCCCCTTTCCGCCTCTACACAGCCACACACAAGAAAAAAAAAAAAAACCTGTTGCTCATGCTACGCATTCTTTTTCCAATTCTTCTGGGCTGTTCTTCCATTTCTGTTTAGAACAGCTAATCTTCCACAAACCTGGATTGAGTGCAAGAGGCACATCTTGCACATCCCTCATCACACAAACATAAATACGGTTTGGACACCACTGACCCCTTCAACAACAGCTTTTTCCTGGCCACTGACCCAGGAAAGATTCAGGAAACATATGATATCTATTTCCCACTCATTCCGATGAGTTTATTACAGGTTGCAAAAAGCTACCAGAGAGCTCCATTTAAATAAATTCAAGCCAAAAGTTTACAGGATTTAAGGATGAATGTTCAAGCCACAGCTTCTTAAATCTTTATCAACACAGACATTTTAAAGAGTATATTTCTGTACTGTACACCCATTAGAAGAAACAGGGCCCCTGCCAAAACCTTTTATTTTAAAAAACTAGCTCTATGGGGTAATTAGGTGAAGGGCATTAAGGAGGGCACTTGATGTGATGAGCGCTGGGTGTTACAAGCAACCGAACCACTAAACTCTTCCTCTGAAGCTAATGATACATTATATGTTAACTAACTTGAATTGAAATTTAAAAAAAATTTTTTTAAAAACTAGCTCTAGATTTTCTTTACGGTCACAAGTTCTCAGGAGTCTCAAGACCCAGGAGTGCTAATGGGAAGCGGATGCTTCTGATCACAGGAGTTGAACATTTGCCTGGCTTGCTCTTTCAAGATAAATAAAATCTGACACGTCTGGTGTCTTTTGGAAAGGAGGAGGGAAGCTGTTTCAGGGATGATCCAAATCTTCTTTAGACCTCCCATGTCCTAAGAATAAATGCAAAATTTAAAACTGATAATTCAGAACTTGTAGTCTTGAAAAGTGAACCACAGCACAGAAATTCCAGGCAAGTGGTTTTGGTAAGATTGCAATGCGCTCCCCCTAACTCCAAGGGGCACTGAGCAGTTTCTGGTCAATGAAATGCACATGGTTAATAGGTCTATTTGAGAAAAGCTTCTCCATCCATCAGTCAATGTTCAGCTTTAAAGAAGTTTGGCTTCTACCAACCAAAAGTATGAGCTGACTTTAATTATAAGGGCAATTCTTTATATGAATATTTTTTCTACTTTAACACTTCAAGACTTTAGGTTAGTAACACATGAAAGAACTGGGATCGTCCACAGGGAGGAGGTCGAGTATTGCTGCATCCCATGGTTGTCTTCTGATGAGCTTGAAGTGTGATGGAGGATGTAGAGGGTCTGCTCTTCCCACGGTGGTTTGAGGTGTCCTCTCTCCTTTAGTATGGCTTTTCCCCAACTTTCTATATAGCCAGGGTTCTCAAACCTTGCATGCATCAGAATTATCTGGAGGGTCAATTAAAACATCAATTGCTGGGCCCACCCCTGGAATTTCTGATTTAATAGATCCGGGGGGTGGGAGTGGGGTCCCCAAAATCTGCTTGTCTAACAAGGTCCCAGGAGATGCTGATACAGCTGACCTGTGGCCCACACTTAGAAAGCCACAGCTGTGTGTGTGTCAAAAAGGCAGAGATGGGACTGGAGAGGCAAGATTCCTGCAGAACACTGTTCCCTCCCCCAACTCTAATCATAAGGAGAGCATTACCGACAGTGACCCACTCTTCCCTACTTATAAGAGTAAATGGCTAATTGACAAACTGAAGCAAAGTATGTTGGGATTGGTTGTTTAGAGAGTTAACCATCGCCATGGATGACAGAGAGATTGTGGAATTCTCTTGTCAGGAAGTTATCAAGACTAGGAGTGACCCTTAATTCAATGGTTGGATTTAAACTGAAGATGGGGGCTGTTAACCCATCCATTCCCTCCTGTGATAGGTGAAGTTTTTCCTTTCCTACCCACCTAACTACCCGAGATTAATCAGTCTCTTGATAAAGCATGAAACTTTCATTCTAAGCTACACTTTTCTTCTAAAAATTTAGTAATCCAAACACAGTTTAAGAAGATGGACTCTTAAATGGAAAATATTAATTTCATCAGGTTGTAAAGTCTTTAGAGTTGCTCAACCCAGAGAAAGAACAAGGTAACTAAGTAAAGACCATACTAAAAATTCTCTAGACTACTTTGATACGCTTCCCTTATTCAAATCTCTTTCTTCCTTATTTGTCAGGACCAGAAGTATGTTTTCCTTAGAATCAGAGAAAATACCAAGAGCCGAGAAATTCATTTACACAACCACAAAAGCCATACAATTGATTTTGCGAATCAAAATCAGGGGAAAGGAAAGAAGTTACGATTTACACGTGAGAAAAGCTGCATGAATTTTCACAATGAGAATGTGAAGGATCATAAAGATGTTTGTATAAAAGGAGATTAACTGGTTAGTAGTCCTAGAAATGGGTCATAGGGACTGTAACTTACAGGCTGTTTATGCTAAGAAGTGACCACTGTAATAGAAATCGATTTCATCAAGCTGGGTTGGATAACAACGTATGTATCATTCTCATTTGAAGATCCTTCCCCCTTCCACACCCCCCCCCCCCACCACCACCAAGTGAGAAGCAGAGGGGAAATTCATTAGGGTCCTGAAAATCCAGAGGGCAGCACTTGTCTCATGTTCCCTGGGCCTCTGAAGGCTGGCACCAAGTGATTTAACTTGATGTGTTGAGCAGGCTTTGTAGAAAATGTGTTCGATGTTAATCTCCTAAAAAAGCATCCAACCACATTGCTGACCCCACATCTCAGAACGCAGCAACCCTTATGTGTGGAAGACTGCACGCATTCTTTCCAAGTGGACACTTCCACTTCAGCAGTAATGAGACTAAATGTGACTGTAGTCGTGTCATTCCAACTGGAGATAAACAGACTCAAATGTGCCTTCCATGGTGACCTCGCTTAGTGTGGGAAGCCTCACTGGGACATTTTTCACATTGTGGAGCAGTTAAGACTTTAATGGCCTTTTGACTTCTGTGCTGGAATATTTTATGGTCTCTACTGACCCTCAAAATGCTCTTGGTGGGGTTTTATTTTGCCTTACATGGTCCTACAAGTGCTCTTCCAAAAGTGATAAGCTCTCGATCTAAATATCGACACCGTTTTCCCCAGTCACAATGAAATATGTGCCCAATTGATTCACATTCATTCCTGTTACTTGAAACCTCTACAAAACTCTAATGGGGATAGATCTGGTTTCCTTCCAGAGTATCTGATGCATCTATAAAATTAAAATTCCATCTACCCTAAACCATTAAAAGAGGACAGCAGGATAGACTCGGCTCTTTAAATGAACCTAACAGAGAACCACAAAGAATAGTAGCATGGTGGTGTTTCACATCAAAAAGACACAAATCTCATTCTACTTGCTAAGATGACTGCAGCCAAGATAACTATCTTGTATGTGTTGAATAGATACAGACCACTTCACATACCTGTATGTCAGTGTGTAGCTCTGTAATCCAAAAGATAATATTTACGTATTGACAATGAGCTCAGGATTATTCTGGCTTTGCTGGAAGGGTGACAGATGGCATGGCCAAGAAAGCTCTTTTACGGGGAAGACTTAGGTGGACTCCTTTGCATGGCTCTTTGTCTACTGGATCGAACTGAATCTCTAGGGGAGGGATGAAAAACCAAATCCTGCAAAGAACGCTTATAGCAGATCAGCATTGGTACTATGTAAATAAGGTTACATTTTGAATAATAACTTGCCTTCTGTGAAACACTGGATCACTCCAGTGTGACCCGAGAGTTTGCAAGCATTTGGTGAAGAAGAGGGGGACAGTATTTCTGGGCAATGGCTGTTTTTTATACACTAAAACTTGGTCACAGAAAAAGAAGATATTTTTTTTAAAGATTTTATTTATTTATTTGACAGAGAGAGACACAGCGAGAGAGGGAACACAAGCAGGGGGAGTGGGAGAGGGAGAAGCAGGCTTCCCGCGGAGCAGGAAGCCCAACATGGGGCTCAATCCCAGGACCCTAGGATCACGACCCAAGCCGAAGGCAGACGCTTAACAACTGAGCCACCTAGGCGCCCCAAGACAGAAGATATTTTTAAATCACCCAGTCGGTGATGGAAATTTAAACCCTCCCAGAACAGAAGGTCGTCCATGCGTGATTACTAACAATTCTGAGCATACTCTTTCCCTGCCTGACACTGAATTACTGACCTACTAACCGACTCTCTTTGTGTTTACAATAGAAGCTGCTTGAAGGAAGGAAGCGCATCTTCATTTGTGTCTTTCTGAACTCAGCATAGTAACTGGAATGCAGAAAACACCAGATGTTTTCTGAATGAGTGAATGAATTTTCCAATGATAGGGGAAAGAAGACTTCCAGCATTACCCATGTGTCTCTGGGTTCTAAAATCCTTACCCCTACTGAAGTTCAGGTTGAATGTGAAATTAATAATTTAAATAAAGGACTTAGGTAATTGGTCCTGACAGTCATAGAGCTGCCTGAAAACTCTGCCTTGACATTCACTATGTATAAGACCCTACTGAATAATAAAGAAAAAAGCAAAGGAAAAAAAGAAAAGGAAATGTTGAAAAACCAGTTGACATGGCAAGATGGCTGGTGGCAAAAGAAGGTAGGTTTTTAAAAAATCTACAATGTTTTAAGTGGGGAGAATCATGAAAAGAATGATCAGAAGTGAGGGTTAAAACCAGAAGAAAGGGGATTAATTATAACCCCCTTGAGCTTTTTACTTCTTACTTAAACCTATGCTTTACTGTCCTATCTCAGGGGCTGTCTTAGTTCAGATTGCTCTAGCAAAAAATAGCACAGCCTAGGGGGTTTATGGACAACAGAGATTTATTCCTCCCAGTTCTGGAGGCTGGGAAGTCCAAGGTCAAGATGCCAGCAGATGTGGTGTCTGGTGAGGGCCGACTTCCTGGGTCACAGGTGGAAGGAGGCAGTAAGAGCTCTTGGGACTTCTGTAAGGGCACTAATCCCATTCATGAGGGCTCCACCCAGATGACCTCATCTAATCCTAGTTACCTCCCAAAGACGCTGCCCTTAATATCATCACATTAGAGTTTCAACATAAGAATTTCGTGGGGACACAAGCACTTGGGTGACAACAGTGACTTTGCATTGAACTTGCCTGAGATTCCACAAAAGGAGATCAGAATTCTCTAGCTTGGCATTTGGGCTCGCTACTAAATGGGTCACCCACCCCATTCTAGACATTTCCATCTCTTATAATGCTCCAGTTCAGTCCTTCAGATCGAGCTGGAGTAAATACCTTATTGTTTCCTATACATTTTTGTCTCATCATTTTCAATTTGTTGTAGAGCAACTCTGCATGTCAGAAAGTGTGCTTACCTTGGGATATGAAAGGGGTAGGTACCATATGGTCCCTGAGCTCAGAGCCCTTCTTTCAGGAGGGGAAAATGCAATTACATTGATTACAATAGTATATAGTAGACTGGTTACCATGTTTCATCTGCTCTAAGATGCCACTGATTGTAAAACAGACTTCATTTACACAACCGGATGGAGTTAAAAGCACTTTCAACTAAACTACATGGGCATCAATTGTTTGGCACAACGTAACTTCAGGAGTTGAATGTGGGGAAAAAAACACACACCTTGAAATTACTGAAATACAGTGGTACTCGTGAATTACAAAAGGCTCGTGGAGAAGGGAGAGCACATCTGGGCTGAGGAAACTATGAAAGAGGGCATTGTGATGGGGATGCCACGTGAGCTGGGCCTTGAAGGTGATGAGTTTTCTGGACACAGAGATAACGGTTCGGCCAAAGACTTGAAGTGGGAGAGCAGAGGGAGTGGAAGTGGGTGTTAGGCTGGAAGTCAGTTTGCATCCAGGCGAGAAATGAAAGACAAGACAGGCTGAAGGACACTGAATGTCACTTGGAAGTCGATGGGGCGTCCCTGGGGATTTTTGTGTAGTGTAGTAACCCACAGAGACTGTTAATCTGGTAGCCGTATCTAGGATGACATCACAACCGCATTCAAACACTTCAGTGGATCTTAGAACACATCCAAACTCTTTTTCAAGAAATCCAAAGCCCTGAATGATCTGGCCACTGTGTCTCTCTGCAGCTTAACCCTCCCTCCCCCTCCACCACAGATCCAACCACACTTCAGCCACCAGGGTCACCTGCTTTCGGGCATTTGTACCTGCTTCTCCCTTTGTCTGGGGGGGCTCTTCCCTGGGTCTGCACAAAGCAGGTCCTTCCCATCCTTCAGTTCCCTACTCACCTTCTCTAATGGGGAGGGGACCTGCCCTGGCCAACTCCAACCAAAATCCGTTATTTCCCTATTCAGCTTTTATAATGCTTCTTTCCTAGCACTCATCACACCTTGAGGTGGTTTTCTTTATACTGTTTACTTGTTCAGTTTGCTTTCCTCCCTAGAATGGAAAATGTTATCATTATGGGGACCAGATCTCCCTTAGCTTTGGCTATCCCTTAGAAGAAGACACTAGAAGTGTCTAGTGTGGAGCAGGTGCTCAGTGAGTCTCTGTGGAGCAGCTACCTGAATACCTATCACACGCCTCCCCTAGAGCATACGCACTCTAAGCCAGAGTGCCAGATGGGCCCAGGTCCACTTGGTCTCACCATTGGAAAGAGGGCACTGCCTAAGACTACCTCTCTGGAATTAAAAAACAAAAAACCATGAAGATGCTACAATGTCAGATGACAATCCAAAGGAGGGATCTCAGGGCACTCAAGGACATTGCCACCTCCCCCTCCTTTTAGCAACCTGTTCCGGAGAAGCACACATTGTCTATGGCTACACCTTCTCTGCTAGTCAAGAGACTGCCCGTCCTTCGCTCTCCCTGATGGGAGGCCTAACGCAAGCTTATCAAATAGTGCTCTTCCAACTCAGCCATGCCACAAACCCAGGGTCTGCTGAAGACTCTGCCTATTCCATTAATTCTGACTACGATTGAAAAAAACCCTTACTTGTAAATATTACAACCCCTGGAAATAAGGGTTCAAGAAAGATTAACTGTGAGAGCTATCCTTAGTCTCTGAATGATGCTCCATCATACGAATCAACAAACTGCACAGAGGACAGGAATGTATCTGTTTAATTCACCACATAGAGCTAGTACCAAGAGCACGAGGCACTCAACTAGTATTTACTGATTAAGTGAATGAAAACTTCCAATAAGACATTCTTCCCATTGGGCTTAATCACAATTTTCTTTTAAATCTAAAATATCTATAAGCAATACAACTTTTTCCCTTAATAATGGATGTTAATAAGAGATGAGCTGAATGAGGTAGTAAATTCACTGGCTCACATAAGGCTCTTCTTCAAGCTGAAGATCTCTGGAGCATTCCTCCCTGTGTCTTCTAAATGGCCTGTTGGCATGTTCTCTGTGTTCAGGAAGCTGATTAGGAATTGACCCCCTGGACCTCTACCTAGTTAAAGGTATTCCCTATGTCCCTGATAGAAAGGGCTTTCAACAGATTTCTGGGCAGCACATATGTCTCCCTGACCTAGATCAAGCTGACCTCATTCGTGAATTCTACTGTAGAACCATCTGCACCCCAACTTGCTAGATGTCTGGGAGGTTGTTGCTTCTGCCAGCCAGAACCACATCACTACGTCTGCCGTGGCTCTGGGGCCCACTAAATCATGAGAGGCAACCTCACGTCTAAGTTCTCCATAAACCTTGCGGAGATACAGAAGGCATCTGTATTCACGTGGCATTCTGTAAGCCACCTGAGCTTCTCACCCACCCCAGTTTGGCACATATCTCCCAAACTGAGAGGGAAATGTGGAGGGAAAATATTTCCTCTGACACTACTCTATTATCTGGACAGACCTTTCCAGGCCCTGAACTATTTCAAGAAACCACCTGAGATCATGGGGGATGCCAAGCCTGCGGGCGAAGCATGACTTGGCAGCATCCAATTGTCCTGGGCCCCAGTATTTGATCACTGTGGATCTCAGAGCTCACTGTTGACCAGAAGTAAATGATTTCCTGTTCACCTGGGTTTGCTCTTAAGCATGTATTCAGATCTAGCCTGGCAGAGTCTGGCCCGAGCGTCAGTCCCTGCAGGTGCTTCTCTCTCGAGTTTCTCAGTGCGTCACTACCCCATGATGAAGAGCTGGCTTTAAGTCCAGCCGTATTGGGCAATGCCAAAAATAAGAGGACTGGTCTTCAAGAAAACAATAAACAAAGCAGTTTGAAAATTCTGCAGGAAAGTTTTTCAGAGGACAAGGTTTGCGTTAATAAGTGCGCCGTCAAAAGGTTAATGCCAAGCTACCAGAATGAAGGAATGCTATTCATTTGCATGGGAGGGGTCATCGATTTAGAAATATCTTGCTGCATCATCTTAACCTTCATTGCTACATCGCAAAACAGAGGCACATTTCTTCCTCCAAATTAAGTGGCCAAAGGAGAACAATCTCAGTTTCTTTTTTTGTTGTTCTTTAAATTTATTTATTTATTTATTTTCATTTTTTAATTTAAATTCAATTAACATATAATGTATTATCGGTTTCAGAAGTAGAGGTCAACGATTCATCGGTCTTATGTGATACCCAATGCGCATTATATCACATGCCCTCCTTAATGTCCATCACCCAGTCACCCCAACCTCCCACCTCCCTCCCCTCGAAAAGCTTATTATGTACAGCTTCCTCCAACCTGAGGCAAGCTGTCCCTTTTCCCTGAAACTGAAACAGACATGGCTGGCAATGCCCAGCTCAAGTGATTAGAATCAAGATCAAGGCTTTGTGGCCCACCTTTGATTTGCTTCATTTTATGGCCACAACCCTGTCCAGTTTAGGTAAAGAAAAATCAGTTCGGGTAAAGAATCATGGGCTCTAGAAAATATGGGTTGAATTTTTTAAACTAATGACGTCTTACTGAACCAATTTAGTCAGTTGGTTTGTAAAATAAAGCCACTCCAATAAATATTGCCACTATGCTCCTGAACGTGGAAATAAATGCAACAATAGAAGGAACCCCAAAATAACTAAAGTAGCTACAGAAACTCACCCTCAAGCCCCAAAGGAAAGAAAAACTTCTTTGGTCAGTAGGGAGAGCTACTCAGAATCCCTAAGCTTAATAAGAACAGATGCAAGAGATCCTGCCATCCAGATATGGTTTAAGACCTGGCTTCCCAGAACTGTAGGGCAAAAGAGAGGGGCAGAGGAAGAGCTTCTTCAGGATATAAATATTAACAGATTCTGTGAGACGGGCTATGGAAACAAAGGCCAGTATGTGGGGAAAGAGGAGATTGAATGCACTACTTTTTTTTAAAGATTTTATTTATTCGAGAGAGAGAGTATGTGAGCAAGAAAGGGAGAGAAGGAGCAGGGAGAGTGGCAGAGGGAGAAGTAGACTCCGTGCTGAGCAGGGAGCCCATGTGGGGCTCGATCCCGGGACTCCAGGATCATGACCTGAGCCGAAGGCAGACGCTCAACTGACTGAGCCACCCAGGCGCTCCTGAATGCACTACTGTATGGATACCGATTATCTACAAAGTTTTCTGCTGGGATTACTTGATTTTATGAGGTAATTTTTAAGTCTGTATTTAAAATCTTTCTCAAGAGTTCAAAGAATGTTCATGTTTATGATCTCATTTGTCTCTATGTCTTACTACGAAGGAGGAAAGAGAAAGATTATATCTCAATTTATAGTCTTTATCGGAGATAGAGAACAGCAATCAGTGTGATATTTGCAGGTCGTCCTGTGTGGGGGAGGAGATCATGTGGCAAGGTGGCTATTCTTAGATAACACACACCTTCCTTTATTGTTTAGTAATATACATAAAATAACAAACAACAGAAAAACTCAAAAAGCGTCATGCACTAGAATATCAATTCAAGACTTCATTGATTTGGAATGTCTGCTTTTATGTTTTTAAGATTTCATTTATTTATGAGAGAAAGAGAGCAGAAGCAGGTGGGAGGGACAGAAGGAGAGAGGCTGAGTGGGGATTCTGACTCGGGGCTCGATCCCGATCATGACCTGAGCCGAAGGCAGACGCTTAATGACTGAGCCACCCAGGCGCCCCTGGAATGTCTGCTTTCTAGATGGCACCTGACCCTTCATCATTTGGACTTACCAATAAACAATGGGTCCCTTAAGCAAATGGAAATGACACATATGAAGGGAAGAAACAACTCTTAATGAGGGTGTGGACTAAAATCAAGCTCCTTTCAAGTTTTAAAGATCCTAAGATTATATGCTTTTAAGCCCTGTAGACATTTTTTTTTTTTTTCACAAACACTATAATTCAGGGACCGTAGGTTTGGCTGATGCTATTGTCAACTATAAATGACTATTAAAGTAAGCTAACTGGTTGGGATGCTGGACTAACTCAGTACCAGTTACTGCAGGTATTTTAAAGTAATGGTCCTATGCTTATAAAGTGTTGGCTCTGGAAGAGACCTGAATATTCATTTTGGTAAATGAATGAGTGGATGGTCAAAGGATTTGTTCGTTCATTCATTCATTCCTTCTCCTTATTTACAGGGAAAATCTGAGGCCCAGAAGAGTCAAGTAACTTGCGTAATGACAATTCAACTAGAATTAAATAGCCTTTCTTTGCGGAGGGGGGAATCATAACTTTAATTTCTTCAATAATTTCATCAGGCCTTTCCTGAATTAATCCAAGTTACTGGCAGTTTTCTGAATTCTACTTTACACACAATAACTGATTCGGCGTCTGACCCTGACTCCCTGCTTTGATTGGCTGAGACCCGGTGACCATTGAAAATCCACAATGTAAATAATCCTTGAAATGGATAATTGAGAAGTGAGTACAGTAATTTTAACAAATTAGCTTGGCACTCCAGCCTCAAAGTGAGGTTATTCTGTTGAATAAGCTGTTCTCTCCTCTCTGCCTCCTTTGGAGTCCTTGCCAGATTTTACCATCCAAAACCCTGGAATTCGCAGTAGCCGAAGTTTTCATGCTCTATGTTGGAAAGTTCGCGTAAGCTTGTTACTCTTAGGCTACTGACCAATTAAAATCAGTACATGATGTGGTGAGAGAAAGTGAGTGAGTGAGGTCAAGAGGTAATAATTAAAAATGATGTAATGGGATGATCCAATCTCCCTAAGCCTGCCAGAAGGCCCATTGGTGACCACGGTCTCGGTTTCCCTGTATCACTCTGGCATCTAGCCAGAGAATCTGTGAAATAGAGCCACCTCTAATCCTAGCAGGGGCTTCTTTGGTTTCTGAGCCAAGGCCAGTTGTTGTAAAGTCTGAATCTAAGGAAATTACTTTGGAGATCATCTTTCTCAGGCTACGTGTGGTGTGGGGATCAAGGACCATTTAGAAATACTTCATATTGACAGGTGTCTGATTTGTCCTTGAACTCCCACCCTTGGCCCAGCGTGTGGTACACAGCAGTCTTCAGCGCAGGACTGTGGAAGGGATATCAGAGTCCTTACCCTCACGATGAATGGGAATGACAAAATGTCACTGTCTTTGGGAGTAGGAAAATAGATTGTTGAGAACATGGGAACACATGGAACAGGTGTGTTTTTGCTTGCTTCCAACGATGATATGGGATATTTGCTGAGATATCTGTGTGCCCTATACCAGAGAACTGGATGGAAGGTGGTCCCCCAGTACCAGCTCTGAGAGCTGGTGTGACTGTGAACATGGACTGGACGTCCTTGGGTCTCAGATCTCCATCTGTAAGGTGAAGTAAATGACCCAGATCACCTCTGCTACAGACAGAAGGTGTCTCCCAAATGTCTCCGTACATTGAAATCCTGAATCTCAACCCAAACTGATGGCATTAGGAGGTGGGCCTTTGGGAGGTGCTTAGGGTCACCAGGGTGGAACCCTCCTGAATGGAGCCCCTAGACTTGTAAAGAACCTGGAGAGCTCTCTCACCCCTTTTCCAGGTGAGGACATAGCAAGAGGATGGCTGGCTAAGCCTGGTCAGGAAGTGAACTCTCACCAGACACCAAATCTGCTGGTGCCTTGACCTTAGACTTCCCAGCCTCCAGAACTGTGAGGAATAAATGTCTGTTGTTTATAAGCCCTCCAGTCTACGGCATTCTCTTATAGCTCCCCAAACAGACTAAGACAATCTCTGTGGTTCCTGCTGAGCCCAGAGTCCTCAGCTCTCTGGTGTTGCATCCAGTTCTACCTCATGACTCATGGCAAGGAACTGGCTGATTTGGCCTAAAAATGTAGCTAATGGCCTTAAAATATAAGGTTAATGGACCCTACGGAGATGAATGCACTTGGTACATTTCCATGCATATGTGAAACTGGAGTTGTATATTTAATCTAAGACGGTCTCCTTAGTACTTCATGCAACCAAACAAGTCAACTAATTAAGAAGGCAAGATTAAACTAAGACGGTTTCTAGAGGCAAATTTCGCTTAAGGGAAATAATGTTAGAAGAAGCACAAGGCCCACAACATAATGGCAAGCAGAAGTCACTCTATCCCAGGAGGACAGACCAATCAACACGTCTGACCTTTTCAATTGCTAGTTTATACATTTCTCAAAGCATCATGATGGAACAAATGATCATAGAGGAGTTCACTTAGTAAAAAATACACATAAATAAAAAAAGAAGAGTCTAAAATATTTTTTTTTCACTTTGGGGTTCTCTCAAGCTTGCGTCAATCCACTTTTTTGTTGCTGTTATTAATAAAGTTGAAGTCTAAGAGATGAACCAAGCAATCTCCTGGCACATGGAACTTACTACTCATGCAATTTGTACTCCAAGAAAGAGATTTACAAACCCAGTGAGAAAAATAAATCAAAGGTATGCTTGTGAATGATGTCCAGTAAAACAGTGGTGTGATGACATGCTGCCATTTGAAGTTTGATGGTTTATTACTCCCTCTCAACACCCACTCTTGTTTCTCATCTAAAACACAATTTCACACTGAAATAATTTATAAGCATCAATTGCCCAAGGTCTATTGCTAACCTTAACTTTTCACTCAAGGAATTCTTAGGTACTTATTAGGATTAAAATACATCACCTCTTAGAAGATTAGTTCCGTAGCTTTATATGCCAAGAGAAAGTTGAAGCAACTATACACTTCACTGCTTGGGATTGGTGACAGCCCATGTTTTGTGTAGTGGATGACAGAGGGGGTGCTGCCTGTGCTGGATTTATTTTGGAGTCTGTGAACTTAGGGACACATTAAATAGAGCATACATTTAAAAATAAGCACCACCTGAAATTTCCAGTGTGTCATCTCCACAAAGAGTATGATGATGTATATTTGTTGTACTTACTGCAAAGTTTCCTATTGCTTTACCAAATCCTCATTATTGGATTTGTGAGTCTGCAATGAAGCTTATTATGAATAGGCAGTACTTCATAAAGTATTCTTTAAAGAAGATACTTTACAGGTCCAGAGTTTTAGGATTTAAATTTATGAATAATAAAAATAAGCCTCAACCCACCCAACAATGAAACAACTTGGACTTCTGTTTGGGAGCCTAAGACCGACCATGCTGATATCTGGAAAGCAGAATCAATCATCCAGAAAGATTTGGATAGCTGTGAATTGAGAAGAAAATTATAATTTCAGGGAATTATTGCATTAATTTACAAAATCTAAAGATGTGATTTAATTGTGAACCCAACAGCCTTCTCTTGTTAAAAAGAACTCTGCCGCTAATTTGCTTACAGAGTAAATATTAAATGACATGAACCTAAAATTCCATTATGTATCAATTATACTAAGAGTTAAGTCATAAAAGAGAAAACATTATTGTGTAAGTATTACCTTTTCTGGCAAAATAGAAACTACTTCACCATGAATTCTAGGCCCCATGGAAGTTAAAACATTCAATACAATTTTTCTTCTCTAAACAGAATGTCCATAATACAACTGACAAGAATTTAGGAAAAATTAGCTAAGATATTCTGGCATCAAGACAAAGTCCAGAGTGAATACTCCTACACATGAGGGAGAAATACTATTAAAATGCCTTAATGCAACAATGTGGAGAACCGGGTGAAAACAACATTTTTCCACCAAACACTGAAAGGACTTTCCTACAACTAAACCAAGACCTCCATGGCCACAATGGCTAAGTTGGTCTTCATCCGCCGTGTGTCTGCCAAAGCATTCATCCCTCCAGTCACAAATGAGCTCTCCCATGGCAACAAAGATGGCACTCTTCTTTTTCTTTCAAGATCTCTCTGCAGGATGTGACATTATCCTTTTTGAATGTTTGCCTTCTTTGCTTTTTGGATCCCATGAGTTTCTGATTCTGTTCAGCCTCTTTCCCAGGATCCTCTTCTTCCACTTCTATCTTAATCTACCCCAGGAGCTATTTTACCTTAACCTTGGGGACTCTCCCTGGGCAATCACATCCATTTTACCGTAACAACTATCACTCCATGCTGTAGACTGCAAATTCCAAACCTCTACTTTTGACCTTTCTTACAAATTAGACTTGATTCCAACTGCCTACTTGATATTTCCCAAGAGTATCTCAAACTCAACATATTTCAAACTGAACTCAATCTTTCCCCCAAACCTACTGTTCTTCCTCCTCATGATGGTTAATTTTATGGGTCAAGTTGGCCACTGGTGCCCAAACCGAACACTGGGTCTGGGAGGGGGTTTCTGGATGAGACCTACATTTGAATGGGCAGATGCAGGAAAGCAGACTGCCCTCTGCAATGTGGCCGGGCCTCGTCCAGTCTGTGAGGGCCTGAATAGAACAAAAGGTGGAAGGAGGAGGAATTCTCTTCTTTTTTCCTTTGTCCAGCTTAAGCTCATTGCTTGAACTGGACATCTCATCTTCTGACCTCAGACTGGGATTTACATCATTGGCTCTCGGGCCTTTAGACTCTGACTGAATTACTCCACCAGCTTTGTTGGGTCTCCAACTTGGGACTTGTCAGCCTCCATAATTGCATGAGCCAATTCCCCATAATAAATCTCCTTTTCCATCTATATAATTTAAATTTATAATACATATTTTATATAGTTATAATCATTGTAATATATAAATATATAATATATAAATGTATATAAATATATAAACCCAGGATATATCTTATATATAAAAAATTATACATTTATACACATGTATAGTATATATAAATATATTATAAATTTATAGTAAATATATTAAAGTACATAAGAATATACTATAAATTGATGTTATATATATATACACATGTATGTATATGTATTTTATATATAAATGTGTATGTTTGTAAGTACCTATTTTATATACAAATGTGTATATCTCCTAATGATCTGTTTCTCTGGAGAACCCTAACACGCCCCTCATTCTCTAACTCATTTAGAGGTATCCCCCTCCAGCTTTGCACCCAAGACAGGTGTCTGCGAGTCCTCTCCAACACCTCACTCCCTACCATCCCTCCCCCTTTCCAATCCCTGCTAAGTCGCACCAGTTGGATGTCCCCACTACCCTTTGGCTTTGCTCTCCATCCACACTGTCACTACCTCAGCCCAGGCCTGCATCTCTCTGCTGGAAAATAGGAGAGCATCCCATCTTCTAGCCCATCTACCCTCCTCACAGCCCCCCAGCAGTGCACCTAAAAACACAAATATGCGCATATCACTCCTGATAAATTTCCTTCAATGGCTTGTCATCATCTACAGGGTTGAATCTAATTAGCTTCATGACAAACTGGCCCCTTGTGACCAGGACCTTGCTTCCTTGTCCAACCATAATGCTCTGTGTTGGAAATCCCTGAACTAACAGGGCTGTTTTACAACTCCATAACCTGTTCTCCTCTTCTCAGCCTGGGACCACCACCCACCCTCTGCCCTAGTCACACCCTCCAGATCATCTTCCTGGGCCAACTCTTCTTTCCTTGGGACTTGACTCCACCCTTGGGGGACCTGCACCAACCACTTCAGACTGAGCCAGGGTTCTTCCCTGGGGCTTCTGTGCCCCTGGTGTGAGTTTCTTTCCAAAATCCCAGACTGTGTGTAAATGAAAATGTCCGGCCTCTCTGTGTTTCCCCAGGAAAGGTTCTAGACACAGAGACTATGCGCCTCATTCCCACTGTGTCCACAAGAGCAAGCACACAGAAGGTGCTTTACCTCTACTATCTAGCAAAGTATGTTTATTTTTTTTTTGACTGGGCAGCAGTTATGCTATTTTGTAGTTTAATAAACACTGAGAGAGCATAATTGTTTAAATAACTCTGTTTCCTGCACAGTACTGGGATTCTGAGATCTAGAAACTTTTCCCTAGGAGTATAAGGACAGCCGGCTCTCACAGTTCTTTTCACACTGTGTCAGGTGTCCCTGGGAAAATGATTCCTCCATGGTCTCTCCTTACAAACAGTATGGCATAGTGAAGTAAGACCAACCTGTGTCCAAACCCTTTCCCTACCACTTAAGAACCTGGGCAAGTCACAGCTCCTCAAACTCTCTGCATTTCCTCATCTTTAATTTGGGGGTGAGAGTGCTATCTCCTGGGGTTGTAGTAAATGTGGTAGAATCTATTGTAAGGTTTCAACTAATGTATTGGTTGTATTATTTTCCTATCTCCCTTCCTATTCTTCAACACTTTTCCACCTGGGAGACTAGACATGGGTTGACATATATCAACCCATTTCACAGAGAAATCAACAAGAGAACAAAACAACCCAACTTTGGCCTTTTCTGTTTCAAAAGTCAAGATCCTTCCATAAACAGGTCTGCGCAGAACCGGGTGGATCTCCCTCCACTCTTTCCCAGACACTGGAAAGGAAATTTCTAGGTCATGAGACAGTAAGGAGCAAGAGGGAATACCAAAAGGACAGACACCAATGTGGGTTTCTGGGAAAGGCCTTATCCATAGGCAGGGCTCAGGGATGAGAATAACAGAACTTTCAGATGGGTCTGGGGATGCAGATGGAAACAAAGGTCTGAAGCCCTAAGGGATACAGAGTCCCCCAGAGCACCAGGGGACAGAGAGAGCAGACTACTAAAGTGGTTGCATAGGTGAAAGGGAGAGTCACGGAGAATTTCCTACAGATCCCAGAGGGAATGGGAGAAGGATACTTTCCCCATGTGCTTGAGAATGGAATTAGTGGAGATGTAGCTGGCAGCTCTGAAAAGGCTTTGCTGTGTGAGAGCAGCAGATCCTGGCCTGGGCCAGATGGCTGGAGTTCAGGTACAATCACAGACCCATCAGCAGGCATCATGTTAGAGGTAGGACAGTACCTGGGGATGAGATGAGAACACCTACATCCCAGTGGATATTCCTGGAAAGATGGCAACTGATGACAGATGTCTTCCCTCACCTCTTTGAAGTTATATGAATGCCCCACAAATGAGATGCAACCCCACAGAGAAGGATTACTAACATTCAACTGAGAAAACTTTGAATTGACTAAGGTTTCCTGGCACTTAAGGACTCTATTAGGTTTCTGCCATCAGGCATACATGGGGATGAGAGGCAAATTCATTTATAGAAAGCTAAAGAAATTATAATTCTTGAACCCCAAAATGAATGACCTAAAAATGCATAATTGATACATAATGAAAAATCATGTGACCATTTTCGAGTACTTGATATGGTACAGATAATTAGTAATTATCATTACTAGTCTCTTAAGTATGAAATATTTAGCTGCAAAGTGACCCATCTTTTCTTTCTCTCTTGCAGTTTATCTGTTACCATTGGATCCTAGGCTATGGTAAACCCTGAAATGTTGTTACCGACCTGGCAACTGTCCGCTGCCATCAAATGTCATTTGTCACGGTGCCTGGGTGGCTCAGTCCATTAAGCATCCAACCCTTGATTTCAGCTCAGGTCATGACCTCAGGATTGTGAGACTGAGCCCTGTGTTGGGCTCTGTGCAGGGCATGGAGCCTGCTTAAGATTCTCAGTCTCCCCCTCCCTCTGCCCCTCCCCCCACTTGCATGTGTGCAGTCTCTTTCTTAAAAAAAAAAAAAAAAGTCATTTGTCACTGGTTCTACATTTGGGACCACTGTCTGCTTCCTACAGACAATCCATGAAAACACAGACTAAGAAAATACTCATACATTCATTTTACTCCTACATATGTATGTGTGCATGTGTGTATGAGTATATGTCTGTCTGTGCATTCCTATTTTATGCAGGCATTGCGTAGACAACATACAATCCCTGCCCACAGTCCAGTGGAGACACAGATGAGTACTCAGCCCATTTCCATAGAGTAAAACATAGGTTCAGAGATGTGTCCTCTGGGAACATCCACCCAGAAGGAGAACTATGCTGGTTAGTTTTATGTGTCAACTCAGCTAGTTAATAGTATCCAGTTATTAATCAAACACGAGTCTAGGTGTTGCTGTAAAGGTGTTTTATAGATGTGACTGACATCTACAATCAGTAAAGTTTAAGTAAAGGAGATTTCCCTTGATACTGTGGGTGGGGCTTGGTCAGTTGAAGGCCTTAAGAGCAAAAACAGACATTTCCCCAAGTAAGAAGAAATTCTACTTCAAGACTGCAACATCAACTCCTGCCCAGGTTTGTAGCCTGCTGGCCTACTCAACAGTTTGGGATTGTTGGCACTCACATATGCATGACACAATTCCTTAAAATAAATTCCTATGCACCTATCCATCCATCCATCCATCCTACTGGTTCTGCTTCTCTGACCGATGCAAAAACCCGACATGTTTTTGTGAGGACAAGGAAGCCTTCCAGGAAATTGACTTTTAAGTAAAAGATGAAGCATGGGGAAGGATAAAAACAAGAAGACAGATGTGAAACGTTAAGGAGGTAGAATTGATACGATTTGGCAGCTGAAATGGGTACGTGGCACATGGCAAGAGGAAGGAAAGAAGAATCTAAGAGAATGCCTTTTTTGCCAGCTTAGGAAGCTGAGCGTATAGCGATGCCGTTCTCTGGACAGGGGACAAAGAAAGGGTGGTAGGCTTGGAGACAAGAGGAAATACGTTTCCTACATGCTGCATTTGTAGGGCCCCTGGGACTTTCAAGCACCAGTGTTCAGAGGGCAGTTTTGAAGGGTCTGGAGGCAGAAAGAGGGAGGGAGGAACTTCTGGGTTAGATATACAGACTTCACAGACAACAGCTCAATGAAAAATTGAAGCCTTGGGAGAAGATGGGTTGCCACTGAGAGCCCAGAGAAGGCAGGAGGGCCAAGGGCAGGGCCCAGAAACTCTGACAATTAAGTGTCTTATAAAGAGGACAGGAAGCAGGAGCCAGAAAGAGCAGAGAGAAAACCAAGAGTGGGGCAGCATAGAATCCAGAAGATGACAGTGCTCCCCAAAGGAGAAGAGACAGAGCAGAAAGATCATGGCGCAGTCTCCCCAAAGTACCAGGAGTGAACGCAAACACACGAGGGGATTGCTAATGTGTCTGCTGGAAATACTTCAGAAGAGTGCCTGGGTATTGTAAAAATCTCAGAACTTCAACAAAGAGAAAATAAAGCTTTGCCACCCTCCCCTGTAAATATCCACTCCCTGTCTACCCTCTGATGGGGGAAGCCAGCTGGGGGAGGGAAGGCAGGAAGAGGGCAGACAACCACTTTCAGGAATTGTGTCCATACAGGGGAGGAGCAAGACGGCGTGTGCGTGAGGAGGGGAGGGTCAGGGAGGGCTCCTGTGGGAGACTGGAAGACGGAAGCATGTTTAAATGCTCGTGGACAGGAGCGACAGGATGGGTGAACATGAACCTGTGCAGGAGAAGGAAGGTAAGTGGACTTGGAGCAGCAGGAGCCCTTCCACATGACGAGAGGAAAAGGAGAGAAAGACGTGCCTCGGAGAAGCTGGGAAGCGTCGTGGTGGGAAAACGTTCAGGAGGCAGTATTTGGACATCTGGACATCTGGCAGTGCCCAACGCAGGGACATCTGACATGCCTTGAGAGAGGAACCTGGTGGTTTGGGTTTTATTCTGTGTTGTTTTTACTACAAAGGCCTCAGGACCATGATGGGCAATGACAAACTCCACCAGCACGGTTGCCTTACCCTCTCTGCCAGATGCTAGAAAAATCCCAAAGTGGAGGGGGCAGGAGGAAGGGGACCATGTGAAGAAAATACTTGAAAACAAACTTGAACACACACACACACACACACACACACACACACACACACACACCAGCAAGAACAGCTGTGTGAGTTGAGCCAGCATCAAAACAAGTGGCATGGGTTCAGAAACCTGGCTGTGGCAATTGTTAAAACACAAGAAGCTTCTGGAACACAGGGTATTGCTCAGAACTGACAGAAGGAACGGTCCTAAGTGAAAACCTGACAAACACTGAGCGATGCCGACCAGCACTGGCAACCCTGAGCGAGGAAGGGACGCAGGTCAGCCCAGCAGCCCCCACTCCTGGGGCCATTGGAGGGTGTGAAAAGCAGCAGACTCTAGGTCCGGCGAGGCATGCTGCAGCCTGGCCACGGTCATCAGAGACCGCTTAAAGCCTCTTCTGAATCTTAAATAGAAGGGTCATTTTTAAAAGGCCAGCTGAGGAGAGTCTCCGAAGAAATCCTACAAGCTGGGAAAGAAAGGATTACCAGTCCAGAGTACTTCCAGAAAGGAAGCTCAAGACATTTTGGAACTGGCCATTTAGGAGCACGTTACCCATTCTCCATGAGACTCATGGAGCCTTTGCCAGCCTGTCTGCCTGTCTGTCTCCCCCTCTAACTTTATCTACACATTTTCAGTTTGAGGATCCATGTGAACTAGTCTCGTGGGTCTCATTTTTCTTTGCATTCTTCTACCTATTTTTAAACTTCTGTCTACTCTTTGGTTAATTTTTCAGTGTCTTTGGAGACGCTTTCCCTTGACCTTTCCCTCTATGTATATGCCGGCGAAAGAGTCATGTGCTCTAAATTAGTAATCTCCCAAACGGGATCCGCAAACCCCTGGGGAAGGACAAAGATTTTTCTGGAGGGGGTATCAGCATGGAGGATTTCTAAAAGTAGATTACATTTCCAGAACCTTTTTCGATACGAATTCTTTCCTAAAGCTGATGAGCATGAGACTGTGCTGGTTCTCCTTTCTTCTCTCCCCTCCTGAATCTTAAAGCACACTAATAGAAGTGTAAAAGCCTTTGGGGTGCCAAATAAAAGGATTAATTTGAGAATGCATTCCCAAGGGAGAGCCCTGAGGAGCAAAGCACAGAAAATTTTCTTTTTAATAAATATATCATATAATAACGGTATGTGTGTCTTATTTATTAAGTTAATATGTAACAAATATATCATGTAAATAAGGGTGTGTGTCTTATTTTATATTAAATTCACTGCAAGGCCCTTTCTTTTCTGACCTATATCCTTTAGATTTAAATCCAGAAGTTAGATGGTTGTTTGAAGACACATGTCAATGCGTTTTTTTTTTAATTGAAAACCAAAGTGACCACTTCTGATTTGCTTGATTAGTTTTATTATGAGGGCTGGTTCTGCCACCGTTTGTTTTATAATGGTGGATGTTTTCCAAATATGAAAATCCATACCTCCACATTTTTTAAAGTAGGCTCCATGCCCAGCGTGAAGCCCAAAGCAGGGCTTGAACTCACAACCCTGAGATCAAGATCTGAGCTGAGATCAAGAGTTGGACACTCAACGGACTGAGCCACCTGGGTGTCCCCATAAGTTCAACATTTTGATGAAAATATATTTAAAGCATATACACAATGTTACAAGGCATAGAAGACTGGAACTTTAAAACTATTCAAGTTCACAAAAAAATCTTTAATTGTTGGCACAAAAATGTGTGAAGTGGTCTGTAGTTCTTTAGCATATACGTGGCAGACGGTATTTAGAGCCCGTGACTGATGACTTGTGTTTCTTCTTACTCAGAGTTTATACACAGGCTAGCTGGAAAGACTAATGTATGAACTGGGGAGTTCTTTCCATACTGGATGCAAACGAAGACTCTTCTCTGTCTAGTGCCTTCAACTAATGGTTACTGAGCCTCTGCCCAGGCACACTTGGAGGTCTAAATTCAATTGACTGAGCTCTGGCAAAACACTTCCAAGGACTCCATCTTATTCCGCTGATTCAAGAAACATACTCCAGACTTGTGCAAGGACCACCCGTACATGAGGGGCTGAGCCACTCTTATAACTAAACATTGATCATCACTCTCTATTATTCCTAATAGGTCACAATTATTGCATGTGGTGTGAAGCTATACTTGCAACAGGCACCCTAGCCTGATACAATGGCATCAAAATGACTTTTGATTAAAAAAAAAATCAGTCTACCATAGTCAGCAATCCAGAAGGTGGGTAAACCATGCCAAACATAAATGTGAACCCACCAATCAGTAAAAAGGAAGGAGAGCCCTAGAAGGGAAATGCCAAGATCAAATGATTTATGGAATTCTGGGTAAGAAATCTTGTTATTACCATAATGAAAGTAATAAACATTCCATACGAGTTAGGAAATAGGAATTCCAGAGAAGTTCCACCAGTGTCTAATATTTACTAAATCGAGAGTCTTCATTCCAACCTAACACACAAATATGCTAGAGTCAAATGTGGCCTTGACCCTTTTAGACAGAGCAGCCTCAGCTGAGAAAAAAGTAGCAAAGTGGCACACCACACAAAGCAAATGACCCCTTGGTTTGCTAACAGGGATGCAAGCAAATAGATCCTTGCTCTGAGTGAGGAGTCTAACAGATTCCTCTTAGAGCTTTTTCACAGCCTGCAACAATTCATCTGTCAAGAAAGTGCATGAATGGGAAAAATCCAGCATCTGAGCCAAGGACTGTGTTGCAAGTGTCTAAGATTTTTGAGAGCTGGCCAAACACGCCTTTATGGATTGTTTTCACTCTCTTGGCTTTGTAGCACCTCATCCCTAAATACTTGATAACCGTCTTAGAGGTGTAACTCCATTTCAGACACTGACTCACTTAGCCTCTTCAGAGAAATCCATGCACATTTCTCAACACAGATGGTGTATTTGCATATGTAAAACTGGCAAGAGGACAAATAAACACATTTTCCTTTCACTAAGAGCACTTAGCTATTCAAAGACTGATTTCCCGAACTCCTTACTCCAGTTTCTTTCCTAATGCTGCCCCTCATTAGATTTTTGCTTCTCCCCAATATCTTTATCAGAAGAGTAGTAGTAGTATAAAGGACACTGAATTCAAGCTCATCAATTTATTTCCATATGGTAGCTCCAGGGGGAAAGGCTCATGAGAGAAGGATGTGAAAACCATTATCAAGTTTTGAAGATTATTTGTGGATCCTAATTATTCCTGTTCTTCCTATTTTGGAAGGTCAGGGATGATTAAGAGCTGGCTGCTGGTAAAGTTCGACGTGGGACAGACTGTCAAATTGGTGGACACTCAAGGAAATCCTTCCCATTGACCCCTGACCTGGGTCACCTGCATGGGGTTTTCTACCTGATGCTCTGAGTGAGCATTATAAACTATAAATCACTGCTTTCCTTTCTACTTTCTGGGTTGTCTCAGGAAATGTTAGGTAGGGCAGGCCTGTCACAGGGGACTGCCTGGTCGAGGCTGATTGAATCTACAGTTTTGATACACATACACAAAATTACTTCTAACTCAGAGAACAGCAACCTGCTAAATCGATGACCTGCCTATAGTAACAGGTGCTGGTCAGGAGAATGTCATGGCATGGAATGTGAGAGCCTTCACTAAGGAAGCATTGCCAAGGATGTGAGCTGAAAGGTTTCCGGAGGGATTTTATTTAAAAAAAAAATAATAATAATAAAAGGCGGGGGGGGGCTCGGAAAAACAGACTAAAGGAGGGAGAAGCAGCTGTTTGGAAATAAACTGTAAAACATCTGTAGCACACGACCAGAATTCTCTAAGTATGAGCATGAACTTTTAAAGGGACCTCAACTTTCAGAAACAACACCCCAACTGCACAGCAACCAACTGCACACCAAAGGCAACGAATCCTTTGAAGTGCTCCTAGCAAGAAGGAAGAAAGGTGCACTGAGATGTGCTATCATGCAGTGAAGTCCATTTTCCTGGCAGCCACTGAGCATAAATGCCCTTTGCTGCATCAGGCCACACAGAAGGGACAACTCAGAGAAAATGTAGCTCTAGGGTAGTACCGTCTTATCGTGGATGGAGTTTAAAGAACAAAACACACAGAGACCTGCTCTCCCTCTACTGGGAAGCCTGCACTTCTGCTTCATGCATCTTCAGGACTCTGGGGGTATATGAGTCAACAAAAGAGCAAACAAACTTTCTGCACCGTTTCTCTGGCTTCACTTGCATCACTGCAATAGAATTCAGAGATTTAAAAAAAAAAATCAAGGTTCAAGGGTCTAAGTAGCTCGATTTATTTTTCAGTAACTAAGTTACCAGAAACTTGTAGCGTGGCTGTATTTATTTTCTGAAGAAGGCTCCAAGTTGGCAAAAGGGTCCTTGGAAGGACATATTTCTTCACGTTCTCTTGATCTCAGTGTGTGGAGATTCGCTTAACAGCTGTTTTATGTACGAGTGTTTTTTCAGCCACGTCCTCCCCCTCCATAAACAGACTTTTTTCAGGCAAAAGAAGCCTGCGAGACACAACAAAATACTAGGCTGCTCTTCATGCTTCTTCCAGCAGCAGACACAATAAGAGTTTAAGATGATCGTCATGTTGCATGCCTCCATTTATTCCTTTAATCGTTTAAGATGAAATGTGTTGAAAACAAAAGATGCTTCTCTCTCCTGTGTCAGCTAGGGAGGCCTTTCCAGGCTCATCATCACTCAAAAGACAATCTTGACATACAATCATAAGAAACACCAATTTTACTAAGTGTTCGGCAATTCTGAATTTCAAACAGGAAACAACCCTTTTCTCATTTACCAGGGAGACTAGTAACCAGGAGTCAAAGTTGTGACACATAAAAAGAAATGAAGAGAAACAATTAATCATATATATATATATATATTTAAATTACAGCAATAAATTAATCCTCCTTTTACATATATATATATATATACATATATATATGTATATATTCCTTGCATTTTTTAAAGGTCATTTATTTGAAGAGTACCAAACTCAGTAAATCCAGGCTTCTCTCCCTCAGCGGCATTGGTGGTGGAAGACAAGCACTGTTTTTGTAAATACTGAAAGTGGACCATCACAGAAAGCTATCTGGTATACCAACACACTCTTAAACCTCCAGTCTTCCTCTAGCTGCCTAGAACAGGTGTCTAGGGAGGAAATCTGTTCTCTCTGGAATTCATCTCAACTTTCTCATCTCTGTGATTACTCTTCTTGGTTCGCCAGTGAAGTATTAGCTATCCCTTGCTAAGTAGGTGGCAGATGGTTCTAGGGACTTCCCCTTCCAGGACTGAAAAGTTCACCTCAGACTGTGAGAAACACAAATGCTCCTTCACTTCCTCACTACACTCTGGAGCCCTGGGAAGGAGGAAGGGGCTGTGGGACTGGCAGTCCAAGATAGGAAGCAGCCCATCTCTGTGGAGACAACTGGTCCCTCCTTCCCTCAACTACTTCTATAAGCTCAGGGTTAGCATCCTACTGAGAAGTAAGAGGATTTCTTACACTTCTTCCAAGATCAACTTCCTACCCTTCCTTCTCTTTTGTGTTTGATCTTCCCCCATGCTTGTGTCAAATACTATCATCTCAAGTTCAAAGGATTTTGTAAGAAAAAGTGAATTTTGCCAAATGTGTTAATTAAAAAAAAACAACAACCAGAAACTATGGAGAAAATATTTGCGTTAAGGCATGATGAATGTAAAAAGAAAAAAATTATCCTGACACAGAATAGCTTTATTTTGTAACACTTGTGATAACACCCTGACCACCTTATTATCACATGATTTGAACATACCTTCAGACAGATCTGTATCTGTCGAGTTATACTTGAAAATGGCCAATTAATTTGTTTTAAAATAAACTGTCACTAAAGATTACTGACTTTCACATTCTTAAAAAAATAAGATAAATTTAGATAATAAGCAGGGGGAGGTGCAAGAGGATGAGTCACACATTTAATGATGAAATGCAGAAGTGTCCATAATCACAAAAGGAACCTGAAGAAGGAAAGAACTCTTCAGTTTTCTGTGTGTGATACAGAAGGTGAAGGTTAGAAATAACGGCACCTTCAATTTTTAAATATACAAAATGATTGGCCCAAATCACTAACGGATGTTCATGTCCACTTACCAGATAATAAAAAATACTGAATTAACAAAAAGATTAGAAAGAATGAAAATCAAAAGGAACCGTTTTTCCATGTAAAAGAAATAAATGGCAAAGAGAAATAAAATGAAAATTGGAAGTTTTCAGACCAGAAAGATGTAGCCTTAAAAGGAATCCAATAAAAATATACAACAGCACAGAGGATGGGAACATCAACTGTTTTGAGAACTTCACGTGTTATCTAATTTTCACAATAATCTTATGAGAAAGATATTTTCATTTCAGATGCTCAATCATCTGTTCTCTTTCTTGGAGCATCAACCACTCCCTCTCAACTAGATCCTTCCCAGGGACAATTTAAACATATCAAATCTCTGCCCAGCATAGCCACACACACACACACACACTCTCATCCTCTCTAGTGCACACCTATTCTCTCTCTTCCCCTTCACAAGCCAGATTACATGAAAGTTGTCTCAACTCTAGGTGAGCCTTTCCTAACCTCTTATTCTTACCCTTGCCCATCCCAAATTGACTTTTGCCTTGATCTCTCCATCAAGTGAAGCTCAGTAGTCACTGACCTCCATGTTGCAAAGTTCAGTGGACAATTTTAAGTTCTCATACTGATCTCTCAGCAGTATTTGAAACTATTAGTCACTCCCTCCTCTTCGATACACCCTCTTCTCAATGCTCCTGGTTTTCTCTCCTACCTCCCTGGCTACTCCTACACAGCTGCTTTTGTAGGTTCCATCCTGGGCCCTCTTCTTTCTCACTCTTCACTCCTTCCCTGGGTGAGTGCATCGATGCCCACTGCTTCAGTTACCTTCCATCATTCATGGACCAAGTTCTATCCCCACCCCACATCTCTCCTTTAGACTTGAGATCTCTAGAAACCAATAAGTTCTCAACAATTCTCCTGGGTAACTCAAAGACCCCTCAAAACTCAACATGATCATGACCCAAACTATAATCTACCCTCCACCGACCCAGTGTTCCAGATTTCCCTATCTCCGTGAATGACATTCCCTCTGTTCAGGTCTGCAAGCTAGAAACCTGTGCATTACCCTCCATTCCTCCCTCCCGCTCACTCCTTCATGTCTTATCACCAGATCCTATAGGTTTACCTCCTAAATCTCTCAAATTCACCCTCTCCTCTCCATCTCCTCTACCATTCAAGCCACCACTTCTCAACCCAGCTACTAAAATTGCTTCCTCAGTGGGCTCCCCATCCATTCCACCCCTCCATTCTGCCTGTTCTCTGCACCAAACTACAGTGATCTTTTCCCAAATGCACATTTGACCAAGTCAGCCCCCCACTATCAGTCACTCAAAACCTTCCCCATTGCTCTTGGGATAAAGGTTAAAGTCCCAGATACAGCCTGTAAGACCTTGCACTTACCGCCCCACCTTTCTGTTCTTCCAAAGATCCACACCCCCTGTTGACAGAGCCTTTGGCCAAGCACCATTTATTCCAGGATAGCGTCCCAGAACTCCCAGTCTTACTTAATGGCTTTTACTCCTTCGGAGCACTTAACCTCAGTTTATCATTATACTTGGTAGTAAAATTACTTGGTTGACCCTTATGCAGGTTCTTTATTTAATTGCATCTCCATGCGCAGTTCCTAGCACTCAATACACAATTGTTAAATGGACAGATGAATGAATGAGAGACTCATTTAAATAATGTGCTAATTCAGCAGGTGACAGAAGTTTGATTCAGAGGCAGGACTATCAAATGCTAAAGGTCATGCTCTATAAAGTTCATCCGCTATACACCACACTGCCTCCCACAGCAAATGCTCACTGTGTGCTTGTTGAGCCTGAATCCATACAAATACAGTAAAAATGGGCTAACTCACAGAGTCTTGGTCCACATCACTAAGGGGCATGCTTTGAAGTTGGTGGAGAGAACAATGTGACAGGTATGAAGGCACGTGGGTGTGGGCACTTACTGGCTATGGTGTGAACTTCAGCACCTGAACCTTTCTGTGCCCTGGTTTCCTCATCTGTATAGTAGTAATAAGAATAACTAATACAGGACTTTGGTGAGGATTAAATAGAATGCAAACAGTCTCTTGACTACTGAATACTAGGTATTCAATGAGAAGGGGCCAGAAGCAGCAGTGGAAGGAGCTTTAATGATAATGTTCAGGCAAATAAAGACAGTCACATAGTGCATTATACTGTTTGGATTAGAAAGTTGCTAAGAGGTATGGGTTAACAAACATAGTCTCACATTTAACAAATATCCATTGATCACTAAATAGAAGCTGCTTGGGATATAAAAGAAGGATTTAGATTAATTCAAGGATTAAGGAAAACTAAGAGTTTGAAGGGTCTTACTTTTTAAAAGGAATTAAAAATGCTATTGCGGTAGGTGAGCAGTCTGGTCCCAGCAACACACACCAGGAGATGTGAAGTTAAATCGGTCACAGAAACTCAAGGGTGAGAACATCTCAATTCCCCAGAATAAGTCATGACAAATTAGTACTACAGTTAAGTAGAAGAAGCACAGAAATAAATTACTGGGTGTGTGCACTATCTAGGTTCTACTTAATTCAAACACACACTTAGCCACATACAGCCTATGAAGTAAGGTAGAATGAGGTGAACCAGAGCAGCAAATTGGTTTCCCAAAGGCAGCCTGTGGTTTCAGGGCGGAAAGCCCATACGCACCCAAACACTCTCACCAGACACCACAAAAAGACACAGGGAGCACCAAGGAGCTACCAGAAAAGGCTGTTTTCTCATCAATCCCTTCATGACCTCAGATGGCATCTCTTTGCTATTTAAGTGTCCTTCCCCACTTTGGTGTCCCCATCTCTGAAATGGGGGACGATGGCCTCCTGAGAACACACTGCAGATGAAGTGAAATACTGCAGCTGGGAACCCCGTGGAGAATAGGGAGCTCTATGGAAGAGCATTAACATTTTTGTTATCATTGTTAGTAAGTACACTATCTGCAAATTGAAGCTCGTTAGAGATGTAATCCACCCAGGTGAGGTGTGGAGGCAGTAACCTGAGCATCCCCCAGAGGGCACTGCGGGAACCTGGCACCGGCCACCACCCTGGAGCGCAGTGTCAGGTTACTGGGGCACCCACTATAAACACCTCCAGGGCTATAACCTGGGTCTTAGGGCAAGCACTTGGGTCCTCCCGCTCAGCTCCACAGGGAGAACCCCAGGGATCCAGAAATTGCCAAGATAATCCGCCCACCAGCCTCTGGGTCAGGAATTACTGCTCCCCAAGAAGCAGAGCTGTATGGCACGGCTTACAGGTACATGAAAGTCAGAAATATTTGAATGACTACATGTTTGATGCACGGTCTATGAGCTTGGGAGAAAACTAAACAGTTGGACAGTACCTGCCCTCAGAACATTTATCATCTTGTTGGAGAAGCAAGACATGAATAGAGAAGACGGTCCATGAGGCGAGATGACTGCATACCAAACGAGCACTGGAACTACCAAAAATAACAGAGAGTGCCCTCCTGGAGAGGACAGGATTGAGGCTGAATGGCATAAGGGGGTAGAGTCCAGCATCCCAGGCTCAAAAACAAGCTCTGCTCCTGACTCTGTGAATCTGGGAAGTTGCTTCAGAGAACCGGACTCCAGTGAACAGTGGGGGGTTAATTGAAACCATCTCAAACTCTCTCCTAGCTCTAAAAACCTAAGACTATAAACATCAGTTCCAATTTCTGTACTTCTTTCAAGTTTTCCCTGTTACTCAATTTCAGAAACTTACCAGTGTACAGCCACAGAAACAATGTCTAGGAAGCAGTTCCATTCTGTTCATTTTGAGGGAGGCAGAAACTTCTAGTGGTCAAGGGATGGGTTTTGGAGTCAGACACACCTGATTGCTTACTGAACTCCGTTGTTGCTGGCTATGTAACCCTGAGCCAGGTGCCAAGCTTCTTGAAAGTCTCAGTCTCCTTATCTCTAAAATGTGGATGACATCAACTATGTCAAGGGTTGTCACGGAAATCAAATCAGAACATTTAAATAACAGAGTACAATGTTTGGTGCATTATACTCAATACATGCTGGCTGTTAATAATGTTTGTGTTTTACTGTTACATTTCCCTATAATGTGCATTTGTCCCATGCACTGCCATGCTTTGAGATGAGGGTACTTAAAAGATGAGTTTCGTCTCCTGTAATACACCTCTCCCGACAAAGTTTTATACTGTGCTCTGAAGGTTGGCTGACAGTCAGTAAACAGTTATTGGAAATAATTTCCAAATGGCACAGATGCTGACTCCAAGGAGATGCACCTCCGAATAGGAGCATGTAACCAGACTTCTGAACTAACAGGTAATGTTCCTTATATAGAAGTTATTAGCGCTCATTTTGGGAAGGAGGAAAAAACAGAAGGCAATGCTATCACTAACATTCGGTAAGCCAAAGAAAACGCTAATGTATACAGACGTGTCTTGGGGTGGGGCGCCCTGAAGAGGGTTGGTAGGCTGGAAGTCACTGCTGTGCAGTCAAGCAAGCAAGCTCCAAGAAAGGTCACTCCCCGAGTGGTTCCAGCTCTAAATATAAAGGTATGTTTGCACAGAGTACTAATTTGGTAGTTCTCATGTGTTTACTAGGGTTTTATGTTTTACTTTCAGCTTTTTCTCCCCTGTTTATTAAAAAAAAATAATGATTCCAGAAAGATACAGTCTTCATTAGGTTTATGTGTTTGTTTTGTTTTAATATTGGCCTACGTTCTTCCCACTCTTCCCGGCTTCTCTCTCCCGCCTAACCCTTCCCAAACCTGCAAATGCCAGAAGTCTTCTAAGAAACAAGGCACTTCCTATTTATGCAATCGGCCTCAGGGGAGCTTGACTGACTCTGTATCTTCTATGTTCCAGTACATGCACCGGAGCAAGAGAGGGGGCATTACATCTGACACAGAGTCACTCTGGGGGAGCTTTAACATGTGTTAAAGAGCACACTCTTATAAAGCAAGTATTCATGTATTACTTGTATAATTTTTAAAACCACAATGTGTAAGACTGTGTCCCGTCCACTCTCTGCTAACTTGATGGTTGCCTAGTTGAAGTACTCATGCATAGGTGTGTGTGTCCCTGTGCAACACACGTGCAGTCTGTGTCAATGGTCTGAAACTGCAGTGCACTGAGGGGCCACCTGCCAGCACCCACGGCTGATCTGGCCAACCTGGCCAACACCTCTGTCCTTCCTTCACATTGCCATGCCCCCTGACCCAGAAGATGCCTGCCCATTTTGATGACAAACTTCTTGGGTGTAAGATACCCTTCCTTGATCAGCAGCATAGGAAATGCTCCCCTTCCCTGCTAGAACCCTCGGGGAGTCTGTTATTTAGAAAGCAAAGGAGCCATTCCTAGCTCCACAGCATAAACAGTTTCTGGTTATGACCACCCCCTATTGTGGTAACATGGGCATCTGACCTTTTAAGAAAACTCTGAGTCTAGGTATTCAAGTTGCGACCAGATTAAAACCCCAAGGACTTGATTATCACCTTACTATGTATCTTATATATATATATATATATATATATTCTCCTTTCTCTTCACTCCTACCATCATCAAGTAACTAGGATAGAGAACTGAGGGGCTTCCCATATCAATAAAAATGATAAGGTAAACTACATTAACTATATTGTACTTACACTCTTTTAGTTTGACAACAACCAATAGTAAGGTTGGGGAATGAAAAATAACAAATTTGGGAGAACAGACCATCCTGAGGAAACAGCCCTACTGACTAAATGTTTGACTGACCCTGAGGTTGTTCCTCCTGAAAGCATGGGAATGGACAGGAGACTCATGGGTTGACTAAAAAAGAAGAGGCTCTTCAGGAACCATCATTTTTCCTGGACGCAAGAAAGCGGGTTATACAAAGTAGAAAACCAAGCTTTATGTTACTTTCTCTGTGAATTTCTCTTTTATTACTATAAAAGTCTCTTTTAAATGTTCTGTCCAGTTCCAGATAGTTAAGGCTCTTGGGCCAAAGTGGCGGGCGGGGGGCGGGGAGCAGTGTGAGAAGTTCTGTCAATGTCTTCATATATAACTTAGGCAACTATCTCAATGACTAAATTTCTTATTTCAGCTCTGAATTTTGTTTAATCAAGTTGGGAACCACTCCTCAAAATTATTTATTCCTGCCCTTGGTTATATAACAAATTAGGGGCATTGATTAATGTTTTAATATTTTTAAAACTAAAGGAAAATATAGGAAGTTTCATATCTGAAGTGCTATTTCATCCTAATGTGAAGAGAAAGAGTGGAAAGTAAGTTACTAAAAATATATATATAACTTCTTAAGAGTTAATGGAGAATGATGCATTTTTTGCTACTCTAAATGTTTAGTTTTTAGAATTGTGGAAGAGAGATTTATCAATACTGAACTAAATCACTGGAATTGATGAAGAATATTAGCAAATTTATCTCCAATAATAATAATAATAAAGCTAATCTAACCTGGAATGCCAAGCAGAGAAAGTCATCTTGATTGGGAAGCAAAGAAGTGGGAAGGTGACAAAATCAGAGAGCTGACCTTGCCTCATTCTTCCAAATGGGGACATAAGCCCCAGGTCCCTTGACTCTCCGCCAACAAGTGAGCAGTTTCATAGGCTAAATTGCTCATCTTCCTGGGGAGTCAATTTCACTATCAGGATATAATTTAAAATATCATTTTACATTAAAATTAAGCCAGATGTATTATGGGCAGAAAGCAAAATTTGCACAATTTTTTGAGAGAATGCAAGAAATTTGAAAAATATCACAGGCTCTTGGTGCTGGCTGTGGGTGCTCCAGATCTTTCTAGAATACAAATTGGGTTTGCACAGTCATTAAAGCTGCTGCAGCAGCTCCATGATTCTCAAAATGTTCCACTAATTTCATGCTTGGAGCAGAGGAGAGATGAGTTATATGACACAGATATCTCCAGCTTCTTAGCTAAGTCCACAGTTTAACATTTCATGCCTTATCTTAAACACTCATGTGAATTTCCAGTAGGCTCCACAATATATCCATGTTTATTCTGATAAAGAAATAATGTTTTAAGGTCTTTATCACTGAGGGTCTTGGAAAATATGCTGTGTTGATTCCCTTATACCTTAGGAAACTTCCAAGGATATGTTCTCCTGCTGTAGAAGGAGTAGGCAGAAAGAACCCTGGACTGGAAGATGTGGGCTCTATTCCAGTTCCTGACCCAAGCCAGCTGTGGGACCTTATATCAGTTGCTACCTCTTTGGTCTACCTGTGTTCCATAATGGTTTATTTGATGTGTCTACTTAATCGGGCCATGGGGTGCCCAGATATTTGGTCAACCTTATTCCGGGTGTTTTGGCAAGAGAATTTTGGAACGAGGTAAACATTTAAATTGGTAGACTGAGCAAAGCAGATTACCCTCCCTAACATCGGTAGGCCTCATACAACCAGTTGAAGGCCCAAATAGAAAAAAAGGCTGACCCTCCCTGGACGAAGGGAGAATTCTCCTGCCTGATGCCTTCAAAATGGAACATCAGGGGCACCTGGGTGGCTCAGTCGGTTAAGTGTCTGCCTTTGGCTCAGGTCATGATCCCAGGGTCCTGGGATGGAGCCATGTGCCCAGCTCCCTGCTCAGTGGGGAATCTGCTTCTTCCCCCAGCCCCCGGTTCCTCCCCTCCCCTGCTCGCTCTCTCACACACTCTCTCTCACAAATAAATAAATAAAGTCTTTAAAAAAAATTGGAACATCAGTTCTTTCTGCCTGATCAACATTGGCTCTTCCTAGTTCTATAGCAGCTTCCAGCCTTTGGACTTAAATTGGGACATTGGTTCCATAGATGTTGGACTTGCCAGCCTCCATAATTGTATGAGCCAACTCCTTATAATAAATCCCTTTCTACACACACACACACACACACACACCCTATTGGCTCTGCTTCTCTGGACAACCCTGACTAATACAAACTCTAAATCACCATTCCAAAATATTATAATTGGAATTACACATTCAATGTTTCTCACTGCCTCTCTCCCCCACCCAAATTCTAAGAGTAATTAGACACACTTGGCTCCTTCCTTCTTCTAGTTTTTATAGTCCTAGAGCTAGTGTCACAGGGGATGCCAGGGAGGCAGGGGTGGAGGGGGGCTCAATTTTTTTTAAAAAGAAAAATACTACATGTTTTAGAATTTCATAATGCAGTTTAATGTGAAAAGACTAAGTCTTGCAGTAAAAGAGTCTTTTAAATTGTTTGGAATCCCTTTTTAAAAAAGAAAATATAGGGGCGCCTGGGTGGCGTAGTCGGTTGAACATCTAACTCTTGGTTTTGGCTCAGGTTGTGATCTCAGGGTCATAAGATCAAGCCCTGTATTGGGCTCTTGCTGGGCGTGGAGCCTGCTTGAGATTTTCTCTCTCCCTCTGCCTCTGCCCCTCCCTGCCACACACTCACTCTCTAAAATAAATAAATAAATCTTAAAAAAGAAAAGAAAAGAAAATATGTCTGTTAACACCACCACAATACCTCTTCAGCACAACATTTTTAAAAACAGCAAATTGGAGTAACAGTTCAGGCCCCATACATTGGCATCTCTCTCTCCACCTGCCATCCTGGTAATGCCGACACCAGGTGACTCAGTCGTGATTCACCCAGGTGGCCGTAAGGAGGAAGTACATGGCTCAATTCTTACTGAGAACATTGGTATGAACTTAGCATCCCATAATTATCCCTGGTACCTCTCTTTGGTACTAAAGCTGCAACAATGCTCAACTTACTCCTCCTGACTTCAAATCCCTCTAGCCGCCCTTGGTTTTCAATTGAATTTAAACTCACCTATAAGATCCAGGATAATTTATCCTTGACCCCCATTAGGATATGCCTGCTGGTCAGAGCTGGTATTTATCCTCTACCTCGATGGGGCTTTGTCCATCCCTTATCCCCTAGCATAGTGCCTAAGTACATAAAAAGCACATATGATTTCACTCATATGTGGAATTTAAGCAACAAAATGAACAAAGGAAAAGACACACACACACACACACACACACAACAAAACAAAACAAAACAACACAGACTTTTAACTCTAGAGAACAAACTGGTGGTTACCAGAAGGGAGGTGGGGGGGATGGGTGAAACAGGTAAAGGGGATTAAGAATACATTTATCTTGATGAGCAGTGAGTAATGTATAGAATTGTTAAATCACTACATTGTACCCCTGAAACTAAGAGAACACTGTAAACTATAGTAAAACCTTAAAATAACGGCCAAGTAGCAAATGGGAGGAAACATAAGCAACAGGTATTTTTTTTTCAGGGATTTCATAGCTTTTTATTTTTTATTTTTTAATTTTTTAAATTTTTTATTGTTATGTTAACCACCATACATTATATCATAAGTTTTTGATGCAGTGTTCCATGATTCATTGTTTGCGTATAACACCCAGTGCTCCACGCAGAATGTGCCCTCTTTAATACCCATCACCAGGCTAACCCATCCCCCTACCTCCTCCCCTCTAGAACCCTCAGTTTGTTTTTCAGAGTCCATCGTCTCTCATGGTTTGTCTCCCCCTCCGACTTACTCCCCTTCATTCTTCCCCTCCTGCTATCTTCTTCTTTTTTTTTCTTGACATATATTGCATTGTTTCAGAAGTACAGATCTGTGATTCAACAGTCTTGCACAATTCACAGCGCTCACCATAGCACATACCCTGCCCAATGTCTATCACCCAGCCACCCCATCCCTCCCACCCGCCACCACTCCAGCAACCCTCAGTTGAGATTAAGAATTCCTCATATCAGTGAGGTCATATGATACATGTCTTTCTTTGATTGACTTATTTCACTCAGCATAACACCCTCCAGTTCCATCCATGTCGTTGCAAATGGCAAGATCTCATTCCTTTTGATGGCTGCATAATATTCCATTGTGTATATATACCACATCTTCTTTATCCATTCAACTGTCGATGGACATCTTGGCTCTTTCCACAGTTTGGCTATTGTGGACATGGCTGCTATAAGCATTGGGGTGCATGTACCCCTTCGGATCCCTACATTTGTATCTTTGTGGTAAATGCCCAGTAGTGCAATTGCTGGGTCGTAGGGTAGCTCTATTTTCAACTGTTTGAGGAACCTCCATACTGTTTTCCAGAGTGGTTGCACCAACTTGCATTCCCACCAACAGTGTAGGAGGGTTCCCCTTTCTCCACATCCCCGCCAACATCTGTCGTTTCCTGACTTGTTAATTTTAGCCATTCTGACGGGTGTGACGTGGTATCTCATTGAGGTTTTGATTTGGATTTCCCTGATGCCGAGAGATGTTGAGCACTTTTTCATGTGTCTGTTGGCCATTTGGATGTCTTCTTTGGAAAAATGTCTGTTCACGTCTTCTGCCCATTTCTTGATTGGATTATTTGTTCTTTGGGTGTTGAGTTGGATAAGTTCTTTATAGATTTTGGATACTAGCCCTTTCTCTGATATGTCATTTGCAAATATTTTCTCCCATTCTGTCGGTTGTCTTTTGGTTTTGTGGACTGTTTCTTTTGCTGTGCAAAAGCTTTTTATCTTGATGAAATCCCAAGAGTTCATTTTTGCCCTGGCTTCCCTTGCCTTTGGCAATGTTTCTAGGAAGAAGTTGCTGCGGCTGAGGTCGAAGAGGTTGCTACCTGTATTCTCCTTTAGGATTTTGATGGACTCCTGTCTCACGGTTAGGTCTTTCAACCATTTGGAGTCTATTTTTGTGTGTGGTGTAAGGAAATGGTCCAGTTTCATTCTTCTGCATGTGGCTGTCCAATTTTCCCAACGCCATTTGTTGAAGAGACTGTCTTTTTTCCACTGGGCATTCTTTCCTGCTTTGTCAAAGATGAGTTGACCATAGAGTTGAGGGTCCATTTCTGGGCTCTCTATTCTGTTCCATTGATCTATGTGTGTGTTTTTGTGCCAGTACCATACTGTCTTGATGATGACAGCTTTGTAACAGAGCTGGAAGTCTGGAATTGTGATGCTGCCAGCTTTCCTTTTCACAACAGGTATTTTTTTTTAAAAGAACCTAATAAGTATCTGTAGAATATGTTAATGAATGAATAAAAGTGCAAAGCCGCACCTGAACTCCTGGAAATTCCCTCCAGAGTATGAACTTAACTCTGACTCAGCCTCGGTTCATGACAAGAAGGAATAACAGCCTCCTAGGATCCGTGGAGCACACAAAAGCGCACCGCGCAGTATAATGGGAGGGCGACGCGGTGGATTTAGGCCAATTTAAGCACCTCTAAGGGAGGCCTCTTCTTGTCACCAGAGTCGGGAATGGGGGCATCAGAACAATCTGAACTTGGTGGGCACAGGGGCCTGTCCCACCGACTGTGTGTAGCGGACCTGCCCTCATCTGTCCCAGAATCAATCAGACAACCAATGCCATTAGGGCGATAGCCACGAGGACCAGTAATCAATTACAGATTGAAACACTGGAAGCCAGGACTCCAGAATTATCCATCTAATCCCTAGCGTTGTACAAATGAGAAAACCAAGGCCAGGAGTTGTTAAATAACTCACTGAAAGTTTAAGATTTCTGAGCCAGGACTTAAATCCAACTCTTCTGGTTCCCAGTCCAGTATGTTTCCTACACCACCACCCTGCTTGGGCCCTTGCTTAAGCCTTAAACCTGTCGCTAAAGCTTTTAACATCAATGTTTTGAAATTGTTTTAAGAAATTCTTGGAAACATCTGCTTACATTCTTTCAAGTTGTCAGAGTATCCGGAACAGAACAGTGGAAGAACCCATGCATGATGCCCCCACTGCAAGGCACAAGGTGACAGATTCTTCCTGAGCTGTTGCAGTCAGCCACCTCCATGAGGACATCAGAACCACTGCAGCTAAATGGTAATAGCAGCACCTCACTCATCCATGGCTGCGCATCAAATTATCACAAAAGCATGTTGCTACTAAGGGCAATGCCACTAATGGGGTCTTGGGGAGGCCAGGTAGCAGGAACGACACCCGACGGGGGAGGCCTGGCCTTGTTACTTCTACATGCTCATCACACAGCATATGCACAAACTGAGCCAGATGCCAAACCCAGGTTCCTTAGACGGATTTTATTTCTTTTCCCAGTACTTCAGAAATGTTTTTCTTTTGATTGGAGAGATGGAAAAGGAAGATCTAGGCTTCAGGTTTTGCTGTGGCAAAACATGCATATAATGCTATGAATTCTTTCATCCAATTAGTTCGAAACATGGAACAGAAAGCACTTCAAGATTTTGTGAAAGTCTAAGCTTATTTCAAAGTTAAAAATTAAAAAATAATATAAAAAAAGAATGAAAGAAGACAGGAAGAAAGGACGGGAGGAAGGAAGGTGGGAAGGTGGAAATTGGCATGTGAAAAGCACATGAGGCCTTGTGTGCTTTGCGATCCAAGCAGGGAGAGTGTGGGGGTCCTGCCATGCAGGGACTCATCCACACAGTCAGGGTGCAGTTATAGGTAACACAAACCAACGGAGCGACTTGAAACAGAAAGGATATTAACTCAGGCAAGTAGGTGCTTATAAAATTGTGGAAGACCTGGAGGTGCAGGCCCTGGCCTGGGCCTCTAAGAATGAGGCCTAGAATAACACCCCAGAACTGGCCTGCCAGGGAGCTGTCAGCGGGATAGTCAGAAATCCATGGCTCCAAGACCATACAGCATCTCACCCCCCCAACCCCCCCAGGGAAGAGGAAGCTGCTGCAGGGGCGCACTAGGCTTGCTGGATCTGCACCCCCCAAGCAGATGAGTGCCTTAGGCACCTGCCTTTCCCCCTCTCAGGTTGGTTCCAACTTCGGTTCCTCCACAGGACATCTGACTGGGGAATGAAATCACATGTAGAGCTGGACCTGGCTGCACTGGGTCCCCCAGGCTCTGCAGCACGGCAAAGTACACCAGGAGGAGGGTGGAGCAGTACATCCCACATCCACCCACTGGAGAAAGCCCTCCTTGCATGGAGCAAATATCTCAGCAGGTTGGGGGCGCAGGGCAAGTTCACCTTCACTCTGAGTCCCCTCTTTCTAGAGGACCCCGAGCTCAAGCCTGAGCCCTCTTCCGAGTTAACCAAACTTCCACAAAAACAATATGCCCCCAAAGAACAAGTTCCAAAGAAGATAGAGATGGCCAACAGACACATGGAAAGGTGCTCAGCATCACTAATCTTCAGGGGAATGCAAATCAAAACCACCATAGCACCTCACACCTGTTAGAATGGCTATGATTCAGAAAGACAAGAAACAGCAAGTGTTGGTGAGGATGTGGAGAAAGGGAACCCTCGTGCACTATTGGTGGGGATGCAAACTGGTGCAGCCACTGGGCAAAACAGTATGGAAGTGCTTCAAAAAAGTTAAAAGCAGAACTACCCTAGGATCCAGTGATCCCACTTCTGGGTATTTATCTGAAGGAAACAAAAACACTCAAAAAGATAATTGTACCCCCATATTCATTGCACATTACTTTACGGTAGTCAAGACATGGAAATAACCTAAGTACCTATCAATGAATGAATGGATAAAGAAGATTACACACACACACACACACACACACAAACACAGTGGAATATTACTCAGCCACAAAAAGAATGCAATCTTGCCATTTGCAACAACATGGATGGACCTGGAGGGCATTATGCTAAGTGAAATAAGTCAGAAAAAGACAAATATTATATGATCTCACGTGAGGAATCTAAAAACAAACAAGACTGAATTCATGGACAGAGAGAACAAATTGGTGGTTGCCAGAGGCAGGAAGGGTTGGAGGGTAGGGAGAGGGTGAAGGGCGCCGACAGGTATACACTTCCAGTTATAAGACAAATAAATCCTGGGCATGTAATGCACAGCAAGGTGACTAAGCTAACAAAACAGCAACAGGCCCAGAGCGGCCTTGCAGGAGTCAGCTGCGGACCAAATCCTGGAACATCCGCCCGCCTCCACCACCTGCTGCCCAGGAGAAGCCTGATGAGCAGGGCCAGCAGTTTCCCTCAGTCAGGCTCCCTCCCGGATACCGAGACCTCCTGGGTGTGGCTTTTGAGACAGGGATCCCGCTCTCCTCTCCCCTTCCAGAAATCCTGAGAACTGCTGTTATTCCCGGACCCCATGCACCTGAGCGGGATTCTGACCTCTGCCACCGAGTAAGCAGACAGCTATAATATGGTGGCAACGAAAGAAATGGGTTTAAATCCCGGCTCTGTCATGGACTGCCGAGTGAACCTGAGAGACACAGCGAGAGAAGGAACACAAGCAGGGGGAGTGGGAGAGGGAGAAGCAGGCTTCCCGCGGAGCAGGGAGCCCGATGCGGGGCTCGATCCCAGGACCCCGGGATCATGACCTGAGCCGAAGGTAGACGCTTAATGACTGAGCCACTCAGGTGCCCTGAGCTTTGGTTTTCTAACACACAGAACGATGAGTCTAGAACCACCCAGGGGGTGTTCAAAGGGGAACTGTGACAAGATGTCTGAAGGTGCCGGGTGAACCAGGTCTCCGGAAGCACTCACATCAGCCCTCGTTTTCCGACTGGGCTGTGCTCATGCCCATGGCTGTCTCCTCACCTCTCCCGCCAGCACGTGCCTGGGGAGGACCAGTGCCCACCTGACATCCACTGCCCACCTCTCTGGACTTCCTCTGCTTGCCTGCAGCTGCCAGGCAGGATCCCAGCCTACAGCCCCTCCTTCCAGGGCCCCCTTTGAGCCCAGTGGTTTCTCAACCACAGTGAGTCATAACCAGATGTAATAAAACACTGGAGTCTGCAAAAGATTCACATTTCTCATAAGTTAGATGAATCGAGGCTATCCCCAGTCTCACTCACCTACTTGAAGGGGAGCTGGCCTGCGGAGACTCCTCTCTGCCATGGGCCTGAGGGAGCCACCCAAATCCTGGAGTGGACTGGGTGTCGTGTATGAGACCCTTTGGGCGAAATCCAGGTTCCACCACAAATGGATGTCCACACACCAGCTTGGCTCAAAACTAGCCCTCCCTTGGGCCAGCAAGGCTGGAATGATGTAGGCCCCTCTGGAAATAACAGGGGTGATAAAGACATTCATGGCTTCTGGCCCTTTCATAGAGTCCCCAGAAATCATTACCAACTGGTTAATAGGTCATTACCCCAGAATTCCAAATAGGCTCACGAAAAGGGTCTCTCCCAGGAGAATGAACCAGGCGGGGCAGGGGGGCGAGAATCTGTCTCATGAACCCTCGGCCAAATATGAAGACCAAAGTAGGATGGCAAACACATGGCCATTCCACATGATCTCCTCTGCTGCTTCAGCAGAAGTCACCTGCATATGCTTAGTTTAACCCTTTGTTCACGTTTCTCTTCATCCCTCTTCCTTTTTAAAGCTTTGGCTTTAGGATACTCTTTTGAACATCTACAAATGCACATACATATTCAAGGAATGGATTCACGGTACACATCCTAAATACACGTGGATAATCTGCATATTCATTGTGAGCCTATGTTTATGCACCACACAGGCCTGGGGCAAAGTGTGGCTTACCCATCCTTTCCCTGTTCCTGAGCTGGTCTGTAGGATACTCACCCCAGTGATCTTTGCTTTCCTGTTCCTCCCTAGAACCCTGCCCAACCACACTCACTAGGAAAATGCTTTGTGATGAATGAACACGATTAATAGCAGATGTTCTCTGTTCTCTTGTTCCTTCCCTAATTCTCTGTGGAATACAGGAAGTAACGTGGCTTTGCCAAAAATGCCATAATCAACAGTAAAATTGGGCCTATTGGGCTGTATTCATGTGTGTAAATGTAGATGAAGGGCAGAGGAAGGTTTATACTGGGGTTTTATGTGCACCCCTTGAGAGCATGCGCAAGTGGAAACCACTGGAACGGTATCAGGCATTAGTTGGGGAAAATTCTATAAAAACAGAATCTAGGTTCTTCTAAGTAGCTTTCTTCTATCATTTTCCTAACTGTGAACAGCAGATAGGGGCGAGAGTAGGAATCCCCTCCAAGCATCTGAGAAGAGAGAGAGAGAGAGAAAACTGTCCTTGGAAAATGAAATTTTAAAAATGAACCCACAATGAATCCAGTTAAGCCACCAGAAAGAGAAAGATTGGTTCCCAGGCTCGCAAGGCATGAGAGTAATCAGATCAAATGTTCTATAAAATACCTAAAGAAAGAATGTAAGAATGTGCTAATCAGGAATGGGCAGAAGGGGTGCCTGTCACCTGTTGGTCACTGGATCTTAGAAAACGAGGGCGTCCAGAGATTATGACACACAGGTTCTACCCAAGCTCTGTCCAGAGTTAGGGAAGTGCTGCCCCTGGGAATTCGGGGAAGAATCCCAATTTTAGAAGTCTACTTAACTCTTGCATTCAAGTTCCCGTCGTGCTGAACCACGTCCCAGTTCTAATTTGACTCTCGTGGCATCAGCCCTCCAGGAGAGAACATACTGGCAGGAGGACACAAGTGCTTAGTCCCCCTGGCAATTATCCTCACTGTAAATCAATAAACTGGCATCACGTGTGAAATTTGCCTGGCTCCAGCCCCCACCTACAGGGAGAAAATGCTCCACTATCTGACTACATTCATCTGGCCCTCCCAGGAGTTCTAATCTGCTCATAAGTTCATTACTGGCAGAATGGGCTGTGAGCCCTTACAACGATGGGACAGGCTCTATCTCGACCAAAGAAAAGAGTCCCTCATAGGTGGGATTCTGCCCATGAGACAGCAAGAAAAAGGACACATGGAAACACACCTTTGCTAGGAATAAGGACAACCAAATGGAGGGTGTCTCTGTTGACGTGGGACCTGGATGCATTTGGTGATGCAAGGGGAGGGTGGAAGTGCTCTAGCAAATAAAGGAAGACAACTTCGGAGTTCCCAGGGGAGATCCCGAGGCGGGAAGATGGGGAGGGGGTTACTAAGGCTGGCAATGCCAGAGATACAGACCAAGTCACAAGCCCCTTTGAGCGACAGCTAAATGGACCGCTCAGAAAGCACTGACTGATGAGCCGTTTCCGGCTTCCACCATGCCACCTGCTATGACATCATTCCCTGTGACACCCCCCTCGCTGAAACCCCTGACCAAAGGCTTCCATAAAATCTACTGAGAGGCAAGGTGGCAGGAACTTAAAAAGCATCAAAACACAGACAGACTCCGGGGCTGGGATGCCCGGGCTCCATGTCTGGCTCCACCACCTACTGACTGCAGAATCTGATGGAATAAGTTATGTAAGCTCTCTGCTTCAGCGTCCTCATCTGAAAAGTGGGGATAATGACAGCAACCACCTTACATAACAATGCCACACTTCTATCTTACTTACTTACGAGGGAGGGACGATTTCAGAGATGGGTCAACTCAGCTCAGAAAAGCTCTAGGCACAGAAGCAGCCCCCCTAGGGGCTGCCGCCAACAGAACCACACACACACTGAGGCAGCAGGAGGTTTGAAAAGGGCCGAGCGGAGACTCGGTGCAGTCAGGTCCAGAGCGTGAGGCACTGGAGGAGCCCAGCCCACATCTGGATTTTACCAACAGTAATGAACATTTATCAAACATTTATCAAACATGTGTGTCAGGTACACATTTGTTTTTCCGCAGAGCTTTAACTTGGTTGACCAGGATCAAGTTGGGAAGTTTCTCTCACGTTGAAGAGAAAGAAAAGTGAAAAAATAAAAAAAAGCAAGAATTGGGGTAGAATCCTTCCTGTTATGCAACAACACAGAATCTACTCAGTGATACCTAGTCTTGATTTTCAAATGAGACAAGGAATCAACAATGATCTCCCAGAAGTCCACTCAGTTCTCAAGAATGCTGAAGGTCAAGGACTCCTGGCGCTAGCACTGAACACTGAAGAAATACTGCTGCCCGGGGCCTCATTTCCAGAGATGCAGTCACTTGGTGTGGGAGGCCTGGGCATCAGGACCTTTAAAGCGCCCCCCCCCCCTTGATTCATATGTGCAGTCAAGCCTGACAACCACTGGTCTGATGAATTTTAATCTACTTACATATAGGTTGTTTCTCAAACTTTCCTAACAATAGAGATGACCTGGTATAACTGGTGAACATACAGATTCCCTGGGTCTCCCCTCCCTGGGATTTCTGAAACAGTAAGTCTGGGATGCGACCCAGGAATCTGCATGCTTACCAGCCCCCTGGGTGATGTATATAATCAGGGAGGTTCAGAACACAAGGTGCAACTTTCCGGAAGGGTGTGGACAATACTGGAAAATCAACAGAGGCGTGAAGAACGACTCTAAGTATACCTATTTATATCCATAAATCCAGTCTCTCCCTCTGTGGTTTCATGCCAGTCCCAGTCTATGTCCAGGACACAGATGACAAAACGTGAAAAAAAAAATTTCCCAGTTCTGCAGATACTCGATCCTTAGTGGGCCACAGGCCCAGAGAGAAGAGAACCAATTGTTACATGTGGTTTCTGTCTTCCCTTAAGGGATCATTTCTTTTCACTATTATTTGAACCAAATCACCAGGACCTAGCATTTAACAATGATGTAAGCTATACACACATCACTGAACACACGCATTTAGATATCAATTCACTTGAAAGTATGTTCAATCACTTAAAAACAGGATGTGGCTTCTTTTTTTATTTTAAATGTTTTATACTGTATTATTAAAACTGTTCCATGCATTTAAAAAAAAAATAAGGCAGAAGGCTTCCAAGCTCATTAAGTTGACACTATAAGTGGTTATATAACCCTGATATCAAAATTGGATGATAGAAAAGAAATGGAAATGTATAGCAATCTCATTTGACTATATCAAGAGATCCTAAAATAGTTTATTAGAATAATTATATTATAAAGGTTTATTCCAAGATGCAAGAATGATTCAACAGCAGAAAATTTGTTTGCATAAATTGCTACTTTGAAGGAGCCCATTGTTGCTATTATGTATTTTGTAATAAAATATTTTTAGGGTCTCTTAGGAAGTCCTAGACAATGAAAAGGAAAATACAGTTATTAATATTGGAAAGAAAATTACAAATTTATCTTTTCTGCAAATGCTATGGTGGTGTACCTCAAAAATCCAAGAAAAATCAACCATGGTGTATTCTTTTTCTCATTTGATTTAAATAATTGTAATTATATATTCCAGTTCAAAAATTATCCTTTCTAAATATGTTTTCCTGACATTCCATAACTCTTGTGGAAACTACCTTAAGTATTTTCACATGCTTGATCTCTCTGTGACCCTACCAGATAAGTCTTTGGGTTTTAAATTCAAAGGCCAGAAAATGCAGAAAAACAAAAACCCTTCAGAGGTCATGGCAATAGGGATGTAAAGATCATACACCTGTGCTGAACTTGACCCCAACTCAACACATCCATGGTTCTCCCGCTCTGCTGCACACTGGAATCTGCTAGGGTATCTATAACAGAGCCTGATGCCCCAGACACCAAGACTGATTTAGGATGTATAGTCTGGGCATCAGGCTTTTTTAAGCTCTCCAAGTGGTTCTAATGCAGGACATAGTTTGGGAACCACTGGCTCGAGCAGTTCTCAGGGTGCTCATTTTTTTGGCAAAAGTAGGCTATGAAGAGCTGGTAAGCCCTTTCCAACAGTGAGCTCGGTTCCCTTTACTTATAACCACTCTCTCTTCTAATTCGGAAGGGACCCAGGACATCTGAGTACTCTGTTTGCTTTTGGTTTTGTTTTTCCTCTCTGCATTACCGTATTACTCTACTAACTCATTCGTACTTACACAGTCTGTTTGGTTTGGGGAGGACATGTGTATCCCTTTAGAACTGTTTTATCTAGTCAGTACAATAAAGCTTCTATCAGATTTATTGATAGCCTGCCATGCAGGTGCTGGGGAGGGCTGGGTAACAGCAATGAATGAGACCCACTCTCAGGGCCCCCGATGTGCACAGTTTACAATGTGGAGAAAAGGAAACAAATGACCATAACATGTGATAGAGCATCATGAACTGTGATGAGTTCAACAAGAAAGGAACAAAGTGTAGCAGGAGTTCAAGGGAGAAATATTCCTTTGCACTGCAAAATGTTGAGACAGAAAAAAGTAGCCAAGCCTGGAGGGGCTGTAGAAATATGAAAGAGGAAACGGCCAGACCCCCGAGCAGGACGAAGAGGTGTGACAAGGTGATGTGAGGGGCTGGGGTGACGCTTTTCCAGAGGAGCAATGTCTATCAGCAAGGACAGGAGGGAAAATGGGAATGGTGAGAGCAGGTGACAAGGATCCCAAGGTAAGGCCTCTTTGAGACTGAAGACCTGGGTTCAGTGCAGGCGACCAGATCAGAAGACAGCCTCGGGAAGCAGATGTGAAGAACCCAACTATGCTGAAGGCAGGGCACCAAGTGCAAGTGACATGACTAATTTTCACTTCTGGTTCCCAGTTTTGCACTGGGATCTTGGAAGTCACCAGTTCATCCTGTCAAGTATCGTAACAAGTAAAAAGCTGAACAAACTGAAAATCGACAGCTCTTCTCAGGGGGCATCAAAGAAGTGAGGTCACAGGACAAGCCCTGCCCCAGAAACTGGAGACACAGACAGGCAGATACAGACGCTCAAAATTTACCGGAGCAGAAACCTCCAGGGGAGCCAGGACCCGGGAACCTGAACCGTAACCGACCGATTGCTGGAGGCTCCATGTGGACAAGTCTGAGAATTTACAACTCCAGGGGAATCCCATACTTTTGTGAATGTTACCTACTTTAGGAATTTGACTGGGTTCTCACAGTGAAGATCAGAGAAAACTCCCCTTATGCTTCCAAGAGGAGCAGGGGAAAGTACTATTTTGAAATGAGTATTCTCTTTCAAACTCTAGAGCACTCTTTTTTTTTTTTTTAAAGATTTATTTGAGGGCGCCTGGGTGGCTCAGTTGGTTAAGCGACTGCCTTCGGCTCAGGTCATGATCCCGGAGTCCCGGGATCGAGTCCCACATCGTGCTCCCTGCTCAGTAAGGGAGCCTGCTTCTCCCTCTGACCCTCCCCCCTCTCATGTACTCTCTCTCTCTCTCATTCTCTCTCTCTCAAATAAATAAATAAATCTTTAAAAAAAAAAAGATTTATTTGAGAGTGAGAGCACAAGTAGGGGCAGAGGAAGAGGAAAGGGAGAAGGAATCTCAAGCAGACTCTCGACTGAGCATGGAACCTGACATGGGGCTCAATCTCATGACCCAGAGAACATGACCTGAGCTGAAACCAAGAGTCCCACGCTTAACCAACTGCACCACCCAGGCGTCCCTAGAGCACTCTCTTCTTAAGGCCTGCGCTCATGAGAAATTATTTCATGAGAGCCCAACCAACCTGGGACAAAGGAAATACCAACTCCAGCCCCTCTAGCCATCATAACCCACCTAAGCAGAGAAAAAACTGAGAAGCACTGGTGACATTCAGAGCCCAGGGGCACAAGCTCACTAAAAGACTGAAACCTAGTCGTAGGGCCATAGAATGAGGTGTCCCTGCCCCAACACCTCACCACCACATTACTGAGGATCTGTTTACTGAAGTTCCTTTTATCCAGTACATCATGTCTGTCTTTCAACAAAAAGTTACAAGGCATACTAAAAGGTCAAAACAAAAAAACACAGTTTGAAGAGACAGAGCAAGTAGCAGGATGAGACTCAGATAAGGCTGGGATGTCAGAATTAGGAGATCGGGAAATGAAAGTAATTATGACTATCAGGTAGAAAATATGTGCCATACACCAACTGTTAAATTTTCATCTAGGAGGCGGAGCAAGATGGCGGAGGAGTAGGAGACCTAGATTTCGTCTGGTCTCAGGAATTCAGCTGAATAGGGATCAAACCATTCTGAACACCTACGAACTCAACAGGAGATCAAACAGGAGAGTAGCAACAACTCTCTGAACAGAGAAGCGACCACTTACTGGAAGGTAGGGCTTGCGGAGAAGTGAATCCGAGGCGATATTCGGGAGGATAGACGGTGGGGGAGGGGCCTCCGCCGGCCGCTTCTGGCAAGTGCTAGAGCCGCGGAGCACAAAATCGGACCTTTTAGAAGTCGGCTCGGCGGAGGGAAGTCGCTGCAGTGGCTAAGCGGGGGGTGGAATCCTCCCGGGACAGTGTGGTCTCAGGACCCTTGGGGTCACAGAGATACCGGGGTGCCTGAGTGCAGCAGAGCTCCCAGGTATCAGAGCAGGGAAACCGGCTGCAGATACGGAGCAGAGTCGCGGGCTCTCAGCTCGGGGTTGCCATAAACTGTGATCTGCGGCCCAGTCGGGGCACGGCTCCCCCAGCAGGGACCCAACAAGCAGCAGATCCGGGGAGACTCCCCTTCCTTCCCGGGGAGGAGCGGTGCGGGAACGCACTGCAGGGATCTGCTGGGTTTGGAGACTCGGCGCGGGGTCGGGTGCCAGAGAGAGCAACGCTCGGTCACAGGCCGGGTGAGCACGGAGTGCGGCCGGAGACCGGGGACACGGAAGTGACTGCTTTTCTCTGGGGGCACACTGAGGAGCGGGGCCCCGAGTTCTCAGCTCCTTCAAGTGGAGATTGGGAGGCCACCATTTCTGCCCTGGGCCTCCAAAGCTGTACCGAGAGCTTGCAGGGAACAAAAGCTCCTGAGAGCAAACCGGAGCAGCTTCCTTAGCCCGGACCGACAAGGGCGGGGCAATTCCGCCTCCGGCAAAGACATTTGGGAACCACGGCAACAGGCCCCTCCCCCAGAAGATCAGCACAAACAGCCAGCAAGCCAAGACCAAGTTGATCGATCAAGGAGAATAGGAGAACTCCAGCGCTAGGGGAATACTGCACATAGATTCATGGCTTTTTTTTTTTTACCATGATTCATTATTTCATCAAAGTTAATTTTTGTTGACTGTTTTTTTTTATTTTTCTTTTTCCCTTTTTCAACCAACATCTTATAAATCCCTTTTTAAAAAAAAAAAAAAAAACATTTTTTATTTTTCATTTTTAGAGTCATATTTTAACCCTTCATAGTAGTTACCCTTATTTTTGGCATATATATATAAGTTGTTCTCTCTTTAAAATTTTGAGGTACAGTTTCTTCTAACAGATCAAAATATACCCTAAATCACTAGTGTATGGCTTTGTTCTAGTCTCCTGCCTGATCACATTCTCTCCCTTTTTCCTTTTTTTTTTTTCTTATATCTTCTTTCTTTTTTCAAACAACTTATCTTACCAAGTCCTTTTATAAAATCTTTTATAATTTTCATCTTTACAGTCATCTTCCATCCCTTCATTGTATCAACCCTTATTTTGTACATATATGTCTTTCTTCCTTTAAAATTTTAGGAGGCACTTTTTTCTAACAGACCAAAATACGCCCAAAATCTAGTGTGTGGCACCGATCTATGCACTAGCCTGATCATATTTGATCATATTCTGCCTTTTTTGTATTGTTTTGTTTTAGTTTTTATCTTTTTTTTTTCTTTTTTTTTTTCTTTTTCTCTTTCTTTTTTCTTTCTTTCCCTTTCTTTTCCCCTGGTGTCAGGTCTTTTCTGATTTGTATACAGTATATTTGCTGGGGACGTTGTTAACCTGTTAGCATTTTGTTCTCACATTCATCTATTCTCCTCTGGACAAAATGACAAGACGAAAGAAATCACCTCAGCAAAAAGAACAAGAGGTAGTACCGTCAGCCAGGGACCTACTCAATACCGATATTAGTACGATGTCGGACCTAGAGTTCAGAATCATGATTTTAAAGATACTAGCTGGGCTTGAAAAAAGCGTGGAAGTTATTAGAGAAACCCTTTCTGGAGAAATAAAAGAACTAAAATCTAACCAAATCGAAATCAAAAAGGCTATTGATGAGGTGCAATCAAAAATGGGGGCACTAAATGCTAGGATAAATGAGGCAGAAGAGAGAATCAGCGATACAGAAGACCAAATGATGGAAAATAAAGAGGCCGAGAAAAAGAGAGAGAAACAACTACAGGATCACGAGGGCAGAATTCGAGAGATAAGTGATATGATAAGACGAAACAACATTAGAATAATTGGGATCCCAGAAGAAGAAGAGAGAGAGAGAGGGGCAGAAGGTATATTGGAGCAAATTATAGCAGAGAACTTCCCTAATGTGAGGAAGGAAACAGGCATTAAAATCCAGGAGGCACAAAGAACCCCTCTCAAAATCAATAATAATAGGTCAACACCCCGACATCTAATAGTAAAACTTACGAGTCTCAGAGACAAAGAGAAAATCCTGAAAGCAGCTCGGGAGAAGAGATATGTAACCTACAATGGTAGAAACATTAGATTGGCAACAGACCTATCCACAGAGACCTGGCAGGCCAGAAAGGACTGGCAAGATATCTTCAGAGCACTAAACGAGAAAAATATGCAGCCAAGAATACTATATCCAGCTAGGCTATCATTGAAAATAGAAGGAGAGATAAAAAGCTTCCAGAACAAACAAAAACTAAAGGAATTTGCAAACACGAAACCAGCCCTCCAAGAAATATTGAGAGGGGTCCTCTAAGCAAAGAAAGAACCTAAAAGCAGCAAAGAGCAGAAACGAACACAGACAACAGACAGTTAACAGTCACCTTACAGGTAATACAATGACACTAAATTCATACCTTTCAATAGTTACCCTGAATGTAAATGGGCTAAATGCCCCAATCAAAAGACACAGGCTATCAGATTGGATTAAAAAACAAGACCCATCAATATGCTGTCTGCAAGAGACTCATTTTAGACCCAAAGACACCCCCAGATTGAAAGTGAGGGGGTGGAAAACCATTTACCATGCTAATGGACACCAAAAGAAAGCTGGGGTGGCAATCCTTATATCAGACAAACTAGATTTTAAAACAAAGACTGTAATAAGAGATGAGGAAGGACACTATATCCTACTTAAAGGGTCTATCCAACAAGAAGATCTAACAATTGTAAATATCTATGCCCCGAACATGGGAGCAGCCAATTATATAAGGCAATTAATAACAAAAGCAGAGAAACACATTGACAACAATACAATAATAGTGGGGGACTTTAACACCCCCCTGACTGAAATGGACAGATCATCTAAGCAAAAGATCAACAAGGAAATAAAGACTTTAAATGACACACTGGACCAAATGGACTTCACAGACATATTCAGAACATTCCATCCCAAAGCAAAGGAATACACATTCTTCTCTAGTGCCCATGGAACATTCTCCAGAATTGATCACATCCTAGGTCACAAATCAGGTCTCAATCGGTACCAAAAGATTGGGATCATTCCCTGCATATTTTCAGACCACAATGCTTTGAAACTAGAACTCAACCACAAGAGGAAAGTCGGAAAGAACTCAAATACATGGAGGCTAAAGAGCATCCTACTAAAGAATGAATGGGTCAACCAAGAAATCAAAGAAGAATTAAAAAAATTCCTGGAAACCAATGAAAATGAAAACACAAGTGTTCAAAATCCTTGGGATTCAGCAAAGGCAGTCCTGAGAGGAAAGTATATAGCAATACAAGCCTTTCTCAAGAAACAAGAGAGGTCTCAAATACACAACCTAACCCTACACCTAAAGGAGCTGGAGAAAGAACAGCAAATAAAGCCTAAACCCAGCAGGAGAAGAGAAATCATAAAGATCAGAGCAGAAATCAATGAACTAGAAACCAAAAGAACAGTAGAACAGATCAACGAAACTAGGAGCTGGTTCTTTGAAAGAATTAACAAGATTGATAAACCCCTAGCCAGACTGATCAAAAAGAAAAGAGAAATGACCCAAATCCACAAAATCATGAATGAAAGAGGAGAGATCACAACCAACACCAAAGAAATACAAACAATTATAAGAACATATTATGAGCAACTCTATGCCAGCAAATTAGATAACCTGGAAGAAATGGGTGCATTCCTAGAGATGTATCAACTACCAAAATTGAACCAGGAAGAAATAGAAAACCTGAACAGACCTATAACCACTAAGGAAATTGAAACAGTCATCAAAAATCTCCCAAGAAACAAAAGCCCAGGGCCAGATGGCTTCCCAGGGGAATTCTATCAGACATTTCAAGAAGAATTAATACCTATTCTCCTGAAACTGTTCCAAAAAATAGAAATGGAAGGGAAACTTCCAAACTCATTTTATGAGGCCAGCATTACCTTGATCCCAAAACCAGACAAAGACCCCATCAAAAAAGAGAATTACAGACCAATATCCTTGATGAACATGGATGCAAAAATTCTCACCAAAATACTGGCCAATAGGATCCAACAGTACATTAAAAGGATTATTCACCAGGACCAAGTGGGATTTATTCCTGGGCTGCAAGGCTGGTTCAACATCCGCAAATCAATCAATGTGATACAATACATTAACAAAAGAAAGAGCAAGAATCATATGATCCTCTCAATAGATGCAGAAAAAGCATTTGACAAAATACAACATCCTTTCTTGATCAAAACTCTTCAGAGTATAGGGATAGAGGGTACATACCTCAATATCATAAAAGCCATCTATGAAAAACCTACAGCGAATATCATTCTCAATGGGGAAAGGCTGAGAGCTTTTCCCCTAAGGTCAGGAACGCGGCAGGGATGTCCACTATCACCACTGCTATTCAACATAGTATTAGAAGTCCTAGCCACAGCAATCAGACAACAAAAAGAAATCAAAGGCATCCAAATCGGCAAAGAGGAAGTCAAACTCTCACTCTTTGCAGATGATATGATACTGTATGTGGAAAACCCAAAAGACTCCACCCCAAAACTGCTAGAACTCATACAGGAATTCAGTCAAGTAGCAGGATATAAAATCAATGCACAGAAATCAGTGGCATTCCTATACACCAACAACAAGACAGAAGAGAGACAAATCAAGGAGTCGATCCCATTTACAATTGCACCCAAAACCATTAGATACCTAGGAATAAATCTAACCAAAGAGGCAAAGGATCTGTACTCAGAAAACTATAAAATACTCATGAAAGAAATTGAAGAAGACACAAAGAAATGGAAAAACGTTCCATGCTCATGGATTGGGAGAATCAACATTGTGAAGATGTCAATGCTACCTAGAGCAATCTACACATTCAATGCAATCCCCATCAAAATACCATCCACTTTTTTCAAAGAAATGGAACAAATAATCCTAAAATTTGTATGGAACCAGAAGAGACCCAGAATAGCCAAAGGAATACTGAAAAAGAAAAGCAAAGCTGGCGGCATCACAATTCCGGACTTCCAGCTCTATTACAAAGCTGTCATCATCAAGACAGTATGGTACTGGCACAAAAACAGACACATAGATCAATGGAACAGAATCGAGAGCCCAGAAATGGACCCTCAACTCTATGGTCAACTTATCTTTGACAAAGCTGGAAAGAATGTCCAATGGCAAAAAGACAGTCTCTTCAACAAATGGTGTTGGGAAAATTGGACAGCCACATGCAGAAGAATGAAACTGGACCATTTCCTTACACCACACACAAAAATAGACTCCAAATGGTTGAAAGACCTAAACGTGAGACAGGAGTCCATCAAAATCCTAAAGGAGAACACAGGTAGCAACCTTTTCGACCTTAGCCGCAGCAACTTCTTCCTAGAAACATCGCCAAAAGCACGGGAAGCCAGGGCAAAAATGAACTATTGGGATTTCATCAAGATAAAAAGCTTTTGCACAGCAAAAGAAACAGTCCACAAAACCAAAAGACAACCAACAGAATGGGAGAAAATATTTGCAAATGACATATCAGAGAAAGGGCTAGTATCCAAAATCTATAAAGAACTTATCAAACTCAACACCCAAAGAACAAATAATCCAATCAAGAAATGGGCAGAAGACATGAACAGACATTTCTCCAAAGAAGACATCCAAATGGCCAACAGGCACATGAAAAAGTGCTCAACATCGCTCGGCATCAGGGAAATCCAAATCAAAACCTCAATGAGATACCTACCACCTCACACCCATCAGAATGGGTGTGCTAAAATTAACAAGTCAGGAAACGACAGATGTTGGGGATGTGGAGAAAGGGGAACCCTCCTACACTGTTGGTGGGAATGCAAGCTGGTGCAACCCCTCTGGAAAACAGTATGGAGGTTCCTCAAACAGTTGAAATTAGAGCTACCGTTCGATCCAGCAATTGCACTACTGGGTATTTACCACAAAGACACAAATGTAGGGACCCGAAGGGGTACGTGTACCCCAATGTTTATAGCGGCAATGTCCACCATAGCCAAACTGTGGAAAGAGCCAAGATGCCCATCGACAGATGAATGGATAAAGAAGATGTGGTATATATACACAATGGAATATTATGCAGCCATCAAAAGGAATGAGATCTTGCCATTTGCAACGACGTGGATGGAACTGGAGGGTGTTATGCTGAGTGAAATAAGTCAATCAGAGAAAGACATGTATCACATGACCTCACTGATATGAGGAATTCTTAATCTCAGGAAAGAAACTGAGTGTTACTGGAGTGGTTGGGGGTGGGAGGGATGGGGTGGCTGGGGTGATAGACATTGGGGAGGGTATGTGCTACGGTGAGCGCTGTGAATTGTGCAAGACTGTTGAATCACAGTTCTGTACTTCTGAAACAAATAACGCAACATATTTTAAGAAAAAAGAAAAAGAAGAAGATAACAGGAGAGGAAGAAAAGGGGAGTATGTCAGAGGGGGAGACGAACCATGAGAGATGATGGACTCTGAAAAACAAACTGAGGGTTCTAGAGGGGAGGGGGGTAGGGGGATGGGTTAGCCTGGTGATGGGTATTGAGGAGGGCACGTTCTGCATGGAGCACTGGGTGTTATGAACAAACAATGAATCATGGAACACTGCACCAAAAACTAATGATGTAATATATGGTGATTAACATAACAATAAAAAAATTAAAAAAAAAATTTTCATCTAACAAATAAAATAAATTTTGTAATTAGCTTTGTATCTGGGAGAAAAACAGCTGAGAACTGAGTTTTATGAGTACCCCCTGCCCTAAACCTGTGGAATCTGAATCTCCAGGGTGGGACTCAGAACTCTATACTTTAGAAAGCTCCCTGGGTACCCTGATGATCAGGCAGTTCACAAATAACTGCTCTGTTTCAAAAGAGGCTCAAAGTTTACTGTTATCTTCTCTAATAAGCACAATAAGCATAAAAACATCTTCCAAATACAGCTGACCCTTGAACAACACAGGTTTGAATTGTATGGATCCACTTAAACATGGATTTTTTTTTTTAATAAATACAGTACTGTAAATGTATTTTCTCTTCCTTATGATTTTCTGAACATTCTCTTTTCTCCAGTTTACTTTATTATAAGAATACAGTATATAATACCTACAACATACAAAGTATGTGTTAATCAACTGTTTATGTTATTGGTAAAGCTTCCAATCAGCTAAGTTGATTGGAAGTTAAGTAGTTAAGTTTTGGGGGAGTCAAAAAGTTCTACATGGATTTTTGACGGCACAGAGGGATTGGTACCCCTAGCCCCCACATTGTTCAATAGTCCACCACACTATGCTAGTTTCATGCCCTTTTGGTTTGTTCTTTATTGGGAGATTTCTAATTGTCTGAAGGTATCTTTTTTGCTCTTGTTTGGACTTTAAAAAGTCTTCAAAATGGGACAGCAACCTCACCAATAGGGTAGGGATAGTATCTAAAATATCTTTATACATGTCACCCTGAAAAGTCTCTTGCAAAGAGGATATGCCATCAAAATATATACTCGTTTTATTTGTATATATTATTCTAAACACAGCAAGCCTACATTTAGGCACAAGGAAATAATCTGTCATTACGTACCTTCTAATTAATGATTTCCGATAAAGTACTTTATTTGGATCATTAAAGTAGATTGTAAAATCACCCCAAACCTGCAAATAAGATATAATCATCAAAACTCTCCATGGGATCTTCTTTCCTTCTGTTTAAAAAAAAAAAAAAATTCCATGCTCATGGATCAGAAGAATAAACATTGTTAAATGTCTATGCTATCCAGAGCAATCTATACTTTCAATGCCATCCCAATCAAAATACCAATGGTATTTTTCAAAGTGCTGGAACAAACAATCCTAAAATGTGTATGGAACCAGAAAAGACCCCGAATTGCCAAGGATATGTTGAAAAAGAAAAACAAAGCTGGAGGCATCATGTTGCCCAATTTCAAGCTATATTACAAAGCAGTGATCACCAAGACAGCATGCTACTGGCACAAAAACACACATATAGACCAATGGAACAGAATATAGAGCCCAGATATGGACCCTCAACTCTATGGTCAACTAATCTTCGACAAAGCAGGAAAAAACATGCAATGGATAAAAGACAGTCTCTTCAATAAATAGTGCTGGGAAATTGGACAGCTATATACAGAAGAATGAAACTCGACCATTCTCTTACACCATACACGAAGATAAACTCTAAATGGATGAAAGACCTCCCTTTGAGACAGGAATCCATCAAAATCCTAGAGGAGAACATAGGCAGTAACCTTTTCGACATTGGCCACAGCAAATTCTTTCAGAACATGTCTCCAAAGGCAAGGGAAACAAAAGCGAAAATGAACTTCTGGGACTTTACCAAGATAAAAAGCTTCTGCACAGCAAAGGAAACAGTCAACAAAACAAAGAGACAACCCACGGAATGGGAGAAGATATTTGCAAATGACACTACAGATAAAGGGTTCTATAAAGTTCTAAAAGTTCTATAAGGAACTTCTCAAACTCAACACCCAAAAAACAATCAAGTCAAAAAATGGTTAGAAGATATGAAGAGACACTTCTCCAAAGATTACATACAAATGGCTAACAGACACATGAAAAAATGTTCATCATCATTAGCCATCAAGGGAAATTCAAATCAAAACCACATTGAGACACCACCTTACACCAGTTAGAATGGCAAAAATTGACAAGGCAAGAAACAACAAATGTTGGAGAGGTTGTGGAGAAAGGGGAACCCTCTTACACTGTTGGTGGGAATGCCAGTTGGTATAGCCACCTTGGAAAACAGTGTGGAGGTGCCTCAAAAAATTAAAAATGGAGCTACCCTATGACCCAGCAATTGCACTATCCAGCAATTTACCCCAAAGACAGAGATGTAGTGAAAAGAAGGGCCATATGCACCCCAATGTTCATAGCAGCAATGTCCTCAATAGCCAAGCTGTGAAAAGAGCCAAGATGCCCTTCAACAGACAAATGGATAAAGATGTGGTCCATATGTACAATGGAATATTACTCAGCCATCAGAAAGGATGAATACCCAACATTTGCATCAACATGGATGGAACTGGAGGAGATTATGCTAAGTGAAATAAGTCAAACAGAGAAAGACAATTATCATATGGTTTCACTTATTTGTGGAACATAAGGAATAGCATGGAGGACATTAGGAGAAAGAAGGGGAAAATGAAGGGTGGGGGGAATCAGAGGAGGAGACGAACCATGAGAGACTATGGACTCCGGGGAACAAACTGAGGGTTCTAGAGGGGAGGGGGTGGGGGGATGGGTGAGGCTGGTGATGGGGATTAAGGAGGGCACATATTGCGTGGAGCACTGGGTGTTATATGCAAACAATGAATCATGGATCACTACATCAAAAACTAATGATGTACTGTATGGTGACTAACATAATAAAAAAAATACTTAAAAAAAAACCCAGAAGCGTATACTACCTGCAGAAGGAATCTCCCACTTAAAGAAAAATGTAAATCATAAAGGCATCAAACTTACTACAGCAGTCAGAATAGTGGCCCCCCAAAAATGCTCAGGTCCTAACCCCTGCAACCAGGGAATGTTTTACTTTATATGGCCAAAGGGATTTTGGGGGTGTGATTAAGTTAAAGGTTTGGAGCCAGGGAGATAATCTCTGATTATCCAGCTAGGCCCCAAGTAAGGGGCCTAGGGGGCCTTGTACGGGAAAGAGGGAGATGTGACAAAGACCCTACACAGCTGGGTGTAGTGTAACATGGAGGAAGGGGCCATAAACCAAGGAATGAAGGAGGCCTCTAGAAGCTAGAAAAGGCAAGGAAATGTATTTTCCCTGGACAGCCTCCTGAAGAAACACCGCCTGGCTAACAGCTTGAAATTAACCCAGGGAGACCCACATCCAACCTCTGATCTACTGCAGAACCATGAGAATAAGCTTGCAGTGACTTGTTACAGTAGCAACCCGAAGCATCCTAGCCACCTGCCAGTGTGTCCTGAATAAGGGTCAGTGACTTACTGAGACATCAGGAATCGGGATCTGTCACCTTGGGAGGTGCTAATGCTCACGAGGTGAGGAATGTACTTCGGTCAACGTGTGCTTCTGACAGGCTTATAACATACAGAGTTGTTACTATTAGGTAGGATCAGGGACAGAATTAACCCAACCGAACCGAGCTAGTATCGACCAGGCAAATTGCTTGTTTTCTTGAGAAAGGAGAGGGATTTTTTTTTTTCCCCTCTTACCTGGAATGGTGAGAGTTGATACAATCGTGTGCCCTGTCCCTCCTACAATCCTGAGAAGAGGCAAAACAAGAGATACAGTTGAATATAATGGGGTTTCCCCATGGGGGTAAACTAATGTGGCCTTTTGAGAAATAAAGCCCGAGCCCCCAGACATCCCTGTGCCAACCAACTAACTTAACCAGTCAGGAGGGAGGTGCAGGAAACAATCGTGGGGAAATTTGAGGCTTTCAAGTCTCAAGACCGGTCCATTCCAGGAATATTTTATCAGCCACCATTGGTTAGGACAGATTTATAATGAAAGGGAATGAGCTACACACCAGTGAGAGTGAAACAAGGCATTTATTGTGTGTGTCTGACCAAACCATCATGAAGGTGGAGCCCAGGGTAAGAGTCGCCACAGCCCCAGAGTGCGGTGGTCTCGCTCACCACAGCAGTATGTGCTCCAAGCTGGTCTCCACAAAACCAGTCGTGAAACACGAAGGGATCCTTCTTAACCATTCCAGGGAACCATTAAGGAAGAAGACTGGATATGCACGCTGGAGGGGACTCAGCTTATTCAAGTCAAACATTTTCAAAGTTCAACCTACGCTCCCTGTTTAAAACCAGAGATCAGGACAGGGACTCATTGAAAACCACAGTGCAGGTTGGAGGAAGAGGGAAGACTGGTGGGGAAGGAGACAAAATTCAAACTTCTCATGAGCCTCCCACTGCTGAGAGAGGACTTGGTCTTGAAGTCAACTCATTACCTGCACACAGTATTTCATTCATTAGTGTCTATTAAATAAGTGAAGGCCTGAATAGAACCCCTCGAGCTGTCCATGGCCAAGGTGGCAAGGTCGCCATGCACAAAATGATGCCCCCCCCATCCCCCGGCTGCCACTCCAGCTCCAGCAGTAGGGACGTGCTGGGTGACAAGACCCCGACTTCACCTGGATGCAGAAATCTGACCTCTCTGCAACAGGTCATCAGGGAGCACACAACCGACATGCCAAGGGTGGGCCCGTCACAGGGGCATGCTCCTTGCACGAGAGAGACCATACCGTAAGCCTCCATTTGGGCAGCAAGGAACAAAGAAACAGGAGTGTGGACCAAGACTTATTCTTAGTGGGAATAACTTATAGATATAGGCTGCCAGGCCCATGAACTTCTGACGTCCTCTTCCCGAAGCTGCAGAGGATCTTAAAAACGAGAATAAGTGGAGAAAGATAAAACTTGCCTTCCATCGCCTCCAGAAGAGGAAAGCCGGGGGCTTGTGTATTAAACAGAGGTTAAATCTGAGGAAAGCAGATGAAATTTCAGAACTCCCTTTCCCCCCAAAGCCTTCCCACACTAATCATTCTAAATACTTTAACTGCCTCAGCTGAAAACACAGAACTGTCTCTCCTCACACCCAGCTTATCCTGGAAGACACAGCAGTTCTATCCCCCTACCCTCCCCCCCAACCCGTCGCAGCCCTGCTGAGGACCGCCTGCCCCCCACACCCCCCACCCCCGCAGCGCCCTGACACAGAACTCCTCTCCCCTGCCACGGGCTCTCTGGCAGGGCAGCGTGGTTTCTCTTTTTTTTTTCTTCGTTTTTCTTTTTTTCACCATTTCTGAGGACAGATCCTTCACTCAACAGCTGTGTTTGTTTACAGGACTAGGAGTGAACACGGGACACACACGCTTGACCCAGAGTTTTACCTCTGGCTTCTCCCCGTCCAGATCCACAAGATACCCAGCCTTGTCATCCAGTTATAATCGGCCATCAGGGAGAGCCAAGAGGGTGGGCACAGAGAAGGTTGCCGTGCAGGGGGCCTTGTAGTATTTGCTCTACATTCTCTAGAACAGATTTTTCCTTTAAGCAGGGCCAAGAGGCCACACCTGCACATCCATCGGAACCTGCCATTTCCTTACAATGGAGGGACAGGGTCTCCACTTTTCAGACACAAGGGCCTAGTGAATAGCTCTCCGAGTCCATTAGAGTTTGTGCAGACACATGAGTAAGGCAACTTGCTTGTCAAAGATTCTTTCTTATCTGGCAAAGTGTCCCCTGCAGCAAATGGGGACTTTTTGCATGAAACCCACTAGCCTTCACTTTGCATGGTGTTTTAAAAGGATGAGGGTAAAAGTCTGGAACACAAAAGAAAATGTGGATGTTTTCCTGTACAGAAAAAATACTTTTTGGTTTTGGTGGGGGTTTTTTTGTGGGTTTTTTTTTTTTTATTCCCATAAGAGTGCCCTCCCTCCTTTGCAACTCTTTAAAAATAAAATCATCTAGAAGAGAACCATTATTGTCTGTAAAAACACGGAACTTTTATCATTACTTTTCAAAAGGAAGGGTTATGGTCCTCTTGTTTCAAAGTAAAGGGGTGTCTTGTGCTTTCATTTCTTTGAGATTCTTTTATATTATTCCTCCCCTGGGGTTGGCTGCAGAGAGTGGAAGCTGAAAATATCGGCGAACTTTTTCCAAGTTCTAAATTTGCTTTTGAGATGCAGGCTTTGTACCTCACAGCACGGGTTTCTAAAAGCCAACCTATTTATCTGGCACTTTCGGAATATCTGCAAAGCAGAGCGTGGGGTGCAAACACACGTGGGACTTTAGGGGTCAGATGGGAGGCAGGGCCTGTCGCACTAGGGTCACATTTTACGGGCTGTGGCTGACTCTCACAGTTGTTCAAAGGCTTCTCTTCCAGGCTCCCAGGATGCCGTGACCGCACAACAGACTTCAGCTGGCTGCACAACCGTGCAACCAGGCAGCTTCCCCATCCAGCCAACTACCAAGAGTCCCCTGTCACCTCACAGTGTACCCCCAAGGGGGAACTGTGAGAATATGGGTGCACCGTCAATGTTTTGCTAGGACTTCATGGCCACTGGAGAAACACTGAAAACAGATGGACACACACTCAGGCACACAGAGCTAGATATTTTGATTCAATCAGAATTGTTGTAGACACGATAATGTTTAGAACTGGAAAGGATATTGGTATGCCATCGATTACATGGACATTTCGACAGTCTCTATTGACTGTTTCTTTCAGCTAGCATTTAGAACATATTTATGTCCTGCCTTTTGTTGTGTATTTATCTTATCTGCCCTGACATGTCGTGAACTCTGAGGGGCAAGAACTATTGCGTAAGGGTTTGAATCCCACACACAGCACCTTAACAAGAGATGCTCAGAAACGCTGGGAGAGACAACTCATTACTAAAACAAACCAGGAGCTTTGAATAAAACTGTCGACCCAGGAGGTCACTGGCCAGGCCTGGACATGTCCTTTGAAAAATAACACAGAGCATTTCATTAAGACCTGGCTGCTCACATCCTAATGAAGGACATCCTCTTTCCTGTAACGAATACAAGGAGAGGGAGACACTGTTCTTACCACCAAGAAGGTTACAGACAAGTCGGGGCAGCAAAGAACAAAAGACAACTGAGCAATCAGAAAATGCTATGAAGACTTCAAGGAGGGGTGGATGGGTGGCTCAGTCAGTTAAGCATCTGCCTTCGGTTCAGGTCATGATCCCAGGGTCCTGGGATCAAGCCCTGCATCGGGCTCCCTGCTTAGTGTGGAGTCTGCTTCTCCCTCTCCCTCGGCCGCTCCCCCTGCTTGTGCTCTCCGTCAAATAAGTGAATAAAATCTTAAAAAAAAAAAAAAAAAGACTTCAAGGAAAGGGAGTTTGAGTGTACTCGGAAGAGCCCAATAAAGACTTAACAAAAGGGGTACAATTTGACATGGGCCCTGAGGGTTGGCCAAGAGCAAACAAAGGAGAACCAGTGTCAGTGGGTGCCTAAGACGGAGAGAGACAGCGCCTGTGGCCCAGCACTTCCCTGGCTGGTTCTGTGCCCTGGCCCAATCCATTCTTCCACCCATTGCCTCCACTAAACATCAACCATGGCTGGGCGTGGTGATCCCTCAGTGGTACTGGAATTTTCTGTACTATTAACTGATCACACTGAGTCTATTACAGAATATAGTGTCCTTCTCAATCTTACAAAGAGAGAAATGCACTTGAAATTCTACGTTAAAATATAATGTGCTCCTTCTGTCTACTGCCCAATTATATTAGGTTGGAACACTCTACTGGAAAACTTACTATAATGACCAGCCAAGTGCTGAAGGGCATAATGTTTTGATTGTCAGACAGGTTGTACATGATGCAAATATATGACTTAAGAAGTGATTTCACAAACATTTTGGTAACAGTAATCTGAGTCATAAGCTCCAACGTAGTCTCATAAAACAGCTGTGTGTATAAGTAATCCAAAGATGGTCCTTAAGAAATGTTACAGAGAAAATCCTTAAATAAGAGGAGAAAGTTTGAATCTTGAAGAGGATATCGTTTTACACTATAACTTTAGTGTTCAATGGCAGAGGTCAAATTGACCACACAAACAAAACGTACCATTGCCGTTCAGATCTGCTGGCACTACTGATCCAGGGAGAAAGAATATACATGTAAATACAAATTTTACAAAATTTACTGGAGATTTTCCACCCACTATTTACAGCACTAGGCAAGGAAAACACATTTTGAGAGGCCCTGTTAAGATAATGCTCATTTCACAGAAAAGTTTTTGATCCAGTCCAAACTTTTACTTTGACTTGTAAATTTTATTCATTGGGCATCCTATTTTTACGTGTGAAAACACTATGGCTCAGGAGAGTTAAGTGACTTGCCCAAGGTCACCTGGCCGCAAAGTCAGGGTAGGAAAATGGTGTTTCTCGCTCTACTTGGATTCCTTTAATCCATATGCAGGCTGACAAAGATACTCAGGAGAGGGGCCAAATCAATTAAAATTCTGCATTTTTTAAAAAGATTTTATTTATTTACTTGACAGAGAGAGAGAGAGAGAGCACAAGCAGGGGGAGCAGCAGAGGGAGAGGGAGAAGCAGGCTCCCCACTGAGCAGGGAGCCCGACGCAGGGCTCGATCCCAGGACTCTGGGATCATGACCTGAAGGCAGCCGTTTAACCAACTGGGCCACTCAGGCGCCCCAATAATTCTGCATTTTTCTGTGTCAATTCCACTAGACTCAGTTTAATCACGTCAGCATAAAAAATTTTGAAATTCTGGTTTTTTAAAAACAAGAATGGAGGTTATCTAAAATGGACTTCTTTGTTCTTTTACTTCACGCTTTTAAAATCTGATTTGTTTCCTCCCATATAATGTGTCCTTTATTTAAATTTCAAAGCAAATTCGAGCCAAGAGTTCAGAGTTAGAAGAACCTTAAGGAGCATGTGTTTTACTGAGGAGGCAACTGGGACCCAGAAAGGTTAAGTCCAAGGTCACCAGCTAGTTAGCGGCAGAACCCAAACTAGAAACAAAGTGCTCTGGATTTCAGCATGCTGCGCAGTGGCTGAATTTGAACTGTCTACAGCATAGAGCTTGCATGTTTTTCATTCATGCTCGGACAGGTCCCCTGTACTTCCAGTTGCTCAAGGAACCATCTGGCAAAACTCATCTGGGGGAATTATTCTGTGGCAATGTATAACCTTCCTAGGGACACAGGCTCCTGGCAAGTTGAAGGTACTGCTAGTGTTGAGGATACTTCCATGGTCATGAAGGACTTAAAAAACATGTCATTCAGGGGGTACCTCCCGATTCACTGAATGAGTCCCAAGGCCAGCAGGGAGCAGGATATTCTGAAAAAGGGAAGCCTTCTTTGTACCATTTAACCACTCGGAAGAGAGTTCAATAGCTATCATGTGCCAGGCTATGTGCTTAAAGATACACAGGAATTACAGTTTCTGCTCTTAAAAGCTCTCGGTCTAGTGGGAGGCACTGATAAGTAAAGAGATGACTTGTGTTGGTCTGACCTGAGACCCCTCTACTCCACTGCTGCCACGCGGCCTCAGAGTGCTGATGCACCTGTGGACTAGGTGAGCAAACAGAAAGGAACGTTGGCTCCACCTCCTGCTGCACACGTAAGCACGTGGGAGGTGGGTGCAGAGAGGGAGAGGGGCTTTGTGGTTCACCCGAAGACAAGACTAGAGAACACAATTGCTGGGCACAGCCTGACCCCGCAGCCTGTGGTTTCCTAACGTGTCAGGCTTGGCAACTGGCCTCCGATGACCAACCCTTCTAAAGTATCCCAAAGTGTCACCTTCTAGCCACTACTACCACATACTACCACAGCTATTCAAAAGAAGTCAAAATTAACACACAAGGACCACAAGGTAGAGGAGGGAAGACAGGGGTCTTGTTGATCTTGTTTTAAATAGGCTTGGTTGCAAACTCTAGCTGTCAGTAGGGCCCTTTTCCAAAATGCAAATCTAGTAAGGTCCTGCAAGGACCTCATAGAAATGCAGATGGATTTCTTGGTCTTTACAAAAACGCCTGGTGGGGAGTGTTCAGCCCAAATTCACTCAATCTGTTCCTGCTTCTGCCAGTCATTTCTAGCCTTCGGTGAGAAACACTGTGCTGTTGTTCAGCTCCCGGCATGGCAGTGGGAACAGCACTTAGGTAAGTGTGGTGGCCACTCTACTGGCATTCATGTTCTCAAGATGAATTCCCAGAGATGCAGGAACCTGCACAGATGATTGGCTTTCGGAAAAAGCAGCTGAGCTACAGAACTCTGTAAGGCAATATGTGAACGGGTTGTGAAAAAATGTTAGATATTTGGTTGGTGTCTTCCCCATGCACGAGCATTCTTCTCTAACCAGAAAGAGGAACTGGCCAGGATTCTGTTTCTTGTCTGTCTGTGGAACTCTGATCTGGAAAAGGAGCCACTTCTAAGGAAATATGTCACAAAGGGAACTTGCAAAGGTAATTGCCAGTGGGATTCTAAACTAGGTAAACCTTCAGAGAATGGCCCTTGCAGCCAAGTAGAGAGTAGTGACCAGCAGTTATGACCAAGGTTGTGAAAAGAATGGGGAGAAATGCTAGATGAGAAATGCTAGAGGAGACTTCCTCCCTGTTCTGTAGTGCAGTGAGCCTTCAAAGGGAATGAGTGCAGAAATAGTTATGAATATGAACTTTGGAGTGCACTGTGTATAAAAGAACACCAAGAGATGGCTGGGTAGGTGGCTCCCAAGTAAAGGAGAAGTCTGGAAATGAAGCAGGTGGTATCTTCATTAAGATACATTAAGTCGGCATTAAGAATTTCCTTACCAAGAGTAATACCTGATGCGACGTCTTTCCCTCTGAGCTATTTCACAGCCTCGAAGGATCAGAGGAACTCTGGGGACTCACAGTTGCCAAATGTATTGGACAGTATCCCCCCAAAATTCATGTCCTTCCCAGAACTGCTGAAAGTGATCTTATCTGGAAATAGGGTCCTTGCAGTTATAACTAGTTAAGACAAGGTCATACCGGAGTTGGGTGGGCCCTTAATCCAATATGACTAATGTCCTTATAAGAAGATGTGAAGAGACGCAAAACAAACAGAAGGCCACATGATGACAGAGGAAGAGACTGGGGTGATAATTCTACAAGCCACAGGATGCCAAGAACTGCCAGAAGCTAAGAAAAAGGCACAGAACAGAGTCTCTACTAGTATCTTCAGAGAGACAGAGAGAGAGCTCAGCCTCCCTGACACCTTGATTTCAGACTTTTAGCCTCTATAACTTTAAGAACAGAGATAAAAATGACAGACTTCTCATCAAGCCATTGAGGGTAGAGGTCAATAGAATATCTCTAAAGTGCAAAAAAAAAAAAAATGCTGCCAAATAGAATTAGATTTTGAAAGTGAAATTTTTTCAAAAAATGGAGATACTTTTTCTGACAATAGAAGCCAAAAGAATATATCATCAGTACACCTATATTATATGAAATGTTAAAAAAAAGTTCAAATAGAAGGAAAATAGTTCTAATGGAAATTTATCTACACAAAGAATACAAGAAAGAATATGCAGATAAATACAAAACTTTTTAAGAAATTTCTTTAAAACATACTTAACTGCTTAAAATTTAAAAAATAGGATATTAAAGGATTTGTAACATATGTAGATGTAATATGAATGACAACAATAGTACAAAGGACAGAAGGGGGAAACGGAGGTAAACATTGTAAAATTCTTACACTACACATGAAGTGGTAAAACATTATTTAAATGTATAATGTGATAACTGCAAATCCTACAGGAATTACTAAAAAAATAAAGGTATAAGCCAGCAATAGAGATAAAATCATAAAAAATACACAATCCAAAAGAAGGCAAAGAAGGGGGGGGTGGGAGAACAAAGAACAGATGGGACAAATAGAAAATAAATAGCAAGATGGTAGATGTAAAGTCAAGCAAGACCATAAATCATATTAAATGCAAATGGTCTAAACACTCCAGTTAAAAGGCAGAGATTGCAGATTGTTTAAAAAGAAACAAGATCTAACTCTATGCTATTTATGAGAAATCCAATTTATATATAAATACTAAAGACAGAACTGCTAAAAGTAAAAGGTTGGAAAATTATGCCATGCACACATTAATCAAAAGCAAGCTGGACTGGCTATATTAATTTCAGGTACAAGATGGCTTCACAACAAAGAATATGACCAGGGATCAAAAAAAAAAAAAAAAAGGACATTTCATAAATGTTAAGAGTCCAGTTCATTAAGACACATAACAATCCCAAATGTGTATTCTCAAACAATACAAGAAAAAAATGATAGAACTGAAAAGAGAAGTGGACAAAGCCATAATTATTGCTGGAGAGTTCAACATCCAGTAATCATCAGAACGAGCAAACAGAAAGCTGTAAAGATACGGAGGCCTGAACAACACCATCAACCAACTTGACCTAATTGCCATTTACTGAATGCTCCACCCAATAAGAGCAGACTGTATATTCTCTTTAAATGCACAGGAAACATTCACCAAGATAGACCATACAATATTCAAATTCAAAATTACTGAAGTCATACAGAGTGTTCTTTGATTACAGTGGAATTAAACTGGAAATCAGTAAATCCCCAAATATTTCAAAATTAAACAGCATACTTGTAAGTAATCAACAGGTCAAAGAAGAACTCACAAGGGAAATTGTAAAAAATATTTTGAAATGCATGCAAATGAAAACACAACAAAAACTGGTGGTTAGAGGGAAATGTATATCATTCAATGCTTATTTAGAAAATGAGAAAGGTCCACATACCAGAGTGATGAGAGGACTTGTAACTTGGGCATTCAGAATAATCGTATTTTGTAGATTTGTAGGCAAAGTCTCAATGCCATGGGAAGTATGACTTCTTTCTTCCACCTCATCTCCCTAAAAACAACTCAGGCTCATTGCAAATATGGGCATTATGAAACAAAGATAACCTTGCTGTGTCACCTCCACAAAGAGGGCTGTAAATGAAATCAGTGGCTCTCAAACTTTAAGGGGCCTGCAAATCACATAGGGGTCTTATGAAAAGTGAGATTCTGAATCAAAAGATACGGGGTTGGGACTGAGAAGATGCATTTCTAACAAACTCCTTAGTGAGGCAAACCACACTTTCAGTAACAGGAAACAAGAACCATCTTCCCCAAATACATAAGCTCATTTTAATCAGGAACTATTTCTCCCAGCAAATCTGAGTTTTTACCTTCTCTTCTGTACTCTTCCTCTTTGGAGGAAAATGCCAAGAAAAGGCCAGTGGGTGATTAGGGCAAAATCACTTGAAATATGGATGAGACAGAGCTTGCCAGTGAGCGTTTGATCAATTAAGTAGCAGGTGCATGACTGAGGTCAAGACTGGCTTAATAACCATTACTTAAAATGTTCTGAAACCTTTCATTTAATTACTTTGGACTCAGACCAGTATTTTTTTTTTTAAACAACAGCAGTGCTCTTACCATATATAAAGCAAAATCTTAAAAATGAAGCAAGTTCTGTGCTTAATATTACCTGTGTCTGCAGTGTGATAGACTGACTCCTGGCTGAACCTGTTTCTTGATCCTCTGAGCTGTAGGTGTAGGTGTTTATTATGCCCAGCGGACAATACTCTGGCACTACCATGGCCCTACAGAGGATGTTAATCAGTAAAGAAGAAAACCCAAAGGGCAAGAGGAAAGGGGAAAAACCATGTGAGTAAGGCTTCATGTAGCTATCCTGTGAATCCATCTAAACTATAACCCATAGCTCTCAAAGGATGATTGTATTCAGAACCATAAACATATTCTGCACTTTGGGGAGGCAGAGACTTTTGCCCAGCTGCATCTTCCTCATCTCCACATTGCCAACTGTCAACTGGAAAAGCTCAATGATCAAACACTAAAAGCACCTTCTTGAAGTTACCGCTTCCTGACGTTAAAAATTACATAGTATTAACATCACCCCCTCTGGAAAAAGAGAAAACTATCTTACAGTCCATAAGAACACCATGCACATTTAGAACAGGAGATAGTTCTACTTAGACATTCATTTCTAGGACATAAAGACTTTACATGGACATTCCAATAATTCATCAAGCAGAACAGGTGGAAAACAGCCTGGAATTTAAAGTTTAAGTAACTCACATTGAAAGTAATTCACCTAGGTTCTATACAGCTCTAACAGAAGCCAGAAAATGATGGCCCATGAGCCAGCCATCTCGTTTGGTAAATATAGTTGAACTGAATACAGCCACTCTCATGTGTTGAACTACTGCAGCAGAGCGGGGCAGGGGTGACAAAGACCATGTCCTCAGAGCCAAAAATATTTACTATCTGGTTCTTTCAGAAAAAGTTTTCCAACCCCCGCTCTACAAGAATTAGCAAGGATCAAGAATTTTTAAGGAGGTGGAAAAACTATTATACAGAGGAGACATCTTTGACTAGGACAATACAAAGTTTACATGAAGTGTCTTTGTGAAGTAGTGAGTTTCCCGTTACTGGAAAGGTTTAAGTCACTCTTAGAGGATGCTCGCCATCTCAGAACTGTGGTAAAGGGCTGCATGCACCATTCAAATGGTTTCTTAGATCACTTCTGAGATTTTGCATCGTTTTATGCTATCATTGCACAGAAGTCCACGTCCACATTAACTTCTTGAAAAATAGTCTCACTTGACTCACAAAGAAAAACATCTTACATTATACCTAAGAGAATCTAAAGAAAACATGCATCCTGCAAAGGAGAGCCCTGGGTATCTTCTGGTGGCCAGTTTGTCTGTAATAGGCCCACAGAAGTGACTCTGCTGGGCAGAAGCCATGTCTAATTCTGTGGCCATTATAGCTCTTAACATGCTGTGATTGCCCCACAGAGATTTGTAAATATAATTTAATGATGTCTCTGTGTAATCCAGATTGCCAAATCTTTCCGCAATCTTACTCTTGGGCAGAGAATGTATGTGTCAACACAATTACATACTTTGAAATATCTGCTGCACTGTCAGGATCTCTTAGAACAACAGTGAGTACTGTTTCCTAGAAATCCAGGTGGGTGGGCTAATGGAGAAATAAGGTAAGGCTTAAAAAGTCAAAGATTCATCATTGTTTTTCATTTCTTAACCAAATTGCTTTCATAATATAGCAAATTAAGAGGGTTCTTTAAGTTTCCAAATTAACGAGTTTGACATGTCTACTACATTTTAGTTAGGGAGCCCCAGGAGATTGATCTGGGCTCCATTCCTCTGCCAGAGGAACACACTTTGCAATTCCCAAGCCAATTCTTTGACCAATTTGGCAGCATGATTAGCTGGGCTTGCAGGTAGTAGAGCGAGCCCTCTCAGCAAAACATTCATTTTTATGGTGTTGGCTTTCACCTAAATATCAGCGGGAGGCAATACCACTTGGTTAAGTCCGCCTTTAAGCTACATCAAAGGCACGGAGCTTAATGTGGCTGAGAGTGCAGAGGAATCTAACAACATTCAAGGCTTTAGGTTGTAGGCAAGGACAAGCAGGTTGAACATTTTAGCTCTGGCTCTAAGTTAAGAGTAAATTACGCAGCATCCTGAGATGGATCCATCCACCATCCTATTTGATGCAGTTAGAGAAGACATGCAAGGTAGAGAGAATTAGAGCTTAGACATGGCAGAACTGGGGGCAGGAGTTGAGTAAGGAGGTTACCTGACGTTTAACCTCAACTTGTTTGATGACCACAGAAACCAGATTTACAAGAAAGTAAATAGCAGCCAGGTTATTGAAAAGCTTACCATTTGTTAAGTTTCTCTTTGCAATAAAGAATGTTCATTTTGTTTTTAATAAATAGAGAATAGGGGCCCCTGGGTGGCTCAGTTGGTTAAGCGCCAGAGTCTTGGTTTCAGCTCAGGTCATGGTCTCCTGGTATTGGGACCAAGCCCTGCGTTGGGCTCCATGTTCAGTGTGGAGTCTGCTGGAGATTCTCTCTCCCTCTCCCTGCCCCTCCCCCATTGCGTTTTCTCTTTCTTCAAAAAGAAGAGTTTTTTTTTTTTTTTAATTTCAAGTTCCAGAACCACCTGGGAAAATCTCAAGACACACCTAGGCCCCTATATTTATACAGTTCACTTAGTTAAGCAGCAAATAGGCAGATAGAACACAAGTAAACCACCCAATAAAAATTAAATGTTATTGCAAAAGTCATTGTGGGGAATCTCAAGCTAAATCACCATCTTGTACGATGTCAAAAACTTCCAAGAAAAATATGTGCACAACTTTGTTTCAGAATCCCTCTGCTTCCTCATCCTGTCTTTAACATTTCCTAATTGATATACCCCAAATATGTTTCTGTCAGAATACCAGAAGTCCTGTGTGTCTACGCATCAGCCTCTCCCTTCTCAGCAACGTGCTACTGCTGGAAGAACGTGGCCTATTTTAGAATCCTTGGCACGTGGCAAGGCAGCCACCACACAATTGAGACTCCGGTGTTTAAGTGGATGGATATACAGGTGGCACGGAGAGTAGGAAAAATGCCCTCAACATACATGGTATCGACACATTCGCCTCCCCGTCTATCACGCATCCTGGCCCATTACCATGATTTGTGCTTTTCCTTCTGCTAGTGCACCACCCCTTGTCTCTTTAAATCCACCCCACCCTGTGAGGCACTGCTGCTCAAAGTCTGGTCCATGAACCCCTTGACTAAAAATAATTTAGGATGCTTCTTAACACGCAGATTCCTTGGTCCCACAGCAGACACAGTAAATCAAAACCTCTAGGAGGGAAGCCCAGGATTGTGCATTTTAAGTAAGTTCCTCAAATGATCCTGATGCCCATTATCCACCTGCCACACTTAAAGTTTAGTATCAAGTCAAACTTGCCTTCAGAGTTAATCAACCAGGAGGCAATGTCCCATTGTCCCATCTGCCCTGAGGACAGTGTGTGACACATAACCACTTGGCAGAAGACTCCAGCCTTACACTCATAGTGACATAACAGGGTGTCGGCCATTTCTTTAGAGAGGAGTCCCAAAGGCATGGCCACAGAATAGGTGTGGGACCTACGGTCTCCCATGACAAGAGGCAATGGTTTCCTGGACAATTTATTATTGATCTTGAGCAGTAATTTGTTTCTCCCTAGTTCTTAAAAAGAGACCTGAGACAGTTTACAGAAAAACGATTTTACAGAATAAACATTAAGCAGCTATGGAAATAGGAATAAAAGGGCAAAATGGCAAGACAATGAGATTCATATAGGAAAATAAATACCATAAAATAAATAGAAGCAGTTCTGAGTTTCCTAGTGACCAAAGAATATGAAAACATGATCATTTATAATACTTCTATATTCATAAAACACAAGTCAGGGGGGAAAAAAACCCTGAATTTCCCTGGTATTGGCAATCTGGCCTAAGCACAGCTTCATGCTCTGAAAAGCATATCAATAACATGAGACCCCTATGCCCACTGCTCCCCAGTGGGGGTACAGTGCCTCATCTGTGGTTGCCTCTGGTACGTGAAACACACAGTAGGCAATGAGTATCTACAGGAAAGTTATAAGCTCTTGTTACACAGAAGGACAGAAAACCAGTGGCATCTATGTGGGAATTCAACGTGGTGATACTAGAGACCTCTCCTATTTTTAATAGGATTCCTGATTTGGCTCAATGAAAAAAAAAGTGGGAAATCCCTACCTCAACAGGCTCATCCTCTGGATACCAGCCTTAGGGCATCATGATAACACAGTAGCATACTGCAATCTTAGGGACCAGGACCATCACTGGGTGCAAGAAAATGATAAGACTATGGAAATTATGAGACTGCGGAATTTCAAAATTACAGGCCTATGGAACTGGAACATTCCTCAGTACGTGCTGATTATTTGGACATCAACAGGGATCTTAATCATTCGGCTTGGGTAGGCTTAATAATGGCAAACATCTCCACCCACTCAGAAGGTGGCTGTAGGCACTGAGCTAATTCACAGGGTATTTGTGGTCCCCATAATTGGTATAAACCCCCAAATGTCCTGCTTTATTTTAAATGCACTGGCATAGTGCTTTAGCTTTATAAATTTCTCTCAAACATTATTTCAAGTTCCAGAGAGTACATCATGTATATGCTCATTCCAGAAGAATATTTACTGCCTGAAGTTTCCCAGGGTTGTTTTATTTTATTTTTTTTATGGTTTCCTACCCTTAACATAAGAGGATGTGTTAAGTTGTATGACAGGCAAAGAACATAAAGATTTTTTTTATAATGGTCCCTTATTGCAAACTAATCCAATATCTTATAACTGAGCACTTAAAACGTACCAAGCACTGTGCTAAGCTTGTTACACGTAGCATCTCAATGAATCCTCACAACCACCCTAAGAACTAAATGCAGTTATTATGCCCTGTTTTTACAGGTGACTACTGGAGCACAGAGAAGGCACTGACCTAATGCTGCCCCACTAAGGGATAAAGCCCGCATCACAAATGCAGGCAGTGTACCTCTGGCAACCCTTGGTACAACCCCCTCCAGAAGACCACCAGCCAGTCACCAACGGAAGGGATTTCCAAGGGAACAAGAATGGTATCAAAGCCCTCTATACAAATAACGCCATATTCATTTTTTATTGTTGCCTTAACAAATTACCACAAACTTAGCAGCTTAAAACCACCACAGTTCCACATGTCACAAGTCCGACATGGGTCTCACTGGGCTCAAACCAAAGTGTCCGCAAAAGTGCTTTCCTTGCTGGAAGCTCTAGGGGAGAATCTGTTTCTTTGCTCATTCGAGTTGGCAGACTTCAGTTCCTTGCAGTCGGAGAACTGGTGTCCCCATTTCCTTACTGGCTGTCGGCTGAGGGCCCAGGCCACTGCAGCCCTTGGCCTGAGTCTCCTTCCCCCATTTTCAGAGCCACCAACAGTGGGATGAGTCCCTCCCACGCTCTGAATCTGCTTCTTCCACTACATCTCTCTGCCTCTGCTGCCTTCCTCTTTGGTTTTTAAGGGTCCCTGTGACTAATCATCCAGGACAATCTCCCTAGTTGCAGGTCAGCTATTCAGGAATCTTCATTCCTTTCTGCCGTGTAAGGTAACAACACATCCATAGGCTAACACCAAGGGGCAAATGCTATGGGGGCCAGAGTCCCACCTACCACAAATACCAACACTGGCTGTGGTCACATCTCTTACCATCTCTCCTACACATGGTTGTCCTGGGTTTTGTGTATGGAGGTAATGACGTTTTGTGAATTGGGCACTGTGAATAAAAATTCTTAGGAGTAGGTCCTCATGTGATGAATTAGGGAAGTAGAAAGAAGAAGAGCATGTCACCTACTTGAATTGACACTGGCTAATTCCCAGCCCCAGAAGAGGACACCTCTCTTTCACGCTATCTGTTACAGGTTGGGGTGGCGGGGGTGGGGGGGGGGGTTGGCCAACAGAATGGAGACAAACCAGGTAGGAAATCAAGCTGAATTTCAATCTGGTCAGTCCAGTTGGGCTGAGCAGCCATGAACAAGGCTTAGTTCATTACTCCCCAGTCTCCTCTTGAGCCAATTAGTTTCAAAAATGGAAACATTCTCTGCAGCTTGACCACAATTCTAAGCTCACAAACTGCTGTTTTTAATTGTAAGAAGAAATGAGGGAAAGAGTTCCAGGAAGACCAGGTTAAGTCTATTTAAATGTCTATTTAAATCACCACATTTCAGATTTTAGTTACTGGAAGTAGCACTTTTTCCACAAGTTATAAACTCTTAGGTGCTATTCATGAATTTGTCACCTAATTTCCCCTCTTTATTAAACATTCTAAACTTAACTGAAGGAAGGAAAAAATGCAAAATACTTTTAAAATTTCAAAAAGCCCCTCAGATGCTGCAGATACAGATTAAATGGGAGGGTCCACCCAGACAACTGCAAAAATGTCCTAGCTGGTCTCCCCATTTCCAGCCTCTTCCACACTGCTACCAGAAATATCTTCCTAAGCACACAGCCTTACTGAAAATTTGTAAATAGCTCCTTACTGCTTACAGAATGAAGTCCAAACTCCTCAGAATTGCTTCAATATTCCTCAGGGTCTGGTCTAAGCCTACTTTTTCAACCTCCTCCCCCCACTGAGTCCCATACCACTTCCAGGCCCACTTGCCCTAGGATCCAGCACCTCAGACCTCACTACACCTAATGACCTACCACCATTCCCCTCATAGCTTCCTCAGGCAGGAAACCCCGTGCCTTCCACATCCACCAGCAGAAAGCCAACTCTTCTTTCTACACTTAGCCTGAATGTCATGTCCCCTCATAAATTAATCACATCCTCCTTGGTACACCCATACTATTCTGCTTATTAGCTCTCTCCTAGACACCACCATATTCTGTTTGGAGTAGAGTCGGTGCTTAGACTGGTACCTTGAAAGAGCTCCATAAACATACCGGACAACCAAACTAAATCTGTCACTTCTACACTGAAGACACTCCCTGGGTTTAAGGAACTCTTTCATCAGAGTAGGTTACCCAGTGCCTCAGCTTCCATTTGTTCAGAGGCACACTGTCACTGTATCTTCCAGAATTTAAAAGGATATGACAATAGAACCTATATACTTTTGCCTTCATGTGCTATATGGGATCATTTTATAAGTAGATCTGTTTTGCATTCTGTGGGGGGGTATATAGTCACTGTAAAAGCTTTCAATTTTTCTGTTCAAACTTTTTCGCAAAATGTTGGCAAAAATTAAAAGATGAACGGCAACTTGGAATCTGCTTCCTCAAAAAAGGTGTAGAATCACATCAAAATATTTGCTGAAATCAACATGGAGGAGGCCAAGAATTCATTGTGGAACTGTAAATGAAAAGCACTTAGGTAAGAGTTTGGTAAAACATGCTTGCTGCCTGGTAGGAAAAAGCACGTATTGTAGTTGACCTTAGAGAATCGTGGAAATAAATCCCTCATGCCGGCAAAATGTTCTGGTGACATCTTTTATTTTTGTAGTGTTAACAGGGCTATCCCAGTTGTCTCTGTGGTTTTAGTGATGCAAGGTGGCACTTCAGGAGAAGTTTCACTTCTGAGTTCGGCTTCCTATGAGCCAGGCCCCAGGCACCAGAAGAGTCATGAAAATATAACACCCAATGAGACAGATCAAGTGCATGAGAATGAGCTAGCATTTCTACTGTCCTGAAAACACAGGTGGGAAAAAAAGTCAAAGGGATGACCATTTGCTTCAGAGAAGAGTGTCTCATGTCATCCCACACTGAGAGGGCACAAGTTAGATGATGTACTGCAAACGCAAGATGAATTGTGACTCCCACAAGAGCTGGTCAAATGGGAAAAAAAGTGAGAGAGAGGACAGATATTACAAGAGCCAAGATACCTTAACCTTGTAAGTCCTGAATAATGCAGCATTACACGCTATTACTTATTCCTAAACAGAGCCAAAAAAAAACCCCAGTCAAGATATGGCAACAATCTAAGTATCCGCGGACAGATGAATGGTAAAAGGAATGTGGAGTAGGCAGTAGGGTATTATTCAGCCTTAAAAAAGGAAACCCTGGCACACCATAGATGAACCTGGAGGACATTATGCTAAGTGAAAGAAGTCAGACACAGAAAGACAAATACTATACACTACTACTCATATATAGAATCTAAAATAGTCAGACTCAGGTGGGGGGATAGGGTCATCGGGTGATAAGCACTGGGTGTTATAAGCAACTGATAATTTATTGAACACTACACCTGAGACTAATGATGCACTTACTCTAAGTTGGCTAATTGAGTTTAAATTAAAAAAATAAATTAAATAGTCAAACTCAAGCCAAGAGTAGAGTGGTGGTTGCAGGGGCTGGGGGTGGGGGTGGGGGTGGGGGTGGGGGCAGGGAAACGGGACAATGGTCAAAGGGTACAGTTTGTTACGCATGGTGAGTTCTAGAGATTAGTGGACAGCATGGTGACTGTAGTTAATACTGCGCTGTATACTTAAAATGTGCTAGAAGGGCAGATCTCAAGTGTTCTCACCCCCATCCCCCCCCCAAACACACAGAAAATGGTCACTCTAGAACATGATGGATATGTTGATTAGCTTGATTTCACGTTTTCTTATTTCACAATTACTTATGTCAAGTCACCATGATGCACGCCTTTAAATATATACAATCTCTATTTGTCAATACTACTCAATAAAGCTGAAAAAAAAAAATAAAAACTGCCTAATTGGGTGGGAGTCAGGTAAAGGGAGTCTACTGTATAATACCTTCCTCTACATTGATACATATCTTAAAATGATAAAATACACAAGCTCATCACTTACAAATAGGAACCTGAAGTTATTTCATATTCCTCTTGGCTACACACTTGCAGTTCATCAGATAAAACCTGGAGAACTGGATCTGCTACTTTTATGACCTGTATCAACTCTGTCTCTCTCCCTCGGGCTAATATATCTCTTCTCATCCTAAGGCTAATATATATCCTGGAAATGAAAGTGTTTATGTCTTGCATACTCCGGTAGGGAGAGCAAAATTTAAGTGGGATGAGGGGGGGGAAATATTTTCTGTTCCAGGACCCACCTGTCTCATTACACATAATTTAAGTACTGAAGAGCTGTTTAATTTTAAACAACTTTTATAACAGTCTATAAGAAAGAGAAACATCACATCTTGTATGTGCTGACTCTAATTTGACATTTTTTCCAACCTTATTTGGACATACTTGTGCCCACTTAGGCAGTCTCTCTGGATCGGCTGCTCAGAGTTGAATTCTGCCTGATTCATTTCACCAATGTTCTGGAAATACAGTGAGGCAATAATGCACGTCTGTTCGGGCAACGAACCAAGAGACCACCTTCCCCCGGCCAGACCTCTCTAGTCCTGGGCAGGGGTATCTCAACCCTGCCCATGGCTTTGATCTGTCTTTGGGTTTTAAATGCTCCCTGTTGCCTCCTGGGGAGCTAAGTGAGTTTGCTTCAATAGACATTATGTCACCCCCTCAGCCCTTACGTAAACAGAGTGTCTAACACCTTCGCGATGTAAGCCGAGCCATCGAGCCTAAAGTACAGGCTGACAAGATAAGTATTTTGCATTGGCACCTGCGGGAATCGTGCCTCCTTGCATGCAAGCATTTCTGCATGGCACAACCAGAAAATTTAATTTAGACTTAGCAGCAATTCTGACTCCTATTAATACTTATTAAAGTCATAAGGACACCAGATAGAGGAAAAAGAATATTTCTTCTTCCTGAAGGCTTTTTTTTTTCTTCTGAACCCCCCAGAAAGTCACAGAACATAAACCCTGAAAGGAGAAGGCAAGGTAAGGTCCCTTTTTAGAACCACTTTTGTGAATAGAAAAGTTAAAGAGTGTTTCTCATATCTGCACAGCGTTTCACAGTTTATAATTCTCTCACTCAAAGGTTTGATGTTATTAGTGATGAGAGAAAGAAAGAAGACATGCATACACCAATTTTATTTTGGACAAACTGACCTTCATTCCCCCAGTGAGCACTTACTCAGGATCAACGAAGGTTAAGGCACCACCTTAGGTACTTAGGGGTGGGAGGTGTCAAGACGAATAAAATATTACCCGACAAAGAATCAGAGAAGTTGGTGCTGAAGGTGATTTGCCCAAATCTGAGCCAACACTGGAATCCAAGGTTCCCAAATCCTTCCTATGAGCCACACGGAGTTCATCTGCAAACACATATCTGACGTTAGCAAGCTGCTCTGTGGCACTCGGCATTAAGGCAAAGCTCCGAACATTCTTCCAAAGAGTCATGCATAGCATGTGGGTCAGCTGATGTCAGAAAGGCTACCATGAGATGGCATTCGAACCGGGGTTTGGAGGACAGAACTGAGAATGGGGAAATGGGCAGCTGTACAATATAAACGTTAAAAATCCGGAGAAAAAGGCCAGGAGGGGTAGGAGGAAATTGCTCAGCAGTTGGTTAGCTGAAGGATAGCACACAGAGATGAGCGCAGGAGGTAAAGCTGGACGACCGGGTGGGAATCAGAGTGGCATTGGGGCTTCATTCAGTCTGCTGTGAGGATCCAGGGACTGGGAGGGAAGAGGGAGAACAGAAAGACAAGCTACGGAAGGACGAGCCGGCAGAGATGCAAGGGTGGGTTAGCCACAGGAGACAGCACAGAGGTCTAGGCCAACCTCACAGTGACCTGGCGCAGGGAACTTGGGGAAGGAGTGGAGAAACCCCGTGGGACTGAGAGATCCCCGAAGCAGAAACAGCGAGCTTGGCGATTGGCTGGATGTGGGAAGAGGGCGGAGATTAGGGCGGCACTGGGGTGCCTAGCTCCCTGGTTCGCAGACCCTTGTAGATTCCCTCACCAAATGCCCCGAGTCAGCCGGTTGGTCCAAGAAGCTGCTCCCTAGAAACAGGCTAGGTCTGGGCGCCTGGGTGGCTCAGTCGGTTAAGCGTCTGCCTTTAGCTCAGGTCATGATCCCAGGGTCCTGGGATCAAGCCCCACATGGGGCTTCCTGCTCAGCGGGGACCCTGCTGCTCCCCTGTTTGGGCAACCGCGCTCTCTCAAATAAATAAAATCTTTTTTAAAAGGAAGGAAGGAAGGAAAAGAAACTCGCTAGGTCTGTGCTGACCCACCGTCAACCTGCGCGCAACAATTACAGAAGTGGAGGCTATTCAGTTTGACAACAACTTGATTATTTCATACCAGTGGAATCTAATAACTAAAGATTGAGGCTTGGTTTTCTATGGATTGGGGCTGTTTTGTTTCATTTTGCTTTTCTAATAACTCATCTTTGGTGGATTTCACAAAAGTATAGGTCCACAAAAATTAAAAACAAAACAAAACCAAAACTGGTTCTTGCGCAAAGACAGCTTGAGAAGCGCGACCCCACACAGTTCTGGAGCCACATCGCGCCTGGACAGCACTCCGAATACACGCACAGGTGCTCAGCACGGACAGACCTCCCCACGGCTGACTTCTGGCCTTCTGACTACACCAGCTGCTGGGCTCCCCATCACCATGGCCTGCCAACCACCAGGCCGCCACGTCTCTGTGGCGGGGCACCTTTAAGCCTGGCACCTGCCTGTCATCGTGCCCTGTGGCCCTTTGTCATCTCCTGAGTCCCAGGCCTGGGCGTGGCTATCTCAGCCCCGTGTGTAGCTCTCGTGTCACATGCCAACCCTTCTCAATCTTTTGCTGCTTTTCACGAAATGTCCCCAAATAAAGCAGCAGTCTACAGGATAGAAAAAGAACCAAGAAGGGAGCAAGCAGCATTACAGAAAGGAGAGAATTTTTTCACCTTTTGGCTGTACAGTCCTTTCAGGGGAAGAAAAAAAAAAAGGTCTCAAAGTGACAAAGTCTTGTGGAGAGCAAGATGAAGACCTGGGACAGCAGAGTGATGCGGACAGAAGTCAAAGGGAAAGGAGAAAGTGGGTGGAAAGACAAGAGAAGCTTCCCCTGGTCTGGAGTTAGGACATGGTCAGGTAACTTCATGAAGCTGTTCCATCATGTGACCAGCGCTATTAGGAACATCAATACGACTCCCAATAATTTTCTCCAAATTCACCCCTATCTTACTATCTGAGTTTGCAGCTATAAAAGTCTCAGTTTTTGCCTTGAGATAATAGAATAATAAGTGACATCGATCATTCTTCCAGGCAAAGGCCATAAAGAAATACAATACTTAGGTTTTCTTGCAAAAAAAAAAAATGCAGTTTCTACTTAAGCTTACAGAACATTTGGAGAAGGATGAGCATAGGGGGAAAAGTTGGGGGTAAATTGGAGTCTACTTTCATAAATTTCTTGGACTTGTGCCCTACCTAAATTGCCAGAATTTAAAACAGAAACACAGGAAAGCATCTTTGTGATGTTTTCCAGAAGGATCAGATCTTTTAAACTTGAGTATTTAGAAACAAGATGTCAATAGGATCACTAACAACCCAAAAGTACCCCTACATGCTCGATCTCAAAATTAGGAAAGAGAACTTACCTATTTTTACTATTATCTCCTAAAATAAATATGGGAGGTGAGATATAGGATAAAAGCCAATCACCAGCTGCAGAGAGCAAGCTTGACCCCGGGAAGGCTTGACCCCACACTCCTTGGTTCCAAGATAACCATTCACAAACATCTTCAGCAAATTCCTTTCTTAAGGATGTTCAAGGCTTGTAAGACCAATGCATGCAAAGCAACATCATCCATGAAAAATGGGAGTTTTCACTGAAGATCCTGTGCGTTAGGATTATTGCATTCCCTGGCAGAGGTAATTGCCCCAAAGAATAGCACAGGATATATGTTCACTATCTCGACCGTGGGGTGGTTTCGTAGGTACAGGTCTATGTTGACGCTCATGAAATTGTACACTTGAAATAAGCAGCTTGTTCTGTCAATTCTCTCTCAAGAAAGCTGTTTCAGAAAATAAAGAGTCAGAGAAACACAACAGGGAACACTCCCAGCATTGGGTTCTGATACTCTAGTTCAGAGTTTCTCTTCGTGCCACTGAATTAAGAGGTTATAGCAATGTATGGTGATTAACATAACGTAATAATAATAAAAAAAGAATGAAGAATAGTAACAACAACAACAACAAAGAGATGATAGCAATCAAGAGTCCTAGCAGGGAAAGCGGAATCCCTGCCAGTGTTTACAATGGAGGGAATTTATTTATTTGAAGATTTATTTATTCATAAGAGACAGAGAGAGAGAGACAGAGGGAGAAGCAGGCTCCTCGCTGAGCAGGGAGCCTGATGCGGGACTCGATCCCAGGACCCTGGGATCACGACCTGAGCCAAAGGCAGACGCTTAACCATCTGAGCCACCCAGGCACCCACAACGGAGGGAATTTAATGCAGGGAACTGGTGGTGTAGACAGCTGAGACAAAGCCAAGCAGCCAAACGGGTTATGTTGAGACAGCCCATGGACCGTCAGCAGCAGCAAGAGGCCACTTCTACCCTCAGGAGGGAGAGCCCCCGGGGCCACCAGTGGCAGGTGGAATCCGGCAGCTCATCCAGAGCGAGCTAGAGTCACAGAAGAGCAAGTAGCCGCTAGAGATGCAGCTGCCTGGGGTCCCAACCCCGCTCCACAAAGATGACCAGGGGAAGGATCAGGAGTGGATCTGGGGGCAGAGGCGCCTGAGGTGGACCTAAAAAGCAGTTACAGAGCAAAAGTAAATAGAAAAAGAAAACTCTCCTAAAGCAAATCAGCAGACTTCTTCACTGCTGGGCTTGTCAGAGCTTTAATATGCTGATTGATTTGTAAGTCTCGGAGGAGGATATAAATGATATTCTCCACGATCATCTTCTGCACAATATTTCGGAAAAGTAGTGTTCCGTGAAACGCTATTTGGAAAATGCTGATCCGGCCAATGTGCTCACATTTTACAAAAAAGGAAAGATATTTTACAAGGAAAGAGACCAAGAAATTCACTTAAGTGGCTTGACCAAGATATCATAAAAAGGGATAGCACTAAGACTAGAGCATAAATTCAAGCTTCCTAAATCTCGATCATGCACTCTTTCCTCGATTCTATATTGAATTGGCCATAAGCACTTGCCAGCACCATCAAGAAAACCAGCAACTCATCCATTCTAGGGGCCAGTGAGTCATTTGGGTGGTATAAAACCACCAGACACCATGGAGATGGCATACAATCTGCTGTGTTAGGTCAATGACTAACCAAAGGCACCAACACTGTGAGAAAAGAACAGATAAGAAAGAGGAAATAAATGCAATGGAGTTGCTAAATTTACTAATGGGAAGAAAAGGGAAAAGCAAAAGAGAAAGAGGGAAACCAACCTCCACTGGGGACGACCTACATCCCTGAAGCTATGCTGGAGTCCACATCTTATAATGAGGACACAAATGTGCACGCGTAACAAGAGGTGTCAAACACCCTCAGTTAAGCAAATGAAATAACCAAGGTGCTGGATTTGTGGGAGCAGTTCCCAAAGCTGATGTTAGGGGATTCCACCCTACACAGACCCCATAATGATGCAACGGCCTGTTCCATGCCCCGCCTGGGAAAAATGCAACTCTCCAAAGGTCTTTAAAGCACCTACGTCCTCTTCACCATTACCTACCCTGAGTCTTAGTCCTACCCTGTGGTATCATTTCACTTAGGGCTTGAGCAAGCTTCTGTCCTATCAGTGGGGTACTTAAACCATAGCACATCCTAAGTCAGAGGTTACTAAAGCTAAATTTCCCAAGCCCATTGATACCACCAGGGTCCCAAGATCTCCCCTCTTTTTGAGAGGTTTCATTACGGGGAGCAGGGGGATTTAGCTAGTATTCAGTGAGAAAATACCCCACTAAAATGGAGAGTTGCAGGAGGAGAGTTGAAGAGAATTTATGAAGCGTCTCACCTGTACAATGCTTATAAAAAAAAATGCCCACAAGTTCCAAAAACACCTCAAATGAATTGTTCGTTCAATAACAATCTTTCAGAGTTATGTTTTCTTATTTACCATTAATCTGTGTAGCCCGATCTCATAGAAAACAGTTCAAAGCAAATAAGCCTAATCTATATATCACTTTACAAGGCCCTCTGGATTTATAGAGTCTCTATTAATTTAGTGTTAATCTGGTCTAAACAGTTTCTCCTGAGGAAATCTTTTAAGGTCCCCTGACCTGCCTCTAGGGCCAGTAAAACACTTTTGTGAGTTTCTCAATCCAAAAGCACACTAAGTTCTAATATGTTTTCAGAAAGGAAGGAAAAATATTTCATCCTTCCCCTAACCACCCCCCAAATTTCAATAATTAACAAGCACAGAATTTGTATAATTCTTGTTCATTCTTCAGGCTTATTTGACTCCCCCAAATCCTGCAGAGCATGGATCAAACAGGGCACAAGCCAGGGAGAAATTTAATCGCTCATATCTCTGCCTAAGGGATTGTCTAGGTACTATGGTGACAGACACCTCAATGAAAGTATGTGGAGGGAAAAAGATTTTTAAACTCCCAGACTTAAAAAAAAAAAAAAGGTGGGGGAGGGATTTCTAATGGATTTGGGGTCAACACAGAAGCACAAAATCAGGTCCACAGAGTCCATCGAAATTACTTATTTATATACCAGTGTGGTAAGACCACAGAAACAAAACATTATTCAACAAAGGCATTTTATTTTTCTCCCCACAAACTCTGCCCATTTTGGGAATTTTCATATTCCCATTGATTTGTTTTTCTGGTTACATGTACAGCTTCTCCACAGAAGAGTTTTAGGGCAGTGAAAGGACTCTGTATGACACTATAATGATGGATTTACGCCCTTATACATCAGTCCAAACCCAGGGAACACAGGACATCAAGAGTGAACCCTACGGTGAACAATGAACTCAGGTGATCAAGGTAGGCTTATCAAGTATAACAAATGTACCACTCAGGTGTGGGATGTTGACAGCAACCGAGGCTATTTCTATGGGGGCAGGGAATACATGGGAAATCTCTGGACCTTCCATTCAATTATGCTATACACTGCTAAAACTGCTCTAAAAAAATGTATTTTTTTGTTTTAATGCACAGCTTCTCTGTTAACTTACTCTGACATGGGAGTGTTCAAATAAAATCTGGAAAAAAACAGTCAAGTAAAACTCTTAGTCCCTAATTCTGTAGTTGACAAAGCTCTATCTTTAGAATATTTAAATGTAACTCATAGATTTGAAAGAGGGGGGAGAAAATAACTGGTCTCGGGGATTTAAGCAAGCCCACTTACAAAAATGTCCCAACCTAATCAGCACATAAAATAGCTCACACCGATGATGTGGTTAGTTCACACTCTGCTGATACACGAATCAGAATTTTTTTTGCCAGCCCATGTTCATGTACAGGAAACCAACAAGACTGTAAACACAGGAACAACAATCAACACACACAGATGGCTAAGGCTGGAAGTCACATTCTGGACAAGGTGAAAAGGGTAAGTGGCAGGAGAGTCATCGTAAGGATCGAGGAAGATATCAAAGTTCAGTGTGTAGAAGGCTCAGGGCTTGGCTCTGCTCTGGAGACACTGTTTTCTGCCTGCAGTCAAGCCACTGCACTCACCCACCCCACCCCCACGAAGCTCTCTGATGATGAGAAAACAATCTGAACATCAAATCAGCAATATGAAGCAAGGACATTTCAGGCCTAGGACAATCCCAACCTATCCAGCAGGATCAGTAATCAAGGGCGTATGCCCAGGAACCTGAAAGTCAGGAAGGCTCTCCCACTCGGAACCAGAACCTCATTCTGCAAAAATGTTTGAAGGGGAGTCTTCTACCCAGTCATCTGGGACTGGGTTAGAGATAACAAGACCATGGGGACCCATCAAGGAATTACCTGATGTCATTTAGATATCATTTCTATTATGGACCCAATCATTTTAATAATGGACATGGGAAGGGCAGGAAGAGACTCAGTGCCTGCAGACATCAGTGGAACAATGCCACTCACAGCAACCTGGTTTTCAACTCACTTTCAGAGCAGAGAACAATTCTTTGGGGTCTGCAGTGCTTTGGCATGCCAAACAAGGGGATATTTATAGATATGCATGGCTTTTTCTTTTCCACAAGCAGAGTTCTAGGAGAGAATGCTACCCACGAAGAGAAAAACCCACAAAATTCCAGATCTGGGCTTCCCCACCTCTCGCCCAGGGCAGTGCTCTTGCATGCTTTTGTAATTTCTCCTTAATTATCCACTCCTGCCTGACCGATGGCCCTACGGCCCTATTCCTCTGGTGCATGAGGATCTCTTGGTGGTCGTCCCTCAGCCTTAAGATAAAACAGCAGTGAAGAGGAAATGGTCCTGAATAAATCAAACAAATTTAACTACAAACATAAGTGACTAGATGATATTCAAAAACCTTTAAAGCTCTAAATTCTATGATCTATAGATAACAAATTTGCCAATAATCCAAACTTCTATTAATGATAGTGAAAGCCCTGCTTTAAAATGGGGTGTCGGTTGCTTGGGCATGTTTCCCCAGATAAAACAATGATATGGAAGGGAGCCATGTCCCCAGCCAGCTCCAGAGTCTAACTTTACACATAGGGGACCGAAATACGATATATTTACAGTGGGGGGGGGGGCGAGGGGAAGAGAACAATTTTTTTTGCTAAAGATTTTATTTACTTGAGAGAGAGATCACAAACGGGCGAGGGGCAGAGGGAGAAGCAGACTCCCCAAGGAGTAGGGAGCCCAATGCGGGGCTCGATTCCAGAACCCTGGGATCATGACCTGAGCCGAAGGCAGACGCTTAACCGACTGAGCCACTCAGGCACCTAAGAACAGTATTACCAAAACACTGGTAACTGAACAAAAAATCCAGTCAACTTCAGTGAACTACAGTTTCTTATTTCTAATGCTTCCAGTGGAAGATGAGCAGGTACAACTGAGTTCTGAGAATTTCTGGCACTCTCAAAAACTTCAGAATGGTGATGGCCCTGGTTCTTTAGTGAGTCTAGTTTTCATGAGAGTGAGAATGGTTTTCCTTCTCTTTGATACAACTGTCACCACTTTCCTATCTTCCAGGTAAGACTGGAGCCATTTTCTGGCTTACCAGCTTCCAGAGGGCAAGAGTTGGAAGGGAGCACGGCCAACCATGGTGTTGGAAAGTAAGCACATTATAAGAGGAGAGAATGCGCTTGAATAAGAGCAGCTGAGCTGTCATGATGAAAACAGAGAAAGGAGGAGGCATCAGGTTTTTTGTGAGGAACACAAGTCTTCAGCTGTGCCCCACACCGGGCCCTGGGTGACACCCTGTGGCCAAGGCAGCCATGTTGCCTGGCACCTGGCTGGGTTGGGCCATGGCCACAAGGAGGGTGGGGACAGAAAGGTTAATGTGTAACAGCTGTCTGCATACATGAGGATTCTCAATTGTTCATCTCTCAGAGAGTCTCTATATTGATTTCTACTCCCCTTACTTGGGTGTTTACGGAAGCTTCTTGTCGGGAACACAATTGTCTGATTAAATTCCCTATTGCCTGCTTTCCTTCCCACTGCTGGACGCGCCAAATATGATGTGACTAAAATTCGAACAGGAGGAGAGAGGGAAAAGGCAAGACAAGGCTCACAATCGAAAAATTAAGAGAAAAGCTGTACTGGTTTCATATTAAGGAAAAAGCGTTCTATGGACTAATTCATTTTCAAATGCAGGACGGGAGGCCGAGAGCGAAAGAGTTACGAAAAATTAGAGAACGCCGGTGAATCATCCAAGAAGTTTTACCCTCTCCGTGCTCCTTTTCTAACTCCGTTCCTTCAAAAGAGAGTGAGGCGGGATGACCGGGCAGTCATCTTCGAGAGTCCGCTGACCACCTTTGACGCCCAGCATGCAGCCACCCACCCCCATATTCAAGGAAAACATGACTTTGAAATCCAACATTTAAAGTCACTCAACTCTGAAAACAGTGAGGACATGCTGAATATTCAAGTGCTGAACGTTGTTGACCTGCTCGCCTCCCCCCAGACACATTTTTTTTTTTTTCTATCAGTAGGAATCCTTCCTCCATGCTAATCAGAGGTAAGCTTTTAAGTAGAGGAACTAAGCATGATTCAGCACATTTAAAAAGGATTTATACCCATTCTTAGAAGGACAACCAGAGGAAACACCATCTGAAGTCTAAACAATGATATCTACTTGCCCTTTGATCTGAGTTTAAGAACACTTTGTACAACTTTTTGTTGTTGAAATACCACTGAATTTCACATTTACTATTTGAAATTTCTTTAGAACATCCACTGCTCCTCTGAACCACACTCTTGCAACCAAATTCTCCAAATTATATTTGCTGTGAGTAGCTTGCCGGCAGGGATTTATTTTCTGCTAACAAAAATCTTCATAAGTACAGGCAGCCTCCATGAAAAATAGTACCACTGATCCTATGTTTATGAGAAAAAGACAGTACAGTGTATCTGGTTACAAATACAAGTAGGGAGTATTCCATTTTTCTTCTAATTTATGTTTCCCAAGGGTAATTTTGTTCAGAAGATTGCCAGGATTTTTAGTACAATAAGTTTCTTGTTACTTGTACTAATACATACTGATTTCCTTCTCTGAGCATATTTTGAGTTTTATTCCCTTTTTACCCTAGCATCTAGAGATCAATACCTCATTAATTCAAAATAAATGAAGTCTGAAATGCAGAGATTTAAAGAAAAATTTTGCACTACTCTCAAATGTGATGCACATTAGAAATATACATATGGGTAACTAATAAAAAAACAGGTATATTAATAAAGCATTATGATATACATTGGATACCATTAACCTCCATGTCCTAAATGTCTTTACTTTAAATGTCTGACTTAACAGAAATCAGGTATGCCATTTCTAAGTGATCAGATCTTCCAGATCAGTGAAATATGAATTTTAAATGAAGGATAGGTCTTTCTCATTAATTCAGTCTTTATTAAGCACCTTCCATGTGCTCAGCATGATATTAAGACTTAGGTTTCAATGGAGGATAAAGGCCTGGTTGCCTTTTGAGGCTGCCACCCAGAGGGGTGACATGTGAATAAGCAAATTTTAAAGAAAAAAATTATACACACACACACACTCTTTGTGATAAGTGCAACCAAGGGAATAAGCAGCATTCCGTGACGGTAAAGAAGTGGGGAGAGGGGAGACAGCACTCTTTGCTACACAGGGGTTAGAGAGGCTTTTCTAAGAAGGTGAATTTTAAGATCTAAAGGATATTTCAGGATACTTCTCCAAGGTCACCAAATTGGCAGTACTGCTTATTAGACTGCCAAGACATTTTTAGCATTAGAAAACAAGAATAAAATGGCATCTGGGGCCCTGATTGAATGCACCCGCTCTGCCAGGCACCCTATGCACCAGCCCGTCAGTGCTAAGGAGGTTAACATCTCCAACCTATTCACCCAGAGAGAGTTTCAAACAGTCAACATCAATGATAGTGAGCTGGTTGAATAACCAGCATTTGGGATATGTGGGAGAAACTTAATTCTGTTGATTCATACTTCCTAATAGCCACTCCAGCTGAGAAGTCTCAGCGTGTTTCAGATGTATTTCATGAGTAAATTATTCTCCCTTCCCAGGGGAGGAAAAAAAAAAAGGTTTACAACTATGTATCACTTTCTCTTATACTTTCAGTTTATTTATCTAACTTACTAGGTGTAAAAGTACTTGAAAACATGTATCTCTCTGCAGGTTCTTTAATGAGTCAGGTAATACAGCCGCTAACCTGCCATGGATGTGGAAATCGGCAGAATTCTCCAACATTCTTATTTAGAGAATCCACATTGCTAAGCAATTACTTTCGTCAAATGAACTGTCCTTAAGCTCAGAGCTATGATAATCAGATTTTATCACATTTTAGCCTCTCGTTCTGAAATCCTCTTTCCTACTGCTAAATGGATTAAGATTAGAGTTGCTGGACTAGCAGGTGGCATGGCTTGTGACTTGGATTCTACTTACCTGAAGGTTTCCCCCCAACTGACCCCGTGGAGTCCAGGGCTGGACCTACAGACAGTGACAACTCATAGTCAGAAAGCCCCGTGCTATGACAGGAGGGGCCTGGGGCAGAGTTTCCTACCCAGGAATCTCTTCCAGTTCCACATCAGCCTGTCCCAGACCCGAGAGGACACTCCTGTTGAATTCTCTTGGAAATTTTTCGGTGTTGTTTTTTGGACCTTGAAGTTTCCCTTATGAGAAATGTAAGTTAAATCATCCCCTTAGCAGGATTAGCTGACAACCAGCTTCAAGCAGTGTGACTCAGAACCACTGTGTACCTGTAGACCAAGAAAGGTCACACAAGCAAGGAACGAGGAGAATTTAGAGGTCATTAAACACAGTAAATGTCACCATCCTTTACAAACTTAGCCTGAAGCCAACCCTAACAATTTCAAATATCACTTCAGGCAGTGGTTCCCAAACACTGGATTCACATGAAGAATCTTAATTTAAAACTATGGACACCTGGCTTCCAGCCCACACATTCTGATTTCATTGATACAAGGTACCACCTCAGCATCTGGGTTTTTAAAAGCCCCCGGGTGATTCTAATGTGCAGCAACATTCCAGAGCCACTAACATAAAGCATTGCTCTTGATCTCTCACTGGAATGATCTGATTTCCTTCAGACATCAGGATCACGTCAGTGTTTCTTGACCATGGTGGCATATTAGAAAAACCAAAGACACTTTAAAAAAAAAAAAAAGATGCCAGAGCCCACCCTCAAAGACTCTGACTTAACTGCTCTGGGGAGCAGCCCCAGCATCCCTTAGTTCTTCAAGTGTCCGCAGGTGATGCTAATGGACAGCCAAGGTTAGAACTGTGGTCTAAGCCCAGGCACAGTTCTCTGGAGACTGTGAATGATTCTCCATGAAAGAGCCAGAAGTACCATTCATCCTCCACTTTGTCCAGGTTGGGACCACCCCAAGAGGCAAGGTAACATCTCCCCAAGGCTGTCGGGAAACGGGGGGGGGGGGTGGCAAGAGGTGAAATTCTAAGCAAGAAGCAGCACCGAACTTAGAATAAGAGCGCTGGCCCTCCCCTGCAAACTTTATTGACGGCAATGAGAGTCCTTAGAATATTTCCTGGAGGTGCCTCAACCTTGGATTTGGTTCCAATAAATGGTGAAAATTCTTATCCAATCAGAACTCCTGGCCCTGCAAGCAGCAAGATTGGCAGGCCTTGAGCCTCCACTCCCTGTAAGATTCTGTTTCATGAATTTCCCAGGAGGATTTCTGCACCAGTTGGATGCCAATCTGACCTCCCTCTTGGGTCCCCACTCCTTCCTTCCCCCAAAACCCAGCAGAGAATCATCTCATAGATACAGTTGTAAAGAACTCGCTGAACTATTTTACATGGTAATCATTCAAGTAAATAATGTCCAATGCAGACACTTTTGACGTGGCTTTGACAAGTGTCTGGTAACCCGCTTTGGGGCCTGGGCAGGGCCACGCGTCTCACACGGGAAAGGAAGTCCGCGGAGACCCACCCCTGGCGTGGCTACGGCGCCCCCATTTCTCCCCGCGGAGAACGTGTCCCCTACAACCCTTTGTCTACGCTAAGCTGAGTCAGTTTATGAATGAAGAGTAGCACAAATCAGAGGCACTGATCCTGAAAAAAAGTCTTCCTTACACCGTTCTCATTTACAGATGAGAAAACTCCGGGGTGGGGGGGGGGGGGCCGGGAGGGAAGGCTATGTGACTCCGTCCGGGTTTGCCACAGAACATTTGTGGCGGAGCCCGATTTAGCCGCCCTTGAATTTCCATTCTGTTGCCTGGCAACCAGTTCAGACCAGCTCAGCGCCCAACCCCGGCCCCTAACCCGCACCCTTTCTCTGCCCGTACGGCTCGGGGCAGCAGTGATCAGAAGTTCAGCCTTTGGGGGCACCCGCCAAAGGCATGTGAACTAGGATCCCGGGTGGGTTACCCCAACTGGGCTGGGGATCCGGTCCCAAACCCGCGCGAACCCCGTCTGGCATGCCTTCCGAGGTCCTTTTGGCACCTTCCTCTGCAACCCTCCTCCCCCAACTCCGTGGATACCACTTAACACAATCACGTCAAGTTTCCAAAGTTCTCCGTTGCTATCAGATTCCCTGAAAGTCCCAGTGGAGAAACTGGCACTCAGAGCTTTAAGGATGCAAAAGAAGTGAGGAGGGGAAAGAGTGTTGAAGAGCCTTCTCCTTCCCTGCTGGCTACACTCGGGCGGGACTTTTCTGCTAAAGCCGAGTTAACCTGGCCCCGGCATTACTGGAAAAAGCGCGGAGTACGCTCGGATGCCGCAGTCCGAGAGTCCCACGCCCCGGCGCGCCCCAGCCCGCCCGCCGCCTCCCGCAGCCCCAGCGCGCCGCCCGGCCCGGCCCGCCGCGCGGGGAAGCGCACGAGCAGCCCACCGCGGCGCAGGTGGCGGGAGCGGAGCCCGCGGGCCCTCGCGTCCCCACCGCCCCAGCCGGGCCCCACGTGCCAGGGGCCCCTCCACCCTCTCGCCTCCCTCCCTGGGCTCGGGAGACCGTTAGGGGGAGAGTGTATTCGTGGTTAGGCTACCCCAGATCCTTACCCAGGTTCACAAAGCTCATGACCATGTCCGCGTCGTTGAGGAAGGCGCTGTCCTGCGCGCTGGTCAGTGGGGACGCGCCACCGCCGGGTCCCGCGGCCAGGAGGCTCTTGCTGTTGACCCGGGGCGCCGCGCCGGGGGGCGGCTGCCGGGGCTGGGACGAGCCGACCCCTCCGCGGGGCCCGTGCTGCCGCCTCTCCTCATCCGACGCCCAGTCCTCGTCGTCGTCGGCGGCCAGGGCGTTGTACAGATCCAGCATGAAGAGGGGCGCAGATTTTAGCCGCCCGGGAGGGGGCTCCCCGCGAGGCTGCTGCTGCGGGAGCGCAGCGGGCTGCGGCTGCTGGAGGCCGTGCAGGGGCCGGGGCCGGTGCGGGAGCCCCAGCACCGAGAGGATCTCCTTCTGCATCTCGCGCTTCTCGTGCGTCTTGAGCCGCCGGTAGAGGAAGCCGGAGGAGGAGGACGGCGGCGGCGGCGGCTGCTCCGCGTGGCCCGGGCTCCCGCCGTCCCCCAGCAGCGCCCCCCCGCCCGCGGCAGCGGCGGCGGCGGGCAGGGGCGGCCGCAGCGGCGGGGGCCCGCAGCAGCTGCACAGCAGCCCCCACCACCAGCACAGCCACTGCGCCCTCCGCCCCAGCATCCCCGCCCGGCCGGGCTGGCCCCGCGGGCCCCGCGAGGCGTGGAGCGGCGGAGCGAGGCCGGAGCGCGGCCGCTGTGGCCCTTGGCGTGAGCAGCCCCCGCCACCTCTCGGCGGGCTCGCTTCCCCTTCCTGGCCCTCAGTCCTTATCTCTCATCGTCCTCTGGGGCGCCCCCAGTTGCCCAGGCTGGAGCGGAGGCGAAGGGGGAGATCACCCGGAGAACCACTCGGAGGGGAGCCCCAGACTCCCGCGCAGGGCTCTAGAGGCGCAAGGTCCAGGCCAGGTGCGTCCGAGTCCGGGCTGCGCTGCAGCCGGCGCCCTCGCCCCTGGGCGGGTCACGGCGCGGTCACTCTCGGGCCTCGCTGCCCGCGCACGTGCGCTGTCCCGCGCCCCCCCCCCCCGGGCGGCTGAGTGGGAGCCGGGGCGGCGGGGCGGCTCACCAGCTGGGGGAGATGCCCGGCATCATCCCAGCGCACGCCTCTCCTTGGCTAGCACGGCCGCCGCGAAGTTACTCCGCGGTGGGGCCCAGGCTGTGGCGACACGGCGTCCCGAGATGCCAATCTTCTCCGCGAGGCTTAACTTCCTTCCCGCTCACAAACTCCGCGCCCCTCCGCCCTCGGGCACTGTCGCTCCCCCTCAGAATCTCGGCGCGCCACTCGACCCCCCCAAGCGGAGGCGGCAAGGATCTTGCTTTCCGTTTAGAGCTCTCCCGGCTGCCCCGCAAACGCCGCTCGCAGAGGGGACCGGAGGGAACGGGACCCGCGTGCGGAGCAGTGACCGCGGCGACGGCGCGGGAATTCACAGTCTCCCGCCTCTCCGCGCTGCGCTCCCCGCAGCGGCCAACGTGGGCTTTCTGGTGCGCGTCTCGCTCAGGTACCGCACTCCAGCCCCCGAGAGTCCCTGCCCTCCTGGGTAACAGACAGGCTGGCAGCCAATGAAGAGGCGCGTCTCGCCTGTATTTAAATAGGCCCGCCCCCTTCTTTCACCCTCCTTCTCCAGGGAGGCGTTGCCTCGGCCGCGCGTAGGTTTCAAGTACGGAGAATTCTTGGAGGCACCCAAAGTAGGCGCGAGGTAGCAAAGGCGAAGAGGTCATCGCTAGTAAGGACGATCAACACCCTAATGTAAACCTGTCTCTTTTACAATCACGTAAAAGGCCTGAATTGACGATTTAACTAAATAAAAGCAAAATCAGCTGTTAAATCAATGCCACCTCTATTCACAGAGAAAGGACAGGAATAGTTTTTATTACTTAGTGTCTCTTATGGATGTAACATAGGCGTTCAGCGGACACATGACTTTCAAAGGCAGCTGCTCGAAGTTGGGACACACCCTCCGAGAAGCTGCTCACAAATGGGCCACAGAGAGGGCCAAATGTAAACCAGAGCCAGAGTCCTGGGGGTTTGGGACCAGTTCAGCCTTGCCTTGGCTTCTTAAGCTAGCACCTTAAAGAAAAGGGGTAATTAGGTAATATCAGAGAAAAGCAACCCTCTACTTTTCTTGGAAATATTTCAGTGCTTCTCCAGTTTTTCTGTTAACTTTTCATTTTAATGTATTGAAATACAATAGAGCTTTCATGATGCTACATAGATAAAACTTGAGGAGAGGTGGTATAGAAAATTCCAGCCCAGGTAGGGGCTTGGCATGTTCCCATTCAGGGTAATAGACACAGGTGCTAAAAAGCCAGGTTGCCAGGAGCATTAGACAAGATCAAGCATAGAAGACACAGGTTCCATGACAGGAATCACAGAGAGGGACCCCTCTACCCAGACACCACCACCACCATCGGCCTTTCACGATGCAAATCCACCTGCTCTCACACTATCCAAGAATGCCCAGTAACCTACAGATCCTACAAACAAATTCACTTAAAACACTAGGATCTTTTACTTGGTGAAAAATGTACGGACTAAAAAACAAAAACTTCACTGATCGTCTTAGTTCACATAGTCCAAGGCATTTCTGAGCCAGACCAAATAGATATAAACTGTGGGATTCGTGGACTTATGAGATCATGGGGTTTCTGATGATCGAAATCTGATAAGCGTTTCTATCTTAATCTCAAAGAATCTGTTTTTCATGGGGGAAGGGTCCTCACCTCCCCTCAACCCACTGGACTGCTCTCTGGTTCTCTCTTGGCCCAGACACAGTGATCCTTTAGTCTTTAATTCTACAAATTTAATTTCTTAATTCAAATTTAATTCTACGAGTGAAGTCTTTAGTTCTACAAAGGTCTGAAGCCATTGACCTCAGGCAACACAGCTTCAACAAAACTGAAGACTGGTCTTTAGCGGGGATTCTTTTCTCGTGAAAAGAAGATATATCACTACTTGGTCTGGCACGCCAGGATCCTTAGAATTCAAAAGCCCCCATCACTTCTTTCTTCTCTATGGGACTTGTTTGGGCATAAAAATTACTGCAGTGCATAAAAATCACAGCAGCCAAGAGCCCTGATCAAAAGATCTGAAATCTCAGCAAGTATATGTAGGCTTCCTGCCAAGATCCTTCTCCCTTCGAAAACGTAGTCACACCTTCATCTTAAGACCTCTAGTGAGACAGAAGCAGAGTAAAAACAGTTCCAACCTGTTAGGGCACACGGAACGCACTGGAAAACTGTAAAACCCCTGAGCATAGACAAGGGCACTTATGTAGGGCTGTGCCATTGAAAACACAAAAATAGGTTTCAACCCATCTATTAGATATGCGCTTATTGTATATGCACATAGGATCTAACGGAGAACACAAACAGGTATACACACATACCATCTTCCCCTTTTCTTAAACACTTGGTTAAAAGTAGATGGACCTTGTGACATGGGTCGAAAATGGCACTTAATGACTCTTTATCAAACATCTGAGCAATAGCCCTGATTCAGGTCTGCCATGAGCCTCCCATCCCCATTAAGAGGGCCTCTCATTTCCTGGGGAGGAATAGTGCTGGAGAAAGGAGGTGCTGAGGGTGCCCCCAGATGATGAACACAAGAGCACACAAGTCTCATAAGACCAGAGGGAAAATATGTGAAATGAAATGTGACAGTGATCATAAGGGACATTCAACTGAGGGCCACGAAAGATGTTGTGCTCTCCTCGTGTCCTCACCACTCCAAACAGGTGCACGTGTTTGCTGGAAAACACTAGGAAACCCCCTTGGTTTGGATATTGGGGCAAAGGGGGATAAAGAGATGCAGTTCTAACATTTCTATAACCTCAAAACTGGGACCACTGTTTTTTCCAAGACAGCTGGAATTCTGGGTGGCTAAGAACCTCTAACCCACCACCTCCCCCACTCCCTGCTTCTTTGAACCCTCCCCAGCACCTCCTGAGAAGTCTCGGACAGCTGGACAAAGTCCAGATGTGATTCTGGAGGGATGGGGTGAAGGGAGAGGAGCCGGTTTGGCTTTGGAGTCCGCTGGAAATGTGTGAACCCACTGGAAAAAAAATCAGAGGTAACTTCGCCCCCTACAGGACACCAAAATATTACCGCCCCTTCCTCTGTGCGGGATCAACCCTCATTAAGTTCTCTGTGTGTGTCTCCAAAACATCTGGGTGGAAAGAGGAGGAATTCGGTCAAGAAGCCGGATGTGGGAGACAATCCACATCAAACATCTGGTTGCTTGGCTGACATCTCATGCAGATGGCCTTCAGTTTTCTGGAAATAGGTTGCCTATCCCACTCCCGCCCATTTAATGAAGGAATGAGGAACCCCTCACCATCAAGCACAGGTTTATTCCCTGACTTCAGTGACGCTGGGGAGAGGGCGAGAAGCCCATACCCAGCTGTTATTAATGCACAGGGTAATTCACACAACAAATTCTTTAAAACAGCAGTTCTTGTTTCTTTTATGAGAATTTCTGTTATACATTTAAAATACACATGGCCAAATGACTTCTATTTTTTAAATATTAAAAAAAATTTAAATTTAAATATTCTACACTCCACACTTCCCTTTGGATTACATTGTTAGCAATAAACTGCAATTGCCGTCTTTGATTTTGTCCTAAATCACACATTGTCCCCTTTCAACTGTCTTGAAGTTGCGAGTAGGCTGCCTCTAGAATGAATGTAAGTGTCATAACCCACATTGCTCTTGTGTCAAAAAGCCTGAGGTCCAGTCACCTTGTATCCTTGGGAAACTCCACTTAAAATACTACATTTTAATCTCTAATATTTGTGTAAGGATTTGATTATTTCCTAACATTAATTTCTAAATAGAATAAAATGATCTGATTTCAAAAATATCAATTTGGAGTTGAGTGAAAAGGAAATATGGTGAGTAAATGTTTGCAGAGTGTGAGAGATGAAAATTTGAGAGTTAAATACTGCTTCTGAAAGCTACACCTGTAGGGCAGTCTTCAAAATACGTGTCTCATCCAAAAGTCTGTGCTAGCAGTTACATGCACTCACACTTTCCTTTCTCTGTCAACAATTCAAAAATGCTGGGCATTCACACTTCAAAATATCATTTGAGCCATCATATTTTCCTACTCGTGAAGGACATCTGGTGGCAAAGTGAAAAACTAATACATAAATCTGTTTCCAGAGATTTTTTTTCCACACTGTAACCCAAATGGCAAATCTGTTACTTGTGTGTGCTTCAAACTTTTTGGCCAAGCTCAGATCTTTATTGTCCTAGGATTTAGGCTGTCTACATAATATTAAGCAACAGAGTCTTCAGAAACATCCAAATGATTAAGTGGTTTTTAAATGTTTCATTGGATAATGGACATGTGCAGACGAAGTCTTAAACTCTTTTTTTTTACTGAGCAAAACAATGCTTAAGACATTTCCATGACTAGTTCTACTATCCCTGAAGAGTCCTGTTCCAAGAAATCCTTGGACACTTGGCTCCACGGGGGAGTGCCCGAGGCTCCACAGCCTGTTCTGGCCTCTGAGCTTCTCTCCATTCTGTGGTCCCCTCTGTACCCCAGGTCCTGGATGTGTCTCTTGTGGCAACTGGGAGGCTCCATGAAAATACGACATTATTGTGCTGCCAAGCCCCTTAACTAGCAGCACGGTAAGCAATGGTGTGTGGGGATCGGGGAAAACCACACTGGGTAAAATCAGATTGAAATAAAAGCCAAGACCATCTCTAAAAGAGGAAGAGAGAGTCTAAGAAGTTGTGTACCAATGGGAAGGCAGAGGTTGACACTAATCACCCAGACTGCATTCATTCATTCATTCATTCATTCATTCATTCAACAAATATTTGCATGCCTAGTATGTGTCAGGCAGTCAAAGATCCCTGCCCTCATAGATTCTAGAAGGGGGGAGATGAACAATCAACAAGACGACTAAGAAAATATATTATGGTAGGCAGGATTCTTACCTGTAGTGTTACACCTGCGAATATGTGACCTTGATTCTTACCTGTAGTGTTACACCTGCGAATATGTGACCTTATGTTGCCAAGGGGACTTTGCAGATGGGATTAAGATTTCGAAACAGGTGGTGTTAAATTGGGAAGATTATCCTGGATTATCCAAGTGGCCCCAATGTAATTACAAGAATCCTTAGAAAAGAAAGGCAGAAGAGATGTAGCAGCTTGAGAGGGACTCAGTCTGACTTTGCTGGCTTTGAGGGTGAAGGGGCCACAAGCCCGGGAATGCAGGTGGCCTCTAGAGGCTGAGCACAACCCTCAGCCAACAGCTGGCTAGAAAAGAGTGACCTCGGTCTTAACTCTGAATTCTGTCTACAACCTGAACAAGCCTGGAAGTGGATTCTCATCCAGAGTCTCCTAGACAAGAGCCCCCAGGCAGCTGACACCTTGATTTTGGCCTGGTGGGACCCAGGGCAGAGAGAGCAGCCAAGCCTAATGGACTTCCAACCTACACAACTATGGGATGATATGTTTGATTGTTTAAACCACTATGTTTGTGGTATTTTGTTTCCCAACAAAAGAAAACTAATATGTATTATAGCATGTTGGTAGGTGCTATGGAAAAAAATCAAACCAGGAAGAGGGGGTAAGGAGTATGTGGGTGGTCTCCTGACAAGTCTTCTCTGAGAAGGCAACACTCAAGTAAAGGTGTGTCACAGTAAAGAGAGCCAGTCACGATGATATCTGGAGAAAGTGCTTCCCCAGCAGTGAAAACAGTAAGTGCAAAGGCCCTGAGGCAGGGGCATGTATGGTAAATCTGAGGAAGAGAAAGGAGCCAGTAGGCTAGGGCAGAGGAAACGAGAGGGGATAATAATAGGAACTTATGACAGAACACCAACGAGGGTAAGAATTGGAGGCCAAGGTGGCATAGGGCCCTGGGCATCCTTGTAAAGTCTTCAGATTTAAAAAGCAAGCAAACAAACAAACAAACAAAACATAAGATGGACAAATCTCACAGACATAATGTTGAGGAGAAGATACCAGACACAAAAGAATACATATTGTAACTTTACTTATATAAAATACAGAAACGGACTATACTGACTAAACTAATCTAGAAGTCAGTTCAGTGGTTACCTTTCGGGAGAAGAGTAGGAATAATAATCGAATGAAACCAAAGAGGGATTCCCAAGAGTTGGCCTTGTTCTTTCCCCGGGTGGTGGTTACACGGGAGTGGTCAATTGTGACAATTCATTGAGTGGCCCACCCATATGACTTGTATACTTTTCTGTATGTATTTTGTTATATTACAATAAAAGGTTTGACTAAAAAACAATTAAGGACCACCACCAACAACAACAACAAGGACAAACACAGAGAAGGGATCGTCATTGGATGGTTTTGAGCAGAGTGACATGCACTGACTTAAATTTTAACAGAGCCTCTCAGGCCACTCTGTTGAGAATATACTATAGAGTTGCCAGGGCAGAAGCAGGGGGACCAGGGAAGAAATTCATGATGGTGGCTCATAGGGGGCCTCAGATAGAAGCAATGGAGAGAAAAAAGTGGTTGGATTCTGCACATATTTTGAAGGCAGGCCCAATGCCAAGAGGGTGTGCTAATTGCATATAAAAACAAGTCATACCAACAACTTCTTCCCCTGTATGGCGCGAGCAAAGTGTGGCTTCCCCCGTTGCACAAGGCCTGGGGAAGCAGTGGAAATTTGCTCTGGGTGGAGGAGAAGAGCATTCATGTTCTGGTGACTGTGGGTTAATACACTGATTGATAAGGAGTGGTCTGAGGGATTTTAAATAACCCATCTCCATCAGCACCCATGCTACAAAAGCCGATCAGAATAGAGTGTGTTCCCAAGAACAGCTTCAAGACAAGTCCCCTAACAGCCTTGCAACAAGATTTCTTATGTAGTAATATAGCAACTCTTCCTCTGAATATCAAATCTCTTCTAAGATGAGAAGTTTGGCCACTGACACTAATATTATAAGGACTCCTATAAATGTTGTATCCTGGGTTGAATACTGGAGCACAAAAAAAAAGGATATTAGGTAAAAGCTAATGGAATCTGGGGGTGCCTGGGTGACTCAGTCATTAAGCATCTGCCTTCGGCTCAGGTCATGATCTCAGGGTCCTGGGATCGAGCCCCGCATCAGGCTCCCTGCTCCTCAGGAAGCCTGCTTCTCCCTCTCCCACTCCACATGCTTGTGTTCCCTCTCTTGCTGTGTCTCTCTCTGTCAAATAAATAAATAAAATCTTAAAAAAAAAAAAGCTAATGGAATCTGAATAAAATATAGAGTTTAGTTAATAATAATATATCAACATTGGTTTATTAGTTGTGACACATGCTCCATAACGATGCAAGATGTTAATAATCAGATGCACTGGGTGTGGGATTTATAGAAACTCCCTGTACTAACCTTGGCAAATTTTCTATGAATTTTAAATTATACTAAAAGGGTTTATTTTAAAAATTATTCCTATAGCTTTAATCTTAAGATGAAATAATTAAGGCTTGGCTACATCCTTTGCTATAGAAAGTAAGGTCTGTCTTTATTCCAATCCAGTGAGCGTTTTATATTTGTAAGTATATTCTTTCAGTTCTAAAACTTCCATTTAGTTTTTTTTTTAATAACTTCTGTTTCTTTGCTGAGACTTTCTACTTTTCATTTGTTTCCAGAGAACTTGAAATTGATTGTTGAAGCATTTTTTTAATGACAGCTGCTTTTAAATCCTTGATGATTTGGATAATGTGGGATAATCCAACATCTGATTGATCTCAATGTAGGGGTCAGCAGATTGTCCTTTCTCATTTAAGTCAGGATTTTCTTGCTTCTTCATATGACAGGTGATTTAAAAAAAAAAATGGGAAGTCATCAAAGAGGGAGAAGAACCATGAGACACCCATAAGTATAGGAAACAAACTGAGGGTTGCTGCAGGGGGAGGTGGGTGGGGGGTGGCATAACTGGGTGATGGGCATTAAAGATGGCACGTGATGTGATGAGCACTGGGTGTTATATGCAACTGATGAATCACTGAACTCTACATCTGAAACTAATGATGTACTATATGTTGGCTAATTGAATTTAAATAAAAAAAATTTTTTTTTATATTGTATCCTGGACATTTGTTCTGTTACGTTAGGAGTCTCTGGGTCCCATTTAAATCTTTTATTTTATCAGGCAGTTGACCTGTTTAGGTTCAGCATGTAGGTCCTGGCCTACTTTTGTAGCCATGGCTCAAATGGCAATTTAATTGTCAGATTGGCGGTGTTATTTTTATCTGCATGGTTTATCTCGTGCTGTTGGGGTTCCCCTTGTTCCTGCCGGTACTGCCTGAAGGGACAAGTGAGCCTTCCCCAGTCCAGACTATCAGGTGTCTCTTGGTGGGGAAGGGTGGCCTTCAAGATGAGGAGGATATCTTGGAGCCAACTTTTAAACACCCACATATTGATTATCTACCATAAAGTGTTGGTTCCAGGATATCTTCCCCCAGCGACTGCATAAAGATGCATTCACTCCTTCTCCCTGTTGATGAGTACACGTCCATTTTTCCTTTTACCTGAATAAGCCAAATCTCCTCCAGTATGGCTCATGTGGTATATTCCAGAAATAAGTAGAAATTGCTGTTTGGGGGATGCTTGGGTGGCTCAGTTGTTTAAGTGGCTGCCTTCGGCTCAGGTCATGATCCCAGGGTCCTGGGATAGAGCCCTGACTCAAGCTCCCCGCTCAGCAGAAAGTCTGCTTCTCTCTCTCCCTCTCCCCCGGCTTGTGCTCTCTCTCTCACTCAAATAAATAAATAAAATCTTAAAAAAAAAAGAAATCTATACTGTAAGCCCTGTTGTATCTCAGCACTAAGCACAATGCCTGGCACATAGTAATAAGCATGAGTTTACTGATAGAATTTTATTGGTTAGGAAAGAGAATACATAGGACCCCTTCCTGATCACATACTTTCTCTACAGTGAGAAGACCCCATAACATAGAAAAGTATGTGCATTTATAATAGTTAAACTAACTTATAGCCAGTGAGAATAAATGTTAAAATATTCACTAAATATAACTAAAATGTTAGGGCTTTAAAACTATGTATATTATTCTCTTCCTACATAGACATTAGTATGGGATAACAGAAACTAATTTTAGCAGTCGCCTCTACTACTTAAATCACACCCATAAAAATGAGACTTTCATACAGAAATAAAACTAAAATTTGCCAATACACTTCAGAGTAAAATGTTATTTAAGGATTAGTAAAACATTTATTTTCCTAGCATGTGAATAGGACACTTGTTCTCATAATTTTCCTTCACGTCCCTCACCAGAACTGAATCTTCTGGCATCTGGAATAGATTCTTTCAAATGCATACATCCACCTGTTTCAAATTCAGACTCCCCAGAATCAGTAAAAGGAAGCTCTTCCAGATGACATCAGTAGGATGGGGCTCCTGTCAGCCAAGCACTTTGCCAAGCAAAGAATGGGATCTGTCCCTGTCATTAGAAATGAACTGAAGGGAAATAAAAATGCTACTTATTAAACCAAGAAAATGGTGTTATTATCACTTACCAAGTCTACAGAGGGGTGTGTGCCATATAAAGCATTTTACCATAACAATCTTTGCTCAATGTCATTTTCTTTAGCTTTTTAGCAGGGCAACTCAAACATTTTCTTAAGACTGTTGTCTTCTAGTTATGCAAGATGAATAAGTCCTGGAGATGTGCTGTACAATATCGTGCCTATAGTTAAACATACTCTCTGGTGCACTTAAAATTTGCTGAGGGTAGATCTCCTATTAAATATAACCCCATGTCCTGGGAAAGTTGTTAAGAAGACAGTTTTTCAGTTGAGACTGGAGCAAAACAAGGAGATTGTTCATTTATGCACGTATTTACTAAGTACTTACAAAGTGCTTGGTGCTGGGTATACCACTGTGAACAAAGCAGACATGGGCTTTGTCCATTTGGGGCTTACAGTATGACAAAATAGGCAATAAATAAAGAAATGTCTAAATCCATAATTACGAGTTTTGACAAATGCATGAGCCCACCGGGAGGGAGCGGGGTGGAGGGGGGACGGCGGAGTGAAGGAAGGCATTACAAGCTGAAGGAACAGCCTGTGCAAAGACCTGGAAATAGAGAACTCAGTGTGCTTAAGAAATGATGAGAGCCAAAGTAGCTGACAAATAGTAAGTGCAGGGCGAATGCAATGATCTGAGGTTGAAAAGATAAGCAAAAAACATCATAAGAAATTTTTGAGAAATTTAGATTTTACAAAGGATAAGGGAGCAGCACCAAAGGGTTTTATCCAAGAGAAACACAGCCTGACACAGTATTTCTAAACTATTTAATTGGCTCCTTTGCAGAGCAGGAAGCCCAGTAGGGGATGACTGTAGTAAGCTAGGTGACAAGATGGTGGCTTAGATTAGGGTAGAGATAGTGGAGGAGAAACAGATGGAGTGGTCATATATTTGGAAGTAGCAAAGTATAGGACTCGGTGATAGACTGGAATGAGTGATTAAAGAAGAAGAGGAATTAAGGATTTATACTTGAGCAAACAGATTGGCTGGTGGCTCCATTTACTGAGGTGGGGAACTCAGGAGAGAAATAGTTGGAAAACAGAAGATCTGTTATAGACATTACATTTGAGGTCCCCTTGAGATTTCTAAGTGGAATTACCAAGTAAGCAGTTAGAGAAACCATTCCAACGTTCAGAGGAAGCATTGGCTGAACAAATTCATTTCAGGTTCATCTACATATAAATAATATTTAAAACCCCAGGAGTGGGTGAGGTCACTTATGGAAAGAGGGAGAGAAGGACGACACAGAACTGAGCCCTGGGAAACACCACCATTTAAGACGGGGATATAAGAGAAACCAACAAAAGAGACTGAAAAGGAGTAACCAGAATGATTAGAAAAAATACGTCACAATGAAAACATAGTGTTGTGGGAATCCAGAAAGGAGGAGGGTAGGAATTGTTAACCATGTTGAATGCAATAAAAAATAGGGGAGTGCTCCTTGGATATAGCAATATGGAAATCATTGGGGACTTTGATGAAAATAATTTCAAAGAAGTGACGGGATGCAAGCATGGCAGATTAGGGCCAAGTGAATGGGAATTGAGGTGTAGAGGGACCGTGTAAAAGCAACTTATTCAAAAAGTTTTTTATAAAGGAAAGTAGAGCAATAAGATGATAGCTTGAAGAGGACAAGAAGCCTAAGGACACTTTTGTGTGTGTGTGACAAGGGAGGCAAGAGGAAGGACAGTTTGTCAGTGATAACAAGAGGAAAGATGGAGAAAATAGCTAAAAATGAAGAAGACGTGAGACTTGGTTGCAAGAAGATAAAAGGTGACTTATGTATTTCCTTAAAGAATAGGAGTCCAGATTGTTAGGTAAGAGTGGGAGTTATCAAAGGCAGAGAGTAGAGATACCTTGTGTTGTGAGGAGAGAGAATTTGGTAGGAAGCCACTAAGATGGCTCCCAATAAGCCTCACCTCCTGCTTTTTGTGAACTTGTGTAATCTCTTCCCCTTGAGTGTGATCTGAACTTACTAACCTTTAGTGAATACAAAATGGCAGTGATGGGATGGGAAATGATGGAATATTCCTTCTGAAATTAGGTTATGACAAGAATATGGTTCCCTCTTGGACACCTTGGACACTCTTTCTCACTCACTCGTTCTGAAGGAAGTCAACTGCCATGTTGTGAGCTGCCCTGTGGGGAGGCCCACCTGCCAAGGAACAGAGGGGGGCCTCTGGCCAACAGCCAGAATAGAACTGTGGCCCTCAGTCCAATGGCCTATGAGGATCTGAATCCTGCCAACAACTACACGAGTGAGCTTGCAAGGGCTCCTCCTTCGCTTGATCCTTCAGATGAGACTGCAGCCCAGGCTGGTATTTTGCCTGCAAACGCATGAGAGACCCTCAAGTCTGAGACTCCCAGCTAGGCTGTCCCCAAATTCCTAACTTACAGAAAATGTGAGACAGTAAATGTTTGTTGTTTCAGGGTGCTAGGTTTTGGGGTTTGTTTTGTTACATAGCAATAAAAAACTAATACAGAGAAGAAAACAAGGAACAGAAATCTTGCACAATGAGAAATTCGGTTAACTAGAGAATTGTGGTTAGGATTGACAGCATTATATAACATATTTATTAAGAAGTCTCAACTCAGGGGGCACCTGGGCAGCTCAGTTGGTTAGGCATCCGACTCTTCACTTTAGCGCAGGTCATGATCTTAGGGTCATGAGATCAAGCCCCACCTTGGGCTCCAAGCTGAGCATAGAGTCTGCTTGGGATTTTCTCTCTCCCTATCCCTCTGTCCCTCCCCTGCTCTCACTGTCTCTCTTTCTAAAAATAAAATAAAAATCTTAAAAAAAAAAAAAAAGAAGTCTCAACTCAGGGGGTGCCCGGCTGGCTCAGTTAGTAGAGCATGCAACCCTTGATCTCAGGATTATGAGTTCAAACCCTATGTTGGATGTAGAGATTACTTAAAAATAAAATCTTGGTGTCCATCGACAGATGAATGGATAAAGAAGAGGTGGTATATATACACAATGGAATATTATGCAGCCATCAAAAGGAATGAGATCTTGCCATTTGCAACGACATGGATGGAACTGGAGGGTGTTATGCTGAGTGAAATAAGTCAATCAGAGAAAGACAAGTATCATATGACCTCACTGATATGAGGAATTCTTTTTTTTAAAATGGTTGTTTTATTTTATTTATTTATTTATTTTTAAAGATGTTATTTATTTATTTGAGAAAGAGAAAATGAGAGACAGAGACCATGAGAGGGAAGAGGGTCAGAGGGAGAAGCAGGCTCCCCGCTGAGCAGGGAGCCTGATGTGGGACTCGATCCCGGGACTCCAGGATCATGACCTGAGCCGAAGGCAGTCGCTTAACCAACTGAGCCACCCAGGCACCCTGATATGAGGAATTCTTAATCTCAGGAAACAAACTGAGGGTTGCTGGAGTGGTGGGGGGTGGGAGGGAGGGGGTGGCTGGGTGATAGACATTGGGGAGGGTATGTGCTATGGTGAGCACTGTGAATTGTGCAAGACTGTTGAATCACAGATCTGTACCTCTGAAACAAATAATGCAATATATGTTAAGAAAAAAAAAAGAAGAAGATAGCAGGAGGGGAAGTATGAAGGGGAGTAAGTCGGAGGGGGAGATGAACCATGAGAGACGATGGACCCTGAGAAACAAACTGAGGGTTCTAGAGGGGAAGGGGGTGAGGGGTGGGTTAGCCTGGTGATGGGTATTAAGGAGGGCACATTCTGCGTGGAGCACTGGGTGTTGTGCACAGACAATGAATCATGGAACACTACAACAAAAACTAATGATGTAATGTATGGTGATTAACATAACAATAAAAAATTTAAAAAAAATAAAATCTTGGGAAAAATAAATTCTCAACTCTGTGGGGTCAAAATGTAAAATATTTTATATACTTTTTCCCCAATTTATGCATTCAGCTTCGTTCTCTTAAGTCCTCATTGTCCATTCCTCCACACAGCTCGGGAGATGTCATAACTTGCCACTGACTTTCAGTTTAAAAGCCCAGACAGTTTAACATGCCAATCTCTTAATATCTGACTAAGATTTTGAAGGAGCACCCCAAAGTCCTCTGTGTGGTTTACAGGTTGGATAACCAGTGCTCTAAACCTTATAATAATGTTTCACTGAGGGTATCCCATGGAACACAATGGCTCCTTAGCATATTCTTTAGAATTCTGCCAAGACAAAACCAAAAGCATGTGCTGTTTTTTATTTTCTCTAGAATTCATTTTAAGTATAACTATAGGAAAAATGTCTAACTGCATTACAGAGTTGTGTTTCTTCATTCTTGATAATCTGCCTTTAAAAATGGTGTGCCCAATCAGTAAATGCTGAGAATTTTTTAGTGTGATTGCTTTGTGTATGACTGAATGGCTATAATGTTCTGATTGATGGACCGGAACATTTCTAAATTTATTATTGCCTTGACGTATGTCTTGATTTGATGATCATTGATATATATTAGGTATCTTGTTTAACAGTCAATGTCTTTGACACAGTTTTTTTCTTTAATATCTCTAATGTTTTAACTGATATGAATACATTTGGAATGTTTTTTTGGAGGGATTAATTTATCAGTGAGAGAATACTTGTTCACTACTTTCGTCCAAGGTTGCAAAATATCTCATGTCCTCCTGCTAGCGTTGTATCAATTTTATAATTTAAATGTATTCGGTGACTAAGAGAGCCTGGGATATGCTGACCTACAGAAATCTCAAGCACTGGAATTAATGTTTTTATTTCCAAATATATTTTCTTGACTACTGAAACTGTGTGTGCACATGCACACATGCGTGTGTGTGCATGCACGCACGTGCGCAATTTAAAACTATTCTCCCCAACCTCCTCCCATGCCAGCACCTTGAATTGGACAGAAGGATGTGGTCTAGTTCTGTGACACGTCTTTCCCCTCTCTCTCTCTGAGTCTACCTCCTCCGGGGAGGAGGACTGGGAGAAACAAACAAGAAAGCAGAGGTTATCGTAAGCAACTGACGTCTTTCTGGTGGTGGTGATGGGAAGCATCTCTGATCCACTTTGGCTCATCTGATGCCGGTACCCTCTGCTAATATGGTGGTTTCTATATACCCAGTATGTGTGGTTGGGGGTTGATGTCAGGTTCACCCCTATCTTCTTCATTAATGAGGATCCCTTCATAGAGGGGCACCATGTGTCTCTTTGTCTACACCCTCAATCACCTCCCCAAGTTGGGCATCCCCTGCTGGCCCAGAGGCTTCCTGGAGAGCCCTCCTTCTTGCCTCTCATCTGATTTCTGGGCTCCTTTATGTTGAGCCATGGCAGCCGCTGAAATCCTTTTCCATATTCCCTGAAGGCCAAAGGAGTGACACTGAGGTTCCCCAACATCCATCTTCTTCACGCAAAGCAGGTTAAACCACGGTCCTTACTCACCCTGCTGGCGAGGGTTAGAAAGCCTCTCACCTTAGAAATTTCTGGCAGAGGAGACACTGTTTCTATAGACATGTATGCTCCTAAACTCCAGGGGACACATGTCAAGCTCTCCCACAGATCCCTTCATCATGCTCCTCTCTGGTTCTATGGCAGGCATCCGAGTGGAAAGACAGGTTTCCACTTCAGAAGCATGAAGCCGAGTGAGACACTAGCCTTCTCTTCTTGTGATTCACTGACCTCTGCGAGTGATTCTCTGGATGCTCCCTGCACACACTCAACGTTGTGGGAAACAGCCCCCCGGCTCCACAGAGAGGAAATAGAAAGGGCACACATTTCCCCCACCAGGCCAGTGACTCTTGACTACAGATAGTCCCCCTCTCTGCCCTGCTTAAGAATATGGGGGCAGGATAGGAATCATGGTTGAGAATTGTAGGGAAGCTTCTGTAACCTCCTTAATAATCCATGACGGAGTGTCTGCCTCTACATGTGGGTAGCTGCTGGCACTGTTTCTCTATCCTCCACTTTGGAACCCCAGCTCCTGAGCCAGGAAAATAGTAAATGTCTCACTTTGTGTGGCAAACAATCATTGGAGGATATTCCGGGGAAAGAGAATAGCATAATCAAAAGCCAAGGGGCCTTTCAATAGCATGAAAGACCAGGGGTACAGATAAGTGGATCCATATGCTTGATTCGCAAGGACTTTGAGACCTGAGTCAAAAGATGAGGCCGAAGACACAAAAAGAAAGCCAATTGTGACGAGACCTATGTGCCTTTCTAAAAAGTAAAACTCAGGGAATAGAAGGGATACAGAGTCACTGAAGAATTTTTTGCAAAAGAATTGACAAGATCCAATTTGCTTGTTAGGAAGGTGACTCTGTGGCACTGTGTCAGGGAGATTATGGGGATGCATCTAGAAACAGGACAGCCTGTCTCAAGTGAGAGGGGAGAAGGGCTTGCTCTAGAGTATTGGTGGCTGTGATGTGCAGCACGAACGGAGGTGAAAAGCATGTAGGATATAGACCAGACAGGTCTTTGTGAGTAATTAGATGCACAGGAAGAGGGAGGAGGGGACACTTACAATGGTCCATTGGTTTCTGAATTGAAGAAGCTGGTGGATGATATTTACAAAGACAGAGAGCTCAGCAGAAGATGGTTAAGTTCCACTTTGGACATACTGAGTTTGAGATCTTTATGAGACATTCACATGGAGCTGCTTAGTTGGTTATGCAGGAATGTCCCTCAGTGTCAGCCTGGCTGGAGACATTGATTTGGAAGTTGGAGCCATGAACTTGAGCGGGGTAAGTATAGAGTGATAAGAGGACTTGGGATAGAGTTCTAGGGACCACTGACATTTTCGGAGTGGGAAGAGAAGGAGGAAACTACACACAGACACACACTCCCGCACACGTACACCACTAAGAATTTACCCCTGAGGTAGGCGGAAACTAGGAGAGAATAGTACCATAGAATTTGCTAAGGAAGAGTTTACACAAAATGGTATAGGAGACATCAAGTAAGATGCCATTTGAAGAGCTTCCACGGGATGCAACCACCAGAATGTCATTTGACATCTTGGTAAGTGAAGAGCAGAGGGGGTGGAAGCTGGTGTAGAAGGTGCTGAAGAATTGATGCAAGGTGAAGAAGGAGAGAAGGCAGGAGGAGAGGAAGGTCTACTGGGAAGGAAAGAAGAGAAAGAGACAATAAAAGCTGGAGGGGGACTCAGGGTCAAGAGAGGATGGTGTGTGTGGGCAAGAGGGTGTGCTGGGGGATCCACTTTATTTCAGAGAAAGGTCCGGAGAGTGATGTTGAGGGCTTCCTACAGTTCATACGCTGAGATGACCATGAATTCTGGAGACGCATACTTCTAAACTAGCCTGGGACTTGCTAAATTTTTCTTACCCATCTCTTGAAGTATGTGATACTTCAGTAGAATTTAGTAGCCACAAGTTTCCAAACACCTAAATTTCAATTCTTTACATTAGCCAAATTATGGAAGCGGCCCGAGTGACCATCGAGAATATTACTCAGCCAAAAAAAAAAAAAAAAATGAGATCTTGCCATTTGCAACGACATGGATGGAACTAGAGAGTATAATGCTAAGTTAAATAGTCAGACAGAGAAAGACAAATACCATATGATTTCAGTCAAATGTGGAAACTAAGAAACAAAACAAGTGAACAAAGAAGAAAAAGATAAACAAACAAACAAAAAAACTAGACTCTTAACTATAGAGAACAAACTGATGGTTACCAGTGGGGAGGTGGGTGGGGAGGATGGGTGAATTAGGCGAAAATAAATAAATTTAAAAATTAATTAATTAATTAATTTCAATCATTTGCCTAAATCTCTGCTTTTCCTCCCAACAAAAGAAATAGAGAAACCAGGAATCCTATTGCCAGTGCCACGGAAGACCTGTGAATTCACTTAGTCTTGGAGCATAATACTCACATCTAGCTAGCATTATGTTAGAAACCATGAGCATCTTTGAAAGCATACCTAACTGTAAATGATCAGTCATCTGAAGCAACCAATAACTCTTCCAATATTCTCCCAAAACTAGATGAGCCCCAAACACTGCTCGAGAAACACACCCAATGTGGAGACTGGCCATCAGGATCTTACTCAGCAGTTTCCCCCCAACACTGCCTATGGAACCTTCTCTCCACCTCCATGCAATGCCAGGATCATACCTCCTCAACCTGCTGTGAAGCCAACTCCCCTTTTGTTCTTCACTGTGACCTTGTTTCACACCTTTTATAGAGGGTGTGAAACATCCCCTATTGGGGAAAAACTGTCATCACTTTCCCACATCAAATATTTAAACTCATTTTCTCTTCCTTCATTGTCACAGTGAAGGAAGGGGTTCTCCTCTTATTCCAGGAGTGGTATGAAATAGAGCAGAATGCACTCCATGCACTTGGTCACATCCCCTTGTGACTTCCCGAAAACTTCGCTCCTTTGATTAGCCACCAGCATGTGTCTGTCTGACACTCCCTCATCCATACACCATCATTACCATCAATCTCCCTGCCTCCAAAGGCAGATGACTTTCCTTCCTGGGCCCAAATGCTTTAGTATGTTCCACGTGCAAGACCTTCCCTTCAATCCCCAGCCAACACACACCCCCTCCAGTTCCCCTTCCCTAGATGGCTAAGTTCCTATAAAGTGGGATCTGCTTATGCTGTCGCCACTTCAACCATCCAAATCTGGCTTCCACCCCCACTAGGCAGGGTCACTACCCGCCTCCACATTGTCAAAGGCAGGAGCAATTTTGGAAATGTCTCAAAGCCATTGATTTGACCTCTACCTTATTCTTGAGATCCTTTCATCTCTTGGCTTTTATGAAACACCATGGTCTCCTTCCATTTCTGAGAATGGGGCTGTCTCTCCTGACTCGGGGTCTTGCCACATTTTGTTCCCTCTGTCTAGAATACTCTTTCTCTCACCCTAACTCTTCATCTTGGGTGAATGCTACTTCAATGCTTAAATGTCACTTTCTCAAAGAGGCCTTCCCAGTCTATATTTAGCTCCCTGTAATGATCTCTCATAGCCCTCTTTAGATTTTCTTTGTAATATTTAATCATAGTTTTAGCTATTTAACTATTTGTGCACCATTGCTTAACAATGTCTTGCCCACAACTCTATCACCTCCAGGAGGAGATCAGGGCCTGTTTACTTTCCTCCCAGAAGCCAGCATTGTGTGGCTCCCAGGAGGTGCTCAATGAATATCTGTTGAGTAAAATAAATTACTATGTTGAAATAACTTTGTACAATTTGAAAATTACATTCTCCGTATCTTCATTATATCATGTCATTTGCAAAAAAAAAAAAAATTAGGAAACAATTCCTCCCCTCTCTGGTCACAAGATGGTATGGTGTCGTGGAAAGGATGTAACCCAGCTGGAGACACAGGGAGACAGCTCTGGCTCTGACCTCTGAGTCACAGTTTTCTCATTTGTGAAATAAGGGTAACAATCATACCGAACTAGTATCCATAGAGTTATCGCGAGGATTGAATAAAAAAAACAAATAAGAAACGTGCTTTGTAAACTGCAAAGTGCTAAATACACATAGTTATTAATATGATGCTGCTGCTGGATTTAATTCTGTTGAGAAGGCTTATTTCCTTATTCTTTTTCCTTCCAAGGAAATAGACCAATTAGTTGCTTAAGTATTGGGAAAAAAATAGACCCTGTCCCCTGGCTCTAGTTCACACCTATTTTTCGATTCACCAGAAATACACCCTGCACCTGCTGTTGAGGAGAAATCATGGAAAGTCTCTATTAAAAAAAAAAAAAAAAAAGCTGTATTTTTTTGAGGCATCAATTGGATTAACTTATTGAGACCAACTTGTTGGAATGGGAAGTCACCTACAATGTAACATATGTTGATAAATGAAAGGAACTGGGCCATTAAAAGTTGAAGGAATAAACATCTTAAACAAAAGGATTCTTCTGTTATGGCCAAACTGAAAGGCTTTCTAGCTCAGAGCACAGTGTATTGGGGAAAGAGGAAGGGCTGTGTTCTTGCGGGAGTCTTGACTTTGTATACTTCTTTAATTCTGAAAGATGGCTACATAGATACACATCAGCCTTTCTTGGAAAAGAGTCGGTAAAAACCCTACACAAGTAGTGATTTTTTTTAGTCCAGCCACTGACAACCCCAAGAAAGGTTCCCATGAGATAGTCATGCACCTCCTTTACCCATGATCCCTGCTTCCTTTCCCTTCAGTGCCTCACAGGACATTCTTACTGCAACCAACGGGGGCATTTGGAAGTCAGAACTGTGATTTCTACTCTCATGTCAACTTCGAGGGGCATCAACTGTTTCTTTTAAAAATTCTGTTCGATACACATTAATATGTTTAACATATCCTTTCTTAACGTGGTATTTATTTAACTGGGACTCTTCAAAAACTGATTTACTAATTTAGAAAGATCATCCTTCAACACTCTGTATTTAGTCAATTATGTTAAAAGTGCTTTCTCATAAAGCTGACAAAATAATTCAGTAGACCAGCACAGTGCTTAACGTTTGCTGCAAATGTCTTCAGTTTTACAAGACCATGGATATATAAGCCCTACCAATATCTGCAAGTATCACAAGTATCTGCAAGCTTAGACATCATCCTGATATCTAAAACATGCTTTGTGACTGCCCCATATGTGATAAAACTGTCAAAAGTACATGGGGGCAGCTGCCTACATTTTGAAAGCAAAGTCAAGGTTCTATTTATTCTGTGACAGTGTAAGAGTTGCAAATTTTACATTAGGGAAAGTAAAACCCTCATCCCAACTTCTGTTTGTTTTTTTAACTCATGCTATGGGGATTTCTCCCAAGTGCTAAGCATTTATTTAGCGGCTCTTTCTAAGATGAGATACTACACATATTTTTAAACTTTTTATTGAATATACATTCCTATAGACATACACTACATTCAGAAAAGTGCATATAGACACAGAACACATACATTCAGAAAGGTGCTAATGCTGTAACACAAAATTCGATGAATTTTTACAAACTGATCACATGTATATAACCAGCACCCAGATCAAAGAAACATGACCAGCCCTTCGGACCCCCTTCCAACAACTACTCTTCCTGAGGATAACCACCATCCTGACTTCTAACAGTCTAAGGAATTTTTTTAAAGACTTTATTTATTTATTTGACAAAGAGAGAGACAGCAAGAGAGGGAACACAAGCAGGGGGAGTGGGAGAGGGAGAAGCAGGTTTCCCGCAGAGAAGGGAGCCCGATGTGGGGCTCGATCCCAGGACCCTGGGATCATGACCCGAGCTGAAGGCAGACGCTTAATGACCGAGCCACCCAGGAACACGCTGTCTAAGTAATTTTGCCTATTTTTGTACTTCATATAAATGGAATCAGGCAGTATGCTGATTTGTGCCTGGCTTGTTTTGTTCATCATTGTGTTCTATACACCTTATTCATGTGTCTACAGTCAAATGCTTATGACCACAACACTGTAGTTCTTATCCGATCATTCAGTACATATTTGTTGACCTCCTAATGTCTGCCGGGAACCAATCAATCTTCATTTCTAGCGATAACGTTTCAGGATTCGCTTTGTAGAAAGTCAGTAAATGAAACTTTAGTTTACCAACACATCTTTCAAAGTTAATTGCTTTGCCAAACTGAATTCAAATGAAAAAAAATAATTTAAAAATCATTAGACGCATAAGAATACAGGCAACACTTCATTTTTCTTTAAATAGCCACAACTTCCACTGATACTAACAGTCTCAGTGTTTACTCAATAATCAGTGTTTTCTTTCATGACATCTGTGATACAAATAGTTTATTTTGCTGTACGATTTGTAAGACCAAATTCTTTGAAGCAGTCAGTTCCTTGGACAAATTCGTTCTCAAAAGCAGGTGGTGCGACTCAAGGACACACTGAACCTGGGCTGTGAATCCCAGTTTTGCCACATAATAGCTGTGTCACTTTAGGCAAGTTTCTCAACCTCTCTGAGCTACTTTCTGTATTCTATAAATAAGATGGTAAACCTACATGACTTCTGCAGACTCTCCTAGCTCAAAAATCCATTAATCTTTGTTGGAAATAAGGCCCATTTCCCAAACCAGTTGAATTTTTCTAGTTTTCAAGTATAGGCAAGAACTTGCTAGAAACAAGAGAACCAGGTCAAAGGAAACAGAAGCTCCATCAGTTTGCCTTAAGGAGGACTAGCTGCTGCCATGTACTGAACTGGCCCTGGACCAATCCAAGATGAGACGTTCACTCAGTAGAGTATCTTCTGTTTTCCCAGTACAGCGCCCAGACAGTCCCTGGACACAGTGCCTGAGGGGTTTATATACTTGCCTTGTAGAGGTGGCTCCCTACCACATCCAAAGTGTAGCGCAGAAATGTAATTTCTTTTAAGCAAACACCCCTGCTATTGGAAGGAAGGCTCCAAAATTGTATTTCCACATCTTAAACTTACATTTAACTACCCAAATGAAGAGCTGAATATGATCTCAGTGGCAGTATTTGCTACAGACAACATTTTCTTTCTTTTTTTTTAAGATTTTATTTGAGAGATCGAGAGTGAGAGCATGAGCGGGGAGGAGGAGCAGAGGCAGAGGGAGAAGCAGACTCCCCACTGACCAGGGAGCTGGATGCGGGACTCGATCCCAGGACCTGGAGATCATGACCTGAGCTGAAGGCAGACGCTCAACCGATTGAGCCACCCAGGTGCCCTGACAGCATTTTCTAAAGTGGCAAGCCTAAGCAATGAGCCTAACCATACAACACAGATTCTGGATCTATTTTTCCAAAGAGAAAAGCGATCAGAGTTGTTGTCTTTTTCCTTAGCTCTATGAAACATTTGATTAGTGACCTAATCTAGCAAATAACAACAAAAAATAACACCACCTCAGTATTTCCTTTAGTCCTTAGGATGCTTAAGGCTAACCACAAAGCTTAAAAATTGTAGTTAGTAAATAAGGGACAAATTTCATCATTTTTTTCCACGTCCCCCTTCCCACACACCCTCAAAGGGGAGAACTGGGGCATGCTTCAAGTTTAAGGAGTAATTAACAAAATGAAGCCCAAACTCTAAAGGACGTTGATAAATATACGCCTACATCGTCTGCTGAAGTTCATGCCTACTGTCCAGCCCATTAGCTCCGAGCTCGTGGCTTCCTTGAATTCATATCGATGGAGGAAAAACCCAAACCGGGACCCATTGATAGGGGCTTTCTGTCCTCTTCCAATGGGGAATGACAAACATTTAAATCAAACCCCAATCCTATTTTTGGTTTATTTGAGGCAGAAATACATCAACACAGATTTTTCTTTTTTAACCTCTGAAAAGTAAGTCACTACTTACGTAAAACAAACACCCCAGAAAGGAAAGCTTCATCATCCCCAGGCTGCAGTGGGATTTGGGGAAGTGTGCTGACGCAACTCAGGATTTCATTTGCCAAACAACAACTGAGCTCATCTGTACGGAGTTGGTAAATTTGAAAAGGTAAACTACTAGAAATGTTGCATAATGACACCCTAAGAAAAAAAAGTCATTTTTGAGTTTGCTGTTCTTTAAACTCTTTGAATTCTTGCTTCAGTGGCTCTGTTGAGTCACAGCTGTGATCCATGTTGGCATGAACCAAAAATAACATGGCTAGCTGCAAAGGTTACGGGGTTTGGGCCAGCTTTTTATGACCACACAGCAGTACCTTTCTGTTGGGTGGAAATGTAACATTTAGCTTGTAAGGGAAATCTTTCTCAAGCAGGTTCTTATTCAAAGTTGCCTGAGGTCTGCCCCAAGTGTTCGTGTCTGCTCTGCTGAGAGCCAGAGTGAGCAGACTGGTGGGATGTAAAATCTACAGCATGAAAAGAACACACTTATCTTCAGGGGACTCCCTCTGAACATCCTATGCTGCACCAGACCACTAATGGAGAAAACGAAGCTTGTTGCTCAAGCAACATAAAATCAGCTCTGCATCTGACTTTGATTAGAAAACATAAGCCCTTTTCAGGACCTTTTTCCCTTCTTTCCCCTCCTCCCCCCAACATGGCACTGCAGACTGCCTCACTTTTTCCAATCATACCGTGATATTTGGAAAGTTCCATTTGCTTCCATTAAGAAAAATACAGAGAAGGAAAAAATACATAATAGCCATCTATCATTTTGTATGTGAGGTTTACTTATGGGATTCTAAAAAAAAAAAAAAAACAACAAACCTGTGTGTTATATGAATAATGTAGGTATCGTAGTGACAAGGCTCTTCTCCTTTAAGGAAATAGTTTGTATATTTTTGTAATGTTTTGTTTTTAAATCTCTCAGCAAGGGTTTGTTTTGCCCTGATCTCTTTTGCGTTCATCTTTGTCATTTATTCAGTATAGATACATTAACTACCTATTGTACTCCAGGCATCCAGATACAAAGGTGAGTGGCATCAGCCCTTGAGATGCGGAATCTAGTAGGAAAGACTAATGTGAATCACCAAACGAGTTTGGCAAATCAATCCTGATAAGGACTCCTCAGGAGAACACCGCACTTGGTAGAGCATAATGTTGAGAGGGTTGACTCTCATCATAGAGGTCAAGAAAGGCATTTCAGAGTAATGGGACACCTGGGTGGTGCAGTCGGTTGAGTGTCTGACTCTTGATTTTGGCTCAGGTCATGACTTCAGGGTCATCTAACTCTTGATTTCAGCTCAGGTCATGAGATCAAACCCAGTGTCAGGCTCCACGCTCAGTGCAGAGTCAGCTTAAGATTCCCTTTCCCTCTGCCCCTCCCCCCACTCATGCTCTCTCTCTCTCTCTATATATATTAATTAATTAATTTAAATTAATTTATAAATTAATTAATTTTTTAAAAAGGCATCTTGAAATAGGTAGCAGCTGAGCAGAGATCGAAAGGGTGAGACAGAGTCCACTGGGAATAAAAAGTGAGTGAAGAGCAATCCAGGTGGAATGCTGCTTCCTGGTGCAAAGCCCCTCCATCTGACGAACTAGAAGTTGGTCTGGGTCGCCCGAGGGCACAACAGAGCCCCAGAGGGACTTGGGGGGTCAGGGAGGAGGCTAGTGAGCTGGGCAACACAGAGACTGTGAAGGGGCTAGTAGCCACTAAATAAACATCTTAGTCTTTCTCCCCAGAACAGCAGGAAGCCATTAAGGTGTAGTAATGAGTAAGTAGTGGGTGACTTAGTCAGATTTCAATTTTATTCTTGTCATGCAAGCGAATGGTTGAGTAAAAGAAAAAACAAAAACTCCAGGAGATCCAAAAATGAATTATTGCCTTAATTATTAATTATTGTTAGAAATACCCCCTAGCAACGCATATTAAGGATAAACTTGGCACACACCAGTTTCCTAGCAAGGACAAACAATGATTCTTCTCTTTATGGTCATAGAAAGTTGACCCAAACCCTGGTAACCTTTGCCATTAGTCATGGTCAGTTTTGGCCAACCCAACTCACCTGTTTCCAAAACACTGGGAGGTACTCTGGCAAGACAGGTCCAATGCCCTCACTAGGCCAGTGAATCCAAGTAGCCTCAGTCCCTGGGTATCTCCAAATAGAACACTCACAGAAGGCAAGGGGTGAACCTCCAGAGCCCAAGCAATGACTGCTTATCAGGATGGTAGAGCATTAGATGGTGCTAGCCTTCCAGAAGGTATATTTGTGTTCTGGTTTGCCTTGTGTGAAAGAGAGCCTCAGACTTTGTAAAGCTAAACTGTGGTGCACCTCTGAGTTCTACCTTCCCAAGTGGACTTCCTCAGGGACCCCCACAAGCACCCATTGCGCATCCCATACCTTGGAAGTCAGCTTCCAGTGCCTTCCTCTCTTTCTGGCCTACTTCCTCCTAGTAAAGGCCTAACCAGATTCTACCCTCAAGGCATCCTGCATCAAGAGAAAAAACTGTTAAGCAAAGTTCTTACAAGGGAAAAAGAGCCTTTTAAGATTTTTAAAAAATATTTTCAAGAACAAGGAAGATAGGATGATAATGTGTCGGTGCGGCCTCCCTCCCCAGGCCCCTGACCCAAGTCAGCGGGTCCCTGACGAGTAGCCCAATTCAGCTGTGGAAATCAGAGAACCACACAAAACTGAGTAGGCCCTCCATAGATAATGAATAGAACGCGCTTAGCAGACCTGGAAGTTGGACTGAAGGAACACACGGAACATGCCACATAGCTCGCAGTGGAACCCAGTCCAAGGCCCAGGCAAGGGCTTTGCCTTACAACGGGTTCGTCTAAGCAGGGACACGTTATAACTCTCATGGGTGCCGGGCCTTTCTGGTCCCTTCTCCGTTCGATATATAATATATTTATATATAATCATTATTTATATTATATATATTACATGTATATATACTGCATTGGTGTAAAGAGAAATATTATATATTAAGACAAAATCTTCAACCTGAAAGTTATTTTTTTCTTTTGACTTAAAAAAAAAATTCAGATATTTTCATGAACTCCTGAAAGCATTGTAGCCTCTCAGCACTGAGCCCACTGTGCCCAGTGGCTTGGCAAGAAAAACCTTCATACATATTAATGCTTCTCAGGCTCAGTGTGCAGGTGGGCCTGTGTCCACACTCATCACAGCACTGACCATAGCGTGAAAATCGCTGTCCCACTTCCCCATCGGTCTGTGAGTTCTATGAGCACAGAAGCCGATTTGGGGCAAGTTTTCTTCCTTATCGCTTTGTAAAGTGCCTAGTACTTCATAGGGATGCCCTAAATGTTTGTGACATGAGTAAACTGAATGAGCTGGGTTTGGGCGTGGTGGAGAAGATCATACAGCTGTACTTGCTGGGCTCAGAAGGCCGGTAAGCCTGCATTCAAGGCCCAGCCATGACCCTGTGTGGACGTCCTTGGCAGATTGCTGAAGGAGGCAGGGTCGGAGCAGGTCTGCCCGCGTGGGAACTCAAGCTGTAGCACTTCCCAGCTGTGGGGCTTTGGGCACATTTCCTAGCCTCTCTAAGCCTCAGTTTCCCCACTTTTAAAATGCAGGATCCCAGAATTGGGGTAAATGTCAAGGGGGTTAATAGCGTGGGGAACTTAGTGCAGAGACATAATACGGAATCAGCACATTTCAGATATTAGGTCAGTTCTCCTGAATCTCTTCATTTGCAACACAAGAATGAATATATCTGTGTTCCCCGGGCCGTTGTGCGAATAAAAGGAGACAATAAAGACCTTCTTAACTGTGACAGAGTGAGAGAGTACCAAGACAGACAGCATAATGCATCAGAAGACCTGAATCTATCCCGGCTCCAAAGCTTATTGGCAGGACACCACCAAGCCTCACATTCCTCATTCACAAAATGGGGACAATGTTAACCTCAGAATGTAGCTTTGGGATGAAATGATACTCTGAATGTAAAAAAAAAAAAAAAAAGAGCTTTGTAAAGTCCAAGGTGTTATTGAAAAAGAAAAAAATCACTGCCCAGGTCCCAAGTATCCAAAGCAATCATTTCACGGTTGAGGCTTAACAATGGCAGCCGTTATCTCCTCCTTCCCTCCTGTTTCCAGTCTCCCATCTTTTCCCTCCTCTGCTGTCAGCCTCCTTTGGCTTTTAGCATTCATTCCTTAAAGAGGTCTACCTTGCAGTTTCTTTGTGTTCTTAACCCCTTAGACTTTGGCTAACCTGAGCCTCCTCTCCGCCCCCATGTGCCCACTGCTAGGCTGACGTCCCTTAGAATCACCTCGTTCCTCTTCAGAGCTTGACTGAACTCGGCGTGAAAGCCTCTTGCGATTTCTCACTTTGCAAACTGAACAACCCCGGCCTGTATTCAGTGAGATAACATAAAAGACACCAACCAGTCTATTTACTTCCCTTTCCCTGCAATAGGCACACATAAGATTTCCTGCCCGTTTATAAGGCTATTGTTCTAGGTTTCGGAGGAAGTTGTAAAACAGTAAAAGAGAAAAAACAAAAACAAAAAACAAAAAAAAAAACCTCTCTCTGATAGCTTTGTCCTCTATGGTAAGGTCAAAAGGACCCCTCACTGCAATTGACAGTTTTAAGCCCCCACAAGAGGCACGTCTGACTCTGCTCTCAGACTTCAGACACTGCCACCCCAGCCGGTGACTCACCCTCCCAGAGGAAAGGGTGCGGCTGCCAAAAGTAAACAGAGCAGGACACCTAAGTCTGAGAACCCCCGGGGAAGGCACTATCTGGGGAGGAAGCTGCCTGGCTCCAGCGGAGATCAGCAGTGCGGAGATCCGGGGTTTGAAAGAGATCACTGTGGGCGAGCGGTCATCCACACGGCCGGTTTGTAGCTTCAAACCCTAGAACAGTTTGTCGGTGATTCAGCAAATATCTCTTTTCGGGTTTAGGGTTACAAACTAGAATGTCCTAAAATTTCTGAAATCATTCAGAAGCAAGGATTCTCCTTTCTCACCCGTGCCTTCTGCATCTTCCCCCCGCCCAGCCCCCAGCGTCTCTTTCTCTGTACTCCGGACCTGAGACCGCCAGTCCCGTAGAGGTGGGGCAACTGGAGAAAGAAGTCTCCCTTGTGCAGGCATTTCCCCAGGACCAGGCTCACCTTGGGGGACAACCATCATCCAGGGCCTAAAATTCCTCTGCTAGTGGGGTCTTCTGGGGTGCCCTCTCGGCCTGGCTTCTCTAAGAGCCACCAGCCCCACCACGTACCCCATCCTGCCCCACACCACACAGGTGGGTCCCGGCAGCCTTATCCGGACCAGTATGTCCTGCCTATGTCAGGGCAGGTGCCTGACCTGAGCTTGCCAGAATAGATTCTCCCAGGAATGAGGAACTGGAAATCAGAGACCGCTAGTCAATCTCTGTTTATGTGACTGAAAGTGGAGGAACATAAATATTCAGGAGTTCAGAGAGAGCCATCTTCTGCACTGAGGCACAGGATCTGATGGTCTACAGATAAACACTAAAACTTCCATGATGAGGCGCGCCTGGGTGGCTCAGTGGGTGAAGTGTCTGCCTTCCGCTCAGGTCATGATCTCCGGGTCCTGGGATCCATGATCTCTGCGTCCTGAGATCAAGCGCCTCATCGGGCTTCCTGCTCAGCAGGGAGTCTGCTTCTCTCTCTCTCTCTCTCTCTCTCCCTCTGCCCCTCCCCACCACTCATTCTCTCTCAAATAAATAAATAAAATCCTGAAAGAAAAAAAACCCTAAAACTTGGCGTGATGAGATAAAGCCAGAGAGAAAGAAAGGGAGAAAGAGAGAGGAGTGGAGGGGAGAGGGAGGAGAGGGAAGGAGGGAAAGGGAGAAGTGACAACTTGGTGTCTGATGGCTCTCAGGTTCTTGACTCCTGACCCTTCTCCCAACCACACTCTTCCCCGTCCTCGGGTTCCATGAGACACACCTGTGTCCGTGTAATTCCTTCCCACCCTGTACTTAAGCTAGCTCGGGTTGATTTCTGATATTTACAACCTTCGTAAGCATTGGGGCTGCCTCCTTACCTGCCTTTCCCCTTTCTTGGCAACTACCTCGATTCTGTGGTCCACATTTCCACCAGGGCCATATGCCATGCTTTAGAGGAATGTGAGTTCGGAACAATACATAAAACTCGGGGTTAAGTTAGTCAGCATAACCTGGTCCCCTGACCACAACTGTAGGTCCAGGAATGACCCATCAGCCACTGAGGGCAATGAGATGTGAGGAACAGTTTGATGAGGTCTCTTGGGAGCTTCCAGAATGACCCGTCACTCACGCCTTGGATCCTGATGAATAGGCATGAACACCAAGGAGCTGATGGCAGCCATCTTATGACCATAAAGAAATGACACCATGGAAGGCTACATGGGAAAATGGAAAAATGGGGGAAAATGCCTCGTCTTGGAAGACATCATTGAGCTGTGAAATTAAACCATTTCTAAAGTCTACCCTCTCTCAGACTATCCAGTTATGTGGTCCAATAAATCCCTTTAAATATCTTAACTAAAATTCCAAGACGCTACCACAATGTACACATGTCCCGAGCAGTAATCCCAACCTACCTGTGTATTCTAGAGAATAAAAAGTAAAAAAGGAAAAGACTGCTTGACTAGAAACTCAAAGCCTTCCTAGGTACTACCCTTCCTCTGCTACTAATTAGCAATGGGAACTTTGGCGAAAGCCAAGAACCTACTTGAGCCCAATAACTCATATGCTGAATGAGAAGAAGCAGACTTCCAACACCAACATGCCCTAACTGAAACTGTAGACCCTTAGCTCCAACTTCTATTGAGTCCTATGGGGTAGTTTATAATTACATATGTGAACTCTGCCATGTTCTCGAACTCAGAAACTAACAACAACAACAACAAAACATTTTATATGCATTAAAACTCTGTGAGGCAAGAAACCCAGGGTTAAAAATGTAACACAGAAAGGTGGGAGGGGGAAATGAGGGAACACAACTGAAGAGTCTTCTGGCTGAGCACTGCTCGCAAAAGCCAGTCCTTGGAGATTTTTGAGTTATAATGACCAAGAAATCCATGGTTTTGGTGGCCCTGCTGGTCACACCCAGCCAGGGGACACCCTTCACTTGAGCTGTGTGGTTGTGGTTGACTCCAACAATGGAAAGAGCAGCTGGTCCATCAGGCTTTGTGAAAAGGGATCTAAGCATGTAATATTTAACTTAGGCTTTGAGTTAGTTAGAGAGCACATTGAACCCTTAAACGTTAGTATTTGTTATTGATATTATTTTTCAAGACATTTTTTAATTGTCAGAGATTGTTTTGTTTTTCCCTCTTGTGGCTTGGTTACTGCTAAGAAAATAAAACCCGTCCCAACCCAGAAACTCAGAACTGATACTCCAGGTTCTCTCACTGGAAAGAATAACAAAAACAAAGACCGGCATAATTGACTTACACCACAAAGGGCACCCATAAGATTGCACACACACGCACGCAGACACACACACACTCACACCAATTCATAAAGGATCTTGGACCCAACCGTGCAGAAATCAAGCTGGGACTAGACCTGCAATATGGATTTACTTTTACTGGAGGTTTCCATATACTCAAGTTTAGAGCAGACTTCAGTACCATGTTTTCAAGAAGTCTCTTCTCCCCACCGCTTTAAATATAGCTGAGCAAAAGTCACACATGATCTCAAAAGAACAAAGCAGGAAGAAGTTCATAGATCATCATTTGGTGAAGTACCAAGGATGTATCGCATAACAGGATCAGTATATCAGGCCAATTTTAAGGCTGAGGTCTACCCATACTAGGGAATATAATACTGGAGAAAAATATAATTCTGGAGATTGTAAAGAAACAGTATGGTGTGTATTTTCCAAATGCCTTTAGATTGGCTTTAAAAAAAGATGGCTTGTTTGGTTGGCCAAAAATATATTTCAAACAAAAAATATTTCACAGTTTTCTCGACTCACAGACTCCAAATTTGAGAACTAGAAGAAATCGCAGTGATTACCCAGTCCAGTCTCCTCATTGTTACTTGGCATATTTATACTTAGTTATATAGAAAATTAGTTTGAAATATAACTAAGCCTAGTAAGAGTGCAATATTCAACACTGCATGATTTTATTTACATGAAATTCAAAAACAGGCAAAACTAGTCTATGGTGTTAGAAATCAGAATATTGGCTCCTTCTGGGAAGGAGGAAGGAGATAGAGGAGGGGTCTCTGGTGAAGTTCTATCTCTTGATCCAGGGGATGGTTAGTTCAGTGCATGACAGTGATGACATTTATAATCAAGCTGTACATTTATAATCGGTGCACTTTTATATGTATGTTATGCATCAATCTAGAAGTTTACTTCCCCCAAAAAAGAGCATAGATAACCAAATCTAAGTAAAAAAATGTTATTTTGTTCTCAATCCAACATTTAATTTAGAAACACATTAGCTTTTTATTCACCTTTTAAATTCACATACGGTCAAATTCACCGTTTTTGGTGTCTTCTGTGAGTCGGACAAATGCATGCAATCAGGCCACCATTATGAAGATACAGAACAGTGCTTTCATCCCCAAAGATTTCCTTGAGCTGCCCCTTTGCTGTTGACCCCTCCCACACATTCACCCCTAGCAACCGCTGATCTGTTCCTATAATTTTGCATTTTCCAGGATGTCATATAATTAGAATCATACAAAATGTAGTCTTTTGAGTCTGGCTTCTTTCACTTCGCACGAGGTATTTGAGATTCATCCACGTTGTTACGTGAACCAGTAATTTGTTCTCTTTTATTCCGTTCTGAATAGTCTCCCAGTATTTGGATGTGCCATAGTTTGTTTATCCATTCACCAGTTGCAGGACATTTGCATTGATTCCAGTTTTTGGCATTCGTGTACAAGTTTTTATGTGAACAAAAGTTTCCAGTCCTCTCGGGTAAAAACCTAGGAGTGGGGTTGCCAGATTATATGGTTGGTATATGTTTAACTTTATTAAAAACAAAAAACAAAAAACAATTGCCAACCTTTTTTCCAGAGTGGCTGTATATTTCATTCCCATCAGCCATGACTAAGAATTCCAATTGCCCCGCATCCTTGTAAGCACTTAATTTTGTCTCTTTTTTTAAAAGCCATTCTCAGGACACCTGGGTAGCTCAGTCAGTTAAGCATCTGCGTTTGGCTGTGGTCATGATCCCAGGGTCCTGGGACCGTGTCCCTCATTGGACTCCCTGCTCAGTGGGGAGCCTGCTGCTCCCCCTGCTTGTGCTCTCTCTCTGTCAGATAAATAAATAAAATCTTTTTAAAAAGTTCTTTAAAAATAAAAATAAAAGCCATTCTCATTGGTGAAGAGGTCAGGTTCACAGAGAATATTTGCCCAAGATTCTGCTAATGATACACATAATAAGGTTAAAATTAAGGAAGAAATACATACATTAATATAGTTCTGTGGGCTGATTGAAAGGATTATACTTCCTTTAAAATGATGAACTTTGTTTTCAATTTGAATCTCTTTAATAACTGATATTGAGTATGTTACATTCACTGGCCATTTGTGTTCCTTTCTATGTGAATTGCCTGTTTAGATACTTTGCTCCTTTTCTATTAGTCTTTTAAAAACTAACTTGAAAGAGCTCCTTGTGGGGAGCCTGAGTGGCTCACTTGGTTAAGTGTCTGACTCTTGATTTCGGCTCAAGTCATGGTCTCAGGGCCATGAGATTGAGCCCTGCCTGGAACACTCCCCCACCCAGGTGGGCTACTGCGCTCAGCAGGGAGTCTGCTTGATTTTCTCTCTCCCTCTGCCCCTACCCCCCTGGCCTTGAGCAGGCACACGCATGTGCACTCACTCTCTCTTTCAAAAATAAATAAATAAAGCTTAAAAAAAAAACAAAAACAGAAAGAGCTCTTTGCGTTTCATGGAAATCAGACTGTCGATTGCCATTATGTTGTTAATAAGTTGGTGCTTTTACTTTATGAAGTTTGCTGCTAGAGATTGTCTTAAATTTATAGTCAAATTTGTGATTATTTTTCTTTATGGTTCCTGAGTTTAGTATTATAATTAGAAAACCCTTTTCTACTCAAAAATTATAAAAACTTCTCACCAATGTTCTCTATTATCTTTTTACTTTATTTTCTTCTGTGTAAACACTGATCTACCTGGAATTAATTTGAGGGGGACAACTAAGGAAAAGATCCCGACCTACTAAGATTAAAATTAAGGAAAAGAAATTAAAATCTGCAGGTAAAGTTGGAAAAAATTTTCTTAAGATTAATAAACTTCTTTCCCCAAATAATTTTTTAAAATTTAAAAGTTTTTAGTCACTTTCATTTGCTACCACATGCCAGCTTTATCACCTTTTGAGATTTTTACTTTCTTCAGTTTTATTTAAAATTGAATGTAACAGGGACTTCTTGGGGAAATGTGGTATTGAGGTCTGCTCTTAAATTAAATATTTGGAGTATAAATGCAAATTTAAATGACACAATTTGATCTTGAGTAGCTAAACAGTAGACCCAACACCATTCATTATAAAAACCCCATTGGGAAAAAATGTGGATTCCAATGCAATAGTTTGATCCCAGTAAATGTAAATTCAAATGCATAGTTTATCCTACATATGTAAGAATAATCCCATCACCATTTGGTAAGCAATTCATAGTTCCCTTCCATTGACTTGAAATGCTTCTTTTCTTTATAATAAATTCCCATTTGTTGTTGGGTTTATTTCTAGACTCTCCAGGATTTTTCCTTAATCAGTCTATGAAATGGACACTTGTACAGTTTCATCACATTATGCCTTTAAATATGAAAGAGATTCACCTTCATTTTTTTGCATTTTATTGCAAAAATTAACATAGATACAGAAAAGTGCATAAAATATTTAAGAACATTTAAACAGTTATAAAGGGAATCCCTGGGCAAACACCAGTCAGGTTAAGAAATGGAACTGAAATTTATCTTTTTAAGTCGTCTCCCACAAACTTCCTATTTAAAATAAGAATTATCAGTTAGTTCTGATGGTTAGGCAATTACATTCATTTAGTAAAAATTGAGATGTAAATTGATAGTGGAACTACCAAAGCTCCAGGAAATAGAAAGCACTTGATTAATATTGTCTTTTCTTTAAAGATTTTATTTATTTATTTATTTGAGAGAGAGAATGAGAGAGAGAGAGAGAGAGAGCATGACAGGGGGGAGGGTCAGAGGAAGAAGCAGACTCCCCGCTGAGCAGGGAGCCCAATGCGGGACCCGATCCCGGGACTCCAGGATCATGACCTGAGCCGAAGGCAGTCGCTTAACCAACTGAGCCACCCAGGCGCCCAATATTGTCTTTTTTTTAATGAATAAATGGGGTTTAAACGTCCTTATAATTCCATACTCTACAAATACAATGCAGTAATTTTTCCTCCTTATACAAAAAGATTTTTCCAAGTTAATCAATCATGTAAAAAAAAGAACATTTAATCTTGAGAAGGACCCTTTCTCAGATATTCAGAAGCATTTGTTTATTTATAAATGGTTAGGCCTGTGCTGTCCAATATGGCAGCTACTAGCCAAAGTTGAAGCCACACCTTCAACTTGAGTTAATTAAAGTTACATAAAATTAAAAATTCAGTTCCTCAATTGCTCTAGCCACATTTCCAATGCTCCAGAGCCACACGTGGCTAATGGCTACCACTGGTGTTCAGCACAGAGATAGAACATTTCTGTCTTTGCACAACATTATGTTGAATGGTGCTGGTTTAGACCCTCCTTGGCTTCCACAAATGATCTGGGGTGTCTTAAAACACACTAATTTGAGATGTCTTTAAAACATACAAAATCTACAATTAAAATAAATATAGGAAAGAGAGATCAGAAATTATAGAGAGAGAGACAAAGCAATGCACTAGGAACCAGTGATATTATACAATGGAGCACTAAATCTTCTTCTAACCTTGTTTAGCCAAATCTAAACAAATAAAGCATCTGATGAATCATATGGTTCTCATCAGGCAGAAGGAGGCATACACTTTTATTTGGCAAGACCTACTGCTTCCTGGCAATAACATTTGTCGAGAAAATATCATGGAGAACCTTCTATCAGTGTAACCCATGGGTGGCTGGACCATTTATGTGGCCTCTGTCCACCCTGCACACCTTGAGGTTGGCCCATCACTCATCACATTGAAACAGTAGAAAACTCATTAGCAAGATTTTCTTGAGGATTTTACGAGACGAAGAAAAAAAAAACCATGTCACCAAGCAAAAGACATAACCTCCTCCAACTTGCATTGGCCATAATCTGTCCTTGTCCATCCCTCTTCTCTGCTCCCCTTCAGCTAAGTTTTCTTTTCTTTCCCTCCTGCTATTCCCCAACTCCTCATCCACAGCCTCTAAAAATCCACTTTACTGGCCCCAGCAATTCGGCTCATGCCCTTTCACCATACCTCACTCAGCAAAGTGCAAGCTCAGTGGGAGACCAACTGACCACCAACAGTACCACCTGCAGCCTACTTCACAGAAGGTGTCCCTTTTTAAAAACAATTTTATTATATTATGTTAGTCACCATACAGTGCATCATTAGTTTTTGATGTAGTGTTCCATGATTCATTGTTTGCGTATAACACCCAGTGCTCCATGCAACACATGCCCTCCTTAATACCCATCACTGGGCTCACCCATCGCTCAATCCCCCTCCCCTCTAGAACCCTCAGTTTGATTCCCGGAGTCCATAGTCTCTCATGGTTCATCTCTCCCTCCGATTCCCCCCCCCTTCATTTTTCCCTTCCTTCTCCTAATGTCCTCCATGCTATACCTTATGTTCCACAAATAAGTGAAACCATGTGATAATGGACTTTCTCTGCTTGACTTATTTCACTTAGCATCATCTCCTTCAGTCCCATCGATGTTGATGTAAAAGTTGGGTATTCATCCTTTCTGATGGCTGAATAATATTTCGTTGTACATATATAGACCACATCTTTATCCATTCGTCTGTTGAAGGGCATCTCAACTCCTTCCACAGTTTGGCTATTGTGAACATTGCTGCTATGAACATTGGGGTACATGTGGCCCTTCTTTTCTGTACATCTGTGTCTTTGGGGTAAATACTCAGTAGTGCAATTGCTGGGCCATAGGGTAGCTCTATTTTTAACTTTTTGAGGAACCTCCTTTTATCTTCCCACATAAGAAACACTGAGCAACCATTTGAATAATGCCTTCAACAGCAATTTTGAAGACAATTTTTTAAAAGAGCTATGATTATGACATTAATGTCTAATTTAGTCAAAGCAAATTCTTTGAACAGTCAAGCTCATTTTATGCAGGTATCTTGCTTTCTGGTAAACTTCTTAGCACTCAGGGCAAAACAGAAAAAACACAGACACACCTACAAGGGATGATGTGTTTCTCTTCTGGCAGAGAGAAGCATATAATATTTATTGGAGGACATTCTTTTTTTCCAGCTCTACAGCTGGTGACCTCTGGGACGGAAGGGAAATGACTTTCCCGATCACAGAGATCAGGAAGAAACAGGTCTGGAATTCCAGCCTATGTCCGTCTGGACAATTCCATTACACCATCCTGCTTCCCCGTTGACTACAGCATGGGAGAGAGCAAGAGATACAAAGTTCATCATGGTAGCTTCCAAAGCTGGCCTCTTCTTAGAATCTAGGTAGCCAACATTGGGCACCATAATGAATTCCCCCAGAGTGGCAGCCCTCTCTCAACACCACACATTTCAGAGGAAGGAACATAAAAGATACGGTCCCTGTGTTTCCCAGGCTTCCTTGCTGACGAAAATTAATTAGAAGTCTATTTAGACATTGAAATCATGGACATACAGAACTAGGAAAAATTCCAGAGCTCGTCCTCTGCAGCTTCCTGCTCCATTTTATAGATGCGATCACTGGAGTCCAGAGAAGTTACATGACTTGTTTAAGATCACCTGTGGATTAGCGCCAGAACCAGAACCAGAACCCAAGTTACCTGTAGCTCCAGTTATTTAAATCCGAGTTCACAAATCATTGGCCCGTACTGTGCTTTTAATTTTTTAATCACTTGCTAAAATCTTAAAGTCGGGAAATTGCACCCCCCATAAGTCTGCATTTCTGACTTTAAAAAGAAAACCAGAAGATTTGCTAACATGCAGTAGTGGCTTCCTCCTTTAGGGAAGCTAGGCGCGCCTTGGTTCACTGCAGTTGCCAAATATTCTCTACTTACTACACCTGCTGACATCACCGTTTACATGGACAGGCTGCCCCCCAAAGTCCTGTGATTTGGCAAGCCCTGCTTGAGATAACGGGTACGTGTTTCCCCTCCCCAATCCGGCAGTCAGCTCCCCAAGCTCAGAACCAGGCCCCACGTATTTTGGAAACTCCAGTAGCTGTGGCCAGCCTAGGATTGGTACTTAAGGCACATTTATTTTTTGTATGAGTGTTGCCTGAATGAGGGATTGACGTTTCGTTTGAAAGAGCGATGAGAAGAAGCACTTCTTGCTCCGGCTGACGGTTCAGCTCTCTCCTGAGTTGTGAGCTTCTGAGGGACATTCGCATCCGTGATGACCACCTGGTAGCTTGCCCCCCCTCATTGGTCCCTGGGCACCTCAGTTCCCGCAACTTCCCCTCTTACTGCCCTCACTACCCACAGTCACACACAGAACCGTGGGATTCCCCTTGAAGCACTAGACAACCAACATCTCCTCTCTCCAACCGAAGCTCCCATCTTGATAACTTTATCACGCGCTTGCTTCCCCCACAGCCAGTCTCAAAATGACGCAGCAACAGACCTTCCATCCCCGGCCACCATCCTGTCCCCCAGGCTGTCACAGTGCTCCCCATGGCACCGCCTCCCTGGCTAGCCCAGACGCCATGCTCCACGTCGCAGAACTTCAAAATGTTTCTCAGACTCAAAAGAAGTATTGTGGTCTAATCATTTCAGAGCACTTTTCACCAACATTTTTCGGGTCCAAAATGTGTAATTTAGCAACTTTAAACAAATGCCCGACTTTGAGGAGGTTTTTGCTCTGCCTTTTATCTTTGTTTTTTGTTGTTTTTTTCCTTGTGCACCATAATTTTTTCTTTGTCAACCATAAGGTTTGCATTGTGGGTGTGTGTGTGTGTGTGTGTGTGTGTGTGTGTGTGTGTGTGTGTCTTAGTTACCCACCAGATAAAGCTGTGCACTAACCTTACTGAAAAGTTAGGGTGTATCATTTCTAGAGCAACCATTTAGAAGAAGTAACTACCATAAGCTGGGCTGTTCTGCCCACCAGAGAAGCATCACATTCGAACATGCCGAAAACTGAGGCACAGCTATCAACCGCAAGGGGATAACATACAATTCAACTAGGTGACAAATATTATATTTCCAAATAAGTAAAGGTCCACAAGGGGGAAAAAGGAGGAGCTGAAAAAAATCCAAATTCCATTAAAAGAGTGGTTGCAAACCAAGCTGCATTAACTTCGTCAATCCCATTTGCATGAAACATCTGTTATTACATGTGTGTCAAGACAACCAAACATCTAAAGCTGAAGTATGAATGATCCATTGTTTCATCGGCAAAAGGATAAGATCGTGTAAATGAAAACACGATAGGAAAAATGTACCAAAAAGAAAGATTCCAGTGGAAACCTTCTGACAAAAACTCAAACATATACACAGAAACTTTGCCAAAAACAAAGACAGACAAAAATCCTGACAAAGAAAGCAGCAGACTGAGGAAAGGCCATTCAGTGGCTTAACTGCCTGAAACAAAAATAGAAAGGAAAGGTCAGTTAAGCTGACCAGTAGGGAGGGAGGGGTGCACACGGGAGTGAGCAGAGGACTCCAGGCTTCCACAGTCCCCTCAGCTTCCTCACGAAGCCACTTCGGAATAAACACCCTGGGAGATGCAATGCCAGTCCCCAAGCCCTTTTATACAGGATCATTCCCTACACCCTTGCTCTATGAAATTTCTGGGGCTGCCACTTCAAGGAGGCATTAAAAAAATGCTAGGAATGTCCACAAGAGCCAAACTATGGAAAGAGCCTAGATGTCCTTCAACAGATGAATGGATAAAGAAGATGTGGTCCGTATATATATATGTATATATATATATACACACATATATGTATATGTATATATATACACAGCCACACACACAATGAAATATTATGCAGCCATCAAAAAATGAAATCTTGCCATTTGCAATGACGTGGATGGAACTAGAGGGTATTATGCTAAGCGATATAAGTCAATCAGAGACAGACAATTATGATATGATCTCACTGATATGAGGAATTTGAGAAACAAGACAGCGGATCATAGGGGAAGGGAGGGAAAAATGAAACAAGATGAAATCAGAAAGGGGATGAACCATAAGAGACTCTTAATCTCAGGAAACAAACCGAGGGTTCCTGGCATGGAGGGGGGTGGGAGGGATGGGGTGACTGGGTGATGGACATTGGGGAGGGTATGTGCTATGGTGAGCGCTGTGAATTGTGTAAGACTGTTGAATCACAGATCTGTACCCCTGAAACAAATAACACATCATATGTTAATAAAAAAATTTTTTTAATGCTAAGGACTTCCTTAAACAAACAACCAAACAAACAGAAATGAGCAGGCGGGTTAAAAAATAAGCAATGAAAACAAGAGGGGGAATGCCTTGATGCATTATCTTCCTAGTAGAATAGCAATGGCCATTTAGTTATTATGATTATGGTGAATAGCTAAGAATATATATTTCAACCTCATCTGGGTTGCTTTCTATGTTGGCCAAGAAAATAAAAAAAGGTAATACAGTCAACAAAGCTGGAGCGACTCATGATTCTCCCGTTTCCAACACCGCCTTACGGGATTGTGGGGTGGAGGTAGGGGTGAGAGGATCATCTACAGCCTCTCCCTTCAGAGCCATTTCACTCAGACATGTACCAAGCCACTGCTGAACAGCCAAAAAAAAAAAAAAGCAACAGGAGATCAGCCAAGAGGAAAAGCCAAATTCCCCCACCATGCGCTAGGGCACTAGCAGGCTCTGGAAGCTACTTCCGGGGGACACCCTCGCATAACAAGCAAGCAGCCTCAGAGTCTCAGTTACCAGAGACGTCCCACAACCACGTTCATTTACCAGGTGTCATCTTTACAGTGTGTTCTAGTAACTAACCAGGCGAAGCAGAAGGAAGCTGTCCCCTCACCTGCCATTGTCCAGGTCTTACTGGATGGGTGTGTCCCCCCACCTCTCCTCTCTGCTTTCTGACTTCTCTGTCACATGCATCCTCTCTTGTACTTCCACAGAATGTTTAGAGTCAGGTGGGCTCAGTGCCTGTGTTCTGCCTTTGAAGCCCTCCACCTTACCTCCCCTGCCCCTTTAGACATATGCGGTAATCCTGCTCAAGAGGAACACTCCGAGTTTCTCCCCTCATGAAACTCTCCTCCATCTCTGGAGAGACGTGAACTCACTACCCTGTGAGCCTCCATTCTACTCCCCTCCTTTCAGCAACCCCTGCTTCCTTAGTTCTAAAATGTCACTATCTTGCTATGAGGGAGACAATACTTCCCCTGAGGGGTTCTGGAACTTCCTAGCCCTTACTTCATGTCACGCCTTCCACCCTTCCCACGGGTCTGCTCCTTGACACTCACAAATTCACAGACCTCAAGCAGCTAATGCGGTGTCTTGCACGCCTTTTTGGATATTTAGGATTGGATATTTATGTTTCTTTGGATATTTATGATTGAACTGGATTGAGTTGTAAAATAAAATGTAAAAATAAAATAAAAGCCTAAGCTTTGGGTACCTTGAAGCTAGTTTCACAGAATCAGAATTTTAATGCCAGAGAGACTCTAAAGACCATACAGATGAGGAATCTGAGGCCTGAGGAGATGACTGACTTGCCGCCCAAGGACATACAATCAGAAACAAAGTCGGAGATCGAGAATAAGTTCCCCAGGACTTAATTCTGATGACCCTATAACATATTAAGGCAAAATACTGATATGTTCATTTTAGAGTATCTCTGGAGAAAATTGTCTCTATGGTTTTTCAGCCATATCTGGAAGCCTGCTGGGTGCCAGGCTCTGTACTAAGTGCTCAGGGCAGGGGCCCACCACCTTGCAAATATGTAAATTAAAATAGTTATTACTGTTTTGAGAAAGGCAGAGAGTCAACTGTCATTCCACCAAAACCCCCCCGGGAAGGTTACATGGAAGCAAACAGCTCCTTATTCCCAATTCAGTGCTCCTCTTTAACGAACCATTTTCCTCTGGACATGCAAATGTCCTTTCTTTTCCCTCAGCTGTCCCCATCTGTGCCTTCTGTAATAAAAGCCGTGGCTTAAGTCCACGCCTGTATTGCTATCTGCTTTCATTTTTGGCTCTTCTAATATCACTCCTAGCTACAGCTGCATGGCTTTTGTCTTTAATGTGGATGATAAATAAGACTCAGATTTTTGACATTATGAGGTTTATGATGGGTCATTTTACTCTAGGAGATACACACTACCTCACCAGCTTCCAAAAGAGGGGGAAAAAAAGAGAGCACAGAAGAATGATTTGAATGATTTTCACTCCTAACTTGGCACTTCCTCTTGTTTCTGCTCTTTTTAACCCTGCCCTTCCTCTTTAATCTTTTCAAACTCTCCATCTTCTAACATAATGTGGAAAAGAACGGGATGCTTCTTAAAATGTAGCCTAGATTAGACGTCTCTAAATGGACCTCTGTTCTATGTAATTATTCACGACTTCTCATTTTGTTTCATTTTAATTCCTTCAGCAGACACGAATGCCCTCTGATGTGCCCCAAGGACCACTGTGGAAGCAGGTTATAGGACATGGTTCCTTCTTCGTGCATCGTGTAGGAGGTAATACCTCACACAGTACAAATCACCTTCCTAAAGCTGATACTTTATTCTTTGTGTGACCCTTCTTGTTCAAATATCCAACCATCTTGCAAACACGGCACATCACACAGAGCGTGAGAACTCCAGCCAAGCCTGGGCGGAGAGGGCTAGGTCAGAGGACTCTCAGTCATATTGTAAACTTTCATTTCTTCCATTGGCTTGTGTCCTAAATGCTATTTAATAGCAGTTAGTGCCAATTCCCTTTGTTTCTGGGGATGTATTGAATGTGTACCTAACATGAATTTAATTTCTTATCAAAGTTGAAATAAGAGTTTGCAAGAAATATGAGCAATCCTCTCCATAGATTTAAGAGGGAGCAGTCTTGGATTTATTGCTGGATTATGGGTTCTCTTACCTAAGAGTGTTTTGGCTGCTCTGCCTTCAAGCACAGAAGTCCATCATAAAGGACTTCTATAAAATAGGAGAAACCCGAAGATGGCTGAAGATAAATCAATAAGAAACAGCAGATTCCTGGGGTGCCTGGGTGGTTCAGGCAGTTAAGTGTCTGACTCTTGATTTCAGCTCAGGTCATGGTCTCAGGGGTGTGAGATTGAGCCCCACATCAAGCCCTGCCTCAAGCTCCACGCTCAGCGTGGAGCCTGCTTAGGATTCTCTCTCTCTCTCCCCCCCCTCCCTGCTCTGTCTCTCTTTCTCTAAAAAAAAAAAGAAAGAAAGAAAGAAAGAAAGATAGAAAAAAGAACAGAAAAGAAAACAACAGATTCCTTAATCAACTGGGTCAGTATCTCTCAAAGAATAGTTTATAGGTGTATAATTTCAAATATTTTAGATGCAAATTAGTAAAGGTTGTCTATTTTCCTTTGCTCAGAAAATATCTCTATTAGTCAGCATTCTCCAAGAGAAATAGAACCAATAGGATATGTGGGTACACAAACACACACACACACACAGAAACACACAGAAATTTTAAGGAATTGGTTCATACAATTGTGATGGCTGGCAAGTCTGATATTTATAAGGCAGGTCCACAGCTAGAGACCCAGGGAAGAACTGATATGGCAGCTTGAGTTCAAAGGCAGCCTGGAGGCAAAATTTCTTCTTCCTCAGGGGACCACAGTCTTTTTCTCTTAATACCTTCAAGTGATTAGATGAGACCCACCCACATTATGGCAGACAATCTGCTTTATTCAAAGTCTACTGATTTACATGTTAGTCTCATCTAAAAATACCTTCACAGTGACATCTAGGCTGGTGTTTGACCAAATATCTGGGCACCATGGCCCAGCCAAGTTGATACATAAAATGATCCATTGTACTGCCATATGCTCAATCTGACGTTCTTTACAAGAAATTAAAACATTGTGCTATTTTATGCAAGGTCTTATAGTTTTCAAAGCACTTTATCACTTCGCCCTTAAAGACATTATGACTTGAAAATTTTACAATCAGGATCCCTTGAAAATTCGAAAGAATGGGCCCTTTTTCAACAGTTGAAGTCCTTTGTCTGGGACTTACATCAATTGCAACAACTAATGTAATACATGGTTCAACCTCACCTTCTTAATCCATCATATGCCAGCAAAGTGTGAGACTGGTGGTTCCCTTTCAGGTGTACCTCATCACCATTTGTAAGACTGTGTCTGTGGGGAAATACGTCCAAACCTGTACATCAAAATACCAGTACTTTGGTATCCTGCCTGCCCACCTCCCATAAATTAGGGATGACTGTAGGGACTCCAGATGAACGAAAATGGAAAAACAGACATGCTCCTGGCTGCTAGTCACTTCTCTGTGCATTTGCACAACCATGAAAAGCGGTCACTCTCCATTTTTGTTAGCTGATGCTCTCTGACCCAAACCGTCCCTAGTACCCAGGTGTTTATCCCAGGAAACAAAGGAAAAATGTCCTGGAGAGGTCCCATCTTACTAAAACTCTTCCCATATAAAGGTTGTTTACTAAGCAAGGGCCACCTTGCCTAGATAAAAGTAGAGGAGTCATTTTAAGTGTTAGAATAACAGCCCTCAATTGTGATGTGAACACTGGAGTTAATTTTTTTTTTATTTTGTTAGTCACCATATAATACATCATTAGTCTTTGATGTAGTGATCCACGATCTATTGTTTGCGTATAACACCCAGTGCCCCATGCAGTACGTGCCCTCCTTAATACCCATCACCGGGCTAACCCATCCCCCCACCCCCTCCCCTCTAAAACTCTGTTTGTTTCTCAGAGTCCATGGTCTCTCATGGTTCATCTCTCCCTCCGCTTCCCCCCCCTTCATTTTCCCTTCCTTCTCCTAATGTCCTCCGTGCTATTCCGTATGTTCCACAAATAAGTGAAACCATATGATAATTGACTTTCTCTGCTTGACTTATTTCACTTAGCATCATCTCCTCCAGTCCCATCCATGTTGATGTAAAAGTTGGGTGTTCATCCTTTCTGATGGCTGAGTAATATTCCATTGTATACATGGACCACATCTTCTTTATCCATTCATCTGTTGAAGGGCATCTCGACTCTTTCCACAGTTTGACTATTGCAGACATCATTGCTATGAACATTGGGGTGCATATGGCCCCTCTTTTCACCACATCTGTGTCTTTGGGGTAAATACCCAGGAGTGCAATTGCTGGGTCATAGGGTAGCTCTATTTTTAAATTTTTGGGGCACCTCCACACTGTTTTCCAAAGTGGCTGTACCAACTTGCATTCCCACCAACAGTGTAAGAGGATTCCCCTTTCTCCACAACCTCTCCAACATTTGTTGTTTCTTTCCCTGTCCATTTTTGCCATTCTAACTGGTGTAAGGTGGTATCTCAATGTGGTTTTGATTTGAATTTCCCTGATGGCTAATGATGAGGAACATTTTTTCATGTGTCTATTAGCCATTTGTATGTCTACAGATAAATGGCTGGTATTCAAGATCTATAAAGAACTTCTCAAACTCAACACCCAAAAAACAAAGAAGTCAAAAAATGGGCAGAAGACATGGAGTTAATTTTTGTTTGTCTTTGAATATACAAAAAGCATGCACAGAAGCAAGAATAGCGAACCTAACCCATGTGATGGAAAGAGAAGCCCAGCTATGTGCTAACACAGTTACTAAGTTACTACCGTCGAGCTGTAAATAAAGCTTCCGAGCTGAAAAGGGCCATAGATAGAGAGTTATGCATTTGCCAGATCCCATTTTATTTCTCTCCTACCTGCCACCATTTTCTCAGCTTCCTAGCCCTTGGGGAGGGTTAGGTACTGGGTACTGCTGTCAGAAGTTATGCAAGCCCCCCAGTGACCCGCCCCGGCCCCCCAGCGGCATTGCCCCCAGCTCTCCTCTCCCAGCGGTCTTTCAGACCACACTTTGAAGATTGCAGTGTCACGAGATAAAAGGAGCCTGAAACCCCCAGACACTGCTTGATAAAGAATTACCAAAGAAAGTCATCCTACCAGCATGACAGGAGCAAGAAAAACCCTTTGAGGTGTTAAGCCACTGAAATCTGCGGTTTATCTATTAGACAGCATAACCTATCCTCTCCCAATAGAATGTTATCCAATTCTTGTCATCTGACAGTGGAAAACACCATTTCTTAAGGCAAGTAGTATATTCTAAAGAAGATGTGTCATGTGGAACATTATTCAGAGAACAACAGATAGCATAGCAGATCACATAAACTGTTCGCAGCTTTCCCACACATTTAGAAGATTCCTTCATTCAGCTGTTTCTCGTTTGGGCCAAATGTCTAGCGTGGCATTCACTTCCCTCCATGGCCTAGGCATTTCCATCCTTTCTGGTCCCATCTTCCTCTCCCTGCGTCTCATGTGATTTCTGGAAACACTGAGCTACCTGTGGTTCCCTGCACAGACCCTGACATTTCGTGACCCTGTTCATTCTATTCCTCCTGCCTAGACCATTTTTCCCCAGCCACGTGTAACTGGTCTACCCATCAAGGTTGACCAAAGAAGTATAACCACTGGAGTGATCGAGAACAAGGGGTTTATTATGGGGAATTGACCCTACATGACTGTGGATGTTGGTTGAACAGCTTATGCACAGCTGTTGTGTCTGCATCTGGTGCTGAGCCTGTAGTGAGCAAGACTGTGTTCAAGTCTGGGAAGGAAAGAGGGATGTGAAGTAGGGAGAGCCAAGGGCAAACCAGAACCCACCTGGATAAGCTGGGAGCCCAGAAGGATGAATGGAGCCCGTGCTGGTCTCTCTCGTCTCAAACTTCAGTGATGCTATAGGGGAAGCTGGCATCCCTCATCACAGAGCCAAACACACACCTGGCCTAGCAGTCAGAGAAGTTGAAGGAGGAAGTCAGGTGGGAGCAGAAGGAGGTGCAGGCCTGGTTGCTTGCCTCACCCCAACAGGGCAGGTCAACAGATCTGCAGCTACAAGTGTGAGCTACCGTGATGTCTGGCCCTATGTTGACATTCTGGGCATAAACATGGTTGCTGCTTGTCCTTCACCTTCCAGACCTCACGCATATTTCTCTTGTGATGAATCCTTACCCAGAACCATATAGGGAAGGGAATTCTGGAAAGTGGAGTTTGAGCTTGATCAAGTGGACAAGTACAAGGTCACCCATACCAGCTAACTGGCTCTTCTTTTAAGACTAGGTGAAGGCAACACCGTCCTCAGGGAGTTATCTTCAGCTTCCAGATGCTGCTCATCAGCCCTTCTCTGGGCTTTCTTAGCATTCTGTGTGTACCATGGTCATTGCATTTCACCTGTAACATTTAACCCACTTATGTGTCTGTCTCTTCAGCTGAAATGTGAGGTCTCTGAAGGCAGGTGCCACATGTTATTCATTTGTCCTTCCAGAGCATGGAGTCTGGGACGGAGTTGGCCTTGAGTAAATGTGGAGCACGACTGTTGACATCCATGCCATCAATAACCCATTATTACCACTTGTCAAACTAGGATCAGATTTAGAAACACAGGAAAAGAAAGGCAGGAAAAGTTCCCCTTCTCGCTAGTGTTCAAGCCCGAATGTAGTGGTTCCTCACCTTGAGCTGACTCAAGTGGGTCACGGTGTGGAACAATCTCCCTAAGGGGGCCTGAGGTTGGGTAAATGTAGAAGAGAAACAGCCATTGGACATTTCTAGGGCGCTGGGCATTATCCGACATACCTCACATGCTCAGACTCCTATTTCTGTTCTCACCAGAGTGGTGTAAAGTGGGTATTATTACCCCCACGAAGGACTCGGGGCTGTTAATCGAGCCGCCCACAGCTGCCCCAAATCACAGCTGGATTCATCTGACTCCAAAGCACACACGCATTCTGTGGCACTGCATTACCTCCCGGGCCCCAGTTTGGGGAGGGCAGGTGGCTGGGATGGCCCGGTGACTCAGAGGGCCCTAAATAGAACAGAAGGAAGTGGCGCCATCAGCTGGTATGGTCAAAAGGCCTGAGGTGCTTATAAACAATCCTGGAGCAGCCCCACCCTCCTCCAGCAGAGGCCGGGAGGCCAGGGCAGGGCAGGGCAGGGTGGGCAGCCAAGTCCTCACCTCTCTCCCTCCTTCCCGCCCCCATTGCCGTCCTCTGCACCCTGGTCGCTGGGGCATCCCCTCTCCTTTAGCTTTTTCCTTGCTGCCGTGGCTCTTCCTAACGCCGGTGTCCTTGGTGCTTCTCCTGCTGAAGCCTGCCTGGATATTCGTGTGTTAAATAGAGCCCTCCGGTGGAGCGAGGGAGTAGGTCCTAGGCCTGGAAGAACCCGCCATCGCAACCACCCCGCAGGTTGGCTAACGGCTCTTCTCCAGGACTAGATGATGGTCCTGCAGACTGCTTGGCTTCAGGAACAAAGCATGATCCTCTTTGTGAAAATCCTGGAGGGCCGCAGGGAGAGGTGGCCTTGGCACTCAGACCAGCCTGAGGGTGGGTCCTCCTCATGCCACTTACTACGTGCTCAGGCTGCTAACCCTCACTCATCTCCCAAATGGACACAGCGCCCACTGTTGTTGGGTGGTTGGGAGGGTAAATGAGACGGAGACACAGGACCCACTCAACACCAAGCCTGGCACACAGCAGTTGCCCTTGTGGAGATATTGTGGCAGCTGCTGATACCCTGAACCGATTTGGGAGATGTGAAAAGACGCGGCCCCCCTGAAAGTAAGTTCACCGTTCCTGTAGCTCTCAAATGGCCGGCACCAAGGACTCAACCATGCAGCTAAAATAAAAGCACCCCCACAAAAAAAAAAAAAAAGGTAGTAGGAAGGGAAAAATGAAGGGGGGGAGTCAGAGGGGGAGATGAACCGTGAGAGACTATGGACTCTGAGAAACAAAGAGGGTTCTAGAGAGGAGGGGGGTGGGGGGATGGGTTAGCCTGGTGATGGGTATTAAAGAGGGCACGTTCTGCATGGAGCACTGGGTGTTATACACAAACAATGAATCATGGAACACTACATCAAAAACTAACGATGTAATGTATGGTGATTAACATAACATAATAAAATAAAATTTAAAAAAAACCACTCCCGTTTCTCGATGCAAAAGTCAAACTCTGCTGCTCTCTTTAGCTGAATGGGATGCACACCTTTCAGTGAATCCCTACTACGTGCAACCACAGCATCTGAGCTGCATGTGGGAAGCTATCTCAGGACCCCCAAGACATATTTCCTGGCTTCAAGGAGCTCTCAATCTCCGTGTTTCTTACAAGGACGGCATTTGGACCATGTGAATAAGGGGTTAACAGCAGTTCTTTCTCCCTTTATGCAATTGCTGGTTAACAGCAGTAAATTCTCATCTGAACTGCGATTGACCCTGTGCACACAATCATGTTATTCATATTCTTATAAACAGAGGGTACAGTATGTATAATTTCCTAGATTTCTGGGAGGGGATGTATCATAACTAAACTCCAACTTTTCCTTTGGAGAAACAGAGCCATTTGTTTCTGGTTAGCTTCAAAGCAAAAACTAATTTTTTCCTTTTATGTGTCAGTAACTTGAGTGAAATTTGTCACTTGTTTTTATGAAAAATTCTTTGCCATTGCCTTCATTGCTTGAAAAAAAAAAAAACCCACCCACAACACTCACACTTCCTACATAGTACCAGGGACTTGAAAAGTAGTGACAGAATGGTGGTGTCATTTTTTAGTCATGGAAACTCACAGGAGTCCCACAGAATGGCCTGAACACCGTCTGTCCACCGAGAATCTATTTTCAAGTGCCTACTATGGGGGCAAGACCACTGGTGACATCTTGTTCCAATTTAAGCAAGGTTGAGCAGTGGGCCAGCTCCTTCAAATCATAACCAGCACAGAAATTACCTCCTACCAAAAAACCACAAGGGTTAGACTGTAAGAATGAATCCCAGAAAAGTTGGAACTCTTGGGTCCAGGCATATTTCTGAAGCAATCCAGTCAAGAAGAGCATTTTCATTTTCTTTGGTTGGGCATTTCTTGTTTGTCCTGGGATGCAGTACAAGGTTGTTTGGGGATGATGAAGAGCCACTTTATTTTGCCTTAAAAAGAACTAACAAGTCCTTCACCGCTTTGCTTTGAGCCAGAGCTATTTAGAAAATGCTTAACCTATTTTTACCTTTCTATAGACATATTTAATAGATACCATGTCATTAGCAAATTACCAAAAAACACGAGCTGACACACTCTCAGAAATGACTCAGAGTAAACAGGATGTCTCTCTAGGAGTACGCTTCTCTCCGGGGACGGTTTTCTCTGGGCCGCATCTTCTTTTCCTGGGCATGCCTCGGTTCCCCTAAAGGGCCAGGAAGATTGTGATACTTTAGGGAGGTTCCCTGTCTACCTCCCAAACCCCAAACATCACTATACACACTGTGGCTTTGAACTCACAGTTTGCTTAACCTCTTTAAGTTCAAGTGACCAACGAGCAAGGAAAGAAATAGGAGTGGCCCTCAGATGATTCACATATGTTGGGTACACCCAGGATAAATGAGGAGCAGTCGCTTCACATTTAGGATTCAGGAGTGTAATGTGTGTGTCACTACGGGAGATGACATAAGGGACTGAGGAGGGAAGGAGGGAGAGCTGAGGTTGGTAGTCCACGGTGGCCACCTTGACCCTGCTCTTGCAGGGCAGATGGGAGATGTTGGTTGTAGGGAACCACCTGGCTCTGCGTCCCATCTGAAATGGTCACTGGTGGTGTGGCCTAGATTGTGTCCCGCTGCTCCAGAAATTCATATGCTGAAGTTTCAACCCCCAGTACTTCAGAAGAAGACTGTATTTGGAGGTAAGACCTTTAAGGAGGTAATTAAGTTAAAATGAGGTTATTATTAGGATGGGACTGTAATCTCATCTGACAGGTATCCTTATACAAAGAGATTAGGACCCAGACACACACAGAGGGAAGCCCGTGTGAGGACACAGGGAGAAAGCAGCATGCACAAGCCAAGGAGGGAAGCTTCCGAAGGAACCAGCCCTGCTGACACCTTGATCTCTGACTTCCAGCCTCTAGAACCGTGAGGTAAATTTCTGTTGTTTAAGCCCCCCAGGCTGGTATTTTGTTCCAGACTGGCAGCACCAGCCAACTGATACAAGGAGTGACTAGCATTTGCAATGTCAAATTATTCTGGAATTCCTGGCAAACTTTGAAATATTTTCAGAATTTCTTCAAAGGAATCACATCGAGAAAAGTCTTTCTTTGGGATTTTAAAATCGGGAAAAGGGATGGCATCTGAGAAGGTTTTACAACCACTATCCCTAATATAGTCTTATTTCCTCTCTCCTCTGTTTGTTGGACATGCTGAACCTCTCCTTCCTCTCTCCCCAAGCCCTATTTCATCCTCAGTCACCTGGCCTCACCCTCCCACTGCGCACGAACATCATCAAAAGCATCTCCAAGCCACTTCTAAATGCGTCCCCAATGATGGTCTTCATCTGTGTAACATCTGATGTTTGACCTCATCATCACGCTGACTCCCTGCCCTGCACCAATTTCTTCTAACAGAAAGGATACTCGCTTTCTGTGAAAATTCTACTCTACAAAAGCATATGGAAATAAAAATAAAGACCCATCCCTATTCCCCATCCTCAGCCTCCTTAAAACAGTGGGCTGTCCATCCACTGAAGAAGGGATAAACAAAAGGTGGCACATCTATGCAATGGAATTTGGCAGTAAAAGGAAATGAGGTATTGACCCATGCCACAACACAGATGAACCTTGAAAGCATTATGCTAAATTAAAGAAGACAGTCCCAAAGGACCACATACGATACGGTCCCATTTACACAAAATGTCCATAATAGGCACATCTACAGGGTGGAAAGTAGTGAGTGGTTGTCAGGAGCTCGGGGAAGGGCAAATGGTGAGTGACTGCTAGTGGGTTTGAGATTTCTTTCGTGAGGGGGGCAATGGAAATATTCTAAAATTAGATTGTCATGATGGTTGCACAACCCTGTGACTTTACTTTAAAATGTACATTTTATACTTTAAAAATTTAAATTTTATGCTGAATTGTGTGGTTTGTGAATTCTCACAATAAAGCTGTTAAGGGGGGGGCAACAGCTAAGTGGGGAAGCCAGAGGGTCCCCTGGGTAGCATCCAGGGATCCTTACGTCCTGCAGTGAGAGGTCAGAGAAAGCTGAGGACAGACTGGAGATTTTTAAATCCTAAGAGTAGATTTAAGTCCTAAGAGGAGCTGAGCTCAAGAGAAGGCTAAGCCAATCAAAGTATTTCATCTTTACTAAGACCAGGTCCCTTTTTGAGAAACAACAGGACCCTGATACATGGGAAGAGGACATCCGAATGGATGTGTCCAAAAATCTGGAATTCCCAGATTTCCCTAAACCTTCTGAGCCCGCCAAGGTGGCCCGCTCCTCCCCAGGCTAGTACTCCTCCCTTGTCTCAGAACAATACAAAGACCTGTTCCCACAAAAATCACCTACTCTCCCACCCCACTCAGAATCTGCCTTGCCCTCCCCCCCACCTCCCTGCCTCACCTTGAGGCCAATAACCAGGGTTAGGTCCCTTCATCACACCCCTGGGGATATGCTGGTCCAGCTGAGTGACACAAGTGAGAGGGTCTGTAGCACCTTCCTTTCGTTCACTCTCAGGAGCTGGGAGAACACACAGAACACTGGTTATGTGGGTGCTTTACCAAAGGAACCAGGATAGAAGGTTGGGTGAGAAAGGGTTTAGGGCTTTGGGAGCACCCTGCTGGGATACAGGATTGAATACCCTGTGAAGGCCCCAGGAGATGGTGCAAATATCTTAAAGCATGGAGAAAGCAATGGCCCACACTAAGCTAAGTAGAAATGCCTGAGCTGCCTCGGCAAATGGTGAATGAAGGGACCGAAAGTCGCAGAGAAGTGGGCACGCTGGAGCGGATGGTGTTACAAGGAAAGCCAAGAGGACGCCCCGCCCCCCAAAGCCCTAAGGAAGGCACAGGTGAGACTGGTTCCAGCTCCCCTCAGGGGTTCAGTGGTGGCCCTGTGGGGGATGCTGCCAGAGGAGTGGGCTCACCGGCAGGAAAGGGGGCAGCAAATCCCCCCCCCAGACAATTGAGGCCAGGTAATGCCAATCACCGTCAGAAGCCAGATGGAGGCAATTATCACGAGTGTCCAGATCAGAGGGGCAGCCAGGGGGCCTGACCCACGGGGAGCTCGGGAAATAGTTAACAGAACACGCACCCCCCCCCCCAAGGGACAGAATAGGTGAGAAGAATACTATTGTATCTGGGCAATTACAAAATCAAGGATGGATGAGTTAGAGGCTGAGAGTGGTGGCCCCGATAGTCATTACTACTTTCCTTGTTTCTAGACCTATGGCAATTTGTAGACCCAGAACCCATTTATTAAAGGAAAAGCTGAGCCCCAGAAAGAAGACCCTCATATACCACAGGAAGGGTGTACAGTGATGAGCCTATTAGCTCTTCCCTAGAAGGACCTACAGCTATTAACTCAGGTGATTGGTCACTAGAGAAAGGAAATTCTCAAACGTTTCAAGACTGTTGGTTACGGGGTCCAAGTTGACACTGCTCCCTGATGACCCCAGGTGGCATCATAGCCCAGCCCCTATTACAGTGGGACACATATGGGGGCCAGCAGTCCTGGCCATGGCCCAGATCACTGTAGGTCTGCTGGCTCCACAGACCTGCCCAGTGGTCATTTCCCTCGTCTCAGATGTGTAATTGGTGCTCGGTAATCTCTCCCGCCAGTTTTTTGGACTGTGGGGTAAGAGCTCTCGGGGGAGTGAGACCAGCTTCAATGGTAAGTGCTGCAGGTTGTCCCACTAATTTCCATCTTCTGCGTTTCCCTGGAAAAGAGGCCAATTGGAATCCCAGAGAAACTGCTCTCAGACCTGAAACAAGATAATGGATGCGAGTAACTCAGGGATGGACTGCAGTGGGTGCTCTCAGCCCCTGCAGGGATTACCTTGGCTGAAGAGGGGTCCTCACTCAAGACCACAGCCACGTCCTAGAGGCACTGGAATCCAGCGCCTGATTGCTGTGGACGTATGAAGGCCTGGGACCGTCATCCCGACTTGGGACAATGCGGCGGCTCAGCTCCTCTCCAGAACAACCTGTAGTACCATGGAGGCCCCACCGAGACTGAACTGCAGCTGAGCTTCTCCCTCTACCCAATCCTGGTTCCTTCCCTTCCAATTACTGACCCCCAAGAGTGTCCTAGTGAACCTCTAGCTCCCTAGCCTCTTTCCCAGAACCTGCTTCACAGGGAACCCAGCCCGTGATAAGACAAGCCTGGCTCTTCATTTTCTTGTACACGTAACACCACTGTAATAGTCATTATTCCCCACTACACGCCCAATCTCAAGAAACTATAGGAGAGTGCTCTGCTGAAATAAGGGAGAAAACCAGGAACGAGTCCTGGGAGCCAGGCAGCCAGGGATCTAGCAAAGCAAGGAGGTGAACGCAAGCTCTGTGGAGTGGTCGGTTCATTCTGGAACTGGAGGCTGGAGATACCCAGGAGGGATTTCTCTGGAAAAGAAGAACACAGAGGAATCAAACACCTGATGTGCTTGTATGTTTAGAATATTCTGGACTTCCACAGCCTCATTTCAGGTTTGCAGCCATAGGTCCCCAGGACATGAAGCAAATGAAGAGATGACCACATGAGACAGTTAGTAACATCTGAAAGATCAAAACATTTCACAAGAAAGAAAATAGACTCTGAGCTCACCACTTGGCTGGGCTGTGACCAGTATTTACCTGGTTCTCACAGTGCAAACACTGAATATTGATTTAACAAAAAAAAAAAAAAATGAAGCGATTGGGAAAATAAGAGTGGCAAGTTTGTATGCGTGGAGGGTGATGTAAGAGCTAAATCCTCACTCTCTTTAGTGGGAGGCCATAGGGTCATATCTAAAATTGGAAAATAAGAGAGAAAGAGGGTAAACAGATATTCTGACCTATGGAAATAAATATTATGAGAAAGAACTACAAGAAGTAGAAGTTACAGCTCTGGCCAGAGAAAATCCAAGCAGGGAAGAGTCAAGCAAAGAGCTACTTGCTTTTTTTTGTTGTTGCAAATTGTGTAGAACTATTTGACTTCTTGAAACTATGTGTAATGTGTTTTAAAGTGGGTGGGGGATCGGCCGGATGGGCATGAAAGAGGGCACTTGTGATGAGCACCGGGTGTTAGATGTAAGCAACGAATCATTAAATTCTCCTCCTGAAACCAATATTGCACTATATGTTAACTAAATAGAATTTTAAAATTTGAATAAAATAAACAAAGTAGCATGTGCTACTTTACAATAATAAATACTAATTTTTTTAAAGTAAGGGAGCCCCATAAATGATTGATTGACTGGTTTGTCTAATATAAACCAACGGATTATTTGATTTTAGATAAAAAGTACCAGGAGTAAGGTGTGGATCCTGGTTATCAGGTGAACTCACAGCTTGTCTCTTCCTGCTTCAACCACAGTCCCCGCCCACCTCACCCAGAGGAAAACTAGGAAACCAGCCAAAGTCCAGCCCTGAGTCACTGCTGGGATGACAGGGATGCTGTCCCATGGTGCTGGCCCTTCATGTATTTACTAAGGAAAATCCCTTCATTCAGAAATGATGCTCTCTTTTAACTTTTATTATGCAAATGTTCAAACATGCACAAAAGTGGGAAAAACCTGTATTTACCCATTTGCTACCTTCAACAGTTACCAACATTTTACCCATTTATTTTATTCGCCCCACCCAACCTGCCCCATTTCTTTTGTCTGGAATATTTTAGAGCAAATCCCAGACATTATGGTATTTTACCCATAAATAGTTTAGTATGCATCACCAGCTGACAGGAACTTTTGTTTGAATCAGAATTCAAATAAGGTCCACACACTGTATTTGATTGCTATGCCTTCTCTCTCTCTCTCTTTTAATTAATTTCAGAGGTAGTGTTTAGTGATTCATCAGTTGCACATAACACCCAATGCTCATTACATCAAGTGCCCTCCTTAATGCCCATCACCCAATTACCCCATCCCCCCACTCAACTCCCCTCCAGCAACGCTGTTTGTTTCCTAGAGTTAAGGGTCTCTTATGGTTTGTCTCCCTCTCAATGTTCGTATTATTTTATTTTCCCCTCCCTTCCCCTATGTTCACCTGTTTTGTTTCTTAAATTCCACATGAGTGAAATCATATGGTATTTGTCTTTATCTAATGGACTTATTTTGCTTAGCATAATACCCTCCAGTTCCATACACGTTGTTACAGATAGCAGGATTTCATTCTTTTTGATGGCTGAGGAATATTCCATTGTATATATATATATATAGACCACATCTTCTTTATCCATTCATCTGTTGATGGACATTTGGGCTCTTTCGATATTTTCGCTTTTCTGGACATTGCTGCTATAAACACTGGGGTGGGGGCACCTGGGTGGCTCAGTCATTTAAGCATCTGCCTTTGGCTCAGGACATGATTCCAGCGTCCTGGGATCGAGCCTCACCTCAGGCTCCCTGCTCAGAGGGGAGTCTGCTTCTCCTTTTCCCCTCCCTGCCACTTGGGCGCTCACTCTCTCTTGCTTTCTCTCTCTCTGAAATAAATAAATAAAATCTTTAAAAATTTTTTAAATTTTTAAATTAAAAAAATAAACACTGGGGTGCATATGCCCCCTCAAATCACTGTGTTTGTGTCCTTTGGCAGCCACCTCTTTGACCTCAGCCGCAGCAACTTCTTGCTAGACACATCTACAAGGGCAAGAGAAACAAAAGCAAAAATGAACTATTGGGACTTCCTCAAGATACCTTTTCTCTTTCACTCTTTAACAACCCCTCCCTGTTCTTCTTGCCACTGATTTGTGAAGGGAACAAAGTCATTTATACCGTAGAATGTTGAGTATTTTGACTTTGGCTCATTACTTTTTTGTGTCATTTAACTCGTTCCTCTAGCTCTTGTGTTTCCTGTAGATTAGTTGTCAGGTATAGGAGTTCAAAGAGATTCAGGATCAATGTCAGGACAGGAATAGTTACGGTGTGACACCATGGCCTTCTTGTACTACATCACCAGACTCATAATTCTGCTTGCCCTACTTTGACTACTGCTGAGACGGGTTATTAGGCTCATACAGTGCCAAGTCCCATCTCTCTAGCATCAAGTTCTCCACAAACTTTTCACCTAAAGATTTTAGAATCTGTGATATATTGTTTCCAAAGGCCGCTGGCAGCCACACCTCCCCTGTCTCGCCCCAGAATTGTGGTAAATGGTGAGATGTGTCTGGATTCAGAATTGCTATGGAAGAGTGATTGCCATGTGCTTCCCATTCTTTCCTCTTTTGACCAGCTATGCCCGGTCACAGCCTCCCTATTGTATGTCCCCTGTGTGGGGGGGTGATAACTTGTCTTCCTAGTCCATAGGTCTCAGATCAACAGGAGCTACAGCTGAGGACCTGGTTTGGCTAACAAGACCGTGGACTTTCAGCAGATGCCAAGATGGAGACATTTGGGGGGAGTAAAATGTATTTTGCAAGGGATATGAACTATTGTGGCTATGGGACAGACACTGATAAGTTGTTCCCGAGAAGCCCGTGCCTCCCATCAGAGCTGGAGTCCATTTCCCCTTCCTCTGAATCTGGACTGACTTTGTGATTTGCTTCAACCAAGAAGGTGGCAGAGGTGACACGGTGTCTCTTGAGGGTTTGGTCCTTAAGAGATCAGTCAGCTTTAATAGCTTCTTCCTCCACCCTTGTGGAAGCCAACCACCATGTGAAGAAGCTCAGGACAGACTATGAATGATGAGAGGTCACCTGGAGGAGAACCAAGGCTCCTTGGTGACAGTCAGCACCAAGGCCTGCCTTGTGAGTGGGGCCATCTTAGACACTGCAGCCCTGACTGAGTCCCCCAAAGAACATAGCCACATTAGTGACCCCAGCTGACCCACAAGATGGTGGTTTGTCATGTGTCAACAGATAACTGAGATACTTGATGGATAGACAGATAGATACATCAATCCATTGATGACTATTACCTGGACTCATTATGGGTTTCAAAACGTGTTTTTTTCTAATTTCCTCCTCGTTGATTAACTGGAAATCTGCTTTAAAAAAAAAAAAAGAAAAAAGGCCAACTTGCCGTAACAATAATTTGTTTACCCTGAAAGGGTAAATATAAGAAAAGGAGGACAAGCACTTGATGTTACTTTTGAATTTTCATAGTGCCCTATAATTCCAATTCACCAATGAGATTCGGGTTTTTTGGTTTTTTGGGTTTGGGGGTCTTTTGCTTTTATTGCCTTTGTGTTTAAGCCTCATTATGAGCCCTTGGATATTTATATATTTAATTTGTTTCAATCTGTTGCAGTTATTATCCTTACTGATATTCATATAGCCCCCTCTTTGGCCCAGGGGAGGCTCCTCAAGTTGGATCTGTGTTCTTGTGATAGGACCCCATTAGTCTTAATAGCTTCCTTGTTTGCTGGCATAACAAGATGCCCTATGTTCATCACATACGTGTCCTGCCCCAGATCTGGAGTCAGCCATTTTTCCAAGAAATCCTAGTTCCTTTAGTGGGAAGTGGAACCTATTTATTCTTAATTTACATTCAAGTCCAACAAACTTAGAAATTAAATTTCCTAGCCCCAGATGCTTAGCGTTATTACATTAGAAATGGGCTGCTATAGACATGCACTCGCAGCTCTAAGAGGGACAGTTAATAGCTGATTAATAGGAGAGAGAACTGGAAACAAATGATGAAGGGCAGACATCTGAACTTCAAAATTTCAGCCATCTGGCCCCACTCCACCCTTACATTCTCCAAGAAGAGATCTCCAGTATTCCCATGTGAAATGAATCTCCTTTTCCAGCCGTTCCTTAAATTTTATTTATACCTCTATTACAATATTTATCAAACTGTTGTTGTTTTGGTCTGTTTGTCCAGACCCCATATGTCCATTAGAATCATCTGAAAAGTTGCTTATTAACAAAATAATAATGAAAACTAAAAAATTTTTAAGCAGATGTAATTGACATATAATATTGTATAACAGCATTAGATACATGGCATAATAATTTGATACATGTATAAATTGCAAAATGATTGCCAAAATAAGTTTAGTTAACATCCATCACTGCATATAGCTATAGTTCTTTTTCTTGTCATAAGAACTTTGAAGATCTATTCTCTTAGCAGCTTTCAAATATACAATATAGTATTAACTATATTCACCATGTTGTATATTATATCCCCAGAACTTCTTTAGCCTATAACTGCAAGTTTGTACATTTTGGCCACCTTCATCCATTTTCCCTTCCCATTTCCCATACCTATGGCAACTGCCAATTTATTCTTTGAGTTATGAATTCAGGGTGTTTTTAGATGCCTAATATAATTGAGATCATACAGTAAAAAAAAAAAAATTAATTGGGGCACCTGGGTGGCTCAGTTGGTTACACATCTGCCTTGGGCTCAGGTCATGATCTCAGGGTCCTGGGATCAAGTCCCACATCGTGCTCCCTGCTCAGCGGGGTGCCTGCTTCTCCCTCTGCTCCTACCCCCACTTAAGCTCTCTATCAAATAATTAAAATCTTTTAAAAATTAATTAATTGAATAAAATAAAAAGGTGTCTGGGGCATACTGTCAGAGAATCATATTAAGTAGGTCTGAATACTTTTGAAATTTGCCAGATGTTTCTGATAGATAGTCAGGTTTGAGAATCACTAATCTATGACCCTGGAAGGGTAGAGCTTCACTCAGTAGTTCTTATATCCCCCATAGCTACCATTCAATAAATGTTTGCTGACTTGAAATGGGATTGAAGTTGACCAGAAAGCCTGAATCAAAAGTGGTTAATCATTTTCAAGATAACAAAGTGGACAGTGTCCCACCCCATCCCCTCAATGGACTGGACCCATAGCTATCTAGGAAATTTGACTGTTCAGAAGAACATATTTCCAGCAGTGTTCAGAAAGGTCAAGCTTGCATTTATTTGGAAAAAGATCGCTATCCTTCAGAAGCTTTTATCACAAAACATTAAATCTCATTAGACGTGTAGGTTAGAAAGACTCCTACAGATGCAGAGTTGAAATCCACATGTAGGCAATACGAATGTGGGAGGTATGGTCATGTGACTTGGAGATAAAGTGACTGTGATATGGCCAACAGACGGTTTTCTGAACAATGCCACAGTGACCGCCCTGGGGGCACATATCCCAGACTGCCTTTGATTCTTTACTGTCCCTTTTGTGTATGTGGCTCATTGGAACTCCTGGTGGGAAGGAAATACATGTATCTTATGTAACATCCTTTTTTGCATTCCTTCCACACTTAGCAGTGTGCAGGATATAATGCATAATCGACAAATAAGTGTTAAATCTTTTAGGAAGGAACATGAGTGTGCTTGCCACCTGCCTCTCGTAGGAGTCCTGTATCTAACCAGTTAAGACCACATATTTTTACTATCCTCATTAACATGATACAGCCACAAAGGCATTGAAAATATGATCCTTTCTATTTTAGGAGAAACAAAGAACTACAATTTTCTCTAAAAATAACCTAGATTGGAATTTTCTTCCACCCATGAGAGCACTGTGTTTATGAACACACAGTCCCAAGACCTGTGTCAACAACATTCTAAAACAATGCTTTACTGTGATAATCACATATAATAAGCATTTGGTTCCTTAAGTTTTCATTAGTTTTGGAAATTTTTTTTTTAGCCTAACAAAGACAGGATCTTTTCTCCCTCCATATAACACAGCTCATCTGGTCAACAGCAGCCTTATACTAGGATGCCTGAAGAGGGACAAAAAGTAAATTCAGGGCCCTGAATCTATTTCTAATCCCCAGAAGCAGAATAGCTTAGGATAAACTCTAGAGCCAAAGTCAAGTCTTGAAATGAGACTAGGTATCTACCATCCCTTTGGAGAATTTTCTGGAGCATCTGGGCTTGGATCAAGAGCTTGGGCAGTCTAAAGTCCAAGTCAGATCATGCAGAATGAGCTACTTCTAGTGGAGAGTGAGGGCATTATTTATCTGTTGCCTATCTTTCAGGATTCTTCATGTAGGTAAGTAGAGATTCGCCATTTAACTCCCAGACACTCTCTACAAAGCAAGTCCTTGTTCTTTTAGCACTCCTCAACCAGATGAGGGGTTTGAGAGGTGTAGGAACGGTTTGGGTTGTCACTTTAACTGGGAGGATCCCAGAGAGGCTACACATCCCACAATGCTTAGGATAATCCCTCACACCAAAGAACCTTCTTGCCTAAATACCAGTAGCACCTCCTCTGAGCTTAATGATTACATTGCTTAATTGCCAAGTTGGAAACTAAGACATTAAGACCCAAACTGCTCATCTGGCCCTTCTATTGTAGACAGGTCTCTGATCATCTACATATTATGTTATTGAACTGAACAGCCAAACCCATCTGGAAAAAGGAGAGAAGAATACATCCCTCCCCCAAGTACAGGATCACTCACTGGTAGGAGACATACTCATGACATCTGTCATTAGCTGAGGCCACAGTTTAGAGATATTTACCAAATATAACAGTTAATTAATTCCACCTTCTACTCAGCCCATAGTCTGAATTTGAGGAAGGCAATAGGAAAATCTAGAAATTAGTTTCAGCGAAACTATGCCAACAAAAAGAAAATTAAGCCAAAAGCAAGTCCAATGCGAGGCAACTGTAATGAAGACAATCTGGGAAATTATCAGATGAATTAAATGATTGAATACAATGACTATTCGCATGAAAGATATTTCTGAACTGAAAAAGCCGATCTAAATTCTCTTCTATGTTGATAGTTACTAAATTGCTCTGCTTATGAGGCAAATGTGCTTCATTCTCCTCCTACTTTTAGTTTGTATTTCTTGTCCCTAAAACCAAAAATGAGCACCTATAAAATCAAATAGAATGGCTTTCAAGAAGATACAACCCAAAGTGGAAGTCTTGAGTTTTAGTGCTTTTGAGAGATATGCCTCTAATGGAATCCTGCATTGTTTTCCCCTGGCTCGGGCACAAACGATGAGTAATATACTCAGCGCAACCTTTAGGTGGAAAATATAATCCAGAATCCCAGATAAGTTCTGAATTTTAAGAGAGTGCTCCAAATGTAATGAGGTGAGGTGCATTTTGATGAAAGTAACTAGATGTCTAGGAATATTATAAATATCTGCCAAAAATATGTAAACAAACATATCTTCATGTATTAATCAAATATTTGTTGATCCCTACTATATACCTATGCCAGCGTGCCAATAGAACTAGAGTTTGGTTTGTTTCCCCAGTATGCATTCTGATTCCACAGAGCTGAACAAAAGGATAAAGAGTGGAGGGTGAGGACTAGCAGAAAAGAGGAGAAAATGGATCACGCAGGATGCAGGGGGGGTGGATTGCCTCCACAATGCAAGTCATCCTTGGAAACAGTCTTCCAGTTTTCAGCAAAAGCAGGTTGTATAGGTATGTCAATAGGAAAGTCAGTAGCATCTCCTGTTAAAATGATCTCTCCTGTTTCTGGAGCCTACACTTTGAACAGCTTTTTGGGGGCCCTAAAGGATTTGCTTCAGCTTGTCTTGGTTGGCCTACAAGATTCTGTGTCACAGAGAATCACTATCTCATTCTGTGTCTATTATAAATATAGATATTGAGATATTCTTCCAGGATATATTGAAGGACATGGTGGACTTGGGATAATACTTTCCAGAACCAGGATATAAACTGTAGGCCATAATAAGATGGCTGGGATTATATATAAGGCAGAATCTTATATCTGTTTATATGAGACTGTAACTGAAATGGATGGAGACCCAGCACAGGGCATAATATAAGTCATCTTTGGAAGTGTCTGACATTACTAAATATTCTTGTTGGCCCAGGAAGTAGCATGGAGTCCATGTGGATGTTGCCAACAGAGTTCAGGAATCAGGAATGAAGCTAACTCTCTGGGTCTTCCATTGTCCTAGGTAAAAATGTCACAGTTATTGTGACAAAGGGCACCGTCCTGTATGCAGGGCTTCCAGAAATTTCTTCAGACCATGATCCATATTTTGCAGAGTAAGGTCTTAGCCAAAATGCAACTCTGAGGTCTGGGCTCTCCTTTCCCTGGTATGTTTACTGGTTATTTGGCAGAACAAGTCCTTCCTGAATGCTGGGTCCTTTGGAAGATATAGACAAGTATTCTCAGGACTTGAAATGGTGAGGTTAAATGCTTAAAATTGGGGATGGGTCTTTTGGATTGAAGAGACCCCTGCCCTTTCTTACTCTTTCTTTAGAAGGAACAGAGAACGGAAGTAATTTAATCCTGTAAAGTAATACAGGAGATACCATATATTTCTATTTCATGAAAAGGTATTTTTGACTAAAGACAAAAAACTTGCGTGACAAAATGCAACTGCTTTTACTTTTAAAGACCATTTAAAGGCCAAAATATTCAAACAGTTAAGCAAAGAACAGGAAAGAAAGAAAGGAGATACAATCAAGTGGCCGTGTCTACTCCTTTAGCAGTGAAACCTGGAAAGGCTTGGCTACCAGTGACACGTTGTCTGGATAGGAGGTGGCCCAGTAGTCTGCACAGGGTAAGATCTTGCCTTCACACACACACACACACACACACACACACACACACACACACACACACACATGGATGCCTGGGCAGCTCAGTCAGTTAAGCATCTGCCTTCAGCCCAAGTCATGATCTCAGGGTCCTGGGATTGAGCACCACATCAGTCTCCCTGCTCAGTGGGGAGTCTGCTTCTTCCTCTCCCTCTGCCCCTCCTTCTCCCTCTGCCCCTCCACCCTGCTCATGCTCTCTCTTTCTCTCTCTCTCACTTTCTCTGTCTCAAATAAATAAATAAAATCTTTAACAACAACAACAACAACAAAAACCAAAGATCTTGCTTTAACACACACACACACACACACACACACACACACACACACATTCACGCTCATACTCAGTCTCTTCCCTGTCTGCTATCCCCCTGGCCATTTATCCAAGGAGGACTTCTATACCCCAAAATTCAGTTATCTCAGCCTTGCTGTTTGGAGGCCTCAAAGCCCATACCAGTTGAAGTAATGATCCTATCGGTCTATAGATTTCATATACGTTCCCTTTTCAGGGACAAAGGACAAAACAAGAACAGATATATTTGGTTAGCAAGCCAGCTGTCAGCCAGGTTAGCCCCCAAAATAATTTTTAAATTTACTGATTAATTATTCTATAAATAGGCAAACACAGTTATCTGTAGGCTCTGAGGAAGAGACATCTGTTACATGATATTTTTCCAGGAGGAAGGGGGAGACTAAGACAGAAGTCCCCAGGTTATTTCCCCACACTATGATGTAATACCTCTTGACCTGGTTTCCAGCCTATATTAGTACAGATTAGATTTGGAATTCAAGTGTGTCAAGGATTGGACTGACTTTATCAACTGTGAGCTTTAGCTGTCCTGGTTTATGTCAGCTTCCTCATAAAATAGTCAGATTCCATGTTCATTGAATTCTGGATCCATCCAAATTTGGGTCTCTGCTGCTTAAAAGTTTTTTATTTTTAGAAATGTCTTATATTCCACTGGTAAATTTACCTGGGGCAAACCAGTGTCTTTGAGAAGCAGATGTAGGGGCAGAAGTAAATTGTTCTGGAGTCCTCTTATGAAGGGTTGCTCTACCACCATGGTATTGGAGACATCAATCTGATGATTTGAAAGAGTTGTATTGGAATAGGCTAAGCCCAAGGTAGGTGTGAGCAGGTTCTTCAATTCCTGTAGTTGATTTAAAGAGGTCTGTTATTAGAGAAATCTGAAAGGAAAAAACGGGGAATGGATCTTGTAGTTGATGCTTCTGGCACACCAATACCACATCCCTCTGGTCCATCTAGTTTCAGTGCATCTGTGATGGACAGTTAGGTGCATACTGCCTACATCTCACATCAAGTGCCTTTCTCAGGGTCCCTCTGCTTTGCTGACTTTGAGATTTCTCTAAAACTGTGGAAATCTGCTGAGCTTCAGCTCTTTGCAATCCAATATGCAATATGCACTTTTGCAATCCAATATGCACACTGGAGTTAAGACTCCTGGGAACAACCCTCAAATAACTCAGACGGGGGCCAGTGTATAAATGTCACAGCTCCACCACCCTTCTACCCCCGTCTCCTGGTGGGACAATTTTGAGTTGCATTCCACACAGGTCCTCAGAGAATCCCCAGTGGGATTGACCCTTCTTGTCTCCCTTTCCCTAGTCTCTCATTCCTACTGCCTGGAATCACCTCCCAAGTAAACTATGTGCACCTGAGGAAGTCCTTGTCTCAGGCTCTCCTTTCAGAACATCTTCAGGGCATCCCCAGGGGAGTGGATACTTGTCTGGTGCATCAGTTAAAACCGCTCCAGTTGAAAATGGCAGGAAATCCAACAGAACATGTATTTTGATAAATGGGAATGTATTGGCTCATTGACCTGAAAAGTCTAAGGACAGAATTGACTTCAGGTACTGGCTGCAATGTGAGGATTTCAAACCTAACATCAAGATCCATCACTGCTGTCTTTTGGCTTAGTTCTACTGTCCTCCATATGTTGGCTTTATCCTCAAATAAGATCTCCCTCTGTGGTCGTAAGATGACTATAGAAGTTCCATGTCTTCTCTTCTTTAAGCTTCAGCTGCCACTAGAAACAACAAGAATATCTTTCCCAGAGAGTCCAGAGGCTCATCATGTTTATCTGATTTTGTCTGGGTCACGTGCAAATAGGGAATTGGATAATCCAAATCTGCATGTGGATCTGTAATCAACGGAATGGGTAAGGGGTGATTTCTCAGAGAGAAACCACATATGGCTGTCAGAATAAAGGTAAATGGTTGCTGGGTAGCAAAATACAACTAAAGTTCATTATAGTCAACTCTTCTGGGCTTCTCAGAACACACACACATGCACAGGCATGCATGCTTCCTCCCATATCTTGCAAAGTTGCTACACCTCCTTAAAATACATTCACCACTTCTCCAAAAGAAGATAATCCAATTCTAATCCAGCACCGAACCTAGGATCTCTGGAAGATATGCAATCTTGTCAATCAAGGCAAAATGTCTTGCCTCATAATCTAAATGATCTATAGCTAAATGATCATTTTAGCAACCCCTCACACTCAATATACAATGGTGGGGCGAGAACAAGGTAACTGCCGTAAAACCATTTAGGAAAAGCAAGAATTGGAAATTACTGAGTGGTCACTAATCCAAAGCAAATATCATGTTCCACTGGATAGGAATAACAAGGCTTACTTCCTGGCATTGGACCTTGATACTTGGTTAGCCAATCCCAGCGCTGGGAAGTTCTCCCTCATCTGTTTTCTCCCATGGCTCATGGTTTCTCCTTCTTGGAAGATCTCTTTGTCCATTATCCTCCATAGTCATATCTGAGATGGTCTTATAAAAGCTATACTCTATCAACAGCTCATTTTTTAATGACAAGAATTTAAGCTGAAGAATGTCTTCAAAATCAAGCAAACACAAATTGTGCTTGGCTTAGGCTTGTATTTTTATTGTAAGCCTTCACTGAAACCATAAAAAGTAACCAGCATACTCTAACACCTGGAATTCTTCCTTCCAAGTACCCTGGTGTTATCTTTGGTAGTCCATAGTGTGAGTGCCAACACACAGCAGGTGAAAATTTGACCAGCATTTTTACTACTGCTTAATTAATATTGTCAACTTTATAATCTGAAATAGAGAATTCCTTCTGATTTCCATTCAACATTGACCCAGCCAATTCCCTATTCCAAAATCTGCTACTTGCTAACTCTTATTCCTGGTACTAATTCATCAATCACTCATTTATTCAGCAAATATTTCTTGAGTGCCTGCTATGTGTCCAACATTGTTCCCAGTTCTATGGATACAGTGGTAAATTAGGCAGGCAAGATCCTGCTTACATGGAACATATAGTTAGAATTCATTCATTTCCAAAAGACACACACACACATCCAGCCCTAATAGGAGGATTAAGCCAAAAATGTAATTTATTAACTAAGATAACTGAAAAGTTCAGGGGTAATATTGGCTTCAAGCATAGCTTTGTGTTAATGCCAAACGATGTTGCCAGGACCCAGTTTCTCTTCATCACATGGTCTACTGGCCATGATCTATTCTGTGTTTTGGCTTTATTTTCAGACAGTCTCTCTCTTCCTGATCACAAGATGTCTACAGAAGATCTAGATTGTATATCTTCCAGGCTTTAAGCCCAATAGGATTTCATTTTATTCACTCTGATTGAGTCATATTGGGTCCCTAGCCAGAGAACTGAGACATGCTGATTGGCCAGACCTGAGTCATATGTTCTGCACCTCAAAGGAGCCAAAACAACCAAAAGCAAATGGAAGGAAAGTGGATTAGGGGTGGTTCCCCAGAGTGATATTGGGGTGTGGTTATCAGAGACGGGTGAATAGATACTGGGCAGCAAAATGCATCCACCAGATCCAGAGGAGTGTGGATGTCCTGACTCACATACACACCCAGTCCAGGATATCCAGGAGTTGACCAGGAGTTGGTGGTGCTACATTCAGTTGAGAAATATTTGAATCAATGATTCATAAGGGCCAGTGAGTACATGAAACTGAAGTCCCAAGTTAGAAAGTGATTGAAAGAGAGTATGGGTGTTGCAAATGCCAAAGGCTGTCTTGAGCTTGTCTGCAAAGTCTGTTCCCCTTCATCACCCTCTAAGATCTGGGTGAGGTTATGTGTCCCAAAGATTCAGTTTGACAAAGGCTTGGGCTCCTCCAAGTTGCTTCAGAAGATTAGAGATTGGAGGGGAGGGAGTAGTAAGGCTGTAATGACATATTACCAGGCTTCTCAAGTGATTGCCAAGAATTACTCAAAGCTCGAGAATAACAGGGTAACAAGATGAATATGACACATCTTTTCAGAAAATATATTTAACTCCATTAGAAGTAATTTAAAACATTACTTATAAACCTGTATAACGGAGTAGGATGCAAAATTTACATTAATTTTATGATAAACCATAAACTTCAAAGAAATTTTCAAGCCTGCTGGGGATATTCAAAGGAAAATCACTTGCATAATGGAGAGAAAAAAAACCAACTCTTTTCCCCAGACAGAGATTAAGAAGCATGATCCTTATCTAAGAAGTTAATCCAGCCTCTCTAAGTAGAAAATTCAGTGTATTGGCAAGGTCTTTTTAGTAGCCAGGGAAGCAGCCATTGACTATGGCTGAGTAATGTGCCTGTTTATTATCCCCAACAGACCCACTGAGAAACCATTTGAAATCCAAAGTGAACATTCATTGTGAGTAAGTAGGCCTTGCAATTACAGAACTGTGAGGAAAGTATTAATCTCTTTCTTTCTGCTAGACAATCAGGAAATTGAATATGCATTTCCACAACTCACACTCGTGGGCAGGGCGTAAAGAAGAACAACCTTGGGGAGTCTGCCAGGACAGTGTCCCAGAAGAGTCCAACATAGGATATTTGGAAGCAGTGGTACCAAAGCCCACCACCTGAACAACTCTGGGGGACTTGGAGTGGCGAAGACCACCACAGCCCATCCTCCCAGAGCCCCTGAGATGCTATTTCTGGACTGACTAAGACTCTAGGAAAGTACTTTTGAGAGGAGGAAGGTGTGTCCTGGAGCATAACAGAGCCCATCGTAGAATTTCCCTCATTCCCCTAATGGCGGGAGGAGAGTCAAGGTGAAGCTTAGAGGAAGGAGGCACATGGTACAGAGGTTGGGGACCTACACACAGAAGTTGGGTGGATCAGAACAAAGTCCCCTATGGGAGGCTGACCATTTGGCATGCTTGTCCTTAAAATTCCACACCACAGGCAATGTCAGCATATGGTTCGCAATTCTTTCCAGGATAGGTTGTCATTCCCTTGAGTTTTCCCCAGTCCTTCAATAAAATCTGATCCATCCGTATAGCTATGTGTGGAAGGCTGAGAAGACAAGCTCCACAGAGCTACCAAGAGGGATGTGAAGCCTGCCTCACTGTAGTAGAAACAGTTTGAGAAATGAGGTGGCTGCCCAGCTCATTAATTCCCATGGTGGTCTTGCCTTTGCCCTCCTTTCTTCTTTGAGGAAATTACTTTTAGTCTTAACACGTGGTCCACTTGTGTGCTTCATGGTGCCACTCCGTGCCACACAAGTCCGAGGGAAGCTCTTGGCCCAAGCTAGGCTCTTCTAGCTGGCCCAGAATGCAAGGCAGGCCAATCAGAACCCTTCCCCAGTTAGATGAAGCCCTTTCCTCTTAGAGGGAAAAGTTGGGAAGATGTGTGCCCAGTGCTACCAGTACCCATGATTCTAACCCTAAGGAGAACAATACTTAAGGAAAAGGATGTGTATAAAAAAAAAGAAGTGAAAGAGAGAACCCTGTTCTTTCTACCATTTACTTATCTGAGTCAATACATTCCCCCTTTCCCTAAGATGCTTGGTTTTGGATAATTATCACTTGAAAATAAAGATCCTGTTCAATCAGTACTCTTTATGCCACACATGTACACGGATACACACATGCACACGGTGGATTCCAGACTGAGACCAATGGTGAAGAAAATGGAGTCTACAGTAGAAAATATGGACACATAGCTCCGAGAAGTCACAGCTACACCTTGAGAGCAGATGGAAGACATCCATGCCTCTTTCCCAACTAATATGGAGAGAAGGAACTTTTTAAAGGTGGGAGAATTCACAGCTTAGGTTTGCAAGTCCCAGAGCCAGAGCTAGAAACCAATCTTGAAGCCATGTAGACTAGATCTCATGCTATTACACTAAGTGGGCCCCACAAGTGAAAACGAATTTTGAATGGTAATAAGAATAGGTGTATGGTAATAATTTCTCCAAAAAAATGGTAACAGTCATTAAAAATATATGTCAGATTAACTTTTACATCGAGTAGATTTGGTGTTCCATGATATGCAATTGTTATCTAAATAAACTTTGACATTTCTGAGAAGTTGCTGGTAAGAATCACTTTTCAGATATTAAAACCAAGATACTGAGAAGAATTCTCTTCCTGAATATGTCCCGGAAAATCAGAGCTCCTAGTCTATTCCAGAAAAAAGGTAATTAAGGCAGGTTGATATGGACTGAAATGGGCTGCCCTCCAAATTCATACGCTGAAGGCCTAGCCCACAATGTCAAGGAGAGGGTCTTTGGAGATGGGGCCTTTGGCAGGTAATTAAGGTTAGATGAGGTCATGAGAGTGGGCCTTCATGATGGCATTAGTGCCCTTGTAAGAAGAAGAATTAATTCTCTCTCTCTCTCTCTCTCCACTGTGTGAGCACACACCAAGAAAACAGCGTTTTGCAAGCCAGGAAGAGAATTCTCACCAGGAGCCAAATCGGCTGGCACTTTGATCTTGGACTTCCAGCCTCCGGAACTGAGAGAAATAAATTTCTGTTGTTTAAGCCAACCAGTCTATGGTACTTTGTTATGGCAGCTCCGGCAGGCTAACACAGAGGCCAAGACCACAGATAGTGCAACCTCCCAGGTTTTTTGGTCTCCGTTGTGGAGTTCCAGTATTCTGTCACAATCAGGTAAGGCACCACATTACTCGCCCCTTTTTCTTTGTTTGAAAAAGAAGAGATGGGAATGGATTGTCCCTGAGGGTCTGGATGTGGTAAAGTATGAAGATCTTTATAGAACGATGACACTCATCCTAGCCATCCACAGTGACTTCTTAATAATCTTTCTTTTTCTTTCTTTCTTTCTTTCTTTCTTTCTTTCTTTCTTTCTTTCTTTCTTTCTTTCTTTCTTTCTTTCTTTCTTTCTTTCTTTCTTTCTTTCTTTCTTTCTTTCTTTCTTTCTTTCTTTCTTTCTTTCTTTCTTTCTTTCCTTTTCTTTCTTTCTTTCTTTCTTTCTTTCTTTCTTTCTTTCTTTCTTTCTTTCTTTCTTTCTTTCTTTCTTTCTTTCTTTCTTTCGAGAGACAGAGAGTGTGAGCACAAGGGGAGGAGCAGAAGGAGAGGAAGAGAGAGAACCCCAAGCAGGCTCCATGCCCAGTGCAGAGCCTGATGTAGGGCTCAATCTCATGACCCTGAGATCATGACCTAAGCTGAAATCAAGAATCAGATGCTTAACTTGCTGAGTCACCCAAGCATCCCATTAATAACAATTCTTGATCTAAAGGATAAGTTGAGCAATTAGATTTTTTTAAAATATGACACATTGCTATAGATAAGATTCATTTTCAAGAGAAGGAAAAAAACTGTGAAATTGGAGTCGCAACCTTAGATTCAGAAAGTTCCTGGCCACTGGCCTATTCAGAACCTGTCAAAATACTACCTTATATCCGTAAGTCTGTTTTTATTCTATTGTGAAAAACTGAAATGTTGATTTTTTTTATTAACATAATGTATTATTTGTTTCAGGGGTACGGGTTTGTGATTCGTCAGTCTTACACAATTCACAGTGCTCACCATAGCACATACCCTCCCTGGTGTCCATCACCCACCCACCCCATCCCTCCCACTCCCCCTCCACTGCAGCAACCCTCAGTTTGTTTCCTGAGATTAAGAGTCTCTTATGATTTGTCTCCCCCTCCAGTTTCATCTTGTTTCATTTTTCCCTCCCTTCCCCTATGATCCTCTGTCTTGATTCTCAAATTCCCCATATCACTGAGATCATGTGGTACTTGTCTTTCTCTGATTGATTTATTTCGCTTAGCATAATGCCCTCCAGTTCCATCCACATCATTGCAAATGGCAAGATTTCATTTTTTGATGGCTGCATAATATTCCATTGTATATATATACCACATCTTCTTTATCCATTCATCTGTTGATGGACATCTAAGCTCTTTCCATAGTTTGGCTCTTATGGACATTGCTCCTATAAACATTGGGGTGCGTGTGCCCCTTCGGATCACTACATTTGTATCTTTGGGGTAAATACTCAGTAGTGCAATTGCTGGATCATAGGGTAGCTCTATTTTCAACCTTTTGAGGAACCTCCATACTGTTTTCCAGAGTGGCTGCTCCAGTAAAAGGTTGATTAAAAAAAAAAAAAAAAAGCCTAAGTTCTAAAAAATGACTAAGTCACTTTAGTCAAAAATCTTTTTGTATGGTCTGAAATAATTAAAATGGTGTGGATAGTCTGCTCTTGCAAGCTTATATTTTTGAGTCATTCTCCTGACCTTGTGTGCTCATTCTGAAGTGCAAAAATTACTTCTGAAAATTGGTTGTAAACACAAGCAATGAAGGGGTAACCAACCATGAAAGTAATTAATTAAAAGAGTTCCCACTTAGTTGCATGTTTTCTCCAGTAAAAACACTTTCAGAAAATTGCTCACATTATAGACTCAGATGCACTATTAGCTAAATCTTAATTTAAGAAAATTATAACCACACACAGTTACCCTAAGAAGCTAGCATCCATCTGGCAGCCACCCCTAACCAGGAGAGCTAGTTTTCTGGAAGCCCCAGGGTATGGCTTAATTTGGAGAAACATTAAGACAAAAATAAGGTGGGAAGGGAGAAATTGTAAGGGAACATGTGCATGCCATTATAATAACACTTTATATGCACAAAAATCAAGCATAAAGACAACATAGGGAGTAATTAAATTACCAATGATATTTTTTATTGTGGCAAAAAACATATAAGATCTCCCCTCTTAACAAATGTTTCAGCGTACAGTACAGTATTGCTAACTAGGGGCAAAATGATGTAGAGCGGGTCTCTAGAACTTTTTCACCCTGCAAATCTGAAAGTCTGTACTTACTGAATAGCAACTCCCCATTTCTCTCTCTCTGCCCCCTCCCCCCCAAGCCCCTAGAAACCACCATCCTACTTTCTGTCTCTATGAATTTGACTCCCCTAAGGACCTCATATAAGAGAAAGCATACAGTATTTGTCCTTTTATAACTGGCTTATTTCACTTAACATAATGTCCTCAAGGTTCATCCATGTTGTACCCCGTGTCAGAAGTTCCTTCTTCTTTAAGGCTAAATAATATTCCGTTTTATGGATATACCACATTTTCTTTATCCATTCATTTGTCAATGGACATTTAGGTTGGTTCCACCTCTTGGCTATTGTGAATAATGCTGCAATGAACATGGGAATGAAAACATCTCTTCTAGATCCTGATTTAAATTCTTCTGGAGAAATACCCAGAAGTGTAATTGCTGGATCATATGGCAGTTCCATTCTCAATTGGCCAATGAGATTTTCTGTATATGAATCTGTGGTAATGGTTTTCTAAGATTAAGTTCTATCTATCATGTTCTAAGAGCCAGAAGACTTTCATAATTTTCCTTCTCCTGGTTTTAGTGAAATGCTTGTTTTTCTTTATTACAGATAATGAGCATGTAATTTTTTTGCATTTTTGTAACTAACGGTATGACATGAAATGTTTCATTCTTGCTTTGATTCTAGAGACATGGAGCAACCTGTGTGTTTGCGAGGTTTTGTGTAGCCCTTGTGCACGTACATATTTCTTCTTCATCCCCTTCCCACTGCCCAGAGTTACACAGCTTGACTTGCCCAGCATCCCTTCAAGGCAAATCAGGAGCTGTCAGCAGCTCTGATTAATGTCACAGCTCCCTCCCTCCCACATACAGGAGAATATGTTCCAAGTCCCAGATTAAATTTTCCTCATCTTCCTTCCTTTCTCCCAAGTTTTAGTGGAAAAACCTCTCTTCCTGATCTGCCACTCACTTTATATTCCTTTCTATTCCCAACCTCCTGATTTTATCCTTTTCCAATGCACACATGTGAGAAATAAAGTTCTTGCAGTCAACACAATGCTACGCAGAAGTAAACCCCTGCATAAAGCAACTGTGCTGGGGAAGTAAGTACTAGTCCCTTCTGAAATTAGAGAGAGAGAGAAAGAAAGCATGTGTTGGGCGGGGAGGGGCAGCGGGAGAGAGAAAATCTTGAGCAGGCTCCACACTCAGTGTGGAGCCCAATGTGGGGCTTTATCTCATGACCATGAGATCATGACCTGAGCCAAAATCAAGAGTCGGATGCTTAATTGACTGAGCCACCCAGGGGCCCCTCTTCTGAAACCATGTTTTAAAGAGATTGGTTGAAATTTGAAAGCAAGTAACAGCCATGGGTGTCTATAAGCAACTGCCTAGGCTACTCGGTTAGGTGTTAATTTTGTTTTAAAGATCTCAAGAACCCATCCATAACAGCAGTATAGAAATTGTGGCAGACTGTATTTTCCAAAGATGGCCACAATGGTATCTCAGATCCCACACAATTTACTTGCAACTGACTTTGATAATCCTCCCACAGAGATGTGGAGTCTATGTTCCCAGCCCATAAATTTGGGTAGGTTCATAACTCCGGTGAAAAGGATGTGTGACTTCAGAGACTGGGTTGTAAAAGATTATAAAGCTTTCCCCCTGATTCTCTTGGGACTCTTGCTTCTGGAGGCCGGAGTTACCATGTCAATCATCTATCTGCTCTGAAGCCACCATGCTGGGAGGAAGCCCAAACTAGCCCATGCAGGGAGACCACATGGAGAGTCTCTGAGACTGAATGAAGACAGATGTCCAGCTAACCCCAACTATCCCAGCTCCAGCCATTGTCTAGTTGAAACCACATGAGAGACCTGAGCCAGAACCATCCAGCCAAAACTTCTCCTGAGTTCCTGACCCACAGAAATCACAAAAGATAAGCCATGAAGTTTTGAGCTGATTTGTTACACAGCAATAAATTACTGACACAGACAGAATTACTTACGTTTTCTCTTTCCTCTTTAATAAAATTGTCTCACATAATCTTTCTTAAAATTGAGTATGGAATGGACTTGATGTTTACTTAATTTTTATAATGAAGATAATTAGATATGTATTTAGGGGTTAAGAGGGCTGACTTTGCTGGACTGGATCCTAGCTACCACTTATTTCTCACACGACCTTGGGTAATTTAGTAGGGTGGAAACTGTGATTATTTCTACCCTCAACTCCATTTCAGCAGACGCCCATTGTGTGGCCGCCATGCAGTTTTGTGGGACTCAGTCTCCTTCAACTCCATGGGTAGACTTCCATGGGTCCATGGAGCCAATCATGATCAAATCATCCCCACTGGCACAGTGATTATCTCAAGCCTAAACTGATCAGTGCCAGATATTCTCTTAGCTACAGAAATTGGGTTGAAACAAAAACAATCGTAGCAAAGCCAAAAGGCGGTGTAGAAGTGACACTTTGCCCCTAGGTGCGAATGAGGAAACATGTAGTCCTGGCGGATGAAGCAGCCATCTTGTGATCCTGAAGAAGCCAACCAGAAAATGAAGCTGACACATAAGAGGGGTTGATCCAAAGTAATTACAGAGAAACTGAGCCAGATCCCTGGCCAAACTGTATCTGAGGCTCTCTCTACCTCTGAACTTTTCGATGATGTGATTTGACAAATCTCTATTACTATTTTAAAAACGTTGAGTTAAGTCTTCTGTTACTTAAGCTTTACCTCGCTGTGTCTTGATATCCTCATGTATAAGATTGGGATAAGACTATCACCTTCTTCACTAAGTTGTTGTAGGAAGCAAAGGCAATAAGACATGTCAAGTTTTTAGATCAGTGCCTACCACAAAGAAAGGAGCTTAATAAAGTAATATATATGCACACATAAGGCTAGGAGTAGAGCGATAGGTATAGCTCTCATGCAACTATAATTTGAGAAAACAAGTTTATAAATTAAATTCAAGCACATAGAGACCCTGAAAGTATGTGGCAGTACTTGGTTACAATGTAGCCATTCTGATGATTCAGAATATGCTAATATTCATTTTCTTATAATGTCACAGAAACTAAGACAGAAAATAATAAGTCCTTACCAAGAACTCAGGCGTCTCCTAGAACACACACATAATCCTAGCAGAAAGCAAAATATCACATCATTACACATCCAGGACATTCCTACTGAATGAAGGAGTGTAACAAATGTGATTTGAGATCTTTTCTAGGGAAATTAGGCCAATTGAGTTTTTCACTTTGTATCCAGAAATCCTTGAAATCAAAATGTCATCATTCCGTACAGAAAAAGTCTCCAAAAATAAACTTCAATAAATTGCTTGAGAGAAAATTTAGTTTCGCACTACATTTCCTAACACTGGAAAAGGTGTTATTAAAATCCTGAAATACAGTTCATTACACTGATCAATTCAACACCATTTTCCTTATTGAGAGATATTGCCTCAGAAGTAATGCCAGTCCTTCAGATTTTTTTCACACAGTTTCATAATAAGCCATTACATTCAGAGGACCACCTGACAAGCACAACACAGCTAAAGGCAGCTTAAGTTCAATTTCATGTCTATGGTTCTAGAGCCAGGAGTTATTCACGCTGAGTAAATAACACTGAGTTTGTTTATTTCATTGTCTCTGTGATATATACTGAGGCTTGAGCAGCTGGTAAATTTTGTAACTTGAGATAATTTTTACTCTTATCTACAAAGCTGCATTCCACTGAGTCCTTTTCTTTCCCCCAATTATAGCTGTACTTGCTATGAGAATTCTCATGGTGAAAATTTCCAGCTAAAGACAACGGCAATATAGATGAGGTTTACATTTGGTGGAAGACCGACCTCAACCATCACTCTTTTGTCAACGTAGTGAAGGGGAAGGAGTCATTTGATCCAGGGACATTCTTGGCAGATCAGAAATGCTGACCTGGGGTACAAGTAAGATACTATTTGGATTAGCAGACTCTGGCTTAAGTCCAAGCTACATGGCCAGGAAGACTCAGACTTGCACCATGTGCTGGACTGTAGGGGCTGTTCCATTGGGAGTCTATTTGCAGGAGTGCTGAGATGTAGCAAAGAGCACAGAGTCTTGGGCAGACATGTAACCTTGGGTCTCTGAGGTGTATCTGTGACTCTCTTCTGGAGAGAGGGGAAATGTTTAAAAGAATCCCTCTTTCTGGGTTTGTTTTCTTACAGTGCAACCCCTGTGCCTTGGGATGATGTCTGCAGAACTCCTTTATTTCCTGGGTGGCCACTATGCCTGCCTTAGTTACTTGTTACCATATAAACAAACTATCCAAAACGTAATGACTTAAAACCACAATTAGCACTCACAATTTTGTGTCAGGAATCTGGGCAGGATTCAGTCAGGCAACTCTTCTGCTCCTTGTGCTGTTGCCTGGGGTCACTAGATGCTGTTCAGTCTGGGACTGGAGGGTCTAAGAAGGCTTTGCTTGGTGTTTTGATAGAAATGTCTGGACTACTGGGCTCAGCGGGATCCCTCCCCTTTCCGTGGAATCCCAGAGCCTTCCCATGTGTTCTTCCCAATAGAAGAGTTGGACTTGTTCTCTGGCAGCTCAGAATTCCGAGAGACCAGAGTGGAAGCTGCAAGACTCCCTAAGCCTAGGTCTGAAACTGCCATAGCATTGCTCCTACCATACTTGGTTGCTGGAGCAGACATAGGCCAGCCCAGAATCAAAAGGAGGTGGAGTAGACTCTGACTCTCAGTAGGAGAAATCCCAAGGGAGTGACAGCCATCACCCTCCCTCTGCCAACAAGCACAGACCTGGAACCAGAGAATCCTAGCTCAAGGGCACCATTGATGAAATGAAAATTGAACCGAGATCTTCCTTAGGAGCTGGGGTGGTTGGCCTCAGCACATATTCTAGAAGTCATGTTCTTCTCTGTACCTGACTGTGATGCTCTACATGATGAGCCATGTTCTTATACTTGTGCTGCTTCCACCATTCTCTGCGGCTCATCCAAATTTTCTCTGAGTTAAACAGATCGCGGGGCTCTCCTGAAATCTTTCACCTCCATAGAGGCTTAACCCATAGAGAAGGTCTCTAGTGTCTTCTAAAAAGCCTCACAAATAGTCAAACAAGGTTTAATGAGGTACCATCAGAAAAGCAGATTTTTTTGGCCACATGAAGAAGAAGAAGGAGGAAGGGGAGGGGGAGGAATTTCATGTTTGAAAAAATATATAAATATTTGGTCAGCTTCTGCAGAGCATTTCAAAGAAAGAATGTTATGTCTAAATCAGAATCTGAACATAAAAGTTCAAAAGATAACATGGTAATGCTTGCTTGGCAACCCCATCTTCCCGATGGAAATGCAAACAGGCAAAGGCAAAGCTTCTTATTCAGAATGGATTGTAAACACTAGGCCCTACCAACATGCTATTTTGAAGATTATTTTATTACTGTGTACTCTTCGGGGCTAAATTGGAAACATCTGTCTTCCTGAGAATTAACTGGAAAAAGATTACAGCTGAGCATGAAATGACAAAGACCATTTCAATTGCCTCCTGCTGAAGATAGGTGTCCCTGTCTCCTAGATGTTGGAAGTGTGTTTTGTGTGTGTGCACCCCAGTATTTCTTAAACTATGATTAAAAACATACTACAAGTGTATAATGCACCCAGACCTCTCTATATGAAACATAAGTTAATTTTTTTAATTTCCATTTTTCAAGAAAAGCATCTGGAACCAGGTAACCCCAGGCCTTACTGATTTGTACATTCAAATTAATCATGTGCTATTGACTCCGTATCTAGACACTGATTCTTCATGTACTTGATTCTCATTGCCTTGAAGTACAGGAAAGCCTGTCTTTTCCCAGAATCCCCTTTTCCAATCGTCTCTAAAGTCCCCATGGAAATTATACATGTAAGAGATTGTTCCCTAGGCTTTCTTTCTATCTGTCCCAAGGGAGCTTATTTATAGTCAAACTGTCACCTGCTGCTCTCTAGACCCTCTGTTCCAGGGTCAACAGCTCTCTTCATCCTTCTGCCCCATGGACCCTTCTCTGCCTCCCTCCTGTTGCCTCTCCCACACCAACTACCACTGATCTTGGAACCCCTTCACCTCCCACTACCCACAAGTCTTCCACATCTTCATCCTCTGGGAATCTCCTCCTCTGACCTATGGGAAATATGCTTCCTGATCTTCATGACCAGCTCTTTCAGAGGGACTTCCCACACCAGAGTTGTTGAAGTCCTAAGCTGGATGTGGTTGTGCTCTTAATATGGAAGCCCTCCTCTTCCTAGCATGCACAGGCACTAGAAGTTGGAGTGAGGGCTGCTGAAAGGGGGAGCCACTGGTTTGAGAATGGGTTGAGATTGGGTTGAGAACAGCCCCACCCTATACCTGGAACCATTTGTGTCTTGATCAACTGAGCTGTGCTATTCATCCTGTCAACTCTTCCAGCCTTCTTTCTCCTCCATTGTTGGTTATGTTTTTCTCAGCAGCCAAAATGTCTTTTCTAGAAATATGGCTTCCTTTAGAGACTCTCCAGTCAATAATGGCCATTAGAATCAAGTAAAAAGACCCTCATCCTGAGCCCCATGTTTTAGAGGGCTCAGCTTCAGCTTTCTAGACATGTTCTACCTCAGATAGTGAGGAGTCAATAGGACCAAGGGATCATGCTAACTTAGAGACCATGGTCTTCCATGCTTCAAGTACCCAGGATTCTGGAATCCCTGCCTGAGTGGGCCCATGATATCTAGAGTTTGCACACCCTTTTATCTGTCTGTGCCTTAGTACATGCAGCCTAGACCTGGGAGGCGTACCAGGGACAACTGTTTGAGGGGTACTATGGACAGAGCTTGGAAATGGGGGCTAGGTTGTCCGCATATGTGCGTTTGAACCTTCTTGCACTGACAGATGGAGCTGCATGGGCAAACAGAAGCCGGGCAGTACAGAGGTCACATGGCTTCTCCCACACTGTGATGTTTAGAAGGGCAAGTCCAAAAAGTCTAGGAATTCTGAACCTGATCTTAGCCGTCCGAGTCATTATGAAAGTACATTTGTCAAAGTTGAAGGATATATTGTATTTGCTAGTTTATTAGGTTAATTTATAACTTTGAAATATATGAACGTACAGTTGTGGGCCCTCATCGACTCTCTTGGCCTGGTCCTGGCCCATGTCCCTTGAACAGGTCCGTATATGCCTGAAGCTCATCTGTGGATAAGGCTCAATTTATTTCCTTTGAACTCCTGAATCACCACAAATCAAGGGATGTAGTTGAGTGTCTACCTATAAGGGAATATATTATGATACCTAAGATGATACCCAAGATTAGGTGGTTGAAGGAACATGATCGAGAGCACCAGAGGACCTCTAGGGGGCAGTGTTGCCTAACTATCAACTCCGGCCCAGTTAAGGAACCCTGGTATATCCAGAAAACTTAAAAATGGAGACTGTGTAATTCACCAACTCCTCCCAGATTTTTCCTGCCACAGCCAGGTGAAATCCTGGCTGTTTCTGAGACTCAGTTTTACAAGATGAAGTTCAGTGGAAGAGGAAGGGCCAGTTTCTCAGCCTTCCTAAGGGAAGATCTGAACATCACTTCTCCTTTTCAGGAAAGAATACCCGTCTCCACCTTCCCCTCCACCCACCAGGGAAGGCAGTGTAGGGACCAGGCTTCATAGGGACACAATGGGCCCCAGAAGGGAAAAATCTGTTGAGCAATGACTTTCATTCACCCTTTGGTCAGACAAACTCCATCCATGGTCCTGGGGCTCTGAGCTCCTCCAGAGTCTGCCCTAGGTATCATCAATGCTAGTTGCTCTGGGTGAAGTGCCAGGAGGCCCATATTTAAAGGAATCACCATTCACCTCCTGTGTAGACTGAGCTAAGGGTTGATCTAGGCACCAGCCACAGGGATGAAGCACAGAAATTGACTGCAGGTACTATATCAGGGCTTTAGAACCAGGGGATCCTATCGCTCCTCCAAAAGCTGACATGAGAAATAACCTTTGGCAAGTTATTCCCACCAGGCTCAATGAACACCTTCAAGAGCATGGGATCAAGTGGGAAGGAAGAACCTTTGGCTGAGCATCTACTCCATGCCAGACACAATTAGGACTTTATTTAGATACCTTCTTTAGTCCTCACAGCAACCAAATGGCTGATAGCTACAAATCTATGTTTCCCACTTTACAGGTAGGGGACCAAGGTTCAGAGAAATTGTAACAGGACGTTAAAACACAAGTTTTACCCGAAGCATGAAGATAACACAGACTCTATTCCAAAGAAAGGGTGAGGGACAGCAGTACAAACTTTTCAAGATTGATCATGACTCTTGGATCCCTAAACCACATGAAGAGAAGGGGGTAGGGGCCCTGACAAAGCTGTATACAGAGAGAGAGCTCTCAGTGTGCTGCGTGTCCTCCCCTCCCCCATTAGGGTGGGGTAGGCATGCTTTTCCCTCATGTCAAGCCTATGGAAAGGGGCTTTAGTGCTACCACTTAGAAAGCATAATGTGTGTCCCCTGTAGTTTGGGGGTACCCAGAGGACTGGTGTCTAATTCCTGCCTGATAAGTCTGAAGGCAGCAGGACCGGTTGGTTCCTGAACTGTGGGCAGAGGCTGCTACTGCCCTGGGTGTGCCTGACTCACCTAAACACGTCATGGTAAAAGATGTGTGATGGGCAAAGGATGGGCGATGAGAGAAAACTAGGGAGGGGATGTCTTAATCCTGCCCTAAAAGGGCTTCCCTAGAGGGGCAAGGGGACCCCTAATAGAAAGAGGCCAGGGACGTACATCCAGATGCCTAAGGACTTGTGAAGGGTCACAGAGAACCAGAAATTACAGAGATGTATTCACCCATGTCAAGAGAAAGAAGATGAGAGATCCTAGTGGATGAGGGGTCTCCCAAGAACCTGCAAGAGAAACTTCAAGAGAAATGATCAGCTTTAAACTTTTGCCAGGTCTAGAACACGCCAGTGCTAGATCTCTAGGTCAGTACCAGTCAAGATGGCCAGAAGAAACATGAATCCTGCCTGAATGTTCATCCAAGGGCAGAGCCAGAACCAGCCTACCACGAGGGGCCAAGGGACACAAAAATCAACCCACTTCTGAGGCACCCAGCTGGCTCCGTACATGGAGCCTGTGACTCTCCATCTCAGGGTTGTAAGTTTGAGCCCCACTTTGGGTGTGGAGATTACTTAAAAATAAAATCTTGAAAAATAAATCAACCTGCTTCTGATTACGTCTCAAAATGATAACGATGATTTTTCCCAAGATAGGGGACTATAGATTATTGTAACTTGTAGACATTTATTCGATCCGTTGTTAGCACTTTCTGTGTGCAAGGCTTCATTTATTTCATTTTGTTTTTTCATGCATTTTTTAGAAGGTTAATTTTAGTGATGCAGGAAACAGAAGTCCACACAAGTGAGAGCTGTCCATGCCTGTTCCCTTGGCAAGCACAATGGGAGGCGGGAATGTGAGTGTCAGGAGTGAGCACTTGGCATAAACCAGCTCTCCACGGGTCTCCAGAAAACACAGCTGCATAAGGATGAAGTGCGAAAGCAAGGCCTACTGGAAACATCCCTAAGTGTTAACACATGTGACATAAAATACAAAACTCGAGCTTCAGACTCTTGACCCAAGAATCAAGAGTTTATGAGAGCAGGCTCGAGGAATGCAAAAGAGGGACGTTTGCATCTTAAGGTCTTTTTCCTCTGCGGTGCATTGTACCTATTGTCATGTCAGCCAGGCAACTTACAGAGGGAAAGCATCCCACTGACAGACCCTCTCCTCCCCAAATATAAAAGTATACACAGTAGTCCCCCCCTCGGTCACCATGTGAGCAGACACAGGTTCAGATATTAAAAAAATGATCTCAAGTGTTCATGCTTGTGTCTCTAGCCCTCTCTCCAGATTGCTCTTCAAACACACACACACACACACACACACACACACACACACACACTCTTCCCATTCCTCATCCCTCCCCCTTTCCCTGCCCTCCATGGATCAGTACAGTAAATTTGTTCTCCATTTCTTAGATGCATCACACTCTCTTCAGCCTCTGTATGTACTCCCAGCACCCTTGATAACCATGAAACCCCCCTTAAACCCCAAGACAGAGTTAGGTACAAGTCTATTTCTACACTTGAATTGTCTATTTTTTTGCATATTGTCTAAACTCTAAGTTCCATGAAAGCAAGAAATGTGTCTTCTGAGCATGTGCTTAACAAATAAATAATGAGTACTCTGTCTGTGCCAGGCTCAACTCTGAGTAAGGCATCGCCTTTGCTCCCTGTCTGGGATACTGTGGGTGTCTCCCCCAGATTGGCTGACTAGGTGGGTAGATAGATGAATAGCTATGGCATTTAGGAACGTGTCAGTTAGGAATGTGTTCAGCTACAGCAAAAATAACACCTACACAATGACTTAAATAAATAAGGAACTTATTTGACTTGCACAACGAGAAGGTGTAGGTAGGCTATCCAATGGTGGTAATCCCACAGAGCTGTGAGGGGCTTTGATCTTCCTACTGTCTATTTTTAGTGTGTTTCATGACTGCTCCCCCAAAAAAATGTGTCCATGTCTTGACCCCTGGTACTTGTGATGTGATCTTATTTGGAAACAGGGTCTTTGTAGACGTCCTCATGTTCAGATGAGGTCATTCTGGAGTAGGGTAGATCCTAAATCCAATATCACTGGTTCCCTTATAAGAAAAGAGGAGACACAGACACAGAAGGCCATGTGACAACACAGGCAGAGATTGGTGTGATGCTTCTATAAGCCAAAGAGTGCCAAGGGTCGCCAGTTACACCAGAAGACAAAAAGAGGCAAGGAAGGATCCTCCCCTAGAGACTTCAGAGGGAGCATGGCCCTGCTGACACCTCGATTTTGAACTTCTAGCCCTCAGAATCGTGAGAGGATAAATTTCTGGGGTTTTAGTCCACCCGGTTTGTGGCACTTTGTTATGGCGGCCCTACGAAATCAATGGTGTGTGACTTTCATCTTCATAGTTATAGGACGACAGCTACATTTCTAGGCACCTGTAGGCTGCTCAGGAAAAAAGGGGGGAAGAGTAAAAATTTGATGGGCCATTCTAGTCTAGACTGCGCCATCAGGAAGCTTTACCGGAAGTCCAGTCAGTGATACCAATGAACATCTCACGGAACAGGACTGGGTCCCACGGTCACCCCCAGCGGCAAGCAAGTCTGGGTAAGTGAGTATTTTTAGTTTTCAAATTCTACAGTTGAGAGGGCAAGTGGGATTGTAAATGACTGTGGGCTTGCCAAGTCAAAATGACATAATTCCTATAATAAGGCCCATCATTGCCCTGCTCAGGGCACGAGTGTCAACATACCTCCTGTGTCTCTCCGGTCCCCCCTATATCCTTATTTAACAAATAAATACTGCGTGCGTGAGAACGCGTGCTGTGGCCCGGCTGATGGCTAAATTATTGCAATTTGGAATAGGTCTCTCGTAAATGGGTAACAGGTGAGAAATATTCCTCTTTTCCAGCTCGCCCCCATGACCAGGGCTGGGCTGAGTCCAGCGAAGGAGCCCCACTCGAGGGAGAGAGATGCCGGCCCACAGCTCCCACTCCCTCAACCACGGAGGTCTCCCTGACCGCAAGCTGCTCTTCATCCCCCGGCAAAACTTGGAAACAATCACTGAGCCGCAAACTCAGCTATTCAGAGACCAGGTCAGAAGTACCTGCAACCCCTTAGTGTTTGGTTTTGAGCTTTGAAAATGATACATGTCAGAAATATAATATCCTAAAAAAATCCACCCAATTAGAATATAGACTAGAATAGAACGACAAATAGAATATAGATTAGAAATGAAAAGTCTTTTACCAGAACCCCCCATCACCTGCCCCCAGTCACGTGTCCCTTAGCAGATGCAATCACTAAGAACAGTCTGTGTGAGGGGCGCCTGGGTGGCTCAGTCGGTTAAGCATCTGCCTTTGGCTCAGGTCATGGTCCCAGGGTCCTGGGGTCGAGTCCTGCATTGGGCTCCCTGCTCAGGGGGGACCCTGCTTCTCCCTCTCCCTTTGCTGCTGCTCATGCTTGCTCTCTCTCTCAAATAAATAAATAAGATCTAAAAAAAAAAAAAAAGAATGGTCTGTGTTTCTTCCAGTTGGCCCTCATCTGTGCATTTACATACATACACCACACACACGCACACACCACTGATGGTTTGCATATTTCATAAATGCAATTACACTGCCACCCATTTATTTCATTTGACAATAGGTCTTGGTATTGCTTTCAAGGATTTTGTCTGATTTATTTAAATCCTCCTATACTGGATGTAGGTGACGCGGCAAGTGATGTAGAGCACAGACTCGCGCCAGACCGCCTGGGGTCCCACCCCATCCCCCACCCCACCCCATTGCAACTCTGCCTCCTGCTAGCTCGAGGCCATGAATAAACTGCCTCTTCACTATTTTGTGTCCTTCATCTGGACAAGGAGGCTCATGAAAGCACTTACAGTGTTGTCACGGGGGATTAAGTGAGTTCATTTATGTAAAGTGCTTAGGCAAGTGCTGACCCAGAGGAGGCTTTCTGTAAGTATTAGCTGTTATTCACAGTAAAACCAATATTTCCCATTTTTCTACAATACTATTTTAGCAATCAACTTGTAGGCAGTTCTGTGTGAGCATTTCTATGGGATAGGTTTCTATTCCTAGAAGTGGAATTGCTGTATTCAAAGACATACACATTTAACTTTGCTAGACAGTACAAAGCTGTCTCCAAAAGAGAGAAAATGTGTGCACGAGTGTACATTTATTTGCACCTGAGCCAGGACTGATGTTATCTCCAGTCTTTGGCAATCTGTGTGTTGAAATGGTGTTTTGATGTTTTATTTTGCACTCCCCAGATTACCATGAAAAGTGTCAATACCTTTTCACAGGTTCGTGAACCATTCTCCGCACTTGGTCCCCTTTTCCTTCTTCTGTGAATCCACCAGCCACAAATTTTAGCGATTTTGACACTGTGTAACTTTTCTTTTTCTTAATGATTTGAATTTGCTTGCCATATGTCATGGCTAATAACCTTTAGCGATTATACATGCTACCCAGATTTTCACCCAGTGAGTTATGTGCCTTTTATCAGGCTACCATGCAAAAGTATCACGTGTTTAGTGGTCAGTTACAACAGTCTTTTCCTTTGGCATTTTGTGTCTTGCTTAAGGGAGGCTTTTCCCACCCCAGCATATGGAAAACAGTCCTCATCATCCAAGGATAATGGTTACCAAGGAAGCAATGAAAAAAAAAAGTTTGGGTTGAAATTTTATCTGGAACAGTAAAATTAAATAAGTGTTTCTTATATCTAACAACATTTCCATTATAATTTGAACCATAAACTACTTTTCAAAATGAACAAGAAATAAATCAGGTTTTACAGAGGGGGATCATTTTTCTGATTGAAATCTGCGATTGTGTAATATAGCAATTACAGACTTCAATCAGAAAAAATAAAGTTTTACAAAAATATCTGCAGACAGCATCAATTCTCCCATGGGATTCTCTCAATCCTTTGATGTTTAAATCATCCCCTTTTGAAGAATCTGTCCTGATTTGCTTATAACCTTTCTCTTCTTCATTCCTTAACTGGTCTCCTGCTGCCAGGGCCTCTTCTGCTTAGGGCTCTGCCTGAGATCTGAGCAGGGATCCAACATCATTTTCATCAGCTGCATGAAAAGCCCTACCCCTTACCAGGTTTGCATTGTCATTGTGCAGCCTGTTGGCTTTGGCACGAGATCGCTGAGTGTTTACAACCCCAGATTCCAATCAGAGATATTTGGTCTCTGGGACAGATGTTGGAGCAGAGGAAGATTTTCACATGTGGCCGGTCCATTATTTAATATTTTCATGATGTGTCTATTTCTGCTTTTTTGTGTAACTCTGTAACTTCAGAAACTCAGATAATGAAGACTCCTGGAGTCTGGCATTCCATTTAAGTGACCCAGTACTAAGGGTGTAGACTGAGCACTATTCTAAGCACAATAAATAAGACACTGTAGCAGTCAGGGTTGTCTGGAGAAATAAATATAGATATTTATAGGACAAATATAGATAGATATATAGATACATCATAGGTAGATACATAGATACATATATACATGGAAAGATACATAGACACATAGATTCACGCATACATACATGGATAGATGCATAGGTAGACACATAGTTACACAGATAGATAGATACGTACATGCACACATACACACATACATATTTATTCTGAGGAATCAGCTCATGTGATTCTGGAGGCTGTGAAGTCCTCTGATCTATGGTCTGCAAGCTAGAGAAGCAGGGAAGCCAGTGGGGGAAGCCCCAGTCCGAGGGAAGAAGATGGCTGTCCCAACTCAAGCACTCGGGCAGAAAGACTGACTTTTCCCTTTCTCCACCTTTTTGTTCCACTGGGGCCCTCACAGATTGGAAGAGCACCACCCACACCGGGTAGGGTGATCTGCTTTACTCAGGCCCCTGATTCCAACGCTAATCCCTTCCAGAAACACCCTCAGAGTCATACCCAGAAATAACGTTTCACTAGGTCCCTGAGCCCACCGTGTGCCGGGAAGCGGACACATACCACTAACCAGCACAGCACGTCTGACGGCCGTACCACGCCTGTGCTCTGCACTTCTTCCTCTACTGAAGGAACAGTACACACCGAAAGACCTTCGCCCCTAATCCCACCCTCCACCAGCCTACTTCCTCCTAATCACTCCAATGAGACCCTGAAAGTTTATTTCCAAAAACATCAGGGACAAATCACACTTAATACCCGTGAGAAAGTAAAATCCTGATCGGGGCAAGAGGAAAGTTCAGAAATGCATTACATAATGAACAGATGGCCCTCATTCTCTCACCTGACAAGCAAGCAGATGGGGGTCAAGCTGGAAAGAAGACAAACCCCACCCTGTTCCAGCTCCAGCATTCTACAGTTCTGCATCTCACTGTCCTGAGCCAGGGACTGACTCGTGTTAGACCAACTTCCCAAGTACACTGTGTTCAACAACTGGCTCTGAGCCTTTGAGGATGTCAAAGTTCAAAGACAATGAGCTCTCCACCTCCAGCCTCCATGTGATGGGCCCTACCCACCACCTAGACCTCTGGCTGGGAAAAGGATATCACTCCCCGGGTTCGACACCTGAGCCTAGGTGAGTATGATTCTGTGTCAACTTGACTGGGCCACCATCCCCAGAGAGTTGGTCAAACATTATTCTGAATGTTTCTGTGAGGGTCTTTGGATGAGATTAACATTTAAATTAGGAGACCATGAGTAAAGCAAATTATCTGCCATAATAGGGGTGGGCCTCATCAAATCAGCGGAAAGCCTGACTAGAGCAAAAAGACTGACCTTCCCAAGCAAGAAGGAATTCTGTTAACAGATGGCATTTAGACTTGAATTGCAACACTGGCTCTTCCCTGGGTCTCCAGGCTGCCAGCCCACCCTCTAGATCTTGGACTTGACAGCCTCCATAACAGAATGAGCCAACTCCTTCAAAGAAATCTCTCTCTATAAATCTATACATATCCTATTGGCTCTGTTTGTCTGGAGAACCCTGACTGATACTGTGAGTCAGGCCAGGCCTTCTGGTCCACTCATACAGGTATAGTTTGGAGAAGGATCTAGGAGGCCCAGGTACATTCTGTAATCTCCCATTGCAGGGCCAGGTACTTGCATTGTGCCAGTAATCAAATCAATGTTTCAATCCCCATTTGGGCTCCTTGCATCTGTTCTCTATCAACTAAAGGAGGAAGGAAGATGAGAAGTAGGCACCCTTAACCTTAGGCATTTGTCCCAACTGGTTTCAAAAAGGATCTCAAAATCATTCGCACAAAGTTATATAAACGACAGGAGCCTCACATATTATTTTTTTCAAAGATATCTGAATTTCACAAGGGAACAAATATCACTGGTTCTCCTAGTGTCTTTGTTTTTCTTCTTTATACTTTTGTGATTCTTTCATACATTCCTCAGTTAGTGGGTATTGTTTTTGCGCTGGAAAAATTAACTCAAATATAAATTGACTGTGTGTCACCACCTCCACCTCCCCAAAATCATTACTGTTTTCCCCTTGTGTCTGATATTGAGCTGCCTGGCATCCCCATCTAAAGCTGGAGTTCAACCTCTTTGCTTTCACACATTCATGTATTCATCAGTAGATTCGCTGAACACATTTTGACACAGCACCCCTGTGCTCACGTGTTCTGGGCATCCTAACAGGTGTTGGGCCCTCTGGACTCAGTTAGCACCGAGTTCATATCCCAGTTCTGCCCAGGACAAGTCCTGCAAGCTCAGTCTAGTCACTTAATCTCTGTGTGCCTTGGTGTTTGTTGGTTTAAGTAAAAAAAAAAAAAAAAAAAAGGCCAAAAAGTAGATGAAGTGAGTTGGACAGTGAAGCATTTAGGGCAAGGCTGGGTCATTGTAAGCTCACACTTCATATTCAGTTATTATCATTCCAAACGTTGCTAGGGGAATAGTTTTGGTGGGGGAAAGTAAAAGGGGTTTCTGTCTGTTGGTCTCCATTTTCAGAGTGAAGGGGGAAGTGGTCAAGCTGTCATTCTGAGGGAAGCAAACAACCCGCGAAGAGGGAAGTTAGAGGGATGGAGGGTAGTGATGGGGGTCCGTACACCTCCAGCAGCACCAGGCTGGATCTCGTGGTATCCTCCAGGGCACAGGGGTGGGAACAGGGAGAAAGACCTGGATTAGTCCAGGCTGGGTTTCACCTGGGTGTGATGGAGGGCCATCAGAAACAGGGATGTGGGCTAGAGAGTGGGCAGTAGGACAGACAGAAGCAGGAATGTTGCGCCCTGCTTATTTCTGTTGAGGACACCAGACTCTTCCATAACCAGCCTGAGCCAGCCCACCGGCATCATGCACGAGGAAGGCAGCATCCCTTTTACTTTTCAAACTGAATTCGGCTCAGGCTGCAACATGCCAGATTAGCAGGAAGTTCAACATCTCCCGCTTGTGGCTTCCTGCCAACATCTTAACATCGTCCATCCCCCACCACCCCCCATGTGCTTGTTAGTGTCTCCAAAGCAGGTCCCCTCCGGTCACATGAAGCAAAACTGAGACAGATGCCCCTGGGGCTGAAGGAAACCACAGCCACCCCCAGAACTGGGCTGCTCCAGATTTAGCTGCCCGGCCAGGCAGAGAGGATCACAAGGGCTACAATTAAGTACTCATCGTGTCTGATTCAAAGAAATCATTGGTGCTACTGTGGGTTTCAAGACATAGCATTTCTTCAAGACAACAAAATCCCACTTTCCAAGGGTATTTCTGCACAGGAAGCCACACACCCAAACCAGCTCGGGCTCCCAAGGTCCCCCTACAAGCATGCACCCCACGGCAGGCAGATAGGGGCTCCCACCCAGCACTACTCTCTCTCTGTAAGGACAGCCTCAGCCAGAGGCCATCTCAGTCTGTGGGGGTCCAAACAGCATTCAACCTCAAAAGGGAAAAGATTGAGTTTCCATTTCCTCACAGGAAGTTTCCTTTCTTTCCAAGCTTTGGTGACCAGAGGGATGGGCAGTCTCAGTCAAGCCATCAAAAGGGTTGCCCCACCCCCACAGGACAAGGCTTCCTGCGCATTTCAAAAACAAAGGGCTCACTGGACCCTTCCTGGAACACAGAAAATCTGACTTGCTGTCTGCATCTCTACAAACAACTAGCAATGGCAGCTTCTCTCCATGGGAAAAAAAAAAGTTAGAGATTAAAATTCAACACTAAACAACACTGATCTCAAAAAGAGCCAAAGACTTGAACAGACAGCTCATCAAAGAAGATAGATAGCAAATAAGCATAAAAAAAGATGCTCCACATCCTAGGTCATCAGGGAAATGCAAATTAAAACAATAACGATGCCACCACATGTCTATTAGAACGGCCAAAATCCGGAACACTGAGAGCACCAAACGCTGGTGAGGATGTGAAGCCATAGGAACTTTCATTCATTCCTGGTGGGAATGCAGAATGGTACAGCCACTTTGGAAGACAGACTAGTGGTTTCTTACAAAGCTAAACAGAGTCTTACCATATGATCCAGCAACTGCACTCCTTGATATTTACCCAAAGGAGTTAAAAACTTACATCCACACAAAAACCACGCACAGTTGTTATTAACAGCTTTATTTATAGTTGCCAAATCTTGGAAGCAACCAAGATGCCCTTCAGAAGGTGAATGGATAAATAAACTCTGGTCCATCCAGACAATGGGATATTATTTAGTGCTAAAAAGAAATGAGCTATCAAGCCATAAAAATACACGGAAGAACCTTAAAGGCATATGACTAAGTGAAAGAAGCCAATCTGAAAATGCTACATATGGTATGCTTCCAACTATATGACATTGTGGGAAATTCAAAACTAGGGAGACAGAGGATCAGTGGTTGCCAGGGGTTGCGGGGCAGGATGAATAGGGAGGGCACAGAGGATTTTTAGGGCAGTAGAAATACTCTGTATAATGCCATAATGATGGATCCATTTCATTATACATTTGCCCAAACCCATAGAGTGTGCAACACCAGGAGTGAACCGTAATGTAAGCTATGGACTTTGGGCGATTATGATGGGTCAGCGCAGGTTCATCGATCGTAACCAAGTGTTCTGCTCTGGTGGGAAATGTTGAAATGGGAGAGGCTGTGCATATGGCGGAGCAGGGGGTATATGGGAAATTGCTGTATCTTCCTCTCCATTCGGCTGTGAACCTAAAACTGCTCTACAAAAATAAAGTCTTAAAGATATTTTTAAGTAAATAAATAATTGATCCAAGACAGTGTTGCTGTTGCTTCATTTGAGCAGAAGTAGATGGATTAGAGAGAATATATTCCTTCTTTTGAGATGGGATCACCTAGGACAGTGATCCTCATTTATTCACCCAACCAATATGTATTGTATGCCTACTGCATGCCTGTGCTGCCGTAGGCACTGGGGATGTGGCATTGCCCTAGTGAAACTTATGTAAGAATGTAAGCTATATTAGGTAATGAAAGCAACAGAGCTAAATAACATAGTCTGGGGAAAGGGGGGGAAAGCACAATTTTCAGTAGGATGATCTGGAAAGGCCTCTTCAATAAGACTTTTAAGCACAAAACTGGAGGATGTAAGAACCAAGCTTTTCAGGCAGAAGGAAGGGGGAGGGCAGTGAATGGACCAAGCCTCTCATGCTTAAGGAGGCTGGAGTAGGGTGGGTGCTGGAGACAGTGAGAGGAGGTGAGACCAGAAGCATGGGTGTGGGCACAGACCCTATAGGGGCCTTGAAGATCTCAGTAAGAACCTTGCATTTTACTCTGCATGAGATGGGGAGCCATTGGGTGATTTTGAGGAGAGAAATGACACGGTCTTATTTCCAGTTTAAAAGCACCATGCTGAAAATGAACTATTGGGATTTCATCAAGATAAAAAGCTTTTGCACAGCAAAAGAAACAGTCCACAAAACCAAAAGACAACCGACAGAATGGGAGAAAATATTTGCAAATGACATATCAGATAAAGGGCTAGTATCCAGAATCTATAAAGAACTTATCAAACTCAACACCCAAAGAACAAATGATCCAATCAAGAAATGGGCAGAAGACATGAACAGACATTTTTCCAAAGAAGACATCCAAATGGCCAACAGACACATGAAAAAGTGTTCAACATCGCTTGGCATCAGGGAAATCCAAATCAAAACCTCAAGGAGATACCACGTCACACCAGTCAGAATGGCTAAAATTAACAAGTCAGGAAACGACAGATGTCGGCAGGGATGTGGAGAAAGGGGAACCCTCCTACACTGTTGGTGGGAATGGAAGCTCGTGCAACCACTCTGGAAAACAGTATGGAGGTTCCTCAAACAGTTGAAAATAGAGCTACCCTACGATCCAGCAATTGCACTACTGGGTATTTACCCCAAAGATACAAATGTAGGGACCCGAAGGGGTACGTGCACCCCAATGTTTATAGCAGCAATGTCCACAATAGCCAAACTGTGGAAAGAGCCAAGATGTCCATTGACAGATGAATGGATAAAGAAGAGGTGGTATATATACACAATGGAATGTTATGCAGCCATCAAAAGGAATGAGATCTTGCCATTTGCAACGACGTGGATGGAACTGGAGGGTGTTATGCTGAATGAAATAAGTCAATCAGAGAAAGACATGTATCATATGACCTCACTGATAGGAGGAATTCTTCATCTCAGGAAACAAACTGAGAGTTGCTGGAGTGGTCGGGGGTGGGAGGGATGGGGTGGCGGGGTGATAGACATTGGGGAGGGTATGTGCTATGGTGAGCACTGTGAATTGTACAAGACTGTTGAATCATAGATCTGTACTTCTGAAACAAATAATGCAACATTTGTTAAGAAAAAAGAAAAAGAAGAAAATAGCAGGAGGGGAAGAATGAAGGGGAGTAAGTCGGAGGGGGAGATGAACCAGGAGAGACGATGGACTCTGAGAAACAAACTGAGGGTTCTAGAGGGGAGGGGGGTGGGGGGATGGGTTAGCCTGGTGATGGGTATTAAAGAGGGCACGTTCTGCATGGAGCACTGGGTGTGATGCACAAACAATGAACCATGGAACACTGCATCAAGAACTAATGAGATGAGAACCGAGACAGGACCACTGGATTTGGCAATGTGGAAGTCATTTCTACCCTTAACTCTGCTGTCTGGGTAGAGTGCTAGAGGCAAAAACCCAACTGGGAGTAGACTCAAGAGAGGACAAGAAAAGAAGAAGAAAAGAAAAGAGAAAGTGAGGACAGCACATACAGGAAACTATTCTGAAGCAATTTGCCGTAAAGGAGAGCAGGGAAATAGGGTGGTCCCCAGAGAGGGGTGGGGGGTGAAGGTAAGGTATTTGTTCTGTTGTATTGTTTTGTTTTCAGATGATGAGTATCAGGAGGTTTGAGTCCTGATGGGAGGTATCCATAGGGAAAGGAAAATTGATGATGGCGAGACAGAGGGAGATACTAGGAACACCATCTTCGGGTGAGTGAGAGAGGGCAGTGTCCGGCGCATGAGAGGAGGTGGTGTTTTTAGATGGAGCTCTGAATAATTCATCCATTGTAACAGGAGCAAGGATCAGGCTTTTAGAAGTTAGCAGAACTTTTTGCATGGGGCTTTCTTTTCAACTTTTTGCCATAAGGTGGCAGTAGATGGCTTCATGTAACCCAACAACCTTTAAAGAATGCCTTTGGGAAAATGGCAAAAGCTTAAGTCGATTTTGAATTTCTTTTTTTGTAAGACTCAGTGGGTGGTTGGGAAGAACTACCCTGGTGCCTCCTGGTCCTTCCAACCTCATCTTAAATAGTGGTTTCTCAGTCGGTCCCTCGCTGTCTAACCTTCCTTAGGTAGATCTGTAAGTCTTCCTGGAGGAGGTGATAACCTGATCAAATTGCTGAAGGATGCATGGTGCTATCCCAGGAAGAGCACAGGGGAGACAGTCCAGGCCGTTGCCCAGGTGACCACAACCGGGACTGATCTGAGAATCACCACGAGCAATCAGGACGTTCTTGCAGCAGTCAGAGCAAAAGAGGCTTGCTGCCTGCGCTAGAGTAGGGTGGTGAGTATGGGAAGGACGGGGGGCTCTTAAACACATATTTAGGAGATCCTATCTAGCGGTAAAGAAGAGGAAGAACTGCAGACTGGCTCTCAGATCTCTAGCATGGGTGAACAGGAAGATGGAGACATGAACTGAACACAAGGAGGCAGACACCACGGTTTTGCACTGCGGAGTCTGAAGTACGTGGACAACATTTGGGGAAGGTGTGCAATTTTACGCATAAACACGGTGCTTGCCAGAGAGCTCTACGCTGAAATCATTGAATTGGTTACTGTCAGTAGTTAAAACATAAGAGTGGGTGACATCTGCTGGGCAGAGCATATAAAATGAGGAAGGTTATTTACCCTGAGAATCACCAGGATTTAAGAATGGGCAAAGGACAAGAAGTCTACCCAGAAAGAACAGTGGGAAAACCAGTTGGAGCTGTGGGATTCGAGGCAGTAGCAGAAAGTTTCCAAAGCGAGGCTGTATGAGTTCGCTAAGGGCTACCGTAACACAGTGCCACAGACTGGGCCCTGAAACATAGAAGTTCACTCACGGTTCTGGAGGCTGGAAGTTCAAGATCAAGGTGTTGTCAGGATCGGTTCCCTCTAAGACCTGTTTCCTGGACTTGAGGATGGCAGTCTTTTCCCTGCTGCGTCCTCGCTGTCTTTCCTACTATCTTGTGCCCTCTTGTTCTTTTCTTAGAAAGACACCAGTCCTATTGGGTTAGGTTTAACCTAATTACCTCCTCAAAGGCTTTTCTCCAAATAGTCACATTCTGACGTGCTATGGGTTAGCATTTCAACACGTGAATGTGGGGGGACACCATTTAACCCATCACAACAGTTTGATAGTTAAACAGAGCACAGAGGCCCAGTAATTTAAAGATGCAGGAGCGCCTGGGTGGCTCAGTTGGTTAAGCTTCCGACTCTTGATTTTGGCTCAGGTCATGATCTCAGGGTCATGAGATCGAGCCCCCTGTCTGGCTCCAGCCTCAGTGTAGAGTCTGCTTGAGGTTCTCTCTCTCTCTCTCCCTCTCCGTGTGCCCCTCCCCCTCTCATACCCCCCCCACAGGCATGAGCATGCGCCCTCTCTCTAAAAAAAAAAAAAGATGTAAACTGCCCTTTGGATTTGACGATGCAGAAATCATTGATCTCGGTTGGTGCTTGCTGACACAAGAGAGCAGGACATTACAGGAGGTTCCTGAATGGGAACAAACACTTTCTGGAGAAATGTGGATAGATGTGTATGCATTGGAGGATTTAGAAGAGTACCTATAGTGTCTCTGCTCACTTTTCTCATTTGAAAAGCTAGGTATTAGGATATTTGGTACCAAATGATTGAAATGTTATGACTGTCATGAGATGATCTCCAGAACAGAATACTTTCATTTACTGAGCACTTTTTATGTGCTGGAAAAATTCATCCATCTTCACAACAAGTTGAGGAACTGAGTCTTCTGGGGGTTAAGCAATTTGCCCACGGTGACACGGCTGCAGGGGGCCGGGCTGGGAGTCACCCTCACAGCTGTTTGAAAGCTTCAAAGGTCTTGTACTTACCCACTTTGTTATGCTGTCTGTACTTAAAGTAGACACCGCATCAAGGACAAATTATGTACTATACAGTGGCTAACTGAACATAATAAAAAAATAAAAATAAAAAATAAACAAATAAAGTAGTCAGCACATTAGAGATGGGATATTTACTAAAAGTTCATTTGTAAGTCATTTGCTTGGATCTCAGAATACATTTTCCCATAGAAATGTGATCTGTGGTGACTGGGCCCCCACCAGCCCACAGTGGGCTGTTTCAAGTATAATGTATGAGAAATGCTTTTTATATACTACCAAAAAAAAGAGAAATCTAAGGCTTTTGCCATACTAGTAATTAAATAAAACAGCAAAGCAAGATATCATTGAGCAAAAAGCTTTTGAAAATTATCTTAAATGCTAGGCCTTGATTAAATTTCGCTAAGGAAGTAAGTAGGGGAAGGCTCTGGGGCATTTTTTTGAACACTTGCATTTGAAACCTGTCTTTATTCTGTCCAATTTACTTCAAACATATGGTTCCCCTCCCTGCTCTTTGATTCAAGTCATTCTTTGGCCATGACTGGCAAGTTTCTTGACTCATAAATGTAATTTTAAGATGAATAGAATTTTTTTCAAAAATTAGTTAATATATGTAAAATATAGAATAGTGCCTGGCATGTAGTAAGTGGTTTATAGCGCTGGGTACTCTTCTATAGGCTCTTTGAATGTATTAACTCTCTCATATTCATTCATTTAATTCTTGTGTAACAATCCTATTATTGACCCAGATTTATTTTGAGGAAATGGAGGCCCAGAAAGATAAGTAACTATTCCAAGGTAACACAGCTAACCAAGGGCAGAGCAGAAGTGTAAACCCAGACTTTTAATGGCTTTAAAAGAGAGGAAAGAGGCTAATGCAGATGTGTGGTGGTTAATTTTATGTGTCAATTTAGCTAAGCTGAGGTAACCAATTGTTGGATCAAACACCAGTTGAGATGTTGCTGTCAAGATATTTTTTAGATGTGATTAATATTTCTTTTCTTTTTTACAATTTTTTTTAATTTTTTTATTGTTATGTTAATCACCATATATTACATCCTTAGTTTCTGATGTAGTGTTCCATGATTCATTGTTTGTTCATAACACCCAGTGCTCCATGCAGAACGTGCCCTCCTCAATACCCATCACCAGGCTAACCCATCCCCCTACCCCCCTCCCCTTACAATTTTTTTTAAGAGAGCAGGGGAGTCGAAGGCTGGAGGGGTAGAGGGAGTAGGAGAGGGAGAGAGAGAATCCCAAGCAGTCTCCATGCCCAGCGCGGAGCCCACCGGGGGCTCAATCTCACGACCCTGAGATCATGACCTGAGCCAAAATCAAGAGTCGGATGCTTAACGACAGAGCTACCCAGGTGCCCTGATGTGATTAATATTTAAATCAGACTTGGGTAAAGCAGATTACCTTCCATAATGTGGGTGGGCCTCATCCAATCAGTTGAAGGCCTTAAGAGCAAAGACTCAGAACACTCAGAAAAGAAGGAATTCTACTTCTAGACTGCTACATAGAAATTCTGCCTGCATTTCCAGCCTTTGGACTCAAGATTGCATCAGCTCTTCACTGAATTTCCAGCCTGCTGGCCTGCCCTGCAAATTCCAGACTTGCTAGTCCCAACAATTGCAGGAGCCAACTCCATAAAATAAAAGTCTCTCTCATTCTTTCTCTTTCTCTCTAGACAGGTAGACAGATAGATACACAGACAGATGCTAGATGGACAGATAGATGGATAGATGGATGGATGGATGGATGGATGGATGGATGGATAGCTAGATAGACGATATAGAGGTTTTGTTGGTCTGTTTCTCTGGAGAATCCAAATACACACGGGATAAATATTGCCCACAGTCAGCAGTAAGGCTGTGGAGGGAAGCTAGGCAAAAGGGTAAGCTACTGCAGAGGAAGATGTGGTGAGGAAGGACTCATGTTGGCTCATGTTATACTGGAAGCCAGATAGCAGTTAATCGTGTGGAACCAAGGCAGCCTGGCTTCTCACAGGGAAAGAAGGGGTGCTGGAGAAGGTGGAGGGCCTCCTCTGACTGGAGCATTGGCGTATGGGTGGGTGGAGGGAGTGAGCAACATACAATTCAAAAGCATGGAAGAAAAACGAACATGAGGGCCGCCTGGGTGGCTCAGTCAGTTAAGCGTCTGCCTTTGGCTCAGGTCATGATCCTGGGGTCCTGGGATCGAGCCCCAAAGAGGGCTCCTTGCTCAGCGGGGAGCCTGCTTCTCCCTCTGCCTCTGCCCCTCCCACCCCACTCGTGTTCTCTCACTCACTCTCTCAAATAAATAAATTTTAAAAAGAAAGGAAAGAAAAACCGGCATGAGCAAGCTGGGGAGTCTTTACACAGGTCTCTCAAGTATCCAGGAATTAGTTATTCAATACCTTCATTACTTTCATCTCTGCTCCTTCCTTAGGATTTTTGTCACCTTTTTTGAGCTTTTTGTACATACAATAGAATTCACCAATTTTTAAAGTTACAATCTGATAGGTGGTGACCCATGTGCGTAGTCATGTTGCCAATCACACCAGTCAGGATATGGAACATTTCCAGCACTCCCAAAAGCTCCCTTGTGCCCCTTTGCAGTCAATCCCCTCTCCATAACCCATCTCCCCCTCTTCTCCCCCCCCTCCTCCTGCCAATCACTCGGCTGTGGTGTCTATAGAATTTCGTATGGGTGGAACCACAGGGCGTGCACTCTTGTGTTGAGCCGCTTTCACCGAGCATTATACTTTGGAGCTCCCTCCATATGGTTGCATGTATCAGCAATTCATTCACTCAATTTGCTGAGTAGTGTTTCATGATATGGGTATACCAAATCGGGGTTCCTCGTACCAGCTGGACATTCAGATCATTTCCAGTTTTTGTCAACGATGAATAAAGTTGCTATGAACATTCATGTTCAGGCCTTTGTGTGGACATATGTTTTCATTTCTGTTGTGTAAATATCTAGGAATGGGATTGCCAGAGCATGTGGTGAGTGCATGTTTCATTTTCTAAGAATCTGCCAAACTCCTTTTCAAAGTGGCTGTATACGATTTTTAAATGACAACGAGAGGAAAGGGAGAAAGTAGGAAAAATCATCTTGCTGCTGTTTAGTGAAAAATCAACAATGAAAGCCTTTAAATGAGGAAAAGCCATTTGGAATTAGCAGCGGGTTCCATTTCTATGCGCCATTCTTAGCCACGGACCACAAAATCAAGAGCTGGTTGTACTTTGACGTCTTCAAGTTAATGTAATGTGAGACAGGTATGACCCTTCTCAGACCTCAGATTCGAATGCACCAGGAAAAATGCATTAAAAAATTTTTTTTTAGATCAAATTAATTTTGACTTGGTGCCCGCATTCCCTGGGCTGGAGGAAAACTCAACCTCAATCATTCTTAGGGTTCTTCCCCTATCTCCAGTGAAGTGAAAAGGTGTCAGGGACTTACCTGGACCAAGGCCAAGTGATGGGTCCTGCTGTGTCTGTCATCAGCTCCTCTGGGACACTGACTGACCGTCCTCAGGTCACTTGGCTGTGCTAGAGAGTCACTGAGATATTTCTGCCAATCTTGGAGGATTGATGACAGGAGGCCCCTATTGGTCTAAGTAGCTCCAAATGTCAAGCTCAGGAATGTTTTTTTAAGATTTATTTATTTATTTTAGAAAGAGAGTGCACATGTGCGTCCAAGTGGGTAGTGGGGAGGAGCAGAGGGAGAGGGACAAGCAGACTCTGAGCTGAGCATAGAGCCCAAAACGGGGCTCGATCTCATGATCCTGAGATCATGACCTGAGCAGAAATCAATCAGATGCTCAACCGACTGAGCTGCCCAGGTGCCTCAGGGCACAGGAATATTTGACGAAGCTAGGGATTCCACAGCTCATTTCTCAAGGTGTTGCCACCTCTGGAAGCAGGACACGGTGCCCAAAAACGCTTATAAATAAAAATCAGGGGCAAAAAAAAAAGTCTGGGAAATAGCTCCTACTTTCCACCCAAGTAACTTGTTAGCTACTTGAATGGGAGAAGAGAAAGAAAAATACACAGGAAGGAAAACATAAATTAATGCTACAAAATTATCCTGCCAATACAGAGTAGTGTTTGTGACATGTTAATAACTCACGTTTTTAAAATGATGACAAAATGAACACACAAAACTACTAGAAATATTGATACCAAATGGAAAAGGGATTACCTGTCAGCTCACATCCTGCCTGGCAGAGATGAAGATCTTTCAGGAGAGCCTCTAGCTGCATGAGTGACTTTCAAATTGCTCACCCAGAACCAACAAGCAGCCTTGACTGAAGGCAGACAAAGCTCTCAGGCTCACAGACCTGGTTGAAGCTGAAAGGAGGACGTGAAGACCAATGGAAGCCACTCCTAGAAGGGGGTGGGTCATCTCTGGCAGTGACAGCCGACTGCGCTGGGCTTTGAGGCTATTCTCCCCCACAGACATGTCTTCCTAATCTCAGATTTTTGGCTTTTTCATGCAACAGAGAGTAGAAGCTAGACTTCGTGGTGACATTGAGAGAGCTATGGAAGAGGAGGCTGCAGTACACGTATCATGAGGATGCTTAGTGTCCTGCAGGCGGTGAATCATCCAATTCCACCATCATGGTGGTGACTATGAATTGTGCTTGTGATGCTGTCTTAATGGACTGTCACTGGGCATCTCCACCAACCACTCTAGATTGATGGCAGTGGTCAAAATGACTCTCAAGGGGCCCGAATGTCATTAGCTGGAGGATCAGATCTGACCATTCAAAGCTCTCTTGGTGAGCAAACTCTCATCTCCATTTGCCAGGTCCAATGACAGTGCTTCATGGTCACCCCAGGGCATCTCTCCATAGCATTTATCACACCCTCTTCTCTCAGCGTCTCGACATCCCTGGTTTCCCCCCTTTGTCTCTGACTCCTCTTCCTCTTTGCCGGCCCCTAATTCTCCACTTGACATCTAAATGGTGGCATCTGCCCAGCTCAGCCCTCCCTGCGCCATCCTGCTTGACGGTCTCCTAGGTCACCTGCTGTTGGCACCACTCACCTGCCACGCCCCCAGCAGCCTCTCTTCTGCCTCGCTACAGTTTGGAGGTCATTTATGCCATTTGTCAGGGTTTCATATACGCATTTCTCCCAGATAGTGTTTCTATGGAGGGTGGAGTTAGGCACTGAGGGGAACGGGGTGGGGCTGCTGAGCTGTTTTTTGAACACTCATTTCTTATCTTTTTATTGACAATCGCCCTTTCCTGACTCTCATTTTTTTATTGTTCACACTGTTAGGTTTTGGAGGAAAGAAGTTTCCAAGATGGGAGTTCCCTCTGTCAATGTCAATCAGAGGTCAGACACCCAAGGAATATGTTTTCTTTTTATTTAAAAAAATCTCATTAGAGGACGTATATGTTTCTGTTGTGTCTCATACACCAGCCTATATGCTATTTTCTTCCCAGCTCTTTTTTTCTTCTTTTTTTAATTATGTCCCATTGGCCAACATATAGTACATAATTAGTTTTTGATGTAGTGTTCAATGATTCATTAGTTGCGTGTAACACTCAATGCTCATCACATCACGTGCCCACCTTAATGCCCATCACCCCGTTAGCCCATCCCCCCCTCCCCTTTGTAACCCTCAGTTTGGTTCCCGGAGTTGAGAGTCTCTGATTTCTTCCCATTCAGTTTTCCCTCCCTTCCCCTATGGTCCTCTGTGCTATTCCTTATGTTTCAAATATGAGTGAAACCATTATATTGTCTTTCTCTGCTTGACTTATTTCACTTAGCATAAGCACCTCCAGTTCCATCCATGTCGATGTTAATAGTAGGTATTCGCCCTTTCTGACGGCTGAGTGATATTCCATTGTGTATATGAACCACATCTTCTTTATCCATTATCCACTGAAGGGCGTCTCAGCTCCCTCCACAGTTTGGCTATTGTGGAAATTGCTGCTATGAACATTGGGGTACAGGTGCCCCTTCTTATCACAACTTGTAATTATGTATTTAGGTGAGAAGTTATTTTTAACTTTTCCCCCATTAGTTGGAAACTCCAGGAAGGCAAGGATTGTATCTGTGTTGTGGTCTCAGTCATCGGCAAGATGCCTGACACATGTATAACGTGTATAAAATATTTGTTAGATGAATGAATTCATCAACAAATCAGTCAATCAAGCAATTAATCTATAGGTAGGACCAGGTTACCCTCTCTCACTCATCGTGTCATAGTAACAATCATGCCCCCACACACATTATTCTGGGAAGTGTGTGTGTGTGTGTGTGTGTGTGTGTGTGTGTGTGTGTGTAATGTCACCATTAACCGACTCTTTGAGTAATATGTCCTTATGTTAAACTAGCTCCCCTGTCACATGGGAAGGTGAATGAATTCAAAGTATGAATCTTTAGTGTCTTTGTGTCCCCATGCAGCTTATAGGCTAAAAGAGACAGTAGCTGGTAAGTGCTGTGTTAAAAGTACAGGCCAGAGAAATGCAAATCAAAACCACAGTGAGATAGTACCTTACACCCGTTAGGATGGCTGTTATCAAAAAGACAAGAAATAATGATTGCCAGTGAGGCTGTGGAAGAAAGGGGACTTTTCTGTTGGTGGGAATGTAAATTGGTGCAGCTACTATATGGAAAACAGTATGGAAGTTTCTCAAAAAACTAAAAATAGGACTATCATATGATTCAGTAATCCCACATCCAAGTATTTACCCAAAGAAAATGAAAACACTCGGAAGATGATCTGCACCCCCATGTTCATTGCAGCATTATTTACAAGAGCCAAGACATGGAAACAACCTAAGTGTCCATCAATAGATGAATGAATAAAGAGAATGTGGTATGAATGGAATATTACACAGTCATAAAAAAGGAGGAAACCCTGCCATTTGTGACAACATGGGTGGACCTAGAGGGTATTATGCTAAGTGAAATAAGTCAGACGGAGAAAGACAAATACCATATTATCTCACTAACATGTTAAATCTTTAAAAAAACAAACTAATAGATACAGATCTGCCGAGGTCAGGGGTAGGGGGGGAGAGGAATGGCTGAAGGTGGTCAAAAGGTACAAACTTCCAGTGATAAAACAAGTAAGTCCTGGGCATGTAATGTACAGCATGGTGACTATGGGTTAATAATAGTGTATTGTATTTATGAAAGGTTCTAAGAGAGTATATCTTAAACTCTCTCATTATAAGAAAGAAATTGTAACTATGTGAGGTAATGCATATTACCTAGAGTTATTGTGGTGATCGTTTTGCAATATATACATGTTTCAAACCATTATGTTGTACACCTGAAACTAACATAATGTTATATGTCCATTAAATCCCAATTTAAAAAAGCATAGGTCAAAATTGTGGTGTTTAGATACAGTGGAATATTATCAGTCTTGGAAAAGAAAGAAATTCTGACACAGGCTACAATACGGATGAATCTTGAGGACATTACGCTAAATAAAATAAGCCAGACACACAAAAGGTTAAATACTACATGATTCTAGGACACCTGGGTGGCTCAGTCAGTTAAGTGTACACCTCTTAATTTCAGCTCAGTTCGTGATCTCAGGGTCATGGGATCGAGCCCCATGTCAGGCTCTGTGCTTAGCAGGGAGGCTGCTTGAGGATTCTCTCTCTCCTCTCCCTCTGCCCCTTCCCCAGCCTCTCTCTAAAACATAAATAAATACTATATGATTCCACTTATCTGAGCCACCTAGAGAAGTCAAATTCACAAAGACAGAAAGTCAAATGGTGGTTGCCAGGGACCTGGGGGGAGGAGGGAATGGGGAGTTATTTTTAATATGTATAGAGTTTTAGTTTTACAACATGAAGAAAGTTCTGGAGATGGATGGTCGGGATGGCTACGTAACGATGTACTTAATGTATTTAAGGCCGCTAACCTGCACTTTAAAAGTAGTGATAATTGTACATTTTGTTATATTTTTACCACATTAAAAAAAAACTTAAAAAGTATTGGGTAAGTGCTGCGGGAGCTCAGAGGAAAAGTCTCCTGTGCCTCTCCTAAAAGGATTTTGATACCAGCTGCTAAGATAATGTAGTTTTTTATCCCTAGGAGAGTATTAAGATCATATGGGTGGAGGTGAGCGTTTATGACGCTAATGAAAGATTGGGTAACACTAATGAGAAATCAAATGCATTTGTTTAAGTGTTTTCTGTGTGCAAAGATGTTTGGAAGCTCTTCCCGAGCAGGTGCGCGGCACGGTTTCTAAATAGCGGTCTCAAATTCTGATCCTGATCTTGAACCACCCTGACTGTGGGCCACCATTTCCATTTCAACATGGATCTCAGGGCTGTTTGCCTCTGGAGAAATTCACCAGGCAGAACAGAGCTGCTCAAATAGATTTGCTGCTTCCCAATAATGGAGTTTTCTTTTCCATTTTTAAAAAGCAAATTTCCTATTATTGCCAGCTCCAATCAGGACTTAACCACACAATGACCTCAAGTCTCCCAAATGTTCCAGGGGGATGGGAAACATTCCTGCTGCGCATGTGTACGTGGCTCTGAGGTAAATGGAAAACACCAAGGAAGGGATGCTTTCAGGAGGTGATCTCGGGCAGTATAGACCCCTTCCACGAGAGCCTTGCTGTGGTAGGGAGTGCCATTTCAAATGATTTCTCTGAGCCTGGCAAATAATAAATACCACTCTTACCTCTTGCCGTCTCTTGTGGTTTACTCTCTCCACCGCTCTTTGACTGGACGTGCACTGCTCACTCTCACAGTGCATGTATGCAGCCCCAGGGGTGGGAGAGTCTGGAATAAGGGACCTCACCCACCAGTAGGACCACCAGCCCAGCACAGCCATTCAGAAGGGTTCTCATGAGAGCAAAAAACCCTTAGAACTGACTAGTTCCATCTGATTATGTCGTGTTCCAGCCAGGGTGTTCCCTTTTAGTTCCTTTTAGTATTAAATGCCCATCAAAGTTAATAGAAATTCCCTTCTAAGGCACCTGGTCTTTTTAAGGAACACAACCCCACCCCCGCAAACACACACAGATTTACAACCTGATAATTCAATTTCTTTAGGCATGGAATCAATGTGATTATCTTTTTTTTTTTTTTTTTTGAGAGAGAGAGAGAGAGAGCACATGTGAAGTGGGGGTGGGAGTGCAGAGCAGGGGCAAAGGGAGAGGGAGAGAGAGAGAGAATCCCTAGCAGGCTCCATGCGCAGCACAGAGTCTGACTCGGGGCTCGATCTTACGACCCCGAGATCATGACCTGAGCCAAAATCAAGAGTCTGACGCTTAACTGACTGAGCCACTCAGGCATCCCAATATGATCGATCACCTTTACTAAAATGGAATTCTCATTTATTTTCTACTTTGTTTTTACAATCTCTGGGATAAAATCTGAGCACTTGCTATGTATCCAAGACCACCTTTTATGTAGGAAAAAGTTTTAATCAGATGAAAATTCTCTGAAGATTTATCCCCCTCCGGGTAAAACTCTGCTGCCTTTTATTTGCCATTTAGTCACTTTTATTTTGCTGTTTATGATGCAGCAATTGTGGAAGCTCTGGGATTAGGAAGATAAGAAGTTAGCAGACAGAGAAAGGCCAAGCCTCCCAAGACTTTTCTGCTTGTTTGCCTGCTCTTAAATAACCTGGGGCCCAAAGACCGACGACTCTTGCCACAAACTGATCTCCGTATTGAAGAACAGCCAACCACTAATGTCCTTAGTTAATTTATTTATTTATGCATTTTAAGCAGGCTCCACACCCAATGTGGAGCCCAATGTGGGGCTTGAACTCACGATCCTGAGATCAAGACCTGAGCTGAGATCAAGAGTCAGACGCTTAACCGACTGAGCCACCCAGGTGCCCCTTAGTTAATTTAATGACTGTTTTACCAGCCAACTAGGTAGAGCACTCTAGGTAGCAGAGCAGACCCTGATGGAGATTTAATGAAAATATGTTTTTAAAATAGTGGATCCCAATTTCACTGGGTGTTGGACCAGTGGATGAGGGATTGAGGTCCCACCACTGGTTTCCTCACAGCCAGAGGTGCTCCACAAGTTCCCCATGACCCAAGCATCCCCCAAGGCTGTTGGGTTCTGTGACACCTGCCCCTGGCAGGGTGTCTGGAGATTGGAAGAAACGATTGTAATTAACTTAGCTGAAGCCTGCTGTTTTTAACAAATGTTTTTATCAGATCATATGGCAGTCCTGCTGTTCTAATAACCCAGGAACTCCTTAGAGGAGAGGACCGGGGCTCAAGTGATAAGCAGCTCCAACCCTTGTGAGTTATAGCTGCTTCCTCAGAGATCTCTCCCTGCCTCCCCCACCTGGGCTTCTGCTGCTCCTGGACCACCCAGCTCCTTGCTTGTTCTTAGCATAGGTGAGGCAGGCTGGTAAAAATCCTTAAAAGATTATAATACCATATCATATATGAATATATAATATACCATATAACTATATAGTATATATGAATATAAAATAAGTCAAACAAAAGGAAATAGACAATTAGTAGAGAAATAGTTTACATAGAGAAACAGAATAGAGCGGTGCTTAGCAAGAGCTAGGGAGAGGGTGATGGGGAGATATTGGCCAAAGGGTACAAACGTCCAGTTGTAAGATTAACAAGTTTTTTTTTAAGATTTTAATTTTTTTTAAGATTTTTATTTATTTATTTGACAGAGAGAGACACAGTGAGAGAGGGAACACAAGCAGGGGGGAGTGGGAGGGAGAGAAGCGGGCTTCCCGTGTAGCAGGGAACCCGATGCGGGGCTCAATCTCAGGACCCTGGAATCATGACCTGAGCCGAAGGCAGACTCTTAACTGACTGAGCCACCTGGACGTCCCAAGATCAACAAGTTCTGAGGGATCTAATGGATGGCATGGTGATTATAGCTAATAATATTGTATTATATACCTGAAAGTTCCTAAGAGTAAATCTTAAATGTTTTCACCATTAAGAAAGAAATGGTAATTATGTGACAGGATGGGTGGATAATCACTTTGCAATATATAAATGTATCAACTTACTCAATGTTATATGTCAGTTATATCTCAGTAAAGCTGGAAAAGAAATCTTTTTTTAAATTTAGTTTAAAAAAATAAAAAAAACGGTTCAGTTTCGAAGGTAGAACGTTCTGGTCCCATTCAGGTTTGCTTTATTTCAGGTCTTCTCCGATACCACAGAGACTCCCCCAGTATGAGGAGCCACAGAGGGAATCCTCTTTCTAAGACTGAAGTTCTTCCTCCTGTTTCCTAGTTTTTAACATAGCAAATAACCTCCTTCCTACCCACTTGTACACAGGGACTGGCATTTCCAGGGCAGAGCCAAGAGTTTTAAGCCCCCCCTTTTTTAAGGTTGTATAGATATAATAGTTTAAAATAAGGTATATAGAAAAATAAAATAAAATAAGGCATAAGAGCTCAACTGTTCATATATAACAAATACACTTTCTGGGAAAAAAATTTTTTTCCAAAGAGAAGTTTTATTTCAGGTTCCAGCCCAGGAACACAGGTACTTCTGACTCTAAACAAGTTCTTTTTTTTTTTTTTTTTAGATTTTATTTATTTGTTTGAGAGAGAGAGAATGAGAGATAGAGAGCACAAGAGGGAAGGAGGCCAGAGGGAGAAGCAGACTCCCTGCTGAGCAGGGAGCCTGACGTGGGACTTGATCCTGGGACTCCAGGATCATGACCCGAGCCGAAGGCAGTCACTCAACCAACTGAGCCACCCAGGCGCCATAAACAAGTTCTTTGTAAGATACAAAAGACAGAGACTCGGGCGTCAATATGTGGGCAGTGGATGTAGATGCCTCTTCAGGCTGAGATGGGGGTCTCCATCACAAGGAGTTCTGGGATCCTTCCATTTAACTCGTTGATTCCAACTTCCAGTAACCATCACATGAATTCCCTCCTGGACAGTATTCAAAATATCTTAGTTTCTCTCCAAAAAAGACCCTGAGATAAGAGTGTGGATTCAAAGCAACCCAAGTATCCCTAGATGATGGATGGATAAACAAAACGTGGTGTACACCTACAATGGAATCTTATCAAGCCTTAAAAAGGAAGGAAATCTTGTAATATATTGCAACATGGATGAAACTTGAAGACAAGATGCTTAGTGAAATAAGCCAATCACAAAAGGACAAATACTGTATGATCCACTTATATGTGGTACCCAGAGCAGTCAGATTCATGGACACAGAAAGTAGAGTGGTGGTTGCCAGGGGCTGGGGTTTGGGGAGGGAAGGGGGAAGTTAGTGTTTAATGAGGACAGAGTTTCAGCTTGGGAAGATGAAAAAGTTCTGAAGATGGACAGTGGTGGTGGCGGCACAATGATATGAATAAGGTTAATACCACAGAACCCAACACTTAAAATGGTAAAAAGGTTTTAATTTTATGTTACATATATTTTACATACATACACAATACAATAAAAATAAAAAACATTTCTTAAAGCTAAAAAGAATATGGATCCAAGTAGTTCCTTTAGGAGGAAACCCCAGGAAGCACCATAAGGGAAGAAAGAAATTCCACCTATCATATATTAATGAGTTCCTGCTGTAGGCAAGCGGGCTCCATTTCCCTGAGTGGAGCACACCTCAGAATGGTCCGCCTGAGAGTGAGGGAGCTGGGGTATTTATCCACCACCTGCAGTCCCATGCTTGATCCAGGAGCATTTAACTCTCTGACCCTTCTAGCCTGCCTGCACCAGGCAAAGCACCCACCAGAGGCCAGCCAATGGCTCCAGTCCAGAGAGGTGCACAGGTCATGGATGTGTACAAGGACTGCTGGCAAGCCACCTCAGGGATAGGACAGAGAGATGTAGGTCTGGCACCAACAGCGTCTGCCATGGGCACATGGTGTCCTGACAGCTCAAAATTCATGTTCCACTAAAAGCTGGTCTGGTTTTGCTTCATCACGCAGAGCAGCATAATACCTTGTTTGGGGGAAGAGAATCTCCAGCCCCACATAATCTTCCAAGTCATCAAAACTTTCTATGCATTTTGTGAAGATTCTTTAAAAGTGCTTTTATTTGTCCCTTCATTCACAATAACAAACAACATAGCTATGTTTGAAACGTGTTTCATTTTCACTCCCTCATTTCAAACTGCACCCTCTGAGAACATTTCCTTTTAAAGATAAACATTTCCATGCCTAGAACATTCAGTCTGAGGGTATTCCAACTAATTTTGGAAGGACTGAGGAATACTCCTTTAAGCCAAACAAATTTGTTTCACTCTTATTAAGTGTGGCTTTGTTTAAATTTGAAGGCTTCGCACTGAACATGCTGGGAACTCCTTTGGAGAAAGAAGTGTGCATTTTTTTTATTGGAGCAAAATATACATCACATAAAATTAAGAATTTTAACCATTTTTCCGTGTAGTTCAGTGGCAGGAAGTACATTCACAGTGTTAGGCAACAATCATCACGATCAGGACTTTTTCGTCTTCACAAACTGAAACTCACTATCCGTGAAACACTGACTTCCCATCCCCCATTCCACCCCAGCCCCTGGCAACCACGCTTCTCCTTTCTGTCTCTGTGGATTTGACTCCTCCGGGGACCTCATCACATAAGTGGACTCATGCAGCGTCTGTCCTTTTGTGAATGGCTTATTTCACTGAACATCATATCCTCAAGTTTCATGCATGTTGTAACGTGTGTCCGAAGTTCCTTCTTTTTTGAAGCTGAATAATATTCCATTGTATGTAGAGACCACATTTTCTTCATCCATTCTTCTGTCAACAGAGGCTTGTTTTCATGTTTTGAATATTGTGGTTCTTTATTTTATTTATTTATTTATTTTTGAGAGAGAGAGAGAGAGTGCGCACACAAGCAGGGAGAGCTATAGGCAGAGGGAGAAGCAGACTCCCCACTGAGTAAGGAGCCTGATGCGGGACTCGATCCCAGGACCCCGAGATCATGCCCTGAGCCAAAGGCAGATGCTTAACTGACTGAGCCACCCAGGCACCCTGTGCTTCTTTAATAAAGAGACTGATAAGATAAAAGACCTCACAAAGATTTACTTAATGCTCTTTGCTTCCTTTTTCTCATCAATAAAATAAGAATGAGAATAATAGTGCCTTCCTCCCAGAGATTAGGAGAGATGAGGACTGGCTGAGTATAATACATGTGAAGCACATGGAACAGAGGTTGACATGTAGTAATCACTTAATAGTAACTATTCTTGTTCGCATCATTATGATGACTACCATTGAGAATCTACTGTAAATCTACTTGTTCTTTTCTTGGCCTACTAGTCTCATGGGACCTTGAGAGGCCAGCATACAGTTTCTCTTTGTCATCACAAATCAGTTCATGAGGCTAGGGTGTTTCAGGGTTCTATATCAATATAGTGACTAACCATTTACAATGGTGCCTTGAAGAATATCAGGTGACAAAGAAACAAAGTGTTCATAATACGAATAGTAAGCTGAGTGGTGGATTGGAAGTTATACGTACAGCATAATCTCATTCAAAACTATATTAAATCTATACAAATACATTTTATAAAAATGTTTTTTTTTTTTTCCCAAAACACTGGAAGAACAGTGGTCCTTGATTTCTTATCTGGGCTAATGCAATCCCCTCCTGATTTTCTTTGATCCTTTCATTCATTATTCTCCATTCAGAGACCAAAATGTTTCAAATACCTAAATCAAATCCCAGCTGAGGGCCATAGCCTGTGAGGTTACGGTTTGCCTTTCGAGGTCTGGCCCTCCATGACTGCTCAGCTCACCCTAGCAGGTTATCAGTCCGATCTTAGCTCAAATGTCCCCTCCTTGGGGAGGCCTTTCCCACTTCCTGACCACAGCTGTCACCCAGCCCATCACTGCCATAGCATGCAAATTGTCTGCACAGAATTGTGGCATCACTGAAATTCTCTTCTTTGTCCATCTGCTCCGTGCTCCCCTCTGGCCTGTGAGCCCCATGAAAGCAGGGATCTTGTCTTGTTCATTGCTCTTGTCCCAGAATGGTGCCTGGAACAATGCACAGACACAGTGGGTGCTCAATATGGGTGGCGAATGAGGGAGTAAGTGAATGACAAAGACCACACTGGAAATAGCAGTAGAATCTCTGAGTGGTAGAATTAGACTATAGATGATTTTTTTTTTTTTTTGGCTTGCCTCTATTTCTCACATTTCCTACAATAAGTAGAAAATGTGTTTGTGTCATGTAAAACTCTTTTTGTATTAGGCAATCAAAAGAAGGTAGTTTGACAGATAACTGCTTCTGTGGCATAGTAAAACCAGGACAAGAAGAAAATTTTGGGAAAAAGAATACAATTTTGAGAAATCCTGCCAAGAGAGCTCACCCACATTTTCGGTTCCCTTGTTTGGTATTCGTGTCACCTCTCACATCCTCAACCCCCTTGGGGCACAAACGGGGACTTCTGCCTCATTCGGGAACTTGCAACACCAGCAGGACACAGGACCTGTCCATAGTCACTCATTCTTGCAGAAATCTGAACTGAGCATCATCGAGCTGCACGACCCAGAGCCAGACACTGAATCTGTACAGTGGGGACAACAACCCTGTCACCATTCAACAAATCTGTATTGAGCGTGAGGATGAAGACTCGTTCAGACATCATTCTGATGTGTGGTGAAGACACTACAAACAGGAAGTGACTCCGCCAGGAAATTGCTCTGCTGAAATGATCAGGCATATTTGAGAAGACCCTTCCAGGAGAGTCACATTTCAATACTGGAGATGTTTCATGATAGTCATGTTTATTCAGTCAGAGTCAGAGGGAGATTGGAGAGTCAATTTTCCTCTGGTCACACTCAGCCCATCTGGAACAGGGAGAATGGTGGGTATGAACTGTTTTCGGGAAGGGAGTAGAGGCAGAAAGAGAGAAGTGACACAGTAGTCAGAGGAAGAATAGAAGCATCTGTTCCCTTATCATGATGTGCCTGGCACCTTATCGTGAATCCAATCGAAACTCGTACCTGTAAGATTTCAATAAATCTGCCAAGTGGTGTAGGTGAATGTGTATATGCAGGTGTATACATTCACACATGCGTGCACACACACACACACATGCACTGACATGGTGCCCTTGTATCAGGGTGGGAAGATGAACCCTGAAAGTAAGGAGTGAAACGGTAATGTGTGTATGAAATATTTAAATGAAACCAAGCAATTACGGAGGTTGAACCTATTCTGATTTATAGGAATAGTCTCAGTAACTGTAAGACATAAAGGAGACCAAACTGCAAAAGCCTTCAATCAGGAAGCCACAGGCACTGAAATTGAAGCGCCCTCAAGAACTGCTCCATGACTCCGGGGAACCAGGAAGAAGATGACTTGTAAATAGATGAAGTTAAAGTGATCAAACTTATCACAACGTCTTGCATTTTTAAATTTGTGTGAAGAGTCAGACTCTGAAAGATACCTCTTTGCCTCATGCCCCGTGATTGGCAATTCCAGAACTCACAGTGAGGAGACATAGGGGTGAGTGTGGAGATGATGAGAGTGTGGACATGGTGGGGTGAGTGTGCAGATGATGGGGGGAATGTGGAGATGATGGGGGTGAGTGTGGAGATGATGGGGGTGAGTGTGGAGATGATGGGGGAATGTGCGGATAATGGGGAATGTGGAGATGATGGGGGGAATGTGGAGATGATGGAGAGAGTGTGGAGATGATGGGGTGTGGAGATGATGGAGAGAGTGTGGAGATGATGGGGTGTGGAGATGATGGAGAGAGTGTGGAGATGATGGGGTGTGGAGATAATGAGGCGTTTAAGAGGTAAACCAGTCAGTTTACCAGTCACTCAGTCACCCGCTGGGAGTGAGTGAAGGAGAGAGGGTGGTGAGCTCCTGCCCCTCCTGCGGAGAACAGAGAGGCCTTGCAAGAGAATCCATGGCTCTGAATGGAATTCAAACTGAATGGGCTGAAGGTGTCTTGAGGAGAAAGAGATCCCTGTATCTTGGAGCCCAGGGCAACAAAGGAAGGGGGTCCTGGCCACAGACTGACCTGTCGCCTTAGGTTTAGGAATGTGGATTTCAAACACCTCGGAGGAAAAAATGTTACTGCAACATGGCCAGCGTTTTAGAATGACTGCAAATCAAGACAAACAGGAAGTTCTAGAAATGAAATTGCCATTTCAGTCACAGTGTGGAGGGGCATAGCCCCTGCTGCTGGGGTGGGGCTCCTGTGAAGACTCCACAGGAAGTTCTCCTGTCTCCTTCTGCCCCCTTCACTCCTCCTGGGGACAGGACTGGCTGGTGGGTGAGTTTGGGAACATAGTCTGGGACTGTAATCAAACGGTTTTATATTAAATATTAAATATATAAGTTCACATATTCAATTACAAATACAAGCATCATGCTATTGAAATAAAGCATAAAGGTGGGAAGTTCATATAATTCATATTAATTCTAGGCAAACTGATAACAACTTTCCAACATCAAGTAGGTGTCTTGCAACATAGTTTTCATACTAACTACCTGGAGTTAGTATCACACTAACATAGGCTTAAAGGTTCCATCCTCCACAAGACTGCCCTCATTTCAGATGCCAGCCACAAGTGGGGTTCCCAGGCCACATGCACTTCTGATAAACCAGCTCTACATTTGAGGATTCCCATAACCCCTTCAGGTTCAATAATCTGCTGGCATGACTCACAGAGATCGTTTAAAGCTTTACTTGTGATTATAGTTGAGTGTATAGGATGCAACTCAAAAACAGCCAAATGAAGAGACACATAGGGCAAGGTCTGGGGGCAGGAGGAGGGGGCAGACAGGAGGGGTCACAGAACTGCCATGCCTTCTCCTAATGGCATCTAACCATGTCATCCTCCCAGCCCAACAATGTGTTCATCAACTGGGAAGCTCTACGGAATCGCAATGTCCAGAGATTTTATTGGGGCATCATGATTACACATGATTACACATGATTGATTAAATCATTGACCACATGACTGAACTCAATCTCCCCTCTGTGGAGGTTGGGCTGACCCAACATTCCAACCCTTAAGTGGTTGGTCTTTCTGGTGATGAGATCCTAAAGCTATCCCAGGACCCACCCTGAGTTGCCTCATTAGCATAACAAAGACACTCTGGTCATTCAGGAAATTCTATGGGTGTTTGAAGCTTTGTGCCAGGAACTGAGGGCAAAAACCAGATGTATTCTTTATTATACCATACAAACAAACCACATTTTCAGTCTTTCTCTTCATGCTCCGTTAATCCTACAGTATTTCTGATCAGGGATGATAATGACTGTTTTCCTAATAGGATCATAGACCTAAATTAATATCATCAGGAAGAATCTTAGAGATTCCCCCTTTTTTACAGATAAGGAAAGTAGGATTCACAGAAGTTACATTACTTGCCTAAAGCCAAACTAGTTGGTGAAAGAATTGGAATTAAATCCTAATCTTCTGCATACTTTATAGAAAGCTACAATCTCTTAATGCCATGTAGCTAACACATGTTTAGAGAGAACCAAATCCTCCAATCCAGAGTTCCCTACAAACGTACCCCATAGCCCAAGTTAGCCTTAATTGGCTTCTACTTCCTGATGCCCCAGCAGTCAAGCGAGTCCCCAACTTCTATCCTGGTCCTAACACAGAAGCAGAGAGATGACAGAGAAGAAACCAGTCCAGTTCCCCCACCATACCTAGATACCACAGAATGACTAGAGCAGGCTTAGAGCCAGCCCAAGCAAGGATATAAGGCAAGCAAATACTTTCATTTTATGATGATATGATGATATGTTCCAAAATTTCAAAACCCTGCAAAGGGAATACCTTTATGCAAACTCTCCCTAGAGTGTGATTGACTGCTGTCTGATTATGGGTTTTGCTTTGCATTCATTTTAAAGTCAGAGAGCATTAACACCCACAAAGAAACTAAGAATATTAAGTGCATCTTGAAATTATACTCTGAGCTAATCACAGCAACACTGAGTGTACCTGTGTTTCATTTCTAATCCCTTCCTCCTGCTTCTGATGGAGATGCTGACGAGGGTGAAGTAGGCAATGGGAGGAGAGGCAAGAAATGTATATCAACTCTAAATTGACTAGTAAAATCTTGAACTATTTAATAATGAAGAATCATTGTCCAATTGCCTATTAATGAAGAATAACCAAGAATCCTCATGAATCACTGCCTTCTTCCCTGGAAGACCAATGAATAAAGAAAGATATGAGCTTCTTTTTTTTTTTTTTTTTAAAGATTTTATTTATTTATTTGAGAGAGAGAATGAGAGAGAGAGAGAGAGAACATGAGAGGGGGGAGGGTCAGAGGAAGAAGCAGACTCCCCGCTGAGCAGGGAGCCTGATGCGGGACTCGATCCCAGGACTCCAGGATCATGACCTGAGCCGAAGGCAGTTGCTTAACCAACTGAGCCACCCAGGTGCCCGAAAGATATGAGCTTCTAACATGAAAGTAAAACTCAAAATTCTCATCTAAAACATGTGTTTGTTAAAAGCACAAACATACCATGTTTGTTCATCTAGGTCTTTTATCAAGAGATATCTTCTCTACCTCTTATATCTCCCTTCACCTCTAAGGAATAAAAGAAATAAGTTGTTTTTTCTTGACAATTCTTTCCCCTTCTCCCCCGAACCTCTAATCAAACAATTGCCTCAAAGATCACAATTTTCTTTTTAAAGATTTTATTTTTTTAAGTAATCTCCACACCCTATGTGGGGCTCAAACTCATGACCCCGAAATCAAGAGTGGCATGCTCCACCAACTGAGCCAGCGAGGAAACCCTCAAAGATCATAATTTTTAAGACCCCTAAAGAAGGATGAACTGTATTAAAACCTGACTGCTTTAGGTGCTTTTCGGCAGATCCAGCAGTAGTTCTTCAAGGCCAACCAGGGAACAATGATCAGGCCTTTTCATCAGAATTGCCTGAGGGGGGCTTTGTGACAGTGAGATTCTGATGGCTTATTATATGAATGTGTAAATGCACTATGCTCTTGTTTGGGGCACTTATTTGATCTGTAATATATCAAAGTTGTTATTAAAAAACAGTTGCTAGGGCGCCTGGGTGGCTCAGTGGGTTAAGTGACCAACTCTTGATCTCAGCTCAGGTCCTAATCTCAGGGTTTTGAGGTCAAGCCCCAAGTTGGGCTCCACGCTGGGCATAGAATAATAAAATAAAAATAATAATTAAAAAAATTTAAAAATTGCCCTTCAAGTTATGCATAATTCATTTAATCAAAACTAAATTTTTTAAATCTCTCTGCATTTTTTTCTCAAAATAGTAGTCATATAACACTTGATCATTATTGAATGGAAAAGACCATAAAAAGAAACATTTATTAAGTATCTGTAATATGACTAAACTCTGTACCAAAAGGAAAATTCATAACTTTTGATGATGTTAAACTTTCATTCCCAAATGAATGCCTTGATTCATTGCCAAATAAATATTAAAGAATGTTAGTAAATCAAAAGAGTGATTATTTTAAAATGCTAATACTGGGAGTGGAAATAAAAGAGCAAAAACAAGTGTGATTTATCTCCTGTTTTATGTGCTACAACATTCTCTAATTTGGACAAGAAGTTCCTTATATTCAATAAAACCACTAGGCTATGAGTCGTAAGAGCAGAGCAGCTACATAATTTGCAGGGCCCTGAGAAAAATAAAAATGCAGAGCTCCTTGTTCATAAAGTAGGAAAACAAAAATGATTGTTTCCTCTTTCATGATCTCTTTCTTTTTTTTTTTTTTTTAAAGATTTTATTTATTTATTTGACAGAGAGAGAGACAGCGAGAGAGGGAACACAAGCAGGGGGAGTAGGAGAGGGAGAAGCAGGCTTCCCGCCGAGCAGGGAGCCTGATGTGGGGCTTGATCCCAGGACCCTGAGATCATGACCTGAGCCGAAGGCAGACGCTTAACGACTGAGCCACCCAGGCGCCCTCACGATCTCTTTCTTGACCTGTCATGGCCATTTTATTTGTTTTCTTTTCTTTTTTAATTTAATTTAATTTTATTGTGTTATGTTAGTCACCATACATCATTAGTTTTTGATGTAGTGTTCCATGATTCATTGTTTGCATATAACACCCAGTGCTCCATGCAATATGTGCCCTCCTTAATACCCATCACTGGGCTCACCCATCCTCCCACCTTTAAAACCCTCAATTTCTTTCTCAGAGTCCATAGTCTCTCATGGTTCGTCTCCTCGTCCGATTTCCCCCCCTTCATTTTTCCCTTCCTTCTCCTAATGGCCTCCATGCTATTTCTTATGTTCCACAAATAAGTGAAACCATATGATAATTGACTTTCTCTGCTTGACTTATTTCACTTAGCATAATCTCCAGTTCCATCCATGTTGATGCAAAAGTTGGGTATTCATCCTTTCTGATGGCTAATATTCCACTGTATATATGGACCACATCTTCTTTATCCATTTGTCTGTTGAAGGGCATCTCGGCTCTTTCCACAGTTTGGCTATTGTGGACATGGCTGCTATAAACATTGGGGTGCATATGGCCCTTCTTTTCACTACATCTGTGTCTTTGGGGTAAATTGCTGGATAGTGTAATTGCTGGGTCATAGGGTAGCTCTATTTTTAACTTTTTGAGGCACCTCCACACTGTTTTCCAAAGTGGCTGTGCCAACTTGCATTCCCACCAACAGTGTAAGAGGGTTCCTCTTTCTCCACAACCTCTCCAACATTTGTTGTTTTCTTGCCTTGTCAATTTTTGCCATTTTAACTGGTGTAAGGTGGTATCTCAATGTGGTTTTGATTTGAATTTCCCTGATGGTTAATGATGATGAACATTTTTTCATGTGTCTGTTAGCCATTTGTATGTCTTCTCTGGAGAAGTGTCTGTTCATGTCTTCTGCCCATTTTTTGACCTATTTGTATTTTGGATGTTGAGTTTGAGAAGTTCTTTATAGATCTCGAATATCAGCCCTTTGTCTGTAGTGTCATTTGCAAATATCTTCTCCCATTCTGTGAGTTGCCTTTTTGTTTTGTAGACTGTTTCCTTTGCTGTGCAGAAGCTTTTGTCTTGGTGAAGTCCCAAAAGTTCATTTTTGCTTTTATTTCACTTGCCTTTGGAGATGTATCTTGAAAGAAGTTGCTGTGGCCGATGTCAGAGAGGTTACTGCCTATGTTCTTCTCTAGGATTTTGATGGATTCCTGTCTCACATTGAGGTCTTTCATCCATTTTGAGTTTATCTTTGTGTATGGTGTTAGAGAATGGTCAAGTTTCACTCTTCTGTATATAGCTGTCCAATTTTCCCAGCACCATTTATTAAAGAGATTGTCTTTTTTCCATTGCATATTTTTTTCTGCTTTGTCGAAGATTAGTTGACCATAGAGTTGAGGGTCCATATCTAGGCTCTCTATTCTGTTCCACTGGTCTATATGACTGTTTTTGTGCCAGTACCATGCTGTCTTGGTGATCACGGCTTTGTAATATAGCTTGAAAAAAGGCAGCATGATGCCCCCAGCTTTGTTTTTCTTTTTCAACATTTCCTTGGGATTCAGGGTCTTTTCTTGCTCCATACAGATTTTAGGATTGTTTGTTCCAGCACTTTGAAAAATGTCATTGGAATTTCAATTGTCATTGAAGGTGTAGATTGCTCTGGGCAGCGTAGACATTTTAACAATGTCTATTCTTCTGAACCATGAGCATGGGAGGTTTCTCCATCTTTTTGTGTCTTCTTCAATTTCTTTCATGAGTGTTCTGTAGTTCCTAGAGTATAGATAGATCCTTTACCTCTTTGGTTAGGTTTATTCCAAGTTATCTTATGGTTTTTTTGTGCTATTGTAAATGGAATTGATGACTCTCAGAAGAGAAGCGGAAAGCCACCAGAGAACAAAAGCCCCAAAAAACCGGTTTTCACTGAGCCCATCCCCCCACCCACAGGGCGCAGGGCAACTCTGCCCAAACAGGGTTGCCTGAGTAACAGCACGGCAGGCCCCTCCCCCAGAAGACAGGCTGGTAGAACAAGAGGCCGACAACCCTGAGGTCCCTATAAAACAGGTGCATCTTGCTTAGGTTGTGGCCAATAATTTGTACATTCCCTCAAACACCCCTCAACAGAATGACTAGGAGAAGGAACTCCCAAAATAGGAAAGACTCAGAGACTGTGACTTCTGCCACAGATTTACAAATGTTGGAAATGGACTTCAGGGTAACAGCTATGAAGACAATAGCTAGAATGGAGAAATCGATCAATGGCAACATAGAGTCTCTAAGGGCAGAACTGAAAGCTGAACTGGCAGAACTTAAAAATGCTATCAATGAGATCCAACCTAATCTAGATACTCTAACAGCTAGGGTAAACTGGGCAGAAGAACGAATTAGTGATCTAGAAGACAAACTGATAGAAAAGAAGGAAAAAGAGGAGGCCTAGGAAAAACAGCTCAAAATACATGAAAACAGAATTAGAGAAATCAGTGATGCCATGAAACATGCCAATGTCAGAATTATTGGGATCCCTGAGGGGGTGGAAAGAGAGAGAGGACTAGAAGATATATTTGAGCAAATCATAGCTGAGAACTTCCCTAATCTGGGGAATGAAACAAACATTTGTGTCCTAGAGGCAGAGAGGACCCCTCCCAAGTTCAAGGAAAATAGACCAACACCCCAGCATGTAATAGTAAAACTCACAAATCTTAGAACCAAGGAAACCACCTTAAGGGCAGTTAAGGGGAAGAGATTCCTACAGAGGGAGGAACATCAGAATAATGTCAGACCTATCCACAGAGACCTGGCAAGCCAGAAAGGGTTTGGCAAGAGATATTCAGCGTACTAAATGAGAAGAACATGCAGCCAAGAATACTTTATCCAGCAAGGCTGTCATTTAGAATGGATGGAGAGATGCAGAGCTTCCAAGAGTGGCAGAAACTGAAAAAATATGTGACCACTAAGCCGGCCCTGCAAGAAATATTAAGGGGGGGTTCTATAAAAGGAGAAAGACCCCAAGAGTGATATAGAACAGAAATTTACAGAGATAATCTATAAAAACAAGGACTTCACAGGCAACATGATGACAATCAATTCATATCTTTCAATAATCATTCTCAATGTGAACAGCCTAAATGCCCCCATAAAACGGCACAGGGTTGCAGACTGGATAAAAAGACGGGACCCATCCATATGCTGTCTACAAGAGACTCATTTTGAACCTAAAGATACATCCAGACTGAAAGTGAAAGGATGGAGATCCATCTTCCATGCCTACGGACCTCAAAAGAAAGCTGGGGTAGCAATTCTTATATCAGACAAATTAGATTTTAAGCTAAAGACTGTAGCTAGAGACACTATAACATTCTTAAAGGGTTTATCCAACAAGAAGATCTAGCAATTCTAAATATCTACATCCCCAACATGGGAGCAGCCAACTACATAAGCTAACTGTTAACCAAAATAAAGAGTCATATTAATAATAACATGTTAATTGTAGGAGACCTCAATACTCCACTCTCAGCAAGAGACAGATCATCTAAGCAGAAAATCAACAAAGAAACAAGAGCTTTGAATGACACACTGGACCAGATGGACCTAATAGATATATACAGAACATTCCACCCTAATACAATAGCATACTCATTCTTCTCAAGTGCACACAGAACCTTCTCCAGAATAGACCACATACTGGGTCACAAAGCAGGTCTCAACTGATACCAAAAGACTGAGATTATTCCCTGCATATTCTCACACCATAATGTTTTAAAACTGGAACTCAATCACAAGAAAAAGTTTGGAAGAAATTCAAACACTTGGAAACTAAAGACCAGTCTGCTCAAGAATGTTTGGGTCAACCAGGAAATCAAAGAAGAACTTAAACAGTTCATGGAAACCAATGAGAACGAAAACACACTGGTCCAAAAACAATGGAATACTGCAAAGGTGGTCCTAAGGGGGAAATACATAGCCATCCAAGCATCACTCAAAAAAATAGAAAAATCCCGAATTCACCAACTAACTTTACACCTTAAAGAACTGGAGAAAAAGCAACAAACGATACCTAAGCCATGCATTAGAAGAGAAATAATTAAGATTGAAGCAGAGATCAATGGATTAGAAACCAGAAACACAGTAGATCAGATCAATGAAACTAGAAGTTGGTTCTTTGAACGAATTAATAAGATCGATAAACCACTGGCCAGACTCATCCAAAAGAAAAGAGAAAGGACCCAAATTAATAAAATTATGAATGAAAGGGGAGAGATCATGACTAACACCAAGGAAATAAAAACAATTATTAAAAATTATTATCAACAACTATATGCCAATAAATTGAGCAACCCGGAAGAAATGGATGCCTTCCTGGAAACCTCTAAACTGCCAAGACTGAAACAGGAAGAAATTGACAACCTGAATAGGCCAATAACCAGGAACGAGATTGAAGCAGTGATCAAAAAAACAAGAGTCCATGGCCTGATGATTCCCTGAGGAATTCTACTAAACATTCAGAGAAGAAATAACACCTATTCTCCTAAAGCTGTTTCAAAAAATAGCAACAGAAGGAAAGCTTCCAGACTCATTCTATGAGGCCAGCATTACCTTAATCCCCAAACCAGGCAAAGAGGCATCAAAAAGGAGAATTTCAGACCAATATTCCTGATGAATATGGATTCCAAAATTCTCAACAAAATCCTAGCTAATAGGATCCAACAATACATTAAAAGGATCATCCACCACGACCAAGTGGGATTTATCCCTGGGATGCAAGTGTGGTTCAACATTCGCAAATCAGTCAATGTGATAGAACACATTAATAAGAGGAGAGAGAAGAACCATATGGTCCTCTCAATTGATGCAGAAAAAGCATTTGACAAAATACAGCATCCTTTCCTGATTAAAACTCTTCAGAGTATAGGGATAGAGGGAACATTCCTCAAGTTCATAAAATCCATCTGTGAAAAACCCACAGCGAATATCATCCTCAATGGGAAAAAGCTGAGAACCTTTCCCTTAAGATCAGGAACACCACAAGGATGCCCACTCTCGCCACTATTGTTCAACATAGTACTAGAAGTCCTAACAACAGCAATCGGACAACAAAAAGAAATAAAAGGTATTCAAATTGGCAAAGAAGAAGTCAAACTCTCTCTTTTCACAGATGACATGATACTTTATGTGGAAAACCCAAAAGACTCCACCCCCAAATTACCAGAACTCATACTGCAATTCAGTAATGCGGCAGGATACAAAATCAATGCTCAGAAATCAGTTGTTTTCTTTTATTTGTTTTCAATGTCATGCTCCCTCTAGGCATGAGAATGGTCACAGGTCAAGCAATGACCACCATAGGAATACTGGGGTGAATGCACCCAAGCTCCCATGGGGCCAGGGCGGGTGTGAGGAGCTGTCTCATCGAGGTGGGAGGTGAGAGAGACCACATGTGAACCAAGGCTCTAAGCCCCATCAGTGCTGCAGTGTCCCATAGGACTACACTAACAAGACACCAATTCAAAAATAAAAACACATGATTAGTCATTCTTTTAGAAAAGAGAACAAAACCCAGCCTCTTTGATCAGGGGTGGGCAAACTTTCTCCAAAAATGGGGCAGATAGTGAGTGTTTTAGGTCCTGTCTCAGTTGCAACTCCTCGACTCTGCTGTTGAATCTCCCACACAGCCATAGACAATATGTAAACAATTAGGTGCGATGGTGTTCTAGGAAACAGTCATTACGGACAATGAAAATTGAATTTTATATGATTTTCATGTGTCATGAAATATTATTCTTTTGATTTTTCTCCCAATCATTTAAAAATGTAAAAGCCATTCTTAGCTCACAGACAACAAAAACAGGTGGCCTGTTGGATTTGGCCTGTGGGGAGTAGTTTGACAACCCCTGCTTGAGAATATAGATTCGGTATGGATGGTTAAAGAGCCTATCGTAGGGGCACCTGGGTGGCTCAGTCAGTTAGGTGTCCGACTCTTGATTTCTGCTCAGGTCATGATCTCAAGGTCATGAGATTGAACCCCACTTCGGGCTCTGCACTCAGTAGGGAGTCTGCTTGAGGATTCTTTCTTACCCTCTGTCCCTCCCTCTGCTCGCACTCTCTGTTAAATAAATAAATAAATCTTTTTTTAAAAAGGGAATTCTATAATACTCCTTCAATTCTATAAATCGTTTTGATGGTGTGATCAAAGAGAAGCAAAATTTATGAGTATTCAGAAGACAGTGGGAATTCAAGTTAGAAAGCCTGGATTGTAGACCTGGTTCTCTTCCATGCCAGCTAGATGCTATGGACTGAATTATGTCCCCCAAAATCCAAATGTTGAAGCCCTAACCCCCAGTGTGACTGTATTTGGAGATAGGGCCTGTAAGGAGGTGATTACATTAAATGAAGTCATTAAGAGTGGGGTCCTGATCCAAGCATTAGTGCCCTTGTGAGAAGAGACCCCAGACCTCACTCCCTCTCCCTTGTGAGGACACTGAGAAGGTGGCTGCCTACAAGCCAGGAAGAGAGCTCCCGCCAGGAACTGAATGGCCAGCACCTTGATCTCGGACTCCCAACAAATTTCTGTTGTTGAAGTCTGTGTATTGGCATCAGGAGAGACCAATACACTAGGCGACCTTAGTTTCCTCACCTATAATATGAGGGGAGAGAAATGATCAGATAAATTCCAACGGCTTTTCTGGCCCTAACATTCTAAGATGTAAGAGAGTATTTAATGAAGTCTTTTAAAAAAGCACTCCCTTCTTTCATCCTTTCCAAGGTCATCAAAAAGTTTTCCCTCCTTAAATGGTATTCATTTCTATGATTAGTACACATTGTGTGTGAAGTGGGTGGGGCTTTCGCAGGCAGTGCTTTGGAAACATGGAGTTTATCGAAAAATTTGCATTCAGTCCCTTTAGAGTCACTGAACTTAAAAGAACACCAACAAAAACACACCTGGCTGACAATTACAGTAGAATCCTGTTTCTCTTTTTCCTTTCTGTCGACAAATCTCTAACACAGAGTCAAGAAAAATAATCATGATCTTCCTACATCCTACCACCCCTCTTTAATTAGCCACTTTTGTTCTTGCTGCTCTCTCAATCCAGGTAGTTTATAAGTTCAACTGACATCAGAATTATCTGGGAAATTTTCTTGGAATACAGATTCCTGGGTCTTATCTCAGACCTGAAAATTGAGCTCTTCAGAGAGAGAGAGAGCCCCCAAATCTGTATTTGTTATTAGCTCCCAGTGTGATCGTGACACAGCCAGCCCAGTTCAGGTTTCTGGGCCGACAACCGGCATCAAATCACACAGGTCCAGTGTTCGGGGACCAGGACCCTAAGGCTGCACTGGCTTCCCTGTGCATTGACATCCTGGGTCACAAAAACGTAATGACCACGGGTCATTCATCCAGTATTTACTAATGACCCACTGGAGAATCAGAACTAAGCCGGCCAGCCCACCTCCAGCCCCTTGTAGGGAATTCCGGTTCTACCCAGAGACCTAGGATATGATGAGACATAGGCAGAGGGATTGTGGCTCTTCACCTTGATTTTCTCATCAATTAAGAGATAATATGTAGATGTGTACCCCATTCCTGCTTGCATCCCCTGAGGGGCGGGGCCTGCCCCCTCCTTGCAGGTGATGGCCCTGCCTGAGGAGGCCATTGCAGGGGGGTGGAGGACAAAGGCTGTGTGGTGGGACAGGTCACAGAGGGCAGTGGAGGAGGAGCACAGCCAGGCAGCGGGGTCGAGGTCCCGGAGGGAGACAAGTAGCTCCCCCAGGCCCTGCAGGAAGATGAAAGCCAGGGGCAGAATTGTCTTGAAAAGAGATAGCCCTGAGCGGTGGATGGATGTGGATGGATGTCACTGCATCACACAGCCTCCCGGACGGTTCAGGGGGCATGCTCAGCACCTCCCCGGGGACCAGCAGAGACAGCCACGCAGGGGACACTGATGTAGTCACACATGCATGCACCTGTGTTTGACTTTGTTCGGACCAACAGAAGAGAAGTGCACAATGATGGCAGCAGGGGGCATCACATGACCAGCCCCATCGCCCACTACCCGGCATCATGCTGCTGGCCCAATGGAGAGCAGGTAAGCCGGGCCAGCAGGGAAGGCCTCTACAAAGACCTTAGCGCTAACCAGACTCCTTTCTTTGATGTTTCTCAAGATCTCCATTCATCATCAGAGGGAACGGCGGCTACACCTGAAGTTTGCCATGGCTGTACCCTACCTGCAATAGCGTCCCCCCTCCAGACACTAGGGAAGACCTCACTGCTGGGAAAAGATCACGGTCACCTGAGCCCACCAGGGAGATGCCACAGAGCCAGGGCAGCCCAGCAGAGGACACGACGGGCAGCCTGTGTGGGGCGGAGAGCAAGCACAGCTCAGCAGCAGGTCGGCAGATGCGGGAGGGTGGGAGCAGGGTGCTTGGGAGTGCAGCTGAAAGCTGGTAGTTAGTGCAGACTGCTAGGGCCCTCTGGGGCCCACCCGAAAAAGGTATCACATTGGAAAGGGCCCAGGGCCTAGAGTCACCACTGGGCGCACGTGTGGCATTGGAGAGAATCCTAGGGCTTCTCCCGAGCGCGCCACAGAGCTGAATTTCCCAGCCACTCTGATCTCACTCCCGACATCACAGTCCTCACCACGGCGCCCTGCCCGGCCCTGTTCTTCTCCAACACTTCATGCCTCAGTGGCTGTGGGACATTTTATTTTATTTTATTTTATTTTATTTTTTTAAAGTTTTGCCAGCATCCATTCTTTTTTTTTTTTTTTTCAAGATTTTATTTATTTATTCATGAGAGACAGAGCGGGGGAGAGAGAGAAGCAGAGGGAGAAGCAGGCTCCCAAGGAGCAGGGAGCCCGATGCAGGACTCGATCCCAGGACCCTGGGATCACGACCTGAGCCGAAGGCAGACGCTTAACCATCTGAGCCACCCAGGCGCCCGGCTGTGGGACATTTTAGCCAGGACAAAGTCATTGGTTTGTCTGAGCCGCAGTCTGCCACATGCTGAGTAGCAGTACGACGTGTGTGTACGGGCACGGGGGTACCATGAAAATGTAACGTGTGGTGAGTGTACCCCCTGGCCGGCCAGCTCACTTCTCGGAATCTGTCCCGCAGAGGCGAGCACAGTGTGTGGAACAGCGGCGGCGGCAGACTCTCAGAAGGAACTGTCATCTCCTGCTGTCTGGGCACCTGGAGTGGCCCTGGGACAAGCCCCGCAGCCCCCACCTGTGCAGGCGCGGGACACACCCGGGCAGCAAGGACAGGAGCAGCCGCCCAGGCCCAGGAAGGGGAAAAGGCAGCACTGCGGGAGGAGCAGTGGCACAGCCCGCCCCCGCCCCAGAGTCCTGACGCGGCCGCCAGATCCAGGAGGGAAGCAGGGGGAGATGGGGACCCCCGGATGGGGAGCTCCCCTCACCACAGGGCAGGGGTGCACACAACCCCCGCAGTCATCCTGCCGCTGCCGCACCAGCGATGACAAAGGGAAAGGCTAGAGCGGCCCAGGGGCAGCCGACGTGGCTCCCCGGTGCACAGCACCCCCGGCCCCCCAAGTCTGGCCATTCCCCAGCCGTCGGGTGCTGACACCACCCATCCAGGCCCTGCGGGGGACGGGCCAGCAGCAACCGCTCTTCCTCAAGGAAGGTCAAAGCCAGCCCAGGGCAAAGCGGTCACGGGCCCACCACGGGCTTGAGGGCTGGCGACTGTCTAAGGCCGTGCGGCTGCACACGGGCCAGTGAGGAGACAGCAGAGGGTGGCCGGGGCTGACGTTCGGGACCAGAGGGCGGTGACCTTGGACCCCGCAACAGGAGCCGGAGCGGGACTCAGCGGCGGCCGGGGTCAGACAGTGTCCCCAGAGCCAGTCAACTTTCCTTACTTCGGGTCCGTGAAGGAACCGAGGTCAAAGAACCTCCGAATGAAACACGTCCTCGGCTGGAGTCGGTGTCCCACAGCCCAGCGGTGAACCAACACAGTGGATTCCGTGATGTCGCCGCGCTGCAGCCCGAGTCCCCAGGCTCCGGCTGGTCTGAGAGCCAGTGCCAGGGCCCCGCCTGGCCTCGCTGCTCCCGCTTCGCCTCCCTGGGCTGCTGGCGGGAAGCCTCGTCCTCCCTGCCTCCCTTCCTCCTCCTCCTCGTCCCGGGGCCCCTGACCGCAGATCTTCAGGCCACAAGCAAGGGCAGGACTCCTGTCCCCTCGGGATGGTCAGGGAGGGAGGGGGGGATGCATCTGACCTGCCGGCCAACAGAACCGAATCGTCTGTCATGCAGCCCCAGCGATTCCAGAGGTCTGTGCTCTGGAGAAACGCTCCGCGTGTTCCAGGACACCAGCGGGGGATGCTCGCAGGAAAGTCGTGCGTAGCAGCAAACTCCGGGAGCGCCCACGTCCCTGAACAGAAGGACAGAGGAAGAACGGACGCACACACAGCGGGACCCAGACCGCAGTGACAGTGAGCACAGCCCGGCACAGAAGCGAGGCTGCACTTCACCTAACGCCGAGTGAAAAAGCAGGTCACGGAAGGAGACGCACAGAACAATTCAGACAGAAAATACATGCTGAGGGCACATGTTTGGAATCACAGTAGAGAAATGAGAGCCGGGAAACACAGGAGCCAGGAGTGGGGACGTCTGCAGGACGGGGAGGAGGGAGACGTGAGCAGGGAGGGAGGCACCCACAGAGTTGAATGACAAAAACCTATTTGCCCCTTCCAATAAGATTAACAATTCCAAGTGACAAGATCACAGGATCGCAACAAATTCTACGCAGTGCTGTTACAAGGAGGAGAAATCGTGCACATAAAGTGCTTGGAACGAACAGGTGCCTGATAATGATGCTAATAGGATTACTGGGCTCAGTATTCATATAATGGTTCCTTTTCTCAAAGCACTAACCATCTAGAAAAAAAAACCCTGAAAATATCCACTAAGTGACCAATAAGATGATAGAGGTGCTGTTTTAACACTGAAGAGTGGGAGCTAGAGTAACCAAGGGAGGCCTTCTTGGTGGGACTTGGGGAATGAGCATGATTCTGTTAAAAGGAAAGATAAGAAACTTCGTTGAAGTCAGGAGGAAACGAATATCGTGCATTTGTGGAAAGCTTATAGCAGAAAACTAAGAAGAAATTACACTTGAAAGATACTTTTCAAATGACAATGTAAAATGAAGTCATTTGGAAGAAGGGTTTACTGTTATTTCTCCCTTGCAAATATGTTGTACCAGAAACAGGATAAGCAAACCTCCAGGTGACAAATGTAGCCCATGCAGGGTGGGATGGGGTGACAGGGTAGGGAGGGAATGTCCCTGGGCTTGCAACCCGCATCCCCACTGACAAGCTGGTGGCCTTGGGCAAGTCACTTGAGTCGTGTGAGCTGTGAAACTGTGTAACTACCCAAGAGGGGTAGTTACGAAAGTCAAATGCATCAGCTACTGATCAGCTTCCACACCACACAGGAAACGCTGCTCACTCTCTTAAGTAGAAGAATTCCCGGGGAACCTCACCCAAGCCATCGATGCAAAGTGCCTCATTAGTAGAAAGCTCTCAAGAAAGGGAAGCTGCCACATTTCAAGTCTAGGAGGCCTCAGTCACAAGATGCATGCTGTAGACTGAACGTCTGTGTCCCCCACAACATGTATATGTTTAAACCTCACCCGCAAGGTGACGGTGTTAGGAGGTGGGGCCTTGGGGAGATGATTAGGTCGTGAGAGTGGAGCGCTCATGAATGAGGTTTGTGCCCTTATAAAAGAGACCCCGGAGAGAGTCCTCGCCCCTTCTCCCATGTGAGAAGACAGCTGTCTATGAACCAGGAAGCAAGCTTTCACCGGACACTTGAATGTGCTGGCACCGTGACCTTGGGCTTCCCAGCCTCCAGAACTGTCTGTTATTGAAGCCAGCCAGCCTATGATACTGTTACCGCAGCCTGAATGGTCCCAGACAAGTGTGTTCTTAATTAAGAGATGAGGTGCTTACGAAACCACTGGAAGGGCTGGAGTGCTAGGACTAGAAACAAACCCCACAACACCTGAGACCTGGCCCGCTTCGACGGGCCACCTCTGCCACAACCAGGATGCTGGCCGTCCAGAAGCTGCTGAGTGACAAAGATCCAGAGGTTCGGTGATGAGAAAGCTTCTGCCACTGTGGCTCCAGACACGCCCCTGGCTCAGAAAACACCACGAAATCTCCCCCAGAACCACCCCTGCAGAGTACATGCCCTGCTTCCTGCCTGGGGGGTCTGCCCAGGCCGCGCTCATGTGTGCCTGCCCGAGGGCCCACAGGCTCCTCTGACTGGCTGCCCACCATCTCCCCATCAACCCTGGCTGCGACCCAGAAGAACAGCTTTCAGTGCAGGAAAACAAACGATTAGGAGGGTGGAATGAGTGCCAATCCCCCACCCCCACCCCCAGGGATCTTCTCTAAAGAGCCCAGGACTGTGCCTGTCACCTAGGAAGTGCCCAATACATTTCCAGCTAGAAACACACAATGAAAACTGCTACATGTCTTCCCTCTGGGCGTAGGGAAGAGTCAAATAAAAGGGGGAGGCTAACCTGTTTCTTTTCTTCCGGATGACTTTTTTGTCCCCAAACCGGAATGACTCCCACTGTTATCTACCCAGCAATAACACAGATGATTTTTTGGAGTAGCTGGTTTGCAAAGCAGCTGAGGACGTGAAACTCCTAGATAAAGTAAAAGAATGCTTTCAACTAAGACAGTTTTATGTTATGACTTTTATGGCTCTTGCAGTGGATTCACTGAAAAGCTTTATTTTCCTGCAAATACACTGCTCCTTCTTAATGATTAATTAAGCCAACAAAGCCCTAGAAATCTCAGAAATTTTCTGAAATGCTTTACTTTTTTGCTTCCCATGAACAATTTCAAGACTGGTGACATTTGTTTCTGCAAGCAGGTGAGGAGATGAAGGGGTTCATCTAACCGCCACCTGCCCTACTCACCTCAGAGGTAAAGGGGACAACATCTCACCAACAACATTGCCCCCAGGGGAGGTTAAGAAGCCTCCACTGGGGGGAATGCCTGGCTGGCTCAGTCGGTAGAGCACAGGACTCTAGATCTCAGGGTTGTAAGTTCAAGCCCCACACTGGGTGTAGAGATGACTGAAAAAAAAAATCTTTGGAGAGAAAAAAAAAAAAAGATGCCTCCACCGGGACACATGTGGGAAGTGCAGGGACAAGGTGACACATCTGTGCCTTGGTCATCAAGTCACCCCTTTGCATGATTCTGGGCAAACTACCACCTTCCCTGGCCTCAACGTTCTCACCTCTAAAATGGGGACTGAGCCTCCTTTCTCCAGCACCTTCCATGGATAGGATGACAGAAGAGAAAACACAGGCATAGACTGCAGGCACAATAGAGCAGTAAGCTGGTCTGGCTGCCCCCTACTACATCACTGTGGTGGGAGTCCTCGCTAGTTCTTCTGCATTTCTGGGTAAAGATTCGTACTGGGCTGGACATGCACATTTCCCTCTTTCTTTCTTACCAAACAAAGAATGCAGTCTGAGCTGCCAAGAGTGCAGCCCCAGGCTCCGGGGTTAAGAGCTGGGTCTTGGAGCCAGGACTGGACTTGAATCTTCTGCAAATGGCTGTGGGATCTTACGGGAGCCACTCAATCTGTCCAAGCCTGTTTCCTCATGGTCACCCTGGGTGCTGACGATGACAGCACCTCCCACAGGGTGAAGCATGAACGAGGTAACACACTCTAGTGCTTGCTGTGGTGTGCCATCCAGAGCTCCCCTTCACATGGAGCCAGACGATAGCCACTGTCTGAGATACCCCCCCAAACTGCCCTTGGTCAAAGGGAGACCCCACCCAAGGTGACAGCCCATCCAGGGTGTTGGGTAGGCGGTGGAGCTTGCGCCCAATGAATGGTTGATGTGGGAGTGTAAAGGCCTGCTTCCCCCTTGCCCCAGCTGGAGACAACTCTGAAGGGTCATCTCAGTCCCAGAAGCCCTCCTCTCCTGTAGGAGCAGCTAAGGCCTTTGTCCTGACTGCACTGTAGTTCAAGTTCCCCTTCTGGCAAGTCCAGTTTCCTTCCCCATCCCACAGATGCAGATCCGGAGGGCACTCTCAGCAAACTTCCTGCATCAAATCTCAGTCTCAGAGACTGTCCCCAAGGATCCGGAGACATATATGCAAAGTGCCTTGTGAATAGGAAGAACTCAGTAAAGGGAAGGTCCATCTGTCATCAAGTCTAAGTTATTAATCACAGGAGGCCCATTATTTTATGTACTAAGAAAGCAAAGTACCCCAAAAGGGAAGTCTAATGATAGGTGACCCCCACACAGAGCCGAGTCACCAACCAGAGTGTCCTCCCCGCAAAGCAGGACAGCAAGGCTCAGCCACAGGACCGGGTGAAGAATGGGGGAAAAACCACGCCGACAATCTGCACTGAGCTCTCTGCAAGCAAAGAGTTGAAACTGAAAGAACCTCAGGTCAGGAGCACCCCTCTCATGCTGGCAGAAGGAAGCCCAAATCCTCTTGAAAAACTCAACATCTTTTCTCACCAACAGTGACTGCAAAACCTGCTCAAGTTGCAGGGATGTTAAAATATGGAAAAGAGGTATTTATATTAGAATCAGTGACGTACAGCAATATTCTGTTCACAAAGACGGGAGCACGCCCGGCTGTCACTCAGCAGTGGTGGTTACTCCAATCATGGCCCGCTGCAGTTGACTGTAATCAAAGCTGGCCAGGGGAGATGAGCAGGTTTCCTGTGAACCTTGCAGCTGGCAGACCCAGACCAGAAATCACTGAGATGAAAGTATAAGCCACTATGGCAGAAATAACACACTCCAGTAAGCCTGATAATGGCAGGGAAGAGCTCAGAGTAGAGACTTCGGGGCCTGGCTCCCAGTACATTTCTACTCCTAATTAATTAGCTCTTTGAACCAAGATAACCCACTTAACTTACCTGAGGCTCGATTTTTCTCACACCTTTCCATCAATGAGAGGGGGTAAAAAAGAAAAGAAACTGTCCTTCCTGCTCAAGTATTATATTAGATGAACCAGTCCTTTGAAGAGTTAGTAATTATTATTAAACATGTATTTATTGAATGCTTCCTACATGTTTTAGATTCCAGAGATACGCCTTTTTACACATAAAACAAACCCCTGCCCTTGTGGGGCTTACATTCTAGCAGATTCTAGTGTCATGACTGTAAATTGTTCTTGCTTCTGCAGCGGACTTGCCATCCTTCTGGACCAGAGAGAAGGGTCAGTTCCCCATGAGCAAGGCCTTGGACAGGGTATAAGAAGTGGAATATGGTAAGAGCCTACTTCCACACATACTATTTAAAAACGTGTTAATCTAAGGCACACTTCAGTTCTGATAGAGACATTTATTTGCTCGCAGGTCATGCTGGGAAGGTAGGAATTTGGGGGAGGGGGAGGCGGAGGCGGCTGGAGACCTAGAACTCCTCTGATCGGCCACACCCAGGCCACACCCACTGCCGGGCGCACTGTGTCCTTCCCCTACTCCTGAGCGCCTCTCGGTTGGTCCGGTCCCCTTGGATCACGCACCATCTACAGGGACCCTGGACGGGAGCACAGCAAGGGATGGCTTTCAGATGACTGCAAGGGCGAAGCAGTAAGTGCGGACAACTTTCTGTGTTGGGATCGCTTCCCTGAGATGTAGCGGCTGTGCCGTCCTGACACGATCCTGGGACTCTAAGTCTGGTTCCTCATCTGTACAGTGGGAATGGCGGTAGCTCCTACTTCCCACGGGGTTGTGGGGCTGAAGTGACATAATGCGCATCAGTGCACTGAACTCAGAGGGTACAAGTGTCCAGAAAATGACAGCGGTTATCAGTGCCGTCGTTGTTGCCGTCATTGCTACGGTACCAGCCGCCACGTCCCGTTTAGATGTAGGTCTCAGTGACATTCCTGAAATAGTTTCTGGAATGTTCCCACGGCTAGAGAATTTTCAGGGAATTGAAGAGTTCATTGCAGCTTTCTGGTTAATATCTGCATGCCCCTCTAAGGGATGCCAAATCTGGGGGCTTGTCTGTCCTGCCTGCTGAGAGGGCGTCAGCTGCTGTCCGCTCACCTGTGCCCCCGTCCCTCCATCCATTCCCTCAGGCACCCGGATGATACCTGGTGCTGCTCAACCCCCACAGGCCCTACACTGACAACGCCAGATGAGACAGGTAAGGAAGGATGAGAATGGTGGGGGTGGGGGGGGAGTGGTGCTGGGAGCAGCTATTCCCTTCGTCAGAGAATCCAACTCACCAGCTTTTCCTACTTCAGAAAGCCCGATGCTCTGAAATCTAGACTTGCCTCTTCATTTTGCCTTTGAATGTGCTTCCATTTAAAAGAAGCCAGCCTGGAGACAGGAAAATGTGGCACACTGCCCCTTTCAGGGTCGCATATTACTCAGAAAACTCTGACTTCCTAGAATTTTTTGAAAATTCCAAATCTTGATTCTAACCTTGTCAAACAAAGCCACATTTATAAATAATCTTTTTTAAAAAAATACTTTATTTTTTAGAACACTTTTGGCTCACAGCTAAACTGAGCGAAGGTTACAGAGCTCCCATACATCCCCGACCCCATGTGCACGGCCTCCCCAACAGTCGGCCCCCCTCTCTAAATATCGTCTTCAATGATCACCTCTCATAAAATGAACTCTCTAAAGGTGCAGAAGCTTTTTTTCATGAATCTCATGGAATAACTTGCCCTGTGTATACAGTCACACTCTAACTTGGCAAAAAATTATGGGAAATGTATCTATTCTTGATAAAACCATAATTCAACAAAGCTATCAATTTTGCCTCTGCTCCAAATTCTACTTTTTCTCTAAAGAAATCAAACTCTTTAAAACTGTAGCATTATTTTTTGGGAGGTGGGGTTGCTGTTGTTTTTCAAGTGGGTTGTCCACATAGATCTTCTGTAACAGAAAATTCTTTCATCTCTTCAGGACTCAGCATCCATCTCATATTTGATTCCTTTCCCTTTGTGGTCTGAGTTCTTTTCTTTCTGCTTCTTTGGGGTTATTATCAGAACCACTAGGTTTGACACTTCATCTCCAATAGTCTGCTACTCAAAACCCACAGGGATATGCCCACAAATACTCTGCATATGGAATAACAAACTTTTCTGTATGCAGTCTATGTATTCACCTTTACTATCAACCTTCTGGTACTTCTCAAGTGTTGTTTTTTATTCTCCCAATGATGGCCCTAAAGTCTGTTTCTTTCAAATTCCCAGGACTGGGCTGGACACACTATGTGTATTCCAGTTAAAGTACAGTTGCTTCAAGCTGCCTTACATAGGGAAGAATCCAGAGTCCTTCCAGATTGATAAAAGTAAGATGGGAAGGCCCACACTCACTTGTTACGAAGAAAGCCTGTTTTAAATTCCTTCTTCCAAGGAAACTGGACTGGCTTCCCTCATTCCCACGGCATGGCTGAGCATTACTGCTCACCAGCCCAGGGCATGGGGTTACAACTACCAACCCCAGGTGTGAATTGAACTATAGCTGACTCCTAATCATTCATTGCCTTAAGTTTTTTTCCCAGACTATCCTGACTCCCTACATAGACTGGGAGTTCCTGGAGGGGAGAAGCCATCATATTCTTTCTTTCTTTTTTTTCATTACTGAGTATTTTAATACAATAAAACTCACCAATGTTAGGTGTATGACTTGGTAAGTTTTAACAAATGTATTCAGTCTTAAATCACCAACACAATGGTGACATAGAACATTTCCATCATTCTAAAACGCTTCTTTGTGCTAATTTACAGCCGTGTCTCCCCACCCCCAACCCCTACCAACCACGGATTTGTCACTAGGTTTTACATCTTCTAGAATTGTATGTAAGTGGAATCCTACAGTATACACTCTTTTATGTGTGGCTTCTTAACAAGCTTTTGGGATTCGTCCATTGCTGGACCAATAGTTCATTCCTTTTTATGGCTGAATGGTATTCCACTGAATGGATACATACTTTGTCTATCCATTCACCAGCTGATGGACATTTCAGTTGTCCCCGCTTTGGAGTACTGTGAATAAAGCCGCTTGAATATTTGTGTACAGGTCAGAGCGTGGACATGTTTCCTTTTACCTTTGGCAACACAGAGGCAATCTAGGAATAGTCTAGGAGAAAGACTGCCAGATTGTATGGTATATTTAACTTTAAAAAAGAAAAACTCACGCTCTGGAAGTTTTCTAAAGTGATTGTACAATCATACAGTCCTGCCAGCAATAAACAAGAATTCTGGTTGTTCTGCATTCTCGCTGACACTTGGTAGTATCAGTCTTTTAATTTTAGCCGTTCTGGAGTGTGTGGGTTGTTTTTTTTTTCCTTTAAATTTTTTATGGGGTGTGTGGTTTTTCGTTGTGGTTTTTAGTTTGCATTTCCCTTAGTAATGCTGTTGAGTATCTTCTTATGTGCTTATTTACCATCCATATATCTTCCTTTGTTGAGTGTCTACTCAAATCTTTTGTCCATACTTGGGAGGTTGTTTTAAGAGTTATGTATTCTAGATATGACCTTTGTCTGCTAATATGCTTTTGTGAATACTTACTCCCATTCTATGGCTTGCCTTAACAGTGTCTTGAAAAGAGCAAAAGTTCAATTTGATGAAATCCAACTCAATGGCTTTCTCTTGTGTGTGTCCTATTTAAGAAATCTTTGCCTAACCCAAGGTCACAAACAGCTTCTGCTATGTTCTTTTAGAAATTTTATACTTTAGCTTTTACATGTAAGTTTACGATTCACTTCAGGTTGATGTTGGTATATGAGGTAAGGTAAAACTTGAGTTTCCTTGTATTTCCTATGGATATCATGCTGTTCCAGCATATTCTGTTGAAAGTACTATCCTTTCCTCATTGGATTACCTCAGCAGCTTGTCAAAAATCAACTTGATCACACATCTGTGCATCTATTTCTGGATTTGCTCTTCTGTTCTACTCATCTACGTGTCTATCCTTATGGCAATACCACTCTGTCTTGGTTACTATAACTTCATAATAAATCCTGAAATCAGGTAGTATAAGTCTTCCAACTTTGTTCTTTTTCCTCCTAAAATGTTCTGGTTCCTTCAAATCCACTGCATTTCCAACATAATTTTTAAATCAGTCTGCCAATGAAAGAATGGAAGGAAGGAAGGAAGCAAGGGGGTAGGGAAAGGAAGGAGGGAAGGAAGAAAGGAAGGAAGGGAGGGAGGAAGGAAGGAAGGAAAGGAGGGAGGGAGGAAGGGAGGAAGGGGGAGGGAGGGAAAGGTAAGGTACAAAGAAACAAAGAAAGCAGGCCAGCTAGTCTGACACAGGCTACAACATGGATGAACCTTCAGGACATTATGCTAAGTGCAATAAGCCAAACACAAAAAGACAAATATTGTATGATTCCACTTAAACAAGGTTCCTAGAGTAGCCAAATTCATAAAAACAGAAAGTGAAATGGTGGTTGCCAGGGGCTGGGGGAGGAGAGGAAATGGGGAATTGTTTAATGGGTACAAGAATTTTGGTTTGGGGAGATGAAAAATTCTAGAGACAGATGGTGGTGATGGTTGCACAGCAATGTGAATGTACTTAATGCCACTAACCTGTACATTTAAAAATGGTTAAAATGGTAAATGTTATGTATATTTTGTAATAAAAAATATATTATGCCTTTTTTAAGAGGCCTGCTGGGCATTTATTGCAATTGCATAGACTCTGTTGTTCAATCTAATGAGAATTGGTACCTTAAAAACAGAGTGTTCTGATTGGGGGGCATGACATCTCTCTTATTAAAATCTTCTTTAATTTCTCTCAGCAAGATTTATAGTGTTCAGTGTACAGGTCTTGCACATGTTTTGTTCAATTTACCCCTAATGTATTTTATGCTTTTTGATGCTATTTCCAATTTTCATTACTAGCATATAAAAATTGTAAGATTTCTGTATATTGACTATATAGCTTTGCTAAATTTATTAGTTCTAGTTGTTTTTTTGTAAATTCCTTAGGATTTTCTAGATAGATGATTGTCATCTGTGAATAAAGACAGTATTACTTCACCCTTTCCAATCTGTACATTTTCTTTCTTTTTACTGCATTATTGTGCCTGTGAGGACCTTAGTACAATGTTGAACAGAAGTGGCAGAGCAGACATCTTTGCCTTGCTCCCAATCGGAAGAAATTATTCATTCTTTCACCATTAAGTTATGAGCTTAACTCCAGGTTTTTTGTAGATGTCCCTTACCAGGTTGAGGAGGTTTCCCTCCATTTCTAGTTTGCTGAGACTGTTTTGTTTTGTTTTTTAAACCACAAACAGGTATTGAATTTTATTGTACGCTTTTCCTGCATCTGTGGAGGATCATAGGATTTTTCTTCTTTGTCAATATGGTGAATTACCTTGATGTTCAATGTTATATCGTCCTTAAATTCCTGAAATAAAACTTACTTGATCATAAGGTGGGGTTTGTTTGTTTTTAATGGATTTGTTTGCAAACATGGCCAAATTTTTGTTAAGGTGTCTATGTTCATGAGCTCTGTTGGTCGAAAAGTTTACTTATAATATCTTTGGTTTTGGTATCAAGAGGACGGCTGGGAGTTTCCTCCCTCTTCTATTATGTGGGTTTGTAAAGAATTGGTATTATTCCTCCCTAGACATTTGGTAGAATTTACCAGTGAAGCCATTTGGGACTGGTTTTCTTTGTGGGAAAGTTTCTAACTGAATTCAATATATTTATTGGATATGAATATTTCCAATTGTTTCTTCTTGAGTAGGTCTAGGTAATTTGTGTATTTCAAGGAACTTATCTACTTCATCTAAGTTGTTGGATTTATTGGCATAATAATATAACACTCCCTTTTCATCATTTTAAAGTCTCTAGAATCTATAGCAACTTTTCCATGTTCACTTTTTTTTATGTTCACTCTATCAAGAGTGAACATAAACAATCAATAATTTGTGTCTCCTTTTTTTTTTTCTCTTTCCTTTTTCCTTTTTCCTCCTGGCTGGAGTCTGGTTAGAGTCATCTGCCTAGAGGCTTGTCAATTTTATTCATCATTTTAAAATTTTTTTTTAAGATTTATTTATTTATTTGAGAGAGAGCACAGGGGAAAGGGGCAGAGAAAGAACGAGAGAGAAACTTTAGCAGACTTTCACAGTGAGCGTGGAGCCTGATGCAGGGCTTTATCCCAGGATCCTGAAATCATGACCTGAGTCGAAACCAAGAGTCGGTAGTTTAACTGACTGTGCCGCCCAGATGCCTCTTGACGTTTTTTTAAAATCTGCTTTTGGTTCTATTTACCTTTTCTATTGTTTCTCAGTTTTCTATTTCATTGATTTCTGCTCTTTGTTTCCTTCCTTCTGCTCAATTTGATCTTTATACTGTTTCAGGGTGGCAGTTTAGATCATTAATGTAACACTTTCATCTTTTCTTAGTCAAGCATTTAATATCATAAATGTCCTTCTAGGCACTGCATTAGCTACATCCCACAAATTTTGATATGCTGTGTTTTTGTTCTGATTCAGTTTAAAATACTTCCTAATTTGCCGCCCCTGAATTATTTAGAAGTAGGCTGTTTGATTTCTAAATATCTGAGGATTCTTCAGATATCTTTTGATTTCTAGTTTAATTCTGTTATGGTCAGAGTAATACTTTGTGCGATTTCAATCCTCTCCGACGCATTGAGCGTTGTTTTATGGCCCAGAATATGATCTGGGTCACTATCACCAGTATGAAAAGAATATTCTGCTGGCTGTCCAGGCGGAGTGCTCTATAAATGTCAGTTGTGCAACTCCTCTCTTTCCTGATGTGCTTCCTGCTCACGCTATGATCTGCTAAGGGACAAGCGTTGAAATCTCCACTGTAATTGTGAACATGCCTGGTTCTCCCTTCAGTCCTATCTTTGTTGTAGGTATTTTGAACCTCTCTTATGCGGTGCACATGTATTTAGGATTATGTCCTCTTGATGAACTGAATTCTCTGACATTTTAAAATGTTCCTCTTTATCTCTGGTAACATTCATTGTTCTGAAGTCTACGTTGATTGTAAAATAGCTTCCTTTTGTTTAGTGTTAGCATGACACATTTTCCTCATCTTTTTATTTAGGTTAACTATTTGTGTACCCTCATATTTAAAATGGGTTTCTTATAGACAACATACACCTAGGTCTTGCCTTTTTATCCAATTTGACCACCTCTGCCTTTTGAGTGCCTAGAACATTTACATTTAATGTTTAATAAGGTCAAGATGGGTGGGTTTAACTCTACCTTCTTGCTATTTGTTTTTTTATCTTATCTGTTCTTTCCTTCTCTTTTTCCTCCAATCTTCTTTTGGATTGTTTTTAATGATTGTTTCCTCTCTACTATGGCTTATTAGCTATTCCTGTTTTATTTATTTAGTGGCTTCTCTAGGGTTTATTATATATATTCACTTACCATAATCTGTATTCAAATATTATACATGTATAGTGTGAGACCCTTACAACAATATACTTCTGATTCCTCCTTCCACACTTGCACTACTGTAGTCTACAGGAAGCTGTGGCTGATTCAAGTGTGTGTAACCATGTCCATGATCAGTATTCCCAAAATATAGCAACCTGCACACAGAGCCCACTATATAGGGCAAAGTGAGAAATGGAATAATACATCCCAGGTTAACAATGGTATCACTGTTTGGGGGAGAGGCTGATGGCATAGTCACCAAGTAATCAGAACAGCCACCAACCAGCCTTAGCTCTGGAGCAGGGTACTCCGAGGCCTCCAGCTGTGCTAGACATCAGCCCTTTATTTGCTGGATCAGGGTGCCTAGGAAACGGTCAAGAATTTCCATAACAAGGAAGGGGAGATGAGAGGTGGGACTTGGGACAGCAAGTTATTTACCAAGCAGCTTAGAGGTATTTCAGTATTTTTATGCTGGTCAGCCATTCATGTGCCCCGGAGGTAGGTAATGTGAAGCACTTCCCTAAATACACTTCTCTATGGAGTCTTCAAGGATGTGTAGCATGTGTGCTAATATTATAGTAGGACAGAATTCTCTGAGGGCATGAGACAGGTATCTAGGTTGGTCCCTAAGCAAAGCCAAAATAGGAGGCAGAGCAGAAAGAAAATATTCACAAGTGTGCTACAAATAATAATGGCAGGTATTTACACTTGCCATTGATCAGACTCTATGTGAGGCCAGACACATTCGTTCTCTCTCAACCTCAGCGCGACCCTTGAGAGCACAGTTACTCTGAATCTACAGATGAGGAATAGGAGGCATGGAAAGATCGATTTGCCCCGGGTCACAGTGAAGAGGCAGACCTGTCTTGTATCCATCTCACTCATCCCACTGCTCCCTCTGATCAAGGCTATTCCTTCCATTATGTGAAGAATTTGTTACTTACAAGTCTTTCACTTGTATTAAATAGTGTTAGCAAGAGCAAATAAAGCCCAGGCTCATGCTTCATCTCTCTGGATTCCTGAAAGCTCCCCTTCATTAGCTTTCTCATTCTAGAAGAGGAATCGTGGCTTGGAGCTGGAGGAACAACACGGGTTACCAAAGTTCCATGATTATGGGAAAGTAGCCTCATAAACACGGTACTCAAGCAACCCAACCCCAAATCCCTTAATTGGTGCCACAAGGTATGATCCTCAGAAGGCAGGACTCTCTGGAGCCTGCAGTCTTCCTTAATTTAACATTGTCCAGGTGCTGTGTATAGCAATGTTTTATTCTTTTTTTTTTTTTAAGATTTATTCATTTGACAAAGAAAGACAGAGAGCACAAGCAAAGGGAGAGGCAGAGGGGGAGGGAGAAGCAGGCTCCCGAGTGAGCTGGGAGCCTGACGCGGCGCTGGATCCCAGGACCTGGAGATCATGACCTGAGCGGAAGGCAACCACTTAACCATCTGTGCCACCCGGGCACCTAGCAACTTTTAAACTGGGAAGGGCCTCCTGCCTTTTATTACTAAACCAAAGGACTAAAAGTAAGCTTGGAAGTTTATATTCTATTTTATGGCAGCATCCTTTCTCTTAGGTGACCACACGGGGTTTTTGGATGGTTTTTTACTTTGCTCAGTAAAGATGAATCCAACTTGCAGCCTTGAGCCTGACAAATCTTAATTTTTTCCTTCCTGAAAAGGAGCAACAGAAATTACCGGTGGCAATCCAAATATCCAAAAGCTGTGAAGACTTTCCATTACACCAAACTCCCAAATCTGTGACCAGAGTAGGAAGCACAACCACAAATGTAATGAAGTGAGATTTAGTTTAATAATTAACACACCTGCTGGCTCAATTATAACAACTCAAAAGCAAGCAACGTAAAAAGAAATGATCCTCATAAACATACTCAAGAACTACCAGTAGATTTTTTTGCATACTCAATGTAACAAAGCTTCACACCAAAACTCTTGGACCTTTATAAACTCGGTAAACATAAAAAGAAAGTATCCTCAAAGACAGGGATAAAGACCCTACATACATTTTTATAACATTAATTACTTCTGTGCGACGTAATATATAGTTGATTCAAAAATATTTTTCAAAGCCAATTTAAAACATTTTATGTAAAATTTACAATTTGACAACTAATTTTCACTAAAAGGCTTGAGATTATCCAATCAGCCCTACTCAAAAGTGACAAAGACTTGGAGATGACCGATCTAACTAAATCTGAGTGACAAGTTTAGTTTCCTATTGAATGTAATCAGTACCCTGGGCTCTGCACAGCAACCACCTTGAAAACATGTAAATTAAAGCGACCAAGGCCAGTCTAAATATTTAAGAAGTTTCCTTAATTTCTCTTTGCTTACAACTGCCTCTCTCTTAAACTTCAGCGTAAGCACAGTTCTCCTATGGCAGATTAAAAAACCGCACCCACATCCTCTTCAAATGCAGGAGATGGGAGGCAGGAGGACAGAGCAGGTCTGAATTTTTCCTCAGCTGCTTCTGACTTCCTTATGTTGGCTAAGATTCCTCCTCCAACAATCTGGCATTTAACTGTCAAGCATTCTTGGGGCGCCTGGGTGGCTCAGTCGGGTAAGCGTCTGCCTTCGGCTGGGGTTATGATCCCAGGGTCCTGGGATGGAGCCCTGCATCAGGCTCCCTGCTCAGGTTATGATCCCAGGGTCCTGGGATGGAGCCTGCTTCTCCCTCTGCTGCTCCCCCTGCTTCTGGTCTCACTCTCTCTCTCTGACAAATAAGTAAAATCTTAAAAAAAAAAAAAAAAAAAACCTGTCAAGCATTCTTAATTTTAGGAGGTACTGTGAGATTTTGATTTTTATGTCTTCATGTGAAATGTAAAGTTGATCACTGCAATGAACTTTGGTACATAATTAATAGGTATCGAGATACAAAGCAAGTTTATGAATCAGTTTGAATTTAACAAAATGGTGGATGATAAAATGTTCATTTTTTCAGATTTTATAAGGGAGTGCAGAGAACTTGGTGGATATGCAGAGATTGTTATGAAATGGCAGACACTACCATGATATAAGTCCATTCAACTGTCCACAGTTAATAAAAGTTTGTATAGGGGTACCTGGCTGGCTCAGTCGGTGGAACGTGCAACCCTTGATCTCAGGGCTGTGAGTATGAGCCCCACGATGGGTGTAGAGATTACTTAAGAATAAATAATAAAATCTTTAAAAAAGTAAAAAAAGAGTCTGTATACCAGTTAAGAGCAGGGGCTCTAATTACAATCTTTGTTGCATTGCTTATATGACATTGGGAAAATAATTTTAAGTATTTCTATGCCTAAATTTTCTTATCCACAGATATTTATCACCTATATCATTCAAGGAATCAAACTAAGCACTTTGGGGATTCAAAGATAATCACACATATTTTACTTTCAAAAAATTTTAAAACCTAGTTGTGGAGACATAAGCAATACGTAAGTTATTATAATATAAGAGGGACGTACTCAAAGAGCATGAACCCTGGGGCAAGACTGCCTAGACTGGGCCTCCGGCTCCACCACTCTCTTTGAGAACTAGAGCAGGTTATTTAGTTCCTTGAACCTCATTTTCGTCATTTCTAAAATGGTGAAAATACTAGTCTTTACACCTCAGAGTGTTTCCTAAGAACTAAATATGTTTAATACAAAGAGCTCATCAAAACCACAAAGAGATACCACTTCACACGCATTAGAATGGCTATTACCAAAAACACAAAAAAACACAAGAAAATACCAAATGTTGCCAAAAACGGAGAAGAGAGAACTCTGGATCCCTGCTGCATTGCTGGTGGGAATGTAAAATGTATAGACCTGTGGAAAACAGTTTGGAGGTTTCTCAAAAAATGAAACCTAGAGTTAACTTACGACCGAGTGATTCCAATTCTAGGTATACATCCACAAGAAACGGAAACAGACTCAAACAGATTTCTGTACAGCCATGTTCACAGTAGTGTTATTCACAATAGCAAAAGTTGTGTATGCCCAACAGATGAATGGACAAACAAATATGGAATATACACACAGCCTTAAAAGAAATGAATTTTTGATACATGCTACAACATGGATGAATCTTGAAAACACTAAGTAAAATAAGCCAGACACACACATACACACACAAATATTCTATGATTGCACTTATATGCGGTCCCTAGAATAGTCAAATTCATAGAGACAGAAAGTAGAGTGGTGGTTACCAAGGGCTGGGGGAAGGGGTAAATGAAGAGCTGCTATATAATGGGTAGAGAGAGATTCAGTTTGGGATGATGAAAACATTCTGGAAAGGTATAGTGGTGATGGCTGTACAACAGTGTGATTATTAATGCCACTGAACTATGCACTCAAAAACAGCTAACTGGGGGCGCCTGGGTGGCTCAGTCGTAAAGCGTCTGCCTTCGGCTCGGGTTGTGATCCCAGGGTCCTGGGATCGAGCCCCGCATCAGGCTCCCTGCTCGGTGGGAGGCCTGCTTCTTCCTCTCCCACTCCCCCTGCTTGTGTTCCCTCTCTTGCTGTGTCTCTCTCTGTCAAATGAATAAATAAAATCTTTAAAAAAAAAAAAAACAGCTAACTGGTAAATCTTGTTATGTATACTTTATATATATATTTTAAAAAAGCTCAGTCTGCTACACAGTAAATGCTCAATAAACGTTAACTATCCTTAGTGCTTTTAAAAGAGTTCAGCAGAGCAAATTGTTTATGGCCAGTACATCATAAATGTAGGCAAGAAGGTACCATCTGAGATAGGACTTGATAAGGGGTAAGACGGATAGCAGTTATAGTACTTATTAATATCAGTATTTTATGAATCAAAAACTTAGATGTTAAGTGACAGGGGCTTGCAAATGCTTTTGCCAAAATTTAAAACGATAAACTGGTAACTATTGTGCTAGGCATGGGGGTTACAGAGCTAAAGATATAAAACCTTCTCTCAAAGAGCTCATAATCCAGTGAAGGAGTCTGAAACACATATAGATAAGCATGGAAAATTAATATGTGCAAAGATCAAACAAAGCCTCTTATCATCGAAATCTACATTTTATTGAATAGTTTGCAGTAGTTGGTCTTATACTTAAAAATCTATAAAGAACTCTGGTTACATTTTAGGTCTCATCCTTGTGCGGGGGCCGTGCCCATCTTCTCTGTACCCTTGCTAGCTCCAGCACGTGTACCGCTGAAGCACGCGCTCTGGTTAGATGATCTTTCTCCATCTATCCTATTCTTCCTCAGGCCCACCAACGCACTTCTTTCTCTCTTCTACTAAAAATCCAAGTATGCCTTTCAATCTCACTCTTTAGTTTCTTCCACTCAGCAAAATCATTGAAATCACATTGAAAAACAAAATAATAAATTAAGTTACAACATATAAAATGGTTGATTAGTTCAAATGGTTTTGACCTACAAAAGCAGCAATGACACATGGTTCACCATTGTGGTAACGCGAAAGTCCTTAAGATTTTTAAATCTGAATTTTATATATTTAGAAATTAAGTACAACAGCAGTAATAGGACTTCATATTAGCAAGTGAATGGTTGATTTCCAACTTATAAATCTGAGAGCTGTTTTTTATACCTAAAGCCTAAGAGTCAATCTGATCTAAATCCAGTCAACCTTTCTGTCACGGTCAGTTACTTACTGAAATAATTAGTTTCATTTCTATTTGGAACCCACCTTGGAATCTTTACCCTAAGCTTCTAAGATTCAAGATATTGCTATGAGACAGGAAATGATTAACGTTTAATGGCCAAGTTTCACCTGAGGGACCTATCATACATCAGAATATACTACAAACGAAAAGGAAGAGACAGACAACTGACACACAAAACATGGGTCAATCTCAAAAATACGTGGAGTGGAAGAAGGTACATATTACAGTATTCCACTTATATGAATTCTAAAAAAGATACATCTAATCAACAGCAACAAAAACCAGATCTGTGGTTGCCTAGAGAAACTGGTAAAAGGGGCATATGAGAATTTTTGGGGGTGATAGGAATGTTCTCTATATTGATCAAGGTGATGACTTCATTGGCTGGGGTGTAAGTTTGTCAAAATGAAATGAAATGTATACTTAATATGGGTGCATTTTATTTTATATAAACAGTACCTCAATAAAGATGATTTACATAAAAGAAAATGACAGTATATTTATTAATTTTAATTAAAATCTATTTTTAATTAACAAGTGAAAGATGAATACCTTTAAAAAATTAATGCATTGTAGATAAAACAAAAGTTTTCTTTGACCACCCTCTCAATCCTGGTTTTCATTCCTCATCTCTCCCATCTATACCTCCTCTCCCAAATAACTACTGTTATGGGTTTGGTATGGGTCCTTCTGAACCTTTAAAAATATATTTACATACATTTATGGTCACAGAAAATGTACAGTATTATATTGTACATAAATATAACTTGTATATATCTTTCTGCAGTTTGCTATTTTCACTTAGCATTATGTTTCTGAGATCTATCCATGTTAATAAAAAGTTTATTTCTTTTAAATCCAATATAATAATCTATTACATGACTACACCATATTTTATTTAACCAGGCCATTCCCCTTCTGACAGATATTTAGGTTGTTTTTCCCTATTACATTTCACTAGTGTAGTGATAAGTCGTAGTTACTGAGTTAGTGAGGCCACAGGGATTATAGGTTGTGTTCCAAGGGGACGTTAACCTTAGCCATAAGGTTTAATTTTTTTAAATGAGAATGTATTCATTTATTATTTATATAGTTTAAGTACTGACTTTAATTAAAGAATTTTCTGATACATAAATTATCACAAAGAATGAAACAAAATCTGTAATAGGAAGCAATCATCTATTAAAATATAAGTAAAACAAACTTATAGGACATAAAAGTGTACTCATGGTTTGAAACATAAATACTGAAAATTAAAGATCTGAGCACTAAACAAGTCATACAAACATTCTCCTACTCAAAGCAATGGTAATTAAAATGTTGTCATACTGGTTATCATGGCATAAGTATAATTAATACATGCACAAATACCTCATTTATATTTTTTGCTTTCTCCTTTTATGACTATGATGTCTTTCCCCATCCCTGAAATGATAGAAGTGAAAAAAAAACTATTACAAATGATGGACATTTTAATATCAGAACTTTAAAATAGTAATTCACCAGTACTGTACTTCAGAACAAGTTAAAACATGCATTCAGAACTGTTTCAGTACTTGTTTTTAATTAAGCTCTACATTCAATGTGAAGCTTGAAATCATGACCCCGAGATCAAGAGTCACATGCTCTACCAACTAAGACAGCCGGAAGCCCCAAATAGTAATTTTTTTAAGAGTAAATATGGAAAATGAATCATTAAAACTAAAGGACAAAATTGACAAGGGGATAAGCAAAATGAGATTTTTTTTAAAATTGCATTTTAGAGTTCTGCTTTAAAATTAACTTTGAATATATATACATGAGGACCGGAGAATTCATTCCAAATAAAATATTAAAGTCACAGACAGAATTCAGAAATTGTCTGATATCCTTATGCTGGTTCCTATCAACTCCACACAATTCATTCCACTTCAGGCGTGGATATCAAAGATCAGCCCTGCACTTTTGAGAAGTATTTCCTATTAATACTATTTAAACTCAAATTATTTCATGTTTACATTTGAGGTTGTCTAACGTATTTAAGTCAATAAAAATTGATCAGAGATGCCAAAAATTACTAAAATGGAAGAAACATTAACAAACCAGAAAGAAGTAAAAGCACAATAATTCTGACAATTAAGTTAATTTGTGTATAATTATTACAAAATATCATTCATTACATGAATCAAAAGGGATTACAAAGCAAATATTTCATTTTTATAAGAGGACTAAATCATCGCTAGCTTTAAACCTAACGAACTAAATGATAGTAAGATGAGCAAAATTATTAAACCAAAAAGCATTACTAATTCCTGATCACCAGTGGCCCGGAGAAGGACAAGATATCATTTGAGAAGCTGTTACTAGACAAATACTGTGCATATACTACTAAATCAGACATGGACTTGCCTTCAAGGAGCTCAGTCTAGGAGGGAGAGTAATAACTTAAGTTCAATAAAAAATACATGGTAGGCAGAGTGCTGACAAAACTGGAAAGGTCAGATCTGCCTCAATGAGTGAAAAGAAGTTTCATGGAAATGACTTAGCTGGGTCTTTAAAGACCAAGCAGGCTTTAAAAAAATAAAAATTAGGCAGCACAACCTGACACAGAAAGGCATAAATGTGGCACAGTATAGATGAGGAACTGTAAGTAATTAGGCTAGCTAAAGCATAATTCAGTATTTCATGGGGTAGTGGCAAAATATAAGGATGGGTAGCCAAGAGCCCTGATCCTGGAAGTCTTGGGAGCCATTCTCAACAATGTGGATTTTGCCCCTGAAGAATTTTAAGAGTGAAAATTCACTCAGGCAGTAAAGTAGAGATGACTCCATATGGGACAAGCTTACAGGTGATTAGAACAATTAGGAAAACTATCATTTCCCAGGTGGACAGCAGTAAGGATAGATGAGGAGGTGCATGTAAAGGTATCTTCAAGTACAACTGATAGCAATTAGGAACTAATCAGATGGTAGGAATAAAAAAGGAGCAACTAAAATAACTCCATGATTTCTGACTTAGGTGGACAGAAGATGGTCATCCCATTAACCAGAATAGGAATGCTGGGGAAAGAGGGAGGGTATGAAAAACAGATAGTTCAGTTAGAGACCTAACATTGAGATCCAGACAGATGCCCCATAAGCAGCTGGACTACTGGAATAGATCACAACTGATTTAAATTTATTATTTTAGTATTAGTTCATATCTTTCCAGCTGTCAAAATTCTCTTTTTTTCCTTTAAAGATTTTATTTATTTGGCAGAGAGAGACACAGCAAGAGAAGGAACACAAGCAGGGGGAGAGTGGGAGAGTGAGAAGCAGGCTTCCCATGGAGCAGGGAGCCCGATGGGGGGCTCGATCCCAGGACCCTAGAATCATGACCTGAGCCAAAGGCAGACGCCTAACGACTGAGCCACCCAGGCGCCCCTCCAGCTGTCAAAATTCTATCAGCGATGTTAACAAGGGCAAAACTGACTTGACAGTAAACTTTGGATGTCTCTCTCACCCTACAGACCCTTTAACTCAGGAATTAGCAGGAGAAAGAAATGACAAGAAAAAGGAGGGAGGAAGGAGCAGAAAAAAGAGATGTAGGCAAACACCTCGTTAACAGAGTTAACTTCCTACCTAGACATTACTTCCTTATTTCCTGGCTAGGAAACAAGGAGTAAAAGAGGGAAACCCATATCAATTCAGGCATATAGAGAACTATGCCACCAGAGCTATGGTTACTTGAACTGAAACCAAATGATAAGAATTCTCATCAAAAACTTACTCTCCTTGCTGTAATTTACTCTTACAATCCATTTTCTCAACGTTGTCTACAACAGAAGATCTATTTACTTTCCAAGAGTAAACAATTCAACATCAGATGATGCAGTGTGACTTACCTGTCTTTCCTTCTTCTCGAGTCCCAGTTTTTATCCTTATCTTTATTTCTTTTTCGTTTATGTGGGCTCCTACTCCGATCCTTTCTATGTCGTGAATACTCAGCATCCAAATAACTTCCACCAGACTGCCGTGAATCTACTGAAACTGATCGCCTTTCTTCATTCCTGAAACACAGAAGAGTTAGTTTTAACCACGAGTCTCCACCAAACACACAAACTAGCTTAAAGTTGAATATTCTATATCAGAACAATGACAGAGTCGATATAAATAGGTATAAACTTATATTCTATATGAGAGGACAAAGAAATATAGCTCTTATATGTTTTACCTCTTTACTATTTCACTAACGTATTTGTCTCTCCAAAATTGTCAAAGAGCAATGTCAACAGAAAAACTCTGGTATAATAATCTTGAGCAATGACAACATGGAACAATTTAAGCCTTTTAATGAATTATGGTGTGCTATTATTAATGGTCTTGGAAACGCTAAAATTTAGTTAAATAATAATAATGTAACAGATTAAAAAGAGAATATTTTCACCGGTAAACACCATGACATACTTTTCGGCATCCTCCTCTGCTCTTTCCTGCTCTTCTTGCCAATGACTACTGAGTTCTTCCATGTGCACATTTATGACATCCCGAATCACCTCAGGAGAGATAAGCATCCAATTTCAGATAAGATTTTTCAAAAAATTATATAAAGCTAGAAAAACCACTGTTAACAATCATCCAAATATTTGGATCACAGAGTGGACTGTGGGACATGAGCAGTTTGGAGAACATAAAGTCAATGGTCAAACTGGAACATGAATGGTAGATAAAAGTACAATAATTATTGATAAACTTGCTAGTCGATCCCTATATTGTGATTATGTCAGGAAAACTATCCCTATTCTTAGGAAGTATATACTAAGTATTTAGCGACAAAAAATCATCGGGTATGTAACTTACTCTCAAATAGTTTAGAAAAAAAATAAAGTTAGAGATCAAAAGAGAAAAATGTACAGATAGAGAGCACAAATGACAAGCAAATGGGACAAAATGTTAACAAAAGGTGATCTGGGTAAAGGATTTTCAGGAGTTCTTTGTACTATTTTTAGTTTTGCAACTTATTTGTATATTTGAGATTATTTACAAATAAAATTTTTTTTAAATTTTATAATTAAGTCAGGATGACAAAATATGAAACATTCTAGTCACTTCACAGATACTTTCCTAAGAGACTATATAAATATCCCTTACCTCTCAGAGCCACTTGCAAGTTTTTTCTTTCCAATTTATCCATGCAGTCGAGCATAGGGCTGTTCAACTGGGAGGCACAGATGAAACTAAAATAGCTTACACTTCCCTCATGCCTAATTAGGAAATGTTTTAAGAAGGTACAGGGGATAACTGAATTTAAATTTAAAAAAAAAAAAAAAAGGGCACCTGGGTGGCTCAGTCAGTTGAGCATCTGCCTTCAGCTCAGGTCATGATCCCAGGGTCCTGGGATCGCGTCCCACATCGGGCTCCCTGCTCGGTGGCGAGTCTGCTTCTCCCTCTGCCCACCCCCACCCCCCCGCTTGTGATCTCTCTCAGAGAGCTAGATAGATGATAGACAGATAGACAGTAGGTATGGGGGACAAGGGGCAATCTCAAAGACACACACTATATAGTTCAGGGCTGAGTTTCTCCCCACTTTTTTTTTTTTTTTTGGAGTTTCTCCCTCAAGAGAAAGGAAACTTTCAACGGCTTTAAGGAAACTTTCAATGGCTCCCAAAGTAAAATGGAAAAATGTCCAAAATCCTTAATAGAGCCTTTGAAGCCTTTCATGATTTTACTACATCACGTCATTGAAAGCAGCCTTATCTCTTACTGGATAGTTCAAAAACCCTAAGCTCTAGGCACCCTGCATTACTGACGGGTCTCTGAAAAAGGGCACTTTTATATATTTTTAGGAACACTAGCCCTTCGACCTGGAATACCCTTATCCACCACTTCCCCTTCTCTACCATATTCTCTTGTGAAAATCTAAGACAGTGACATGAGTCACACACACACCGAAATTCCCACCCTCAGCTCTAGCACTTCCAGAGTGGCCCAAAACGACTCCAGACTAGCAGTAGCTCTACATGAGCGCCACGAGGCCCGAATGTTACTGCACAGTTGCAGGGTCACCACACCGGAAGGAGCCTGCAAACAGACATTCTTTACCGTTCCTGCTTCTCCCTTTCCTTCAAATGCTATCTTCTCTATAAAGCCTATACCAATCTTATCTTTTAAAAAGAATCGCTTTCTCCCACATATTTTGATCTCACTTTATTTTAGCACTTAATGCAATCTGTATTTTGAAAGATGTTTCCCTTGTTAAACTATACTAAGCTCCTCGTGGGTGGGGGCTGTGTGCCATTTATCTTTACCTACCCAACAGCAGTGTTATGCATAGTAAGTATAGAAGGTAATAAATGTTTTTCTAAAATTTGACAAAGTTTAGGTTCTACAGTCCAAAGCAAACAAAAATTATAGAGGATATGAATGAAGCTAGAAAGAGATAAGATGTTGAAAAAGCCATGACCAGAAATATGATAAATCACTGAAAGATTTGTTAACACTGGAGTTTTTACAGATGAAAGGTATTTCTCAGCTGCTTCCAAAATTATCAGTGTGGAGGAAGGAGAAAGTAGGAGGTAGTGCAAATATAAATAAAATGACAAAGCCATATGTTGATAATTGTTGAGGCTGAGTGACAGGGACAAAAGGGTTCATTAGACTATTCCATTCACTTTAGTACATGTTTGAATATTTCCATAATAAAAACTTAACCATAAAATTGTGAAGAACACTAGCAGCAACACTTACACTTGCTTACAAGGTAATGAAACTAGAGAAGAAACAACTGATGAACCATCAAGTATTTGAGGGACTGTAAGAATACTTAGGTAGTTATGACATGGTCCCCATCCTCTACTGGAAGAGTTAAGTCTAGAACATATACTTTAATTGTAAAAAGAACAGCATAAGATTTAAGTACTAAGCTATGTGGTAGAGAGAGCATAAAAGCAATCAACCAGCGAATGGCTGGGTCAACTAGCCCCTCATGGAGACAGTGGGCCTTAAACTTATCAAGATTTAAAAGAGAAATGACAAAGAGCATCTTCAGGTGAGCAAACAACGTGTCATTTGGATACAAAGACAACAGTAAATGTGTGTAATCAGATATAGTTTAAGAGAGATACTTGACTAAACCAAAAGAAAATATCTGATAAAATGAAGCCAGATTATGGACAGTCTTAGAAATCATAGAGAGAAGTAAAAAAATAATGTGGTAAGAATTTAGAGATTCAATGAGGAAATTACTTGTAGAGTCTGGGCAAGGTAATTCATGTACCAAAAAATTCATCAGCTCTATCCACTAAAGGAAGTCTGAAAATAAGTCTAGATATAGATCAAGAGATTAATGTATAAATAATTTATGCCAGATATTTTTTAAGCCCAAATATTTAACAGAGTACATAAAAGCATGCTAAAACTTCTGTAAGGAAAAGACAAAGGCTATTTGTTGACCAATTTCTGTGTCCACATGCATTCTCAGTCAATTCTTACAACAACCCTACCAAGTCTACATAAAATGTATAAAATGAAAAATGTTGATACTTAAAATGCTCAAAGAAGTTGTTCAAGTCAAACAGCCAATGATAAACAGCAGTTTCAAAACTCTAACACAGGTCTAAGGCCAAAATCTATGCTTTTATCATGACATAATGCTACTTTCTCAAAAGCAGGTATTTTTTTAAGATTGTACAGCCTCTTTACATAAGATTTTTGTCCCCTGAAAAGCCTTTGCCTGGCCCAGTGGACCTGAAAGGAATGGAGCAAATACAAATCAGGTGTGGCCGCCTTGAAGATACTTTCTTTTAGATAACCTCTAAGGGACTGTGGAAATCCATACAGCAGATTTAGAAAACTATCTAAGGGAAATTTCTGTTCTCAACAAAGCTCTAAAAGATTATATAAAACTTACCTCAGTATATGATTTCTTGGTTATATGAACATTCTTAGCTCTATAGGACTGGCGTCTTCTTTTATAATCTCTCACTTCTGCCAGGATTTCAAGGTAAGTTTTTGGACTTTTTTGACTATTATCTAATAAAAGAATAAAATTAAGTTATCATATCCTTGGAAGCTTTTAAATTCTTATGAATTAGCAGGAAGAAAGACCACAATCATCCCATATTTCAACATGTTTCCATGCATCTAAAAACATCCTAAAAATTCGATATTATAGAAATAGGCCGTTTTATATCATTCCTTTTCTCTAGCCATTAGTTGAACCTAACTAAGATTGTTAAAGTTCAAAGATTAAAGGACCAGCAGAGCTATAACAATCTTACAGAAGGAAGGTATGCTTAATGTAAAAGTCAGAGAGCAAAATTTCATGCATGGAGTAAATATCTTAACATGTATGTGAATATCAGATAATGCAAAACCATCCTATTCCAATTCAAAGTGGTCTGACAACTAAATCTTAGTAACACACAAAGAATGAAATGACAATTAAGAAATATAAAACTATGATATTCGTCTCAAACCTTGATTGACTTTGGCAGCCAAGTCTACAAAGAGATCACTGTCATTTTCAATAATCTGTGAATCAGAGCGCTTTTTCTTCGTCTCTTCCATTACAAAATCATAGAGGGCGAGACGATCAGCTTGGGTTAAATCACAAACACACCGTTTGTGATTCAGAGGAACTTCAACAGGTAATGAAGAATAAATCCCTAAAGTAAAAATAAAACCACAAGAATAAAAAATACATGAAGCACTGTGGACTTAAAATCTCCTTATCTTTAAACATGTGCTGTAATAATGCAACATTAACACAAGTGTTTTCATAGTAATCCCTTAATATACAAAATATCCATCTATGTGATAAATGGTAAACAGTGACTTTATCCTCAATGCTATATCCACAGAAAGGATGTATTGTGGATGTTTACTATTTTCTCCAACGTTAGGACAGATCCCATGAAGGCAGGCAGTAATAACCATGAGACAATTTGCTCATAAGAAAACATTCTGGGCAACAATTTTTAAAAGGCTACCAATATTATAGAAGCAGATTATTAATTTTCTTTCTGTTTATATGCTTTTCCCCATAAAAGCTGGGGGGAAAATGCTTTCAATAGGTAATACACATTGTAGTCCCTCTGAAAATAAATTAGGGAAATATGAAAAATGTGTAAAAAATGTCTTTTTTATATGAGACATCAAGTTAGGTGTTCATTATTCAAAATATATCCCACTTGTACAATGACTCAGAGCTAGGGACCAAAACACAATTACTTAAATAGCAGAAACCCCAAACTTTCCCAGACCAGAGATAGATTAAACTGAGACTAAATTTTTAATTTTCTGAAGAAGCATTTTGGCATAACCAAATTAATTTTAAAGAAGTTAATAGGAGTGCCCCCCCAAAAGTCACAGAACTTTCTAAAATCTGCTCATTAATGAAAGAAAGTAAATACAATACCTTGATATGATGTTTATTAAACACTGAAGAAAATTTTTGTTTTGAGATTCAAATTTTCTCAAAGAAATAAAAAAATTACTGTAACTGTAAATAAAGCAATTGTTTTAAAACAATTCTTTCTAGCCTTCATTATTCACTGATGCAAACAATGAACAGGAACTACTAATGTTTCCTAGGTTACCCTAAAGTAATAACTCTGGTTCACAGAACAAGATAAGATCAGTAGCTCTTCCCAGATACTTTTATTTGATAAATCTAACCTCATTGACTTCCTAGGTAAAGAGGCAAAAGAAAAATTAAAATAAGAGTAAACTATGAACTAAGCACTACAACACAAAAAAAGAGATGACTTTACATTTGTCTACAAATTAAGAGGAGTGCCACATTGAATATGAGTTTGTGAATAGCCATGGATAACAATACATGGTCATCTGTATTAGTCAAAGGGTTCTGAATTAGTGGAGAAGGCTTCCTTTCAAGTCAATCAATTTTACTCTAATTCTAGTAGACAGTAGGAAAAGCCTTTTTAGGCAGGCAGGTATTAAAACATTTAACTTTGTACTATAAAAATGAGTTAGCTTTGACAAGCCTAATTCCTTTGAATATAGGCTATAAAAAGCTGGGAGAAAAATATAAAGATTAGAAAACACTGATACATCATAAACAAGCTCCACATAAACCTCTGCCTGTTACTTTTAGACAAAAAAATATAATTTCCTCCTTAAAATATTCTGGAGTTGTCTTTATTCATCTTAAATTTCTGTATGGTGAAGATTGATACTTAAATTCCTTGAAATTCAACTAAAATTCCAAAGACTATAATATTGTGACAGTGGTTAAGATGAAGTTTAGAAATCTGAGTGATACTTTTAAAAGGATATCATTTGCAAAAAGGATACTGCATATCTTTAAATAAGGAGTATATTCAGGTTCCTAATTCCTCTTTATACTCACCCCAATTACTGAAAAAGAAAAAGTACAGGAAAAGTTAAACAACAAACTGCATTCAAATCATTGAAAACATAGATATTTCTGACAAAAAAAAAAGGATAAACACAAATAAGCTGACATTACCATAAAAAGTAAATTTTCAAACATAAGCTTCTATATGATTTAAAAGTATATCTGAATGTGCTGTAATCATATTAAATTCTGTGATCCTCTACTTTCTTTGTAGTAGCTTTTTTAAAACTGCGGTAAAATATACATTACATAAAATGTACCATTTAACCATTTTTAAGTGTACAGCTCAGTGGCATTAAGTACCTTACAGTGTTTTGCAACCATCACCTCTTTCCATCTCCAGAACTTTTTCATCACCCAAACTGAAACTCTAATCTAGCTTTTTAGTAACTCTAATCCTTTCTTTTTAGTCACTTTTGCCACAACAGAGCATCTTAAACATATGACCTATAATATTAAATATTCATAAAAAGTACCGGTTCAAAGCTACAAATTCAGAATTTTACAGAGAATTCATAGAGAGTCAATTTCCAAACAACACAGAAAAAGAAATTAAGGCCCATAGAGGTAAAAATGACTTGCCCAAGTCTCACAAGTGGTAGGAACAGATTAGGCCTAGAACCATTCTACTTGGGTCTCTTGAGGGTTCTTTAGTATAATGCACTGGTCTTCAAATCATGGCCATGATTCAAATATATGTCATGAAACTGAAGTACAGCAAATAATACTGAAGGAAAAAGATAAACCGCTAAATATAAAATGACTGTTTATGATTAAAATTAGCATCTTGGTTATAAAATTAACCAAGGTAATTATATCTGAAAATAAGTAAGTAGATCTAATGGTTGTTTCAAGCTTTCACAAAGATTAATGAATTGAGACTTCTATACACTGAGTGGAGACCTGGTATGAATGATGAAATGGAAACATAAATATAACTCATCAAAAAACTTATAATTTAGTACATGACAAACAAAATATTAATTAAATGGGAACATGTAAATTGCTCATGTTAGTCATTCTTCCTTCAAAGTAAATAAATCAGTAAGATATTAAAAGAGATTCTTGTTCTGGGCTGTAAGATCTTAAAATGTCTAGACAAAAGTGGGCCACAAAAATAAGGTCCATTGAGAAACTGCAGAACTCTATACAAGATGAAAAAATGTTTTAAAAAGAGGGGCACAGATCATAAAATTCTCAAGGCAAATCTTAATTTAAGAGAGTGCCAAAACAAAACAAAAGTTCCTCTTAACTTTCTACTGAAAGAACTATTCAAAGTAATTCTTTGCTTTTGTAAAGAACTAAACTCAAGGTCCAAATCTACCTTATTACTTAGTCATATAAATAAAAAAAAAAACTTGAGAACATTCTCTAAATTATATATATAAAATTCTCACCAATTTCATTATCTTTATATTGCCTTCTATCCATTAACGTGCTTAGAAATTAAATTGCTTAGACATAAGTAGCCAATTATTAGAGCCCGGGCTAGGTTAGCATTAATTATCTCCGACATCCCAAACACAACAAGACAGTTTTATACTACAGACAAGGAAACAAAACCCCTCAGAAAAACTGTCATTTGTACCAGGCCAAGCAACTAGTTTCTTTCTGTAGAGGAGGCTTACACAAACCAGAACAAAGAACAGGACTAATAATAGCAAGCAGTGAGTAGGTACAAATTTGAAGTTTGTGGTATTCTTCGACTTAATTATAACAGAGATAATAAATAATGAATATATTTCATCAGTGATTCCTAGTCCATAAATTCCACTTAAATGTAGTTTCTATCAGAAAACAGAATAACTCAGTTCAGAGTATGACCAAATCCAAAACTTGGTTCTCAATCCAGCGTGGCTATTACCAAACCTTGCTATTATCTAGCAAAGAAGTGTTAATCCATTTTTGTGTGCCTCTATTTCTTCACCTAATATGGAAGGGAAAATAGTTGTCCAGCCTATGTCAGTGCTTTATGAAAGAAAAATGAATACATAAAAGAGCTATGAAGAAAGAATCTCTGCTGTATTTGAGCAGAAAATATCTACCAAATGAAGCTGACACCAAACACATCGGTCTAATGTTAAATATAAAATGTAACTTTTCCCATGCAACTGTTTCCACAAGATTTTTCTTAAAAATTAGTAACAAATGCTTATGGGACAAAAATAGTTTAAATCATTAATTAGCTCAAACTATGATGCCACTTACTTTGACTATAACAATCACCATCTTTTCCAACTGCAGTTCTAGCCTGTTTAATTATCTGGAATTGTGAGTCCTTATCTGTCAAAAAAAAGCACCCATAAACACAACATGAATCATCAGTGTCCACAAATCAAATTATTAACTTGTTTCCAATCCCAGCTCTCTGGGCACACTGACAAACCTCCAGAATCTGAAAAGTGGAAAAAACCTACATTGCTGTCTAGGTAAACTGAATGCAGAATTCTTTCAGATCTAGCTAGAATCCAATAAGTAACTAGATTTCAGGTAGTTTAGAAAACATTATCATCAGGCATGTTGCAGTAGCTGCTGCAGATTTTAGCAACTAATAACAGCTACCATGTTTTGAATCCAGCTTAAAGTATCAGGGACTATTCTAAGCATTTTACATATACTATATCATTTAATCCTCACAAAGGTGCTATTATCATCATTCCCCATTTTATGAAGAAATTTAAGCAACAAAAAGGTGTAATTACTTGCTGAAAGTCACAAATCTACTAGTGGAAAAACCAGGAGTTGAAACAGGGCACTGATTCCAGAGCCTGGAATTTTAACCTCCACATATGCTGTGAACACTTGGAACACATTTCCATCCTCAGTTTGCAAACTGTGTTGTGTGGCCAGATTTTTGTTATATTCAAGAAAGAAGGTATCTGTTTTACTGTACAAAGCTTTGGAGGGTTTTCACTGCCTATTAATATAAGCCTGGTCTCTAAATTCCAGATTAAGCAAACTAGTTTCACTGTACATTAATTAATCCTACATTCTCTTAAGGTATGAAATGTCTTCCTTAATCACAAGCACACTTATAAAGTCCATTCTTTTGATAATTCAAAAATGAAATATCAATGCCTATACTGTTTTTAAATTATAATCTATTAAATTAATACTTACTCAAAGTAATTGAAGGTATCTTCACATTCTCATAGAAAAAATCAGAATTATACATTTGATCCTAAACAGTAAAAACAAAAAAGTTAGTATTTGTGAGTAACCAATAATTGACTATTTTAAGATTTGACATGAACCAACAAGAGATTACTATCACTTACATATTTCCTACAAAAATTTGCGCAATTAGGCAAATACCATTCTACCTCACAAATGACTAGTATTTTATGTCAGAAAACTTTACACTATACTTCCAAATATTCTGAATTTATTCATGCATGAATTACATGACATATACATAATAAATATATGGTACCTCTTCTTCTTTGGTATAGCCCAGTTTCCTCAATCTACAAGACACCATGTGCTTTGCTAAAGATGATTTAGGCATGTGATGATTGGAATCATAGGGACATATCACAACTTCATCCTATAAAAAAGAAAGAGAAGCAAAGAAAAAAGAAACATTTCTTTTTTAAAGATTTATTTATTTGAGAGAGAGAGAAAGACAGCACATGTGCAGGGCAGAGGGAGAGAATCTCAAGCGAACTCCCTGCTGAGCACTGAACCCAGGTGGGGCTGGACCCCACGACCCATGAGATCCTGAGCTGAAGCGAAACCAAGAGTCGGACACTTAACCAACGGAGCCACCGAGGCACCCCACGGGAACATAATATTCAAATGATTATACCATTAAATGTTTACTACTTGATTAAGTAGTACTATCCATTTATCTCCTCTTCTGGAAGCCTCTTTCCCAACCCCCTGTGTGATGTACGTGCAAATTAAAAAAACAAAACAAAAACAAAAAACCTCCCTCAATCTCTCTCTCCTTTATAGTCCCCTCTCCACCTCTTCAAAGCCCAACACTTTAAAAGATTTGTTTACAAACTACCAGTCAGTAGAGAAGATGTGTCAAAGCACATGTCAGACTCTTTAAAACATTTGAACTCTTCTAAGGTCACAATCCAATTGCCCATTTCTGTCATCCGGATACAGTCTTCATGTTCTACCTCTCTAGTTCTTCTACTCGGTCTTCTCTCAAGATGTCTTCCTTGTTCTACCTCTACCCCTTTACATGTTGATGCTTCACATAAGTCAAACCAGTGACCTTTTGCCATTTGATATACACCTGCTGGAAAATCTCATGGCTTTAATTTTCACTATGGAGTAATGGTTCCCAAAATCTAGATCTTTAGACCTTGTTCTCTTTTGAGTACCTTATACTAAAAACATTAACAATTCAATATAACAAAAATAAATTCATTATATTCATGGTCTCCTGACCCCAAACATGTTCCTCTTATGTCTCCCCGTTTCAATAAAAGGTCCCATTTCCTCACACAGAAAATCACCTCTTCTTCCTTGTCATTGACATCTAATAATTTACCCAGGTCTTTTTACTCCTAAGTAACTCTGAAATCCCTCCACATAACCCATCCTCACTGTTACTTCCCCACTTGGGGACATCAGCATCGTTCTGGATTACAACAGCCATTGCCTAACTGCTCTGCTTCCAGACCTGTTGTCCTTCCCATTCTCCACTCTGTGGCTACTCTGAATCCCAGGTCCGCCACTTACTATATGAACTTGGTCAAGGTATTTTACCTTTCTTTGCCTCAGTTTCCTCATCTATGAAATGGGTATAATAGGACTTCTCTCACAGAGCTATTGTGAGGATTAAATAAATTATACATGAGTATATACACATAAAGCAATTCAAACAGGGCCTGGTACATAGCAAGTGTTCAAATGTAATCAATTATTAGTTTATTAAAAGGCAAATATGATAGCCTGGCTTAAAATACTTCCGTGCTTCCCCACTGCCCTCATTTAAACAACAAAAAAAAATCCAGATTCTTTAACATGGCTGACACAGGACCTTTAAGGTCTGGATCCTTCGCACCATCATTCCCCTTCTTCTCTATAGCCTACGCTTAGCCATCTATCCTTAACCACCTTAGGTTTCCTGATCTGGTCACACCCTTTTCTATGGACTTCCCCTACCGCTGATGCTTCCTCTGTGCTTCACCTAGCTAATTCAGCCACTGTTACCAGCTTAGAATTCACTTTATCCAGGAAACCTCCACTGTCCTAACCACAGCCTATCATAAACAGCTATTCCACCCTTCATAGAATTTATCACATTATAATGTAGGCTGATTTCTCTGGATTTCCCCTCAACTATGACCAGATGGCAAGCTCTATGTTAGAACCTGTGACGGCTGTTCACTAAACTTCAGTATTAGAACACTCTAGCAGAAAAGCAAGGCTTCATTAACTATGTGGACTGCACCTATTCCAGGAATGATGGATGTCACGAACCGGGGCTTTTAAACTAGTCACTCTCTTGAATATCAGACGTTGGTTCTGTAACATTTTGATGTACGCTCACAGCTACTTGTCATAATCTTGGGATTTTACAAAGAGATTTTAGAGAGGCAGCATAGCAATTAAACAAAGAGATTCTCAGGAGCCAGACTGCCTGGGTTCAAAATCCCAACTGCAATTTACGAGCAGTGTGTCCTTGGACAAATTACCACCTCTCTGGGTTTTCTCATTTATAAAATGGGGCTAACAGTACTCATACGGTACTTATATGTATTAAACGAGGTAACTAAGGTATAGTAAGTGGCATAAGCAAAGTGCTATTTGAGCGTTAATACAAGAAATTTCAGGTTACTACGATGCTGAGCGAACAGTGTTAAGGGCACGGTAGGCCCCACTCAATGGAATGCACAGCTTCAAACACCACTCTAAACAAATTTTAAAATTTCCACGATGCCTTTAATACGATAAATGTGAATTGTTTGCGTATAAGCCAAACATGCCTTAGGTGTCTTCAGGGAATCGGGCACGTAATTTAAACCTGGGAGAAATTATTACAGCGTGACGAACCCAGAAAGAGCATTAGAGATCATGGATTATCCCACACTGAAGCGCTTCTCTTCCTCCCATCCCCCCAGAAAAACAAACCCAAAAAAATCAGGATTGTTCACTCTAATACACCTACCTACATTTTCTTAAAGCAATTCTCATGTTCAAGAGAGTTGTTAGTCACCATCTCTTAGTGATACCCTCTAATAATCCTAGAATCGATGCTGTCCCCGTCAGAAGTGTAGAATTTTAAGGCAGAAAAAGGAGACCTCAACTCCCAAGCTCTCTTGACGCCGAATCTGGTGCAACTGCTGTACCCATGTGACAGATGACAAAGCAAACGGGCAATGCCTCTGCCAGCAGCACTGAGGCCGATTCACCTACTTTCTAGAGAAACCCCAGGCCTGCCACCCCTCCTCACCCACCGCAGTTTTACCTTCTCTTCGAACCGAAGTCCCGCGGAAGGAGCGCCGCACGAGCGGTCGGCGCCGAGGTATCGAAGGCCCCCCGCGCGCCCCACCCGAGGCCCGCAGGCGTCAAGGGAGCACAGGCCGGGTCCCGGGCGCCCACCACGGCTCTGCACACGGGCGGGGGCTCCCACGCGGACTTCTCCCCCGCCACAGAAGACCGCAGGCTGAGGGCCCCGAAAGGACCCGGAGCGCAAGCCCCCCCTCACCTCTGCCGCCTCCTCCCCGGGGTCCAGACGATCCAGGCTCCAGCCCAGGGACGCCGTCACCTCCTCCAGCGTCCGGCAGCAGCTCTCCACGAACTCGCTAAGCTCCTGCTGCAGCCGCCGCCGTTCCTCCACCGGAGGCGGCTCGCCCTCCATGGCCGCGCCCGAACAGCCAGAAGTAAGCAGCCGAACTGCCGGCGCCGCGCGCGGGCCTCTGGGAGCTCTGGGCGGGACCAGGCCGCCACGTGACTGGAACCACCTATAGGGAAAGGCCCCGGAAAGGCGGGAGCTGTCATTTTGAGAGGTGTTCTGGGTGTCTTCCGGGAGTCGCTGCTGGCGCCAGTGCTCCCCGGTGCGTTTGCGCCTGGGCTTTCCTGAACTGCATTCCCTCCCGTCCCCACAACTTTTTTAAAAAATGGTTTATATCGCCCTTTCGTCAGCTGCCGCTAAGATGCTCGGTCCTTCCGATGAAGCTAGGCCACGTTAGGATGAGGTGTTCAAACGGCGGCTAGCACCGACTTTTGGCAGCTCCCGCAGGGCACTTGCCCGCACCGTGGCCCCCACCTCGGAGCTCGCCTGCATCTCCTCGGCCCTCATGCTGCACGACGATGAGGTGGCGGTCACGGAGGAGAAGATCAATGACCTCATTAAATGTTGAACCTTTCTGGCCAGCCTTCTTTGGAAAGGCCCCGGCCAGTGTCAGCATGGGGAGCCTCATCTCAACGGAGGGGCTGGTGGACCTGCCCCAGCGGTTCGCGCTGCACCAGCCAAGGTCCTGCCCGGTCCACCACTGCTGCCGCTGCGGAGAAGAACGTGGAAGCAAAGAAAGAAGAATCCGAGGAGTCTGATGGTGACGTGGGCTTTCGTCTTTTTGACTAAACGCCTTTAAACATGTTCATTAAAAAGCTGAACTGTTTTTAAAAAATGGTTTATGTCTACAGAAGAGTTTAAAGAGTAGTACAACGAGCATTTGCATAACCATCCTCCAGCTCATTAATTGTTAACATTTGCCCATGTTTGCTTTCTCTCGCTCTCTCCACACACACACATACACACAGAGCCCCACATACTTATTTTTGCAGAATTATTTGAAAGTCAGTTGCAGCTGCTTCAACCCCCAAATATGTCTGTATGCATCTCCTGAGAATAAAAACATTGTCCCACATAACTACCATACATGGTCAAATCTAAGAGAATTCATAATTTCATAATATCTTCCAATGTTCAGTTTATATTCAAATTTCCCCAGTTGTCCCCCAAATTCCTTTCATAGCCATTTCATTAGTTTTTTTCAAACCATGAGCTGTAATTGGCTATTGTCTCTTTTAACCTGGAACGGTCACCCCACCCTCTTCAAATTAAGTCACTGAATTTTGTTGGGAGCTGCAGCCAGTTGTCTTGTAGAATGTTCCTCTTTCTAGATTTATCAGATTTTCCCCTTATGATTAGGTTTTGTTCAAGCATTTTTGCAACGAGATGTGTGTGACTCTTTATTACATCTCATACAGAACACATATCTTAAATTCTCCTTCTATTAGTAATGCTAAATTTGATCATTTGGTAAAGGTAGATGGTTATATCACTCCGCTGTATGACATTTCCCTCTGTGGGATGATACTTTGAGACCATATGAATGTCCTGTTCCCCAAAAAACTCACACAATCCTTCAGTGAAGTGAATCTGTCATATGTTAGGAGTTATAAATGATGACTCTCTAATACTGTCATGGCTTCTATATTTGTTAACTGGCATTCTTAGCATACCTTCATTTTGTTGTTCACTATGGAATCAAGGGATTTTAAAATTTTATTTTAATATTTAAATATTTTAAAAATTATTACTGATATAAGGTTTTAAAATTAATTATTACAGAGCACCTGGGTGGCTCAGTCAGTTAAGCATCTGCCTTTGGCTCAGGTCATGATCCTGGGGTCCTGGGATCCAGTCCTGCATCGGGCTCTCTGCTCAGCAGGGAGTTTGCTTCTCCCTCTGCCCATCCTCCCTGCTCATGCTCTCTCTCTCTCTCAAATAAATAAATAAAAACCTTTAAAAAATAAATAAATTCATTATTACATACTCCATTACCATCATAATTCTTGTTGATGCTCCAATTTTCCCAAATTTGACCAGTGGAAGCCACTTAAACCACTTTGTCTCTATGACACGTCCCATTAGTCCTTGAGTACTTCCTTTTCCTTGATTAACCCAAGCTTACTTTGTACATTTTCCTATCCAAGACCTGGAATCAGCCCTTTTAATTTCCCCAAGTGGTTTTAACTCCCAGAACCCAATCCCTCTTATATTATTTATTTTTACTTTTTTCAAGCCTGATGCCAAATCTTTGCTTCCTTTTGTGCTTGTTTCTATCAGATGAAACTGTGGACGGAATTTTTGTGAATAGCTATTTCCATAG